>NC_136065.1:668257272-669457272 GCF_964261635.1 Lissotriton helveticus | reverse complement strand
GAAGTTTTGCTAGCGAACTCTTTGCTATCACTTATTCATACATTTATACAGAAAAACCCCTAATTAGTGCTTCCAGTTCTGCCCAACCTGCACCAATTTTCCTCGAGCCACTGACCTCACTGCGCGGTAGATTCTCCTCACCACCCGCTATTCTGCCCCCGGGGATTCCAGACAAACATATAACAATTACTAACGAGTTATTAGTACATAGATCAATATAGCAGCATTTCAAAGAAAATCAAAACATTTCATAACATTTCAACACAATTTTCATTTGATCGATCGATACTTTTAGCAGCAAAATAAAATGTTCACAGTTAGCAGCAGTTTACCTATCTACCAATCTTAACTAGTCCAACCTACCTTTAACTAGTCCCTAACCATCATTCTGCTACCAGGAAATTACTGATAGCGCGCGCAGGTCACCCGACTATAATTTTTACCATATGCACATTTGGGTCCATAAATTCAATTTATCATATTTATTAATCGGGTAACCTACACGTTACTACCAGTAACCCAGTTCATTCCTATTTATTTCTAGTGTACCTGACTGACCAATCCTCGTCACAGGTACCTATGATCACAATGGATCAGGGAGCTAGCTGGAAAGATAAGCAGTCACAAAATACAATAACATTTATAATATTTGCACTCTTTGTATTAACCACAGACTCAGGAAGTTTTGAAAACCTTTATCTAGTTCTCATTATCGTCAGAAAGAATAAAATTCACAGTGAGTAAGCTATCAATAATCAGAATAATAAAGATAGTGTAATCATGAAGGAAGTAAATAAGGGGTGAACAACCTTTACAACGCAACTTTTACAACATAGTGCCTTTACAATGCGGTATTTACAACGCAAACCATTACAACGCATTGCGCTGGGGGGCGCTCTAGGATAGGGAATAGATTTAATTTACTATCCAACACCTTCCCTACTATCCACGGGGACTGGAGTTGGAATAGTAAATTAAACTATTCACTATCCAGCACCCCAAAGCGCTATGCGTTGTAAAGGCATGCGTTGTAAATACCGTGTTGTAAAAGCATGCGTTGTAATGTCATAAATCCAAATAAGGCCAACCATTTAGAACAATAAGGAAGGTAAGAACAGGGAACACACTAATAAAATTCTCAGAAATGTTAGACTTGTTGTGGTGTGTCTAAAGGACGGGAAAAATGAGGAACATGCTAGAATGTCACAATTCATATACCCCCGAAAGTGGGTAAGGAACATGTAGCTACAGGGAAGGTAAAAAGTGGAACTCGCTAATAATCCAGAGGAGTCACTTTACTTTGGCTAAAGGAGGGTAAAGAAAAGGAACATCTATTTCATGGATGGTACGTCACAATCTGACTTATAGGATGGGGAGAAAAATTGGAACATGCTAATAAACAGCAAAGTTATAAGACTTTATTTATTGGTCAGCACAGGGAACGTTATGAAAAGAGCAAATGAGCTAATACGATTTTAGCAGTTTCAGAAAGCGAGAAAAAGGACATAGGTATATTTCCTTCATAGATTTATATTTACCTAGAACAGTGTAGAGACCAACCCTGGCCACGGGTCAGTTAAGGACAGTAGAAACCCCAAAGAATTCAGTCGCCAGTAGGCCAGCAGGTGCAGAATGGAAACCCAGGACAGGAAACCAGGTTAGGATCAGGGCAAAACCACCAGGATAAGATCAGCACCCGCAGTTCAGTTACAACGCCTGCGCTACACCTTTTCTGCAGCTATCAGCCAAAACCCCGATTGGGTTCTCGAATTCCCCAGCAAAGTGCTCCGCCAGCACTTAAGGTTATCAAAACCCCGAGTGGGTCTGTGAGACAGTCGGACAGAGTGCTCCACAGCACCTCTGTTTCTGGATCAGCTATTGAGTGCGTAGGGTCAGTGACAGGTCAGCTATTCGGTCAAGCCGGACAACTTCTCCAGCTAAAACTAGGCTAGTTATACTGTTTTCGGGTCAGTGTACCACCCCCCAAATGTTGCAAGTGTAAGGATCCCCAATTTCGATTGGCCAAAAGAGAGGACAGGTCATCTCACCAGCTAGGATTTGACTTTCTCAAGCCCCTAATTTACATTTTATGGGCACGCCTTTCGAACTTCAGGTTCACATGACATCTTGATTTGTACAACAATACATGTTCTATTTACAAATACATTGTAATTCTCTTGGGATCATAGGGTGAGGTTCCCAGGAGCATCGGCTCAGTCAGTCAGCTCCTTGGCAAGGTTGCGAAGGTCATCTGCTCTGGAGACTCGCCGAATCTCGCGCAGACTCAGTTTCACACAAGATGGAGAGCGGCAAGGGAAGGCAGGCCATATTTCGTAATGTACCATAAGATAGAGAAGAATAGTTTTAGAATACAGAAAAATGTAATGCACTGTTTACCATGAATCCCTATACTACTCCCCTTACTTTATAATAACTGTAGCATTATGATTAATGCGGAACAAACAGAATAGCAAAAGAAGCAATGCAAGCATCAGGCATGTGAGAACACAAAGCAGCCATCTTAAGTCTAGTGCGCAAGTGCAAAAAGGTTTCCCACCAGAACTGCGAGTACGTCACGTCACGTGAGTGTGACCGACGCATGCTCAGAAGAAATTCCCGCGTAGCAGCAGCCATATTAGGTTGCAAGCGTATTAGGATTAGTAAACGCATAGGCAAGCTTCACTGGGACACTCTGTGTAAAGTGAAAATATGAAAATTTAGAAAAACAAACATGTTGGTTACATTATTAACGTTATTCGAGGTTCATGAATACAAGCAAAACGCTTTACGTGCGAATTCTTGCTCCATCAACAGTTCGAGACATAGTGCAGCTTCAGAGGCATCACAAAGAGATAGTACAGAGCCCACGGAGCGGCATAGTGGAGTGTGTGGAAGGAAAAAGTTATATGGACATGTATCTGTGCCTGTTGTTTTGGGACATTACGAAACACGTGTCATGTTTGTGGTGAAACATTTGATTTTGCACAAATTGTGATTGATGGCACAACTTATGTTTTGGTGGTGACATTTAACCCGAAGCTAAGGTAATAAATATGAAAATTAGCAGCAAGGTGATCAAATGCATAGTCTCATCATAACTTACTTTATAAAGAATTGTGCTTTATTTCAGCATGTCTTTGTCTGCCTTCTGCTGTCCTTGAACCATCTGCTGGTTGACGGGGTGGACTTGGCTCATCGTCATCAACTGAATCTAAATGAAACAGGTCCAGGAGTATGCCTCTTGTAGCTATGCTGTGCAACATGGCACATGTAGCCACAATTTTACAGTTAGTTTCAGGGCTGTACAGAAGTACACCGCCACTCTTGTGTAGACATCTGAAGCAACTCTTGAGCAGGCCAAAGGCCCTCTCTATCACATTACATGTGTTTTATGCACTACATTGTAATGGTGCTCGCTTTGAGTGGATGGATTAAAATATGGGGTGAGGATGAATGAGCACACAGCATATGCACTGATAAGAGCAAATAATGATACACTGTCATGAGTTACTGCTACTGTACTATGTGCTACAGAGTGTAAACGAGATTTACCTAGTAGATATCCTTCTCCAAATTCACCACCAATTAGCTGTGTGTAGATTCCACTATGGAGAAAAATAAAGGAATTGTTTGTACTACCAGGGAATCTAGCCACTATATCAGGTATGATATTTGAGCCATTGCATATCACATGTATGTTTAATGAATGGCTACATTTCCTATGTCTGAAGATATACTCAACCAATCAATCAAAATCTCTTTATTCGGTTAATTGAAACCATAAAAGTATGCTAGAAGATCCATTGCTAAAAACAGAATATTACATAATCATCGTATAAAAGTCAACCAAACATGATATATGGCCCAGGTTACAGATTGTACATAATAAAAAAAACTGTTGTTAAAGAATAAAGAATATAAATTATAAATATAAATTAAATTAACAGATGTTGATTATTCAACATCGAAAAACCAAAGGTGGTGATGGACGGAGCGTTGACAATACAAACACTCACCCCCAGTCAACTGATCTGGGTTTAATCCATCACCGTTCTTTAGCTCACTCCGCCACCCCAGTTCAGGGTGGTGTGGAGTGCAAAAAAACGATGGATTTGGGCCCAGATCTTTTGACTGGGGGAGTGTGTGACATTGATCCACATTCAGTCCATCACTTGTTGTTTTTTGCAATTGCCGCCCTAAGTGCGCTGGGGATGCCCAGACGTGGGTCCCAGGCACTCCACACCACTTGGAGTCAAGCTAGCCGGGCTGAAGAGAGGTGTTACCTCGAAACCGGTCCGGTCCTCGGATGCTTGATTCCGGTCTGGGAAAGATATGGCTGTTGTAGTTCGGACTGGACTGTTCCCATGGGGCAACAGGGTCAGAGCTGATTTGCATAAAGCCATTATCTGACCCAGGGTGGTGTGGAGTGCAAAAAAACGATGGATTTGGGCCCAGATCTTTTGACTGGGGGAGTGTGTGACATTGATCCACATTCAGTCCATCACTTGTTGTTTTTTGCGATTATTCAACATCTGCAGATATATTAAAGACGGCCTAGCCTGCAGAAAGCCTTTGTTTTTTAAAATTGGCAAAATAAAACATTTGCAGATGCGCAATTAGTGCTCACATAACAAAACAAAATGTAAAGTATCTTGAGTAGAGAAATTGTCACAAGTGGAGGGCCCCAAATCCTCTACCTTCTTCCACCCCTGAGGTTCCGCCAACAAAAAGTGCAGATGGTTGAATCTTAAATCTTGTTAAAAGAAAACGATGGTGGGGCTTAGTAAGTATATCTAGATAAGGCTCCATAGAATAAATGGCTTTTACTATTTGAGGGGCCCGTACTGACGGTTTCCTCAGCTCTCTAGTGTCTCTTTTTGCAAGTGCCATATGGAGGAAGGAAATCTTGACCCACGTTGTATCTTTTTTTATTAATTTTTTAAGTGTATCAAACATCTCTGGGTGTCCTAATAATATGGCTGTTCTTTCCACGTGGCTGATTCAAGGGATACTACTTGCCCTGCCTAATGCTATACAATCCTGTATGATCTCCTGGTTCATTTCTAATTCAGAATTGGTCCAGATCGAAATCCATTTAACTAAAGGGGCCATTCTGATCAAATCTGACACAAAACCAATACCCACTTCCTGATGGATAATATAAGAGGGCATTGATTGTGGTACTGAGAGAAGGCTTCTTAAAAATTCATTTTCAACAATTTGTAGCTCTTCAACATCCTTGTATCCACAAATTTCAGAGACAAAATTTGAAATAGCAATACTTATAGCCCTATATATATTTAACATCGCTTGCATGGGCTTTGCCCCCACCCTTTGCGCAAAATCAAGCACAGCCCCTGTCAATCTGACCACGGCATTTCTGTTAGCTTTCCTTTGCGGTACCCATGTATTCCTGTCGTCAAATAAGACGCCTAGGTACGGGAATGTAGTGACCCTGGTTATTTAATTTCCTTCACAATAATTTGTTTTGGATTTTATTGGTTTGACACCCATAAACATGGTGTGGGATTTGGAGAAATTAACATTCAAGTCCAATGATCCCCTGAAGTCAGCAAAGGAGCTCAGAGGACACTGAAGGCCCAATGATGTCTGGGCTAACAGAGCAGCGTCATCTGCGTACAGAAGCGCTGGTATCAATGTATCTCCCACGCGTGGGATATCCTTGTTAGCTCTGCCCAAAACAAAACCTAATTTGTTTATCTAAAGTGTAAACAGCAAGGGGGCCTAATGCATTCCTGTCTGACTCCTCTTATAATACGTATCCCTTGTGTAAGATTGCCCCTTTGATCAAACCTTACTGTGGCAGAGAGCTCCTTATGCAGGTCGGATAAAAAGTTGACAATGTTTTTATCCATGCCCGTTGAGAGCAGCAAGTCCCAGAGTTTGAATCTGTTCACTCGGTCAAAGGCCGAGGACACATCCATAAAAGCAAGGTGTTGTGTCCCTTGTCCCTTTCTTAGCTATGGTGTACTTCCCGACTAAAAAATACAGGTTGAGACAGTGGTCCATGGTGCCCCTGAATTTCAAAAAGCCACATTGAAGGTTTGACAGAACATTAAGCTCATTGATCCAATCTGTCTGTTTCCTAAGGACTACTCGGCCTAACACTTTAACAGCTGAGTCAATCAATGATATGGGCCTATAACACCTCGGGTCTCCCCTCTGCCCTTTTTTTAAAACTGGAACAATAATTGACTTGGACCAAGATCCTGGCAGCCCATATTGACATGCCATATCAAAAACAGTTGCTAATATTTTTACCATAATGTTGTATTCATCTTAAAAACATCAACAGGGACCCCATCCAGCCCAGGATCTTTATTGCTTGTCATTTGGACAATGGCCACAGCTATTTCTTTCTCAAAAAATCCAAGTTATAAGCTGCAGCCATGGGTGGTGTGGTGTGCCTGTGGGTCCCTGGTCTAACAAGTCACCGTATATATGTTTAAAGTGGTTAAACCACTGTTCTTCCAGTATGTTACAATCCACAGTGGTACCACTAAGGCCAGAAAAAAAAGGTTTGTTAACAAAATCCCATAACTTTGCTCTGTTCTTAATAACATCCACGGATAGCAGGTCACACCAAGCTTCCTGTTTAATTTCTGTTTTGCGGATGCTTAGGGCCTGCTTATACGCTTTCCTAGATGCCGCTATTAAATTCTGTTTTGGGCGTTTTGTTTAATTGCAGAAAGTAACTTATGATGCGCAGCTGTACAGTTATAATCAACCACCTCTCACCGTTATTAGCAAATTCTTTGTTAGGATATGAGAGGGAGATGGCCACTTGCTTGCATATCCTATCAGATGCTATAAGGATCTCTGCTCCTATTGGCCTGCACTCTTGGCATATGTCTATCTCCTTCCCAAGAGTATTCACTAAGTCGCTTTAAAAAAGATCTGGTACTACCTTGGACCATTTAAGTCTACGGCCTTGAGCCATGGTTTTTTTAAGTGGGGACTTGGACAATACACTCTGTTGTAGGTACATCTTTTAAACACCCTCGTAATGTTATATGTATGGGGTTATGGTATGTGACCATTAAACAGCATAATTAGATACCAAGGGTAATAAAACCGCATTAACAGAAATATAATAAATTGTTAAGCTCATGGCCCTTCCTTTAAACAAGGGGATACCCGCCTCTTCATCTATAAGGTTAGGATATATCAACCCAAATTCCACCCAAAAATCCTCTTAAATAACCACCTTGTGGCGTATGTTCAAAATGTGTCTCTGAATACTAATTACGAGGACCCAGGTTATGAGTGACCAAGCAGGTTTGTTTGCACAATTTAATATTAAAATCACCCAATAAAATGATCGAAAACAGGATGGATTGTTTTTCCCTGTATGAATCTAAGAAATGATTTAGACTGCATAAATGTTCGTTCACAGTAAATTTTTCAAAAGAATTATAAAAAATAACAACGAGTACTTTGGGTGCATTTATAGGAGTAATCTCAACCACAAGACAATTGACAATTGACAGACCCAGAATCCAGTTTACAATGGTTACCTCTGACATTTAAGGAAATCAAGGTTATTAGACCACCATTTGGTGGCCTCTGGCGGTAAATGAAGCCTGCATTTATATCCAGCCCCATTCAGGGACTTATCCATGAGTCCCTGAATGGGGGTTGAAGGGGTTTGTGCGACTGGGATAACGGCGCCCTCATCCACGACTGAATGTATATCCCTGACTATAGCTGAGACTGTAGCTGGGATTCCATGCCATAGGGCTACTGTAGGGAGGCATGGGGAGGCGTTGATAGATACTATCCCCCCCAAACCAAGCTGTTCTTCAACATCATGAATTTCCCCTGTCAACGCCCCTACAGCAGTAGATAATTAAGAAATAATTGAAGCACACTTATGCGGGACCTTTACCTTGTTTTACCCCCATCGGTGCTACATGGCAGTTTCTGCTTACCCATGATGGCTTTGAAGATGAAAGAGGGGTGGCCCGGCCCCACCTCGGTCAGGCTTTACCAGGGAACGCCCATGTGCGTCGAGGAGCCCTGGCCGAGATTTAAGCGCCTCCTGGCGCTTGAAACAAAGCATTAGCGGCGTCCGTGCTGCTTAGCAGGCTGGGGATTGTGGTTTGGCCCCCGCGGCCACACAAACAATCAGGAACGGTCTCATTTACAGAGAGAGGACATATTGCAACACCTGTCCCATCAATATAGCCAATGACATGTGGGAATTGTGCTATCAGGTAACATTTCAATTTAGTGAGCTGCAAGTCCTGTGGTGTGTTAGGGAATCTGATGTATTGACTGATTTTCATGAGCATTGCATCCAGACATGCATTAAAAAAGTGTGACACTGCACTTTGGGATACCCCTCCTGCTGTAGCTATTACTACCTGGTAGCTTACTGAGGTTAAGAGGTGCAGGGAACATAACCCCAGCACATGGGTGGGAGTAGCTTTGGCCCTGCAAGTGTGAAGCTGCAGTTGTGGGTCAAGTTCAGCTATTAACTCTGGTATCATTGCAGAATCTAATGCAGCCTGGTCGAACAATGTTATGCGCATTCTGAAAATGCACCTTTGTCTCCTTCCCTGCAAACCTGTCAGGAACCTCATTCTCCTTGTCATGACGTAGAGTGCATCCAGCATTGTGAAAAATGCTGAGGCACTCCGGGCCTGTTTATATAAGTTTCACCTGGGTACCACCTGATTTGAGTTGGTGGTAAATTGCACATGCAAAATCCTCACTTTGCGATTACCTAATTGCGACTTGCAATTTGGTATCACAATTTTAATAAATTGCAAATTTTGTGATTCCCTAATTTTGGGCTGTGAACGCCTTTCATACATTCAGAAAGGCTATTTTGCATTCTCAAAAAATTAAATTTAGCGATTCGCACAGTTTGTGAATGCAGAATCGTTTGATACATATGGCCCATGAATACTTGTAGACATTGTATTTTTTTTAATGCAGTTTTATAGATCGTGAACTCGACCCGAAGGTATTGGAGCACTTTACATGAGTATGTTACTTCACACAAGGACACATTCATTTTTTGGTAGGCAAAGGGTGATTATGTGATTTGCCCAGAGTCACATGATATTGAGCCGACGCCACAACTCGAACCTGGTTCCCCAGCCCCAAAGTCGGCAGCTCTGGTTGTTAGGTCACATGCTTAGGGTTCTTCTTCTCTAACCCGACCAAAAGGCAGCTCTCCACTGGGAGCAGGTTCTGTTCTTCCTTTCCAACGAAAATATATGTGGATTGTAAAGTCTTATCACAAGTTAGCTACAGACCTTCTTATGTAGTTAAGGGCTGGAAACGTATGCTCAGTTCCCATAGACATTGAACGCAAGTTGATCTTCTAAAAAAGTGGTTTCAATGCATACACAATGAACTTTGTAAGCTAAGAAACATTTTATTTGCAAAAATACTATTTAGCAATGCATTTCTTAATACGAACAAGAAATATTGTTTTGAATATGCAAATATCCTACTCAGTCATTATGTGAAATTGGGTGAGAATGGGAAGACTAATCATTACAAACAATATGCTGCTTAGAAAAATAATACATTATATTAAAATCAGAACATTCTGCAGTTATGACTAACATTTCTAAGCATGTCACATTAATGTCAAACTTCTAAATTATTTTTGCATAGTTCTGCAATATTAGGTTCACTTCTAGGTAAAGGAAGCTTGCCTCTTAATATTTATAGGGCAAATACACATAGCTATGTCTGCCTATTGCTGTTTGCAATTTTAAAATGTTAATCTAAATATTTTGCATTTTAGTTAATTTACCGTATTATGTCAGCATGGTTAAGCTATGAATAACTGATTGATTTACATTCCGTCCACATACCCTCTGATTAGTCATATGACCATAAAAGCCTTTGTGATATTGCCTTTTGAGAACAATCCTCCTGAAATATTCATTTCCTGGCGAAATTCCTTTAAAATAATACAATTAATCCCATTTCAAAATGACCGCCAAAGGTACAATCTGTCATGTCCACCAAAGCGTCATAAGTACAGTAGGCGGGTGGGCATTTTTATATACATTCTTTGAAATTATTCTAAAACCGAAAAACAAAAACAATACAGGGCAATGAAAAAAGGAACCTTTGAAAAATTGTATACTACATACCAACCTAATTATATTTACAAATAATATTGCACAAACTATTTTGAAAATATTCGAAAAAGTCAAAATTCTTTCTTTTCTGATACATATAACAAAGTAATAATTATGACATCGTGTTCTCAATATTTTTAATTGATGTCGTTACTTCCAATATTATGTGTATATTCCAAGATGGCCGGCTTTTAGATAAACTCTAGTGGCGGTCGTCAACAAGAACGTGCTTACATCCGTAGTATTTTTTCTATATCTATGCCCCTCGCTGCCGCTGGCTCTCGCTTCCTGACGGAGAGACCGAGCTGAAGGGCGGAGGAGAGTGAGCGAGGAGGTGGCGGCGGAGGTGGGAAGAGAACTAGGGGAGTGAAGAGAGAAAGTAAGGTCCCGTAGATCACGCCTGCCCGGCAGTCCGGCCTAGCAGCGCAGACCTCCGCCCCAGAAGCCACGGTCTCAGCACAGCCCGGACATGAACACTGGACACCACCACAGCCAGAGCAGGGCCATCCCCACCAGAACCATCTCCATCAGCGACACAACGCAGCTACCTCATGACTATTGCACCACGCCTGGAGGCACCCTCTTCTCCACCACCCCAGGAGGTGAGGGGCTGTTGGTGTGATTTAATGTTTAAAAGAGGTTGCAAAGGGCGGTGCTAGAGTGGCATATCTGGGTATGCAGGGGCCAGTCGGCTTTGACGCATGTGTTGATAACATTGCATGCGAGTGGCTGGGTGTGCGTGCGAGGTTGGGTTGAGTACTCGGTATGTCGGCACATGTGGCGCTTAGCCTATAGGGCCACATGTTCACATGTTGTGCATAGAGGTTAAAGGGCACATGGTCTCACAGCGCATGTGCCTCTAGACCTGCGATGCACGCAGTTTCTTTGCCAACTAAAGGGAGGAACAACGGTGACCTGCTGTGCGCCCTAAAACAAGTAAGGAAAATCAGCATCATCTCATGGTCGGGTAGTTGAAAATCTGTTGTTTCAGACCGCTGAGGCACGTTGTCGTGAACAATATGTGGCCCTAAAGGTGGCAGAGCGTTGCTTTGAAGCCCTCCGCTTGTGGGACACATTGTCTTGCAGGCCATGGGCCCAGTTTTTGATGAACTGGCATTTTTTTGCGTGTGGCGAAGATGAACATATAAGCATTTTAATTGTATTCTCCTATACTGCCTTTTAATTCCAATATATGTCGTAGTCGTTCAGTGTTTGTGTACAAACCTTGCAAATGGAGTGTACCCTACAACTTACCAGAGCAATGCGGTGTAACCTGCAATTTAATTAGTGATCCTGCGTAAGGTTACGATAGGGCCAGTGTTGCTACAATCTTTTTGGAGCAGTGGCCTTTTTGAATGGAAAGTGAGGTTTCTTGAACTCGTTTGGTGCATGCTTTATATTTCATGGTATAAAACGAGTGTCTGTCCTTTCGTGGGTAGTAATGCTTGCAGGAATAGGCTAGGGTGTAGCCGCTTTTCAGCTTAATACCGTTTGTAGAACCACATGCTCCCCTCGAATTAATCACCAGACGCTTCTGTATGCACCCCCTTACACCCGATAAAAAAAACACAAGCCTAGGCCCGTACTTGTATTGCTCAAGACCATTTGATCCGGCAACTTGGCCTTAGTGTGAGCTAAAGCAGTTGGTGCGGTATTTGTAAACAAACGCGTAGAAAAGAGAACCCGTGATTGTTTCGCAATGGGGGGATGGAGAGACTTACTTATTTCTAAGTAGACTGCAGCCATGTACACTTTATTCAGCGTGTGCTGTATCACAAAGTATTTTTTTAATGTAATCGTAGTTATTTCGAGTACTTTTTCCTTAACTTTATTTCGGTAGCATTTCCTTTCCTGTGCGTGAACGAAACGTTATGAAAAAAATACAAGTCGTGTTCGGGAAAAATATACAAAGGACATTTTTATGGAAGCACGTCAGGCCCTGCCCTTTTCTTGGGACGCCAATTCCTAGAAATGCTGCTGCTTGAGGCATGCGTGGTCAAGTGTTGGTAGTTCTCCCTCTGCATCCTGCACTCACAGTGAGGCAGAGAGTCGTAAACGATCGCCAAAGGAATCTTACAAATTTACACCGACTGACAGCTTTTTTAAAATGTTAAACGCCAGGCTTCTGGGGCATGGACGTAGATTGAACTTCTGCATGACGGAATGCAGAATTGGTATGTTTTCACACCGCTGGGCCTTAAAGTTCACTAACCTTTCTTTAATTTCAACATGTTTTTATTGATTTTTTTTTCTAACATAAAACAGTCAAAGTAGAAATTTCGTTACAGGGTTTCCAGCCATAGGTCACTGTTTTGGTGGCTTCTCATTAGATTTTTCGTGCTAGGCTGACCCTCCCCCTATTCAATTGCCCCCTCGACGGTTGGGGGATGTTACCTATTTTCTCTTTACATATTTTTCCACCCACAACCCGCTTTTGTGTACTTTGATTTTGTTGTTGTTTTTTTATTGGAAGCAAAGTCCATTAGCCCCTTTGCTGGTAGGCCCCCCACGCTTCGCCTTTTTTTTTTTGCCTATTTGGGGTAGTTCACGCTTAGATCCCTGTAACTTTTTGACCACAAGGTATTCACGCCAAATTTGCGTCCTTTTCTTCCACATCATGGGGATATTAAAGGTACCCAGGGTTTGTTGAGTCCCCTGGAGGGGACCGAGAAATTAGCCAAAACACAGCTAAATGTTTTGTTTGTTGGAAAAATGGGAAAAAGGTGCTGCAGAGGAGTGGTTTTTCCCCTGCAAATAGTGTCAACAAAGGGTTTGTGGTGCTGAAATCACCACCTTCCCAGCTTTCAGAGACTGACAGACTCTTGTCAGAGAACCACATTTTTTTTGTTTACAGTTTTGGCATTTTACTGTGAACCTATTTTTGCTATTTTTTGTGCTTTCAACCTCCTTCAGTTAATGGTAAAAATGGGTATGAACAAAATAATGGATCCTGTGAAGCTATACATTTCTGAAAAGTAAACAATTAAGAATTCAGCAAGGGGTCATTGTGTAGACCCTTCAAGGTTTTCTGATAGAAACTAACAGTTGAAAATAGAAAAAATTGAAAATGAGTTGAAAAAAACAGCCATTTGTGCCAATGTTTTCACCTGTGACTTATAAGTATGACAGATTTTTTTAAAGCAATATATCGTTATATCCTCTGGACCCTTCTGGTTGTGGGGATATATAGGACCTGTAGGTTCACCAAGAACCCTAGAAACCCAGAGCCAGTAACTGAGTTGCATCTTGCAATGGTTTTTTATTGTGTACAGAGTGTATAGCAATTAATTTGGGAAATGGGAACAAAATATAGAGTTTAGAAACAGTAGCTATTTGCACATCTCCTAAATTGTGGGGACCCATACTAGCATGTGAATAATAGGAGATTTTTCAAAGTGACTTATTTTTTTTAGGTCGAGGACCGTCGCACTGCGTAGCAGTGGGCGGAGCCCTCGAGATTTAATGTTTCTTAGGGGGGGGGCTTGGAACCCGCCCTCTTCTTATTGGCTGGCTTCCTAAACTGAGGCCAGTCATTGGAGGAGAGGGGCGTCACTCGGTTCAAGCCCCGTCTTTTTGCAATTCGGGGGCGTGTTTTTTAGGTTCTTTCTATCTGTGACGTCTTCAGTCACTCAAACCTAAAAAACACGCCCCCGAATCGCAAAAAGACCGTGTGTTTCTCCATATCTGCCTCGCCTCGGAGAAACGTGGTCGTGTGGAGCGCTCCTCTCTTGTTTGGGGTAGGCGTGGAGTCCTCGGAATGCGAGAGAAAGGGCTTTGTGAGGTTAATTGTGAGATTAGTTAAATGGGGAAACCACAAACCCGGCGTGCCTTTCACCCAGGCGATACGACTTTAAAATTGCTATTGTATACTCTGAGTGAGGAAACTTTCCCTAAAGAGCTGCATCTCTGGTTTCCTTTTATTTTTTCCCCCTGCATGTCATCTTCTTTTTGATTGTATCAGAAAAGGGCCTGCTCGATGTGCCTTTATTCCTCTCTTGCTGCAGATAATAAGTATGTAGTGCTTGCTACCTCACTCAAGTAATTTCTAAGCGCTGTAAATACTAGGTGTTACTATTACCGATTAAAGGGCTCTCATTTGCCAGCTTGTTTCACGAACAGAACAGCGTCTTAAGCGGTCAGGAGTGCGACTGACATATGTCCTGGGTTCATGTGTGGTTGACACGAGCAACGTGTGTGTCTGTGTGGAGGGTGGTAGTGGAGGGTCAGCTATGTGCCTGTCAGACCCCAAGGGGTGGCTCAATCATCACTCCTCGAGTGCCCCTTCATTTCCTTCCGAAGGGCACATAGGCACAGCTTGTTTCCTGGGTCACCGCCATGTTAAGCTCTCTGGGAGGAAACATCTGCGTCACTGCCCCTCCCTCCAGGTCTCCCTTTCGCCTCCTTCCTACCACCCTGCTGCCCTCAACACAAAGCAGATGACACCACTCAAACAGTTGCAAAAGCAGACGGGGGAGAAAAACAGCTAGAGTCCTGGCTTTCTGTGTTCTTATGAACAAAGCTGAGGTGGCGAGAAGGGGTCGCATCATCCATTCATCCAGCCATCCATCCAGGTCTTCTTATTTTGCTCACTAAGCTGGGTTCCATTTAGAGAGCACAGATCCGAACAAGAAGCATGTAACCCCTGGCAGCCTGTATGCCAGTTATTTAGGCTGTATGTTGCCCACTGCGGCGTAAGGCAAGGTGAAGGGGCCCCACTCAGAATGTGCCGAGGGGCCCCTGACACTGCTATAACTTATGTATTCACACTTTAGGTCAAATGGAGGCACCGCAAGGACTGCAGGGGTCGGCGTCACGGCACGTCCATCATGTGTGCCCAAAGCGTCTGCCTGTGCCTTGATTCTTGTGTAAAATAAAAGGCCCAGATTAAGGTTGTCACAGGTATAGGGGCTTGTGTAACTAGGAAAATCAGACGGAGGAAAAAAAGAGCGTTTTTTTATATTTGTCCACGTTTTTCTCCAGTTCTAATTTCGGGAAGGGATGCAATAGTGGCTGTTGGTACTGAAAAAATCAAATATGTGAGTAAACAAAATCTTTTGCTGTTCCTAGTGGCGGGGCAAGGATGTTCTTGGTCGTAACACAAGCTAGGTGAATGGGCCCCACCCCAAGTAGTGGGCTAGTAGCCGACAGACATATTTTGGGTCCGGAAGGCTTCTCCCACTCCTGTGCCCTGGTGCAACTGCACCTGCTGCACCATTGATAGCTGCACCCATTGCTGCTCCGCGACTGATCGAAGTTCAGGGAGATGTGGTTAACATGAACATGGATAGTAGGGTGTAATGAGGACCCAAACCTTCAGTGTTTGCCAGCAGGTCAGAATGCCACCGGTTATTAAAAGCGCCGGCCTCCGATACCGGGTAAGCCTCAGCTCCACGCTTATTCAAATGGAGGGTTTCGGGTGGCATACTTAGGGATGAGTAGTTATCGGGGGTGCTGGAAAATCTCGGGGATCGGCGATGGCCGCACCATTTGATCCTGGGGCCGTGGGCAGGAAGAGTGGCAGACTGGATGGTCCGGTGGTCCTTATATGGTAATGACCCACATAAGAGGGGAAGGGTGGGCTGTACACATCAAAGGCCACAGACATCCACGCCCCCTGTCAGTTTCTTGCACTGGAACAGAGGCCTTTTTGATGGATAAATAAAACAAGCATTTACAATGCAATGGTCTCTGCATTATTAAAGGTAGAGCTATTAGCATTGCTCATGGAATGTTTTTTTCATTTTCTTTTTTCAAACATAAATAAATGGTATTGTGATTTACAATGGCAATAGGTGAGCATTAGACAGTAGTCTTCCCGGACACAGACACACACACGCACACACACACACGCACACACACAGACGGCTGTGTGTGTGTGTGGCTCTGTCTGTGTGTGTGGCTCTGTCTGTGTGTGTGTGGCTCTGTCTGTGTGTGTGTGGCTCTGTCTGTGTGTTTGTGGCTCTGTCTGTGTGTGTGTGGCTCTGTCTGTGTGTGTGTGGCTCTGTCTGTGTGTGTGTGGCTCTGTCTGTGTGTGTGTGGCTCTGTCTGTGTGTGTGTGGCTCTGTCTGTGTGTGTGTGGCTCTGTCTGTGTGTGTGTGGCTCTGTCTGTGTGTGTGTGGCTCTGTCTGTGTGTGTGTGGCTCTGTCTGTGTGTGTGTGGCTCTGTCTGTGTGTGTGTGGCTCTGTCTGTGTGTGTGTGGCTCTGTCTGTGTGTGTGTGGCTCTGTCTGTGTGTGTGTGGCTCTGTCTGTGTGTGTGTGGCTCTGTCTGTGTGTGTGGCTCTGTCTGTGTGTGTGGCTCTGTCTGTGTGTGTGGCTCTGTCTGTGTGTGTGGCTCTGTCTGTGTGTGTGGCTCTGTCTGTGTGTGTGGCTCTGTCTGTGTGTGTGGCTCTGTCTGTGTGTGTGGCTCTGTCTGTGTGTGTGGCTCTGTCTGTGTGTGTGGCTCTGTCTGTGTGTGTGGCTCTGTCTGTGTGTGTGGCTCTGTCTGTGTGTGTGGCTCTGTCTGTGTGTGTGGCTCTGTCTGTGTGTGTGGCTCTGTCTGTGTGTGTGGCTCTGTCTGTGTGTGTGTGTGTGTGTGGCTCTGTCTGTGTGTGTGTGTGTGTGTGTGGCTCTGTCTGTGTGTGTGTGTGTGTGTGTGGCTCTGTCTGTGTGTGTGTGGCTCTGTCTGTGTGTGTGTAAAGTAAAGTCCACATTTGTAAAGCGCACAATCACCCGTAAGGGTCTCTAGGCGTGTGTGTGGCTCTGTCTGTGTGTGTGTGTGTGTGTGGCTCTGTCTGTGTGTGTGTGTGTGTGTGGCTCTGTCTGTGTGTGTGTGTGTGTGTGGCTCTGTCTGTGTGTGTGTGTGTGGCTCTGTCTGTGTGTGTGTGTGTGTGGCTCTGTCTGTGTGTGTGTGTGTGTGTGTGGCTCTGTCTGTGTGTGTGGCTCTGTCTGTGTGTGTGTGTGTGGCTCTGTCTGTGTGTGTGTGTGTGGCTCTGTCTGTGTGTGTGTGTGTGTGGCTCTGTCTGTGTGTGTGTGTGTGTGTGGCTCTGTCTGTGTGTGTGGCTCTGTCTGTGTGTGTGGCTCTGTCTGTGTGTGTGGCTCTGTCTGTGTGTGTGGCTCTGTCTGTGTGTGTGGCTCTGTCTGTGTGTGTGTGTGTGTGTGGCTCTGTCTGTGTGTGTGTGTGTGTGTGTGTGTGGCTCTGTCTGTGTGTGTGTGTGTGTGGCTCTGTCTGTGTGTGTGTGTGTGTGGCTCTGTCTGTGTGTGTGTGTGTGTGTGTGTGTGGCTCTGTCTGTGTGTGTGTGTGTGTGTGTGTGTGTGTGTGTGGCTCTGTCTGTGTGTGTGTGTGTGTGTGTGGCTCTGTCTGTGTGTGTGTGTGTGTGTGTGGCTCTGTCTGTGTGTGTGTGTGTGTGTGTGGCTCTGTCTGTGTGTGTGTGTGTGTGTGTGTGGCTCTGTCTGTGTGTGTGTGTGTGTGTGGCTCTGTCTGTGTGTGTGTGTGTGTGTGTGGCTCTGTCTGTGTGTGTGTGTGTGTGTGTGGCTCTGTCTGTGTCTGTGTGTGTGTGTGGCTCTGTCTGTGTCTGTGTGTGTGTGCGTGGCTCTGTCTGTGGCTCTGTGTCCGCAAATACTCTCTACTACTCTCTAATGCTCACCTATTGCCATTGTAAATGACAATAACATTTATTTGTTTTTTAAAAAAATGAAAAAAAGTCATGAGCAATGCCAATAGCTCTACCTTGATATGCATTGTCTTCTATTTGGAAGGCAGAAATGCATCGAAAGTCAATAGGTAATAATAGTTGCTCTACAATTTTGTTCCACAAAGTAAAGTCTATTGATACAAATTTTACCTCAATTGTGTGGATAGGTCTAGTGCCAGCGAAAGGAAACCACCCAAAACGCAGCAAGGACGTACTACATTTTTACAGTGAAAATGTACCCTTTTTCTGCAAAGTGCCTAGCTGTAGATTTTGAACCCTAGCTCTGATGGCACCTAGGGAAACATAGCAAACCTATACATTTTTGAAAACTAGACACCCAGGCAAAAGGTGACTTGTCTGACTTGTTGCCCAAAATACTTAGCAAACTTCAAACTTTGTATAAAAATAACCCTTTGTCTCACATTTTTGTGATGAAAAGTTCAAGGTAGCCTGGCTGAGGGATGTTCACCAGGAAAACAGATTCCAGGATGCTTGTTTCTGGTCCAGGGAAGGCTTGGCAGTTCGAGCTGGATTTTTCCCATGAGGAACAGGGTCAAGATTGATGTGAAAGGAGCTAAAGAACGATGATGGATTCAACCCAAATTTGTGACTGGGTGCAAGTGTCTGAAAAGTTTAAGCGCTCCGTCCATCATACTTCTAATACATTGTCTCCCACTTTTAGATTACCCATATAAGATTTTAGTCATGGACTTAGTTTTTGCTGTATTTAACTCCAAACCCCGTTGTTTGCAGAAAACCAAGAATTCATTTACCACAATTTGCAGATCCATATTTAAAAAAAAAAAATTTTTTTTTTTTTAATATTAACATGGTCTCCTGGGATTCCAGGTTTTCCACAGCTTCCGAGGAGGGACAGGTTCTGGATTTGCTGACTTGGTGATGGAGCAGCATTCCGTGGATTACAGCAAGATAGCTGTTCTAGAACTTTCCTTCTACCCATCTCCAAGGGTGTCTACTGCAGTAGTGGAACCCTGTAACTAGATTCTTACCACCCATACGATGTTGGAATATTCCAACAGCTAAATCATGATGGACAATGAGGCCATTTATAAAATTTGCAAGAGCATTCTAAATGTAAAGCATCCATCCTACTGCAACTCAAACCGCTTGATTGGGCAGGTGCTGTCTTTCATTACAGCTTCCCTCCGATTTGATGAGTATTGAATATTGACCTTGAGTTCCAAATAAACTTTGTGCCATACCCTAGAATCCATTTCCCACTGCTCACCTATGTATCCATTATATCTGCTGAAAGGGCTTACCATGAAGCAGCTCTCAGTGCTAGAAATAACCAACTCTTGCTTTCAGTGCTCAAACAAAATGGTTAAATGTTATCCTAGTCGTTGTAAATATATGGTCTACTGCTTGCTGTACGTTGGGGGTGACGTGTCCAAAGATGTCAATGCATCAGTAGCTTAAACTAAGACCAGGAGATAAATCTAGTTTGTCCCACTGGGTTCAAGTGGAAATTAATTACCAACCTCCAATGGTAAACCCAGGTGAAATTTAGCTGAAGTTTGCCTAGTAGACTGTATGTTGAGTAACACTACTGCTATTGCTGAAGACTGGGTCCTGCTTGACCACATATTTGACTGTATGTTTGCTAAGAGGGCTTTTGTGCATTAGTACTTTTGTGACAGAATGGGGGAAGGGAGTTTTCTGAAGCCTGAGAAGACAAGGCTGCCCTAGAGTGAGAGTATGAAGAAGCAGGAGCAGAGTCTTCTGGTAAAACTGATAACTGAGGAGGATTATTGAATTTAACACTGACTAGCTGAAACATCTGCCCCTGTATGTTTGGCTAGCACTCTGTGCTATTTAGGTCTATACTTTTTTAGGTTTCGTAACCTGGCGAGGGGCGAAGCCACTCCCAGATCGAAATCTGTTGTTTCTAATAGTGAGGTTAGGACAGCCTCTGTTTCCAATTGGCTAGCTCCATAAATGGAGGCTAGCCATTGGGAGACAGAGGCTGTCAATCGCGCTTTCTCTTGAAAACGCGATTCGGGGGCGTTTCGCGGTGTTTTTTTAAGCCCCGCCCCTTTGTCCTGGGCCGCGCTGCCATTGGCTGCCGGCCCGGGACACCCCCGTGACGTCATTCCCGGGCCGCGCTGTGATTGGCTGCCGGCCCGGGACACCCCCGTGACGTCAGCCAATCACAGCGCGGCCCGGGACCTGACTTGTTTTTTTATGCAAACATTCATCAATTCTGACATGGCATAGCACTTTATCCGCGCAGCACGTGTGTAGATGTAAACCCCTTATGATAGCTTTGTTAGTTGGATTAAGACCCGTGTCCTACAGCAGCCACCTCTTCTCCAACCTACTAACCGAGTGGGACCTCACGTCCTGCATGACCTGTACGGTTTGCGCTTCCGTCACTTTGCAGTTGAAGATCAGTTGCATTTAATTTTTGATGCAGGACCGGTGTGTACGTTCTTTGTGGTTAACCTGGTTGAATTATGCAAAGCCTTTTACGAATTCAATGCGGGACCGCTCCCAATGAAGCGCCAGCAAACAGTTTTCCTTAAAGCGGTAAAGTATTTTGTAACATTAAAACATCCATGTAATTGGGCGATTGTTAGGATTTATTTGTAAGACTTTAATATCTAACCTCTGTTCCCATCGATGTCGTTTATAAATACAGAAATAAATCATGTTAATTAAATAATGGCTTAAATCCAAATGGATTTTTTTAAATCCTGTTCTATGTGAGACCATATGACCCTTTCGGTTACAGAGTTGCATAGGAGCTGCCAAACTAGCTTGAAAAATCTTCAAAGATTAAGCTTAATAAACCAACCATGGCAGAGTGAGAAAGAACCCAAGCGGCAAGTACCTCCGCGCCGGGTTCTTGGAGGGTGTTTAAGATGTGTGCGCGCGAGGGCAGTGCAGAAGGGCTCGAGAACAGATCCCAGTACCGAGCGCCCGAAGCAAGCAGACTGCAGAGTGGGTTGGATATGGATCGGTGCTACCGGTCGTCTTCGAGATCTCGTCAAGTGATTTATTCATGTCGAGAGCAAGCCTCCTCCGTCGTAGAGGATGAAATATCAGCATGACACTGGAGCGTGACCAGCGCGCTGCTCTTCCAGAAAGGGTGACGAGAGGGGGTTATACTGTTACATTACACAAGCAAGCCATGATATCCTAGCACACATTCGAACCGTTCCATGCAGTTTGAGCGGGTACACAACTATTCAGTAGTGTTTTGCGAGGGCTGCCTCCAGACAAAAAAAAAAAAAACTGTGCTCCTGAAATTTCCCTTCCCAAAGGTGACCATTATCCTAATCTAAATCATGTCGGACCGTTCGGCTGAATTAATGGCATTGGGGCAGGACCTCTTGTGGTTTAGTAACATGACCGTGTTGATACTTATTAGCACTTTTAATGTAAAAGTGTGTCCCAAAGCTGCGTTGTACATACAGCTCCTCCCATCTTAAAATCAGGGTTGGATTGTGATAAAATAGGTCCGGTCACCCTAAAAAAAAAATAGGTCCGGTCACCCTAAAAAAAAAAGTGTCCCACATTTGCGGATTGCGCTTTATTACAAAACACTGCTTCCGTGTTTTACGTGTTACAAAGGAGGATGGGGTCGCTAAAGAGGCGTGTTTTTTCGAAACTTCGCCGATTTAAAAAAAAAAATGCAAATGTTACACTGACTCTTTGTGCACGGATTATCTCACAGTAGTGAACCCCACACCGTACTATAATTGAGGCCACTTATGCTTAGCTCCCCCCCCCCCACTGCTCAATCTACATACATTAAAAGGGCCGGCCCAGGGAGAGACTGGGAATTGGTATACAGGTGGTGGTAGAGGCCAATCTGCCTCTGGTGAGGCCGCTTAGGCCCCCACTGGGCTGCTGGCAGCATCTATACAGCCCAAATCGGCCACCACGCTGGCAAAATAGCAGGCCTCAGCTGCAACCGAGATACCGGCCCATTGCCCGCCTCAATTCCATCCTGCTTCCAAGAAGCAGGCGCTGATGGACCACTCATGCGCACTGCTGCCTAAAACTGATCACAAGCCACCTGCACTGCACCTCCCTAAAGTCGTGGGTGCATGCCTAAAGTTCAAAGAACTTTAAACAGAAGTCATCATCGAAGATGCATTTCAAATCATTTAAAAGCCAAGTTACTTTGAGCAAGAGAAAGGTTTCGATATTTAGAACAGCTTTGTACAAATACGCAGTCTTCTCACCACCTACACTGAAGGTACGCTTCACCCCTGGCTGGAAATCAAGTAGCTGCACGCCGGGTCCAAGCTCTTAATACTTCCACCGCCTCTAAAGACACGATTGTGGTTTGGCCGGACTCACAGTAAGCGAGTATTACTCGATAAGCTGCCGCAACGCATAAGCAACACAAGACGAGTTCAATGCTGATCATATTCACTGAGCGCGCACACACACACTGCATGTTTAAAGAGTTCCATTTTTACATACTATTGGGTTGGTTTGTTTACATTCCATTCTCCAGGCGTGGCTTGCGTGCGACAGCAATGCAGGTGAAAAGCAAAATGCCCAAGGATAGCAGAGTTATTATGCGAAACAGGAAATAACAGCAGGTTTTATAAACAAATTGGGAAAGTTAATCAGAGCTCCTGCTTGCATAAAAATACGTAACCTGCTAGTGCCCCGACTCTAGCCGTGATCCTTATAACGTGTCCATCCTGTGCATTTTGCTGTTTGTTTACACATTGAATAAAAGGCTAGCCGCTGTATTTTGTCAGCAGTTAGTACTTTGCTTTTCTCAGGAGATCTGCAGTCGGAAAAGAGGTGCAGCCTGAGCATCTAACCCGCCCCCTCCAATCCCTGGAAAGCAAAGGATGGGTGAGATCTGAACAATGAGGGCAGCACACGTCTACTTTCAGGCTGACTCAATCGTTCTCGTACCACAAACACTGGCATAGGGAGAAGTAACACATGCAGGAGAAGGGCGGGGGTCACAAGATGCTATACGCAAGTATTTTAGGTGCCGGTATCGGGCACTACCCCATCCAGCAAAGAGCCTGTTAAGTTAACCAAATCTGCAAACCTCACTCGCTCAACACACCATCCTCGAATACACACAACACACCACACCCAATGTCACGTGGCTGGAGCTTGCATGCAGAACCTCTTCGGACCCTGCACCATAGAAAACGTGCACAAGCTCGCACGCGACGCCTTTTCACAGCACCAAATGGCAACGCAACCGTCGAAGTTATAAAGCTACACAAAAACATCAACTCACAAGACAAAGTACTAGCAACCAAGCATGTCCGGACGAGTCAACTTAACGGACGAGAGCGCGCGCACCTCTGCTCATCACACCCTGCTCACTGCCAAACGCAAGAAGTTGGAAAACAACCGATTTTGAGGGGGAGACACGACAGGTATTTGTGAGCGCTGATAGACGAGGCGGACACACAACAAAAGGCACAAACAACGCTCGTTTGCCAAGCGACGACGCAATTTGAAGTAAGCAGAGCTTTGCAAGAAAAGACAATGAGACCATTAATTAAATATACAGAGACCAGCAGTCGGCAGACGTCATCAGTTCCGGGTAGCCTGGGACATGGTGTTACTTTGCTTACAACCCCCATCTCCAATCGATGGTACGCACTACCTATATATACATATGCTCAAGCGCCTGTCGTGTGCATAGCTTGGGGGATAAATCGTCCAAAATATCTTACGGGCTGTGAAAATACATTGGTTTGATGAGAAGCAACTGGAGTTGCATTATGATAACAGTCAAATGTACGCATCCAGGGTTCTTAGACGTTATCTGCATAAGACTCTTACCACCCACAGAGAACAGGATTAGGAACACAGAGGGAAGAGATTGACACCACACAATGGTGGGAATGCAGCAACACCAACAGGCTGCTAAAGTCTGCCCAGCAAACTTCGTTTTGTTAGATGCGACACTAGGGAGGAGTGACAACTGTATGAATGTCGTAGGTCTGCAAAAAAGTTGATAAAGCATGCTTAAACTGGCTTGAATTCTCTTAGCCTCGAAGCGAGTTACCTGGACATACCAAGAGATCACACAGGGGAGGGGCCCTCCGAGCTCGAGGCGGGATACGAGGCAAACCTAGGGCGCCACCCCGCCTCGAGGCCATAATGAAGCAGCGGGTCTGTCTCCCAGTGCCTCCCACTGCAGGGTTGACGTTCAAACCCTCCTGCGTCACAAAAATGCAAAACAACTGTATATGAAGAGTGTCTCGGCTCAAGGGTACCTAGGGAGTCTCGGCATTCACCCATGTCGCGTTTATTCCAACCTCAGGGCTCTCTCAGAGGGAGACACATTTCTTCACAACATATCTGAATAATATTATTATTACAGTATTGTGTTCGGTGCTTTTTAGCCAAGTTAGGGGGTATTATGACAATCACACAGGCTTCCTACGTCTTTACAAGAAACTGCACATTCTAGGTTATGATGAACAAATTCAGCCTGGCATTCCTGGGATCATCAGAGTGGCATGAATTCTCCACCCAAAACGTTAGGGTGGTGTGTTGAATTAACTCCAGTCACTGGGAATCGCACTGGGTTGGCAGGATATGCCCAGACGTGGGTGCCTTGCCCACTTTGCCACTAGATTCAAGATAGCCTGGCTGATGAGGGGTGTTACTCCGAAACCGATCCCAGGATGCTTGTGTCCGGTCCAGGGAAGACATGGCTTGGCAGTTCGGGCTGGACTGTTCCCATGAGGCACAGGGGCAAGACGGATTTGCATATGGTGTATGCCAACATTTTAGGACAAGGACGTGGGAGAAGTAAAAAAAAACAAAACAAAAAAAAACCAGAGAATGAAAATGCCCCATTGACTTCTATTGTAGAAAATACAATTTCAGACGGGAGACAGCGGAAATAAAGCCATTTCTAGCTTGGAAAATCAGTAATCTCCCGCGTGAAACTGGTTTGGCATGTATGATATGGCTGGGTCTGAACACGGGTGGCGAAGTGAGCTAAAGAATGAGGATGGTTTCAAACCCGATCTGTGACTGGGGGCGAGTGTCTGAAAAGTTTCAGCGCTCCGTCCATCATCTCCTTGTGTTTGCACTACATTATATTCCACCATATTTTGCTTATATGTTCCATTACAGATCCAGTGCAAACACAAGCAGCAAGTCTGTAGCACACCCAAACTGAAGCGGGTATTAATATTCTTTTGCCTTGAACAGGCAGCACTTCCAGCAATGCAAAAGTACCCTTTTTCAACTTTAAAATAAAAATAAAAACACTTCAGAATTTTTAACTTTCCTCAAAATATTCTATGGTTGCACTTAGAATAGTAAACAATACTCCTGAACTATTGGGGAAAGTTACACATACCCCCAACTGCAGTTAGAATAGGGAAGTTGCCTTTCAGCCCCCACGAAACCCTCTGCTGCCCTGAGGATGCAACTGAAGACTAGAAACTATGCAGAACACGGTTGCTACTTAAACGGACCACATAATATGCAAGATTCACTAAGAATAATATGTTAAAATCACATTGTATTATTGTTTTACTCCGATGTCGCTGCTGTACTGACTAATAATATGATTTTCCTTTTGGTTATGTTGGTTATACCTTAAATAAAATAATTTAAAAAAAAATATGCGAGAGGACAGAAACTCACTCTTGCTTCCAGTACAAGGTAAGTAGATCATCCCACTCCTACACTGTTACGGGTTGAGTTTGAAATTAGTTTAATCAGTAGCTTCACCCAAGTTGCATCCCATGACGTCAGCCCGAGGGGCTGTATTGTAGTGTTAATGTAGGTAAGTGGGATCCTGAAGGTCTTATACACCCGGACAGCTTACTACTATACGTAGGTGTGAGTGAGTGAGTGTTGTCTTTCCTTTGATCCCCATGGGGGACGCTTTTCCAAGTCATTTGTTATGGCAAATACATCGCAATTACGGTGTTATGAGATGCAGCATTTAGTGGAGTTAAGGACGTGAAACTGATAGACACAGATAATGAAAATGTGTTATGCTGGTAGGTCTGAAGGTTCCTTTCATCCTCTTAGTCCAATTTCTTATGGTGGCTGTGGCAGGTCATCCACTTTGATCTAATGAATGTGAAAGAGATGGACTAAGCTTGGTGGAGTTCTTAAAGACCTGGTATCAACAAGAGAGTGAGGGATAGTTATCATAGAAACACTCTTGGTCCCCAAGTCAAGGTAATGCGAACAACAAAAGAGTGCGCCTTCTTTCAAGAAGAGTGAGCATGAATAATCTGACTTGATTCTTTAGAAAGCACTCACTCACCAACCTAGTTTGTTACATGCTTCATCATCGGGCCCCACCAGGAGAGGCCGAGTGCCTCCCTGGTGTGCTTCAACGCCAGAATTACTGCGTAGCAGGTTTTTTTGTGACAAGTGAGTGTGAGTGTGGTGGTTAAAAATGTCTAGAATGGCCATTTAATAATTTTTTCTCTGGATACAATCAGACACACTAAAAACAGGGTGTGGGATGGAAGGGCTCTCCTGGTGGGGCCCGATGATGAAGCATGTCACCAACTAGGTTGGTGAGTGAGGGCTTTCTAAAGAATCTAGTCAGTTCTTCATGCTCGCTCTTCTTGAAAGAAGGCACACTTGTTGTTTGGAGTTCTTAAAGAGCCAGTACAAATTTGAATTTTACTTGTCAACCTTCCCTCTCCACCCCGCATGCACACACAGAGTACCCTTCCTTGACAGTCTTTCTAATTATTACATTTCTGCCAGATTGCTTTGTTCTCCTCTAATACAAAATCATAGGGCAACCCCAAGAAAAGAGGTGCAGCAAAGAACACCAATAATCGCAAAGGGAGCTCACAGGCATATGCTATGCTAAGGGATCTGTAAAGCACATGGGGATCTGGAGGCTTCCCAGCTCTGGTGGCCAAAAGAAAACCACTGCACCAAGATCAGTCCCTAAAAAGCCAGGTCTTGTGGGATTTTAGAAAACAACTCATTCATAGATCTAATGGCCAGAGCCTGACCACGTTGCAGCCAAAAGAACATCCTCCACTTCTGGCTCTAACAATAGGGACGGTGGCTAAATGAGAGTTTGTGGATCTAAGAAGCCTTTTGGGAGAGCAAGGGATATCCAGTTGGTGGGAGATGTGGGAGCTCAGATGAAAGGATCTGTGCACAAGGATTTTAATTTGATCCTTTGGGCCACAGGTAAACAGTGAAGGTCAGCGCCCTCTGCTCTGGTAGGAACCATTGAAATTCTGTGCTGAAGCAAGGCTGCTCTTGTATTGCTCTGCCTTGTATCGAAGCAAAATTTTACCTCAGCGATGGGGTGACCAGATGAAGGGCAAAACATGAAAAGACTATGCCAGAGGCTAAAAAAGGTACAGGTTATCAATGAAGGTGGATTGTCAGCTTAGGTCATGTTGTCGACAACTGTCCTGTTTAGCATTCAGATTAATCCAAAAGCGTGTGGTCAAACCTGTAGCAAAATACTTCCAATAAAAGGTTTGTGGCGTAGTTTATTTCAGATAAAGTTACACACAGCTTCTAGGAGCTCTACCTATGGCATAGCAACGCTGTGTCCTTACATACATTGAAAGAATTTTTGGAAATTAGGCAATTTTGCATTTTCCTCTTCAATTACCCTTACTCCAAGCTTCTGGTCTGCAGGCAAATCTAGTAGAGAGATTAACACGAAGTGCTTGTCTGCACCTACGGCCGTCTGGGAACCTACTAGACAGTGACTTGGGCGAGGGAGCACACCACTCTCACTGAGACAGGGAACACAAAGTAACCAAAAACAAGCATTTACAATGCAACGGTTTCGCCTTTGGAAAAGTTTGAGCTATTGGCATTGTAAATGACAAAATTTGTATTTATGTGTTGGTTTTGAAAACAGATAAATAAATGGCATTGTCATTTACATTGCCAATAGCTCTAAATTTTCCAAAGGCGAAACCGTTGCATTGTAAATGCTTGTTTAAAGAAAGCAGACTATTTCAGTACTGTCAATATCCAGTGTTAAATTATGTTTAATATAGGGTTAAGACCCATGGAGTCTAAATCACTTAACTTGTGTACATGCTTCATGAAAATGTACTAAAATAGGAATTTATAACAGTTGTTAAATTTAACAAGGTATCGACTGCAATCCGCAGTGGTAGGTATTTTAAACCATCTAGTTTAGGCCAGTCATTGACTTGCGTGCAATACTTATGTTGTTTAATTACATCATTAATGTTTAGAGTGAGCAGCGTTGGGTCAAGAATGCAATCCTGTCTTACCCCTCTCTTAATGAGAATACGTTCTTACTCTCCATTCCCACCCCAGTAAACTTGGGCATAGTTGTCACTATGGAGTATAAGAAGTCTTTCAGTAGCTTTTAAAACTCTTTAACCCTTTCGGTGCTCATGACGGAATGGTTCCGTCCGGAGCACCTGTGCTCGTGACCGAATCATTCGTTATGGACAGGGGCAGAAAATCCCTCTGCTGTAAACAGCAGAGGGATTTCCCATTTTAGGTCTCGCCTAGGCAGCGCACATGCACTGCCCTAAGTGACCTTTAGCCATCGGTCTGCTCCTTTTCCCCCACACTTGTGCTTGTGCTGGCATCCACCTTGCGGAAGCGAGCAGCAGCGCGCGTGGTAATTGACAACATATGTCTCTCGCGCCGCTGCTGCTCGCTTCCGCAAGGCGCATAGCAGCCCAAGCAAGAGTGCTTGTCCCTCACGCTTGTTTTCATGAACTTTCACATGCGTGCTTGTTTCTAGCCGGTTCGTGCATTTGGAAACAGCGGCGCGCACTGGGGCCATTTGTTTATACTTATTCCTTTCTGAGGAGAGCCCAGCAGCTAACTGGCCACTTTCCACATCTCAAAAACCTTGTCCTTAACCCCATCCCTCCCTCCCCCGCACCCAAAGAAGACCTATCTTCATCTGTGGGCTCTGGTGCCGGAATATCCTCTTTGGTGCTGTCTGCTGCCAAGCGCCACCAGGTCAGTACTCGCGTTACTTCAACTTTGCTACACTGAAGTGATGCAGGCAGTGACTTCATAGTGTTTGTGCTCCAGCAGGCATAGAACTGTGATAATGGGGCCTAGGAAACTGTCACCTCAAGACGCTCTCATAAAGTGTGCCTTTTTTCCACACAGTGCGCTCCTGGCTGTAGTTCACACTTCTTCCGATGGGGAAGCTACGCAAGAGGGCACTGAAAGTTCTTTTGCCTGCCTGCGTCCTCAGATTAAAGGCATACGGAGGTGAGGGATGGCAGACTCACGGCCAAAGAGTGGCGCCTTCTCCTCGCTAGTATACTCAAACTGCTTCTGAATGCCAACTTTCACAAGTGCATTATAAACAGGCAATGGTTACACGCAACCCACTTAAATATGTGATAGAAATATGTTGAATTCCAAATGCAAGAAAAAAGGTTTTGAAGTTAATGATCCCACATACAGTTATGGGACCAGCAATGCACAGTTTCTTTAGACACATGGTTCAGAATTTCATGTTTTTCTTGATAAGTTTTGGCAGAACAAAACTGCTGTAATGTATCTGGGGGTAAAAAGTCCGGGGAAAAAAGGAAAACTGTTGGTGCATTAAAAAACCGATTTGGCATATTCTGCCTCACTTTTCTGTAAATTTGGAATAGGAGGCATTAACCACATCTGGTAAATACCTCACCCTGAGGTAACGGAATTTTTCACTTTTAGTAAATAGTCCGCACTATTCCTACAAACTTGCGATGAGTGCCACAGTACTTACCAAGACGTCAAAACTGAATTTGGTAACAAGGTCCCATTTTAGCAATTGATTGCTGCGCAAATGAACGATGCCCAGTAATTGTAATTAATGTAGCACTGTGCTGAAATCTGCAATGAC
Source organism: Lissotriton helveticus (assembly GCF_964261635.1). Classification (NCBI taxonomy): domain Eukaryota; kingdom Metazoa; phylum Chordata; class Amphibia; order Caudata; family Salamandridae; genus Lissotriton; species Lissotriton helveticus. The sequence goes on along the minus strand of NC_136065.1, from coordinate 669,427,645 downwards.
AGCATGCTTCAAAATTGATGCTGCTTTTGTATAAATTGATTTAATCCGAAGAAGGGAGATCATTGTATCGGAGTGAAGATGCAAAGAAATAATGTTTCTCACACTTCTTCGTGAGGCTAGCCAGTTGATGGTGTATTGTAAAAAACAAACTCTTGAAAAAAACACCTGTAAACCTCTATGGTTTGTTTGTGGTAGAAAAAACAGCAGATTATAATATCAGCCAGCTAAATAGTACTAATTTTATTGATGTCAGTGTGTTGTGGGGGAGATAAAATTCTGAGTGGACCAGTCAAGATTTGAATATTCAGTTTACAAACTTTCTATAATGCATAGATTAGCCCACAGAGCTATTTTACTAACTTTATATTACATTACAAATAAAAACAAGCATTGGCATAGCCAATAGGTCTCGCTTTTGGGACCTTATAAGTATTTAGTTACGCAGCACAATATCCTTAGTGCCACAACACCAACTGTTGCATGGCAAAACACTTATAAGGTCCCAAAGGCGAGACCTATTGGCTATGCCAATGCTTGTTTTTTATTGGCCTCAGGAGATTGGGGAAGAGCTTCCCCAACCTCCCGAGGCCAATTTATATTTTCTATTGCAATGCCGATTGCGCATGGCGTGCTGACATCATTGCAATGAAACTGAAATGAGCCAAGAGGCTCATTTCCGTTTCACTTTCTACATTTTCAGGGGGCTATCTCAGCCCCCTGAGCAAGTAGAAAGTCAGGAGGGGTATCGTTGGAAAGGGGAGAATCTACCCTTTCCAATGTTACCCATCCCTAGTGGGTCATTGCTTGGGAATCGCCCCAGGAGGGCAATCCCCAAGCAGGGATCCACCCACTAGACACCAGGGAGGAGGGAGTGCGACCCCTTGGGCAAGGGCCTCCCCCCCCCCCCCCCCCCCCCCAAAATGTGCATATTCTGTCTTTCTGGGGCATTGGCCCCCAATCTGCCCCCTTGGGGTGGCAGAAAGCCCACTCGACACCAGGGATGATTTTTGTTTTTGGCATATGTAATTAGGGTGGGGCTGCCCAAAACAGGCACGCCAATGACCCCCTTCCAGAACTTTCCACCACAGAATTGTGAGGAAAATGTTTTTTTTGACAATTTTTTTAGGTTTGCACAGGATTCTGGGTAACAGAACCTGGTGAGAGCCAGTCAAGTCACCCCATCCCAGATTCCCCTGGGTGTCTAATTTAAATTTTTTTATAGGTTTGCTAGGTTTCCCTAGGTGCCGGCTGAGCTGGGGTTAAACTACAGCTAGGCACTTTGCAAAAAAAAGGTCATTTTTTCACTGTGAAAATGAGTGTCCACCTTGCGTTTTGGGCAGTTTCCTGTCGCGGGCACTAGGCCTACCCACACAAGTGAGGTACGGTTTTTATCCTGGGACTTAGGGTAACACAGAATTGTAGAACTGTTGATATCTATTAACTTTTGATGCATTTATGCCTTCCAAATGACTGTGTAAAAAAGGTCCTTTTGAAAAATGACCTAAAATTCTTATGCTATGATGAGAACTCCCGTTTTCAGAAATGTGCAAATATCTACTGTTTCTAAACTCTATATTTTGCTCCCATTTCAGAAATACATAGGTGTCTTTCATACCAATTTTTCAATGTATACATTTTCCCAAAATAATTGCTATATACCCGGTACATAATAAAAAAATAATTGCAAGACCCTGCTCCGTTATTGGCTCTGGGCTCATCGGGTTCTTGGTGAACCTACAAGTCCTATATATCCCCAAAACCAGAAAGTTCCAGTGAATGTAACAGTCTTGTCTGCTTTCAAACAGCTGTCATAATTAGAAGAAGTTACAGGTGAAAACATTGACACACATGGCTGTTTTCTTTTTCAACTAATTAAAAAAAAAAATCCTACGTTTAGCTGTTAGTTTCTATGAAGAAACCTTGAAGGATCTACACAAATGACCCCTTGCTGAATTCAGAATTTTGTCAACTTTTCTAAAATGGATAGCTTTCCAGGATCCATTATTGCTTTCATACCCATTTGTACCATTACCTGGAAGGAGGTTGAAAGCACAAAAATAGCAGAAAAAAGCGATATTCAAGAAAAATGCAAAAACGGTGTATAAAAGTTGGGTTTTCTGACCAGTCTGCTTGTCCCTGAAAGCTGGGAAGATGGTGATTTCAGCACCACAACCCCTTTTTTGATACCATTTGCAGGGAAAAAAACAGACTTTCATCTGGAGCCCTTTTCCCCATTGTTCCCCCCAAAAACAATTTAGCTGTATTTTGGCTGATTTCTGGGCCCCCTCAAAGCGAATCCACAAACCCCGGGTACCTTTAGAATCCCCATGATGATGGAAAAAAAGGACACAAATTTGGCGTTGAATCCTTATGTGGTCAAAACGTTACAGTGGCCTAAGTGCGAACTATCCCAAATAGCCAAAAAAAAGGCTTAGCACGGGGTAAAAGGCCTAGCAGCGAAGGGGTTAAAGTTCTGTGTGATGCACCAAATCAAAAGCTGCCTTTAGAACAACCGTGCCACATATAGGTGTTTCATGAGGGTCACATATTTTGAGTGAAACCTATTAAAGCAAGACGTTTTCTAAACCCAGCTAGTAATGAGAAAATTTGGGTATCTAATATCCAATGTTGTAAAACGTTATAACTGTTATCCATTAGACTAATGGTTCTTTAGTGGCACTTTTTTATAAATTGGGATAATGTTGGTTCCTCTCCATGTGGAAGGGACCTGTGCAGCTAAAATGCCATTGGGTAATGAGTTAAAATATGCTGTACATACCTCCGGTTCTAAAAAGGCCCCCTATTTTATCTCGGCGCTCTTCCTTTTTTAAAATTGTTACTTTTGATCCATCCAAATCAGAATTGAATCTTGAGTTTACTCTGGTACGTTAGCAGAAGGGCACTCAGGGATGACTGGATTGAAAGGATCATCTGATGGAAATGCTCTATATAGAGTAGAAAAGTGAGTAAACCATTACTTTGTTTGGATAGGGTTCTCCACTTGATTGAAGCAGCGCAAGCTGTCGTTGGCCACAATGCCAAAAAGGAACGGTTATCATTGATGCTTGCAGCTTCCAGCAGATCCTTCTAGTTAGAATCATCCCAGTTCTGTATTTTAAGTGCCAGTGTGTTTATAGTGTTTTCTCTTCACTGTGATTGCAGTCCACTTTGTGATCTGTTCTCAATAGGCCCTCCTAAACTATTATATAATCTTTATTAAACCAAGGGCCAATACATTGTCCTTTATTAAACCAAGGGCCATTACATTGGCCAAGGCTCCTTGCAGAATTGAAAATAATGTATGATGGGTGGCAGCATTATGACGTGTATGGACCCAGTTCGGAAGGGATGGCTTTGTATATTTCAATCAATACTTTTCAGATTGTTGACAATATTGGGCCATTTTATAGATCATTGGTTAATCCAGACTGTTGGCTGGGTAATCATGGCCGTATCTAACTAGCCATGGAGTGGTAGATATTTCAAAGTTAAAACTAGCATTTGAGATCATTGTGGGGTCTTTCACTAATTCTTATATCATCCAATAAAGGCCACAGGTTAAGATTTAAAAATCTATTCTAGTTTGGTTCATAAAATACAAAAGTGAGAGTCACCGATACGTAATATTGATATTTCTTTGACTGTATAGAGTAATAGCTGTGTACCATAACGCATGACTATGAATAGAAATGGAGCCGGCCTCCGGGTTGTAGGCGAAATGATTGTAACAATGTCAAAGGTTAATAAAACTCTTACGAACAAAAAAAATAAGTCTATTCTACTCCTGTAGATACCACAGTTGAATGAGTAAGCCTTAGTAGTATCATGTGTTCTACTATTGTAGGCATGCAGTTCATGCACTTATGTTAGAGGGCAGCTGTAACTCTACAGCGGGCCAATTAGTGGATGTATTGGCCAAAAGGGACTTCATTCCTAAGGCCTCAAGCCCAGAGGGCAGGCACTACAGAGGCTAAAACCTCACACTAAAAACCCCAGAAAGCAGTACAAAATGCCCTTTACCATAACTTTTTTAGATGTTTCCCTAGTAGGCATAAGGTTGTAAGCTTTACAGTCTGTGGGGTTTAACGATTATAAACCTTATCAAGCATCATGGAAGGCCCATTTGCTGATGTCAGACTCAGTTAGAATTTCTAATGAGTGGATAATTTTAATAGATTTCCAGTCTAGTGAGATGTTAACCCATAGGACTTGGTTGCCCAGCAGGAGAAGGTTTTGCTACTTATTAAAAGTTGGGAAATCTGTCCTTTACATTTGGACACTAGATCATGTTTCCTGGAACCGGACTGTCAGTCTGTCTATGACCCCCGCTTTATCCATTAATTTGGAATGAAGCCCAGCAGAGTTCCACGTAAGTACTTGCAACTGTTTGGGCTTCCTCATAAACCGTATAACAATGCCTTTGAGTTACTTGGACCATTAGTAATTCCCGCTAAATCAATGGATATATATGATCAGTCTCATCAAACATTTCGATCAAAGGAAGAGTCCAGATTAGATTGACTAGTTTTTCACCCAGTCTGTTCTTGCGTTGCCTGTCTTTGCTTCACTGAGGACCTGGCCTGGCAGTACGCTCTGGACTGTTCTGTGGGAGCATTTGTGTATTTGATGTTCTTTCCTAAGTGGCAACGGTATGCTCAGACAAGGGTCCTATGTTCAATGTGTAACTGGAACCAAGCTACACCTGACTGAGGCCCAATCGGGGCACGCCCAGTCTTGAGTTGCCGGTTTTCTGGTTGAGGGAAGGTCTGGCAGTTGGGGCTGGATTGTTGCTACTGGGGCAGGGTCAAGAATGATTTGCATATCCAGGCTCAAAAAATCATTAAAATGGGTCTAGACCTGAAGGTCTAGTAACTTTAAACATCTACTCGACCGAACTATAATGCACTTGTTCTTGGTCTCTGAAAACTGAGCAAATGTGACAAGATAAAGATTTAAAGGCATTTTTATTGCTCATTCACTTTGTGAGCAATAAAGATGCCTTCTAATCGTGCTATCTTGTCACATTTGCTCTGCTTTCAGAGGCAGAGATAAAAGGTCAGTTTGTCTTCCTACTCGCCAGAAAGGGCGAATGGGACCTAAAAATAGCTTGTCCTAATTAAATCTGGCTCGCAAACACGAGCGGATATATCGAGCCCCACTATGGCTGGGTCCAAACTGAGGTGGCATGGTGGGCAAAAGAACAAGGGGTTGTAATCCTACCCTGAGCAATTGCCAGTGGCTAAACTTACTGCAAGCGCTTCTTTTGTGTAGGTGAAAATCAGTTCAAACCCTCAATACTCAGCTCGCCGACCACCTAGAACTCCAACTCTTAGACTGCTCTCAATCGGGCTTTTGCACCAAACCCAGCATAGAAAGAAGGTGAAGTTCCACTCCTCAGGACAACCACAGGCTAGGGTGAGACAAAATAAATCAGGAGGACCAGAACCTAGGGTAAAAATCACTCCGCCTCTGAGGCCTTTTTTAAAGTTCAAGAGAAACCAGATATCTGTGGCCCAGAACAAAAAACAACCTATGAAATAAAGGTAGAGGGTGGATGGCCGACAACTAAAATGGAGAGTAACTGGCACCAGGCACTGGCAAGGAAGGAAACCATGGAGGATGAGGTAAGTGAAGAGAGCCGGTCACCAACCATAAGCAGCTCACAACGAGGTGAGCAAAATCCTGAGGCCTCAAATACCTTAGAAAAATTACTGGAATGCATGCTACTCGGTTTCTTACGCAGACACCAAACGACCCAGAACACTGCCTTCAGGCTCATTCTGAACTTCCCACGCAGTAACCACTTCTCTCCACACGTCCGCGTTCACCATTGGCTCCCAGTCCAGGAAGGCTGTAAGTTTAAGCTACTAGCCCATGTCTACAAAGCTCTACTCAGTCCAGCTTACCTCCACCTCTTTGCTGTTTCCTCCTTAATGTGGTCTTCACTACAAATGTTTGTGTCTATTGATCGATGTAGGGGACTGTTTCAAAGGGGATACTCAAGTGATTCCAAATGTTGCTACAGGCAAGGTGCTAAACGGGGCCCTATGCTAGTGCACACTAAAGTGGTTAGCTTTTCTCCCTTTGGTTTCATGTCTGCACTGGACTAGGCTATTGCCTCCATCCGTACTGTTAGTTTTGACAAGTACAGATGTATGGCCTCACATAATTAAGAAAAAATACGGTCGATGTGGAAATGTTAGCAAATTATTTCGTAGTTAAGCTCTGACTGATGGTTTATTGCACTTAGTTGATCTTGATCCAGACAACCTTTGATATATAGTAGAAAATTGTTGCACAATATCAACATGATGAATAGGGAATTTGGTCCGAAAGGCTGACCCTAATCAGCAGACTGAACTGGTAAGTTAAAGTATTCAAAGTAGTAGAGAACCCACACCAAGAGATGACCGGTAGCGAGGAGGATCCAGAGGTCCGACTGCCATCGCCAGCTGGACTCCAGAACTGCCAGCTTACCTATCAGAGCCATAGGAATAGCTGAAGCTATTCATTTTAGAAATGGAAGCACACAAACATTACTAAGTCAATGCAACACGTATCCTCTTTGTACCAAAAACAAGTTAAAACAAGCATTTACAATGCAACGGTTTTGCCTTTGGAAAAGTTAGAGCTATTGGCATTGTAAATGACAATTTTTTTTTATTTGTTTTCTTTTTGAAAACGATAAATAAATTGCATTGTCATTTACAATGCCAATAGCTTAATCTCTCGCAAATGCCACACACACCCACACCCACAGAGCCCCCCACACACACACCCACACAGAGCCCCCCCACACACCCACACAGAGCCCTCACACACACTGCGAGCCTCCCCACACACCCAGACAGAGCCCTCCACACACCCACACAGAGCCCCCCACACAGAGCCCTCCACACACCCACACAGAGCCCTCCACACACCCACACAGAGCCCTCCACACACCCACACAGAGCCCTCCACACACCCACACAGAGCCACCCACACAGAGCCCCCCACACACCCACACAGAGCCCTCCACACACTACGAGCCCCCTGTGCAAGTTATACACTGTTGTTAGAGATGAACCGACCGCATAGGTAACCAACAGGTGTAAAAAGGACTTCAAAGGTGACCGACTGGGGAGAGAGATGATGATGTAGGAGTGAGAGAGAGAGGGATTGTGCAGATAAAAGAGGAGTGTGAAAAGGGTTGTACACAGCAAGAAGTCTGAGAGGGAGTGTGTAGATAATGGGTAGGTTTGGGTTTGCAAGAGATTAAGCTATTGGCAATGTAAATGACAATGCCATTTATTTATCTGTTTTCAAAACCAACACATAAATAAAAATGTTGTCATTTACAATGCCAATAGCTCTAACTTTTGCAAAGGCGAAACCGTTGCATTGTAAATGCTTGTTAAAGTAGGTTGCATCTGTGTCACAAGTTTTGGCAGTCAAAAATCGTACCTGCCAACAGACCCGAGTCAAAGTCACATGACTTTGATTTAATAGTTTCCCAGCGGTGAACTTCTGAGGCTCACTCCTGAGACCGTGATGTTAAACCCTCTGGATCTTTGCACAGGATTATTTTAGACCACTTAAGCATGTGACATAGATCCATACCCCCGAGTTTGGTATGGAAACGTGAGGTCACATCACATGAAAAATGTAATCCAGCACTCTGTATTGTTGCTGCTTTGTATAGTTCATTTCTGCGCGCAACATTCACTCCAGAGATGTGTTAGTTTTGTTTATCCGAAAACAAATGATTTGCGTAGGAACAATTGCAGCCTTGCGAATGAACATGCACATTTTTTTTAAACAAAAGAATTGCAAGAGCAGATAATGGTATAGACATGCTTCGCATGTACCTCGTTTGGAACGCCCTCTCCTGCAAGGTTGCTTTTGACAAGTAAAAGATGAGTCGTGCATTTGTTGTAGGAAGGCAGCGCGCCTCCCCGGGCTCCTGCGTAGCGTGCGTTTGACTGTCCCTTCTGAGTGACGCTCTCGCGCGCCTATTTTTGTTCGCTGCTCTCCACTTAGCCACATCTCACGCGCCTGCATGTTGTACATGCTGAACCAGGTCTCTGTAAATTGGCACTTTGTGTCCTTTCTCACACACGTCTGCATAGCGAACAGGCATACTTTGCAGATGACTCACACGGCCGCCTGCCTTCAAACCGCAAGTGCGGCGTTTGGACTGAAAAGCAGCGGGCGTCGCATTCACTAGAGGGCGCGTCTGACATCCAATCACCCCCTCGACAGCTGAGTCGCGTGAATCCCGCCCCTTGCTTCACTACATCCATGTGACACGTTCTGCGTTCTGCCCACAGCCAGTGCTCGAAGGAGGCAAAATAAGTACATGCATTGCACGAGTTAGAATTATTCCCACGTTAGCTTTAATCGGAGACGATGTGGTCTGACTGCCGACTCTGGAGCTGGGAAACCAAGGTTCGAGCCTCGGGGTCGCGTCCTCATCCTGTGATTCTGGGCAAATCACTTAATCTTCACATGACTACAAAAACAAGCAGCAACGCATGGATATCTCAGACCACTACACAGAGGCTTCCCAAGCAGGCAGGAATACACGGAGGCATCCCAGCCGCGGAAGCAAAACCAAAAGTGCACGCGGGAGCGGTTAAAAAGCGCAAAATAGGGACAGCTTCCAAGACACGCGGACAGCAACCTGCACTGGAGTCTTCTCTGACCCTCAACGGGAACAGGGAAGTGTGCAGCCCCCGAATGTACACAAGCCCCCTCTCCACCGGGGTAGCTCCCTTCGTTTGAACATTTCAGCGCGGGGGAGGCTCAGCCGCTCGCCTGCTGTACCTTTAAACGGGCATGGGTCTCCCGCACACCTCGGCTCCCAGCACTCTCCCTCCCGCACTGCTCCTGGGTGCAGCGGGCGCGCGGGCCCCGGGCTCTCACCTCCGTCCCTCCGCTGCTGCAGTAACAGGTGTCGCCGGGGACAGCGGAATGGCGGCCGGGAGGACCGAGCTGTGCGTGCGCTCTCCCAGACTCACTGGCCCCGCACTCCGCCTCTTCCAACGGCAGCAGGCAGGGGAGGGGCGCTCTGCGCAGACTGCGCTCAATTTGGGGGGAGGGGAAACGGGAGCCAAAGTGCCTGCGCTGGAGATCTGCGAAGTCGCCCCCTTGTGTGTTTTTTCACCAAACAGGACACCAGGTGTAAACGGGCGATCACGTGCGGGCTGCTAAAAACACGGGTAGTGCTCAGGCGTTACTGCAGTGCCTGCCCGCTAACCCGGATTACTCCTAGGTGCCACTTCCTTGAAAAATATGTTTCTAGGGAGAAGCGAAGATTCACATCGGATTCCCACATTTGGCAACGTGACTTTTATGGATTAGGCGAGTGGAGTCTACAAATCAGGAACAACAAGTCAGGTCCCGGGCCGGCCAGCCAATCACAGCGCGGCCCGGGAATGACGTCACGGGGGTGTCCCGGGCCGGCAGCCAATCGCAGCGCGGCCCGGGACAAAGGGGCGGGGCTTAAAAAAAGCACCAGAAACGCCCCCGAATCGCGTTTTCGAGAGAACGCGATTGACAGCCTCTGCCTCCCAATGGCTAGCCTCCATTTATGGAGCTAGCCAATGATAGGCAGAGGCGGGTCATCACCCCAGATAGAAATCAAGAGGTTTTGCTAGCGCATGCGTACTTCGTACGCATGGCTAAGGCAAAACCTAAACAAGCATTTACAATGCAACGGTTTCGCCTTGGCAAAAGTTAGAGCTATTGGCATTGTAAAAGACAACATTTTTATTTATGTGTTGGTTTTGAAAACAGATAAATAAATGACATTGTCATTTACATTGCCAATAGCTTAATCTCTCGCAAATGTGAGACCTATTGTACCCTACTGGACGAGCTCAGCAGACAGCAATTACTACCACACACACACACCCAGAGCCACACACACACAGCCAGCCACACACACCGAGCCAAACACACACACACACCCAAAGCCACACACACACACCCAAAGCCACACACACACACCCAGAGCCACACACACCCAGAGCCACACACACCCAGAGCCACACACACCCAGAGCCACACACACCCAGAGCCACACACACCCAGAGCCACACACACACACAGAGCCACACACAGAGCCACACACACTCACACACCCAGAGCCACACACACTCACACACACCCAGAGCCACACACACTCACACACACCCAGAGCCACACACACTCACACCCACCCAGAGCCACACACACCCACCCAGAGCCACACACACCCACCCAGAGCCACACACACCCACCCAGAGCCACACACACCCACCCAGAGCCACACACACCCACCCAGGAGAGCAAGCACAGCGAGGGGGCAGGGAAGCAAGCACAGCGAGGGGGCAGGGAAGCAAGCACAGCGAGGGGGCAGGGAAGCAAGCACAGCGAGGGGGCAGGGAAGCAAGCACAGCATGGGGGCAGGGAAGCAAACCAGGGGGCAGGGAAGCAAACCAGGGGGCAGGGAAGCAAGCACAGGCAGGTTGCAGGGGAGCAAGCACAGCCAGGGGCAGGGGAACCAGGGGGCGGGGAGCAGCACAGCCAGGGGGCAGGGAAGCAAGCACAGGCAGGTTGCAGGGGAGCAAGCACAGCCAGGGGCAGGGGAACCAGGGGGCGGGGAAGCAAGCACAGCCAGGGGGCGGGGAAGCAAGCACGGGCAGGGAAGCAAGCACAGCCAGGGGGCAGGGAAGCAAACACACTAGTCACTAGTAGGTTTCAAAAGAGATCCTGGGCTGCACAATTTTGAGATCAAGTATTTGTGCAACAGCTGGCCGGAGATCCCTACTGGAATACTGGGAGAGGGCATGAACCCTCTGCCTACTCAGAAACGCAGATAAGGAGCAAGATTACACTTTCAAGCAGGATGAAACAGAAAGCATGATGATCAACGCATAACCAGTGCTGCTGCCACAGCCAGAGTTAAAAAGGTAGAATAAGGTACGAACAATTAACATCACTTTTTTACTGCTTATAAATAAAAATCACCTGACTTTAAAACACACTGTACTCTAATACAACGATCATTAAACCATGTTTCCTCATGTAAGTAATGAGTGCTTTTCATAATGAGGTTTACTGAGTTACTGAAGGGCACGTAGGTAAGCAGCCATTCATACTCTGTAGCACGCAAAATGTATTTAATTACTTTCATTCAAGTTAAGAGGGATTCAGCATAAGCGAGTGCGTGCCAAACTCACGTTTTGATTCACGCGTTTAGTTTTTGTACCTTCCACAATGCCTCCTATTTGTTCATCCTTTTTCACAATAGTAAGCGGTTTTTACAGCACGTGTCCCATACAAATACTTAACAATGATATACCTTACACTGATCCCCACGCCCAGAATTCTTATATTTTCGCCTTGCCTGATAAGTATTATATGAGACACCCCAAACATTTTCTCCGTTAGTGGGCTAAAGGTAGAATATCTAGATTAATCCCCTCAACTGATTAAGAGCTACTACTGTAGTTCTTATTGGATGCATTCATAGTGGTGCAATTGATGCCAATAAATGCGTGTTTACAGCCCTTCCCCATAGTGGGAATCTCAGGGTGTTGGTGCTGTATTTGTTACCAAGCGTATACTTGGCAGTAGGAAGTAAGCTGCTGCTTGCCGAGTGCGCCAACCTTTGGGTGTATCATGCCACCTGGGTAGCTCCCGTTTAGTGCATCATAGGATACTCTTGATCAAGTTGCCCGTCTCTAATTACGTGCAAATGTAGATAGTTACTAATAGAGTCCCTTACTGTTCACGCTCATTGATTGCCCTCCATATGGATGGGAACTGTAGAGCGAGCAGACCAACCTCTCGCTCCCTACACTCAATCTCCCACGATATTCACAAGGTGCATCCTATATGCTACAAAACATTGATTGCTCGAGGCATATAGGCTGGAGGTTCCTGTTGTACTATTTTTTCCTGAGATGGGGGGACACCATGCGTAGGACACACACACCATGATGCTCAGATGGGGTACCCTGCCCATGTCGGGTGTGGTCTCTCTAAACCTGCTGTCAGCTGCTTCCCCTCCTGGTTTCATTGCAAAATATGAAGTTTCCTTACACTCCTTACCTCACTGTCCACTACTTCATGATAGGCCGGTGGAGGGTCGAAGCCTCCGCGCCCGCTGCGACTGCCCTCGCCACTGTCCCCACGAGGGCCGCCGCTATCCATGGGCTCATACCCGCCGTAGTCCAAGCCCGGCCGCTCGTTTGTGAGCAGCGCCACCGCTTCATTGATGTCATTTTTTGCCAAACGCAATGCTTTCCGGATGGCACCAGGGTCAGCGAATCCCATGCACAGCAGGGTCGTGGTATGCTGCTCTTCTTCGCTCTCCATGTCACCCGTGCGCACAATCTCCTGGCCACTCACTGAGCTCCGCACCTGACACTTACGCTCCTGCGCGCCGCCATCTTCCCGGCCCTCCCACTTCCTCCCACTACCTCCCTTTCGGTGAACAGAACGAAGCCACTGGAGCTGCCAATCTCTTGTCACGTGACCCGACAAAAACTGATGGAGAGCAGGGAGTAACATCGTGATGAGAGACATAGAAGTAGGACACAAAATAAGCACGTTACCCAAGGGCTCAGAGACTGGAAAATGCACCCCGAGGCAAATGCTGTGCTTTGGAAACTTAACTACGGATAGAAAAATAGGATATTCTATTTTTTTAAATGATGTGACCAGACACTGTTCGTGTTAAATTAATGTACATTTTTATCCGAAGAAACATCCCACTTCTTACTCATACCCTGCGGAGGACAGCCGGGTGGGGAAGGATGGGAGCGAGAGCACGAGACGGGGCAGGCAAGGTAGGACAGGAGAGATGAGAGAGAGGGACAGGGAAGCCAGAGAGGCGGGAGAAGCGAAGAGGTCCCGGGCCGCGCTGTGATTGGCTGACGTCACGGGGTGTCCCGGGCCGGCAGCCAATCACAGCGCGGCCCGGGAATGACGTCACGGGGGTGTCCCGGGCCGGCAGCCAATCGCAGCGCGGCCCGGGACAAAGGGGCGGGGCTTAAAAAAGCACCAGAAACGCCCCCGAATCGCGTTTTCGTGAGAGCGCGATTGACAGCCTCTGCTTCCCAATGGCTAGCCTCCATTTATGGAACTAGCCAATTGGAAACAGAGGCTGTCCTAACCTCACTACTAAAAACAATAGATTTCGACTGGGAGGGGCTTCGCCCCTCGCCAAAAGTCGAAACCTAAAAACCAGTACATCAGTTCAAAATATAGTACTCCAATTTTAGGTTTACAAAATTTCCCTAGAAGACCTGTTTGAAGGAGGATCTGGAGAAATGGCTTCTCTTGAGAAAGTAAAGAGGAAATTGAGTCAGTACTCTCAGGGCAGGCTTGGTCAACAGCCTTCTCTTTGCTCTCCCTCGCATTCTCTACACGTTCATCACCCATCACATTACCATATTCCGTTCCCCTTACAGCCACAGTTGATTCCTAAACTCCCCTTTCCATATGTCCAATTGTAAAATCCCCATTACTTTTCAGAATAAAATTAGCAGAAGAACTTTCAACTGATGGTAACTTTGAGCTTTATTTTCTCTTCATTCACATTACACTTCTGACCTTGCACCACTATTTACTACGCAAAAGTACAGTGCACTTTGACACACCAATAACATGTACATGAATCCGGAATCTTCGATAACCCTTTTGCACATACCCTGGGCATCCTAAGTAGCACACTATCACCTATAGCGTAATATTTTTTTCTCATTGTAGAACTCCATGATTATTTGCTGTAGATTGTAACTGCAGAAAACCCTTTTCCCTAAGGACTGTACCAACTTGCATGCAGACTTTATTCAACTAAGTCAATGAATCTCTGCCGCTCAACAATTTGATGAGTTTCCCCAGTGGTTGAATGTGGGCTATATGCACAGCACCAACTATCGACATATCTTAGCCAAGCCTATGTTAAGTGCAATTTGTTTCTCTTAATTATGTGAGTCCTCTTTTTCACAAGTCCATTTTGCAGAGTACTATGAAGGAAAATTGCAAATCTTGATTTTTAAATCAGCGAGAAATGTCTGCATCCTAGTCCAAACAAACTCCACCCTGTTATCTGCAACAGAGACTTTGAAATAATGCAAGGGGGTGCCCCTGTAACCCAATGAACCTGGGTGTGTTAGCAATTTAAGACCAGCATTGCTAAGCCAATAGGACTCGCCTATGGATTAGCTAGTGTCTTTGTCAGTTTCTTTTAACCCTGTTGTACAGCAGCATAGGTGAATGTTAGGAAGAAAAGCTGTGATGCACCCGTTGCTGACCACGAGGGGTATTGATTAGTTTCCTTAGTATGGGATTATTCTCGGCCTTCCTAAAAAACAGAACAGTTACTTATTTTACATCCGAGCTGAAGTTTTCTTTGTTGGCCTTGCATGAACACCACGCTAAAAAGGCTGCGAGGAGCAGGGAGCTCAGCGCAGTTTGCTTCTTTGTTTTATCTTGAAACCTGTTGGGTGACTTTTGAACTTTTTTTTTTCCTGGTGAGGCAGGCGGGGCAAGCAACTAAGATAGTGGTTGGATGGGGTAAGTGACAACAGTGGAGGGGCTTTGGTGGGCTGGACTAGCAGCAATGCAGGAGAAGGGTGAGGGGCAGGACAAGCAACAATGTGGGAGGGATGAGGGAGGAAATAGATAGAACATCAACTGACACACTATGCTGGAATGTAAAGAGATGGCCAACTACCCTTGGCACAGAAAACCTATGACATCTTTACCCTTCCTGGCTGCAGGACACTTCACATGCATAACTCTTAAATTCTAAATAGTCTTGGAAATACTTTAGCATGATGATGTTGTGCTTCCCGAATGCCATTAAATTAATGCTAGAACTTGACGTCATACTGCCTGTGGATAAATCTTTTAGATAAAATAGTGATAGGCGAGCCAGAATCAGCTATGTCGAAGTACCCATTCTTGTCCCGTAGAAAGTTCCTTTGATCCATTCCAATGCAACTACTTCTAGTATTAACATCAAATAGCTCACCCTCTTAAGAACCTCTTCAGCAAAACTAACCATACTTTAGCTTGTGATCCGCCCTTCCCTACTTTAGCAGAATGCTCAAACCATTTACAGTTAATTTTTCTCCCAACGGCTGGACAGTTGCTACAGTCACCCAAGTGGTATTTGAACGTGCAACACTAACACCTGCTGCCTTTCTTAAGGTCTGTTAAGGTGAGATTTCAGTAACTAAACCAGCATCCCTGAATGTGAACAAATTGTTCACTCAAATTTTGGTCAATGGGAGTCCTAAATTTGTACATTGATGTCAGTAGGTGCATGGCTGTTGTGAATCGGCTGTCGCTTGGCTGCCCTACTTCCTTATGAAGAAGTTGCCTTTCTGCTTGATAATTAGATCCTTCTTAAAGTGCCCTTCGTCCTTCATATGGTCTCAACGCTTATCCCCTGACCAAAGTCTGCAGATGCAGGTTCAGCCTCTGGAAGATTTTCAAATAGTGTTCCCCTCTTCACTCAAACAACTGAACAAAATAGCTTTCTTGTATTCTGGGTCAAACATTTTGACATCAGTGGCTACTAAATGGTTTTCAGATGGGTTGATTCATAATTTTCACATAAACAAGGGTTTCCCTGAGCTTTGCGGAAACAAGTTTGAAAGCGGAATATTTTGCACAGGTTATGCCATGGCAAAGCAAAAATGTCTAAGCTATTCTTTAGTAACATAGAACATCAGGTGTAAGTAACGGTAGGATACAAAGTGAATCAAAGGCTCTTGCTGCTGTATATTCATCAGATTCTCACTTTATATGGTGCGAGCCACTGTCTTTAATGTTTCTGCATGCTTTTCCAGATTGTGCCTCATGTTTATGCACTGTTCTGCTAATTAACTTCTCACCCTTTGCTACATCTGACATAATTCCTAACAGTACAGGGATATTCAGCAACATGCTAATGTGTTGACCACTCAAGATGGTATTGCTTTGTTTCACATCACTTGTATCCTGGTTTCATGACTGGATTCCCCCAAAATGGTTATCAGGTACCTGATGAAGCTGTACAGGAGTGCAGTAGACTTTGAAGACCATAACTTTGTTGCATCCACAAATTATTCAGTTTTATTCTCTGCAATTTACCTTTGTACAGTTCTCAAAATCAGAAATAACCATGCAAAATGCATTGCTCAGCCTGCTGAATCCTCTGCGTAGTTGAAATGTATCTGGTAAGTTAACTTTTCTATTCGACATAGCAAGAAGAGCCTGTTGTGTAGTGGTAATGAAACTTCAATTGTATAACGAGTGTATGCAGGTCATTGAGAAGAGTTGCCAAGTGACAAGCATTCACCAATCTTGAATGGATGTACATGCAGCTGCCGTGTCAGTTGTGTTGTCTACTGCTCTTCAAATAGGCCAGTTTCAGCCATGTTTCCAGGTGTTTGCATAGTGAACTGGTGACAAGGATAGCATGCCATGGCGATTCTTGAAGGAAACAATCTGTTGTGTGTATCTGGTATCCTGACACCATAACATTATTCTCAAGGTGAATAACAGTTGTGTTGGGAGCAATCCACGAGATTGATTTACGGATTGTAAGGAGCGAGCAAGACTACCCTTGTATTGTGAGGTCTTCGTACGTTTACATGTGTTACAATTTGTTTAATTGGCAAGACTGAGTTGACTGTTGGCAACGCTCATCAGGCTGCTGGCGAAGGCCTATTGGAATCCTCACAGCACGAGTGACGTTTAGCCGCAAGCAAACTGATCTGGGTGCCAACGGTGGGAGGCAGTTCTTACTGCCTCAATCAAATTCATTACTATGCTGAAAAGTTGTGGGGCAGAGGTCTGATGGCATCAGGCTGATTAACTTAGATTCCCTGTGCTGCACAGATAGTGAAGACGTGCAGAAGGAATCTGGTTTGTGTTAAAGGAGCGTTTATATTGGCTGAAAATGCAGGGTATGCTCTAGGAGATCTATGGACAACATTGGACTGCAAAGTAGAGAGCAAGTAGAGAGAATTGAGCGGTGTGGAAAATCTGCTCACAAGGTGAAAGTGTTTAACTGAGGATTGGCAGACATTGCAAGACAATTGGAATAACATATTTAAAAAAAAAAATCTAATTTTGAAAATGGTGACTACTTTTTTGTTTTGTTGTGTTCCATACTTTTAATTTGTTATGACTGTGTAGACAATATCCTTCCATGTTCTTGCAGGAACCAGGTCTTCCAGTAATGGACTGGAAAGAGTCCTTTGAAATGTATCTTGAAGCTGTTGACAGGGATGGGTTTGTAGCTAAAAGGAAACTAGCCATGGTAAAACAGTGTTCGAGGCAAGTGAGCTGTAAATCATATGCTTTAGCATTGATCACCATCTGGTGTTGGGTCCGGATGTTTGCACTTTGTTTTTGTTCAAAGAAGTCTTTACAGTCACGAGGTAGGTGACTTCTCCTTTCGGCGATAGTGCGCATGGGCATAGACTCCATCCCCAGATTGTTTTTTTCCGCCATCGGGTTCGGATGGGTATTGCTGCGGTTCAGTATAGTTTTCGAACCCGTTCGATGCGCAGTCCTCTACCCTCAATGGTATTGTCTTCGATCACTGTTTCCCATTCCACACGCCTACACTGAGAAAACATTCGATTGGGAACTTTAAGGTGGGTTGTTGGCCCTACTCGTGCTGACCACACCAACAGTTGATGGAACGGACTCCGTTCAAGCTATGTCCTGGGTGTTGTGCTAAGTTTCCATGCACCAACTTGCACGAGGTCTGTAACCTGTGCTTATTCCCGGAACACAAAGAAAAATCCTGCGTAGGATGGATCATTCTGATTTAAGAAGACCATCTGTGATAGTCTGGCTCGACGCCACAAAATGCAACGCAGCAACGTCTCCATACCAGACATCCTCTGTGAAGAACAATAACACCGTCCTGCCGCAGAAGCCGAAGAACTGGTCTCCGTGTCCGAAGCTGACCCCGACATGGAGGAAGACCTGAACGTCACTCCGGGTCAACTTACTGTGAGTACAGATCCCCATGTGCCCACTCACAACAAAGATAAGGCTCTGGTGCCGTCCTTGTGCTCCTGTCGACACTGAAAGCTTCAGATGCCCCGCCCTCCTGCCCGGATATGAAACCTAAACACAAGCCTTCTGGCTTGAGCCGGCCCCATTCTTGTGCCGAACCAACACCTTCGGCACTGAAACATAAACAGGTGCCACTTCCTACACAGTCTGCAGCAAAGAACCATTCAACACTGAAAACCTTGGAGCCGATACCCTCCAAAACAAAGGACTTGGAAACTAAATCGTCCAAGCCTCGGAGCCGAAACACTCCACAACTAAAAGTTCCGAGCCGACAACTATGGCACCGAAAAGTTCAGAGCCGAAACATACCACTCTGAAGACCCCACAGCCTAAACCGGCTAAAATTAAGCATTTGGATTAAAAACACTCTGTACCCAAAGACACTGAGCCCAAATCTTTGATGCCGAAATCCACTCCTAAAGGAACAGATACTCCTTCCAAGGAACTTCCATCCAAAGACACACTTCTGGAACCAAAACAAAAAAGCCTTCGTATTGAACCAAAAACAGGACACCTTCTGGCTACTCTTCCTAAACGGAAGTTAGACCTCCCACAGGATGTCCCTATACCTATGAAGAAAGAGATATGGGTACGAACGCTTCTCCCCCTTAGATGCCTCCCTCTCCTCCTCCTATTTCCATACACATTACACCTTCAAACTCACCACCTCCAATGTCACCTGACTCACAGGATTACTATTTTGGGGATGTGAATGGGGATGACTATCATACCCCACAAGATCCGGACATACCACATGACACTGATCCCTGGGATGATAAGTATCCAGATCCTACTGACCCTGACGTGTATCCCTCCAGACTTCCCCACCCCCCACCTGATAACATTGGCTTTACTCAACTTATCAACAGGGCTGCCCAATATCACGGGGTGGAACTACAAACGGACCCTATAAAGAGGATTTCCTGGTAGAAACGTTCACACACTCGCAAAGGTCTATGTACACCCTACCCATGCTCAAGGGCATGTTTTGTTAAAACATACAGACGAGGTATTCAAAGACCCGGTTAGAGCAAGATACTGACACCTAGGGTGGATAAAAAATACAAGCCCGCTCCTACAGACCCTAAAAAGCCAGTTACTGTTAGGCTCTCTTATTGTTTCTAACACCCGCAAGAGAGCTAACTCTTAAACTACAAGCGACGCACCTCCTCCGGAATCAAAACTTATTGATGCCTTTGGCAAGAGTAGCTTCACAGGGCGACAGTTATTGGCGTATTGCCAATGCTCAGGCTCTGTTAGCACGCTACGGCAGGGCCCATTATGATGAGTTGGAAAAACTCATGCAACAATTACCAGAGGATTATAAAAATAAGACTCATCGCCAACACTTCAATAAAATGCGCCCTAGATGCAGCAGACACAGCTTCTCGTGCTATCAACACTAGCATTCTGTTGCGGACACACGCTTGGCTTCGAATCTCTGGATTCAAGCAGGAGGTACAATCCTCCATACTTAATCAGCCCTTTGATAAAGTGCATCTTTTCGGGCCAACAGTAGATACTTCATTAGAAAAAATTAAGAAAGACACTGAACCTGCTAAATTCATGGCAGGGGGTTCCTCTCTTCGCTCCTTTTACGGGGGTGGCTCAAACACCGTCAGGAAATCCCTCCTCTTACAAAGGGAACAAGCAATCTAACTCCTCCAGAGGCTATTTTCGAGGAGGTTACAGAGGAAATAAGGGAAGAGGCAGAGGTAACTCCACCTGCACTCCCCCTGCCAATAAACAGTGACTTTCCTCCACTACTCCCCCCATCATTCCACTTCTGTCGGGGGACGTCTCAGTTCCTAGCTGTCTGGGAGCCAATCATCTCAGACAAGTGGGTAATACAAATTATCCATCATGGTTATTGCCTGGAACTTACCAGTACTCCACCAACAATCCTTCCGAGACAGCGTGCAATGTCACCAGAACACCTCACCCTGTTAAAACAAGAGGTCCTCTCTCTGTTAGACAAACATGCAAAAGAACCGGTCGAAGTCATCAAAGGATGTGAGTGTACTCCTTCTACTTTTTGATTCCGAAAAAAGACTGCTCCCTGAGGCCCATATTGGACCTCAGACAACTAAACCTCTACATTCAATCGGACCACTTCCACATGATCGCCCTTCAACAGGTGATCCAATTGCTTCAGCAAGTGGACTTTCTTTCCACTCTAGATTTAAAGGACGCCTACTTCCATATCCCATTCACCCAGCTCAAGGAAATATCTCCGGTTCGTGGTGGACGGACATTACCAATTCAAGGTCCTCCCTTTCAGTGTAACTACTGCACCAAGAGTCTTCACCAAATGTCTAGCAGTAGTCGCAGCTCATTTAAGAAGACCACACATTCACGTCCTCCCTTACTTGGACGACTGGCTAATAAAAGCAAAGTTGCAACACAGCTGCATACACCACACTCACAAAATTGTTCCGCTGCTTCACGGGTTGGGTTTCACGGTCAACCTCACCAAGTCTCATCTTCAACCCTCTAATACGCAAGCATACCTAGG
This sequence comes from Lissotriton helveticus, assembly GCF_964261635.1. NCBI lineage: Eukaryota > Metazoa > Chordata > Amphibia > Caudata > Salamandridae > Lissotriton > Lissotriton helveticus. The sequence continues at coordinate 669,407,067 of NC_136065.1, read as the reverse complement.
AGCCACAATAGACACTTGCAAAGCTCTAGCGTACCCCAACCCAGTCAGAATACTCTACATGCAAACCCTAATATCACAATTTCAACCGCAGCATTCACTACCAGCCCGAGTGTTTATGCAGTTGATCGGAATGATGGCATATTGCATTCTAATTGTTCCTTAGGCAAGACTCCAAATGCGTTCCCTACAGGAATGCTTAGCACATCAGTGGAACCAGGCTCAAGGTCAGTTAACAAAGGTCAGTTAACCAATCTGGTGTTGGTGAGCGGCTGCACTCCTCGCTCTCTGCAGTGGTTGAATACACAAAACCTTTCTAAGGGGTGGTCATTGGTCGACCCGGGTCCACCGATAGTGCTCGCAACAGACGCATCCCTCACTGGTTGGGGAAGCTCATCTTTAAAAACATGCCATTCAAGGCATGTGGACTCTACAACAAAAACAACTCCACATAAACCTTCTGGAGCTGCTAGCAATTTTTCTAGCATTGAAAGCCTTTCAGATTAATCTAGTAATCAAAGCTGTCCTAGTTTGTATAGTCATGACAGCAATATACTACATACAAAAACGGGGGGGGGGGCACTCTCTACAGCTTTCACAAGTAGCTCAAAGCATATAGAGAAGGGCCATACCTAAAAAAAATATATATCTCCTAGCAGAACATCTCCCAGGAGTAAACAATCACATTGCGGGTCTCCTCAGTCGTCAAAGACAGCAGATCCATGAATGGGAACTACACCCTCAAGTTCTTCTCCCATTTTCTCAAATGTGGAACTACCCAGAGTTAGATCTGTTCGCCACACACCAACGCAAAATGCCCTAACTTTGTGTTCAGGTATCCACACCCATTGTCCAAAGGCAATGCGCTATGGATCAATTGGTCAGGGATATTTGCTTGCTCTTTTCCACCTCTCCCGCTAATTCGATTACTGGTTCGGAAGCTCAAGCAACATTCCCTCACAATGATCCTAGTTGCTCCCACATGAGCTTGACCACTCTAGTTCACAATCATGTTGGAACTATCAGTAGTCCCCCCCCCCCCCCCCCCCCTCCCCATCAAAAACTACACCTCTTCCCCAAGCTTCTCACTCGGAACCAAAAAGAGATAAGGCATCCAGATCCCAGTCAACTCATCCTTGCAATCTGGCAACTGAAGTCAGTTTGGCTACCTTAATCTCCCGCCAGACTGCATGAACGTCATTAAAGAGTCTAGACGCCCTACTTCAAGAACATGCTATGCAGCAAAATGGAAACGCTTTGTCATTTATTGTAATAACAATGAAATCAATCCACTTGATGCTTCAATTAAAAACATAATTTACTATATTTTACACCTACAATGGACTAACTTAGCATATACATAAATAAGACTGCATCTTCCTGCAATAGCAGCTTACCTACCAAACGGACAACAATTGTCCTTGTTTTGTGTACCCGGTATCAAAGCTTTTATGGAAGGACTCAAAAGAATCATTCCTCCTAGACTTCCACCATCTCCTGTGTGGAATCTTAATGTAGTCCTTACAAGAGTCATGGGCCCACCATTTGAGCCGTTGCACAAATGTGAACTACAATTTCTAACATGGAAGTGAGCCTTCCTCATAGCCATCACATCTTAAGAGAGTTGGTGAGCTCCAGGCACTAACCATACAAAAATTTTACAAATTCACTAAAATAAAGTGGTTCTTAGGAATAACACCAAATGTTTACCCAAAGTTTTTTCTGCCTTTCATCTCAACCAGTCTGTTGAATTACCCCCAACCAGACTCTGTGCTCTTAACACATTAAATGTGAAAAGAGCATTACTTGATTACATTGAAAGAACTAAATCTTTTAGGAAAACCAAACACAACTTTGTTGCTTTTTCACCACCTCATAAAGGCAATCCTATATCAAAAGCAGGTATTGCACGGTGGATAGTTAAGTGCATACAAATATGCTACGTTAAAGCTAAACGCACATTAACAATTCCACCTAGAGCACACACTACACGCACACTAGGGGCTTCCATGGCATTCTTAGAGAACATACCCTTAGATGATATTTGCAAAGCTGCAACATGATCTACACCACACACATTGACAAAACACTACTGGTAGATGTGTTAGCAAGACAACAAGCTAGTGTGGGCCAGGCTGATTTAACCCCTTCCATGCTAATGTCAAGGTCAGCTCGTCATGCAGTGCACTGGAGCTGTGCTTATGACGAGCTGACCTTGTCATGAACAATGGAAAATCTGAATTTCAGCACCCAGCGGGAATTGCCTTAACACCAATGTGGTTAAGAACACTATTCCAAACCACTGCAACAGATACAGGTTAGCCACCACTTGGAAGTAACTGCTGTACAGTCTATGCTAAAGCATAAAATCTACAGCTCGTATGCCTTGAACGGAAAATGCTACTTACCCAGTATGCATCTGTTCTTGGCATATAGAGCTGTAGATTTCAACAAGAATTCACTAGAATAGGGATGCACACTTTTTTTTTCTCTTTTTCCACTTTTCAAGTTTTATACAAATGCGTCTCTGTGAAGCGTGCCGTTTGGCATGGCACCATGCCCACATGGTGCCTGGGTCAAGGAGTTGGGCGGAATGAATTGTGAGTGAGATTGTGTGCTTGGGCGTAAGCTAATTTTGTAGGGAATAGGGAAATCGGGTAATGTTGTGTGAATGTTGATAGTTATGGTGTGAGAGTTGGTATGATATATTTGATATGTATATGCGTGAGAAAACTGTGTTGATAGTGCAGTATGGAAACGTGGTAGAGAAGGAGGGAGTAATAGGAACAACCGGCGCGGATGTCTGAGTGGTGTTGATTCTTTGAAGCTGGGGTAAGCCATAGAGGAATTTGGTCGGGTGGGAGGGCGATTCTGGAAGGAGTAAATTATGGCAGGATGTGGGGGCAGTTAAACATGGGGACTGTATGTTAATCCCGTTATTAAGCGTAACCGTGACTACAGATAAGTTTGACCAATGATATGGTGTGTTGAAAATGAATTGAGTATTAATGCATATGTTTGATGTTGTAAACTTTGAATGGTAATAGTCGGTATTTCATTTGTTATTCTAGTGACCCCTGATGAAGGGCACGAGATGTCCGAAATGCATTGGGTATTTTAAATAAACTCTACTGTCTGACAAATTGCTCTACTCGTGTTCTGTGCAAGAGGTTCGGATGGCCCAGCCGTAACATGTGAAATTTTGTAAATTGGCAAATCCACTCTGCGTGTGGGAGAAGTTTGAATAACAGTGTGCATCAATTGGATTATAATAGAATACATGGATATATTCTGAACAGTTGTTTTATTGTCTGCACTCTGCTACTTCAGTTGTATGTTTGGCGGGGGCAGCAATGCGCCCCCACCTTTTGAAATAGAGCTGAAGAGCCATATGCCCCCACCCGCCTCCCCGGGTACCTAGGTCTGTTGTAGTATTATCTTACTTGGATAAACTACACATAGACATCTTTCTACTTTTAACTCAATCACCCTTACAGCAAAACAATCTGGGTATGGAGTCGATGCTCATGCGCACTATCACTGAAAGGAGGAGTCACCTACCTCGTGACTGCTAAGACTTCTTCGAACAAAAGCAAAGTGCAAACATCCGGACCCAACACCAGATGGTGATCTATGCTAAAGCATATGGCTCTACAGCTCTATATGCCAAGAACCGATACATACTGGGTAAGTAGCATTTTCCTTAAGTGTGGAAGGAAGAAAGGGTTTAAACTCTACTTGTGAGTCTGTGAGGGTAAGGACGGCGATGGGTTGAATGTAGATGAGGAACCTGGTGAAGATTATTTAATGCTATGGAGGCTTTTGAAGAGTTTTGGCAAGAAAGTAAGCATAGTAGTGGAAAGGCACAAGTTTTAATCTTGTGCCCAGTTACCGAGGGAAACTATCGAACAGTGCATGACAAAGTTAAGGACTCTGCAGGTTCTTTTAAATGTATAGATTTGCATACGATTATTGGAGACCAGATGAATAACAGAACAAGTAATATGAAAATCCAGTAAAACCTATTGGGACAGAATGATCCTTTGTTGGAAAGGGCCATCAACATAGCACAACAAATTGAAAATGCACCTTAGCTCAAAGAATTAAATGAGGGTAAAGAAAAAAATCAGATCGATGATGGTAGAGATGTAAATGTTAAAAAAATCTGAGTCCAAGCATAAATCAGTGGGGCTAAAATCGAGGGAAGTAGTGTGGTAAGGAAAGTGTTTCAGATGTGATAGCATGCAGCATTTAGCTGAATGTAATGCATTTCCTGCTGCCCAAGCCAGGTGTTTCAAGTGCGGGAAGCTATGGCATTTTTCCAGAGTGTGCAAAATGAGTGGCATGTATAATGGTAAACACAGGATATCAAAATGAAGACTAGGATATAGGAAATGGTGGAGACCTGGATATTGATGAGGTAGAAGTTTTGGTAGTGTGTATTTTTATATGCAGGAGGGTGAAATAGCTTAGAGATGTGAGATTTACTGTCCACTTAAATGCACTGTCAAGGTGAATGGCGTGGAGGTTCCTAAGTGGGCAGATGTTCCACATACCCATTAATCGATAAAGCTAGTTGGGAGTATCTGCATTATTGTGATTTAATACACGCTCGTTAGCCCTTTCAGCTTTAAGTTGGTCTTAACCCAAACCTTTTTGTCTTCAACCTCCTATTTTTGCTGAATTTGTTTTTGGTGACCATAGGACCATGTACACTTTACCACTGCCAACCAGTGCTAAAGTGCATGTGTGCTCCCCTTTAAACATGGTAAAATTGGCATATTTCATTTACTGATGAGTCCTTTATAGATTGGTGTACCATATACTGGGCCTTTAAATTAAATGCTACTAGTGGGCCTTCAGCACCTATTGTGCCACCCACATTAGTAGTGCTGTGTACTCCAAGACTGCTTAGCTGCACCTGGAAGGACGACTTTACTGTCTAGAGCCTACGTTCGGCCCTCAGAGGACTGCCTTGCTTCTACACTTGAACCCAAGGCGTACCAGCGTGACTCCATGGGCCTTGCCTCTGCGTGTAATTATTTTCAGAGGGTTATGCAAGAAGTGCTGCAAGGATTATCCAATGTTGTATTTTTTTCAAGAAGATGTATTGGTCTGATATTTTGATAAGGAACAACATAATTTGGTTTTTGGAAAGAATGTGGAATAGAGTTGGTAGCAAGCTGGGCAAACTGTAGAATTGTAAAAGTTCAAATTTGAAGAAGACTGTGGAATATTTAGGACACATTATCTTCACAAGGTGTCAAGCCTAAGTTAATTGAAGCCAGTGAGAAAGCACCTTCACTCTAAGACAGAGCAATTAAGATATTTTTTAGGATTAACTGAGTATTACTCCAAATGTGTTAAACATTTTTCTGAAAAGGTGCATGTCTTACGTTCCCTTATAAAAAAGGAGTAAAGTAGGAGTGATCCGAGAAATGGAAGCAAGCTTTTGACAATGTAAAAAAATCTCATCAGTGCTGATTTATTGAAACCATTTGATCTAAATGACCACTCCGTTGTGGTGACATGCCATTGGGTATGGTCTGAGCTGTATGTTAGCAAGTGCACAGTGACCTGAAAGGGGTATGAAATTCCTTTAACTGGATTCCTAGCACATATCGATTGGGGTCAAGGACAACAAGTGTCCATGTTTATTTTGTCCTTGGGACAAGAAGGCCCAACCCATTGCAGCACAAGGTTTTGCTGCCAGTTTACAGTACCACATTATAGATCAAAGAACAGCATTGTCTGCAGTTAAGGTAATATTTGTGTCCCCATGTTAATGGTGGTTGAACTTTTATTTATGGTTCATTAATACAAAGTCTTAATTATTAGGGTGAGTGCTCAAAGGAAATGCTGTAAAAGTGTTGAATACACTACTGACCATGGTTCCAATGTAAGTTTAACAATATGAGGCTACATACAAAGCTCCCAGAATGATCTCGAATTAGATGCAATATCTGCAGAAGCTTGAAAGTAGGATTGATCCTTTGCTTTCAAAATAAAATGTTCACCCGAAAAATGTAACTAGGGAAGAAAAAAACATTTTGATAAATACTGTGATATTGTAGGTAACATTTCTTTCAGCATCATTTAGTAAAATATGTTGATGCATGCAAGTAATTAAAAAAATATTCATCGTGGAAATCAGTTAAACAAGATAATGGGAAACATGAAAATAAACAAGCCTTGGCAAAGCCAATGGGTCTGATATTGGTGGTCAGCATTTTGGTTTTGGCAATGCGGGTCTTGTTTCGATATGGTTTTTGTAAAACCTTGTGGGAGTTGCCAGGCCCTCACCACTATAACAAACATTGGCAAATAGTAGGGTTTACTCCAAGCAGTACTTGCCACGTTAGTCCCTGACACTGAACAAAACTACTTTGTGTGCCGATATGCTCCTTGTGAAACGGCAGAAGCCAGTCGATGGAAAGAGCGAGATATAGACTTTTAATACCAACAAAAGGTCTTGGTTAAATCCATACCCAATTAGGGGCCCAATTCTTACGGTCACTAAATTGTACCCTTGGCACATGTCCTTTCATTTGTGCAAATTTACAGCTTTTATAAATTAGCAAGAATTTACAGTAGTAGGCCAGGAAATAGTACTCCTAGAAAATGTTTGAACTACTTTTTAGTTACTGCAAACCTTGCTGGTGTAGATTTGCCCATACGAAAATCTTAGCGTTTACAAATTCACTTTCCCTCCAGCCTCTTATGCCATTATCAGGAGTACATTTCCATCCTTTCTCAGTATGGGAAAAGATTAGACAAGAGCCTTTGAAAACCCCTAAAACATGAAATTGTGTATGTTTGCACAGACTCAAAAGGGCATTCCAATCCTGGAACTATTGTGGAAGGCTACCACCATCCCCAGTATGTAGATATGTGGAAAGGTGGTAAAAGAAGGAAATTGCTAGAATTCAAATTCTACTATAGTATGATCCCTGGCATAACCAGAAAGGCTAATACCAGAGCTTTCATATCAGTTTGTGCCATAACCTGTCACTGCACTACGTGGCACCAAATGGACAAGTGGATTTTTTTTACATGACATGTATATTTATGAAGCAACCTGTCCCACGAACAAGTATATATTTTCTTAAATTCCACACCCCTCGGTTGTGGCATTTGTCACATCACATGCTTTGAAGTTAGCCGAGAGCATACTCCGCTATTAACAGCTGTGCTGGCGTACTGGTGGGGTGTGCAGTACTTCAGAACCTATATATTTTGAACAGATTTTGAATTACGCACAGATCAGAGTGTTGATTCACTTGTTCACTGCGAGAGGTGCTGGGAAAGCAACACCAAACATAGCTAAATTGATGTATCATTCGCAGGAATTTGTTTACCATTAAGTATGTGCCAGGATCTAAAAATATCATTGTGGTTTGTTAACCTCTTGCATCTGTGTGATAATTTGCAAGAGATTGATGATTGGATGGTGGGTTTTGAAGGCTCGCAAGTCTTTTCTTAACCGGAGTTATATTGGGTTTATTCCTTTAGGTTAAATCCCTTGTTCTTTAATTCTGGCAGTGGAGGGTGGGAAACTTGGGCAGCTGTGAAAGAATTTTCAACTTATTGCAAGCACAGTTGTTGGCTGAATGGTGTAACCTCTGCATACGCTTCTCTCATAATGTTGGAAGGTCCGCTTCCAGTTTTTGATATAAATGTCCTGTTCAGGATGAATTTGGTTTTAAGTTGAAGTTCGTAGCTGAGCAGTTTCGTTAAGTTTACTTTGTTTGACTTCTGTTCTTCTCCAGTTGATTAGTGGGCCATTTCTGAAGTTTAAATGATTGTGACCTAAACACTCCACTATCTAAAGTGTACATACCAATTTCCTACAGGTGAATAAACTGAATGGTTGATTGTTGAATGACTTACTTTTTTGACAAGTGCCTCTTTCATAAAGTAGGTCTCTGCTTTCTATTGAATTTTGATGCTTTCCTACTGATGCTCTTTGGAGATGCAGTTTTTATACAGCTGAAGTGACTCTCGTACCAAGGTTAAGCAATATGACTAGATTTACGTCCATGGGTTTGCGCAAAATTCCAGATCTGAAACTTGAAGGCATAGCTGTTTCAAGTTTATCTTCAGGTTGAATTGAAGTGAACGTTGGTGATAATTCAGAATGAGCACCTTAGTGTTTATAATGCATGTTGCACTTTATATAAACAGTAATAAAATGTAATGCCTGTTACTGGAAAACAATGCCACTTGAGCTGTTTTGCTCAGAAACAACCCAGGTGCTACTTAGAAATATCAGAGGCAAGCCTACACTGACCGTTGTTAATCATGTACTTTGCTTATTATCTTGTGAGTTTTGTTGGGTATTTTGAAATTGTAGGCAGCATACTGACTGCCTTTTTTGGGGTCTTTGTAGGTACCAGAATAATCTACGACCGCAAATTTCTGTTGGATCGTCGTAACTCGCCATTAGCTCAGACACCACCACGTCGCCTGCCAGATATCCCAGGCGTTACCAACCCTACCACGATTGCTGAGGAGCCCAAAGTGGAAACAAATAACATTAACAATCATGACGGAAAGCCAGCCATTGGTAAGATTTATGAACATGGTCAAACCCCTTTAGATACCGATTGCACCCATAGTTGTGAAGCAATAGCATTTTGTTTTGTTCTGGTTATGTTTTGTGAATTGGAACATTCCCCATGTCATCTGAAATGTTGGAAGGGAATGTTGTCGGTGGGTGGTGGCAGTTGGAGCACCTGGATGGTGAAACGTCCGTTTGGTGTTGCTAGTCTGCCCTCCTAATAACCCTTCAAAATAACGGGAAAAGCTGGACTTGTTGCAGTGTATTATAGCAGTAACACAGCATATTTCTTCATCATTATATGAAAATATCCCACATTCTTCGTTGGGAAGATGAGAATAAGTTTAAGACACATGTCCATAAAACACGAATAGCAGGATCTTTAAAAGACCTAGCAACCACATAAACCATCATCTTACATAACTTCATTAAAAACGAACCCTTGATGGTTATTAAACATCAAAAAACATGCCGTACCTACAGCAGCATCAAAACCTACATGTTTGTCAATAAAGCAATTTTCTTCGATCCAGCCCAAATCAAATATTTTAAAACCGGCGTAACATTTTTTTAGGAGCGAGTAGATAAGGACAATCAATAAGAACATGGCAGATAGAACACATAATTTTGTTAAAAAAAATGTCGATTACATTTTTATCCCATTGTACCATTAAAATTGAGAAATTTAGATTAGAGTAGTCTCCAATGTAAACATTATAGAAGGTTTTATAGATAGTCCATATCCAATGCTGGAGAGGCTGTAATAATCAGAAGTCCAGTAGCCGAGGTGCATATTTTATATAAGATGGTTTATTAGTCTTCGTTACAGGGAAGTAATACGTTCCAATAGCAAGCTCCAATGATAAGCCCCACCAGGAGCAGCCTCCCTGCTGCTCAACCCCACTCCCAACTGCCCCTCCAGCACCTCACAATCACCCAAACTTTCCAACGCATCACCATGCACCAACATCCCACACAGGACACTCAAACTGGCTGAGCTGCAGGTTATGACACATCTCCCCCTTTTTACAGAGCACAACCATGTAGAGAATAAAGGATGATCATGTAGCACTTTCATAAAGACAAGAGACTTGAATGAAATCCTCTTCGATGTAACAATGAAATATCGCATATAGATAAAAGACCATTCATGTACAACCAATAGATACAAGAACCACTATTGCAAATATAAGATGCCATATCGCAATTTCATACGGTGACAAGAGATATGCATGAAACAAATGTAGAATGATTTGATATCGCATATATGTACTATGTATTTAAAAAGCAATAAATAAAATTAAAAATTGCAAATAACAGATGAATGTATTGCAATTTCATAAAGATACAAGACCTGCATGAAAACGTATTAAATGTAATCCCCGCATCCCACCCCTTTTTCAAAACAATAGTAGAATGCACTATACCACGCCCTATATCTCGTACCGAACGCCACAAAACACACCAGTTGGCCAGACTAGCATGAAAGGCAACCCACAGAGAAAACCAAACCCAAAGTGGCGCAGCAGACCACAACACAGCATAAATACAAATCAAAACAGAAATACAAACCCCCACAGCATCAAAACAGTCCCACACTCAGTCACCCACCAAATAACTCACACAAAACGTAGTGTACAACAGAAAAGAATGAGGGAAATCCAGGCCACACTTCATTCCTAAAAGAAATTGTTAACCACTTGCAGTCAGCCCACAAAAAACATCTATTTCAGAAATGTGTGACTTAACTTCTCCCAGTCATCACGCACAAAACACCTGCATCAGAAATGGGTGACGCCCCACACAATCATCCCTAACACAAGGGCCTATAGTGTGAACAAGAAATGGGTGAACTCACTCACAGCCATCCCAAATATCTACATCAGATTTGGGTGTCACACTTTAATAAACTTACACCCCACTCAGTCATCCCTCCACCAGGGCATCTAGAGTAATCTGGAATGAATGGGTGGCCTCCACCCATAGAAAACAAACCAGTAATGAAATAAATAATCCCACTCGGACTAATACTAACCACACAACATATATGCCAAAAGCAAATGCAAGAAAGTCAGCATAGCCAAATTGTATAACTTGGGACATTTCAAAATGAGCAAGATATACTGGTTGGGGCAATAAATACATAATGACGAGCAAACACTATATCTGCCAACATGAGCAGCAAACAATGTTCTGATGTATCTCCAGTGAGCTAAATCTCACTCTAACTGAAATGAAACAAACTAATCCGGTCTTACCAGCATCCCATAGTAGGAAATTATTCAGCAGGAATACCCATGAAGTTGTCCATGCCACTCCGTTCAATATCAGTTTGAATGCCCAATGGCTCCTGGATACTTGAAAGGCTGAGCTCAGTTCCTGACTCTGGCCTCCTTAACCCATGCTGCTCCCGAGCTGGCTGAACAGCAGACTCTGCTACTGCATAACGCGCAGCGCCAGACTTGGCGGCTTGCGCCAAAAACAAAGATTGCGGCATGTAGTAATACGTGTCGTGTGGCTTCAGGTGCATGCGAGCACCAAACGTGTCCATAAAGCGCATGTTCCTGAATAGCATGAGAGACTGTTGCAGTTCTTCACACTGCGTCTTCTTGCGTCCCTGTAGTAATGGTGGGAGGACCCGCGCAATGGTTGGACTGTAATTTAGGACATCCACATGGGCTTTAAGCAGACAGTACGTCTTGTGCAAACCTTGCGCTATAGCAACGGTGCTTTTTAACTATTATGCACCAGCGCCAAGGAATTGTAAAAATAAAGAAATGTACTCCCTTGTCCGCCTTGATAGGGCTGTTAGTTATAAACTTAACGCTGTGAGACCACCTAATGAGCCAGTGTCTTGTCCATAATCTGACCTTCTGCCAGTACTACTGGTAGGTGATTTTTGGCATAACATGATACCCCCTGGCTGAGGTATGTACGATAGAATAGCAATGTACAGTTTACTGCAACTGTTCACAGCCCTGCTACAGGTTGTCTTGGAAGAGAGTCAAAATCGTGTACATAGGAGCAGCACTCCTAATCTGGTAATCATCAAAACACTGTAAATAGTCTTCATCCACATGAACTAAATCATGTGACACACAGATGCATGCCTTGGCTAAAGCTGTCTGATGTGGAGGACACTGGTGGGGCTCCAGGGCTGCAAAACGTCCCGTTTCATTGTTAGTTTGCTTAAGGTTACTTTAAAATTCTTCTGTTAGTTCAGGCTTTATTTTCTTCAGTAGTTTCCACTATACCACACTGGGTTTTTTCCTTTAAATCGTCGGCAAAAATGTAATCCGAAGTTCATTAGCGGAGGTGTATATTGTATATAAGATGGTTGATTAGTCTTCGTTGCAGGTAAGTAATCAGTTCCAATATTAAGCTTCAATGATAAGCCCCACCGGGAGCAGTTTCCCTGCTGCTCAGCCCATATCCAACTGCCATTCGAGCACCTCACAGGCACCTAAATATTCCAACCATGCACCAACATTCCACACAGGACACTCCTACCGACTGAGAAGCAGGTTATGACAAAGGCAATAAAGGAGGATTCTTTCAAAGTGAGTTTATTAGGTAATTGAACCCATTTGCCTATTGTACCAAGGGTGCTATGCATAGTTTTAATCTAATTGACTTTTAATAAGACCCATGGCCCATTTCCTTTCCCTTATAAGAATCTTACATAATTTTGAGATTTGTAATGACTCTTCACAAGAGGACAATTAAAGAAGCTTAAGCTGCATGAGCCTGCAGTGATATAGCAATATGTAATTTTAAATGTACGCAGTATACCTTGGTATTATGGTATTAATGGGCAAGACCAACATGCATTTAAACTTTATACTCTCTACAGCCTCCCAAATATTCCCAGTTTCTGAATATTAGAACCTCTGCTCCATACAAGACCAAAGATGGAATTTCACTTGCAACGGCTTTGAAAAGAGGAGATGGTGAAATCCCTCTTATGTATGGTTACATTTTACTGAACACCCTATTTGTAAAAGGGCTCTTGACCTGATTTTTTTTTTTATTGCATTTCTTTGAGTTTCAAACAAACATGCAACAAGGAAATATGTATATGCGCATGCGGTATGATGTACAGTGATTATAAAGATTGCCCCAACAGGAAGCCAGAGTTAAAAAAAAAAAAACAGAAGAACGGGGGGGGTAAAAGAGAAGGGCAAATAAAAAGTACTGCCCCTCCCCACATAGGTACGGAAGAGTGGCCATCAAGATCATGTCTCAGAACGCCATCGAGAGTAATAATGACTGTAACAAGTCGTCAAATTCAACAAACGTTCCAAAGAGCATGTTTAATATCCACTCAAGACTTCCCCCTTAGGGCACCTCTATAGAGACAGTCTGTACGGAATGCAATCCAAACAGTCCAAGTTGGTACCCATATATTCCCTAGTGTAAAATATCTCCCAATAGTGGACCAATGAGTGATGTTTGGTTCTATGTGCTCATATCCAGATAGTCTCAAACATAAAGGTATCGCAGGCCATTATACCTTGGTGCCCATGGTCAGTCTCTAGCAGTAACAAATGGGGAAAAGGGCACCACAGTTCTTCAGATTTCTGTGGCTGCTTATTTACTCTATACATCTTTTCATAGGAGTCCATAGTGTGCATGTCCGACAGCCATGTGCTGTAAGAGGGTGGTGGTGTTTTCCAGTGGTATCCATGAAAGCTGTTGACCGCCATCTATTGGTATAAGGCATAGGAGGCAGCATTGACGTGTCATGAAGTAGTGCTAGTCTGTTCGTCAGTGGCTTTAGCATCCCTAAATCTGTTTGGAGGTATTCCCATATTAATACCTATAGTGAGAAAAAGTTGGGCATTCCCAGAGAATGTGAATATCAGTCTGTAGCCTTGCATCTCCAGCATTTAGAGTCCTCAAGCATACGTACCCAGTGAAGCCTAGCTGGTGACCAATGAGTCCTGTTGAGTATCTTTCCTGGCCTCCCGTAGTTTGTCATGGGTTTCCAAAGGCACTGTTTGATCCCAATTATGGATAAGACCAAGTCTGGTGTCCCACCATTGATGTAGACTGCTTTTGGCCACCCTCAAACAGAATCCATTGTTCTTGTAATATTATTCCATGTAGTGATATATTGGAGTAGACAGACTCCATACATGCTAGATAAATTGTGCCAGGGTGGGCAACCGTATATTTATTAAGAATCCTAGTTAAATTAAGCCACTGGGCCACAGTGGACCTCCCTGGATGGAACCCATATTGAGCGTCTGATAAGATGGTATGTTCCGCCGCCCAGCTAGTCCGCCTATTTAAGAGTACTCGCCCCGCAACCTTTGCCACTGAATCCAGCAACAAGATCGGTCTATTGTTGTGGGTACTATCTCAATCATCTTTCTTGAAAACAGACACTATAGTCGAGGTTGCCCAGGACCCTGGTCTTTGCTGCAGCATTGATTACTGCAGTAAGAACCGGAGCCAGAAAGTTGGGATCTGATTTAAAAAGATCTGGTGGGATACCATCCGGTCCCTGGGCTTTGTTGCTAGTCAGCCCTACAATACCCTCCTTAATCTCTTCCAAACTAAAAACCAAATCCGGGATCTCTATCTCACGAGTAAACGGATGGTTTAATTCAGGGGGAGGGCGGGCTTCCAAACAATAGTTTTGAAACGGGAAACCCACTCCTCCTCTAATGTGTGGAGCCACTACACAGCCCTCCTCTTGATTTAGAAAGGGATTGTTAGTAATGCTCCAAAATCTTGAGCTATTTCTCAACATGCTTTCCCTAAGGAAAGTCCTCCAGGCCTCCTCCTTGAGGGTAGACTTGCTTTTGGCCAGTACTAATTTATAATCTCTCTGACATAATCTGTTCTCAGTAAGGTTTCTTGAGCTCTTATTTACAGATACGTGTATTTTTCTTTCAGCCTGAGTGCAAGACAAATCGAACCATCTGGGGGTCTTTGCGATTATTTGTTGGGCTGGGATACTTAAAAGATCTGCCACTTTAACAGAAATAGTTTTGAAAGCACCAACAACCTCTACCAGAGCTATAGACTGGGCAGTGCACATGGCTAACTCCCGAGTGCATGAGCCTATAACTGAATTGTGAATTACGTCTGGGTACACTTCGCTAGTCTTGGTATTCCAGTCCCACTCCTCCCAGACCATCCTTTAGACAATAGTAAAGGTCCCCGAAAGTCAACACATCGAGGATTATGATCACTATAAACGCTTGCTTGTATGGCGATACCTCCAAATAGTGCTTGTATGGGTGATTAAATTAATATAATCAATAAATGAACCACACCCCTCCCTTTGAAAGACTGGACCCTGTCCCTACTACAGGGATCACATAAAGACATAAGAGAGAGATCAAATTCATGAAGGTTGTTCAGAAAATCCCCCTGGGAAGAATGTTCAAAATTAATGTCCCTTACACGTGGACAACCCAGGTCGGCTAATTTTAAGACCCTAGGGTCTCCACATGGGTGGATGTTGAATCTCCAACAATCATGAGGTTTTGGAGAGCCACTTCAGTGTTGCCTAATAAATGATCCCAACAGGGTGATGTTACACTCCCCCTTGGGACGTGATGTTGAGCTATAAAAATTAATTTGGCCCACTTTATTGAAACCCTTGCTTAATACCAAAGACTGTATACACAGGCTTGCTATGGACAGGACCCGCAACTTACAATCCACTGCCAAAGAAATATAAATTGCAAGACTGCCACTTGGTCTACCAGCTGAGGAGGGGGAAGCCGGAACAAAAAACGACTTGTATCCTTCTAAAAATAAACTACAATCTGTCGGCCAAGTTTCTTGCAAACATATTACATTAAAATGTTTTACAAATGCTATCCAGAACGGGTCAGAGAATTTATCAGCTAGACCTGCAACGTTCCAGGATATAAAGTTTTTATCACGTCCACCCAAAGACACGGGGCTTGGCACTAGTGATCATGTCTTAAAGGGGGATCCGTTAAGTCAATCACAGCCATCCATGTCCACCAAGGAAGTGAATCCATATGACCACTCCAAAAACGGTGGTCCAGCATACTTTTGACCTTGGGGCATCGGATTCCGGTGGATTGGATGCATGAAAAATGTGGGTACGAATTCCGAGAAATTACTCTTGGTGAGGCCATTCTGTGAACTGAGCCCCCCCAAGCTCTGGTTTATAAAAGAAGCCAAGTGGCAAAACTGTTATGCCCCCTCTGGTTCCAAATCATCCATAAGTCTGTGGCCAAGATCCTTTCTGCAATGTGGGGCTTGTCAAAATTGATACCGCAGCCACCCTGACAGGACTTTAGAGACCTACCAATTCAATTAACCCTTAGAACCATGATTGTTTCTCTCCACCCTCAGTCCTAAAGTGGTGTTACCCCATAGCCAGTGTAGGACTTTATTCTTTAGTTGGGTGAAGTCCTCCTTGGACCCCTGGGGAAGGGCTGGCACAACATAGGGGGTCAATTCGACAGGTAGATTGATAACCGGTATGGTCTGCGAAGGAACTTCCTCTCCCCTCTGTAGTTGCCCCCCAGGTAATCGACTCTCCAATGTGCTTGGATCCTGTATGTCCTGCCATTCCTTTTCACCCAGATTTGTACCCAAGGTTACCACCGGATGGCCAACTATTGTCTGGCCCCCTGATAGCTGAGATTGTTCCCCGGTGTTCAGAGATGGGGTAATTGAAGAGGGACAGTTCATAATTGGACGATCCTTTGGTAGTCCGATGTCTTGAATAGCCTTTACCCCTCCTGATGCTACACAACATTTGAGTTCAGTTAACCTCTGAATTAGCTGATTCAATTTAGTGTCCAACAATAACTTCATAGAGCTTTGAAAGAGTTTAATATACCCTTCCAATCTGCTTTGGTCAAAGCTTGAGGGACTGATGTCTCTTGGCAAATTGGATTAGGTCTTGATCTTTTCGCCTTTCCCCCATTATTAGTGTCTTTTTTTTTGTTCCAGGACCCTAAACTGACTGGCTCAGCAACTGTTAGTCTCCCCTGCACATTGGGACCAGCAATATCTGGGTTACCCATATGCTTGCCAGAGGTAACTGCCGCCTGCCCCTTGTTTAAGGGAGCTGTCACAGCCCTCTGATAACCACAATAGCGGGCCAGAGAGGTGGCTGTTGAACTACTGGGTGACTAATTATCTCAGAACAGTCCTGCATATCCTCCTGCACCCCTGAGTTATCTAGGGATTCAACTAAAGCATTGGCCACAGATGTTGAGTATCTATGGGCAATAACGAACAAGCAATAACAGGCAACCTAGTAAGGCGTTGATTCACCATCTCTATCTCCTTGTCCAACACAGCCGTGGCTCGCTGTAAGAACGTATCCATAGTTGTCACTGCAGCTGTGGTGCCTCCGGCTGCTAGAATTTCCTTGCGCCTCCCTATATTATGCCCAATACAAAAACCCTGAATAGCGGGTCTCAAATCCAAGGAACAGGAGGTTTCCAACTAGTTAGAGGTTTATACAACTGGGTGTACCGGGAACCATGGAGCTAAAAGTTCAAAATCTCGATGTTTACAAGCGTCCTACAGCCGACGGGCACAATTTCAATGTCAGCCAATGTCTATAAAATTTAAATTAGGCAACTGCCTTCCTACCTGCACCACTCCCCATAGTCACTGTATGTAATCCCTTTCAAAAGCTCAAAATAGTTCTTCCAAGCGCCAAATATCCAGTGAGAGTGGTATATATTCCAAATGACAAAGAGGGAGGGCCCAACCTCCTCTGGGCTCGGATGAGCACAGATGGGCCCGCCCTTTGCCCTGACAGAGTACGCCCGAGCCCGTCCCGCACAGCAGGAGCCCTGGGCTGTTTAAATGTGCCTCCTGGCGCGAAACTGGTGTCTCTGGTGGCGTAAAAGGCACTATAGAAAAAAACATTGGGATTTCTATGGAAGCAATCAGCTCCAACAGGTTTTTTGTTTTACTTCCTTTGGAAAATGTAGTAAAACCAGCATTGACAACCGCCTATGACAGACTTTAGACTACATTGCAGGTTAACAGCCATTGCCCACCTTAACTTCTAAACTTTCTCCCTTGAGCCCTGCAATGAGCCAAAGATTAAGAGCTGTCTCTTACGCTATGATGGAGTCTGACGAAAGGTAAATGTTTTTCCTATATTGTAAAGAGTGGTTACAATCTCTGGTGGATGACTTACCTGCCGAACACTGCACTCAGGGCTCAGACCCTCATCTTCAGTATTCATTGGTGCAGGATTTTAAGGGGCAATTTGTAAGAATGAAATTATGGTTTTGAGGGAGTAAAATATGGTTGCTACTCCTGGGACCAGTGCACGTTTGTCCGCCTAGATTTCAAGACAACCAAGTAAAACACATTCCGAATACTTCTAGTGTGTGAAATGTAGTTGTATCTCTAATAAAGGAGTTGTCGCTGCCATAATACTCCTAAAAGATGTATATTTTTAGGTCCCAAATTAGGCTGGAATTTATCATCTTGAAGCAAACTTTAGTCCTGCAGGCGAAATGGGTGGCATATTGCTCAAAATTACGAACAGCCATGCTGAATACCCTAAGGCAGTTGCTTTGGAAGAAAACGCAGGAGCTGCAGTCTGAATGTGGACATGTATTAGGAAGGCCACCCAGAGCCTGGAGATAGAGAACACTATTAACTCCGGTCTTCCAACCATAACTAAACTTGTAATGAAGAATGCAAAGGCTCTGTCCTGTGTGGAAGATCTAAAAGGGAAATAAAATGGCAGCTGGGCGTTAAAACTATACTCGCCAGGTACCTCCCTACATATTTGTGCTAGACTCTCTCAATGAGAGCAAAAATCAGTCTGAGATGGCACTTTGGTTTGCTGCCGCTGAGACGCTATTGGTACAGACTATGACCTGATAAAACAAACTGTGTATATTGTGTGGCAAAGCTGAAGAGACACGAATTCATGTGATCTGCATTTGTAAGAGCTTAATTCCACTGCGTCGATACTGGCTCCAACCAATATTTCCATTGTTAAATATACGATCCATCTGCTTCTTAAGAGATGAATCGTGCCGGCTCTCAAGCAGTTTGATACAGTATTGCTGTGATAGCCGAACCAAATTCACGAGACATATCAAAACAGCTAGGATCAATATACATAATATAGATAAAAGGAACATGGCCTAGGAGACAATCCTTTAGTTGTAACTGTGAGGGTACGCCGCTCCCCTCAGGAAAGGCTAGTTATATTCTTTTAACGATGAACAGGATTGCACTAAGAAACAGTGCAATCAATTGCTGTTGATTTGCTGACAAGGTTTTCACTTTTTTTTTTAAATCTCATGAGTGATGGGGCAATGGGTAAAATATTTTTTTACTACCATTTTAATTAATCGAACATTTTATAATCAGTTCATTCAAATTCTGATTCAAACTAAGAAATATTCACTGAATTGAGGCTCTTCTGTCAAACCTTAAGTAGGCTCCCAAAATGTTGGCTAACTGTCCAGCTGTGTCAAGACTGTGGTGGAATCCTGAAAACACCCAGGGTTTGTAGTTTATTCCTACCCACTCTTTATCCTACTGCCAGCTCCTTAGACTGTAAACTGCCTATGTATTATGTTTTGGAAATAAAATGCAGAGTTCTATTCCAGTAGCTTAGTTGTCTTGACCACAATATTAATGTGATTTTTTTTTCCCCCCCCTTTTTTTCATCATGAGACTTTCATTGACCTCTGATGCAAATTCGTCCACATGGTAGACAGTGTCCCCTCTGGGCTCTATGGCTTAATTAAGAAGTATTGTTCCAGTCTGTAGACTCTGCATAACTCTACTGCAGAAAAGCTCTGAGGGCCAGAAAGAATTCTCTGAACTGGGGTGGTGTGGGGTGCAAAAAAAGATGGATTTAGGCCCAGATCTCTGTACTGGGGTGAGTGTATGACATTGTTCTGCATTCTGTCCATCAACTGTTTTGCATTTGTCACCCCGAATGGGATGGGTATGCTCAGACGTGAGTCCCATGCTCTCCACACCACTGGAGTCAAGCTATCCTGGCTGAAGTTATGTTATGGAATCTTGTATAGCGCATGCTACCCCAGCAACGGGGCGTCCCAGCGCTTGCGGACATACCTAAAACTAGTGTGACAGAGGATGTGCTAGATGGACGCAAACAACCAAGTTGTTATGAGTTTTCGGAATAGCAGGTGGATTGAAGTGGCCTGAGCTTTTGGGGGGGTGGAATTCCAAAGCTTAGGGGCCAGGTACCTGAAGGAGCGGCCGCCGACTCTGCTCCTCCGAATCTTGATGGTACTTGCTAAAGAAAGATTCGCTGAGCGGAGAGCGCGCGTAGGGATATAAAAGGAGCAAAGTCCTTGAAGAGTTTGGGGGCCAGCGCTGTACAAGATTTTGGGGGTGAGGCAAAGGGTCTTGAATTGGATGCGTTGCTTTATAGGTAACCAATGTAGTCGCCGGAGAAAGGGGGATGTGTGACAGGTTTTGGGTAGGGCAAACAGCACACGGGCAGCGGCGTTCTGTGCTCTTTGCATCCTGTTTATTGTGGTTGTGTTAGAGCCTAACATGAGGGAATTGCAATAGTCCAGGTGAGAAAGGACTGTCGCCTGGACTATGAGCTGGCGGGTAGGGGGCTCAAAAAACCCCAGAATGGGTTTGAGAGAGTGCAGACGCCCATAACAAGTGCCCGCCACTTTTTTGGCATGGGATTCCAAATTGAGCGAGTTGTCAAGCATCACTCCTAGATTTTTTACTGACTCCTTAGGTATAGGAGCTGATCCCAGCGCAGGAGGCGACCAGTGCTCGTCCCATGTCTGCGTATCATTGCCAATCAGGAGTACCTCTGTTTTGGAGGAGTTTAATTGAAGACAGTTGTTGGATAGCCACCTAGATATGGCCAGAATGTCTTCTTGGAACTTCATTTGGTCTACCACATTGTTAGAAAAATTGAAGATGAGTTGCGTGTCGTCCGCATATGATAGTTGAATCTTGCGTTCCCGAGCCATCACGGCCAGGGGGCGGACGTACACATTAAACAATGTGGGACTGAGCGCAGACCCCAGAGGCACCCCACATTCAAGGGGGAGCCTGCTGGATGAGTACGGAGGGGCGTGCACCTGGAAGGAACGGTCAGATAGAAATGACTCGAACCAATCCAGGGCCGTTTCCCTGACCCCGATCTCCCACAGTCTCTCAAGCAGTATCTTGTGGGAGACCGTGTCAAAAGCCGCACTCCAATCCAGCAGAATCAGGATAGAGGTTGCGCCCATATCCAAAGAAGCTCTTAGATGTTCTTTAACTGTTAGCAAGAGAGACTCCGTGCTGTGGTTCGCACGGAAACCATTTTGGGATTCATCTAGGATCCCATTGGACTCTAGGTAGGCAGTCAGAGTGAGGTTGACATGCGCTTCCGCCACTTTTGCGAGATAGGGAAGCAGCGACATGGTACGGAAGCTATCAGGCCGAGAGGGATCGAGTGATGGTTTCTTCAGGAGGGGCACTACTTTGGCATGCTTCCATGATTTAGGGATGGAGGCTAGCTGTAGTGACTTATTAATCAGCTCCCGGCCTTCCTGCAAGGCGGAATCACGGAGAGATCTAAACAGTTCGGGTTTAATAGGGTCATCTGGGGATCCTGACTTTACTCTTAGTGTTAGGTGTTCCATCCCTGTCCACTCTAAAGATGGAATAGTTAAGAGGGAGTAAGGGAGAACAGCTTGATCTCTAGTAGTATTGGGGAGCCCCAAGGGGCCGTCTGGTTGTAATAGGTCATATATCCCTTTGACCTTATTAATGAAGAAACAGGATAGTTCATCGCACTGTGCATTTGACACTATCGGGTTGCCTATACCTTCCGGGGCCTTGGTCATCTCTTTCACCAGGGAGAAGATAGTTTTGGAGCAGTTGGTGCTGGAGGTGATCAGGTCAGTATAGTATGTGGCTTTGTTTTTTTTTTAATAAGTTTATGGTATGCTTTAGTAGCCAGCCTAAACTCACTTTTGGCCAGAGGGTCGTACGAGCGTCTCCAAATACGCTCTAACCGGTTACATTGTTTTTTGGTGTCAGCAAGAGTCTCCGAATACCAAGGGTGGGAATAATCTCGCTTAGGCCTGGAACATTTTATGGGGATAAGGTGGTCCAGTGAAGTATTTATCCACTCTCTGTATGCAGTCTGCTTCCTCCATATTGTTGACCAAACGGGGCACGATTGGTTCAGTTTGGCTTCAAACAGGGCATTATCTAAGCTATTCCAGGGGCGCCTCCATAGAAGCGGGGTAAGATTCTCCTTGCCACTGGCTGGGATCTCGACTGAAACAGAGACCAAGAAGTGATCAGTCCAGCTGAGAGGGCTAGGGGGTTCAGCTGTGACTTCCTCTATGTTAGTAAAGACAGGGTCCAGAAGGTGGCCTGCCTGATGGGAGGGGCTCACAATCAGCTGGTGGAGCTGACAAGCCTCCAAGTCGCCAAGGAACTTCGATATGGCGGGGGAGTCTTGGCGCTCAAGGTGGAGGTTGAGGTCTCCAAGTACGCTAAAATTAGCTGATTGGAGCGCTAATGATGAAATCATTGATACCAGCGACTCTTGGAATGCGCTCGCTGGTCCTGGGGGGCGGTATACGAGAAGCCCTGAGAGGGTGTAGGTGTCAGAGACCTTTATCTTAAATAGTGCGCATTCACTGCATGCTACGTTAGTGGTCTTGAAAGTGCAAGTGAATTTGGACTTATAAATCGCCGCTATTCCACCTCCCCTGCCTATGAGTCTGTTCTGAACACAGATGAAGTAACCTGGGGGAAGGGCCAGGGCTAGAATGGCCGAGGAATCTTCGGTTAACCAGGTTTAACATCAGGGCTCTTGTCTGAGAGGAGCTCATGGATGTCCTCGTGGTGTTTCACAAGGGACCTACAATTAAGGCTCAGTATGTATAGTTTAGAGGTACCGGTAGTCACGGAGGCTGAAGAAGATGGCGGTAAACAGGCCGCAGAGATTTTAAAGCCACACTGATTGCATTGAATGGTGGGGGAGCCAGGGTACCATGTGTGAGCCATGCAGTCGGCCCGATATCTGAGAGCGAGTAGCTCCTCCCGGGCGTAGGGCATCATCGCTTGTCAAGCGACCAGGGGTCTGGGCGACGGGCAACGGACTTGCGCAGACGGGCTCGCCTTTGGCGACCCGCCGGGCGGGAGAAAGTGAAGGAGGCTATGTAGGCACCGTCCCTGCCTCTGGTGCAGAGTGACACCCTCAGGGGGCGGGCCCGCGGTCAGAAACACCCTCCACACTAACGGCACTTGCCGCGGTGGACCGGGGCGACGACCGGTAAAGCAGATGAGAGCAAAGAGGTCAGTGCAAAGTATTCAATACATGATTAAAAAAGCTTCCGCACAATTGTATTTTAAAAATATCGTAACACAGTTCCCAAGTGCTTTTCAAGATTCAGATTGGTGCAAAGAGCCCTTCCCCTGCAGCAGCGTGACGCCTAGTGATTCAGGCTGATAGCCAGAAACCGGTCCTAGGATGCTTGTTTCCGGTCCAGGGAAGGCATGGCTTTGCAGTTCGGGCTGGACTGTTCCCATGAGGCACAGGGTCAGACTGATTTGCATATAGCCATGTCTGAACTGAGGTGGCAGAGTGGGCTAAAGAACGGTGATGGATCAAACCCAGATCTTTTGACTGGGTGTGAGTGTTTGATTGTTACAGATGCTCCGTCCATCACCACCCCCTTTTGTACCGTAGTGGAAATACTGGCACACCTAAGGGAAGAGCGCTCACCTTAAAGTTATTGTTGTCCTGCCAACCGTGCCTAGCTACTGAATTAATCTGCATGCTAGTGGATATAATTGCTGTCTGCTCATGACAGACTCCCTGAAAGCAGCTTACAGACTTCCAGAGCTCTGAGATGTAGCATAAATTCAAAAGTCGTGGTGATAACTTCTACTCTCTGCGACTGGGAGATACATAACTGGTTGGTAGGGACAGGGTGGATACTTAAAAGTACAAAACTTCAATATGTTAGTCAGAAAGAAAGCGTTGCTTGATAAAGTATTGCAATATGTATTGTGGCACTGGCAGGAATTCCCATTAGATTAAAAGTAGACCACCTAGGAAGAAGGTATATTTTTATGTAATATCCCACTAGATTGTTCTTTTATGGCAGGACCACAAAGAAATGTTGGACCTTCCTCTCTATAAGCACTGGTTATATTTAGCAATTCAGTCTTTGGTAGTGCAGTTAATATTGATCCTAACCGACAACGGTTAAGATGCTGCATTCCTGAAAAGCAGGTGGGAGGAGTTTAGGTGTGGCAGGCATATATATTTACTAGCTTTCAAGTTCTCCTCTTTGCCTCAGCGTCTTTCTTCTGACTTTTGCCTCACCTGGGCTGCTGTTTTTGTTAGTCAACCGTTTACAGAATTTTTGCTGAGTGATGGTGCCAAAGGCAAGAAATGTGAGGATCTTTGGTCTCCTATTGATAGTAAAAAAGTACTGTACTGCATTCTTAGATTTTAAAGGAAAACATAACTGCTCTAGTAGACATAATAAAACAAGCATTTACAATGCAATAGGGCTCGCAGCATTAAAGTTTGAGTTATTGGCATTGTGTATGACAATGCGTTGCATAAAATGTTTAGCAAACTTTGAATTGGTGAGCAGTGTGTGTGTGCAAGAGTATGCTGTTCTTGAAAGCAGTGTGGTAGAGAGTGCAGGAATTTGGGTGACCTGAGCAATGTGGATGATGCACCTCACGCACGGGGCTGATACAGTTATTATTCATACAGCTCTGATGATGTGCACTCACTACTCTGCACTCACTCACTACTCTGCACTCACTGCTCTGCACTCACTGCTCTGCACTCACTGCTCTGCACTCACTGCTCTGCACTCACTGCTCTGCACTCACTGCTCTGCACTCACTGCTCTGCACTCACTGCTCTGCACTCACTATGATGGTGGAGGCGACCACCTTACTGGAAGAAATTGTTAAACACTAATAACGGAGGAGTTGGTGCAACAAAAAGGTCCCATCTGCCGTAGTGTCTAAAAGTATATCCAACAGCAAATTGGCGAGAAATGATGCTATAGCAAATATGTGTGCCTGTGCTGCATGGCATACTCTCTATCCTCCTGTGATTAGCATCAGGAACATGAACATTTTAGTTCCCCCTGTTCTTGTGTTAGTAGCACAAATGGACTGCACGACTTGAGCGGTCTTTAGCGCCCCCTGTCGGGTGAAAGTGGCTTCACCAAGTGCTCGGCTGTGACTGAAAACATTGTGAATCCAAAACCCTGCGACCTTTCTTTGACAGACCTGCTGTAAATGTCTTGTGGTCGTTGTTTGCTGTCACCCTCCCCAGACTCCAGTCTGCACTCGCCTCAGAACGAGAGCCCCCTGGGGCACGGCGAGGCATCCCTGCGCCGCTTTAATACTTAGCCTCTCTATCGGCATGGGAATCTCAGACACAAAGCACTTTCCCTCTCCCATTTCCGAAATAACCAATTTCCCCAGCATGCCGGCGCTTCTATCTATCTCTGTTGTGGTGTTTGTAAAATATACAGACCACGCAGTGCTGGGAAGAGCAAACACATCATTATGCCTTCATGACAGAAAAGCCTGCTCTGCTCGAGTGTAAACTCATTTTTCTCCAGGTGACTTTTGTAGCCTTGCACTATTGTGTGGGGGCTTCAATCAATAATCTTTGTCAAAACAGAATATACTGCATTGTCATTCTGTCCCTTTTAAAACAAAGCCGCGGCCTGTGAAGGAGTAATGGCCGTCTGCTTCTGCCTCCTCTTAGTATCGAACTCTTAATAACAATGACAAGCATTACAGTCCCCGTTCCTTCCGCGCGTTCAGCCGAGCCCTGTGAATGCAGCGAGCGCGTTCGCGTGCTCGTTTCGAATCGCCTCCAAGGCGATGCGCGCGGCCAGGAATGTCTCCTTGAAAGGAGACACGGCCACAATAAGTTCTCGGCGGAGACGCGCTTCCGCGCGTTCAGCCGAGCCCTAAAAAAACTAGAGTCTGAAAACCCCCTTGCCTGCCAAGTCATCAGCATAATTGGTGTATGTGAAACATCTCCTTGAGTAGGCTAGGCGACACATTTAGTGACTTTGGAACTGCAACATGTTCCATGTTAGAGTGCTTGCCACTTGGTAAGCAAAGCAATGTTGAAGAGCAATTCAGGAACTTTTATTTTACAATGTATGAGAAATGGCTTGCAATGACGCATTAAAATGCTCCTTCACCAACCATGGCATTTGAAGTCAATGAAACCTCACTGTGGTACTCTTACAAGGTCTAGATCCCTTCCATAAAGGTGAATTTTCTCTGTATTTTCAAAACTGCTGCTTCATTTTTGACCGCTTCAATAACTCTGAGGGCATAAGCGCTCAGTTCAACGCAAATGTTGCAGAACCTGCCCAGAGATTCACAATGTTCAAGTGCACCAGTAATGGCATGGAAAGCTATGTCAGTGGCCAGAGTTAACAAATTGTTTACTGGCTGTTTTGGTGTTGCACGTCTCGTGCCAATGTTGAGCGGGCCTTTTCACAGAAGAAGTTTTACTTGGGACGGAATGAGCAAACGCACGTGAACAAAGACTCGCTGAAGCAGTATTGTATGGTGTACTGCAATAAGTTTGATTTGCAAGCATTTATTTGGACCTCATATACACTGTATGTACACTGTCTATATACCATGCACAATCCGTGCAGAAAGCAAGCAATAAAAGCAACTTTCCATAAACACTGGAAAAAAAGTTTGTTTTTAAAATGGCGCAAAAATGTGTAACCACTGTTTTTTAGGTCTCGCGTGTGCCAGCGCAGCAGCTCATGCGCCACACTGGCGAGACATTTAGTGAGGGCTTCAGAAAATGCCTCCACTGTGGCCTAGAGCTTGCGCGCAGCCGCCAGCTTTTAGCACCTGAGGCGCCATCTGAAGCGCAATCACTTTCACTTTTGTTGCTGCCGCGCGCGCACCGCTCGTGTGCTTTTTTTTTTTTTTTAAATTTCCTTTTTTGCGAGCGCACACACAACTTGCTCAACACTCGCGTGTTTAAAAAAATATTTTTTTTGTACGCGCACACAACTCCCTGGCTTGCGGTATCTGCAGAAAGCATGCACCGCCTTTCTCTTATGCACACCGGGGCTGCTCCATCCTGCTTGTTTTAACTGATGTAAGTGCAACGTATGTGGAGCCATTTTTATCTGATAAAGGTATGTCCGTTTCAGTATTACCTTCAAGTTCTTGAAAATGAAGCTCTTTGAACAGGTTTGTCACCGCCTACACCCTTTCCTTCCTCAACCCACTCCCCAATCGCCACCAGTATGTGAATGCTTCAAAAAAGTTAACCTTCATGAAGAAAGGGGTTTATATCCTCCAGCAGTTCATTAAGAAGGGCAGGTTTTTAGACTGGATAAAGCAGTGAATGTGTGGTTTGCCAACAGTTGTAAGTGCATTCATTCATTCTTCACTCGTGTGCATGTCAGTGCGAAAATGAAATGTACATCAGACATTACAAATTTCTGATCAGATTTATTTTGGAAATCCTTGCTTTGTGCTCCAGATGTCCTTAAAAACATCACAAACACAGGCCCAAGGGTGATTTAGAACACAATGGGCAAGCCAGGAGATGGAATGGCCCTTATCGCTGAAGGTTACGACATGCCCATGATGTGCATGGATGGTGGCGTTTATAAACTGCGTGCACGAGATGTTTACATTAACCGGGTGCGAGTGGGTGTGTGCAGCTATGCCAACCCAGGGAGCACGGGGCAGCTCTTTCCCTCCGGTGCATTTAGAGGCTGAAACAAGGGCAGTTACAGACTGAGGCTGCCACCTCTTCCCATCATTTATTGCAACAGCAGCTGGCAAACTGTCTAAAGGTCATTTATTTCCAAGAGTGACTTCCTTTTAGTGCACACTTTAAAGCCCCCTGTGTGTTGATCAGAAGTACTGCGCCAAGGTCACCCCCTCACCAAGTTTTTAACATGCTGCTTTCGCACTCATCCTTCCCTAACTCAGTCTCCGTACTCTACTTTTCTGCTTCTTTTTTCTCCTGCCTTGATTCGTTTCTTCCCTCCTGCCTTTTTATCTCTCCTTAGCCCCTTGTCTTCTGAGCCTTCCTTCTATCCCACCCCTTCTCTCCTGGCACCCAGCATTGCCTGTCTTTTGCTCCCACGAGGTGGTGCTGGTCTCTAGGCATTCTTGCTAGTTTCTCTTTCCACAGGCAGCTCTGTGCTAATCTCGTGAGTGCTTGCGTGTGGGTCTGCACACAAGGCCTTCCTGAACAGCGACAGACTGTGCCTTTTTCCGTTTTAATGTGGCCGTCCTTTGCCAACAGGGTCCCTTGTGCTCTTTTTTTTGTCCAAAAGGGCAATGCCCTCTGATCTGCACTTTACACATAGCAGGAGATGCATTGCTTAAGCAGTCAAATGAGAGCATGTCAGGCTGCTCCATGCTTCTGTCCTCTGCATGCACGGGCTTCTGTCCTCTGCTTGCACGGGCTTCTGTCCTCTGCTTGCACGGGCTTCTGTCCTCTGCTTGCACGGGCTTCTGTCCTTTGCTGCCTGCTTCATCCACCCTTACTTGTACTCTGCCTACTCAGCCCTCTGGCCCCTCTGACTGCTCAGCAGTCTGTGCTTTCCGCTACCTGCTTCATACACCCATACATGTACTCTGCCTCATACATGCAGCAACTCCTAAAGAAAAGAACATTTCTATTTATACATACACTCTGTAAACTTGTTGTTTTTGTTGTAGTCTTTTACTTTTTCATGTAAATTTCCTCCCTCAAATGTCTGGCTTTGGAGGTATAAGAAAGTCAGCAGTTCTTATTGGTCGTGTCTTTGGGTTAACAAAATATAGCTCCGTTTAAGAGGCAGCCGGTGCTGACGATCAAAATAGATCTCAAATAAATATCAACGCCTCGTCAGGTGTAGTAAGTGGTATATACGTTTAACAAGTTAAATTGGGCTAAAGTTAATAACTTTCATAATAAACACAGTGAAATTATGCTTCAAACAAATTGTACCTAAAATTTCACAGTAGTTCAGGACTGCATCACCCAGTGTACAGTATTTGTAGAACTCTTCAATTCATGGCGGCACAGCAGCAAGGATAATGTGCTGCATGGCTAAATACCTATAAGGCCCCTTGGCGAGACCTATTGGCTATGCCAATGCATGTTTTTTAAGGTATTGAAATCACTTAAACACTGAAAAAACCATACCAAAATGTAACAAAAATAGAAACTGAAAACAGGAAAGCCTATTCATAAGGCACTTCATCAGTGTTCTGTTGTCGCAGTGGCTCCAAGCACTGTGCACTAGAGCCAGATGTGCATGTGTTGCATACTTAAGAGTGAAGCTTACTTTAACTAATGTGATCTCGATTCACTAAATCAAGAGGAAATTATTAAAGCAACTACATATTTTTTTCTTCAGATTTATGAATGCAAGATTATTGTAACTTTAACAGTTTCTCTGTTCATCTGTCGTTGAAAGTGCCTTGTGATAGCTGAAATTTTTATTTGCCCATAATTAACTTGAAGACTTTATTGTAATGATCAAACATCAAAACTTTTTGTATGTATTCTCTACGTCATTTGGTGCACTTGATATTTAATGAAATTATCTGTTTTTCTAACACTTTGTTTTTCCTTCCCGGCCAGCGGACGATTCTCAGTTTGAAATGGACATCTGATTTCCTTTGGGGAAGACAAGACACCGGAGAAGCTCCCACAAACAACTTGTACCTGACTTGAAGTGGAAGATCATTCTACGCACCCGAGGATGGCACACTGTTATGTCAATCTTTCCTTCTGGTGTGATTCATCAAGAAAAACCTATTCTGTCCTTTCATACACGTGAACGTATCCCAAATTTACACCGTTTTTGCATCCTTAAATTCCACAGCACCTACACCTTAGGCGGAGAGACACGGAGGATATGGTATAGCCCATACCAAGCAAGCCATATCAGATCATAGACCATGGTCCGCAATTAATCTCAGATGTGCTCTTTCATTAATTAGTTTGGGGGCTGATCTGTTTTGTGGTGCTTTTAACACATTAGCACTTTCAGAATTTGTTTGAATGTTGTATTTTTTTTTCCTTTGGTTGTAATTAGGAAACACTCCTTTTCTGGCTGGTTGATGGGTCTAGGCCAAATGCCCACATCAGTAAATGAGTGTCCCTTTGTACACAAATTATGATTGCTGTTTTTATTTGCACGTGTGCCAGTAAGGCTTTATGGGACACCCAGATTCTTTAAATCCTTCGGCCATACAGTGCGCATCCTGATTATCCACTTTACTTAGGCCAACTTTTCCTGAATAAAATATTTGCAACATTTCAATGTAGAGTGCAAACACACAGGATAATAGACTTTTGTATTGTTGGCTTCTATTTTGGAAAGTGGGGTGAACTAAATCAAGCAGGCTTCTCATCTGACTTGGCATCTTGAACAAAGTTCAGAACTTGGATTTTTTTTTTCTCAAGATCTTGTTCCCCTTTGCTAGGGGTGTATACACATGGGAGACTGCCACCTTTATGAGGGACTAATATAATGTTGCTGTGCCTACTGATTCCTTATATTTTGCTTGAGCTGTTTGTGTTGGTATAGTTGAAGGAGTGATGGGGTGAGTGATAAATGATCACACTTACAAAATTCGTGGGAATTTCCCGCCTTACTTTTTTCTTGGTTTATGAAACCATCGCAAAGTGTTTTGTTGCTCTTAGTGTCAGAAATACAAATGACCGTTTTCCTTTTAATATGGCCGGTCGCAAACCGAGTAAAGCAGTTGAACTCTCTGCTCAGGAATGAACGGTCTGAATTGGCTGGTTTTTCCTCAAAGATGTAACGCACCGAACTTGTGCGTTTAAATGCCCCGATCGATGAGGAGTGCTTTCTTCAGTCATTTGCGATCTTCTTTGCAAATTCCTCCTCACATTTAGATGGTTTAATGTCAAATATTAGTTGCAGTAACGTTTTAAGTCATCGTTATTCTTTACTGTCATAATGCGATGTACAACGGACTTAGAGAACTACTTGTTTCTGATTTCGGTGATACGTTTCACTGTTTGACAATCGGATGTTTTTGTTTGTTATGGTAACTCGTCACTGGACGACGAGAAGGCAATAACTTGTTCCTGGCAAAATATATCTCAAAGCAGTGTTTTACATGCATGCTTTCAAACCATGAATCTTATTGAGACATTGGCCTGTCGGGGCTTGTGGAATACCCATGACTCGCACAACTAATAGTTGAACCCGACTCACCCTCGCTCATGATGACTTCTGCATTTTGCTGCATCAAAAAACAATACCTTAATGTTTCTGTTTGAAAACTTAATATTCTTTTGTAATTTGATTCAATTAATGTGCACTTTTAGTCATCCCGTCGTATGCAGTGGAGGGTGATGGATATTAATGCAAACTTTAAGTCACTAATCGTATATTGAGCCCTTGGTGGTGATCACCCCACCGGAAACCCTAGAACCCCCTCACCCCCTGGCGATGCCTTGGGTAATGTACAAAAATTGATGCACCAGTGTGCAGCTTCTTGCTGTTGATTTAGTTTCAACTTAATTTGATTTGTGCGAAATTTGATTGGTAGAATGTTTGTCCCCCTTGTGTCTTGTTTATATGCTTCCTCCAATGAGCTTGGGCAGCTTCCCAAACTCTGTATGTATGCGAGCTGCCTCACAATAGTAAAACATTGTGCTTTATTACTGATACTTGTTTGAAAGGGAGCATCTGTACGCATTGCGGATGATTTGCTGCTCATTTAAGGGTGTTCACACCACCTCTACCCCTCAACATGGAATGTAGATGTTGGCTAATTGTCTACCAGTTCCAGCTGACTTGGACTTCCTGTGCACAACCATGTTGGGTCATTTTTTTTTAAAACTTGTTTACGCCGGAATCCTCTGTTCATTTTGTGTACCAATCTCCCCAAATTATTGAATTCTCCGTGAATGATAGGAGTTATGTTGCTGCTTTCATTTCAGAATTTTTTTGAGCCTTAAAGAACGTGATTGGCTAGGGAATGTGGAGTGAATGTTTAGTTCTTGTGTAGATAATCCGATGCAGTGCTGCCTTGATACTTACCTAAACTGTTACTGGTGTTTAATAGAATACTTTGAAATTGCACTTTATATTTCACCTATTTTCTAAGCTTTATAATCTGTGGTTAAGAAAATTGTATTGAAAAGTGTTGCTCTGCAAATGTTTATGAAGTATTGGAGAAGTACGGGTGTGCAGTTTTTTACATACAGCCCAGACTGAAAATACATGAAATATAAACCAAAATGTGTCCATACATAACTTTTCGAAGTTTTCCATTCACTGGTTCAGTAGTGCTGTCCTAATTTTATGGCACATCAGAAATAGGAAGATAGTGTGTCCTCCACATAGTATTTACTGATTATTTTACCTCTGATCACGTAATCTGTCTTGTTGACTGAAGATCATCCTTTCCTGCATCTTTTATATTGATGCCGCTACCAATCGACCCATCTGCCCGCAGTTGTAGAGTATATAGGAATTTCTACAGTGTGATATGAAAACAAAGGCATGTAATTCCTTTGGCATTCAGATACGCTAAACAAAATGATGCAGTGAGCTATCATTGAAGCCTAAACACAGCCTATTTTGTACTGATGTCCTACCCATAGATGGTGCTCTAGCAGCCTCTGTAGGACTTGGTTGACACATTGGAGTATTTTGGGGGGATTCAGACCATACCTCTCTCCCACCTTTATCCATAAAAGGAATGCGCTTTCACTACATGCACTTTGACTGCTTTTCGCAAACCATTTACTTCTCTGAAAAGTAAATAAGAAATACTTAAGCAATTTGCTTATAGTTTGAAACTGCGTGAATTCTCCAAATTAATTGTTCAAATTATATATGTAGATCCTTTCTTCTTGATTTTTCTTCTACATGTAATTTAGGCTGGCGTAATGCAACAGTTGTCTTGCAGATGACAGAGCAGGGTCGTGTAAGTAATGCCCCTCCACCACGGCATTATGGAATTGGTACTGCATCTCTTTACCACAGCACAATATCCTTTTTTGGGATATCCCTCATCACTTGTTACAAAGTGTTTCTTAATGCTAGTTTACTCTTTTCTTTGTAATGCATTTGACTGTGAATTCAAATTGCTGCTTATTTTAGAAAAAATGGTTTCTTTAATATTTGGTTAGTTACATTCTGCTGGACCACATTTCAGTTAATGCCAAGTAGTAGATCGAAGGTTGGGGTATAGTTTATTTCTATTTTCAGGCAGTGGTTGGAGGGTGTTTTGATGTGTGAACTTCCAGCTGTTGTTTCCAGTACTACTGTGTATTACACAGGTGAGACCGATTTGAACTCCTAGTGGGGTTTTTGCCTTTCATATTCGATCTGGCGTCTGACATGGTCACTTGCTGTACTTAGTTTCCTTTTCCCAGAGAATCCCAGACATGCATGTGACTGTATGTAATGACAATATTTTGCAAAAATTGAGGCAGATGATTTGACCTTCAAGCCTATGATGTAGCCTGATTTGTAGTTCTTTATGTATGAAATTAAAACTGCGTATTGCAGTGAGTGATGCTTGTGTTCTTGTTTGAGCATTTTCTGTTGGGTCTGAACTTGGCATTTACTTTTCCCAGACGTAACCACTTAACATGAATGTTAGTGATTTGCATCCCTTTTCCTTGCTAATGCAAAGACTCAATCGGCAGCTTTTTAAGTCACCATCAGCCAACATTTTAATTCTGCTCCTTTTCTTCTGCACACCACGATCTATTTGGCTTGACGATTTACCATGACATAGTATTCCCATTACAGAGTTACTTTAAACCTTTTTCTTGGCGATTTGTTTTTCGAATTCAACATGATGTACTGATCCAGGTTAAGCTACTGGGTGTTCTGCTTTTGCCCAGAAGATTCCTCACTTTGGTATACGAAAGTGCTTTCAATAAAATCGACCTCTATGCAAATATAGGAGAAACCTTAATGGAGAATGTGGTTGGGAATTAAAAGGTCATGCGTAACTGTATAAAAGTGAGATTGCATGTTTTGTATCCCTTGATGTGTAATTTCTGTTTGGGTGTTGGAAGCAGATTTGGAAAAAGGATCAACCTTTGATAGACCGAAGATTTGGCCTTGTCAGTGTGGACTAGAGACATTGTTAATTAAATCTGGAAATCTGCATATGAATTGTTATGCTTTTATACCTTCACTTTGGACGTATCTGCATGGGCAGTTGACCGAGATGTTTAATTTGCCAATTCATAAAATGGAACACTACTGTACAAAATTGCTTTAGCACCTCCATGAGAGTTTTTATGGCATTCTAATCTTCCCAGTCGTTTGAACCCAATCATCTCTGCAATAGCATTGTACGTCTCATCTGATCTTTTTTTACTCTCCGCTTCCTGCATTGGGTACATGTGAGCTGCAGCAGTGGATCCATTTTAGAATATTGATAGTGTCAATTTTTTGTCTCTTCACCCTAAATAGAAAGGATGCAGGTGGGCTAGCCGTGTGCATGCTGGAAAGTAGTGTGCCAAGGAAAAGCAGACCAGTGGTTTCTTCAACAGTCATAAGTACTTCATCATGGTTGCAGTTTAAATTTAGTTCTATGGCTGTTGTAAATAACACAAATTAAGAGTTGGGTGTGTGACATGGACCAATAAAATTATGGCTTATTTAGTTCATATACGTTGGCAACCATGGTAAATCAAGTGATGAGCCAATTGAAGTGGTGGATGTAAGCAAAGCCTTTACTGAAACTTGCAATATGTATATTAACCCACTCTTGATTTCTACCAAATTCGTTATTTGAACGAATGAAGCAGATTGTGTTTGGTCTATTAATTTACTGTACATGTCTGATGACTGTAGGTAGCCTCAGATAAAAATGCACAGAAAGATAATCTAATCTAGTTTTCATATGTTTAAAAGCTGAAAATGGAAGAAGGGAACCAGTGTGTTTTCAATGAACAGGATCAAACTGTGGTTCATTTTCTGATACCAACTGATGTGAAAGAGGCCATACTTTCTCTCCCTGCCCCAGTCCTATTATAATAGCCCCTTCTACATTTCCCATACCTTTCCACAAGCTATATATATATAGCAGCCCTGTCCTCAGCCCAGTGCAATCCTACCCCTCGCTGGATATTGGAGTTTTACAATTCTTTTTTTATTTCCACACTCAATGTTCATTCTAAGCGTGATTTGGTACAAGCATACTTTTGAATGTTCTCCACACTCTGGACAATGACGAAACAAATTACATGGAAACAGACAGGTGTCTAGATCGATCTCTTGCCAATGGTTGCTGTTAACTATGCGATCAATAAAAGATCTGGAGTAAAAAAATTGTCTTTATTTCTTTTTTTTTTAGGGGGGAGGGGGATATCTGATGAATGAACAAGTTTTGTCCTGCTTTTGTTTCCAGCCATTACATAGGAATAGTTGTCTAGAATAGTGTCTGAGTTACTAAATTAGTCCAAAATCTTGCTAAACATTCGTTCAAAGCACTGGCAGGAGATGGTTGAGGGTGCTGAATCTAAGCGAACCACAAAATATCAAGGTTTTATAGGCTTCATCGTACCTTAGAACTGAGCGGTGTAAATATCAAGGAATGCTCCACATAGTCTAATCAGATGGATGATTTCTACATAATGGGTAACCTCAAACCTGCTGATTGACTGTGGATAATAACTGGGTGTTCAGTTTTAATACATTTCACTGGATGATTTGTATTCTTCCATTGCTTACATTAGAAAACTACTTTTTTCTTTCAATATTCTGAGTGCATATTTTGTTTTTGCTCTTGCCTTTGTGTGCTACTTTCCTGCTCATTTTGTTACTCCCTCCTCCCCCAGCACGTCCATTGCTTCCAACACTCCTCCCAGTTTTTTTTGCCTTCTCTAAATAATTTTGCCCCTGTTGCCCCCTAATCTCAATATTGTTTCCCTCTTGCTCTTCTGTAACTCACCTGCTCGTCCTGGTCTATCTGATAGAGACCTCAAACTGCAGATTTCTTACCTTTGAACTTCCGGTGTCTGGCTGGATCCAGAAGATTTTTCTTAGCAGTATCTGTGCGCCGGTAGGTGGTTTGTCGACATGTTCACTGTGACATCAGTGTCATCAATATAACCGCCACTATGGCGTGCGGACGTCAGTTCTCTTCTTTCTGTGCCAGCCAGCGCCGATCCGTTGAAGAGTCAACCCCCTGTAATTTATTTTAATTTTAATTGGGTTTGGTTTTAAAAAAAATTTTGGCTACTTCTGGGCTGTAGGATGTTGTGTAAGAAGACCTCTGGCTGCAAACGGTGCTGTGCCTGTCACTGCGCCATGTCTGGCACAGACCCCCACTTAGTGTGTACTGGTTCCTGGAGCGTGACCACGACTCTGAAGTCGTGCTGCGATTGCTGGGCCATGGCGCTGAAGGCTTTGGGGCAGCGGGCCCTAAGGCTGCTTGTGCCTGGCACCATGGTGGTCGCATCGTCTGTCTCAATCCCGGTCGGGAGGAAGGTCCAAACACCACTGCTGAGGACCTCTGTTGCTGGCGGAACCTCCCCAATCATCCTTCCCGATGACACGTAGCCTGTTAGGCAGACTCCGAGACCAGAGCCGCATGGCTCTGCTGTTCAACCTGCCCTGTTTTGAAGGTTTAGCGATGGATGAGGGGGAGCAGGATCCCTTGGAAATCCCACTACCTCAAGTTATGGACTGGTACAAGAAACTGG
This sequence comes from Lissotriton helveticus, assembly GCF_964261635.1. NCBI lineage: Eukaryota > Metazoa > Chordata > Amphibia > Caudata > Salamandridae > Lissotriton > Lissotriton helveticus. Next base: position 669,370,810 of record NC_136065.1, on the reverse strand, counting down.
GTGATGCCAGTCGTCTGGACACATCTCCAGAATCTGGCATGCTACAGCCCGGTGTCTCCAGCTTGAACCCCTGCTGCCTTTTAATGAGGCCTTGACTGACGTACATCTGGATACCTGGTCCAAACCCAGCATAGGGGCTCCTGTGACTAGGACGATTGCCCGTTGCCATTGTTCTGCACAGGGTGACCAAGTTTTCCTCATTGCTCACCCCACAAAGCTTGGTGGTCCAGGATTCCACTTCCTGTGGCGTGTTCTATTCTGCACCTTCAGACAGGGATTCCAACGGACTGGAGAGTTTTGGAAAGATTTTTTTTTTTTCTCCAGCCAACCTGCAATTGCCGTCTGTGAACGCTGCATGCTTTTTGGGCTGGTATTCCCATTCAATATATGGGACACAGTTGTGCAGGTGCTGCCCCGGGTCTCGGAGGAATACCGGGCCCTGCTCTCCCAAGCCTTTTAAGACTGGAGAGATGCAGCAAAGTTTTCCTTCAGATGTGGCTTTAACACAACAGACTCTCTGTGCAGAGTGATTTCCACGACTGTGGCTGTACGTCGCTACTCCTGGCTGAGAACATCTGTTTTTTGGGGGGGAATGTCCAAGCTAACCTTATTGACATGCCCTTGGATGGCTCCAGTCTCTTCGGAGACAAAGCAGATGCCACAATTGAGCGCTTCAGGGACTCGCGCCTGCAGCCAACTCCTTGGGCCTCACCACAACTTCCATGCCCGCATCTGTTTTTTGCTACTTTCGTGGCTATGGAAGGGGCTACCAACCGCACCAACCTTATTCAGGCCAGTGGCCAGCAAGTTCAAGGCCTCTGCCGGGCTGTGGACCGTGGTTCACCCACCCCCACGGGTCCCGAGGCCATAATTCGAGCAAAGCATGCCATGATCCCCTCCTCCACCGCAAAACCTTCCTAGTCCAATTCGCTCAGGATCGTTCACGACCAGTTGGTGGCAGAGTATGCTATCTCACCAATGGCTGGACATCACATCGGACAAGTGGGTGTTGCAATTAGTCAGAAGGGCCTACTCATTCACATTAGATTCTAACCCTCCAGTGGACAATTGGCTGACGGAGTCCTTCTTCGCCTCCGTGAGGAAGTCAAGACTGTCTTGGCCAAGGGAGCTATTGAGAGGGTTCCCGGGCCAGAAATAGGCTGTGGTTGTTCCTGCTATATTCTGGGGGGAACAGCCATTACAACGCGGGTTTTACCACGTGTTCTTTTACATTGCATGCGTTATAACGCATGCGATGTTACAACGCATGTTAAAACCACGCATACCATTACATCGCATGTGCTATTACAACGCATGCGATGTAATGGTGGCGGCGGCTGCAGCTATCCATGTCGTTGTGAGGAAACTTAGGCTGTTTCCTCACAACGACGAGAACCAATCAGGAAAGAGGAAGCAGGATCCCTCGGCGACGCTAGAGATGAGGTAAGGGGGTTTGCGCATGGGTTGGGAGTTACTTTTGTAGTGTTTAGGGTACTGTGAAAGTAGTGTGGTAATGTTTGTGTTGTGTGCATTTTATTTAAAAACGTTTTAGTGTGTTGTAGTGTTTGTCTAGTGTATTAGGGAGGGTAGTGTAGTAGTGTTTATGTAGTGTAGTGATTTAGGTTTTAGTGTAGTGTTGTAGTGTTTGTTTAGTGTAGTGTATTAGGTTTTAGGGTAGTGTAGTAGTGTTTGTGTAGTGATTTAGTTTTTAGTAGTGTTTGTGTAGTGTTTTAGGGTTTAGTGTAGTGGTTTAGGGTAGTGTGTTTTAGGGTTTAGGGTGGTGTAGTGTTTGTGTAGTGATTTAGGGTGGGTGTAGGTGTAATGTGGTGGTGTTTTTTGTGTTAGGGGTAGTGTATGTGTGGGAGTAGTGTAGGGGTAGGAGTAGTGTAGGGTTAGTGTGGTAGTGTTTTTGGGTTGGGGTAGGGTTAGTGTGGTAGTGTTTTTGGGTTAGGGGTAGTGTAGTGGTGGGAGTAGTGTTGTGTAGGTGTAGGGGTAGGGATTTTACTTACCTTGCATACTTTTACTGCGAGTATGGCTTTACCACGCATGCCTTTGCGTTGTAATGGCATGCGTGGTAAAGGCCTACTTGTTGTAAAAATATGCGATGTAATGGTGTGCAATGTCATTGATATGGCGTAGTAATACCCATGTTGTAATGGCACGCGTCGTATTAGTATGCAATGTGTTGACATACATTCTTTTCTGGTCCATAAGGACGGAGGCCATCCTATCCTAGACCTCTGAGCCCTCAACTACGTCAAAAAGGAGAAGTTCAAGATTCTCACCCTAGCTCAGGTCCTGTCTCCCCAGGACCCGGGAGACTGTATGGTAGCACTGGACTTGCAGGATGCCTATTTTCATATCGCCAGCCTGCCTGCCCATCATCGCTACCTGGGGTTTACGGTGGGCCACAAGCAATTTCAATTTGCTGTGCTACCCTTCGACCTCACCAGTGCCCCTCGGGTGTTCAGAGGGGATGGTGGTGGTTGCAGCCCATCTGCAGAGATCCAGGTTTCTAGTCTTCCCCTGTCTTGATGCTTTTTGTCGCCCACCAAGTTACAGCAAACCTCCTGCCGTCGCTGGGGTTCACTATTGAAGGAACTGGGCTCCATGTTCTAGATCCACTCTGGAACTGAGAGATACTTCTCAGCATGGAAGTGTGGAGAGGGAGACAAATAGTTAGCTGATCAATCATTTTGTTTTCAATTTACTATAACTCTTAAGAGTCAGACTACCAGTTAAGATTATGCACAAAATTATTAGTTCAAGAATAAGGATACAAAGATTACAGAGCAGACGTCCAGATTCCTATTCATCTGAAGTTTGTGGGTATTAAGCATTAATATGTCCGTACACTGCCACTAATGTGACATCTCTACATAGCATTTTCCAGGCTAGATCAGTTAAGGTGTCGGCGTGTGAGGCCTTCCTAAAAAATCTGTCAACATCAGTTGGGTCAAGCAGCATGAAGCTACAGAGCTAGTTCTAAGATTCTCTCAAGACAGGGCACTTTCCCTAGTTACCATACATCAATACCATAGCTAGTCAGTTGAGAATCACCCCATCCAGTCAGGCCACCTCCTCATAGCTAACTTTCCAGTAGGCAGCAATGCTCACCAGCTTGGCGAGATGACTTTGATGCCCAGGCTCACTCTGATGAGAAAATTCCACAGTTCCCCACTATAAACGGCCAATGTATCCTCTGTTCCCTACGCCGAACTCCACAAGCCTTATTTTATTTTAACTATCAAGGATGATTCTTCCACCTGCAACACACGTGAGAAGAACATATCCAACATTCACATGAAATTAAACTAATAAATCTAATGCGAGAGCTTCCAGAGAGAATGCATTTCAGGCCAACAGAAATCTGCTAACATAAGAAAATGGCACATAGGCGTTCTAAAATTCCATATAAAATGAACACTCTAAATGAACACGTTGCATAAGCACATTAAATATGTGAATTGTGAGCAGTATGCAAGAATTCTACATGTTAATGTTTTCAGCTAATCACATCTAGTTTCATCGTTAATCTCTCCACTGAAATGTTCCTAATACACCACAATTAATATTACAGTTCAAGTTCTACTGTCTCGTTTAATACAACAAAGGAATATATGCAGGTGCAGACTACTCGTAATTATGAAGCACCCCTACAAATGCGCTACATCAGTCCCCCCCCCCTTCAACTGACAAGTGTCATAACACCTATCTCCACTTGCTTTAGAGAGTACTGATCTAAACGGATGTACTAGCCAGTCTCACCTGTCGCGACTTCTTTAAGCGCTTAGGATTCATATTGTGACTGTCCTGCAGTCTTTCTGTTCTCCTTCACTTTCTCTAATGGAGTTCTCTGCTTTCCTAGACTGTTGCCACTTGTAGGCCCTCACTATTCTCAACAACAAGATGACGGATACCACGATTATCACTATTAGTTTCAATATATAATGAAGAATTCCTTACCCAAGATTCGCAAACCAACTTTTCCAAAACCTTCCCCAACGTTATCCCAGATTCCCTCAGTTTCCAAGTACCTCATTATGTATCTCCGTGCTGTTACTTATGTACTACCTCAGATTGTTACTATGGTCTGGGATACAAGTACAGCACTGTTGGACCTTCATCATTTTACAGACTCTGCCCTCTTGCTATTAACACGTCTAAAGCAAGACTGACATCACCATACCTCTTACCGAAGCCATCTTTCCATCTAGGAGTAACGACTGAGGTGTATTGGTTGACAACTTATCTACTATAGTTGACAAACTTCTGCTCTTGACCTCATTTAAGACTACTCTTGAACTAGGTGTCATTGCTCCAAATACATCTCCTACAATCTCTCCTGCACTGGTTCCACATTTCTCTCTGTGATGACTTCCCTTCCAAACTCTACGTGGTATATCTTGGGAAATACAAAGGCCACATAACCAGTACCATACCAGTTTTTTAGCAGTCTGACATATGCTTTTTTCCCCACACACAAAGTACACATTTGGCACCACTTGTACTGCATCTTGCAAGAACTTTGAAGAAGCATTGATCAGAAATGTTTGTTCACATGCACTATGTCCCACAAAAATGGTGTCATAACGTGTCTGTACTTGTTGAATGCAAAGCTTACCTCCTCAATCTAGAGCTATTGGACCATAGTTTCCCTTAGCCTTGTGAGCTAACTCTTACTTGGTCCATTTGAAACTTCCTCCCTACTATCAAGTTTAACTGTTGGTCCCCTATGTCTGTCTTCTACAAACTTATTCTCTATCTCAGTTAGTGTACAGGCTAAATTGTGTCTGCATAAGCTGTCTAGAATAATAGTAGGTACAAAATACTTTCTCAGTCTTGCCTCCTGTTTATTATGATCTTATTTGTCCAGGTATTTTAAAACTGCATCTTCTGATAGGCTCTCAGTATACCCTTGTGGGATATGACACCATGTTAAAACATGATTCTCCAGCCGGAAAGCGAATACAATTTTGCTTTCTGCATGCAATATGATGGAGAAAACTGCTTGGCACAGATCAATCACAGTAAAACTGCTTCGTAAATGATCTGAAACTGGATCACAGATGGTTTCAGTATCACAGGACAACATGGAATCACAATTGCATTGCTCTTCCCAAGATCCTGAACTACGCAATATTTTTGGCTTGGCTTCTGCAATCCCGTATTATGTGAATTGCACAGGCTTCCTATTATATCCTTCAATATACCCTGCACAGTCCTGGAATCAATCACCGATGTAATCCCCGACACTGTCTCTGGGGCGTTCTCGGAAATTCTGCATTTGGCTTGGTTTGTATTCAGACTGGCTCAAGTCAGCCCTAGTTCTTCTCCCATGAAGTCCCACACCACTGGAGAGACAGTGTCCCTTGGATCCAACTGCATGTCTTCCTCTGTCAGTACGGGAAACATGCCTGTGCAGTGATTCTGATTTGCCAATTTGAATGCAATGTCATAATCATTGATCTGCAGTTCAATTCCCTTTGGCGGGCAATAAATGGTGCAGTTCAGTTTACATAAGAGATCGCGCCCTAACAAACAGACTAACGAATTGCACACTACAAATTGTTGCTGATCCTGAAAGGTTCCAAATTTCACTGGTGCCTCTTCTGTCAACTTGTTTCTCATTCTATTATTGGCAGCAACTACAACTTGGATTGATTTTCCCGAGAGGAGTAGGTTTGGGACTACTGTAGATCTCACAGTAGAACAGGTTGCTCTAGTACCAACCCGTCCACTCTGGCCTACCTCTAAGACTGCTCCATGGGTACGGTCTTCCTCCCACCTCAGGCACTGTCATTGTGACTGGTCCTGATCGAATCAGTCTAATGCTTCCATAAAGGGCATTTGGTGGTATACTCGATTACTCACTGGAGCTCTTTTAGGTTGTGGTACTTGCACTAACTGGTTTTGGACCCCTCCCATTATAGGATCTTGGCCATGTCAGTGTTTATCATATCTGGCACTTGCACTAACTCTCCCTCCTGCATCGGATTTGCTGGATTTAATTGACACTTGCGCTTCCAATGCCCGATTTTGTGGCGAAAATGGCAAGCAGCTGTTTTCTTTAGCGTATCAATGTCTATCCTTGTTTTGGGGTCTATAGGGACACCTCCCTTTTCCCTGTCCAGAGTCGTTTAGAACGTTTTAAACTGTTCCTTGATTAGTTCCCCTGATTCCACCCTATTGTTCCCCCATTTGCCTGTGCCTGATCTACTCTTTGCGCATTCCTCATTTGGACCAACATCAACTTGTCCTTTATTCTCCTGTGTTTGGAATCCAACTCCTCGCTGCATACCTGGCATACCTCAAAATGTCATCCACGGACTTGTTTTGCCAGCAAATCAAATGTTGCTGGATCATAATGCTTATTTCTGCTCTGAAACCCATCACAAATGTAGAAATAAACTGTCCCAGGTCTTTTGGGTCAAGAGTATCTAACCTACGGTATTGCTTGAAGGCTTTCAAAAGCAGTTAATAGTAAGCGTGTACTGATTCTTTAGGTTTCTGGCTGTTCAATCTATTTTAACCCAATCAATATTTTGTGAGGCTATTTTGGACTGCAACCATGTAATCACCTGTTCAAGCTTTTTCATAACCAAGGGTGAGTTATTAGATCCCCCTCTGGTTCAGTAGAAAGCCAATCAATTGCGAATTTATCGTGTATGCTAGGGGCAGAGGTTTCTTGGGGGTGGGGGGGGGGTAAGGTTTCTTTTGTACATGGTCTGAGATGTCTTAGCGCAGGGACACTCTGTTGAAGTAACCATTGCGCTTCATAAGATTTAATCTAATAGCAATTTTACAAGTGGGCCATAAATAGCTAGTAACGACCATGTCAAACAATGTGTTCAGATCTATCCACAGCACCTTTGAGATCTTTACAAAGCGATCAACTTGCTTGTACCATTCAGCAAGCTTCTCCCTCAATCGAAGAAAGTCATTCATGAATGAGGCTAAATCACCCCATCTCCAAGGAACATGCACATGCCCTCCACTGGGCACCTCTTGCAGTGGGTAAGCCTCCACTCCTGCTGTACCCCCCTCCTGGATGCGACGTTTCCCGGTCACCTTCCAAATGCTCTTTTTCTTTGAGCATCTTTTCTCCAATTTGTCAACCATACTCTAGGCACGTATCCCTATAATCAGCTCTCGAATGTGTTTTCAACCATGTTACCCGTTTCCCTATCAGTTCCTGATCACTGTAGTTCAACCTATGGTTTCCCTGTAGCATTTATGTCTTGGACAAATCTACAACATTTTTGAGCCACTTCCATTTATTTCTCATGTGCTTGTCTCTCCTTACAGGTGACATCCTTTGCCACAAACAATAGCTCGTCTTGCTCATAAGTCTCTATCCTTTCCAAAGGCAAGTACACACTGCTGATTTCATCCACCTCAACCTCACCACATCCAACAACTTTACCTTTACCACAGTCTTAATGATGCTTGACTCAACGTTCTATTCTGTCATTCTCTATCACTATTCTGATTTCTCAGCCGGTTCTCTAAATTTGTGGTCTCTAGGACATGCTAGTTTCAAGAGGTTCCCAGACTGGCACTTGCTGCTGCTGTTCTTCCCATTGGTCCCCGATTGGGGCTTCTTACACCCTCAAATCTGAATTTGAGTTCATTAAGTATATGGATCTTATGGTACTAGACCCATTGCGTAATCTCAAAGGATCTACAGGGTCTGCCAAAGTGGTACTAGATTCCACAGGTACCAGAGACTGACTGTTTCTGTTTGTGGTGTCATTCCCTCCCAAGACGTTCCTCTCTTTCAACCCTGACTGTTGCTGACTAGAGTTTCCCACTAAGTTCGGGTCGTACACAGAGACTACAGGTCCGATGGTGACCGGTACCGTAAGGCTTCTGATAACCATAAAGCAGCATTGACTCCGCACCTCCTAAAGCAGGTAACCCTATTCCTTCCACTCTAGTTATTATTATTAACAACGCAGCTTATAGAGCGCACAGCTACATCTGACGGAGGTGTCCCGGCGCTAACCGCGGACGCAACAGCATGACCATGTGAAGTGGAAGGGCTTTAAGACAGGTCAAATAACCATGTTTTCAGTGCCTTCCTGAACAAACGCTCAGACTTGGCCTTCCGGAGGTGTTCTGGCATGGAATTTGAGAGCAAGGCTGTTCTGACAACGAATGCCCCTTCACCAATCCTAGCTTTCCTGAAGTGTGGAGTCACCAGAAACTCCTGATGGTTAGATCATAAGGCCCTCGTTTGATGGTATTTTTGAAGTCTTTGCATGAGGTAATGTGGACTGAAGCCTCTGATTGCTCTGTGTGCCACTGTCAGCGCATTAAACTCAATTTACCTTTTGACCGGCAGCCAATGTAGGCTTCTGAGATGTGGTGACATATGGTGACGGAGTGGCACATTCCGAAGTAGTCTTGCTGCCGCGTTATGTATGGTCTGCAGTCTCCTAATTAAATAGTCAGGCATGCCCAAGTACAAACTATTTGCATAGTCTAGCTGTGAGATGACTAATGCGTTGACCACTGACTTTCTACATTCCATCGGCAGAAGATGCAAGAATTTTCTCAAGGCTTTTAGCTTCAAGAAACGTGGACGAAACCTAGCTTATTTGAGATTTGCCAGTTCGATCGGAGTCAAACCTAAACCCAAGATTCCTAGCCAATGCGTCCGGGGAAGGTGGTGGATTTAGCTCTGAGGCCACCAAAGGTCAGGCTTGGGAGAAGATTGATTAAAAAAGAGGACCTCTGTATTTAACTTCATGCAGCTGTCCGTCATCCAAGTCGCCACTGCCAGCAAACACCTTAAAATTTGTGAAGGCCACCTCTGAGTGTTCCCTAAAAGAGAACACCAGCTTAGTGTCGTCAGCATACGAGATGACCTTCACCCCTAGTTGTTTAATTATTGGGGCTAGCGGAGCCAGATAAACATTAAAAAAAGTCGGGCTAAATGCTGAGCCCTGTGGGACTCTACAAACTAAGGGGTTGGACGAGGACACGTGAGGTCATAGAAATACTTTTTGAGATCGTCCCTCCAGAAAGGACCGGAACCAGCTCAAGGTTGTCCCCATCACTCCCAGGTGCGCCAGTCTTTCTAGGAGGATCTGGTGTGCCACAGTATCAAATGCTGCGGACAAGTCCAGCAACACCAACATTGCACAACTACCCTGATCTCCTGTTTCTCTTATAGTTTCTGCCACTTCCAGCAAGGCTGTCTCAGTGCTGTAGCCTGACCTGAAGCCAGACTGAAAGTCATGCAGAAGATTATGAGACTAAGAATTCGGCCAATTGTTTTTTAACTTCTTTCTCGAGTATCTAAGCCGGTGCTGAGAGAAGAGGGAGAGGTCTAAAATTCTTTAGATCTGCCGGGTCTGCATCTTCTTTCTTCAGGATTGGTTGCATAAAAGCTGTTTTCCACCTTGTAGGATAGATCCCCTTTTCCAGAGAGGAGCTCCAGTTAAAATTAAGGAGGAGGTTCAACCAGGTAGCAAGGAGTTTATAAAAGCTGGGTGGACAGGGGTCGGCCGAAGAGCCAGACTTGAGTTTATGGAGTTCCAGCATTGAAGCTTCAAGGCTAAAGGGCCGAAATTCCGACCATCTCTCCACTTGCTGGATTGAAGAGTGGTTTGACTGGGAGATTTGCGGAGCCTGTCTTAGGAAAAGATGAGTAAATCTTCTGAATTTTATCCTGAAACAAATTAGCTAGCTCTCCACATAGACTAGCTGAAGGAGCAATCGCGCTCTTTAATACTTGTGGCTTCAGAAATCCCTGCACGATCTTAAAAACTTCTCTTGAGGAGTTGTCTGAGGTTTTTATTTGGTCTGCAAAAAAGCCTTCAGGGTGTTACGTTTTAGAATGTGGAAGCTTTTTAATGCTATTCTATGTGTTCTTGGCCTCTAGGTCATATTCTTTCCGCCATAAAAGCTCAAGTCGCTTACATAAGCTTTTTTCCTGGCGAAGTTTTAACGAAAACCATGGAGCTGTTTTTTTTTTTTTTCTAGCCGATTTCAAGGTTTTGATGGGGGCTACTTTATCGAGGGCTGAGATAATCCAATCATCAAAGGCATACACATCTTGATTGGGATCTCCTGACAGAAGTGAGGGCATTTCCTGTAATTCTGAGCCCATGCGCTAGAGTGTAACCTTCCTCCAGTTTCTTCTCTCTTCAGACTCTCGGCTAGACTGACGATGGCCGACCAAACTCGAAAGAAAGAAGGGAACTAAATGATCTGTCCAGGTCATCGGTAACGGAGCAAGCACTTTCATGGTGTGGTCGTTGGGAAGAATTAGATCCAATGTGTGGCCTGCTACATGGGTAGGTGCTCTCACCATTTGTGCAAGTTTAAGTCTGTTGAGGGGGTCAGCCAGTTGGAGGGCCAGGGGGCAGTATTCCTTATCCATATGGACATTAATGTCCCCAAGAACTAGGAAGTTAGAGTATTTTAAGGAAAGGTCTGCGATTGTATCGAACAGCTCTGGCCAGTGAAAGGGAAGGGAGTCTGGGGGGGGTCTATAAACCAGCAGGCCCGCATAAGACGAGGTGGGAGAGAGTCTAATAAAGAAGGACATTGCCTCTATAGATCAGTTTAAATTCTTCCCACTATCTCGGCACTAGGGTCTGTCTGTGATGTTGACATTCTTTCTGTATTCCCTGCATTCACCAGTTCTCACCTTCTGTCATGACGTCAGTAGCACAAAATATCTGAACTGCCACTAACCTCGGGAGATCACCAGCGGGAACGATGAAGCGTAGAATGTCCCCCCCCCGATTCCCAGAGGTGCAACCCCACTCAGAGTGAAGAAAACACTACTATGAGAGGAAGCCCCGTGGAAAAGGGAAGTGGAGAAAATAAGAAAACACTGCTAGCCAACCAGGTGTCTCCTAGTCCTGCTTCTGTTTTCAGGGTTTCAGCACAGATGCAGAAGGAGCCCTTCCAGGCATAACTGTGTAAAAAAGAAAAGAAAACACCAAGTGTTATGCTAGGCGCTGCCCCTGACCAAACCAGTCACACTACGCAAACGTTTAGATAAAACACTGCCCTGCCACTCACATCATTATGTAGCAGTACACATAGGATAACGATCATCGGTTGGAATCTACCCCCTGTGGGTAGTTAGCCTTTGATAAGGTCCTGTCATCTGGGTCAGAATGTCACGCACTTATCCTGCATAAACTCCACAGAAAACAACTGCTATAAGAGCTCCTAAGTGTTGTTGCTACACAGCAGTGGGGCACTCAGAAAACGTGTAAAGAATAGCAGGCAAAAGAAAGGCCAAAGAAAAAAACGACCTGCAAAAAGATCCCTGCTCTGTCAAGTGTCCACCAGGCGCCTGGGTTCCTCGTAGTCCTTGGAAGGTTCTTGCAGCGCTATTTCTTCGCTGCAAAGGCTAGTCAATAACCTGAACAACGCGGGAGCAATCTGGAAGCCACGCTGTTTAAAAGATCACCACAGTGATTGTTGGACCTTCATAGGCCGATAGGAAAGAAAACGGGCGATATTAAATCCCGCGGGAAATACCATCCGTGTGTGTATCTGACGGGCTGAAGAAAAAAGGATTGTCAAGCCTGGATCCCTAGGAAGGGAGGGGCTTTATAGCAACTAATCAGGCAGCAATGCCGGATTCCACTTCGGTTCAGCCGCCATAAGAATGTTGGGATGTGTAGATCCGTATGCTCCCGGCACTCCCTTGTCCTCCTTTGCGCCACACATTCTGCCAGGCATACGATTTCTTGTGGGCGAGAAGGGGGAATCGCTGGAAACACGCTGCACACCCTGGCACTAACCACGACACCTTCCCTCCTCTGAATGTGGGTTGTAAGGTAGCGGATGCTCTGTCAGTAACCTCTCTAACAAGCTGTTATCTGTGTCCCTCCCATCATTTCCATTTTTCCTCCATTCCTATCTTGAGTATTTCCCTCTCACCAGCATCGGGTACAACCTATCTCTCACAATTGTGTCTACTCCATCTTTTGAGTTGTGCGTCCAATTTTGAATCCTGATATACCTTCATTGCTTTTTCATCTTTACGTGGAAGCTCGCCCTGTCCTTTGCATGTGCTGCTTGCATCCATGCATCTAATGCCTAAAACTGTGCTGGTTTAGGCTTAGGCCGAAGCGCATACATCACTCCCCTTAACTGATAACACCTCCAATCGAAATGAGCCATATCGTGGAAATGCCAATGTAGTAGTGTAAGGAGTTGAGTCACACACTGGTTGGCTTTGTGATGTTTATAAATGTATCTGGTTCACGATCACCGTGATGGCAGCAGGTCCCTTTTATCCAGGCCTTCAGTAAGCGACACGTCTCAGAGTACCCCCCCCCCTCCCCCCCCCCCCCCCCCAAAAAAAGCAGAGGATTAGCAGAGAGTCACTATTTTACTGGCTGCCAACCATAGTGCCACCTGCACCAGTCAGGGGGGTGTTTATGTGCAGGGGGTGATGAGGGATAAGGTGATCCTGGTACAACCGCTTGTCTCCTTTTCAAAAGGGAAGAAAAATGTGCCTTTATTTATTCGCACCATCAAAAGCACAGCGCAGCTCCTGGCACTGTATCCTGGGTTGTGGCATTGGGGTCTGAGACATTCATATCACCTTTCTGGCCCCCGGAGTGGAGGGTAGTGCATAGTGACAGTGGCTCATCTGGGTTTCCTGCCTGGTGTATTCTGGGCAGTCTGTTGCTCTCTCAGCTGTGTTCAATACTCTGGCTGCTACGGCAGGGAAACCACCTGTTTTTTTGTTGCTGATGCTCCTCTCGGAACTAGAGTCTTTGCTTCTCTTCGTCTGCCTCTTCCGGCTCCTATTCGTCCTCCCTGTTGTTCGCACTGGCTTTCAATTAGTTCTCCTGTTATTCCTGCGGCTAGCACTTCTAGTTCTCCTTGTGCTCTTTTTGACCTCCTGAGGGGTGTGGCCATTCATCCAGCTTTTTTTTTCAGGCAATGCTGGAGCGCTGCCAGTCTGTAGAACCTGGTTGAGTATGTCGGGCGTGCTGGATTTTCGTTCCTGTTTACAGCCAAATCCTCTTTTTCAGTGATTTTATGCCAGTTTTGAATCCAAACTATAGTACGGAGCCCTACGTTTGTCACCATATAGTGTGCTGGTGGTGCTTCCTTGTCCACTCGAGTAACAACTCCCTGATCTCCCCTGAACAAATCTTGTAACACCCTAAAACATTGCATGATTAGATCAGAATTTCCCCTCAATACACAATTTTCTCGATCACAGCTTCCCAATGACTACCACCCAATCCCAGCTTGTGTTACACTAACCGACCTATTGCAGCGCGGCACTCTCTGTCACCTCTGCACGCAGGGGTCACCCTCCTTCACAATGTCTCCGTCCACGTTCTCTCACAATTAAAACAATTGACTGCCTTCTACAAGATTTATAGTATTCAGTCATCCAAGATCATTCACACACCGTGACCCTCAACCTGTGCTGAATGCAAAAAGAACAATTGATGGACCGAATGTAGAACAATGTCATACATTCACCCCAGCAAGCGCTGCACCGGGTTCAGTGCTGAATATTTTAGTTGAAACTCATGACCAGGCGACCGTTTATGCAATCAGAATACACAGAGCAATATGTATAAAATATATTTTTGATTTATTATTTTTCTTATTAAATTTATTTTTCAAAACATTTTACAGAAAAAAGTTATTTACATGAAAAAATCAATATATACACATTTGTAGATCAGAACATAATTATTCATAAATTATCAAACCACTGATTAATACATAACAAGAGACCCTACTTTAATCTACATCCGCACTTGGGATAAAATTGTGAATTGTTAAACACTCAGTTAGGTGTAATATGTAGATAAAGGAGACGGAAACAAGATTATATTATAAAATCCAATCTCTGAACATTGGTCAAGATAGTTGGCTACCAACTCGTTTCGGCAGAGCCTTCGTCAGGGTTTTCTTTAACAGTGGTTGCCAATGTTAACTGCTCTTTATTAGATCTGGTCGAATAGACTTTATCTTCTGATTAGAAACATATATCTGAATTTAGACAATCTTCACTCCATAGTGATTATCTGTTTTGCATGGATTTCACCAATTTTATCACCTGATTGCCTTCAAATGGAGTGTAGATCTTGGTAATACTCAGCGTGTTTCGGCAGAGCCTTCGTCAGGGTTTTCTTTAACAGTGGTTGCTATAAAAAAAGGGAACTGTATTTAATAAACTTTTCAATATTAACGGTCGAAAAAGATCCAATAACATAAGGTCCAAATGAGTTACCAACTATAAAGCTAGATATGTATCTAAACAAACTAGCACCTGTGTGTAATAGAAATACCCTTTAATAGTCATGCTGCTCTACCCTTATATAAATTGGCTGCTTGATTTACCGCTCGTAGCAGTAATGACAATATAGGAACGGTGACTATCACAAAGTTTAGATCAAGTGCCTGATAGATACAGGTAGATGTGAGCCTTTTCACAAAGGACATGCATATATATGTGACAATCATATATTTGTGCCCTCGTTTCTCTAATGTAGATATACGTTTCTAATCAGAAGATAAAGCAGATTCGACCAGATATAATAAAAAGCAGTTAACATTGGGTGAGTGCTTTTTTCAAATGTATAGGGTTAACTTTTGAGTTAATTTGATATTTTATCTATCAGGTTCATCTATTAGCTCCCATCTATGAGGTTGTTATCTTCTGAAATGTTATGTTTGAATTTATACTTTCGGATTATGAATTGGTGGTGGATCTTTTCTCTTTTGATTTTAATTGTTTCTGATGTATAGCACTAATCGTTTGTGGACTTTCATGGATGTATATAAAGCTCAAATGATCAAAGTATCAATAAGTGTACATTTTTAGGTGCTAGTTTGTTTAGATACATATCTAGCTTTATAGTTGGTAACTCATTTGGACCTTATGTTATTGGATCTTTTTCGACCGTTAATATTGAAATGTTTATTAAATACTGTTCCCTTTTTTTTTATAGCAACCACTGTTAAAGAAAACCCTGACGAAGGCTCTGCTGAAACGCGTTTTGAGTATTACCAAGATCTACACTCCATTTGAAGGCAATCGGGTGATAAAATTGGTGAAATCCATGCAAAACAGATAATCACTATGGAGCGAAGATTATTGTCTAAATTCAGATATACTTTTCTAATCAGAAGATAAAGCAGATTCGACCAGATATAATGAAGAGCAGTTATCATTGGCAACCACTGTTAAAGAAAACCCTGACGAAGGCTCTGCCGAAATGCGTTGGTAGCCAACTATCTTGACCAATGTTCAGAGATTGGATTTTATAATATAATCTTGTTTCCGTCTACTTTATCTACATATTACACCTAACTGAGTGTTTAACAATTCACAATTGTATCCCAAGTGCGGATGTAGATTCAAGTAGGGTCTCTTATGTATTAATCTGTGGTTTGATAATTTATGAATAATCATGTTCTGATCTACAAATGTGTATATATTGATTTTTTCATGTATAACTGTTTTTTCTGTAAAATGTTTTGAAAAATAAATTTAATAAGATATAAAAATAATAAATCAAAAATATATTTTATACATATTGCTCTGTGTATTCTGATTGAATAAACGGTCGCCTGGTCATGAGTTTCAACTAAAATACTCAGCACTGAACCCGGTGCAGCGCTTGTTTTCCCAATGGTACTGTTTTCCTTGACAGGGTTGTATCTGTTAGTCAGGGGCCCCATTGTCTTTTCCAAAGTAAAATACATTCACCCCAGAACAGAGATCTGGGCCTAAATCCTTCGTTTTTTTGCTCCCCATGCCGTTCCAGTTTGGACCCAGCCATATGCAAATCTGTCTTGACCCTGTGCCCAATGGGAACAGTTCAGCCTGAACTGCCAGGCCAGGTCCTCCCTGGACTGGAACCAAGCATCCTAGGACCGGTTTCGGGCTTTCAGCCCTCATCAGCCAGGATAGCTTGACTCCAGTGGCATGGAGAGCACGAAACTCACGTCTGGGCATACCCGTCCCACTTGGGGTGACCAATGCAAAAAACAATTGATGAACAGAATGCAGAACAATGTCATACATTCACCCCAGTACCGAGTTCTGGGCCTAAATCCATCATCTCCTGAATCAGTATAGTCCAACTCTGTACACATGGTTTACCACACTATTTCCACACGTCCCATTCACACAAAGTTCCCCGTCTTACCTGGGACTGCCAATAACGTGTCCCAACAACTCCTCAAATTTGCAGTCAGACAATCGCAATATCTCGGTGTTGTCTACACCATTCAGTATATCCCAGGATCTTAGGCCACTTTTGGACCTAAAACTAATCTCAATCCTTGGAACACGTCTGGCTCAAAACCACATTTACTCGACTTTCACACAAACTGTCAGACAGCACACCAACTCATCACTCCTGCAGTCTACCACACGACATCCCCATTAATACTCGCTCCTCCTTTCACGTCGCACCATCACTCTCCGTTGGTTTCCGACAAAGTCCATCGCTCTCCGTTCTCTATCATTGGCCTCTGTTTTGGGGCTCTAGGTCTTTTCTATAATTGTCTGGATCCTCCCACTGCTTCATGTGAGAAACATCCTACTCTGCTATCAACGGAAGTAGCTGGGTTCCATGGGATAGATCCGCTCTGGAACCTCGAGTCAATGGCACTGTTTCTCAACATGAAAGCGTGTGGGGCGAGAAATCATTAGCTGATCAATCATTTCAGTTTCAATTTACTATGACTGGTAAGCATCACAGACTACTAATTAAGATTAGTTTGGTTTATTACAAAGCCAAGAATAACTGGACATACAGGCACCTCAAAGTAAGGGTGTAGAAATACTTTGGGACTAATACAAAGCCAAAACTACGGATGAAGTTAAGGTGGTTCAACATGCACAAAATGATTATTACAACAATCATGATACAAAAGATTAATGAGCCGACGTCCAGATTCCCCTTCATCAGAAGTTTGTGGATATAAAGCATTAATCTGTCCCTACACTGCCACTAAAGTGACATCCCTACCTAGCATTTCCAAGGCAAGATCAGTTAAGGTGTCAGCATGTGAAGCCTTCCTAAGAAGCCTCTCCACATCAGTTGGTTCAATCCATCTGGGGTTTGTAAAGCGCACTACTTACCCGGAAGGGTCTCAAGGTGTTGGGGGGCAGCCCCGGATCAGTCGAAGAGCCAGGTCTTGAGGTTCTTCCCGAATGCGTGCAAGGTTAGTCAAGGGCTCGTCTGATGTTCACCGGGAGCTCGTTCCAGGTCTTGGCCGTGATGTAGGAGAAGGCTGTCCTGCATGTTCTGTTCCTGCGGATGCGAGGGAGCTCTGCCAGGGAGAGGTTGGCAGAACGGAGGTTCCTCTTGGGTACGTGGAAGGATACACTCTCGTTTAGGTATTTGGGTCCGATGTTGAGGGATTTGTATGCATGGGTGAGGAGTTTGTAGGTGACTCTTCTTGACGCTGAGCCAGTGGAGGTCTCGAAGGTGTTGGGTCATGCGTTTGTGACGCGGTGTCCCGAGGACGAGTCTGGCTGCGGTGTTTTGGATGATCTGGAGCCTGTGTAGGCGTCCTGTTGATTCCAGCATATAAGACGTTGCTGTAGTCCAGTCTGCTGGCTATGAGTGTGTGGGTGACTGTCCTTCTGCAGTCAGGGGGGGGGGGGTCCATTTGAAGGTCTTGCAGAGGATGCACAGGCAGTTGAAGCTAGTGGAGGCGACGGCGTTGATCTGGCGGTTCATAGAGAGGGAGGAGTAGAGGATGATGTTGGGGTTTCGTGCGTGGTCTGTAGGGGTGGGTGGATTCCCGAGGGCGGAGGGCCACCAGGTGTTGTCCCAGGCGGAGGTGCAGCGTCTGAGGATGAGGACCTCTTCTGAGTTGAGCTTCAAACAGCTGTCATTCATCCAGTCTGCCACGTTCTTCATTCCTGCCTAGAAGCAGTCTGGTGTCTTCGGGATTCTTCGTGAGTGAGAGAATAAGCTGGGTGTCATCGGTGTAGGACACGATGCTGAGCCCATGCTATCTGGTGATGGCGGCGAAGGGGGGGCCATGTAGATGTTGAAAAGCGTGGGGGTGAGCGATGATCCTTTGGGTACTGCTCAGTAGATATCGGTGGGTTCGGAGAGGAAGGGAGGGATTCTGATCCTCTGGGTTCTGCCGGAGAGAAAGGATTGGATCCAGTTAAGGGTGGCTCCTTGTATCCCTGCATCGTGCAGTCTGGTTGTGAGAGTGTGATGTGCAACGGTGTCGAAGGCTGCAGAGAGGTCTAGAAGGATGAGGGCCGTAGTGTGTCCCTGGTCGAGTAGTATGCGGATGTCTTCTGTGGCGGTGAGAAGGGCGGTCTCGGTGTTGTGCTTGCGGCGGAATCCGTACTGGGAGGTGCCTAGGATGGAGTTCTCTCTGATGAAGGTGGTCCGCTGGGCGTTTACAAGTCTCTTGGTGACTTTGGCCGCGAAGGGGAGGGTAGAGATGGGCCAGTAGTTTTTCAGGTCATTTGGGTTGGCTGTAAGTTTCTTGAGGAGGGGTTTCACCTCCACCCATTTCTAGTCGTCTGGGAAGATGCTGGATATGAAGGAGGAGTTGATAGGTCTGTCTTAGTTCAGGTGCGATGGTGGCCCTATGGAATATGTGCGGTGGGCAGGGGTCCATTGGGGCTCACGAGTGGGTTTTTTTTCATGGTCACGGTAATGTATTCGACGGTGGAGGGATTCCAGGTCATGATGGTTGACTTATCGATGGTGTTGGGGGGGGGGGGGGGGGGGGGGGGTGTGAGGGGAGGTGAGGTGAGGGGAGGGGAGGTGTCCAGCATCTGTTTGCTGAAGTAATCATAGAGGATCTTGATCTTCTGATGGAAGTAGGCGCTGAGCTTGTCACAAAGTTCCTGGGAGGGTATGACGACCATGGCTTGGCTGGGGAATTTTGCGAACTGCTGTATGACGTTGAGCAGTTCCTTGGCGTTGGTCTGGACTTTGTCTCTTATGCAGGTCCGTTTGGTGTCTCTTATGCGCTGGTGGTATACCTTCAGGGCGTTCCTGTGGTTGTTCTGTGCTTCTTAGGTTTTCTGGTTTCACAGGGATTTCTCTAGGCGTCTGCAGGAGCGTCTGGCCTCATCCAGTTCCGTGGTGAACCAGGTGGCCTTCAGAGGGCGTTGTTTGGTGGGGTGGCAGAGAGGTGCGAGCTTGTAGGCGCAGTGGGAGATCCAGCCCTAAAATTCCATGGCTGCAGAGTTGGTGTTGGTTGGGCGGTGGGTCGGTCTTTGAGGAGGGTGGTGTTGAGGTGGTCCTCTGTGACCTTGCTACAGTTCCTTCGTGGCAGGTGCGAGGCGGGCTTTGGTGCGGGGGTGATTTTGAAGGTGAAGTGGACGCAGTGGTTGTCTGTCCAGAGGGGCTGGGTAGTGTGGCTGAGGCTAACGTTTGTCCCTCCCGTGAAGAAAGGGTCCAGGGTGTGTCCAGCTCTCTGAGTGGGCGTGTTGACCAGCTGCTTCAGTCCGAAGTTGGCTAGGTTGTCGAGTAGAGTGGTGGAGTTGGGTGCGAGGTACCAGCGGTCTGATGAGGGTGCTGTGAAGTGTGGTCCTGGGGCAGGTCTGGATCTGGAAGTGGAGGTGTTGGGAGTGGGGGGTCACTCGTGCTGGATGTTGCGTCGTAGGGGGGTCTTGTGTGAAAGGGTGAGTCCTCCCCCTGGGCTGTAGAGGCGGTCCTTTCTCTGGATCTTGTAGCCGCCGGGGATGGCAGTGGCGATGTTGGGGCCGGAGGTGGCATTGGTTCAGGTTTCCATGAGGAAGGTGATGTTGGGCGAGAGGGTGTCAATCGGGTCCCGGATCTCTATGGTGTCGATGCAGTGAGCGTACGTTGAGGAGGATGCATGTTGGGGTTTCGGCAGAGTGCCTCAGGCGGGCCATCGGCGTCTGTGGGGGATTTGTTGATGGTAAAGGATCTGCGGCAGGGTCTGCACGAGAACTGTCCGTGGGTGGTGTTCGGCGAGGATATTCAGGCGGTGTGTCTTCCAGGATTGAGTGCGGGGAGGGTGGTGCAATCGTTGCGGTGTGGTCCACGAGAACCAGGGTTCCTGGCGCTGGACACGGATGGGGCAGACGGGCTTGCCTTAGGCACGCCAGCGGCACAACCGCACAGTGGTCTCCATTAAGTAGGGGAGGAGGGCGAGAGCAGAAGTAGGGAGGCGGGAGTGGAGCTGTGTAGGGGGCGGGCGAGAACGAGTGACCAGCAATACAGCAGGGAAACACAAAAATACAATAACACAAAGGCAATAAGGCAGTGATTAAAAGCGGAAATTAAAGTTTAAATTTAAATAAATGGCAGGCAAGTGGAGAACACCTTAGGCGCAGGGCTGGGCAGCTGGTGTGCACCCTGCTAGTAGGAGACACTGTACCGGAGCGGAGCAGCTGAGAGGCAGAGCTGCTGCTGGGGAGAGTGCTGGCCTGGACCAGAGGTCAAGGCTTTACACACGATTCCCCGCAGCTGTCTCCATTAAGTATCAAGCAGCATAAAGCTATGGATCTCATTATAAAATGCTCTCTCAAGGCAAGACAGAAGTCCCTAGTGCTGTTACATGCAAGCAGTGCATGTCTACCCATTTTCACTGATAAAAGGTTCTTGTGAGTCGCTGAAAAGCATTGGAACTCCTGCACGCTGAGTGGAGTTATACCTGAGAAAATTGGCAGCATGTCCAACAACCTGTAAATATTCTCTACTGATGAGGGAGCAATCCTGAAACGGTGGTGTCCAGAGATACAATTTCGAAAGACGACATTAGCTGAAAAATAATATGAACTTTGTGTGTAAAACTGAACTACAACTACCAAGACGCTATGGGGGTAATGGCGCGGTTATATGCAAGCATTGTGTTCCAACCCTCTTTCACTTCCATATAAAATTACTGAGCACTTCTAAATTAACATGTTACATAAATACATCAAACACGTAAATAATTCTCAGCAGCACACTAATTCTACACATTGTTTTCAGCTAATCACATCTAGTTTCAAAGTTATTCTCTCCACTTTTACGGTGAAATGTCCCTAATACACCACAATTCCTATTACTGTTAACACAACAAAGGAATATCTGCCCGTGTGGACTACTTATGATTATGAAACACATCTACAAATTAATAAGTGAATTTTGCGCTACATCAATATCAAGGTAACAAAGTCACACCTGACCACTCTCTGACGCTCCCTTTCATTGGAGCGGTTCTGGACAAGGTGCAGTTTCGGGCTTAACTTCCCGAATGGAGAGTTCAGGATATTCAGGCTGATACCGATGTTTCAGCCTCTATCCTGGATTTTGGTGAGCAAGACTCTGAGCCTGTTGGGCCTCCTGCATCCTGCTAGTGAACCATGCATGGTGGCACATGTGGGCTCTGCAGTGGCACCTGAAGTTCCATTTGGCACAGCATTGAGGAAATCTCACCGACTTGGTTCATATCTCAGAGCACTGCGAAAGACCTGCAGTGGTGGCTAACAGACAGCGATTGGATCAAGGGCAGACCCCTCTCCCTTCCACACCCAGATCTCACAGTAGTGACAGATGGGTTGGCCATCTGGGAGAAGTGGAGATCAGAGGAGTCTGGGCTCCGGCGGAAGCCAGGCTCCATAATAATCTGTTGAAGCTTCAGGCGATCCGACTGGCACTGATAGCCTTTTTCCCCCATCTATAAACGGTAGGCTAATATAGGTGTTCACGACAACACTACTGCCATGTTGTACTGCAACAAACAGGGCAGAGTGGGGTCGTGGACTCAGTGCCAAGAGGCACTGCATCTCTGGACTTGGCTGGAACAACAGGGCATATCCCTGGTGGGTCAACACCTCGCCGGTTCTCTGACCGCCTTGGCGGACATACTCAGCTGGAGGGACCATGAGTGGTGTCTCCATCCGGAGGTGGCACAAGGTCTCTTTCTGCGGTAGGGAGAGCCTTGGTTAAATCTGTTGGTCTCTGAAGAGAATTTCCAAGACAGCTCTCGCACTAGGATGATTTTCATCGCAGGTGGAACTCAGACCTATGTGCAATATAGACTTCAAGGAAATCCTGATATGGATCAAAACACTGCCCTGAATAGCCGTTCCCACCCCAAGGTTGTGACCATGCTAAGGCTGTTAGAAAAACTTTGCTGATGTACCCCAGCAGAGAAGATTAGAATTGTAATGCCCTGGAAAGTATAGAAGAGGAGTACCTGACCCTACGAACTAGAGCAAGGTTTACCTCTCTGGGGAAAATCTGTATCAAGGGGCAGTAGTCCTCGCAACACTTCAGCCTCAGGAGATCCAGGGTGTGCTTGGGCTCTTTCATCTGATGATGAGCTGCGCCTTGCCCCTCTGTTCTGTGGTTGATCCTGTTTCTTGTTAATTTTGGGCAGACAGTTTTTTCTTTCTCTTGGTTTTTCACTAGTTGCCTGTTGGCTGAGGCCGACTCCTCTGAATCCACTTGAACCCTCGCAGTATTTGTTACCTTTGTGTAGATAGCACAGTGTAATAGTGCTGTCGGATGCTGATCCTACATCCCTGTTCCTCAAACTCCAATGGAAACTAGTTGGTTTCTACATGTTCCATTGCTACTGTAGGAAAGTAGGATCTGCTTCTTAGGGTTACCCCCCACTGTTTTTCACTAGTCTGACTGGGATCCTGCTAATCAGGACCCCAGTCTTATCTGCTTTCTCCTTAAAATGTAATGCATGTACTTGGGTACACTCCAAATTGGATTTTGGGGGTACCCTTGTCAGTCCCTAGTATATGGTACACATGTACCCAGGGCATAGGTACCGCAGAGGCCTCCCATGGACTGAAGCATGTATTATGGCACCTATTAGAGGCCATGCAAAATAGAACTACAGGTCTGCCATTTCAGCCTGTGTAAGATGGTGCATGCACCACTTACTTTAGATATAGGTTTACTAGATCCATAGGTCACTAAAAACCTATCTGTCACCCCTCTAGCAGGCCTTGACAATCCTGAAGGCAGGGTGCTGTATTTTATGTGAGAGGGTGCCCCTGCATGAGCATAGCAACCCTGCAGCCTTCGGAGACCATTCTCCCGGTTGTCGGTGACACAACCAGACATATAGGTAGAGGTGCATTAAATGCTTGCATAAAATGTTATTTAAAAAATCATAGCTCCAGACTGGTAACTGATGTGAGAGAAATTATTCCACCCTTCTGAAGTGAGCTTTGTGGGGTCCCTTGTCTTCCCGGTACCAGCCTTCTTGACCAGGACAGCACAAAATGGTTGCTGCCAACCAGGGACACATTTCTGTCCTCCTGCTGCTGAGCCAAGCTCGAGCAGGGGAAGGCAGGACAATAGGCATCCTGTCACAGGGACGTGTGACCACCTCCCAGACAGGATTTAGTATATTGGGGTTGGTGGGTGCTCTTGCCAAGTGCCTGAAAGTCTGCATCTGGGGCACACTTGGTTTCCCTGTGCATAGTCCAGTGCAAACCAGTCCTGGGAGCTGTTGGCTCCAGCTCTGGCGGGAAACCCCTGATCCTCCCCTGGGAGGGTCCCCTGAATCTCTCCAACCCTCTCCCGTGGGTACAAAAGGGCTTACCTAGCTGTAGGACCCTAGATTCGACTTGGGCAAGATTCTGAACAAGAAACTAATCTTTGACCGTCTGGACAAGCTGGACTTCGACTGGGCCCGACTTCATCTCCCTCTCCATCCAAAGCATTGTCTGTACCCGAGCACCATACAGGCTCCATGCAGGACCTGTGGAGCATCAAGGACAACTGAATTTATCTCCCTTGGGGTAAAGGAGTCACTTCACTGCGTACACAGGCACCGTAATGCAACTGACCGGTCTGCTGATCTTGAGCTCCTGCGGACTCCGAAGGCTCCAGCAATACAGGAGGTGGGTTCCTATGTTCTTTGAGGTCGATCTGTCCTCTCACCAAGTTTGAGACCAGTATCCCTCGTGGGGACACCATAACCCGATCCCCTGTGCACCACGTACTCTTTCAAATGCATATGCTCGTTGGTGCTGCCCAACTAAGTGCATTGGGCTATCGATAGCCCCAACTTCTGCGCATATTTCATACAAACTACTTCGGCCTCCTCGCACTCTGTGCCCTGCAAGCTGTGATTTTGTGAAACTGCTAGAGGTCACCTCGTAACTCCTGTGCCTTCGGCCTGTGGGTCCATTTGAGGGACACCACTGTTTTTCCTGGGCTCCCCTGGTTGCTCCAGGCCTGCCCTGACTCCCCTTGCTGTGGTGAGTCTCCTGCTCCTTGCTGGACCAGGCCATAACCTTACTCAACCTTCTTCATGGGTTGCCGCTGCCAAGGCTTGTTGGTGCTTCTGCTGGACACCGACCCCTCAGCACTCGACATCCTTCATGGGACAGCTCGTATCCGACTCCTGGTCATTCTCAACATCTCCGGGTCCCCGTGGCTGCAAAGTCAAGGTCTCCTTCTTCTCACCTGAAGCACCCGACATCGGTGGTCATGCGTCTACCCATGTCACTCCTGAATTGTACGTAGCACGCAATTGTGTTCTAACACTGCACTTGTCCTCTGTGGGGTCCCTTCTTACTCACTTTGGTGGTTCCTTGGGGTCCCAGCGATTCTACAACCTCTAGACACTGTCTTGACTCGAGTCGTTGTTCTTATACCACTATTTTAGTATATGGTTCGGTCTCCCACTGGAGCCCACTGTGTATTAGTGCTACTTACGTTTGTTTCTGTGCTACAGTATTGTGTGCTTTGTGTGTATCTGTGTGTAGCAGATACTGTGAGGTATTTAATGTGTTATAATAATAAATACATATTTTTATAACTACTGTGTGGTTTTCCTTTCATTTAACCAATACAATAAGGTTGCATTCTGGTAAAACAATCTACTTAACATTCCTTCAAGACTAAGCCTGAAGGCTACTCTCCACGGCTACCACTTGGATAGCTTTCTAAGGTTATATTTGACCTCTTGAATCACCATAAGGGTTGTTTGGAATGTTGCTAGGTGCCCACTTTAATTAGTGGACATTATATACCAGGCCAACTTTTCACAGCTACCTTCAACACCTGAAAATACTGGCTGCTATCAGCTGTTTGAAAGTTAGAGACCACAAAATGTTATCACCCGTGAGAGGAATGATGAGCCCCAGCAGCGACCTGGGACAGCTGAGAGCTCGCAATCCTGACAATGGTGGATACTATTGTCCAGAGGTCTGACCCCAAAGTTATATCAGTTGTAGAAACTTACTGTAGAAGCCCTTTAAAACTTGAGGAGGTCCTAGCTCTGACCTAGTCATTGCTGGGATCTTCTTGTCTGTTTTGTTGATAATTATCTTAACTTCCCTACAATTTCTTTATAGAATTATATACCTGCTCTGCTTAATTGCATTTCTCATGACCTACGTTTCCATTATTTATATATATATTTACTGTGTAATACCCTATCTAAGTTCCAAACCTACAGTGACTTCCTGCTCAAAACTTTGACTGGTCCACATAGCTTCTATTGGGGAACCAAGTGCACAAAGAGAGTAACTTGGTTATCCAGTTAGAACACAATTGAGTGCCCTAGGTCGCCATTGAATTAACAGTGTACACCATGATTTTTGTTCTGAGGTGTAATGTGTGTACAGCTCGTTCTTATGTAGAGTTGCTATGAAATCCTCTGAGTGTTAAAATAACAGACGGTCCTGCAAACTTCTGTTTTTAATCTATTTCTTAGTTGCACTGCCTTGTCTTTGCTACAAATATATGAATATCTCTTACTTTATATGCAACTCATTCATTTATAAGATGCCCATGGAAATATCAATGGCTCTGAAAATAAATGAGTCCTTTCTTCAGGTTAAGTTATGTAAAGGATTTCCGAAGGTAACCCAAGGGACAGATGTTTTAATTGCGCCCAATATGATCACATACAACAAAATTTGCAAGAACTAACATCAGCTCAGGGTCAATAGATAAACCACCTGGGTTTCCACATCAAAGGCCTCCACCAGAACGCCACTGGAATCATTGTCTTTGAATGTCGTAAACATGCACCCTATAGTTCTCAGAAGGTTGTCACAATTAACTGATCATATTACTGCACAACATGTGAATTGCTCTCTGGTATTCTGTGGCTTGCAGGTTTGTGTACTGCAACAAAAACATCATAGAGATGATAGTCACTGGAAGTATGGTAGTTGTGTGCGCTTCTAATTCGACACAGAACAGCTCAAGATCAGAGACAGAATGGAGATGCTGAGTGTGGGAGCGAATGATGACCTCTGCATGGACAATTTAAATAATGTAATCGAGCTCTGTTTTAAAAAAAAAAAAACATTTATTAGCCAATAAAATCGCCATACATTTGTATTTCAGTCATTAGAACTGAAAAGCAAGATAATCTGAGAGGGATCAATGCACATTTTTATTCACCCTGTACTTTTAACACATTTCACAGAGCTATAATCACGCCAGGGACCAAACATTCAATATAATTAGGATCTTTAAAAAAAAGTTTTTAAAAAAAGTATAACCACGTGGAAGAATTTGGATGTAAATCAAAGCATATTAGCATATAAATTAAAGATAGGGATTATTGTAAATACTCTACTAATGCCCCCCAGATCTTAATACCTAACCTACGTTTCTGAGATCCCTTGAGAGCATAGAGCCTGTATTCTAGATTACTTATAGAATAAAGTCGACTCCCTCCATATTTCAAAAGATGGCGGCTCTTTCTCCCTCCATAATGATGCTATACATAATCTAGCCACCGCCACAGCTATGAATATAAAACACCTAAATTCATACATTCCCTGTGTGTCTAATGATTCCTCCACCACATCCAGCATCATCCCAGTAGGTGTAATCCCTATCCGCACCCCTGTCACCTCTGTCAAAAAGATCTCCATCTTATTTATAAATTGTCTCAGATCTGGACATTCAAAAAAACATGTGGAGGCTATCGGCTTGATCTGACGCACAGCGCGTACATTTGCCTTCATTATGACGCCCCCCACCGTGCAATTTTGGCAGGCGTATAGTACAAATCATATATAGTTTTATATGGTTGCAACTTAAGACTGGAGGAGACCAAAAGCTTTTCAGACAATGCTCTTGACTGTTGTAAGACATTACCTGCCTGATTTAATCTATTATTCCATTTGAGATTCTGTTTTTCGAGATCGTCCCCTTGCAATTCCATGAGATAAAATACCCATACTCCCATGCTTTCTAATTGTTTCCAACAAGTTACTTTTTATAGCCAGCTTTGATACATCTACTCTCTTTTGTAAATAGTTGCGAATTGTAAATATTTGAAAAAATCGGTTTTAGGGAGATCATATTAAAATATTAACAAAGTGTATGTCTTAATGCCACTACAATCAATTAAATCTCCCAAAGTCATCAGTCCTTTCCGTCTCCCACTAGCCATAACATTATAGGATAAGATAAGGGGGCAGTGCTAAAGATGAAGTGGGTGTATAATAATACAATTTACCAAGCTTCAAATATTTCCGAACCTGTTTCCACACTTTATAAGCGGCTTGGAGCACCTTAAAACTATGTAATTTTTTTTTTTTTTATAATAGCTAGGCTCCAAATTTAAAAATAAATTCCTCTCTGTTCTTGAGTCCAGTAGCAACTGAAAAATATTCGTAAAATCTTCCACTTGTCCCTCTCTTTCCCCAACCAACTAAATGCCCATTTGCTGCAACATACATACTCAATAATAGAACATAAAATTCCGGACAGCCCACCGCCCTCGGGATCGAGGCAGGGTCATGTACCTCATTGCTCGCCGGTGTTTACCTTGCTCCCACAGGAAGCTACCACAGATGGATTGTCATTTTTGAAGTTACTCCACTGTGAGTTCCAAGGGGACGCATCTAAAATAGTACATCACTTTGGGCAGAATATCCATTTTTAGAACATTGCATCTCCCGACTATCGATAAATGTAAGCTTTCCATTCTGTCCATAGCTTTTTTTAATTTTCTGCAATAACGGCTCCCAATTTGATAATACCATTTGTCCAGGCATGCATTAAAGTGGGTCCCCAAGTATGTGGCCTCCTCTGTGAACCTGGAATCATTACTGCAAACTTGCAGATTATTTGGGTTTTTGTAGGATTTAATTTAAATCCAGATCCTTCCCCAAATTGAGCCACTAATCGTTCAATCTCTTTCACCGTTTGAGTTGGATCCGGCGCGATATCCGCAATATCATCTGCGTATGCTAGTGTAGTAACCTCCAGCCCAGGTCTTGCTATTACATTATTTAACCTATGTTCCAGTAGTTTTAAAAACGGATTAATATATATGGCAAATAATAACGGGGAGCAGGGACACCATTATCGGGTACCTCTGGATATTCTAACAAGGCTAGACTCCAGCCCTAGCGCACATATTTTTGCCTTGGGTGAATGGTACATAGCCTGTAAAGCTTGTATAAAACCCAATCCAAAGCCTTGCCATCGCATCTTTGGCCATAAAAACTCCCAAGAGACCCGGTCAAACGCTTTCTCCGCATCGAGTAGTACCACACTGCACAGAGGTTTCAGTACACTAGCGAGATCCAGTGTGGTAACTACCGGACTAACATGGTTGACCGTGCCTCTTCATGGAATAAAGCCATGCTGTCGAACAGAGACTATGGGGTTTAACACACAAGAAAGTCGTGTTGCCCATATTTTTGCATATATCTTCCCATCACAGTTTAAGAGCGAAATGGGTTGATACGATCCAGGCAATAGAGATGGGTTGTCTTTAAAAAAAATATATATATATTTTTAATTATACTTGCTTCGTCCCATGACATGCTGAGGCATGTCCTTTCTGAGCCTCTCGAAACACCGCCAGCATGTCTACTTGTAGCTCATTTAAAAATTCCTTGTAGAATTCTAGTGGGATCTTATCAGGCCAGGCAGCTTTCCCTATTGCTAGTGACCTGACCGCCTCTTCTAGTTCTTCCAAAGTTATAGGTTTTTCTAAATGTTCATTGTCATCCGCACTTAATATCTTTCTATGAGGGTCCTTCTGTATATAAACCCTCATAAAAAGCTAAAAAAAACATCGAGGATCTCTGCCGATGTTTATACCGTCTTTCCGTTAGCATCTTTAATTGTGGTAATATCATCTTTTATCTCTCTACTCCTGATGTTCTTAACGAGGCATTTGCCTATCATCTCCCCATACTCATAGCACTCTCTTCTAAATGTTTGGTATTTACTAGCATTATTTATAGCCCATTTCTTGTTTATGTTCGCCTTGCATCACGCTATCTCTGATTGTGCCTGAGAGGTATCTAGCTTCGCTCTTAGAGTGTGTACTAATGCATATTCTGCTCGCTTAAGGTTGTCGCACAATCCCTGGATAAGCTATCTCTGTCTTTGAGCATTCAGTCCGAAGATCAAAATTTCCCCTCTGAGTGCGGCCTTTAATGCGTTCCTCATAATACAGCTGTTGGTTGAATTCCGATTTATAGCAAGAAATTCTATTAGCCATTGTCGTATGTGACTGACAAACTGATAGTTTAGCACTAATTTACGATCAAAAGAAAAATTCCCCCGAGTTCGAAACACTCCTGGCATTTTAATCGTTAATAATAGTGGGTTATGATCCGAGGTGATTCTCGGGAAAACCTGTATTTGTGCTTCCAATAAAAGTATTTTAGTAACCAAAAAATAATCCAGTCTTGCTAGCTTCTAATTTGGGAAAGAAAAATGAGTATATCCGGGATCTGAGTGATTTAGTCTGGGCCAAGCATCCTCCAACCCATGCTCATATAAGATTAGCTGTAATGCCTTATAAACCTTGGGTTTTCGACCAATATATTTTTCTCCAGAGGGACCCTTAAAAATTTCTTCCAACTGACTATTAAGTTCCCCTCAAAGTATCAGGGGAGATGCCCAAGAAGCTAATGCAGTATTCAGGTATTCTAATATTTGGCCTTCGTCCTGATTGGATCCATATGCCAAAAATATTGTAAACTTTTTACTAGCTACAGCACATTAAACAATTACCCAGTGCCCATATTTGTCCGCCAGATGTTTCCCAACCTTTACATTTTTTTTTTTTTTTAGCCAGGATGGCCACCCTTCTGGTTGTATTCGCTTGCGACGTACAAGCCAATAGCTCATACCATAATTCTGTGACTACCTCATATTTAGCCCAAGGGATGTGGGTCTCCTGGAGACATATCACATCGGGAGATACATTTTTAATTTCCTGCGCTACCCTTTGTCGGTTAGACCTCTCATTAAGGCCCCGGACATTAAAAGAACATATTGTGAAGGAGCTCAGCATTGACTTTCTTCAGATTTAAAAAAGCACTGCCCTCTCTCCTAACATACCGAATCACTTCTTCTTATTTGCATAACCTCCTTTATTGACTTTTTTACCCCATTTTAAACCCCTGTGCCCTTCCAGCAGCCACCCACACCCCTGCTACCCCACCCTTCTCCACCCTTGGTCTCTTCTGCCAGCAGAGACTCCTCCCGCCCACCCAACCATGGAGGCTGCAAGTCTTGGGTGATGGAGAACCCTGTCCCAACACTGACCTTCCCCCCTGCCCCTGCAATTCCCCTACCAATGTGCTAGTAGATCAATACTCAACAAGTATTTACAGAGAAAAAACAAAGAAAAAAAATGATAAAAAGCGTAATCCAAAACACGCACTCATGCTGACACTTACATTATACATACTCTTAGAGTAATTTCGAACTTCAAATTCAGGGTGCAATATTCTGGAGATACGCTTTAGCCTTCGTTGCGATGTAAAAACCTTTGTGCTGCCCTTGTATATAACCTTGAGCTTGGCAGGATTCAATAGGAATACTTGGGCGCCTTTGACTTGAAAGGGGGAAATTAACTGCCGAAGCTGCCACCTCTTTTCCACTGTTTGATGACAATAATCAGGGTGCACAAAAAACTCAAACCCATCCCCCTTTCTCTTCCTATCTGGCCTAGCCAGATCATACAAAGCCTGTCTAGATAGAAAGTTAGATCGAGCAATAAGAATTGCTCTAGGTTGAGTAGGTTTGCTGGTCTCATGGTTAGTCTTTTGTTGAAAAGGGAACCAATGGGCCTGTTGCACCTCATTATCCCATGTCTACTGTGTCATCTCCGGAAAAGCTTCTGTGAGGAGCTCTACCCCGAATTTCCATGGGTCGGACCCCTCTCTTCCTTAAGGGATTCCTAAAATTCTTAAATTATTTCGCCGGAGTCTGTTTTTTCCATATCTTCAAGTTTCCAGGCCAAGTCCTCTGTTACTGCCTTTTCCATATCTTCAAGTTTCCAGGCCAAGTCCTCTGTTACTGCCTTCTGGATGATCATCTGATCCTCAAGAGAGGTGATCCGATTCTCAGCTTCTATTATCCGTTCAGCAAATTCAGAACAAGACTTGGCCACCCGTTGAAGTGAATTTTGCAGTTTTCGGCACTCCCCCTGTGTGTTTTCTGAGTCTCAGCCCAGGTTTCCTCTCTGTGTGACATTATTGTCTCATAGATGACAGCCAAAGAGATTTCTTCCATGCCACCTAATAAATTACGCTGATCTCGTCGCAACCCCTCTGATGACTCAGGTTGTATCTCATTAGTTAAGGGCACAGTCCCATCCTCCTCTCTGGGTTTTACTGTTGTTGTTTTTTTTCCGTATTGTGTCTAAACCAGGTGCCTTGTCCAATTCCCTGGAGTCTCCTCTTGATGTATACTGCTAGTCTCACTCCATTGCCCGCCAGGAGAGCTGGAAGGACCATCAGACAGCTGTATGGACTCATCCGCCGGCTAATAGAGTGATCAGAAAGTGAAAAAATAGGATCCCCCCGGTCCATTTCAGGTAGGTCATGGGGTTCGCTCTGATCTGCCTGTTTGCTCATAGGTTGCACATCACAGGCTTTTTCGATCATCTCTGGATTGCCACCGTCCATTCCTGCCACATTTGTACCATGTTCTGCCCCCTCCAAAATAGGATTAGCAATACTCTCCCCCGGCCAATCATGAACTGTTGGGGTATGAATAGCAGGGACGATATCGACATCCCCCTACCCTCCTTGCCTTTGTCCATTCACTACTGTCTGCACGTTACATTCATGGAGCTCTGTGCCCCCCCCTGCTCACCTTATCCTGGTGTACATCTACAACTGACTCTTTCATCACAGTCATAGTCCCAGTCTCTTCTGAGCTGTGGTTCTTGCCTTTCATGCCAGTGAGGAAAATGGCAGGTGTAGCTTCCTGTGTGGATCGATTATTCCCAGGTTTCAGGTTACTTCCTGGGTCTAGTGTAGCCGCCCCCTGTCTTTGTTTCTCTTGCGCATTTTCTATCTGCTTAGACAATGTTGCAGCGGCAGCTCTACCACGCTGCTTGGCTCCTCGGGCACCTATCGGGGGCATCTCCGCTTCCACAACCCCACGCCAGCTGTCTGATACAGCGCACTGAGCTCCCTGTGACAGGGACCAAAGCAGGTGCACAAGCGGAATCCGGGGACCAGAGCGCGCCGAACGCTGCTAGGTAAATATGCTCCAAAGCATCGGAAATCCTCTTGCGAGTCTCACTGTATGATTTTACTCTCCCCCGATCAGCATCCATAGCGTTTTAACTGTATCTCGATCTGCGTCAAGTCAAAGACGTTTCAGGTGGGGAAGTAGGGGACGGTCAGCTACAGGAGTTCACTCTGCTACAATAGCGGCCGCCATCTTGCCTCCCAATGTTATCTAGCTCTGGATGATAGGTTTTTAAAAAACTTTTTCGCCTAAGTATCAACTTAGGGGTGTCAAGGGGAAATAAGAAGACCTCTCAGATGAGTTATGACTCACCTGGTTCACTAGAGTAGCATTTATACCTTCCTGAGCTTACAAAAGCAGAGTCGGAACACCATGCTGCTGACAAAGTGATGTAGTCAGAAGCCTACCAGAGCTGCAAGTGTTGTTGGAAGTCCCAGAAGTCCAGAGTTTTGCAAAGCCAAGACAGTGTCAAAACTGTTGAATAAGTACATGAGACAGCAAAGGTGTATTCTGAAGGTGCAGTAGCTGGGTATTTCAAGTATGTATCCGAAAATGGACTACAATATAGTCAGTAATCAAATCCTAAAGTTGGTGCTAACTGGAGAGTTGGACCCCCAGTACTTTGTGAGCTTTCTTTTACAGCTGGCCGATGCGATGTCCTTGGTGGGGCACCTTCAGGGTTAGAACAAAAGGAATAGCCATAACTCTGGTATACTGCCATTGAATTGGGCACAGAGGTCTAGATTCTGCTGCTGCCACTTTGGTAGCCAGAGACCTCACAAGGATGATTTCTTATGTTAGGCTCCCCAGGATGGTCATCTTCAATTAAGGAAGTTACTTTGCACCAGCCTATATGAAAGACATTTGGGACAAATATTGTGCAGATTGAAGATATAGCACTTTGTTCCATCCTCAAACTAACATGTTTGTGACTATTTCAGGAAATAATTTAGACCATTTTCTCATGTCTGCTTTTTGCATATATGGATGTGCCACAGAAATCAGTGGGTGTTTGCTTACTTTAGCGATTGAGGGTAGGGAAGACAACCTAATTATCAATGATGTGGGAAAGTATGTCATTGAACTGTAGCCGGAGATGGACTATTTGATGCATAAGGCATTAACATGTGGACATTCCAGAGGGTTGATGTTTTTTTCCAGGAGTGGTGTGAAGTACTGGTCTCTTGTACTTTAGGAATACACATTGGAGGAGTGTTACCACACTGATGCTGCCCAGCAGAAGCAACAGTGAAAAATCAAATGATAACATAATTTTATTATCATTTTATTTTTCACTGATGCAGGCGAGTCCCAGGATGGGGTGGGGCTGGGACAACCTGTGCTTTAGGGAGGAGTAGTGATGGGCATGGCTAAGTGCGCATGTTGGTTTGGCTGGCCATCTTAAGACGCCCAAACTGACATGCGCACTTAGCATTTCTCCAACACAAGCTGTGTTGCACAGCTCGGTGGAGAACAGACTCAGGCTCCCAGGTCCTGTCTGAGCGCCGAACCATGTGGCTCAGACTAATCCCAGCGCTTCCCTCATGCTGGGTAATAGTATTTCCAGCATGAGAGCAACGTCGGGATTGGCCTCTGAGAGTCTGCAGTGTGCACCAGTTGAAGATCGGGAGGGGAGCAAGGTGGCGGCTGCTGCATCAGGTAAGTGATATTTTGTTATTTAATGTTTACCTTTGTGTTTTTATTTTTGTATTCCCCCATACTGCCGCCCTACCATGTCATATTGTCAGCAGCCGCCGCCACTATACCTCTCACTGGATACAAAGCCTACTGACAATAGCAGATAACTGTCTTCTTTACGTCTTTCATAAAGTGGCTACAGATCCTGTTGAATAACATCTGGTCAGTCTCCTATAACTGGGGTAATTCACAGTGTATGTTGTGTGACTGTGCTTACATGTGATATGCGTGGAGACCCTGTGCTGAATGAACCCTGTCCTGTGTGGGAACACATCACAAGACAAAAAAAAGTATTATAAGGAAATATCTCTTTTTGTTTGGTCTCCCCCGAGTTTTCCCACTAATGCTGCTGATTTTTCAACTCTGAAAGTGCCCTGAGGCCTGCTGACTGGACCGGACCTTAGTGCCAGTACCCTGACACTTCAATGTATGTCGAATTAGTTGTACCCAATTTTAAATGGCTACCTTACCTGTAAGTCCCTACTAGGTGGTACACTGGTACCCAGGGCAGGCAAATTAGAGGGTTACCCCAGGGCTTACTGAACTGTTTGTGCCACCCTGAAGGTCCCTCAAGTAAAACGAGCCCCGCAGTCCGCCACTGCAGACTGGTAGAGTAGTTCTGCACTTCTATCCCGACTTTGCTATTGAAAGCAATGGCAAAGCCACCACTTCTTCTGTAAGTGTGTGTGCCACCCCTATGGCAGGCCTACTGACTCCTAAAGGCAGGGTGCGACCTATGACACAGGCAGGACATGTACTGTACATATCCTGACATTAAAACCTGCAAACCTACTGTTTTATTGTAGAAAGACTTGGTCACCAAACTGGCGAGTATTGGGTTACACACTGACCCCTCAGCTGTGCTACCTCCTAAATTGTGAGACAAAAGTGGGCGCTCCAAGATACCAAACAACTTGTTACATTAAGCCCGACTTGTATCTCAAGTGGAAATTAATGTAACTTGTTGTAGTGTGCAGCTTTAGCATAGCTGCCACTTTGCTGCTCCTAAAACTCCTCACCTTCCTGGGTACACATGGAGCCTGCTCCACGACACAGCCTCCTGCCCTTCTGGAGAGATGTGCTAATGAGTCTCAGGAAGGATAGACCGTCTTGCATGTGACACTGAGGGGGGAAACCAGCTGCCGAGCCAGTTTCCTCAGGGGCGTAGCCTTGATGTAGCCACACCCCTGGGTTGGCTAGGGAGGTCTGAACACCGAAGGAGGGATCTAATTTTGGGAGTGGTCAAATTGGTGCATCCTAGGATAGCCAGATTCCACACTTCACAGGAAGTGGTCACCGCCCTGCGGGCCCTTCCCCAACATATAAGGGGCACCCCTCATCCAGAGCTCAGAAGAAGGACCAAAGTAGGACTGCACTTCTCTGCAGAGGGACCAGCAAAGAGAAACTGCACCTGGTGGCTAGAACAGACAGGGACTGTGCCTGCATGTCTTGCTCAACGAGAAGCTGTCTCCAGAGTCCATTCATGCCCAGAGAATCAAAGCACCAGTCGGCTGGTCTCCTGTTCGCAGCACAGGGACACAACAGCTGAAGAAGCCTGCTTGGGCAAGGTGGTTGCCCAAAGTCTTCAAGTCGCTACCAACACTGTTTTGCAGCACCACCAACCAGGATTTGATGCTCAGAGTAGCTCCAGAGTTCGCTCAACCTGGGAGTTCTGTTGGGAAATGCTGGGACCCTCAGTGGGTGAGTTATAGACTCGGGAAGGATTAGCCTGTGACAGCAACAATGGGTGACTGGTATCCCAGTGGCAACTGGACTTCATCCAGATGCAGAGGACTTAGTGGGATGTTGACCTTGCGACCAGGACCCCCTTGATACACGGTTCCCACTAGAAAATGTAGGACTGTGTATCAGAACAAAAGAGTTTCCGAATGCAGGGACTGAGTCCATCTACGTTATCAGAAACTGTTGGGCCGATTCCTAGCTATCTAACAGTGCCACACATGAACCTCTAACCCTTCTGGGGTGGCATGTGATTTGGCAAACTCTAACATGACACTGATCCCTAAGGGAATCGTGGAAATAGATTTTACCCCTTTTGTTGCTTACTCATGCATGCCTTTTGTAAAACACAGGAAAGATACAAATAGAGTTTTCAATACATTCATTGAAACAATCATGGTCTTGCATAGCAACATCTTCATGGACCGAGGAATCCTTGCAGGACGAATCCAGTCGACTGAGTCACATTCACAGCATCTTTGGAGCATCTTCAGAATCCTTCATCCCTTGCATCAGGACCACTACATAGGAATCCATTGCAACGCAGATAAAGTGCTTGGAACTGTTGAAGGACAGCCTCTTCTATGAAAGTAACGATTCTTGAGGATCACGCTGGAGCCCCTGAGCAGCTCTGTGCTGGAGTTGGTTGCTCCAACTACTTCTAACCGACCACATTGACACTTACCTAAGCTTTCTTTAAAACGGTTTCTAAGTCTTGAATTCTTTTACTTTGCCATGGCTTGCTCGTGGTTGAGTGTAATTGCTTTACATGTATTATTGCTTGTAAAATCATTATCTCCTGAACCCCCTGTTGTGTCTTTTTTGTTTTTGTGTCTAAATTCTTTTTTTTTTTAACTGTGGTTTTATAAGCTGTTATTGAATTTCTGGAGTCGTGTCGATTTCTTCTTCAATTGTTTGGTGCTGTTTAAATGCTTAATACTTGTTCCTCTATGTAAGCCTTGCTGCTCAGTGCCACAGCTAACCAGGGTTGGGCTGAGGGTTTTACACATGAAACATACTGGACCTAAAAGGGTTGGTCAGTCTATTACACGGTGATGTTACACAACCACACCATATAATACACCCTATTTCGTCACATGTCTGTTTTGTGTATCATGGTTGATGCAACTCCAATTTCGCTCCCTTTGAGCTTACATTGGAATCTGTCCTTCATAGATATCTTAGACTTTGAATCTATGCCTGGTTTATGGGCAGTTATCCATATTCCTTTCCAAAGACACCAACTGTAAAACTGTGTCAATGCCTGGATGAAACTGGTTTTGCAGTCTGCACAGCCCAGTTACTCCAATCTGCCCAAACAGCACCTGAATTCTAATTGGCATATCTGACCAATTTCTTCCCTTCATTCATCCCAGTATCTCTTTGCTATGTCTAGTGTATCTGGCCCCCGTGAATATGGTTCCTTCCCTGGTTGGCCTACTTTGCATGACCTAGGAGCCAGTATGTTGTATTTGGTTTGACATAACATAAAGCTCTGCAGCACATAGTGAGAGGAAAACACATTTCTTGTCCCCCTAAGCGTCTCATTGCCTTCCCATCCTTCTGAGGTTGTGCAGAAGCTAAGGAACAGATTAGGCACTACTGTTGTTCCAAATATGGAAGACATGTATCTGGACTGCCCAGAGAGAAGGGATGCCATCCAGCTGTATCCTGGTGTGGTGGGACTTCTAGTCCCAGAATCCTTGGTATCAGGAAGGAGCCAGGGAAGGTATTGTCCAATATCCACCCACAGCACTATAAGTCACCATTGATCTTCCTGCGACATGTGACCCCATTCAGCAGTATCTTGGTGTGGAGGGACTTCTAGTCCCAGAATTCTTGGTGACAAGAAGGAGGCAGTGAAGGTGGTGTCCAATATCCACCCGCAGAGCTATAAAATGCCCTGTTTGCACCCATCAGAGACAGGAGGATGCTGGGCAGGGCTATCCTTATAAGTACTGCTGCACAGTGATTTATTCATCGACGCGGATCAAAAGCAAAGCTGTACCTGAGAGTGGAGAACATGCAGGCTTCCCTGTGGCAGGACTTTTAACTTATTCGTTTCTTTGACTGGGGTGGCAGTGTATTCTAACAGTGAGTTAACTGACTTTATATAAGTAACATAGCTGCCTAGTGCTGTGGTTGCAAATGTATGTGTTAAGTTTTGTGCGCAGCAAGTTACCCATGAGATTGGACAAATCTATGTATTGACCACAGACTACTGTATGAAGCTGAACGAAGTAGCCTACAGATGAAGGCTGGTTCAGCAGTTAACTATATTTAACATTTATCATCAATGTATGATTTTTAATATATTTGTTTTTAACTGCTGTGGGGGTTGCAGGGGCTTTGAGGAACCAATTGATTTTAAGCTAGGTTGTTCAGGAAGTCACTAAATTGGTACAAGAAAAGCATGATCCAGTACAAACAAGAAATCTGACTGTCATGTTGCTAACAACTGTACAAATTAAGCAATAGAGTGTCTGCTTGAAGAGGTAGAATGGATTTTAAAAAACATCCAAACGATTGAAACAGGCCCCAAGTTTGCCAATAGTTTATGAGGGGGAAAATATTGGATAGTAAGCAAGTAACAGCATAGAGTATGGTAACAGAGTTGCAACCCTCAAACAGACCAGTTTTCTTTAGGTATCTTCTAGTTATATCCAGCATGGGAGGGACTGAACATCCTGAACAGTCCTGCCACAATGTTGAATTGACTCCTGAAGGGGGCAACTCTCAGAAAGATAAATTCACATTGATTCTGAGCTGACATGTAATAATAGGTATGGCCCACTTATAATTGTCGAGCAAATCTGTAGGGTATCCAGCAGAGGTGAGGTTATAGGTCTCCCGGTATAGCACAACGGAAACTTCCACACTATAGCTGCCCATTGTAATAATGAGTCACAGGAATTGATTAACCAGATGAAGGAGGAAATGTATCCGTTGCAAACCCTAATTCTAACAAAATCATGAGGGGTGTTCTTGTGGGCTTAACAATACTAGTGAGGTGATCAATGATGGGAGAAGTATGCTCAATGATCAGCAAAAGGGAAGCATACCTCACCTAGTGAATAACAACAGCCCAGCTCCACCCCAGGAAAGAATACTGAGCTTTTTGTCATGAATTATTTAATGTATATAATCATAGCACTGCTGAATAACGAGTTGCCTATTATACATGCTCTGCATGACTATTTGGTGCAGAACAATGTGAGTTGTCCCCTTCTTCTCACCAGTGATTTTAATGTAACTTTTCATAACACAGAATATTATTAGTACACTTACGAGCGAGGAAGGATGAGGATTGGGGCATTCATACATTATTGACACTACCTTTAAAAAAGTGGTCTAAACCAGCACTTTAAATGGGATCTTCCACATTGGTGTATGGCCTTTGGGCATGTAATGGGCGTTTTACATCTAATCAGGGAGCTACATACTTTTAAAAGGCAATGATCACTTATGTTTTTGGCCAAATATGTGCGATATGGTTGTAGTCAATAGAAGTGACCGTGACTAAAACGCCTTGGCCCTCTCTTTCAGGAATAGCTCCTTCATTGACCTCACCTTGGCCCTCTCTTTGAGGAAAGCTTCTTAATTGACCTCGCCTTAGCCCTCTTTTTGAGGAATATCTTATTAATTAACCTTGAAGCACCAAGTTTCATACATGAGCCAATATTTTATTCTACCAATAGAAGATGTGTCAAGTGGCCTACTATTATATCAGCACCTAATATACTTGCAAGTATTAATTCCATAGTTGCTGATGTCCTTGATCCGTATGAAAATACTCCCCCGAAGGAGATTCCTATAATAAATATTTTTAATATGTTACTCAAATCTCTGAACAAGTACCTTTGTTATAAGTGACAACTCCATTAACCAAAAGTTCAATAAATCCTGCAGCGAAGCCAATTATAAAAAAATAATGATTGTGGCTAATAAAAGAAGTAATAGAGAGTTGGGAGATAGCACTATGGTGTGACTAGGTTACTGCTGCAAAATCAAAGAATATTAAGGCGTTTTGGCATAAACTCACTAATGAAACTGACAAAACAAGTAGAGATGTAAAATTATATAGACAATTCCAAGTTTGGAAAATATATTTTGAAGACCACTATGCATCCCAAAATGGAACAGAGACTAAAGGAGAGGTTACAATACACACAAATGTTCTGATTAACTTGGAGCATAATTCCCCATTCTCTTTTGCTATGGAGGAGACACTCCCTGGTGATTTCCATTGACCAGAGTCTGTTTTCTTGGGGGTTCTTTTGAATGCTCTTTCAAATACAATTGCTAGGAAGCAAAGACACCCATATCCTGGAGAGGAGCGGAGATTATCTCTATATATAAGAATGAGGACAAGGACAGCCCTGCTAATTACAGGCCATTTAGCCTGATCGATAATGCTCAAAAATCTTCAGTTGGCAAGTACTGTCCCTAGTCCAACATTGGATAGAGAAAATTATGTATAGCTATCTGACCTCCATGCATGGTTTAGCCCACAAGAGTACTATTGACCGGGGTCTTTTGTTGTACTCTAATTTTTTGGAAGGCAGTTACCCTCAACAAGGATTACTTGTATGTACCATTACGTGATTTAAGGGTAGCTTTTGACCTGATTATTTGAGCTGAATAGTGGGCCATACTTAAGGAATTCAAAATGCCATCCAATTTACTTGACCTAATAATACATGTTTATAGTAACAATTATCCTCAAGGTAGATATGGCACTAAGTGTGAGCTGATGAGCCATATTTCCATTGAGAGAGGGGTCCAGCAGGGATGTCTACTTGCCCCCACTTTATTCACGTTATACCTAAATGGGGAGATTGCATGCTTTGTTGATTGTAATAATGATTCCTCTAATCTGGCTGGTCAGAAAATTCCTGCTCTCCCTTTTGTGAGTGACACTTTATCAATTTCAAAAACTCCCATGGGCATACAAACTGTTAAACAGATTTTCCTCCTTATGCGAACAGTATGGATTAGAAATAAATGCCAGTAAAACAACATTTATGGACTTTCCCCCACACAGGTACTTTAAGGGGGAAGGTGAAGCTGGGTAATTTGGCTGGAGCAGGTTTAAGATTTAGACAGTCTAGGGATGCGGCTAGCAAATGCATTGCCAGGGTCTCCCCAAATTCTTAAAGGCCAAATAACATTGCAGCACATAGGTCCAGTGGTCTTAAAAAATACAAATCCTCCACATTTCTTCAAACATCACCAGTGCTAGAGATAAATATACACATAGGGGGCATATTACCAACAACTAGCGATAATTTTTGTCTCTAACTTGTTTAGAGACAAAAATTATCGCCGCACATCGGCGATTTTTATCGCAGATAAACCTTGCTATTAGCAAGGTTTATCGCAAATGCGATAAAAAACGGCCGCAATGCATGAATATCGCTGAAAAGTCAGCGATATTCATGCATTATCGAGCAAATGCTCTTAGCCATGTTATCCACCTCCCATTGGATAACATGGTGAAGAACTGCTCAGGGCAGGTGTTAGCTTTTGGAGATATTCGCGCTTAGCGCGAATATCTCCAAAAGTTGGTAATAGGAGATAGCGATGTTAGCGACTGTTTCCAGTCGCTAACATCTTGGCACGCCCACTTTGCATGTCATTAGTGATAAATATCACTGACATGCAAAGCGGGGCCCAAGATGGTCGCTATCTCCTATTAGCTGTCGCTAACTGGTGTTAGCGACAGCTAGGTAATAGGGAGATCATTTTATCTCCGCTTTCTTGGCTTTTAAAGCCAAAAAAGCGGAGATAAACCCCCTTGATAATATACCCCATAGTTCCAGTGGTCTTAAAAAAATACAAATCTTCCTGATTTCTTCAAATATCGCTAGTGCTGGAGATATATATGCCGCACAAGAGAAGTAGATACTGCGCTTTATGGCACTGAGGTTTGGAGCACATATAATATCATAACTTTGGCACGGGTAGAAAATAGGTTCATGAGACCAATCCTCAATCTGCCACAAAGTACCCCACTAATACCTCGGAACCTGTACTTGGGTGTTAAGAATATAGTGCATGTTGATAAACTCAAACCCCTAACTTACTGGGTAAGGCTCTGGTGTAACAAATCCCTCTTAGCCTACACGGAAGGTTTGCAGAGTTGAAAGGCACTGATAAGCCGTGTAAATTATCATGGTTTCACCATGTTAGGTGTTAGTTGTATTAGGTGAATTTGCATGTACTCCACCAATGTGGGACAACTCACTGACTAATACCCCGAAATCGGAAAGCACCACCTTTAGATACTTAGGAGTGCAGGTTTGTCATGTAGAGGCTGATGTTATTGATGGCAATATCGGTCGGACTGTGAGATCTTTTAGATCTCAGGTAACCTTTTTTTGTGTTTCCTCCCATTAACAACAGCCGGATGAATTACATTGTCAAAAATGATAATGCTGCCTCTCCTTCTTTGTTATTACAAAAATGTACCGCACATTTTCCCAAGAAGACACTTTAAGGAACTAGACGGCCTAATATTTAATCTGACCTGGGTTGGTGGTTGTCCCCGAGGGGCCCATGATATCCTATAGTGGATCATTGAGCAAGGAGGTTGAGGGGTTCCCTATTTTGGACTGTATTATTTAGCAGCCCAAGCACAGTGGCTAAACCAATGGCTGGCTGGGCGACATCAACTGGAGCTAGATGGAGTCACTCAAAAATCTTAGATAACACAATTATACCTCTGGGTCCTACAAGTGGGGAGAATGTGTGGTCTCATGGCTAGATTGCCTACTCTAGAGCTGGGAAACCAAGGTTCAAGCCTCGGGGTCGCGTCCACATCCTGTGATTATGGGCAAATCACTTTGGGGCACGTGCATCAACCTAAATACTGATCGCAAACGGGCCGAATCACAGAATCGTCCCCTTTGCGACTGGTATGTAGGCAATTGGGATGCATCAACTCAAAACCCATTTGCAATATAGGTAATCGCAGATTTTGCGATTACCTAAATTGTGAATGCTTTTAGGGAATCGCAAATTGCGATTCCCTATTTGGGATGCATCAAAGCCTTTCGTAAATGCGACTTTGCATTCAGGAAATGCTAATTACCATCAACTACAAGTTGATGGTAATTTACAAAAACTTTGAAAAATGCACAAAAGTGCATTTATCAAAGTGCCAGGTGGCGCACACATATGCCCTTAGGGCATATGTGTGCGCCACATGAGCATACATAGCAAATTTGGGGGTGCATCAGGGTGTCCTTTAAGGCCCCCTAGCACCCTTCAAATTCCATTTGCAATTTGTGAGTTCCCATTTTGTACTTGCAAATTGTGAATGGCTTATTATTAATATTATTATGATTAGGAAGCTTCTAAAGCGCTATGTTTACTCCAACTAGAGCGTCCCCGCGCTAGGACATAAATGGACCCCAGCAACCCTCCCAAGCTACCCACCATCGAGCGCGGACATCCACACAAGATGGCACCTTACTGCATTAGCCCTTCTGGGGTGTGACGGTAGAGCCAGGTTTCAGATTCTTGTGGAACAGAGACTCCGACTCAGATGTCCTCAGATCCACTGGGAGCTCATTCCATGCCATGGCTGCCAGGAAACCAGAGGATCTCCATCCCACCCACCCCTTCCGCACCCTAGTCACAGCCAATCTTGCACTGCCCAATGATCTTAGATTACTAGCAGGCTGGTAGACTGTCAGGAGAGGACATAGAAAACACGGCCCCCTTTCCCTAAGGATCTTATGACTAAAGCATAAAGCCTTAAAGGTAACTCTGGCCCGGATGGGGAACCAATGCATTTCCTTCAAAGCTTCTCCCACCGAAGCCCTCCTGGGACATTCAGGATAAGCCGGGCTGCGGCATTTTGGACCTTCTGCAAGATGTTTTGCAGGCAACCGTAGATACTGCACATTGCAATAGTCAAGGCGAGACGTTCCCAAAGCCTGTACAATAGTTCTTTTAGAATCCAGGGGGAGGAGGTCCAGAATCCTACGTAGCATCTTTAAAATGCCAAAACATGTCCCAACCACAGTGGATATTTGCTCAGAGAAGGAAAGATTTTCGTCGAACCACACTCCCAAATTTTTCACCTTGGCTTTCGGCACTGAACTAGTTCCTAGTGCTTCTGGCCCCCAATGTTGCGACCAAAGAGAGGGCTGTTTTCCAACCACCATCACTTCTGTTTTCCCTGCATTTAACTGGAGACAACTTCGTGTCATCCAGTCCATAGGCTCCCCCAGGCGGGTTCTGAAATCGGCAGCCCTTCCATATTCCTTC
The DNA here is from genome assembly GCF_964261635.1 of Lissotriton helveticus. Classification (NCBI taxonomy): domain Eukaryota; kingdom Metazoa; phylum Chordata; class Amphibia; order Caudata; family Salamandridae; genus Lissotriton; species Lissotriton helveticus. The sequence goes on along the minus strand of NC_136065.1, from coordinate 669,326,672 downwards.
TGTTCCAGGGTCATAACTAGCTGAGTGTCATCAGTATATGACACCAGCTGAATTCCATGTCTCAGAACATTATTTGCAAGCGGGCGCATATAAATGTTAAACAGGGTGGGGCTGAGAGACGATCCCTTCAGCACCCCCTGGTTTAAAGGACAGACTCTGGAGCTGAAAGGATGTTACAGAACCTGGAAGGATCTATTTTCCAGAAAATTCTTCAACCAAATCCACGTGACGCCTCCAACCCCGACTTCCCGTAACCTCTCAAGTAGGAGGCCAGGGGCACCGTGTCGAATGTGGCACTTAGGTCCAGCAGAATCAAGGCTGTGGTCCTACCTTCATCAGCCGCAGCCCTCAACACTTTGGCTGCCAGTAGGAGAGCGGACTCTGCACTATGCATAGGCCTAAAGCCAGACTGGGTATCATGAAGAACCCACCTCTCTTCCAAAAACCTTGAGAGATGGCCATTCAGATTTTTTCCGCAATTTTAGCTACATAGGGAAGTAGGGATATGGGTCTTAGATTTTCAGGAAGAGCTGGGTCCAATGAGGGTTTCTTCAACAGAGGGACCACCATGGCATGTTTCCATGTTGCTGGGGACCTGCCCCGTGCTAAAGGACAGGTTCAGTAGCGAGGTGAGAACAGGAGCAATAATTTTCTTTCCTAGTTGCAAACATTTTGGAGGGGCTGGAACCAGAGGTGACCCAGATTTCACCCCCTCCATCAGCCTGAGGACCTTGTCTTCCACCAGAGGACAGAGGGCAAACTTATCCTCAGTCCGCGGAGCCTCCATACCAGGCGTAGGGGCATGCCTCCTATTACTTTCTCAAAAAGTGGCATATATCTTAGCAATCTTATTAGTAAAATAGTCAGCGACCATATTACAATAATCTGTAGAGGCATGGAGCGCCGCTGTCACCCGTTCCAAAGAGGATAATTGTTTCACTACCTGAAAGATGGTCTTCATGCAATTTTTTGCTAGCTCAATTTGCCCTGTGTAGCATGGGCTTCGCATTCATTCCTATGGGCCTCTAGGCCCATAGGAATTAATGGGAAGACATTCCTTAATTGGGATTTGCAATTTGCCAGTCGCAATTATGTCATTTTAAGGAATCACACATTTCTTTGTGAATCCTTAATACATTGCATTTTGCAATTTCTAAATAGCGAATCAGTAAAATTCGCTATTTAGAAATTGCAAAATGCGGGCTTGATGCATGTGCCCCTTAATCCCCCCATGCCTACCAAAAAATGAATGTGTCCTTGTGTAAAGTAACCGGTGCTCATGTAAAGCGCTCCAATACCTTCGGGTCGAGTTCGCTCTATAAAAATCTGCAACCAAATAAAAGTGTTTTGACCGTAAACTATCCTACCCGGTCTCCTGGGTATTGTGGAATATTGTCATTGGCGGACATTACAGCATGCATCACTAACACAGACACTCACCTGCATGATTGCATACAAACTGTTTTCACCATGGGCACTGTCCGCAGGGTAATTATGTCGTTATAGAGATCTTTGCTAGCTCTATACACCCCTGAATTACGCACATACCAGTTTTAAATATGCCATTTTATTAATGGTGCATTACTTACTAATCACACAATGTCATTTACTATGTACTTGGAACATTTTGCTCTATATTGACTGCATACCTATAATGCTAACTTATACTGTTATTCAAGCTGACTACCTAGAATATTGCGGTGCCTTGATACAAGTATGGTAATATACAGTTTTCCTATGTACTGAGTTTATGAACGTTGTATAAGTTTATAAAATGGCATTAAAAGGGTTTTTTGAAACTTGTATTTTCCATTTAGCATGGAATAACCCTCAGTTCACCACCAAGAGGATGTAGGATCAATTGAAGTAAAGTTATTGGCTTTATGTCCATGAAAGTTAGCTGAAGGAGTCATCAGCAGGAAGCCGTCTGAGAAGTCTATTGTTTCCAATTGTAGTCTGGAATTCGAACAGTGTATGGATAGGATGACCCCCCCCCCCCTTTAGTAAGATCAATCTTAGTGAAATTCAGGCATGGGGCTTTGTCAGTGGGTTACTTTTGCAGCAAATGACGAACTCCAGCCGGTTGTCCATACCTTTGTCCTTCTTGCAAATTACGACCCAAAACTGAAGTACATTTACTGCTCCTCTGTCTGAACTACCATCACTTAAGGAAGCCCTGGATAATCCCAATTTGTTATTTTATGGGCATGAGGCACTACGCAGAAGCACTTCGAATTTTAAAATTGGATAAAACGGAACTTATTATATTTGTTGTGTCAAAATATGCACGTCGTGTCTGGCTTATTTGTGGGTTTTTAAAGTTTTTAGGTAAAATAATTCGTGCTAATTTTTATGTTTAATGTTTTAAATGTTGGTATTTATGGTGTTGAATTATTGTGTACAATGTATTTTATATGTGTTTGTGCTTTTCACCCAAATAAATAAATATTAAACATAAAGCACATTAAATATAAGAGGAGCTGTCTGACTTAGTGGACATGCCAGGGAAAGCTCACAGTTGCGTGAAAGAAGGATGTCTCGAGGTGTGAGTCTGCCCCTAGGGTCTGCAGCCTTGCCAGCTAGATGAACCTGAGAAGCAGAAATTAACTTCTACATTGCATGAGGATGGCGAAACATACTTTAGGCACTGGAGCACTTCTCCTGTTGATAAGCATTTACTGCCCCATCAACCTGCCTTCAGTGTAACTCCCCCACAGCCTGAGAGAAAACACCAGTGCTTTTGACCCAGTGATGCAAGGGGAGAAATTCGGAATAACTCTTAACTTGATGTCATTCTTGTGGACAATGTCCCATTCTTCTTGAAACTCAGCGCTGAGTCTACCTTGTGCTCCATCTACTCTTGGGTGGCCCTTTCTTCCTTGACACTCTCTCCTATGCCAAAACTGCAATGCCTGGCATCTGAATGGGTAGGATTATGTCAAATGTGGATGTCAGTTTGGGCTGCCATAGCCTAGAGCAGCCATAAACACATTCAAACCTTTGATCTTACTGTTTCCACTGAAAGTATTTTTCCTTTGGTGCTTCTCTCATTTTCTTGATCCACTCCTTGTGCTCAACTAAAGTTTCTGAATGTTTGCTGGGCGTGTCGGTTCTTTCTGTTCATGCCAGCTGGCAGGTTTGAAGGCTTTCTGCTTTTCTCGTGGAAGGATCTGAGAAGTTTGATGTTTTTCTCTAGCTCAGGAGTTTCAATTTACCTCAGGTTTGCTCTCCTATTCCTGCCTAGAAACTTACATCATACTCCCTCTTAGCCCCTAAAGGAAATTCATCTGAACTCTGTCTGCAAAGTACTCTTGCTAGTCAGTTCTGCCTGTAGGCTGTGGTAACTTGCAACTCTTGTCTGTTCTCCTTTCCTACAAGTTCTTTCTGAAGTCTGGTCCTTTGTCTTTCCCCTGGTTTTGCTTAAACAATACCTTGAAAAAGTATCCTTCCTTACTTTTTCCAACTCCTTCATCGGCCAGTGAAACTGCTCTCCATTCCTTAGATGTGAGGCTGGCTATTCTTTCCAAGTTTCTGATGCACTTTTTATGACTTGCGGGTTGGGCCACCTAAGACTTAATACTCTGTGGCAACCTTAAGTCATTGGTTGTTTGCTGCTATATCATTGGCCTATGCTCGATCTGGGGTCTCTTCCCTGAGTCTGTTCATGGCTCCTCCAAAGAGGGTTTGGCAGCCTCTCGGGCTTTAGCCTAGGGAGTATATATGGGGGTATAGTGGAGGTTTGCTGTGCTGGCACTTGGGCTTCTCCGGATGCTTTTGTTAACCATTGCAAACTATAGGGACTTCCCTATGGTGCTATATTTGGTTGTGTTGTATTGAGTGCTATCTGGAAATAAAGTGATTCTGTTGATTAAAATTTGCAGCTGTTCTGCATTACTTCATTGTTCACTGCTTTTTATATGGTCACTATTAAGGACTGTGGGGTCCATAAAAAGAAATCACTCTTCAGTTATGGGGTAAGTTTTTTTTGGAAAGCCTCATTTGCAGATCGTCTAATCATTATCTTTAGCAGTATGAAACCTCAGCTATTCTTTTCTGAGATGACAACTCTAAAGTTAGTAATACATTCAGACCTTATGAAGCAACAAGAATGGGTTAGGGAAAGATGTTTTAATGGTAGATCATCTACCTCATGCCATTTATATAGTTCAAGATTAAATTCAAGTTTAATAAAGTTTGGTTACTGCCTAGATAGATTATTCAAGCATCACAAAATTGAAATAGTCATACAAATAAAAACTCGCAAATATTCCCAAAATGTCATCAATTTTGTCAATGCAATAAAACAATTCCCACAGTTTAAAACGTATTCTCCTATTTCATTATTCATTTCATTGAGGTACATTTTCTCAGAAATTTAAAATTTAAAAAACAGGCAGTAACATGCATCTTCAATAATGTCTTAATATTTTACAAAATAGTTCACAAGATTTTGTTTTCCAGAGTTACATAATCAGCATTTTGAATCTTCTTATGGTTTTCTCAGCCCTTACTTCACTTCCATAATTGGGAGGTGGCCTAGTCTAAATTTAGCATCCACCTTCTGGTTTCCAACAACTGAATATTAATCAGATGTGGTTGAGGAAGCCATAATATAGACGTTTTTACTATTCACATACCTATTACCCTTTTTAAGTACCTCCTGATTATGCATCTGGCTATCTAGAATGAGAACAGTTTTTTATTTTTGTTTTCCAGCCACAATTAATTTTCTTCATACATACTTTCATCACAGTCACAATTCACACCTAAAACATATTTTGTAAGTTACCAAACCAAGGTCCAATCTGCTGTCTAACTGAGCATTTATTAACCAAGCATTAAATTATTCCCTCTAGTACTATGCCCATTTACACCAGAACATGTGTGCTATTGATTAATATTTATAAATAATACTTCTCACCCTTTTTTGGAACCTTCATCTACTACCCAGAGTACTTTGGACTATCCTCAGCCAGTGTGTCCTAATGGTTATTTCGGTAGATTGTATTATATACAGCTTTTCAAGTAAACATTACAAATCTATATACCAACATACTCACAATTTTAATTCATGTTTCTGGCAATACTTCAATTGATTTGTGTCCCATACTCCTACTCACTTTACACAGTGCGCCTGTCGCCATCTTGGCATGTCTCCTAATTTATTGAATGTGGTTGCTGAATGATAAATAGGGCTCCCGATTTTATGGTATTTTTTGTTTTTTACATTTCCATCTGTATTTATCCACATTTATCTTTTGGTCATTTTATCTGTAATTATCCATATTTATTTTGGGTGTTCCGATAAATATGAACTCCTGCTTGAATGCCTGCCAGGATTCAGAGATATGAACATCCAAAGAATATAAACCAATGCACCTATGTGAAAATATGCAAATTTAGGTATCAACCTTGTGCATGTCTACTGCTGTTTAAACCACTTTACTAACATTCCTTTCTTTATTAACCACTTGCCTATCAATCCACAGTGCTATTGGCCAGGCGGCCATGGCAGAGAGTATTTACAATCACCCAAAAGCAACCCAATTTCCATTTTTCATCCACATCTAAAGAGAAATACAGACAAGCAAAACAAATGTTTTTTGACTGTATTTATCTGTAAACATGGAAAACAGGAAGCCTTAAGTATTAATTACTGGCAAATGTTACTTCCAAATAACAATATTTTGTTACCTCTTCAAGGGGAGAGTTATCTAACTTTCTGGCGAACTCTTTTTTTTTTTGCTGCTTTCTAAATATCATGAATTTGGTTTTGCCTACACTCATTTTCATTAAATTAGGTCTACAATACTGAACAAACATATGAGGCATTTTTGCAGTAATTTTAATTTAATTTGATGGCATTATTGACATAGAACAAACATTAAAAGGCCTCTTGATGTAATTTGGGTGGGAATCACCATGCCTGTTCAAAGATCCTCAGGTACTTTTGTGATGTATAACAAGAAGGGTGTTAATATGCAACCTTGCCTCAACCCACTTGGGGTGTACATTGTTTTGCAACAGAACCCATTCTCATCTAGCTGTATGCTTGTCCTAGAACCTTTATGCAAGTTTATTACAAGATCTCACAGTTGTCTAAAGGCTCTCCTCTTTGGCATTTTATTTCACATAATTTTTCTGTCCACTAAGTCAAATACAGCAGGAAGATAAATAAATGCAACATAGAATGGTTCAATTTTTAGGACGGAAGGCTTCTCTCCCTATAATTCAAATAGCAGACACCCATGCAATGTATGAGGTTTCCATTTTATACCAATCGGATGTCTTGGTAAAATCCCAACTCTCAGCACCCAGTTGTCTAATTTTGTTTTTAACAGATATCTAGCAGAAATTGCCCTTGGAATGTCCATAAAAGCAATCATTCTGGTAATCTGTGGTATAGACCAACCTCCTTTTTCATACATGGGTAATTTGTTTCTTCCTATCCAGTAAACCAGTATCATATGTACTTTAAGGTTGTATCTACAAGAGGGGGTAATAATAGTGACCATTCTTTCTCTGACTTTTCATTAAGTCAGCAGTGATTCGATCGAGTCCATGAGCTCTTAAGGTTCAAAAATTGAAATAGAACCTCTTCTTGATGCAAGTACAATGTTATAATAATATTTAAAGTGTATTTAATATGTTTATATTGCTTTGTTTTCTCATACTTTTGATGTTCATAAATGTTTTTATTAATTTTGTACACATCAATTATATATTTAATCCAATCTTTCTTAAATCACTGGAGGAGCAATAATTCGTTTTTGCTTTCTAATAAGTTCTCAGTTATTTTCTAAAAATGATTTGTTCTTTTGTACTTTAAAGCTATTTTTATTTGTGTCCACAGTTTTTTCTTCTTTTGATATTTGACTTTTCTTAGTTCTTTTATTTCTTTTTGTAATTCTTTAATACATTGGTCTCTTATTTTTCTCTACTTTAAATGCTTCCCTACTGTTTGTGTTCAGAAATGTCCAGGTTTTATAGTTAGTATTTTTCTCAGTGTTAATTCTTGAAGTTTTGCCAACTTATATGTTCTACATTTAAGAGGGAGTGACATCCTATCACTTTTTAAATCTAAAGGTTGTAAGTGCTGCCTGATCACATGGGTATTTTAAATGTATCACAGTCAAGTACAATTTTCTCACTGTTAAGGGTAAATCTTTTCCTCTTGATTTGGCTTGAACCCATGCATTATCTGCTGTGGTATAACATTAACTTCCTAATATCTTTTGAGGCCAGTATCATTAGTAATTTCTGTTGGCATCTGGGTATAAGATAGCCAAATATGCAGAATAGACTATAAAACTAAATCAGTTCAATTTCTTTAATTAATTTAGTCAAAAGTTTCAAGTAGATGGTCTATTAATTTCATGGTGCAAAGTATGCATTAACCATGAAGACTCCACCGGAGTGGGCACGTGTTGCAGGCACAATTTATTTTCCTAGTCCATATTTTGAAGCTGTGAGAAACCTACTATAGGCAAGACATGTTCTTACTTCTTTGTTAGAAACTGATGTTGATATTAACTTGTTCAAACCTCCCTCTGGTTCACAAAGCTTTTCCTGTGGTTGTCTTGATACAAGTGATATATAGTTATTCAATTATAATGTTTTTAGATATCAGGTTGCCATCAAAGCTGCTATTCCCATCTGATTGATTGTTCATCCTGCTTCAAGCTGTTGCCACTTATTATTAGCTCCTACCAAACTTATATAACAATGTTCCAGTGCTCTTCATTAGGTTCCATGCAGTCATTGTACTCGTGTCTCAGGTCTTTTTGCTTCTTCTCTCTTGTTCCAGCCATAGTTACTATTATTTTGTTCTTCCTTATTCCTCATCTCTGTTTGTTTTATTCCATTAGTCAATTTTGTCATAATTATTTTCTACGTACAAAGTTATTGCCCTCTGAGCCTATGCTCTCCTGCTTTTTGGTATAGCTTACATTTGCATTGTTTTACATTCCCATTTGATAATTTGGTGCCTGGCCTCTACCACATCCACTGCAAGCCTCATTATCCTATTTGCTACTTTTAAGGTCTATACTAAAGTATTTTACTTACATTTCACTGCTGCTCCATACCAGATTTGGTTTTTCTTCAAAAAGCATATCAATTGTACATACTTTGTAGGCTAAATACTGAATGTTTATTGAGGCATTGGTGTTTACTGGTCTACATTGGGTTACCACTACTCCTTCTTGCATATCTGCTTCCAAGGCATTATATTATACTCCAAGGCATCTTATTATATTATTACATTAAATATTTGGTTTCTTCATTTTCCTCTTTTGAGTTTTCCCCAAATTCTAATTTGTCAAATGGCTTTGCTATTGAATTGTTTCTGATCTACAAATTGTCCTTCAAATTCAAACATAAATGTTCTTTTCTTCATTACTCTTCTAAGTTGTTTTTTATTGTGAAATGTCATACTTGGTTTATTACTTAATTTTGTAAATGTGGGTTACATTTCATTATTCTTTTTCTTTTTGTTGGTTTTAAATATACTATTTAGACTTGTTTCAATACCTTCTTCGACCTCAAAGCTGTAAATAATTTTTCAATACCATCTGCTCTTCCCAATATTCTCAATTTTGTCTATATGCTTTGTTAGACACTGTGAGTTCTTTATGGTCATATTTATTCATATACTCATCTATATATTTTCCTAACCTTTTCTTTCAATTTGTTCTGCAATAACAAGGTCCTAATTTTGAGGTTCAGTATCTTTCACTTACGGAATGATAATATTCTGTTTATTAATATATTTTACCCCAGCTAATAATATATTCAAGGGAGTCAAGATATCACCATTATCCTACCTTTTCTGTTGTATCTTGTAAAACATGGCAAAGGTAAGTATACTCTTTGGTGGAACACTCCAGCAAAATACCAAGTAAGCATGCACTACAAACTGCATTTACCATAATGCTAAGAGGCGAACTGTGCTGGGAGGTCAGCAGTGTGCTCCCACCCCTTCCTGTTTGAAAAGGCTCCCTTGAGCCATTGAGCTGACGAGCTTGTGGAGATGCACCTGTGTGCCTATGAGAGGTACTGAGACCTGTAACAATTGTGGCAGCCTGCTCAGCCACCCCAGATGAAAACCGTTTTTTTTGTTTATCTCTACTGATGAAGGATATAATCCAGAAGCACGTGTCTAGAGATGTACAGCACTAACCTGCACCAACTTTGGTGAAACACTCCCGCAAAAAAACATGTAAGCATGCTATACAAAGTGCATTTACCATAATGCTAAGGGGCGAACTGTGCTGGGAGGTCAGCAGTGTGCTCCCACCCCTTCCTGTTTGAAAAGGCTCCCTTGAGCCATTGAGCTGGCGAGCTTGTGGAGAAGCACCTGTGCGCCTATGAGAGGTACTGAGACCTGTAAGAATTGTGGCAGCCTGCTCAGCCACCCCAGGTGAAAATCGTTTTTTTGTTTATCTCTACTGATGAAGGATATAATCCAGAAACACATGTGTCTAGAGATGTACAGCACTAACCTGCACCAACTTTGGTGGAACACTCCAGCAAAATACCAAGTAAGCATACACTGCAAACTGCATTTACCATAATGCTAAGGGGCGAACTGTGCTGGGAAGTCAGCAGTGTGCTCACACCCCTTCCTGTTTGAAAAGGCTCCCTTGAGCCATTGAGCTGACGAGCTTGTGGAGATGCACCTGTGCGCCTATGAGAGGTACTGAGACCTGTAAGAATTGTGGCAGCCTGCTCAGCCACCCCAGATGAAAATCGTTTTTTGTTTATCTCACCTGATGAAGGATATCATTCAGAAACACATGTGTCTAGAGATGTACAGCACTAACCTGCACCAACTTTGGTGGAACACCCCAGCAAAATACCAAGTAAGCATGCACTACAAACTGCATTTACCGTAATGCTAAGGGGCGAACTGTGCTGGGAGGTCAGCAGTCTGCTCCAACCCTTTCCTGTTTGAAAAGGCTCCCTTGAGCCATTGAGCTGACGAGTTTGTGGAGATGCACCTGTGCGCCTATGAGAGGTACTGAGACCTGTAAGAATTGTGGCAGCCTGCTCAGCCACCCCAGGTGAAAATCGATTTTTGTTTATCTCTACTGATGAAGGATATCCTCCAGACACACATGTGTCTAGAGATGTACAGCACTAACCTACACCAACTTTGGAGGAAACATTCCAGCAAAATACCAAGTAAGCATGCACTACAAACTGCATTTACCATAATGCTAAGGGGCGAACTGTGCTGGGAGGTCAGCAGTGTGCTCCCACCCCTTGTTTGAAAATACTTTTTGATTCTCACAGACAGTTCCAGTGTAAAGGGAGATTAAAGGTTCATGATAATGGCTTTCTTTTATGATTCAACCCATGTATCCTCACAAACTCCTTTCTTACACTGTCCCACTCTTTATTCTGTAATGGTTAACTGGAATTTTATGAAATGATAGAACACTAGCATGCATACATTTTACTACCCTGCAGCTTTAAAAGAACACAGCATGACCTCTGAATGATATCACAAAATAAATAGAACATTCAACCCTTCATAAACCGAGTATCCTTGATTTTCTTCATTTTGTTTGCTGCTCCATGGCAAATAAGTACCTCTGTGGTGTTTGACTATTATTAGGGTAGATTTATCAGTAGAAGTATGTTTATTTAGAAATGGTTAATCCTGACGAGTCTTATGTAATTTCGGGACCACTCTTAATGTATGGGAGTAAAATGATGTTTTACTGTATTATTTGACTGGAGTAAGTATTGTTATTGTCTTTTTTTTTGTATTTTTTCCAACACTAGTGTGAGTTTTATTACTCTAGGATGATGGCTTCTTTTAAAAGCATCTCACTTTTCTTCAGGTGAATTAGTTTAATAGTGAAAAACCTTGCAGCCAGCATAACCTGTTATCTGTGGCTGGTGTGAAGCTTTAACCACCATTTTAGTTTTTGGCAATATGCACATGCAAGGGCATCCATGTCTGTATGACACATAGGGGCTGAGTACGAGTTTCGGCGTTGCGGGAGCAGGCGGTATGCTACTGCTGCACCCCAGTCTAACAAGAGAGAATGCCAATACTGATATATTCATTTAACGCATCTTATGGCAACCAAAGAAGAAAAGAAATTCAAAACTGGGAAATGCTATTTAATAGCTGTTTATTTTTAATTAATTTAAAGGATTCCAAAAGTGATGCTTAGTACATACTAAATTGGAAAATTGCAAGCGCAAAATTGAATGATAGGACACAAAAAAGGAAGGTAAAATCTCAATCACCACTTCAAAACTCATACGTATCACAGTCATCCCACTCATATTCACATTCAAACATTTCAGACACAACAAAGTTTCCACAATGAAAGTGGGACAATAAACACAAAAAGATGGAATATAAACAGTCTGCTCATGTTATGAAATTTATCTAAATGATTTCAATCAATAACCAACTGAAATGTTTAAAAAAAAAAATAATAATCAGTTATAATTCAAAACACAATTTCAGATTGAACAAGTAATATACAGGAAATTCAAGTGCAAAATACATTGACACAAGAAAAATACAAGGCAGACTGAAGGAGAGGGCCTACGCGTTTCGAATCCCTACAACTCAAATAGGGATTCTCCTCAGGGCCAGGGGACTTTCTGAAAAATAAACAGAAACAAACAACTAAGTAGGTGTTCTTTGTCTAATGTACAAGAGCACTAGCGAGCACTACTACACCAACATGATCACATCGCTTACCCTCAGTAGTAAATAGAGTGCTGAAGGTTCCTAAAAGAGTGAAAGGGGAGAAAAGGACACATGCTTGGTGTCAATGGATAGAAAAAGTTTAAAAAAATAAAAATAACCAATAACATAAAACCTGTCATGACCCAATATATTTCAAACAATAGCGGGTGTACCTTGGAGTAAATGCAAAGGCACCGACTTTGAAGAAGTGGTCGGGTGGTCGACGTGCGATCTGAGGGCAGAGGAAGCACGGATCAGTATAACCGACTAGTAGTGTTGCCCGCAGTATTAGTGAATCTAGCAAAAAGGTGGTTCTTACCCGATATTCCTAAGGTGGAAGCATAGCCACAATCAGGGCTAGGACGTGTGCTACGGTAAAATCCAGTGTACACAGATAAATTGGCGTCTTGTGTCCAGTCTGAAATAACGAGGGGAAAGGTATAAGTCCCCAGTGCTGTTCATAAATATTTCGGCAAAATCCACAAAAGAGCAAGTATGCCCGTGCTTACCGGAGCTATGGTGTAATCATCCAATGAAAGCTACCGGCGTTCTCAGGGCACTAGTCTCTGGCGCATGCGCGGTCACAATGGAGCCGTAGGGAAAGCGAGCTACTGCTTTAAAATCGCAGTCACGTCACAGGACTTCCAGCGGGGGATGTGACAGACAAGGAATTAATATTGTATGACAGGCGCTATTGAGGAGAATAATTATAATCCTCATATAAGTCCACAAAAAAGACAGTGTAAAAAGGGGTAGTGTTACTCCAAATATCACGCAGTGCACAGGCTGCCGGAGGGTCTCAAAATAAACACTATGCTTAGCTTAATGAGGAAAGTGTAAAAGTTTCTTCACAGGACGCAGAGCGACTTATAATTTATAGATTTCCGACAATTAATTTAGACCTATTGAGGCCGTATCAAATTTGACAATCAAGAGTGCCTCCCTTTTAGAGAGTTTAGAGTCCCAATCCCCTCCTCGTGGGTCTTTTTCGACCTTGGAGATGATAGTCCATTTTAGATCACTGATTTGATGGTTAAATCTGTTCCAGTGGTTCACTAGTGGCGCAGTTTCCACTTTGTTTTTGATCCTTGATTTATGTTGGGAGATTCTCTGGCGGGCCTCTTGGTTGGTTTTACCAATATATAAGAGTCTACATGGGCATATGATCCCATAGACGACGAACTTGGACTTACAGTTGCTAATTGTTTCGTGTTTCCACGATATGCCATTATTCTGGAATAGGGATCCTTCTATAGTGGAATCGCAGCACAGACATGTACCACATTTGTGGTGCCCTATAATGGGAGTTAAACCCATCATTTGTCGTAGCGTAGGTTGTTTGGCTGTAGTAATAGCCGCTCTCACCACATAGTTGGCAATACTATTTTCCTTTTGAATGCAAAAAGGGGTGGTTGATTCAAGATTTCGTCCAGACCTTTTACCAGGTGCCAGTTTTGTCCAATGATCTTATTCAAATTGTTTGCATTTGGACAATATGTAGTCACACATACTTGGCGCTTTAGTTGGGGTTTATTTCGTCGCTCAAGCAAGGTTTCCCTTGGTATCCATCTCACCCGTTTCATGCAGTTTCGAACCAATCTTCTAGGGTATCCACGGTCACACAATTTAGACACCAGATTATTGGCATGGAACTTGTAATCTTCATTGGATGTGCAATTTCTGCGTACCCGCAAAAATTGACCATAGGGGAGGTTTTCTTTTAGGCTCCTCGGATGATTGCTAGAAAACAAGAGGGCTTTATTGCTGCACCCCGGCACCACCAAGACTCGCCACTTGCCCATCAGATTACTACTGTAAAGTGGTCTGATGGGCGGACAGCAAGGCGGTCCCATGGATGTGCCTCTTTCAAAGGCAGTGGTGTCTTTGAAAAAGTCACCGCAATGGGGCCGCACAACAAGGTTCCTGAATGGTATGGACTTGAAAGTCCATGCCGTGCAGGAACTGGTGTGCATGCACACAGGAGGGCACATGTTATGCCCCACTGTCTGCATCCACATGCAGTGGAGGCACAGGGGGCCCTGTAAAGCCCCCTTTGTTTCCTCTCCACAATGCTGTACATGGAGGAGGAACCTCCATTACCCCGCTGTTGGAGAGGAAATCCATCATATAATTGGCGGGACCAAGGGAGTCCTACCAAGCATATTGCAGCCTCTGACGGCTGCAACACCACCACCACCAACACGACCAGAGAACCGCATAAGTGGTCCCAGGGCGGTCCCAGGGCAGTCTGATTGCCCAACTCTTAATGAGGTGGCTGGACCGTCGGTGTGGCGGTTGCTGGCTGACTCGTAATCGGCCCGTTAGCATCTTCATGTTGAAATGGACAGTTTTTTTATGGGAAGATGAACTTGATGTCCTTATCACGGTGTTCTGGGGCTATCTAGATCGAGTAGTGATTGTTTTGTGGCTCAGGTGACAGAGACAAGGCTCCTTATGCAAGATTACTTTGCGATAGAAATGTTATATATTTCAAGGTTGAGTTTGGAAATGGCAAGCGAAGCCACGTACAAGGATCCCCCCCTGAGTAGACAAAAACACCCTGGAGTAGAAGTGGCAGCAGGCCCCGGACCATCACTGAACAGCGATGAAGATCGCTACGAAATAACTACAACACAGATCAAGACACAAATTGCCAAAGGGAGGCTAGAAGGAGCCCCAGGCCCCAACAGAATTGAATTCCTCCAATGCTATATAAGCACCATGCAGAATACTGAAGCATTGGTCCCAGTCTTCAAGGACATACAGTATACACAAACAATCCCAGAGTCATGGAAAGGGTCAACGATCAGCCCAATTTTCAAAGAGGGCGATCGTAATATTCCAAACAATTACCGATTTGTTGCCCTAATTGATATAGAAGCTAAGTACTATGCGGGAGCAATCCTTGAAGAACTAACATCCTGGGCATCGGCAAATTCCATCATCCCCGTGAACCAAGCTGGGCTCTGGCGAGGTCAGGGAACCACTACTAACATTATGGAGCTAGTTCTGTTGACTGATATGGCTAAAGTTGCAAAGTACACCTTATTCTGCTTCATAGACTATCTTGCAGCTTTCGATCGCATAGACCACACTAAACTATGGCAGAAATTGGAAAAGTGGGGGATACCAAAACTTGTCTTAAACTAGCTGATATTGCTACACACGTACAACTGGATCAAGATCAAACTAGGAGCGGGGACGCACTTCTCAAGGCAAATCTCCATCTCTAAATTTCAGCACCCCTGCTTTTTAATCTTTTTCTGGCCGATCTCCCCAGGGAACTGGACAAGAGTACACCACATGCCCCAAAATTTGGAAAAACACTGCTGTCCAACCTGTCATATGCAGATGTCCTAGTGCGTTAAGTCAGACTCCTATTGGCCTGCAACATCTCCTGAATACCACTAATAGTTTCTCTCAACGTAATGCCCTAAATATAAATCTAAAGAAAACAAAAATTATGACGGTTAATTATCTTAAGAGGAAACAGATCAACTGGTGCTTTGACGGGCATGTTTAGACCAGGTAACAACCTACACACAAGCTATTTAGCAATGAAGCCTCTGAAGAAGGTGCTGCTAGACTTAACCCTTGACCCTTTACTACAGGTGATCCGAGCAAAATTACAACCAATGCTAATGTATGGGAGTGAATCAATTCAAGGGAGAGATGCAGCGGCCTTAGATAAAACAATCGCCAACATCTATAGAGCATTATTCCATCTACCAATTTACATGTCACCAGCCCAAATACGCCTAGAATTTGGGCTAGAAAAACAAACAGTGGAAAGGAGTGGCGCATATGTAAAAGGCTGGCACAAGATCAATGGCACAAAGCAGGATCCCTAAACTCGCACCTTTGGAACGAGCTGTCATGCCATGGAAAATCACCCGCTAGGGAGTACTTGCTTGACTCTCTAAAGCGACTGGGACTGACCAACCTCGGTGCAACCTACACAGATCACAAGAGTTTTAAAAATATAGCAACAAAAGTAACAAGAATGGTATCCATTGCAGAAGATAAGGACACACTCTCCAAAAGGGCTCATGGCTGGGCAGTGCTTAGTGACTACAAAGTTCTTAAACCTCACTTTTATTTTAAAACAGGAGTCAAGATGAGGATAAAGGAAAAGTTCCTAAAGCTCCGCTTTGGCATTTGGCCAATTCTTCCGGACCTGCCTCCCTGGAAAAGGAGACCAGGAGAGCAGATTTGCCACCTTTGTGAAAAAGGAAACAAGGACCTTGTGCACATCATCTGCGCCAACCTAAAGGACATAAGATGCACCTTACTCAGACCAATGCTCAAACAGAGCCGTATTAGGACCTGCAGCAGGCAGCAAAACTGTGCTTTATTATAGCCTTATAGCCCGCCGTATAGGTTATACCGGCTATTAAAGGCCCTCTCCAGCGTTAAAGGCCCCGAGCCGAAGGCGAGGGCCTTTAACAAGGGAGAGGGACTTTAATAGCGGTATAGCCCATCTACGAAGGGCTATAAGGCTATTAGAACATTCTGTCACTAGAGGGCAGAATGTTCTAACAAAAAAACAAAGCCTTTTGGGAGTGTGAGGGGGTTGGAATCCCCTCAGGTTCCCTGAAGCCTTTGTTCACAGCCAGAGCTGTGTACAAAGAATCATTGGAATGTTGGTGCTCCAGGCTTATACCAGCCTTTATAAGCCCAGAGCACTCCATTGTTTTCAATGGAGCTCCCAACATTCCAATGTTCTAATCTGGCAGAAACACAGCTAAACTGCCCACTTACAAAATTCTTTGACATAGTGGCAGGGAGACTTAAGTAATTAAACCAACACTGAGTAGCAAAAAAGTCAAGAAAAAAGTCTTACTATGTAAAAGTCAAGGAGGGGACAGAATATATTTAACTGTTTGTGCTGATACAGTCACATTTAGGGTATCCATTCAATGTAAACAGATTCCCATCAGTCGCCACACCGAATCCGCCCTACATCATCTGGGATCTTTTATACCATCAAGGTAGAGTGGAATGCCCACAAATGACTGACAGATCTCAAAAAGTTTGACCTATCCTGTGGGACCCAGTTTAGCTATCGTGTGGGGTGTCTGACTGAAAAAGCCGTGCCCAAATATGTGAAAAAAGTGAGTGAACCAGTGAGTTACTAAAGATGATAAAATTGGATAGTAAAGGGGAAAGAAAAACTTTTTAATATGTCCTCTTTTACTCCCAAATTAATAAAAGAGTGCGAAGTGGTACTAACAAATAACCACTACAAAGAATGGAAGGTCGACATGTTTCTGCAGATTGAATGGATCCAAGAGGTATCCTACTGCTTCTTCAGGACCATTAGCGCTGCTGCTATTTAGAATTTAAAAAGGTAAAAAAATTACCTGAATGTTAATTATTCCATCCTTCTCCTAAGTGGTAGGAGAGAAAAGCTCCACCTCACCTAGCTACAGCGCAGGTAAACGGAGCACCGCTCTGTCCGTCGATTCTCCGGACTTCCCTCTGGGCTGTTCGGAGAGGTCTTAAGTGTCATCACAAGCAGACATTGAATAACAACATAGCTCAGCTGTTTTTTTTTTACTGTTACTTAATTTGAAATGCTCCTGTTTGACTAACTTTTGACTACCTCTTGAAGCACAGGCACTTTAAATCTGATGAGTGTGAAAGCCCTAAAACTTGAATTTTAATATGTTGTATTTTATGATGGTTTTTATTCTTTTTTTGTCTTGCATTGCATTATGTAAATGAATTTGTTAATGATACTTGTATGCAACGATTTTTATTAATCATGCATAATAATACTAAACTAAACTAAAACTGAAGCACTCTGAAAAGTGAGCGTCTAGTACTGAAGTACAGGAAGATATAATTAAGAGGCTGAATGCCAAGTGAAGGAGTCGGTTCAGAGTACTGAAGACTGAGTATTAAATAATAAAGTCGAACTGGAATCATTGTTCAACACCATTTGCATCTTAAATTAGTGGGATTAGTTAATCGCCTCAAAACAGAAATACTTAAGTCAATCCTTTCTGTGACTGAATCTCAGGAATGGTACTCAAGCAATGAAGACACGCTTGAGTGGAGCTGACCTGAGCTAACAGATAGCTTTTTTAAATTTGTGGATGTAATCTTAAGCATGTTTCACTTATCCAACTTTTCAAAACATCCAATGTTTGCCTTTAATAAAGACAAGGAACTTGTGATGTTTTAGCTCAATCATGTAGTGATTTTATTGACATTCTGTTGCAATGATTTCAAATAATTGTATAATAAATATTTCAGTTCACAATATAGTGGTAGATGCATTACTGAAGGGCTCAAATTTGGATCTGGGTTTACTTGAGGGACGGTGTCAGCATGCAATTTGCTGTCTTGGGAGTGGCAATGCTGGCATGCTACCTAAAAGAAGGAAGGCCATTTTGATGAAGATAAATCCCAAGTTAGGGGGACTTACCGAGGAAGGAGGCGAGTGATTTGGCCAAATGGCTTCTCTTTGAAGGGATGGTGGAGTCCCTGGGAAAGTATAAGGTCACCTTCACAGCCTTGGATAGGGATCAGGTGTCTATGAGGAGAATGTTTGATGGGCTTTTATATGGTAGGGATGGAAGGAGAGTGCAAGCATCTGGCCATATCTATTTTAAGTCCGAGTGCAATCAAGGAAAGGGCTCTTTTTGAGGAGCCCAAGGAGCTCACTAGTTTTTTCACTCACAATTCTTGAGGTTTCTAGGGTTCAGTGAGGACACGCTAAAGAATACATTGAGGATGCCTAGAAAGAAAGGGAAAATGATGAAGTAGCTAATTTCTTCAAGTTAGGAAATGATTCCCTGATGCATTTAGCGAGGGTTATTTGGTTTACTCTGCTGATTGATATGAGCAATATTTCTGGGGCCTCTACATTACAGACCTCTGAAGAAGGTAACACGTACAGGTTTGGCAAAGGGGCTATGGTATAGAGACAGAGTTTGGATCTCAGTGAAGGCGAAGTAGGAATTATAATGGTGGCTAGAGAATCTCTAGACATGAAATGAGAGAGAGATTTTTGCCACTACACTGGATTATGTTTCATAGGCAGAGCGAGCAGTGTAGTTTTGGGAGCAAAATTCTTGCCGCAGGAGGAGGGAAGTGGTCTGGGAAGGAGAGACCAGAACATTTTTTGGGAAATATCTGAAGTTTTTCAAGAATTGGATTCAGGAATGTTCAGTTTTGTTGAGAATGATCAACATTACGGTAAATATGTTAGGCATTAGCAGGTCAAAGAAGTTGTTGGAGGTTGCAAGGAGATGTTGTACTACTGTCTGGAACACGAAATAGACCTGGTCACCTAGAACTTACCTAGGGAAACAAATTTGTTTGCAGACTAAAATTCAAGGTATTCGGAGGTTTTGTGGAGTAGGAAGCTGAATCAAGAGATTTTTTGACGATTTGGGAAATTTTGGGTCCATTAGATATGGATCTTTTTGTGTCTTTTCAGCTTCAGACCTATAGGCGTTCAGATCAATGGACCGCAGCGGGAAACTTATTGAAACAGAATATAAAGAATATAATGGGTTACGCTTTTCCACTATTCGGTATAATTAGGAGGTTACTGCTTCTTGTGAGAAGGTAGGTGTGTCAGGATGTTCTGGTGATGGCTTTTTGGAAGACTCAT
Organism: Lissotriton helveticus; assembly: GCF_964261635.1. Classification (NCBI taxonomy): domain Eukaryota; kingdom Metazoa; phylum Chordata; class Amphibia; order Caudata; family Salamandridae; genus Lissotriton; species Lissotriton helveticus. The sequence goes on along the minus strand of NC_136065.1, from coordinate 669,307,326 downwards.
GCTTGGTTTCCTGCACTGCTAGAGCTTGCGACAGAGGAGCAGTTTTTAATTCCAACATTAAAATGTTTGTTGGAAGGAGTGTCAGGGTAGGAACTCCTACTGGTGGAGTCAGGTTCTCTCAACCTTCTTGTCTGGAGGATATCACGGAATTTGAAGGATACAAAGCTCTTTCTGATGAGCCTGCTAAGTTCTTCAATGAATCATGGCCACCACAGAATTAACAAGAGGTACATAGGAGCATGTAAGAAATGGGCTAGTTGGTGCTTAGAAAGAGGTCTGAATCAAATAGAGGATGAGTTCATGGTAGCAAAATCTTTTTCAGAATTTTTTTTAAATGTTCAGAGTTAGATGACGGTAAATTGTTATTGGTCAGCTATTGCATCAGGATGCTGTTTAATAAATGGATTGTCTATTTGTAGGATTTCTTTGGTTAAAAGGGTGATAAAGGGAATTAAGTTAGAGACCTACTCTTTCTAGGTACAGTTCTTTGTGGTATTTAATTTAGATTTTTAGATTAATAGTGGGTTTACCCGGAAATACTTTTCTGCCAGTCAGTGAATTAACTAGGAAGTTGGCATGGTTACTATGTTAGATGTCCATTAAAAGGGTTTCAGATGTGACAGCTTTATGGCTATCAAATAGAGTTTTCCCGCCTAATGGTGTCTTTTTTGTTACATGGAAAAGGACAGACCATTGCAGGTTCAGTTTTGTTATCGAAGTTATGATTCATGTCCTAAGTTATGAGTGGTTTGTTTAATGAAAGACTGAGGTGCATGTGAGTGACAATAAAAATTCAGCTACAGATCATATGTTAAGCCGATCATGTTTGTTTCTTGTGCAACTGTTGTGAGATGGGTTAAAGCTATAATGAAGAAGGCAGATGTTTCCAAATTCAATGCACCCAGCTGATCCTCTCCCTCACCAGAGACCCCAACACCGCCAGAACCAGCCTACACGAAGGGATGAAAGATGTCGCCGAGTGGATGAAGAACAGCCGCCTGAAACTGAACTCGGACAAGACGGAAGTCCTCATCCTGGGACCATCACCCTCTGCCTGGGACGACTCCTGGTGGCCCCCCGCCCTGGGCAGCGCACCCAAACCTACGGACCATGCACGCAACCTGGGCTTCATCCTGGACTCCTCCCTCTCGATGACCAGACAAGTCAACGCCGTCTCCTCATCATGCTTCCACACCCTTCGCATGCTCCGCAAGATCTTCCGATGGATCCCGACCGAAACCAGGAAGACGGTCACCCAGGCTCTCATCACCAGCCGACTGGACTACGGAAACACCCTCTACGCCGGAACCACAGCCAAGCTACAGAAAAGACTCCAACGCATCCAGAACGCCTCCGCCCGACTCATCCTGGACATCCCCCTACGCAGCCACATCTCCGGACACCTGAGGGACCTGCACTGGCTCCCCGTCAACAAGAGGATCACGTTCAGGCTCCTCACCCACGCACACAAGTCTCTCCACGATCTGGGCCCCAAGTACCTTAACGACCGCCTGACATTCTACACGCCCACCCGCCAGCTACGATCCACCAGCCTCGCCCTCGCCGCCGTACCACGCATCCGAAGAGCTACCGCCGGAGGCAGATCCTTCTCCTACCTGGCGGCCAAGACCTGGAACTCCCTCCCCACCCACCTTCGGCTGACCCAGGACCATCTCGCCTTCAGGAGACAACTCAAGACCTGGCTGTTCGAGCAGTAATGGACCCCCCCCCCCAAGCGCCTTGAGACCCTTCCGGGTGAGTAGTGCGCTATACAAGTGTTATGATTGATTGATTGAGCATTTAGCCAAGGCGCAAGATTTTCACCGGTGCTACCCCGTTAAAGAATGTTTGTTATCTGGTGACCGTCGTAAGAAGGTGACATTGGCACCCATGCAATCATGTGTGATAATTTTGTCATGATTGTTTCAGTGTTGTTTTCTTCGCTGGCATTAATTATTGAATTGATCACATAGTCAAGTCGTGGTTAAGTCGATCTAAAAAAAACACGTCAACATCGATCGTTTGTCTCTAAGAAGACAATTGAATGTCAGGTCACGTGATCAGGTTGACCTGAGGAAAAAAAATAACAATATTGGTCTTATGTATGCAACCTTTACATTTATTCTTTTGGACCGCACTTGGATGGTAGTGGTTTCATGCCAACTAACTCATTCGCACAAGATATATTAGATGAACCACAGTGGTTACTTTCCTTGTTTCAGTGTATTATTTTGCACAGAATATACTCTCCAACACACGGTAACTAATTTTGCTATTTAAGTTTCTTGTTTTAGACAACAAATTGTGGTTATTATAGTTTTGTGTATATTTATTCTGTTTACTTAGTGTATTGATTGTATGTTCGCCTCAAGATGTCACATAATTTGTATTCTCCACCTTGTTTCTTTTCTTCTCCTGGTGAACCGGGTATGCCATGGGAGAAATGGATTGATTAATTTATTATTTATATGCTAGCTGCATATAATGAGAGATTAGCTTATAAAAGGTAACAAGCAATATTATTGCATTCATCGGGGCAAGGTATGTTTTAGAATTTATCGCACAATACCCGATATTCAAGTGAAGAGGATGGTGATAATCGGTGTCCCACGCTGTACCTGCTGTACTTGCCCACGGAGAGTCTTACCCTCGTTGCTGCTCCTCACTTGCCTGCAGACGTCCAGCCGCCCCAGTGACCGGTAGTCCTCCCGCCGCCGCACCTACACCGAAGCGGCCGCCGAGTGGAGGACTGCCATCCCCAGGAGGCAGTGCGGCGCCACGTCATCTTGCGCGCCCGGAGGCGCCATAAATGAACCGGCACATCGAGGAGCGGGTGTGTCCCAGGCTGTACCTGCTGTACTTGCCCACGGAGAGTCTTACCCTCGTTGCTGCTCCTCACTTGCCTGCAGACGTCCAGCCACCCCAGTGACCGGTAGTCCTCCCGCCGCCGCACCTACACCGAAGCGGCCGCCGAGTGGAGGACTGCCATCCCCAGGAGGCAGTGCGGCGACACGTCATCTTGCGCGCCCGGAGGCGCCATAAATCAACCGGCACACCTACGTCGCGGGAGCGCGCGGGAGCGCGCGGGAGCGCCCGGGGCGAAGCCCGGGCAAAGGGCGGGCCCTCTACGGCCCTCAGAGGCCAGAGGAGGCTAGGCTAGGCCACCCCCCTTAACATTCATTAAGGCTTGGAAATCAGAGGGAATTTGCCTGGAAAAGCCTAAAACAGCCCTAACACTACCTCTAAACAGGAAGAGGGAAAAAAAAAACGCTAACACATCTGGTATTGAAGTAAGATCATCTTGTACTCATTTTTCCTTTTCCTTTTATCTCTTATGGGCACAAGATAAACTCTAATTGCACCACAATCATGTCTAAAAGAAATACTTCTGTGGCACCTGATACACCAAAGAACACTATGGACAATTATCTTGTTCAGGTGGTCAATAAGATAAATAGTGAACGTAGACACTCGCTGGGTTTATACCAGTCTCCCATCCTCCCCTCTATGAGTCCCCTTGCTAACCCACAAATAAGCGATGCTATACAACTAGACCCTAGCATCATTGCCCGTGAAATTGACTCCACAGGCAATGCAAGTATGGATATAAGTGGTCCTAATGGGGCTGACATGGAGATTCACACGGACACTGACCTGGACACACATACTGACATTGTGATGGAAGAAGTACCGTCTGTAAAGCGGGCGACTAGGGCAGTTAGAGCGTGTCGTAAAACGCAAAAAAATCGTGGGGGGGGAAGGTCTGGGAAGAATAAAGCTACTCCATCACCAAAACCTAAAAGCAAATGTCGGGAGTATGAGGAGGGAAATACAAGGGAGTTATTGGACGAAGCTTTATTGTCTAAAATCTCAGAGCTGTTAGAGCTGAAAATTCAGACATTTATCAAGCCGCTGATTAGTAAAATTGACAAACTCTCTGCGGTAATAAAAAAATTGGGAGGCACTCAAGACACATTAGTTGATGCGATAGGCACTGTTTCAAAGAGTGTTACAAAGCAGTTGGACCGTCAAGAGACACATAATATGGGTGGGATCGTATCAGATGTACTTCCACTAGAGGCTATCCCCCCTGAGAATCCACAAATTGGACCTATCATCCATGAACCAGTAAAAGAGGTCCCAATAGATCCACCGCTTGCACCAGCTCCCTATAGCCTTGAGAAAGACTCGTCACAATTTGTATTAGAAGCTGCACCTTTGATATTAGTATTAGCAAATGTACCTACCCTATCACCTGACCTAACAGAATCAACATCATCACTAACAAGTAAGGCATTACATTGGCTATCAAATAATATGAGGATGGCGCAGTGGGGAGAACAGCAGTTAGCTGATGAAGTTAAAATGGCAAGGAGGGTTTCATGGATTGGGAATAATCCCAAAAAATGGAAGGGCGATTGTGTTGTGTTAAATTTCCATAACTCAGCCACACTCCCGAATATTTTGCCCAATATTCTTCCTCCACAACGAAGAAGTGGCACCATAATCCCCCTTACATTGGAATTTTTCTACAATGAGCTGAAAAAAGAACCCAAACAAAATGCCCTGAAGTCAGTATGGATGGCAAGAAACAACAGATGGGGTGGGGGACTTATGCTAACTGATTCTAACATTGCCCTAGGCAATAGGGTTGGTGCATGGCTAGGTGACCAGCAAAAAACGCCCTGTTTGACTACCCAAGGGCCTAATTGGAACTTGGTGAGTAGACGGGGTCCGTATAATCATGTGAACATGTATGCGCCGACACATAATGATAATTACGTTGGAAGATGGCTAGGTGACCAGCAGAACTTGCCTCACCCTAATACCCCAGTGCCTAGATGGAATTCAGCTATAAATGAATGGGGTTTTGGGGCTCCGTCCTACAATTGTGGTATTAGCACCTCCAACAGGTTTGGGGCTTTGGCTGGTCTTAACGACTGTGATTGACTCAAGGGGAGGGGGCTTTCCAACGAAGCAATGGATGACATTCCTAGGTATAATACCGATGCTGAGCCCAATCAAAATGCATTGGATTGTATGGGAGAATTGCCGCTCTATCATCCTACTAGACAAAATGATGTGATTCAAACATTGAATACTGATGTCCTCGAGAACATTAGACAACCCCAGGCACAGGCAAATCAAGAAATCCTAGAAACAGATAAAATATTTTGCTGGAACATTGCAGGGTTGAGAAAAAATCTATCGGATCCAGCTTGGCACCAATATCTTGACAACGGGGACCTTATCCTGTTCCAAGAAACTTGGGGGTTGGAGAATTACTTTAAGGTTGACTATAGATCTTTTTTTATTCCTGCAATAAACACAAATGGGGGCAGACCTTCTGGCGGTTTAACAATATGGGTCAAGATTACAGGGGGGATAAGCTTTAAGCAAATAGACACTAACAATTCTGACCTTCTGATGATTGAATTAAAAAAACCCAAGGGACAGACTATCTATGTGATTAATGTCTATAATAGACCACATCAAGCATGCAAAGAATCGCCAGTTATAACCCACTTAGGTATCATCATGGCAGGGCTAGATCGGAATGCAACGGTAATTGTAGGTGGCGACTTTAACAGAAGTTTCGAGCCCATATTGGGTCTTGAAGACATCCATAAAGACGAAGATAGTGCCAACAATATACCCCTGGTTGACACGACTTATAAAGCAGCCTGCACTGTGAGTGCCCTACAATTACTGAGCTTAACGTTTGAGTATGGGCTGCGTGCATGTAATGGGCGCCTGCCTTCAGATTGCCCCAGTAAGCCAACATTTATTAGAGGTGTTTGTTCTAGTCATTTAGATTATTTCATGGTTTCTTTACATTTATGGCCTATGGTAGTGGATCTAAAAGTGGATGATCGCATGGAGAGCGATCATTACCCTTTGATCTTATCTATTCAAAATTTGATTTCTAATCCTACCAATAAGAGAGCCAGACATAATTATCAATTACAAGGCCCTCTAGAAGCAAATAATCGTAGGTCCCTAAAGTGGCCAGTAGTCTTAGGAAATGCAAATACTATTAGCCAGATCTACCATGTCTTCGTTAGACACATGTCCCCCTTGGTGGAGAATAGTACTGCAAACTATAGTCTTTGTCTGACAGAATCCCATGACCATTTAATTGGCCAGCTCAGTGAGATCTTGACTAGAGTGGTAAAAAGATCAAATACCGCCCACAAATGTAAAAAAATGGGTAATTCCTGGTATAACCAGGAATGCCGGAGAGCCAAATCGGATTTAATTACTGCAGTTAGGGAAAATTCAACAGACAATGTTAAAATTAAAAGAGCCCAGTACAAAAGAAGTTTACTTTTGGCCAAAAAAGAATGGGACGAGAGGGTATGGTCTGACCTGTTAGATGCCTGTAAGCGCAAAGACCAGACCTCCTTCTGGAGCCTTATCGCCAGTGGCACTAAAGGGGCCATAGAAACCAAAGACAGATTTCTTGAGGAAAGTACTTGGGTTAGGCATTTCTCTCTACTATATGCTTGTGCCGACCCAGGCGACAATGAAGATCAGGCCAATATATATCTAGAGATGGCATTGCAAGAACCCCCTCTTGCATTCACCTTGAATGAAACACTTTTAGCAATCAAAGCAGTTAAGCCAGGAAAGGCCCCCGGTCCGGACAGAATACCGGGGGACCTCTGGAAGCACGAGAATTTTATCTGGGCTCCCTACATTAACCTATTATCTAACGAAATTGCTAGTGGAGCTTCTGTCCCCGAAACTTGGAAGGGGGCAGAGATCGTAACACTATTCAAGAAAGGTGATAGGTCGAATCCATCGCATTATCGTCCTATCAGCTTGATTGACGTGTTACAAACATTTTTTGCCCGTCAACTTTTTAGCCGACTTGCCTTATGGATCGATGATCATTCTATTTTTACGAAGTACCAGGCTGGTTTTAGATCAAAAATAAGCACAGTGGACCAGGTTTTTAGATTTTTATGTTTAGTCTGGAAATACACTAGTATAAGGAGCTCCCACATATATGTGGCTTTCGTCGACTTAAAAGCAGCCTTTGATATGGTTCCTAGGGCTGACCTATGGAAGACACTAAATAATATGGGCGTGCCCGGAAACATTTTACAGTTACTAATTAGACTGCACGAGAATAATTATGCACGAGTCAGATGGGGACCAAATGGGGAGCTAAGTGAGAAAATAAATATATCTAAAGGGGTTAGGCAAGGGTGCGTATTGGCACCTACCCTATTCTCCCTTTATGTCAATGACATTCCCGACACCCTTTTGGGCTGCGAGCATGACTCTCCCAAATTGTGTGGTGAAGCCGTTCCTGCATTGTTATTTGCAGATGACACGATTTTAATTTCTCAGACACCCAGAGGACTTCAGAATCTTTTAAATAGATTTAGTTTGTACTGTCATGACAGGAAATTGGAAATTAATTCCTCAAAAACAAAGGTCATGACAATCAATCCCCATAAAGGTTTTAACAAAGTTTTTAAAATAAATGATGAAGTTATTGAAGAAGTCCCTAATTTTAAATACCTTGGTATCATTTTAGATAGCAAAATAACATGGAAAACACAACTAGAAAATGCTAAACTGAGGCTGACTCAAAACCAGTTCCCAATTTTAAAAATGCACAAGAACAGTCACTTTAAATCTGTTTCACCTGCCATTGAATTATTCAAATGCAAAGCACAATCATCCTCCCTCTATGGAGCGGACCTATGGGGTTATGCATTGAAGGATACTTTTTTAGTTCGTGAGAATTCCTTCATTAGACAGCTCCTAGGTGTACCTGGTTCCACACCATTGACCCCCGTATTGTGGGACCTTAATTTTCGACGCACAGATGACTATGCTTCTCTTCGCCCGTTGCTTTATTGGGTCCGCTTGTGGTCCACAGAGGAGCTGGTAGATTACAGAGAAGCATTGCGAGAGATAATGGCTATAAAAAATACTACTTATCTGCCATGGTTAGTGTATGTCGAAAAATGGTTTGGGAAACTGGGCCTGAGTAATTTCTGGTCAGACCCGGAATCGCTAACTAATAGCTCAAAAAAACTTCTTAAACAAAGGTATTGGGAGTTTATAAGTGATTCAATGTTAGCCAACCCTAATATAGGAACTCTGACCTCAAAATTCTTTGAAGTAAAAATGAACATGCAATTGGAGCTTTTTATGGATGAAATTTACCCCCCGTTCGCTAAAAGCCTATATCTAAAATTCAGGTATGGCCTTTGCAAACGAGGGACATGACAACCAAATGGCACTGTAACAAGGGTGTAAACAGGAATGCAGATTCAGTTCTATGTGAGCTTTGTGAAATGGGGTTGAAAGAGGATGAATCCCATGTATTATTTATATGTCCTGCATATTCTAACGCTAGGATAAAATGGTTAAAGCCTATATGTAAATTGTTAGGCCTTCGCCATATTAGGGTTGGGCTCAGAATATTTAAGGGAGATACCTCCCAACCGATAGTGTTTAGTCTGAGCCGTTTCCTCTTATGTGTAGCCTTGATCAGAAAAAGAAAAGGTCTTAAAATCTAACCCTATTCACCTTTATACTTGATTATCGTTGGCTAGAACTGAATCTATAAGCTAAGTGCAGAGGCAAAAAGAACTGGTATTGTTTACTAAATGCTAAAGTGTTGCTTGTTTTTAGTGATCCTGGTGCATCTTTTATATTGAAAATATTTTATTGTCTTTTTTCCATATTTATTAAGTGATCCCGCTTGTGAGGCAAGCCGACTGCGATGGATTGTCTTCCAATTTTAAAAATATTCTGGGACATGTAAATATATGTTTCTTATTATTGCTATAAGAAACTACGTGCTGCTAACTGTATTTTAATCTAATTGTGACTTTGCATTCGCTTGTATTTGTTATATGTATTGTATCTTAAAAGGTTTTTAACCGAATAAAGATTGAAAGAAAGATAATCTGTGTTTGGCAGATTAGGCATGCGCTGACCAGGTGTATTGGGTATCTTGACACAATAGAGGAGGAGTCCCACCTAGAATTTAGGCTGCTAACCGCCCCACTTCGCCACCATGCGATATCCCTCATTTATGCCACTTTAGTCAGAATGTCTAAACATGTCAAAACACACAATAGATGCACTTACTTTCTATACCTTTGGTGCACCATATCTCATTAGAATTTTTGCGTCACACAAGCATGTAAGCCGAAATGTTAATATATATATATGGCCTAGCCATACATAGTAAGATGAAGCCAAAATTATGCTACTGCGGGGGGGGGAGGCGGGGGTATAAGGGGGTTGAATTTTAGAAAAAGAGTTTGCCTACAGGGAGTCTCCTTCACTTTAAAACTGAGGCAGACAGCTAAACAACTCTTCTTACCAGGGTGCCTGCTTCCCTGAAAGAAATGTAAATGTGAGCAACTGGTCAATCTGCAAATGTAAAGGGTGCTTGGAAGCCAGTATTGGCTTTAATTAATTGAATTCTTTGAAGCTTCCTAATGACACACATTTATTATTTTTGAGTGGTATTGTAAGCGAGCTACCAGCTAAGCTTTGAAGTGTGTACTTTTAACAGACAGTGATTAAAAAAAGTGCATCCTGATGACACAGATGTATTCCTTTTGAGAGGTATTGTGAGGGAGCTACTAGCTAAGCTGTGCAGTGTGTGCTTATAAAAGACAAATATAGAAAAAATGGCACTATTTTCTATAAGCACTGTTTTGTCTTAAACCTTTTTGTGCATTTTGTAGCAGCCCATCCTATACTGTGTTGTGTAATACAAGTTTAAAATAATGACTTGTATGTTCACAGTGCTTTCTGTCACAGACTGAGACCTGGTAGCACTAAACATACACAAGTCAGTATTCTCAACTACACCAATCAAGGGCCAGATGTAGGTAATCCCATTTTAACAATTCTAAAATACCAAATTTTACCGATTCGGTATTTTAGAATCGGTAAATGGGATGTAGGTAAAAAAATCGGTAATTTTTACCGATTCTGTAAAATTCCGAATCAGCCATTCGGTAACATTCGGTATTTACCGAATCGGTAAATACCGAATCGGTAATTGCCATTCAACCCTATGGCCCATAGGAATGAATGGGAAATACTGATTCTGTATTTACCGATTCGGTATTTACCGATTCGGTAAATACCGAATCGGTAAATACCGATTTGGTAAATACCGAATCAGCTAGGAAACAAAAGTGAAACTCAGGAGTTAGTCAATCAGGAGCAACCACCCCCCTCCCAATCAGGAAGTGGCAACACCCAGGCAGCTGCAAGCAACTAGAAGGTTCTGGAGAGGCTGTGAGAGCAGAGCTGAATCCCTGAGCCACAGGAAAACTTTGGTGCTTTTAAAGAAGGAAAATGGCAAACACCAGTGAGAAGGAACTTCCAGAGAGGAAGAGAAAAATAAAATTCAGCACCATGGAGCTGCAGGTCCTCGTGGAGGAGGTGGTGAACGAACACCATACATTATTTGGAAAGCAGTCCCTGACTGTGGCTGAATCTGCCAAAAGAACGATTTGGCTGGAAATACAGTCCAAGGTGAATGCTGTAGGAGTGACTCCAAGGGACATAGATGACCTGAAAATGAGGTGGTACGACCTCAGGAGCCTGACTAAAAAGAAAATTGCAGAGCTGCACAAAGAGGCAAATAAAACTGGAGGAGGGAAGAACCGTGCACCACCCCTGACAGAGCTGGAGGAGCTGGTGGAGACCACCATTGAACCAGAGAGCGTCTGTGGACTGGGACATGCAGACAGCTCAGCCAGAGCTGCCACCAAAAAAGGTAAGAAGCATGCATAGCAATCACCCCCACCCCACCACCTTCCCTTTCCCCTATGTGGCAGTGTTAACCCCACTCCAGTAGAGGTAGCAGCATACAGGAGCAATGCATTATGGGAGATGTAGTCATTGTAAGACATACCAAAAACAGACAGCACACTAAGCAACAAGTAATGCAACACATATCAGTCACAAGCAAGCTGAGGCAATATGTACAGTGTTTCGGTGAGAAGAATTTAATTGTGCAAGCAGTGAGGCAGGAGCACATAGCTAATGTACGCTTTTATGTCCACAGGTGAGACATCTCTCAGGCGTACCAGGGCGAAGGAAGGCACCGCACCACGGAGGGATGACAGCCAGGAGGCAGGCACAAGTGCAGGGAATGTAACAGAGGACACAGCTGCACCAACTACACAGCCACCATCCCAAGACCTTGAAATGTCACCCCAGCTGCAGGCCTCCCCAGAGCATTCACAATCCCCTCTGCTACTGTCCTCACCTGAAATACCTGCGTCACTGCCGGAAACAACACCTGCAGCTCAAAAGAGCAGGAGGCATGCAGTTGCCCCACTACAAGAAATGGAAACAACAGCAGGTGACATGGAGGGGGATGACACTCCAACCTTGGCTGGTAAAGGAAGCAGTGCCACACAGCAGTCCAGCTCAGAGGGTGCCCGCACAGGTACCAGACGCCACAGGCCCAGAGCTAGCAGTGAAGTACAACATTTTGAGCGTCCCAGTATCTTTCTTGGACTGGACGGTAGCATGGTCAAGATACAAAGGATGCAGGGGAAGGCCATCCAGTCGGTGCAACGCCAGATGAGGCACCTGAATACAAACCTGGAAAACATAGGGAAGGGCATCAGTGCACTGGTGGATGAGAATAAAGAGATGGCATCAGGAATGAGGGAGATGGCTGCAGGGATGCAGTAGATGGCCACAGGGATGCGGGACATGTCACAATCCGTGCAGATCCTGTGCACAAAACTGGACCAGGACAGGTCGACAAGGCGGAAGGACAGGCAGCAAGTGCAGCAACACACTAAGGCAGTGAACCGCCTGGCTACAGCTACTTCTCTTCTATGCAGACTATGCGTCAACATGCAAGAGGGACTAACACAAAGCAGCAGTGAGGTTTCCAGGGGCATTGCAAGGGTTACGAGTGCTGTCGAGGTGCTGCTCAATGCACAGTCAGCACATACTGCTGCTCTGGATGTACCTGAGAGTGAGGAAAGCACCAGTAGGAGCAGCATGACAAGCCCCCCTGTTGCTGAGACACGGAGGAGCAGCAGGCTCCATGGTGCTCCAACACCCCACACACCCAGTGAGGACAGCCAGCAACTTACATCTGGCACCGATAGGCGTGGCCGAAAATGACTTATGCTGCCCACACTCCATGACCTTTAATGGGGAAGTGAGCCAGGACTACCTTTGTTAAATGGATAACATTTGTGTTGCATATTTGTGCCCTTCTTTACCTGCGTAGTGGCAATGATCAAACTACGTTGGGTACATACTACACCTGTCTGTGTTTCTTTGCTTACTCAGAAATAGTTTTGTGTGATCTCTGCCCGTCTCTGTCTGCCATCTGTTGCTGGCGCAACTCCTGCTGTGTTGGGTTCAGGCACTGCACGTTCATCATCGTGGTCCTCAAAGTCGCTCAATTCCACCTCTGTGCCCTTCTTTGTAGCAAGGTTGTGCAACATTGCGCAAGTTGCTATCATCTTACAGCAGATGAGTGGTGAGTACTGCCGTGCCCCTCCGCTTCTGTGGAGACAGCGTAACCTGCTTTTTTAATAAACCAAAGGTGTGCTCCACAATGTTCCTAGTGGATTTGTGTGCCACGTTGTATCGTCTCTGGCATGGGGTTGAAGGGTTGAGGTAGGGTGTCAGGATGAACGAGAGGACGGCATATGCGCTGTTACCTATTTGTAAATGAGAGAGCCATTACTCACATGCACACAAACACATACATCTGCAATATCGATCAGGGTGTGTCACAGTGTTTTACCTAGCAGGTAACCGTCTCCAAATTCCCCCGCTGTCAGGCATGTGTAGATCCCACTGTTCTGAAAGATGTAGGAGTCGTGGGTACTTCCTGGGAACTTGGCCACTATATCTGTGATAATGTTGTTGGCATCACAGATTACCTGTACATTGATTGTGTGGGTTGACTTCCTGTTTCTGTAAATGTACTCTGTGGCAGCAAGTGGGCATATTGGGGTGTGGGTGCCATCAATGCAGCCGATGACGTGTGGGAAATTTGCAATTTGATAAAAGTCAGTCTTGGTCTTGAGCAATTCCGCGTGAGTTTCAGGGAAGCAGATGTAATGATGCATTCTCTGCATCATGGCCTCCAAGAACTTCCTGAAGAAACGGGACAGGCAGCTCTGGGACACCCTACCTACCGCAGCAATCACACTCTGGTAACTCCCAGATGCAAGCAGGTGTAAGCTATACAGCAACTGCACATGGGGTGGGATGACATGCACCCTTGGGGTTGGGTGATCCAAAAGAGGGTACAGGTCCCTGATCAACTCCAGGATGGTTTGGGGGTGTAGCCTGTACCTTTGCAATATCTCTGGCTCAGTGAGTTGGAAGAGTGTTATCCCCTGTCTGTACACTTGCTCCTCCCTTCTCCAGACCCTCTCTCCTGCTGCCTGTAGCCGTAGCCGCCTTGCTATCACGTAGAATGCCGCCAATCTGGTCACACTGTTGCATTTTGGGACCTTTTTTATGGCCTGCACCTGGTTACCACCTGCTTTCAATCCATGGTAATTACTGACTCTTAAATACCGAATTTCATAAAATTCGGTATTTTAGAAGTTACCTACATCTCAAAACTCATTTTTTACCATTTCTTATTTACCGATTCGGTAAATAAGAATTCGGTAATTTCCGATTCAGTAATTTCCGAATCGGTATATTCCGATTCGGTAAATTACCAACTCGTATTTACCGAATCGGTCTTTTTTGGGCTCCTACATCTCAAAAGCCAAATACCGGTCGGTAACGGCCGAAATCCGGTATTTTCGTCCGTTACCGAGCGGTATTTGGCTACCTACATCTGGCCCCAAGTTCTTTGGCTCCTTGATGCATTTCATTAACTAATAGAGGTTTTATAATGTGCAAATGTGTATTTCACACTTATTAACATAACTTGCATTTCATTTTCATTTAAGCTCTGCGTTATTTTATATGTAGTTACCTAAAGGTGAAAGACCGAAGAAAAACCTACAAAAGAGTCTGTTTAAGCCATTCCTTTGACCACATCCTTACACTCACTCACCTCACCCCCATTGCACGCAACATCACAATTCCGATACTTTTTTAACGCACTTCGACCACTACCTATATTCTTTATCAAACACAGTCAAAATGTACATAGCACTATACTAGGCCAGTCAGGTCTCTGGGGCCCGAGTGACTCAAATATAATTAAGCAATCCATTTTACAAGTACGGCAAACGCACAGTAATTGACACTAGTACAAATTCCCTGATTTGTTAAATACCCTCCCTTTATGCTTTCACTTCCAGTGGTTGTGAAGTCAATCTATAAAGGATTATTCCTGGAGGGTGATTTGTGTGAATGCTTAGTTAATCTAATAGAGGCATCCCAAACAATAAATATATAGTCCAAACAGTGTTATTCACTTTTATAAAAGATATAAGATATTATTTTTAGTTAAGGTAGTATGCCCTTCAAAGGATAGCTGTTGGTCCAACTGGGGAAATTATAATGCTGCAGTCGAAACTTAGTGTTGAGGCGTGGGCCAGTGTGATCACAGTTGAATATCTTACGTCTCTTGATGTGCCAGAACAACCACAGTTCTTGCAGAGTTGAGGCAAGCGGGACAGGCTGACTCCTGCACCATTAATGCCATCAATAACCTTTCTTTGTTTTTCCCACACTTTTTGGGAATTGATGGAACTAAAATGAAGCATGGAGGTAGGTAGAGGAATAAACAGTTGTTGCTGCAGGCAGAAGCTCACTGGCCCTCAGGTCATCTGTGCAGAAGATGTGAAGAAAATGTGAATGTGGAGGTACAGAGTCCTCCCTCTGGGAGTCAATGGAATTTGCTCTCTGGTGCAACAATGAGCTTCACAAGCGCACAGGGCCCTTGCAGTGAGCCGTAGTCGATCAATGCAGCTCTCAAATCCTACACTGAACTTCAGATCCATCCAGGTCTTCCACAGAGAGCTGCTGTTGCATATTTATTAGTCACTAGTCTCTGATCTGGGCAGACCTGGTTCTCTAGCTTTTCATTGCAAAGCTTAGAATCACTTAACTGAAGCTACGTCCTAAAGCAAAGCAGATTCTCTCCATGCTGGGCAGATTATCCCTTATCTTCCTTCAGATTGCAGCAGCAGGCTCAGTCCTGGATAGACTATTGATACCCCTTCGAACTAAATAGCCAAGCATGCATCCACTAGCCCTGGGATTCCTCTAAGAAGGTGTGCAGAAAAACTAGAAGTACAAGGTAAGCAATGTATGAGCCAAAAAGGTTAGCTTATATATAGTACAGGGGTCGTTAGACCTTAATCAGCTGAGATTGACATTGATGCCAAAAAGATTCAAGGGAAGCCAATTGTGTATTTTCAGATGTGGCATAACAGGACAGAGGCCAGGTCAAAAAGGATCACTTTGCTTTATTGAGGTGTGCATTCTTTTGGTTATGCCGTTGGCCGCAGCCATTGGTCGTTGTTCCGAAAGACTGACCTGATGGAACAAAAGATCGTTTCTGTTCCATTCAAAGGATGCAAATTAAAATATATGCACATGCACACTGCTTTTCAATGCTCTCTATGGGAGAACGAGGAATTGGGAGATCAGCACAAAGGAGGGAGTATGCAGGAAGAAGGGGGTAGCAGCAGCAATAACTACAACTATACAATATGGAGCATCCATACATGTGTTGAAATAGGTCTCCAGTTCAGGATTTCCACACTTCTCAGGTACATACCACTTTCATCTACACCACATACGATCATGGTGAACCAGTGGTTCCAGTAATGACATACTACATTGGTTTGCCAAGAACAGTCAGTAGGCAGTCTCCCTGCTTGGGTTTAGATAAAAATGCTTGTACCTCCCTTCTAATAATTAGCTGCTACTAACCATTAGTGGAATCATGATCTGATCATGGGGGCCATAGCTGCACCAACTTGGAGTCAACCTATTACTCAACAGAATCTAGTACTCTGTTTGAGAGCAACATATCAAATATTGTGCAGTCAGGAGCGTCTCCTCTGCTATTACGGAGGAGCGTCACCGCTCTGAAAAATGAAATGATTTAATAAAACCATTTATTATCATTTTTTTTACTTACCTTAGAGCTAGCCGAGGTTAGGGCAGGGCCAAGCTAACAAGCGTCACATCAGCAGTAGGGAGGAGTATTAGGCATTTACAAGTGCTCATGTCAGTTACAGATATGCGCACTTAGGTTTCTCGAACCCAGCTGTGTTGTATAGCCGGATCGGAAAAAAGCTTCAGGCTCCCTGTGCCAGAGCGAGTGTTAAACCAGCCCTCTCAGGCCAACCCAGACACTGCTCTCATGCTATGCATAGTGCAGTGAAGCCCATCCACTTCTGGGACGAGAGGAGCAACGAGGTGGCCGGCAGCAGTAGTGGAGCTGCAGGTCATTCTTTGTATTTTATTTTATTTTAGAAACCCAACTCCAAGTCCCCCACCCCCAGTTGAAATTGGAAACAGGAAACATATTGCTATTGCCTCTCTGTGTACACTCCTGCTTTAAAAAAACGTCTCCGGGTTTTTCCTGTTTTAATTGTTATTAATGTTGTTTTGAAATACAGAATACATTCCTTTTTGGTAACCTACTTTAGACCGATTAAATGAGAAATAGAATGGTAAATATCTCACATTAAGAATTGTAAGAGGCACTCAGCCTCACTCTGTACAAAAGCAGGGAAAGGGAGCTCTCTAATTTCTGTAGTGTTATACACCCCCTCCCTTTTCCAGTTGAAAAAGGGTTCTGTAGTAGGGGATCTCTGTGTATAGTCATAATCTAGTGAATAGTCCCGCCCATGTGCGTGGACCCCGGAGCAATCAAAAATAATCTCTTACAGTGTCAAAAAATGCAGAAATGCATAGACACTTAAGAGAGAATTTAAAGACAGATAATGCAGCCTAAAAAAGGCTACACTGTCCAGTACTTCAACTAGAAATTCCACCACAAAATCCACAAAACAGCAAAGCCTGTACAGATTTCCCTTGCTTAACAGCAAAATCCCTCAGGAATGATAGAGAGAAGAACCTGGACAGACAAGCCCCATAGGCTGCCATTATGTGGCTTAAATAGGATACTGTGCCTTTAAGGAACCTTCCAGAACCTTCTCCCAGTATCCCAGAATGCATAGCAGGTCCAACTTAGTTTCAGTTCTTTTTTCCGGCTCCTGCAAGCAGGACCCTGGAGCATTGAGCTCTCCCTTTTCAAGGGTTTTGTTGGTGTTTTTCACTAAATTCGATTTTTTTGTACTTTTAAAGTACTTTGGTGACTTTCTTCTTGGGTTCTGCACTCTTTTGTTGTCCATAATGCCAGCATTATTTGACAAATGCCCGGAGTGCTCCAGGAAGAAGGCCAAATCAGACCCCCATGAGGTCTGTATTCTCTGCCTTCCCTCTTCCCACATCCCTGAGGATTGTGTGATCTGTAGAGGCTTCTCTGGCAGGACTCTGAAGGACAGGCGGAAGATCAGACTTCAGGGACTTGAAGAAAGAAGATTGAAGGCTCGAGGTGGGTCTGGAGGGGCTTCTACTGCCCATGCTGTGGCCTCTGGGGGGCTCCCCAGGGGCAGGAAGTCCAGCTCACGCCCAAGCTCTCCGTCTGGGTCAGTTGCGATGACCACGATGTCGAGAGGAAGGTCCACGGCCAGTTCCCGGTCTCCCCAGGGCTCTGGGTTGAGAAAACGTCATCCGTCGACGTCGAGGGACGTTTACAGGCCGCCGTCGAAGCCGGTGTCGATTTCCTCATCATCGGCGTCGAGTGAACGACATCGGAGGACCCGGCGTCGGCGCTCGCCGTCGAGGCGACACCGCCGTTCGCCGTCGAAGACATCGTCGTCGAGGGGATCCTCGTCGTCAAGGTCGCCGTCGAGACGGGAGAAGTCTCCGGCGCCGAAGACGTCGACGTCAAGACATTCAAAGAGATCGACGTCGAGGCGTTCCAAGAGGTCGACGTCGAGACGTACGAAGAGGTCGAGGTCGCCGTCGAGGCACCATCGCCCGTCGTCGAGATTTCGTGGTTCGTCCATCTGGTCGGGGTCGACGTCGAGACGTAGACACCGGTCGACGTCGAGGAGTGTGGAACGGTCGACGCCGAAAGGCCGCTCGACGTCGAAGGACCCACGGTCGTCGTCTGAGCACCGATCGTCGGCGTCAGGAGGTCATAAGGCCAGGCCCAGGACTGTGGGGGGCTCCCCACAGTCCGGACGGGATGATGGTTCGCCGGGAACGGCATATTCCGAGGTATATACCCCGAAGAAGCCTTCTGCACCTCCTCCTCTGCCTCCTTTACCCAGGGGTCCACCTCCGAGGGCTCCGACCCCTCCTCCTCCGTTGCCTCCTCTGCCGGCTCCGCAGGCCCCGGTTCCGGTTACTCCCCCTCCCCCGGTTCCACCGAGAGCGGTGTCGATGCCCAAGTTTCCGACTCCGCCGAAGAAGACTCCTAAGTCGAAGGTTCCTCCGAAGCCTAAGGCTTCCGAACCGGGGAGGCCGACGGAACGTCCCAGGCCCAAGAGATCGAGGTCTCGCTCGGGTAGAAGAGACAGATCTAGGAGTGGACGCGGATCTTCCTCGAGATCCAGGCATCGCCATAGGAGGCGTAGGTCCAGGTCACGTTCTGCCTCTGGGACCCGTTCTTACTCGCCTACGCTGTCTGATTCGCCGGAGACTAGAGTGTCTCCGATAGACGATATTGGCACATTCCAGGAGGTCCTCCTGCGTGGGGCGGCGAAGTTGGGGATCAAGGTTGAAGCGCCTACACCTTCTACTTCTGTGATCTTTGAGACATTACATAAGAAACACATGTCTCGCCCCCTACTGCCTTTGGTGCCAGGACTCCTCGAGCCGGCTGAACAGCTCTTCCTAACACCGGCAGTGGTGAAGTCCGTGCCTTCCAGGCTCCTCAAGAAATACAGAGCTCCAGACTCGGACCCAGCTTTCTTGAGAAAGGACCCGGTACCGGATTCAGTGATTGTGACGGCGGCTCGGAAGCTTCATGCCACCTCCCCTGCATCCACTGTGCCTCCGGATAAGGAGAGCCGCTGGATTGACTCTGCTGGACGGAAAGCGTGTGGTACGTCCTCCTCATCGATGAAGGCCGCCAGTGACTCGGCGTTGTTGGGACGATACGACCGCGCACTGTGGGACTCTATGGAGCAGTTTGCGGACCTTGTTCCTCGAGACCGCAGAGAGGACTTCATGGAGATCGTCCAGGAGGGGATGCTGGTCTCTAACCAGGCCATCAGCGCCGCGGCAGATATCTCCTTGCTGTCTGCGCATGGATACTGCCACGGGATTAATCAGAGGCGCCATGCTTGGCTCAGATTGACGTCACTTAAACCGGAAGCGCAACAACGTGTGGCGAATCTTCCGTTTTCTGGAGACACCCTCTTCGGAAAACACGCAGATGACGAGATGGCCAGGATGAAGGCCGAGGCGGAGACCCTGACGGCGGTGGGCTTGGAGAAGCCCAAGGAAAATAAACCCTACCGCCAGTTCCAACGGCAGTTCGGGTCACAGGGTCGTGGAAGGGGACAGTCTTCTGGGCAACATCAGCAGCAGCAACAACAGCAGCAATACAGAAGACCCTTCCAGAAGCGTCAGTTGGCTAGAGGGACTCAGCAGTCCTCTGCCGTGACCAAGGGCCCGGCCGGGTCTCGACCCTGAGCGGTTACTTCCCCCTCGTCCGTTACCCGCTCCGGTGGGGGGAAGCGTTCAATTTTTTCTGGCAGAGTGGAGAAAAATTACTCAGGACAAGTGGGTGCTGAATATTGTTTGCAATGGATACAGTCTTCGGTGCATCAGCCCGCCTCCATCGATCCCTCCGGTCAGCTCGCAGTACCAACTGCACGAGCTCCAGGCGGAGGCAGACATCCTGCTAAGGAAAAGGGCGATAGAAGACGTACCTCCGTCTCAAAGAGGAAGAGGTCTTTATTCTCGGTTCTTTCTTGTCCGCAAGAAGGACAAGAACGAGTTCAGGCCTATTCTGGACTTGCGACAGGCAAACAAGTGGATTCGCAGAGAAAAGTTTTGCATGCTGTCGTTGCATCAGATTTATCCTCAGCTGCAACGGGGAGACTGGCTTTGTGCCATAGACCTACAGGATGCGTACTTCCATGTGCCCATTGCACACAAACACAGGAAGTTCCTGCGATTTCAAGTCGGCGCCAATCACTATCAGTACACGGTACTTCCGTTCGGCTGAAGTCTGCGCCCAGGACATTCTCAAAGTGCATGGCAGTGGTAGCGGCACACCTGAGGAAGAGCAAGGTGTTTGTCTACCCATACCTGGACGATTGGTTGATCAAGGCCTCCTCCTTCTCGGAAGCTCAAGCACACTTCCAGAAGATGTGCGTTCTCTTGAACAAGCTGGGGTTGCACATCAACATGTCCAAGTCTGTCCCGACTCCGGTCCAGTGCATCCAGTACTTGGGAGCCTCCATCAACACGCTGTCAGCAAGCGTGTCTCCTTCGGAGGAGCGACGTTTATCACTCCTTCGGAAGGCTCAGACTCTCATGTCTACTCCATCCACGACAGTGAGGACGGTGTTTTCTCTGCTGGGATCGATGGCCTCGTGTATCTTCCTGACGCCACATGCGCGGCTGCACATGAGACCGCTGCAGGAGTGCTTGGAGGATCAATGGGACCAGAGGAGAGGATCTTGGGACGACAAGATACGACTGTCTCTACATGCTCTTCAGTCTCTGAAGTGGTGGTGCTCGAAGGAGAATCTCCTCAGAGGGGTTCCCTTCCACAAGGACATTCCCACACAGACTATCGTGACGGATGTTTCTCTCCAGGGCTGGGGAGCGCACTCCGAAGACCTGCAGATTCAAGGGACGTGGTCCCAGACGGAGGCCAAGTACCACATCAATTTCCTGGAACTCAGGGCTGTGCACTTGGCACTGAAGGCTTTTCACCCGTCCTTTCAGACCAACTCTCTGCTTGTTCAGACAGACAACACGACAACGATGTATTACCTCAACAAGCAGGGGGGCTCGAGATCGCGCACTCTGTCGCAGGAGGCGCAGGCGATCTGGCACTGGCTTCTGGCTCGAGGACTGTCGATAACAGCCACCCATCTGCCAGGTGTGCAGAATGTTCAGGCAGACGAACTGAGCAGACTCATTCAGGAAAACCACGAATGGGTCATAAGCGACAAAGTTCTGGGAGAAGTCTTCGCAAGGTGGGGGACTCCAGACGTAGATCTGTTCGCCACCGCCGAAAACAGAAAATGCCGAGGCTTCGCCTCCAGGTACTACCAGCCGGGGACGCTGGGGAACGCGTTATGGATCAACTGGTCGAACAGCTTTCTGTACGCTTTTCCACCAATTCCCCTGATTCCGGCGGTTCTCATCAAGCTGTCCCAATCCAGGGCAAGAATGATTCTGATTGCCCCGGAATGGCCCAGACAGTGGTGGTTCACGGACCTGCTTCACCGGTCTCTCCTTCCTCACATGAAGCTGCCGTGCAGGCCGGACCTTCTCACGAAGTTCGGGGGGCGGATGGTGCACTCCAACCTCTCGTCTTTGAGTTTGGCGGCATGGCTCCTGAAATAGTGCAATATGGCCATCTGAATCTCCCAGAGGATTGTATGGACATACTGAAGGAGGCTAAACGACCTTCCACTAGGACTTCTTATGCTTACAAGTGGAAGAGGTTTTGCATCTGGTGCAAGTCTAAGAACTTTAACCCTACGACATGCAAGGAAGATGTCATCCTTCCATATCTACTACATCTGGCGCAGCCTGGCCTTAATGTCCATTCCATTAAGGTTCATCTGGCTGCTTTGACTGCCTACAGGAAATGCCCTTCACAGACTTCCTTCTTCCAGATCCCTGTGATCAAAGACTTTTTGGAAGGCTTGAAGAAAGTTTTCCCTCCTGTCAGGCTTCCTTCGCCTTCCTGGGAATTGAACGTGGTGCTGTCGAGATTAATGAAGGAGCCTTTTGAACCTATTCATAAGGCTTCGTTGCAGCACCTGTCCTGGAAGGCGGCGTTCCTCGTGGCCATTACATCGGCCCGCAGGGTGAGTGAAATTCAGGCGTTGTGTTGCCAAGAACCTAATACTGTATTTCATGCTGCTAAGGTTGTTATGCGTACTCACCCTACATTTCTTCCCAAGGTTATTTCTGATTTTCATGTCAACCAGACTATAACTTTGCCTACGTTTTTTCAGAATCCTTCATCTCCAGCGGAAAGGTCTTTACATTCCCTGGATGTTAGGAGGGTGCTGAAATTTTATCTGGATAAAACCAAGGATATTCGTAGGTCAGACCAATTGTTTATCAATTATGGATCAGTCAGGACGGGTCTTGCTACCTCTAAACAGTCCATCTCGAGGTGGATTGTGTCCTGCATACAATTGTGTTACCAGAAAGCTAATAAGACCTTAGGGGGCAAACCTAAGGCTCATTCCACCAGGGGCAAAGCTGCCACGACAGCGTTGCTTCGTAATGTTCCCATTGCAGAGATCTGCAAGGCGGCCACTTGGAAGTCGGTCCATACCTTTGCTAAGCATTACTGCCTGGACGCTGATGCCAGGGCAGACGCTCAGGTTGGGCAGGCTTCGCTGGGGAATCTGTTCGCACATTAGTGGCGTAATTTCTTTTTTCTCCACCGCCGCTTGGTGTGGGGATGGGCTTGCCATTCTATTCACTAGATTATGACTATACACAGAGATCCCCTACTACAGAAGGAGTAGTTTCTGTCTTGTAACTCCAGTTCTGTAGTAGGGGTATCTCTGTTATAGTCATAAGCGCCCGCCCTCCTCCCCGGTGGAGAGAGAGAGAGATATTCAGGTTCGGAATGCTACAGGTCTGGCGTGTTACGCCTTCAAAAAGAACTGAAAGTAACTGGGACCTGCAGGGCATTCTGGGATACTGTGAAGTTCTGGAAAGTTCTCTTAAAGGCACAGTATCCTGTTCTGAGCCACATAATGGCAGCCTATGGGGCTTGTCTGTCCAGGTTCTTCTCTCTATCATTCCTGAGGGATTTTGCTGTAAAGCAAGGGAAATCTGTACAGGCTTTGCTGTTTTGTGGATTTTGTTTGGCGGCATGGCTCCTGAAATAGTACAATATGGCCATCTGAAGGACATACTGAAGGAGGCTAAGCGACCTTTCACTAGGACTTCCTATGCTTACAAGTGGAAGAGATTTTGCATCTGGTGCAAGTCCAAGAACTATGACCCGACGACATGCAAGGAGGATGTCATCCTTCCATATCTACTTCATCTGGCGCAGCCTGGCCTTAATGTCCATTCCATTAAGGTTCATCTGGCTGCTTTGACTGCCTACAGGAAATGCCCTTCACAGACTTCCTTCTTCCAGATCCCTGTGATCAAAGACTTTTTGGAAGGCTTGAAGAAAGTTTTCCCTCCTGTCAGGCTTCCTTCGCCTTCCTGGGAATTGAACGTGGTGCTGTCGAGATTAATGAAGGAGCCTTTTGAACCTATTCATAAGGCTTCGTTGCAGCACCTGTCCTGGAAGGCGGCGTTCCTCGTGGCCATTACATCGGCCCGCAGGGTGAGTGAAATTCAGGCGTTGTGTTGCCAAGAACCTAATACTGTATTTCATGCTGCTAAGGTTGTTATGCGTACTCACCCTACATTTCTTCCCAAGGTTATTTCTGATTTTCATGTCAACCAGACTATAACTTTGCCTACGTTTTTTCAGAATCCTTCATCTCCAGCGGAAAGGTCTTTACATTCCCTGGATGTTAGGAGGGTGCTGAAATTTTATCTGGATAAAACCAAGGATATTCGTAGGTCAGACCAATTGTTTATCAATTATGGATCAGTCAGGACGGGTCTTGCTACCTCTAAACAGTCCATCTCGAGGTGGATTGTGTCCTGCATACAATTGTGTTACCAGAAAGCTAATAAGACCTTAGGGGGCAAACCTAAGGCTCATTCCACCAGGGGCAAAGCTGCCACGACAGCGTTGCTTCGTAATGTTCCCATTGCAGAGATCTGCAAGGCGGCCACTTGGAAGTCGGTCCATACCTTTGCTAAGCATTACTGCCTGGACGCTGATGCCAGGGCAGACGCTCAGGTTGGGCAGGCTTCGCTGGGGAATCTGTTCGCACATTAGTGGCGTAATTTCTTTTTTCTCCACCGCCGCTTGATGTGGGGATGGGCTTGCCATTCTATTCACTAGATTATGACTATACACAGAGATCCCCTACTACAGAAGGAGTAGTTTCTGTCCTGTAACTCCAGTTCTGTAGTAGGGGTATCTCTGTTATAGTCATAAGCGCCCTCCCGCCTCCCCGGTGGAGATTTGTTCAGGTACATAATGCTACAGGTCTGGCGTTTTTTACGCCTTCAAAAAGAACTGAAATTAAGTTGGACCTGCTATGCATTCTGGGATACTGGGAGAAGGTTCTGGAAGGTTTCTTAAAGGCACAGTATCCTATTTAAGCCACATAATGGCAGCCTATGGGGCTTGTCTGTCCAGGTTCTTCTCTCTATCATTCCTGAGGGATTTTGCTGTTAAGCAAGGGAAATCTGTACAGGCTTTGCTGTTTTGTGGATTTTGTGGTGGAATTTCTAGTTGAAGTACTGGACAGTGTAGCCTTTTTTGGCTGCATTATCTGTCTTTAAATTCTCTCTTAAGTGTCTATGCATTTCTGCATTTTTTGACACTGTAAGAGATTATTTTTGATTGCTCCGGGGTCCACGCACATGGGTGGGACTATTCACTAGATTATGACTATAACAGAGATACCCCTACTACAGAACTGGAGTTACAGGACAGAAACTACTCCTTCCTCCTTCTTGTTTTAACCATAAGCATTTGTACCTTGTTATGACTGTCGTGTTAAAGTTCTTATGACACCAGTACAGGCTACTAATTCAAACCACGGAGGCCCAAGTTGTTACTCGAAAAGTAAATCACAGCTTATTAATCATGTCTTAGCTGATAAATCCGTTTTTGTTGATGTTCTGCTTTGGCTCACAGATTAGTAGTCTAGGGCCATATGTGCAAAACATTTTTCTGAATCACAGAAACTGAAGTTTGCGACTGGAAAATGCTTTTTGGAATGTTCAAAGTCTAAATTGGGATTCAGTAAATTGTTACTGAATCGTAATTTGGGTATTGCGATTCAGTATTTGGAAAGGGCGTGTTTAGGGTGTCCCTTCCAAATACCGAATCGCATTGGTATGTATGAATTAACTCTGGGCAAAGCACTACGCTACGCTCGCTTAGTTTGCGCAACTTCGCACTACGCGAACTGCACGTAGCACAGTGCAAACACGCATAGCGTAGCGGTCATTTTTTGCTTGCTCACGGTCCCAAACATCAAGTTGGCAACCGTGAGCAAGCAAAATGACATCCTGGTGAGACTTTTTCCTCATTCACGATCAGCAACATCAAGTTGCCGATCGCGAGCGTGGAAAATAAACCTCCCGGCGAGATTCTCAACGCGGGGAGGTCAGGTTTCTCATTGCGAGTGGTTGCGTATGCTGCCGCTCGAGTAAAAATCTATAGAGCGGCAGAAAACTACAGCTCGCACTGTGCAAGATGCCGTTTTCAATTATTGCACAGTGCCGGATGCTTGTCCGCACTGTGCAATCATTGAAAACGGTATCTTGCACAGTGCGGACAGGGTACTACGCAGTTCGCGTAGTGCTACGCGTAGCTCGCGTAGTGTGAAGTGCACTTCGCGTAGCTACGCGTAGAGCTACTTCGCAAACTACGCCCAGGGTTAGTATGAATGTTTTGTGACCTAAAGGCAAATCAAAGTTGGTGGTAATGCATTCACAAATTGGAAAGGACCCTTTACCCCTTGTGAATGTGGGGAAAACATTTTTTATGAGCAGGCAATGGTCCCACTGCTCTAAAAAAAATGTAAATAAGACTTTTAATTTTTTATTGTTGAAACTCGTCCCATTTTTCTTTAAGGATAACGGGTTGCATTTCAACAAAAACATAAAAGCTTTATTCAAAAGTGATCACAGGCCTCAGCATGCTACCAACCCTGTGATGGCTGCGATTCCTAATGGGTCTCAAACTGGGACCTACCTCATTGATAGGTCGGTTTGTGATCCACTGTTGTACCCCTGATATCGTTTCTTCCACTGTTGTGCCAGTAATCTGTATTTCTCGTCCACTGTTGTGCCCCTGATTGTTTTTTGTGCTCTATCGCCGTTTTTCTCCCGCTGTTCCACCCCGCTCCCTGCCTCTGCTCCCCGCGACCCCACCCCCGTTTCCTTCCGCTTCACTGCACCGCTCCCCTCCCCACTCGCCACCCCGCTCCCACCTCCCAGCTGCTCCTCCCTCCCACTGGATACTGAAGGTGGTGTCCGTGAGACGGGGAGCTGTGACCTGACCTCACCTGGTCAGAGCCGGTCGCTCCACCCGCCGCGTGGCCCATCCTGCTTGTGCCCGGTCCCCGTTTGCCGCCGCCACTGCCAGTAATTGTATCTGCCTCACTATTTGTATTACGCGTCCACTGTTGTGCCCCTGATTTTGTTTCTTCCCCTGTTGTGACTGTATTTGTATTGCGCGTCCACTGTTGTGCCCCTGATATAATTTCTTCCACTGTTGTGCCAGTAATCTGTATTTCTCGTCCACTGTTGTGCCCCTGATTGTTTTTTGTGCTCTATCGCCGTTTTTCTCCCGCTGTTCCACCCGCTCCCCACTCCCTGCCGCTGCTCCCCCGCGGCCCACCCCCGTTTCCTTCAGCTTCACTGCACCGCTCCCCTCCCCACTCGCCACCCCGCTCCCGCCTCCCAGCTGCTCCTCCCTCCCACTGGATACTTAAGGTGGTGTCCGCGAGGCGGGGAGCTGTGACCTGACCTGACCTAGTCAGAGCCGGTCGCTCCACCCGCCGCGTGGCCCATCCTGCGTGTGCCCGGTCCCCGTTTGCCGCCGCCACTGCCAGAAATTGTATCTGCCTCACTATTTGTATTACGCGTCCACTGTTGTGCCCCTGATTTCGTTTCTTCCACTGTGGTGCCTGTATTTGTATTGCGCGTCCACTGTTGTGCCCCTGATATCATTTCTTCCACTGTTGTGCCAGTAATCTGTATTTCTCGTCCACTGTTGTGCCCCTGATTGTTTTTTGTGCTCTATCGCCGTTTTTCTCCCGCTGTTCCACCCCGCTCCCCACTCCCTGCCGCTGCTCCCCCGCGGCCCACCCCCGTTTCCTTCAGCTTCACCGCACCGCTCCCCTCCCCACTCGCCACCCCGCTCCCGCCTCCCAGCTGCTCCTCCCTCCCACTGGATACTTAAGGTGGTGTCCGCGAGGCGGGGAGCTGTGACCTGACCTGACCTAGTCAGAGCCGGTCGCTCCACCCGCCGCGTGGCCCATCCTGCGTGTGCCCGGTCCCCGTTTGCCGCCGCCACTGACAGAAATTGTATCTGCCTCACTATTTGTATTACGCGTCCACTGTTGTGCCCCTGATTTCGTTTCTTCCACTGTTGTGCCTGTATTTGTATTGCGCGTCCACTGTTGTGCCCCTGATATCGTTTCTTCCACTGTTGTGCCAGTAATCTGTATTTCTCGTCCACTGTTGTGCCCCTGATTGTTTTTTGTGCTCTATCGCCGTTTTTCTCCCGCTGTTCCACCCCGCTCCCCGCTGCTGCTCCCCCGCAGCCCCTCCCCCGTTTCCTTCAGCTTCATCGCACTGCTCCCCTCCCCACTCGCCACCCCGCTCCCGCCTCCCAGCTGCTCCTCCCTCCCACTGGATACTTAAGGTGGTGTCCGCGAGGCGGGGAGCTGTGACCTGACCTGGTCAGAGCCCGTCGCTCCACCCGCCGCGTGGCCCATCCTGCGTGTGCCCGGTCCCCGTTTGCCGCCGCCACTGCCAGTAATTGTATCTGCCTCACTATTTGTATTACGCGTCCACTGTTGTACCCCTGATTTCGTTTCTTCCACTGTTGTGCCAGTAATCTGTATTTCTCGTCCACTGTTGTGCCCCTGATTGTTTTTTGTGCTCTATCGCCGTTTTTCTCCCGCTGTTCCACCCCGCTCCCCGCTCCCTGCCGCTGCTCCCCCACGGCCCCACACCCGTTTCCTTCAGCTTCACCGCACCGCTCCCCTCCCCACTCGCCACCCTGCTCCCGCCTCCCAGCAGCTCCTCCCTCGCTCCACCCCCCCCACTCTCCATTTATGGCAGAGTCCGCAAGCACGTGCAGCGTGGTCGGTTTGTGATCCACTGTTGTGCCCCTGATATCGTTTCTTCCACTGTTGTGCCAGTAATCTGTATTTCTCGTCCACTGTTGTGCCCCTGATTGTTTTTTGTGCTCTATCGCCGTTTTTCTCCCGCTGTTCCACCCCGCTCCCTGCCTCTGCTCCCCGCGACCCCACCCCCGTTTCCTTCCGCTTCACTGCACCGCTCCCCTCCCCACTCGCCACCCCGCTCCCACCTCCCAGCTGCTCCTCCCTCCCACTGGATACTGAAGGTGGTGTCCGCGAGACGGGGAGCTGTGACCTGACCTGACCTGGTCAGAGCCGGTCGCTCCACCCGCCGCATGGCCCATCCTGCTTGTGCCCGGTCCCCGTTTGCCGCCGCCACTGCCAGTAATTGTATCTGCCTCACTATTTGTATTACGCGTCCACTGTTGTGCCCCTGATTTTGTTTCTTCCACTGTTGTGCCTGTATTTGTATTGCGCGTCCACTGTTGTGCCCCTGATATAATTTCTTCCACTGTTGTGCCAGTAATCTGTATTTCTCGTCCACTGTTGTGCCCCTGATTGTTTTTTGTGCTCTATCGCCGTTTTTCTCCCGCTGATCCACCCGCTCCCCACTCCCTGCCGCTGCTCCCCCGCGGCCCACCCCCGTTTCCTTCAGCTTCACCGCACAGCTCCCCTCCCCACTCGCCACCCCGCTCCCGCCTCCCAGCTGCTCCTCCCTCCCACTGGATACTTAAGGTGGTGTCCGCGAGGCGGGGAGCTGTGACCTGACCTGACCTAGTCAGAGCCGGTCGCTCCACCCGCCGCGTGGCCCATCCTGCGTGTGCCCGGTCCCCGTTTGCCGCCGCCACTGCCAGAAATTGTATCTGCCTCACTATTTGTATTACGCGTCCACTGTTGTGCCCCTGATTTCGTTTCTTCCACTGTTGTGCCTGTATTTGTATTGCGCGTCCACTGTTGTGCCCCTGATATCATTTCTTCCACTGTTGTGCCAGTAATCTGTATTTCTCGTCCACTGTTGTGCCCCTGATTGTTTTTTGTGCTCTATCGCCGTTTTTCTCCCGCTGTTCCACCCCGCTCCCCACTCCCTGCCGCTGCTCCCCCGTGGCCCACCCCCGTTTCCTTCAGCTTCACCGCACCGCTCCCCTCCCCACTCGCCACCCCGCTCCCGCCTCCCAGCTGCTCCTCCCTCCCACTGGATACTTAAGGTGGTGTCCGCGAGGCGGGGAGCTGTGACCTGACCTGACCTAGTCAGAGCCGGTCGCTCCACCCGCCGCGTGGCCCATCCTGCGTGGGCCCGGTCCCCGTTTGCCGCCGCCACTGCCAGAAATTGTATCTGCCTCACTATTTGTATTACGCGTCCACTGTTGTGCCCCTGATTTCGTTTCTTCCACTGTTGTGCCTGTATTTGTATTGCGCGTCCACTGTTGTGCCCCTGATATCGTTTCTTCCACTGTTGTGCCAGTAATCTGTATTTCTCGTCCACTGTTGTGCCCCTGATTGTTTTTTGTGCTCTATCGCCGTTTTTCTCCCGCTGTTCCACCCCGCTCCCCGCTCCCTGCCGCTGCTCCCCCGTTTCCTTCAGCTTCATCGCACTGCTCCCCTCCCCACTCGCCACCCCGCTCCCGCCTCCCAGCTGCTCCTCCCTCCCACTGGATACTTAAGGTGGTGTCCGCGAGGCGGGGAGCTCTGACCTGACCTGGTCAGAGCCCGTCGCTCCACCCGCCGCGTGGCCCATCCTGCGTGTGCCCGGTCCCCGGTTGCCGCCGCCACTGCCAGTAATTGTATCTGCCTCACTATTTGTATTACGCGTCCACTGTTGTACCCCTGATTTCGTTTCTTCCACTGTTGTGCCTGTATTTGTATTGCACGTCCACTGTTGTGCCCCTGATATCGTTTCTTCCACTGTTGTGCCAGTAATCTGTATTTCTCGTCCACTGTTGTGCCCCTGATTGTTTTTTGTGCTCTATCGCCGTTTTTCTCCCGCTGTTCCACCCCGCTCCCCGCTCCCTGCCGCTGCTCCCCCACGGCCCCACACCCGTTTCCTTCAGCTTCACCGCACCGCTCCCCTCCCCACTCGCCACCCTGCTCCCGCCTCCCAGCAGCTCCTCCCTCGCTCCACCCCCCCACTCTCCATTTATGGCAGAGTCCGCAAGCACGTGCAGCGTTCACGCGCAGCCGGCACGCCAGAGGCAAGCCCGTCTGCGCCCGTCAGCGCCTGGACCACGCCCAGCGCCAGGACCCCTGGTACCCACCGACGCAAGACCACCCGACGGACCTACGACGCCGCAGCCCTCAACGCACTCAATGCCGGCCGGAACCCCGCCTGCTACCGAGCCACCCCGAAACGCACCCACGGACCCTTCACCTTCAAAGCCTGCCGATTCACCTGCCTCCGAACCTGCACCGCACCTGCCAAGCCGAGCACCAGCAACAACCACCTCAAGTGCATCCTGCTCAACACCTGCTCCATCCACAGACACGCCGTGGAACTCTGGAACCTCCTCGACACAACTTCACCAGACGTCGCCTTCCTCACGGAAACCTGGATGAACGCCTCCTCAGCCCCCGACATCGCCATCGCCATCCCGGACGGATACAAGATCACCCGGAAGGACCGCGTCAACCAGACTGGAGGAGGCATCGCCATCGTACACAAGAACACCATCCGCATCACGACCAACTCCGACGACACCCTCACCGCCGCCGAACACCTCCACTTCCAGATACACACCGACCCCAAGACGACCCTCAGAGGCACCCTCATCTACAGACCCCCGGGACCATGCACACAATTCAGCGAAGACATCACCGACTTCATCAGCCCGCACGCCCTCCCCTCCGCCGACTGCATCCTCCTAGGGGACCTCAACTTCCACCTGGAGAACAACGACACCAACACCACCACCCTGCTGGACAACTTCGCCAACCTCGGACTCAAGCAACTGGTGAACACCCCCACCCACTATGCCGGCCACACGCTTGACCCCGTCTTCTCCTCCAGCAAGCACATCTCCTTCAGCCACTCCACCAGACTTCATTGGACGGACCACAGCTGCGTCCACTTCAGCTTCAGAAGAATCACAACCCACCACCATCTGCAACAGGTTCCTCGCAGGAGCTGGAACAAGATCACCGCCAACCAGCTCACCACCTCCCTCAGCCAGAACCCTCCCGCCAGCACAACGGACCCCAACGAAGCAGCCAGCAAACTCACACAGTGGATCACCAACTGCGCTGACAACCTCGCACCACTGAAGACCCCTCCCAGCAGACCCGGCAGCAAGAAAGCCTCCTGGTTCACCGACGAACTCAAGAACTCCAAGAAGAACTGCCGTACCCTCGAGAAAGCCTGGAGCAACAACCAGACCACAGACAACATGACTGCCCTCAAGCACGCCACCCGCAAACACCACCAGTTGATCCGCACCACCAAGAAGACAGCATTCAAGGAACGACTGGACAACAACGCCCACAACAGCAAGGAACTCTTCAGCATCGTCAAAGAGCTCTCCAACCCCAGCGCTGGAAACAACGACATCACTCCCTCGCAAGACCTCTGTGACTCACTCGCCTCGTTCTTTCACAGCAAGATCGCCGACATACACAACGGCTTCGGAGCTCAGACCACGCACCCAACCACCGAGCCAACGTCCCCCACCACCACCCTCCGCGCCTGGACCCCGGTCAGCACCGAAGACACCACCCGCGTGATGAACACCATCCACTCCGGATCACCAACCGACCCCTGCCCCCAACACGTCTTCAACAAAGCCGACTCCATCATCGTACCCTACTCCAGGACATCATGAACACCTCCTTCAACACCGCTACCTTCCCGGAGAGCTGGAAGCACGCCGAGCTCAGCGCCCTCCTGAAGAAACCAACAGCGGACCCCACCGGCCTCAAGAACTACCGTCCCATCTCGCTCCTCCCTTTTCCTGCCAAGGTCATCGAGAAGACCGTAAACAGACAGCTTGCCGCCTTCCACGAGACGAACGGATCCCTCGACCACTCGCAGTCCGGCTTCCGAACCAACCACAGCACCAAGACCGCCCTCATCGCAGCCACAGACGACATCAGATCCCTGCTCGACAACGGGGAAACAGCGGCCCTCATCCTCCTGGACCTCTCCGCAGCGTTCGACACGGTCTGCCACCGCACCCTAGTGCAGCGCCTCAACAACATCGGAATCCAAGAGAAGGCACTGGAGTGGATCATCTCGTTCCTCACCGGAAGAACCCAGAGGGTCCGCCTCCCCCCGTTCAGATACAAGGCCACCGAAGTAATCTGCGGCGTACCACAAGGATCATCACTCAGCCCCACCCTCTTAAATGTCTACATGAGCCCCCTCGCAGCCATCGCACGCCAACACAACCTCAACATCATCTCCTACGCCGACGACACCCAGCTGATCCTCTCCCTCACCAACGACCCCGCCACCGCCAGAACCAGCCTACACGAAGGGATGAAAGACGTCGCCGAGTGGATGAAGAACAGCCGCCTGAAACTGAACTCAGACAAGACGGAAGTCCTCATCCTGGGATCATCGCCCTCCGCCTGGGACGACTCCTGGTGGCCCCCTGCCCTGGGCACCACTCCCAAGCCAACGGACCACGCACGCAACCTGGGCTTCATCCTGGACTCCTCCCTCTCGATGACCAGACAAGTCAACGCCGTCTCGTTGTTGTGCTTCAACACCCTGCGTATGCTCCGAAAGATCTTCCGGTGGAACCCCACGGAAACCAGGAAGACGGTCACCCAGGCCCTCATCACCAGCCGTCTGGACTACGGGAACACCCTCTATGCCGACACCACAGCCAAACTTCAGAAAAGACTCCAACGCATCCAGAACGCCTCCGCACGACTCATCCTGGACATCCCCCGACACAGCCACATCTCCGGACACCTGAGAGACCTGCACTGGCTCCCCGTCAGCAAGAGGATCACGTTCAGACTCCTCACCCACGCACACAAAGCTCTCCACGATCTGGGCCCCAGGTACCTCAACAACCGCCTGACCTTCTACACTCCCACCCACCAGTTACGATCCACCAGCCTCGCCCTCGCCGCCGTTCCACGCATCCGCAGAGCCACCACCGGAGGAAGGTCCTTCTCCTACCTGGCGGCCAAGACATGGAACTCCCTCCCCATCCACCTGCGGCTGACCCAGGACCATCTATCCTTCAGGAAGCAACTCAAGACCTGGCTCTTCGAGCAGTAGCAGACCCCCCCCCCAGCGCCTTGAGACCCCTCCAGGTGAGTAGCGCGCTATACAAATGCTATGATTGGATTGGATTGGATACACTAGGAATCGCAAGTATGAAACAAAAAGCTTCAGACATAAGGAATAGCGATTCGGATAAAATCACTATTTGGAAATCGCTATTCCTATTCTATGTACATCCTAGACCTTAGTTTTCACCCCACAGCTCTTTCCCAGTTTGACAGAAAGATTCACTTGTGATGACAAAACTATTTGAAGGTCCACAGCCTACAACATTGTTGAATGAGAACAGATCTTTCAGTTGCAGATTAGCAATGGTCAGCGTGCGTTGACACCACTAACTATAACAAGCCTAAGCGTAATTTCTTCCCAACACTCAAAACCACTTGGTCAGGCAGTGAACGGGCAAACACACCCAATGTTGTTTTGCTTATATCTCTATCATAAGGGGGGGTCTTTTTGATATGTAACTTGATATATTTATTGGTGATCAATACATTATTTCACTATTTCTTTCTTTCATCAAAGAGGCCAATACTTCGAACGGTGACTTAAAGTCACACACAATTCATGTTAGCAGTCCATGAAAACTTCTTCAAAATATCCCATATCCTTTAGTGCAAGAAGCCAGCAAAATGAAGAAGTCTTCTTTTGTTTCCAGTCCTCAGAGAAGAGAGTCAACGACAAGTCAAGAGCTGCCATTTATGCTGTACCAATCGTTGATTCAAGCATTGTAGAGACCGTTTTCAGAAGAGGACAATTAAAAAAAATATATTTTGGAAGGTTACATTTTTATGAAGAACATCAAAGGCCAACACATTTCATTATTTCACCCTTCAGTAGCACACAGAATGCCAATACGACTCCACCCATCTCAATGAATGATTTCTGAGGTAAGGCTTGGATTGTAAAAATAAATAAAATAAAAAGGTACAAGGGGCTTGCCCCATGTGAAAGGACACATTGCTGGAGTTGCGTCACTTTTGTGACACACTCCAGCAATGCGTCACTTTTGCGCCATACAGATACGTCAGAAATACTGACGTATCTGTAACTTCTTGCGACATGATGCGTCATACAGTAAATATGACACATCAATCATGTCACAGGGAGGGCGCAATGAGAAGTGACGCAATGCTGCTTTCATGCAGCGATGCGTCACTTCTCATAAATGAGTCCCAAGGTCTTTTCTTTTCTTATGAACTTCCTGCCTGCGCTGTCAAATGCCAGGGCAGCAAATGAACATTTCTGCATAGTGTTGATTCCAACTCATGACTCTTTTTTCCTCCGCCCTCCGGTCCATGTCTCTTTCTCTCACTCCTGGAGATTCCTTTGTTTCCCTTTGCCACTGTTTCCCTAAAATTATTTTCCTTCTCCTTCCTCTCTTTTCTGCATTTCTCTCTGTTTGTCTTGATGATGGAAAATAGGTCCTGATTCAGAAACATGGGTTCCAGTGCCCACCACCTGCAACCACCCAATTAAGTACTGTCATTATGTATGAAATGTACCAAACAGAAGTCATGTAGTGCATATTTAAATGGAGATCATTGGTCTGGATACCTGTCCAGGCACCCCCTAGTGGACCTAATAATCCGAAGCAGATCTTCAGGCTGCTTGGCACTGTAGAGAACCATACTGAGTTATTTCCATTACAGGATGGATTCCTCTTTCAGAAGCTGTTTATCATTTCAGCTTTCTTAACTAAATGCCAGTGCTTAGTTTGACGGAGATTAAAACACGAATGGTACATCTTGATTCCGATAACCAAAGCAGCCTGTAGGTACAGGAGCTTACAGTCTATCAAGTGCTTCTTTTGTGTTTTAATAAAACCGTAGAATAAATGAATGCATAGATCACTTAGGGGTCGATTACGATGGCGGACGGAAGGACGACCGCCGGCCTGGAGTAGGCGGAAAATTCCTTTTTACAGTCCGCCAGCCGCGGCCAGTCCGTCCGCCATATTAGGATGGGAAGCACTGTCAAAAGTCCGTACGCCGCAGAAGAGCACGCACCGCCGCGGAACTACACCCGACCCCGCGGCGGACGTAACCAATCCAGAGACACCGCCGTACGGAATGACGTCTCCGACCGTCCTCTAAATCACGATAGCAGAAAACACACATCAAATCGCTGCGGAAAAACAACCTGCCTGAACACCGCGGATTCACCACAGCGGAGATACAACACATTGCAGAGATACCCACCACAGGCAGATCGCCGTCATGGACCCAGCGCTACACGCATTTCCGATACTCTTCGTGCTCCACCACCAGCAACTCATGGACCGTCGCCTACGACGACGCAGGTATGCCAACACACCAATTGCTGTCGGAAGGGGAGTACCTTCCGGGGCCGTGACGTGGGGAGGGTCATGTTGGGGAAACAGCATTTACGATAGCACCAATATATCAACAATGCAAGGAGACAACCAGGAATGACAAAGACAAACCACTACACATGATTGACTTGCTTTATTGCACATAATAGGGGTATAATCCTAGAGTAGCCAAGAGCATGGGCACTGGGTAGAACAGAGCAGGTACATCTGAAGCAGCACATGAGAGGTCACAATGCAGTATCATAACAGCAACAGGGCAGTGTCCATAACAGAGCAGGTACATCAGAGGCAACACATGAGAGGGGCTAAGTGCATCAACAGTCCATGGCACAGAGCAGGTACATCAGAGGCAGCACATGAGAGGGGCTAAGTGCATCAACAGTCCATGGCAAGGCACAGGTACATCTGAGGCAGCACATGAGAGGGCACAATGCAGTATCATAACAGCAACAGGGCAGTGTCCATAACAGAGCAGGTACATCTGAGGCAGCACATGAGAGGGGCTACGTGCATCAACAGTCCATGGCACAGAGCAGGTACATCAGAGGCAGCACATGAGAGGGGATAAGTGCATCAGCAGTCCATGGCACAGAGCAGGTACATCAGAGGCAGCACATGAGAGGGGCTAAGTGCATCAACAGTCCATGGCAAGGCACAGGTACATCAGAGGCAGCACATGAGAGGGGCTAAGTGCATCAACAGTCCATGGCAAGGCACAGGTACATCTGAGGCAGCACATGGGAGGGCACAATGCAGTATCAGAACAGCAACAGGGCAGTGTCCATAACAGAGCAGGTACATCAGAGGCAGCACATGAGAGGGGCTAAGTGCATCAACAGTCCATGACAAGGCACAGGTACATCAGAGGCAGGAACCAGAAATACACTTACCTGCCAGACGCCGCAGCTCACCAGGCATTTCCAAAGTACGCCGCCACCGCCGAGAGTCACCTACCTGCCAAGCACACGCGCCGCCGCTTCGGGACCACAATTCCCGGCAGCCTACGCGGCGGCGCGCTTCGTGACACCGCGAGGGCACCAGGGAGGCGCACTTAAGCGCAGCAGGAACCGGCGGAGCGGGGGGAACCAGAAATACACTTACCTGCCAGACGCCGCAGCTCACCAGGCATTTCCAAAGTACGCCGCCACCGCCGAGAGTCACCTACCTGCCAAGCACACGCGCCGCCGCTCCGGGACCACAATTCCCGGCAGCCTACGCGGCGGCGCGCTTCGTGACACCGCGAGGGCGCCAGGGAGGCGCACTTAAGCGCAGCAGGAACCGGCGGAGCGGGGGGAACCAGAAATACACTTACCTGCCAGACGCCGCAGCTCACCAGGCATTTCCAAAGTACGCCGCCACCGCCGAGAGTCACCTACCTGCCAAGCACACGCGCCGCCGCTCCGGGACCACAATTCCCGGCAGCCTACGCGGCGGCGCGCTTCGTGACACCGCGAGGGCGCCAGGGAGGCGCACTTAAGCGCAGCAGGAACCCGCTTCGCAGGACGCGAGCGGGACGCCCGGGGCTAAGCCCGGGCAAAGGGCGGGCCCTCTACGGCCCTCATCGGCAGGAAGAGGCTGGGGCGGGGCCAGAAACGCTGCTGGACTCAAATGCAAGTAAGATACATAGTCAAAATATTTTATACCATTTATTATTTTATTTTTAAAAGTAAGGCTGCGAGTATACCGCCATCATGTCTACGAAATCGAAGGAAGCCCCACAGAACACCCTTGACAATTACCTTGTGCAGACCGTGAGGAAAATAAATACACAAAGGAGAAACTCTCTTGGGCTAAGCCAATCCCCAGACCTTCGCTGTTTGTCCCCGACTGCATCTATCTTGATTGACGATACCATTTTGCAAGAAGCCAACCAGGAGAATATAATTAGCGGCCCTATTCTTCTAGGATTAACTAGTGCATCTGATAATGTAGTCCCGGCCATTGAGACCTCCAATATACAGGCCGAAAGTGACATTGACATTGACTCTGACCAGGAGAGACATGCATTAGTTTCACCTGATGAGATGACACCTAAAGGGCGTGTAACAAGGCCGAGACGTTTATGTACTAAGAATCCTCCTAAGCTGGGTGGCCCACGCCCGGGGACAAGAAGGAAAAGGGTCACTACCCCAAAGATAAAGCAAGGCAATGTATCGGAGGATAATCAAAACCATACTTTTGAGGATGCTTTTTTTGAAAGGATTGCTGACTTTCTTGAACTAAAAATTAATATCATTGTAAAACCTTTAATATCTAAACTTGACAAATTGCATGCAGAGATTAAGAGGTTGGGTGGTCTCCACACTACGGTTGTAGGTGGGGTAGAAAACATTACTACGATAGTTTCAAATCTGACCAATAATATAGGGGGAAATGTGGTTAGTGAAGCTGTTTGTGATAATGTAGGGGTTCAGTTGCCTGTTGAAAACTTATTGCCCCAACCACTAACATCATTGACCACCACTACTGAGGGCTCTCTTTTAGTTAATATCCCAACAGATGACATTCCCTCTGTCAGCTTACCCCCAGTAACTACTCATACTACAGACCCCCTACAATTTTTAGTCGAGGCCACACCAGTGGTTCTTGTGTTAGCAAATGTACCTCCCTTAGAAGGGGGAACAGTGGAAAGCACTACCTCCCTTACAAGCAAGGCTCTGCATTGGCTAACCAGTAACATCCGGTTAGCCCCAGGGGGAAAACAGCAATTGGCAAATGTTATTAAGTCTACAACCAGGGTCCCCTGGCTGGGAAACCGGCCGAAAAAGTTTAAAGGGGACTGTGTGGCAGTGAGCCTCTCGAATCAAGACGTCCTTCCTAACATACTGGCCAATTTATTCCCTCCCCAACGCAGACAGGGTACTGTTGTTCCTCTAACCCTGAAGTTTTTTTATGGGGAGCAACAAAACGTCACTTATCCAAGGACTCCTGCGCCAGGGTGGGACAGATTTTGGGACTCTGGCCCTAGACGGGGGCAAGATATAAGGCATAATGCAGTGGCCCACTATCCCCTTCTACCACATCAAAATTCTTTTGTAGAACCTCTTCAGTTATTTAACCGCTATGCCCCATTGTCCTTCATGGATCAAAACGATTGACTCTCTTTTACAAAAGACACTAACAATGAGGGTCTTTTGCCTGCTTTCGGACTTTTAGATCCAAAACCCACAGGCAACAGGCTCTGCAGAATATTGAGCTGGAATGTTGCCGGCATCAGATCTAAATTCAACAATAAGAACTGGTTGGAGATGGTCAGATCCAACGACATTCTTGCCTTTCAAGAAACTTGGGAAACGTCAGACAGACTTGCTCTAGACGGCTTTTCCCATTTTTCTGTATCTGCAGTACCTAGTAATTCCGGAAGGGCTAAGGGAGGCTTGGCTATATATATTTCCCTAGATGTTCAAGGAAAGCCAAGACAGATTAAAACTAACTCAACAAACATTTTAGCGGTTGAATTAACTGCTCAAAACTCACAGCCTATCTTATTAGTTAATTTTTATAATTCTCCTGTCAGTCAAATGGTGAACGAGAATTTGGTAACTCTAGAGGATTTCCTGTCCACCCACAGTGAGAATAGTGCTCACGGTTATGACGTGATTCTCATGGGAGACTATAATATTCACCCATGTAACATGGACTGCCGTGTGGAATATGAGGATTTTCCCCCCTACCTCCCCACCCCGCATTTTGAACACTCATCACGTGGAGAGGTTTTGGAATCACTCTTAGCAACTTTTAATCTTTATGAATTTTTTAGTAGTAACATATGCTTGAGGTTACCAACATACGTGGGTAACAACACCGGCACAATTGTAGATTATATTTTTTTATCGTCTAGTATCTTGTCTGAAGTTTCAAACTATAAGGTAGAAACTTCAGTCTTCAGTGACCATAACCCACTAATTTTAGAGACTGTATCTCAGGGAGTTCTGGGAAAGAGAGAGACTGAAGTATTATGTGCGACTGATTTAGTCCTGGCAGATCAGAATCGCAGGCTGAAATGGGACCAAGTTACCCCAATTACTTTTATACAGGATACCCTGTCTAAAGTTGAAGGAGAGGTTGCAATCTGCCTTGATAATAATAACTCTGTTGATATCCTGATAGAAGCGTTTAACGCTATCTGTCGCCAGGTCAATCTAGACCTGACCATAAGGAAAAAGCCCCATATATGTAAGGGTCCAAAATGGTTTGACTCAAGTTGTTCCAAGGCTCACTCAATTCTCTTGAAGGCTTTAAAACATATACCAAGAGATAAAGTACAGATAGCATCACTAAGAAAAAAATATAATTACGCTATCAGGAAGAGGAAATCAGAGATTAAAAAGGAGGCCTGGAACGATCTGTTGTCGCCCGATATACAGAGAGACAGCTCAAGATTTTGGGCGATAATAAACCACCCTTTTTTTGTGGGTTTAGACAAGCAGAGAGCAGATTGCATCATACCTGATGAACAGTGGGTCACACATTTCAGTAATATTTATAGCTGCCCTGATAATATCCCAGGCTGTGGAATACAATCTATACAAGTAGCAGCTCTTACTCCCCCTTTTAGCATAGAGGAGGTAAAAAAAGCGATCAGCGACACACACTCTAAAAAGGCACCGGGCCCCGATGGGGTTCCCGCTGACTTTTTTAAGAGTGCCCCTGAATTAAGTGCCAAAATCCTTACTAACATCTTTAATGCTACAAGAGATTCTGTTTTTCCTATTAGCTGGTCAAAGTCTACCATAATACCGATTTTTAAAAAGGGGCAAAGAACAGACCCGGCCTGTTATAGGCCAATTTCCCTTATTGACTCTAGTGTCAAGATTCTGGGAAGAGTCCTTTTAGGAAGACTGACTCAGTTTTTAGAAGGGAATGGCATTTTATCAAATGCACAATATGGCTTTAGAGCTAAAAGAGGAACTTTAGATCAGTGTCTAAATTTAGAACTGATCATAAGTAAATACGTAATTGCCAAGGGGGGCTCTCTGTACATGGCCTTTATGGACCTCTCCTCAGCTTTTGACCTGGTTAACAGGGCTAAGCTGTGGGGGGTCCTTTTGTCCATGGGCATTCATGCTCCCCTGGTAGGGTATCTGGCCGAGCTACATAGAGACCTCAAGACCTCGGTCAGAGTGACTAGGGAAAGAAGATGTACCTGTCACTTTGACTCAGAGAGGGGGGTTAGGCAAGGATGTATCCTTGCCCCCCTCCTCTTTACCCTCTATATAAATGGCCTTGAGGCAGCTCTGACAGAGTCCCACATTGACATTCCACGTGCAGGAGAGACAAAGATACCTGTCCTCTTGTACGCGGATGATGCTGTCCTCTTAGCACGCTCTGGAGTGGCATTAAATAAACTCCTTTTATCTTTTGGGGAATTCATGTCCTCGCTGGACATGAAAACTAATGTAGGAAAATCCCACGTAATGATAGCAGGAGGCGCAGGCAGGAAAAGAAAGACCAAAACATTTTTCTGTGCTGGGAAAGAGGTTAGGAGAGTTCCATCCTTCCCTTACCTAGGCGTGACCTTTGACGAAAAGGGCAAGTGGGGCCCCCAGCTTTTGGCCAAAAGCAACGCTGTAGCAAGAGCGGCTGCTGGGTTGCTTGGTTTTGCTAAAAAACTTGGAGCCCGCCCCATGGAAAGCATTATAAATGTCTATAAAGCCAAATGTTTGTCGGTTGCTCAATACGGCTCTGTCATTTGGGGGTACACTAATCATGAATATGACAAAATTCAGAAAGTAGAAAATAAATTTTTGAGAACTCTGCTTTCCGTCCCCCAATCGACTTCTACATATATAATACACACAGAGCTTGGACTGGGCTATATTACCGACATTTTAAAGCTAGCCCCAGTTATTGGATGGTTGAAAGTGTGGCTCAACCAGGAGCTTACTTTAAACCATAACATCCTTAAAGATTGTTTAGCCCTGGATAGAGCACACAGTATTCCATGGCTAAAATACGTTCAGACGCAGTTAACTTTAGTTGGTCGACCTGAACTTTTTTTTCCCCACATACGATAAATCACGAAGACATAAAGATAGTCAAAAATCTTCTGACTGACCGTTATGTCTCGGAGAGGGAAGTCACAGAGTTAAACAAATCTACGGTTAGGAAACATTGTATGGTAACATCTGTCCCAGGTATGGAACCGTACCTCTTTTTGGTAAATAAACCATACCATCGTTTCCTTCTAACAAGATTTCGTCTTGATCTGATTCCCTTCATTCTGGGTAATTTTAAACAGTGGATTAGACCTGAAAATGCTGAACCATGTGACTGCGATTACTTTTCTATCCAAGACACGACTCATTTTATCCTGTTCTGTGGTCATTATAAAGAGAGTAGGAAAAAATACTTGCTGCCTATACTGTGCAATATGGGTTTTACACAGGTAAAACCAGCTATGTTGTTCCTGCAACTTCTACCGAATTTAAAAGTGGCATTTCATGTTGCTAGTTTCTTGGTTGCTGGTGCACGTATAAACAAGCATCGTTTTAGAATTAGGCACCTTGTCCCTGATTAATGTGTACCTCCTACATTTTATTGATTTTACTCTTTTTAAATATTAATGTATATTTAATTTTGTATAACGTGTTTTTAGTTTTTTTTTAAACAAAATCTTGATCTATATATTATGTGTCTTGATGACACGTTCTCATGTATTGCTCGCTCTTTTATGATTTTTAATAATCGAATAAAGATATTTGACTGACTGACTGACATCAGAGGCAGCACATGAGAGGGGCTAAGTGCATCAACAGTCCATGGCAAGGCACAGGTACATCTGAGGCAGCACATGGGAGGGCACAATGCAGTATCAGAACATCAACAGGGCAGTGTCCATAACAGAGCAGGTACATCAGAGGCAGCACATGAGAGGGCACAATGCAGTATCATAACAGAAACTGGGCAGTGTCCATAACAGAGCAGGTACATCTGAGGTAGCACATGAGAGGGGCTAAGTGCATCAACAGTCCATGGCTCAGAGCAGGTACATCAGAGGCAGCATATGAGAGGGGCAAAGTGCATCAACAGTCCATGGCACAGAGCAGGTACATCAGAGGCAGCACATGAGAGGGCACAATGCAGTATCAGAACAGCAACAGGGCAGTGTCCATAACAGAGCAGGTACATCAGAGGCAGCACATGAGAGGGGCTAAGTGCATAAACAGTCGATGGCACAGAACAGGTACATCAGAGGCAGCACATTAGAAGGGCAACGAGCATCAACAGTCCATGGCACAGAACAGGTACATCAGAGGCAGCACATGAGTAGGGCAACGAGCATCAACAGTCCATGGCACAGAACAGGTACATCAGA
The DNA here is from genome assembly GCF_964261635.1 of Lissotriton helveticus. Taxonomy (NCBI): domain Eukaryota; kingdom Metazoa; phylum Chordata; class Amphibia; order Caudata; family Salamandridae; genus Lissotriton; species Lissotriton helveticus. Next base: position 669,264,286 of record NC_136065.1, on the reverse strand, counting down.
GGCAGCACATGAGAGGGGCTAAGTGCATCAACAGTCCATGGCAAGGCACAGGTACATCTGAGGCAGCACATGAGAGGGGCTAAGTGCATCAACAGTCCATGGCACAGAGCAGGTAAATCAGAGGCAGCACATGAGAGGGGCTAAGTGCATCAACAGTCCATGGCACAGAGCAAGTACATCAGAGGCAGCACATGAGAGGGGCTAAGTGCATCAACAGTCCATGGCAAGGCACAGGTACATCAGAGGCGGCACATGAGAGGGGCTACGTGCATCAAGAGTCCATGGCAAGGCATAGGTACATCTGAGGCAGCACATGAGAGGGCACAATGCAGTATCAGAACAGCAACAGGGCAGTGTCCATAACAGAGCAGGTACATCAGAGGCAGCACATGAGAGGGGCTGAGTGCATGAACAGTCTATGGCACAGAAAAGGTACATCAGAGGCAGCACATGAGAGGGGCTAAGTGCATCAACAGTCCATGGCACAGAGCAGGTACATCAGAGGCAGCACATGAGTAGGGCAACGAGCATCAACAGTCCATGGCACAGAACAGGTACATCAGAGGCAGCACATGAGTAGGGCAACGAGCATCAACAGTCCATGGCACAGAACAGGTACATCAGAGGCAGCACATGAGAGGGGCTAAGTGCATCAACAGTCCATGGCAAGGCACAGGTATATCATAGGCAGCACATGAGAGGGGCTAAGTGCATCAACAGTCCATGGCAAGGCACAGGTACATCAGAGGCAGCACATGAGAGGGGCTAAGTGCATCAACAGTCCATGGTACAGGGCAGGTACATCAGAGGCAGCACATGAAAGGGGCTAAGTGCATCAACAGTCCATGGCAAGGCACAGGTACATCTGAGGCAGCACATGAGATGGGCTAAGTGCATCAACAGTCCATGGCACAGAGCAGGTACATCTGAGGCAGCACATGAGTAGGGCAACGAGCATCAACAGTCCATGGCACAGAACAGGTACATCAGAGGCAGCACATGAGAGGGTCTAAGTGCATCAACAGTCCATGGCAAGGCACATGTACATCTGAGGCAGCACATGAGAGGGGCTAAGTGCATCAACAGTCCATGGCACAGAGCAGGTACATCTGAGGCAGCACATGAGAGGGCACAATGCAGTATCAGAACAGCAACAGCGCAGTGTCCATAACAGAGCAGGTACATCAGAGGCAGCACAAGAGAGGGCACAATGCAGTATCATAACGGCAACAGGGCAGTGTCCATAACAGAGCAGGTACATCAGAGGCAGCACATGAGAGGGCACAATGCAGTATCATAACGGCAACAGGGCAGTGTCCATAACAGAGCAGGTACATCTGAGGCAGCACATGAGAGGGCACAATGCAGTATCATAACAGCAACAGGGCAGTGTACATAACAGAGCAGGTACATCAGAGGCAGCACATGAGAGGGGCTAAGTGCATCAACAGTCCATGGCAAGGCACAGGTACATCAGAGGCAGCACATGAGAGGGGCTAAGTGCATCAACAGTCCATGGCAAGGCACAGGTACATCAGAGGCAGAACATGAGAGGGGCTAAGTGCATCAACAGTCCATGGCACAGAACAGGTACATCAGAGGCAGCACATGAGATGGGCTAAGTGCATCAACAGTCCATGGCACAGAGCAGGTACATCAGAGGCAGCACATGAGTAGGGCAACGAGCATCAACAGTCCATGGCACAGAACAGGTACATCAGAGGCAGCACATGAGAGGGGCTAAGTGCATCAACAGTCCATGGCAAGGCACAGGTACATCTGAGGCAGCACATGAGAGGGGCTAAGTGCATCAACAGTCCATGGCAAGGCACAGGTACATCAGAGGCAGCACATGAGAGGGGCTAAGTGCATCAACAGTCCATGGCAAGGCACAGGTACATCAGAGGCAGCACATGAGAGGGCACAATGCAGTATCATAACAGCAACAGGGCAGTGTCCATAACAGAGCAGGTAAATCAGAGGCAGCACATGAGAGGGCACACTGCAGTATCAGACCAGCAACAGGGCAGTGTCCATAACAGAGCAGGTACATCAGAGGCAGCACATGAGTGGGCACAATGCAGTATCAGAACAGCAACAGGGCAGTGTACATAACAGAACAAGTACATCTGAGGCACCACAAGTACGTGGGTCAAGCGCCCATCCCATGGACATTAATAATGCAAGGGTGGTTACAATGGACAATCTAGACACCAAGTCCAATGACATGTGAGTGATGGGAGCTACACCTCACAGCACAGAATCTGGATGACTGCTTGACCTAGTCGCTGCGGACACACTGACAGCACCAGACACAGGAGTGTGAGACACAGCCACAGCTCTAGTGACTGACACATGAGCCATAGACCCAGACATACTGCCAGCACCAGAAACAGGAGTGTGAGACACAGCCACAGATGTAGTGACTGACACATGAGCCATAGACACAGACACACTGCCAGCACCAGATACAGGAGTGTGAGACACAGCCACAGCTCTAGTGACTGACACATGAGCCATAGACCCAGATACAGGAGTGTGAGACACAGCCACAGCTCTAGTGACTGACACATGAGCCATAGACCCAGATACAGGAGTGTGAGACACAGCCACAGCTCTAGTGACTGACACATGAGCCATAGACCCAGATACAGGAGTGTGCGACACAGCCACATCTCTAGTGACTGACACACGAGCCCTAGACCCAGACACACTGCCAGGACATGTCCCTGCACAGTGACCAACAAATACCATGCCAGCATCTGAGACATGAGAGTGGCGGACACACACAGTGCCAGTACCTGAAACAGGAGAGGGCACAACTGACACAGTGCTACTACATGAGGCATGACAGCGAACAACAGGCACAGTGCCACTATCTGACACATGAGAGTGAACTGCAGATGACCCACCAGGACCACTGAAATGATGAGACACAGGGCTGTATGGGCCAGGAGGCATGGTGGCTCTGGGAGCTGGTGACAGCTGTACTGGAGCGACATTGGGGTGGTCATGTGTCACTGGTGTGTGTCTCCAGTTCTTTGGGATATGTAGGGGCACACAGGACATGACTGGACTGGTAAGTAGTGTGGCCTCATCAGAAACATCACCCATCAAAGGTGCATCATGTGCTGGTGGGGGTCTGCTCTCTGGGGACGTGCTGGACCCTGCTTGACGTTTGCTGTGGCCCTGCCTTCTGCCCTCTGCATCATGTGTAATGGGGGATGCAACAACAGTGTACTCCTTCCTCTGCTTCGGCGGGGTGTGGATGGGAGTAGAGGTATGGGGGGACTCCACCGCTGACACATGTGTTTTACGTTCCTTCACCAACATTAGCCTCAGGGCAGGCAGGGGTGATGTATGCCTGTCCTTGATGGAGCTTGTGTCCATGGGAGAACCCTTGGCCCTGGGAGGTGCCTTGGCCGTAGGAGGTGTCCTGTCTCTGGAATGTCCCTGATCCGTGGGCGGTGCTCTGTCCCTGGGAGTTGGCTTGTCCTTTGTAGTGTCCCTGTCCATTGTAGTGTACCTGTCCTTTGAAGTGTGCTTGTCCTTGGGAGTGTCCCTGGCCTGGGGAGGTGCCCTTTCCTTTGTAGTGTCCTTGTCCTTGGGAGTGTCCCTGGCCATGGGAGGTGCCCTTTCCTTTGAGGTGTCCTTGTCCTTGGGAGTGTCCCTGGCCTTGGGAGGTGCCCTTTCCTTTGAGGTATCCTTGTCCTTGGGAGTGTCCCTGGCCTTGGGAGGTGCCCTTTCATTTGAGGTGTCCTTGTCCTTGGGAGTGTCCCTGGCCTTGGGAGGTGCCCTTTCCTTTGTAGTGTCCTTATCCTTGGGAGTGTCCCTGGCCTTGGGAGGTGCCCTTTCCTTTGTAGTGTCCTTGTCCTTGGGAGTGTCTCTGGCCTTGGGAGGTGCCCTTTCCTTTGTAGTGTCCTTGTCCTTGGGAGTGTCCCTGGCCTTGGGAGTACCTTTTGAGGGGGATGCCTGTGTTACATGTGAATCCCTGTCCCCCAACACCCCTTGAGGATCCTGTGTGTCAACGCCAGGGTAGCTGATGTCGTGTTCGGTTAAAGATTTCCTTGTCCTAGGGGATGGTGTCTGTGCCCTCCGTGCCCTGCCTTGCTGCCTGTGGCTGCTTCTAGTGCAATACCCAGAAAATGAGGCCTGGTCTGAAATCTCACTCTCCCCTGACACATCAAGTGGTGTGGATGGGGGAACTGAAGTAGAACCTTGTCCATGCGACTGTAGAATGGCTGCAGACACTGTGTTTGCCAATGACTGAACTGTTCTGTGGAGACCAGCAACTTCGCCATGCATCCCCTCCATGAATGCTACCACCTGCCCCAACTTCCTATCGTGGTCTTGGAATGCATTGATCATGTTGGTCTGCCCTACACACAGCTGTCGCAGCAGATCAACAGCCTCAGCACAAAGTGCACTTTGTGTCACAGGGGCAGGAGCAGCGGTGCCTGCACCGAAGGCAACTCTGTTTCCCCTACTCTGGCGAGCACGAGCAGTACTTGTTGCAGTTGGTGGCAGTGTAATGTAATGTAATGATGTCTTGTAAAGCGCATGAATCACCCCACATGGGGTATCTCCGCGCTGTAGACCGCTGGGGAACCCGTCCTGGTTTTCCCTGTGAGATGGTCCCTACTGGGTATCTCCAAGGTGAAACCAGGCATCCCCGGCGTATGTGGGGGGCCGTTGTGGAGATGAGGCAAGCTAATGCCCAGAGTTGCCGAGTGTGATCCCTGGTTAGAGTAGGCACCGAGGCGAGAATTATCGAGTCCGCTGACCCTGGTCCACGACCCTGCCGCGTCGGGAATTGAACCCTGGTCCCGGGCCGTCCTCTGCTTCCGGGTCTGCCGCCTCTAACCAGTGAGCCACACAGTGTGGGCCCTGTGTGCTGTGTACCAACTGAAGGTGTTGATTGCCCACTCCCTGTGTCTACCAACAGTGCTGACTCACCACCACTGTCTGAAGATGAGGACGATGGTGTCTCCACATGTGAGTCCTCAGGGACAGTTCTGTCCCCCTCTCCGGGGCTGCTCTCTTCAGTCTCAGTCTGCGTGTGTGTGATCTCGGATCCGGATGCATTTCCACCACTCATCTCCGTCGTCTGTGGGTCAGTGCCCTCTGCCAAAGCTGAAAGAGAGAGAAAAGAGGTTTACCTAAGTGCCACACTCACGTACTGTAGGTTACAAAATCAAAACTTTCCTCACAGTCGACTAACATGTAGCACCCATCCTGCACACAAACCACCCCTACCAGACATCCTCATGACAAAGAACCGGGGGTGCCTGTGAAACATGTACATCAAACAAACAGGGCAAGTGCATGCAGACCACCACACATGTGATGCCATGGGACCACAGACCTCAACGGCATGACCTGGGACCCTGCACTACAATGCAACTGGTATGTCCACCTGGCGGACATGGATGCTAACGCTCACTCCGCTAATGGCACCAACATGCAATTGCAGCAAAACATACGCACCACGGATGTCACTACTGTGTGTGAGCACCAATACATGCATGCACGCACAAGTCACAGACACATACAGTCTGCCTACCGCTAGTTTGCTGTTGATCCCCTCTCAGCCGGGCGGACAGGTCAGGATGCGTCACAGCTATGATACGGTGCATTAGAGGGGTCATGGTGCATCATGCAAGCCGGGTTGATCTTGGAATCAGCCCCAGTGTCATCTCCGCCACATTCTTGCTGAGCCTGGAGACGTCGTCCCAGCGCTTGTGGCAGTGTGTGTGTCGTCTATTGCACACCCCCACCACCCATACATCACGTACTATGGTCCTCCACACGGCCTTGCGAAGGTGCAGCTTGACCTACCATGATGGGAGACAAGAGGGGAACGTCAGTGGACAGTTGGACATTCACAAACATAGTAGCAGCACGTATCTTTCAGCAGCCATGCACAGAACAACACATGTGAAGGTCCCACAGCACACCGCCAAGCTTGCAGAAGCCAGGAGTCAGTGACCACCTCATGCACACCAACATGTCCCCCATTGCACTTACCACCTGTCCGGGGGCACCGTAAAGCCGTTCATAGTGGCGGAGCACACCGTCCACAAGGACATCCAGCTCCGTTGCGGTGAAGGGACGAGACTGGATCTCTCGCACTCTCGGCATGGCAAGGTCCTGGACTGTGGCACTACAGCACCAGTTGTTGGATAGCTCAGCAGCAGCAGGTCAAGGCGATGGGTGCAGGCAGCAGTTGTTGGATAGCTCAGCAGCAGCAGGTCGAGGTGATGGGTGCAGGCAGCAGTTGTTGGATAGCTCAGCAGCAGCAGGTCGAGGTGATGGGTGAAGGCATCAGTTGTTGGATAGCTCAGCAGCAGCAAGTCGAGGTGGTGGTCGCAGGCAGCAGTGGCTGGAAGCAGTGTGTGTGTGCTTCTGAAATTCACACATTTATAGGGCCCTGAGCTCACATCAGTGGCACATGTCTGCAGCAATTGGTTTTCCCGGGATGCCTCATTCAAAATGAACTAATGACTGGCCCTGGTGTGGCGGTGCTCGGCTTCCGCTATTTTTGAATGCGCTTACGCGCCCCGCGTTACCTGTTTCCATTGGCTACATGTGCACGGACCGTCACGGTCACACACAGGCAACCGCATGTGCGCGCTACCGCGATGGTGCATTATTTGAAATTAATCACTAACTGGCGTCGCTATGGCGGAGCACGCATTCCGCGGGGGCAGGGCAGGCTAACACATACATTTGAATGTGCAAAAGGAAATGGCAGTCGGTGCCCCCCTTACAGTCACATTGCAGCACCCACCGCAGACCGCCGGACCTGGCCGGTCACCCACTGCTGGCCATGGCAGGTCACCCACCGCCGGGTGCTGGCCGGTCACCTACCGCTGGCCATGGCCGGTCACCCACCGCCGGCCCTGGCTGGTCACCCACAGCCGGGTGCTGGCGGTGGGTGAGCACCCTGTGCATTGAGGTCACCCTGGCATGGATGGCACTGGCCGGTCACCCACCGCTGGCCGGTCACCCACTGCCGGGTGCTGGCCGGTCACCCACCGCCGGCCCTGGCCGGCCACCCACCACCGGGTGCTGCGATGGGTGAGCGCCCTGTGCATTGAGGTCACCCTTGCATGGATGGCCCTGGCCGGTCACCCACCGCCGGCCCTGGCCGGTCACCCACTGCCGGGTGCTGGCTGGTCATCCACCACCGGCCCTGGCCGGTCACCCACCACCGGCCCTGGCCGGTCACCCACCACCGGCCCTGGCCGGTCACCCACCAACGGGGGTTGCCGGTCACCCACCACCGGGTGCTGGCCGGTCATCCACCGCCGGGTGCTGGCCGGTCACCCACCGCCGGTGCTGGCGGTGGGTGAGCGCCCTGTGCATTGAGGTCACCTTGGCATGGATAGTCCTGGCCGGTCATCCACCGCCGGGTGCTGGCCGGTCACCCACCGCTGCCCATGGCCGGTCACCCACCACCAGCCCTGGCCGGTCACCCACCACCGGGTGCTGGCGGTGGGTGAGCGCCCTGTGCATTGAGGTCACCCTGGCATGTAATGTTCATAGTTGTACATGTGTGTCAGGATATGTCCGGAATGCATCAAGAATCATTATGTCAAGTCAATGGCCCGTGTCCACGTGTGTCATTCATGTCCATTGGTTGCATGTGTGGTCATAATATTGACCTTGCCAGTGGTTAACAAAGGCCAGTGATGTGCACCCAAGTTGCGTCAGATGTGCATGGCGATGTGTTGCGTCTTGGTTTTGCTGACACATGTTTCTATTTCTACACATCTACACAGTACATCAAGGCTGTGTACCCATATTCAGAAGCTGTTGCGAGTGTGTTGTTTGTGTGTGCAAGTAGCAATGATGGGGGTATACATGCATTCTGTGTATGCGTATGTGTGTCGCCTGTTGTGTGCCCATGCATGTCATGTGAGGATGCCCAGCATTGTAGGTGGGGTCATGGGTGCATGAAGACAAGGAGGGTGTGTTCCATGTTCGTGTTGTGTGTGCGCATCCATGTGTGTCTGTGGGGACGCTTGTCCACACTTGTGCCCTCAGTCATGTGATGTTGGCTGTTCTTTCAACATGTGTGCACGTTACATTGTACATGTTTGCACACAGGATGTTGTTTGTGGGTGAACATTGTGTATGTAGTTAGCTGTACTGCCTCATATTTCGGTCACGTCACACATACAATCAGTGTCTGCAACATGTATTATTTGTATTGTGTTGGTCAAGATGTGATAGTGTGGCACAGCTATGCGGTGTTGGTCAATTGACATCTACTCCCATCTACTCCCACACAGGAGGGCTCCAAATGTGCATCGACCCTACACTGTGCTGGAGGACATGGTTAACGAGGAGGTGATCCGCAAATTCCGGCTTGACCGACGTAGATTGCAGGAGCTTGCAGCCCAATTGGCACTTCATCTGCAGCCACGCAGGACATATCCAGGAGCTATTACACCCACAGCAAAGGTGATGGCGGCACTTCACTTCTTCGCAACAGGCACTTTCCAGTACACAGAAGGTCATGCCGGGGGGATGTCACAATCCATGTTCAGCATGGTACTGCGGGATGTTCTGAATGCCATGATGCATTACAAGGATGATTACATCCAAGTCCCACGGCCGGCAGAGTTGGGAGCAGTTAAAGGGGACTTCTATGCCCTGGCCCGATTCCACACGTAGTGGGTGCCATTGATGGCACACATATTGGTCTCATTCCACCCCAGGCACGTGAACCCGTATATCGCAATCGGAAGCACTACCATTCGATCAACGTGAAAGTGGTGTGCCTGGCTGACAACATCATCTCCCATGTGTGTGCCAGATTTCCCGGTTCCGCACATGACTCCCACATCCTGCGGAGCAGCATTGTCTCCCAACTGATGGCCAATCTGCGTCAAGAACGTGCGTGGCTTGTAGGTGAGTGTGCTGTGATGACTATTGTGTTGTATGTGTTCCATGCTGTTCCCAACAATCCTGGTAATGATGTATGTGTCTGTCATCCCTCCACCTAGGCGACTCTGCGTACCCGAAACGGCTGTGGTTGCTAAACCCCCTACGGAATCCTACTACCCCAGGTGAAATGCGCTATAATGAGGCCCATGGGAAGACACGTCGGGTGGTGGAACGTACATTTGGACTGCTGAACTCTAGGTTTCGCTGCCTGGATAAAACCGGAGGGGCCCTGCCATACTCACCCAGCAAAGTATGCAGAATAGTGATTGCCTGCTGCAGGCTCCACAACCTGGCCTTACGCAACAATATTGAACTGATCATGGACCCTGCAGACCAACAGGTTGCTTTGCCTCCCATCGCACCCATGTCCAGTGATGAGGATAGTGGGGAGGAAGAAGGTGTGGACCAGAGGCGTGAGCTCATTGCTCGCTACTTTCCTTGAATGTGAGTAACTACCCCTTGTGCTGCTGTTCAATGCGTGACGTATGTCTGCTGGAGATGGTTGGATGTGGTGTGTGAATGCTGCCTGTTATGTTATGTTTGCACATGGGTGTGGGTCATGGTGTACGAGCAATGCTCCCTGATGTGTGTCCTGTGATCCGTTTACTTTGTGATGATTGTGGTTTGTGGGATGTTGCAGTACGTTCTTTTGTGATGGTTGTAATTCCGTTTCCTGACCTGTGCTTGTTCTTCTCTATTTGTCCCTAGGTCACTCACACCGAGCCAGGATTCAAAACAACATTGATCCCTGCACCTGCTGATGACAACAACTGAGACATACCTGTATATAAACATGGAGATCACACAGCATTGAGCGTTACAGTGAATTTTATTTACAGGGTGTGGATAAGTGTTTGTGCATATTTACAAAAAGGTGGTGGTGGGGAAGAGTGAGTTGAAAGTCATGTCAGATGAAAAGACCGATGGGGACACTACATTGTGTGATGTACACCTAGTCCAACAGACGTGTGACAATGCTTGGCAATGTGGGACAAGATAGTTCGCAGGGTCAATGCCAGGCTCAAGGAAGGGTGAAGTCATTTTCGGCCCCTCTTCGGGCAGGTGGATGGGGCATTGCCACTGCTCTGTGCTGGGTCCAGCCTCGGACGGCCCCTCCGTCTTGGAGCGGGAGCAGACCCAGCTGTGGGGGCAGGTTGTTCAGGGTCCACCTCCCTGTCAGTGACCTCAGGTGATGGTGGCGGTGGTGTTGGTGACCTGTCCCGCTGGGCACTTGGGGGAGGGGGAGGTGGTGTGGCGCGGGATAACCACTCCCTCCAAAGTGCAGTTTGCTGCCCCATGAGGTCCACAATTTGGCCCATACGGGTGACCATGGACCTCAACAGCTGGCAGGTCTGTTGCGAATCTTGATGTGCCCGATCAGCCTGTGCCTGCGACCGCTGGTAGGAGGCATTCACTTTGGTAATGGCTTCCAGGGTCTCGTTCCCAGGATGTGCTGGGTCTTGCCCCCGACCTCCCCTTACACCTCCACTCCTGTTGGTGAGCTGTGGCCTCACCTGTGTCCCCCCACGTCCACTCTCCCTGCTTGCCTGAGACGTTGATGGCCCATCATCATCCGATGGGTCAGGCAGGGTGGCACTGGCAGGGGTGGTGGTGGTGGTGGTGGTGGTGGTAGCTGCACAGCTCACAGTGGCAGTTGTTTGTGTAGTACCACTGGCCAAGGTGGTGGAGGCAGGGAGGTCCTGGGAGCCTGATGGCCCTAGAAGTGTGCTTGGCCCAGCATCGTCCTCTGCACCCGAGGTGTCCTCGGAATCCTCTCCGGAGAGACCTGGCTGTGAGGGGGGCGACTGGTGCTGGCGGTTGGTGTTTTGGCGTGTCAAGTCGTGATCACCTGAGGGACAAGAATGTAAGAATCAATGTTGTGGACATGACAGGTTTCTAGTAGTTACATTTCAAATTTCCATGGAATCAGGACATGGTTGTTGGTGTCATCATATTGGTGTTGCACACATGTGCTGTATCATGTCTGTGATGCATGTGAACCGTGATCACTGTCCCCTGATGTGGCCACTGATTGGGGAGTGGACAAAGGCACCTGAGCAGAAATGGGAGCCTGTGCTTGTTGAAGGGCAGACGTTACTGCGGATGACAAAGCCTGGACTGTACGGTGGAGCCCACCCACGTTAGAGTGTATGCCCTCCATGTAGGCAACCACCTGCCCTAATTTTTTGTCATGGTAACTGAAGGCATTGAGCAGGGCGGTCTGGCCCACACAAAGCTGACGCAGGAGCTCTACACACTCAGCATTGATGGCAGCAGGGGGGACAGGTGCAGGCTCAGCGGTGCCAGGTGTGAATGTAACACGTCCCTTCTTACGGACACAGGCAGCACCAGAGGAAGTTGATGGGAGGCTGGGCACTGGCCGTTGAGTGGTAGATGATGTAGCAGACTCCCCATCCCCTGTGCCAGACAACATGGATGCATCACCACTCGCATCAGATGAAGTAGTATTCTGTGTCTCTGCCACTGATTCCTCCTGCATACTCCTGTCCCCTTCAGATGCGCTTGTGAGCTCTGTCACTGGCTTCCGGTGCAGCTGTAGTGCTACTCTCCCCTCCACTGGTTTCCGGCTCCGGTTCCTCCGTGCCCACTGGCGATTCTGCATGTGAGACAGATGCAGGGTTGTATAAATGACATCATCAGGACCAAGCTAATTCAAACATGCATACAGGGGATGCCCAAATCAACATGCTGACCACCACACCATGCATAAACATTGCTGCAACACACTACATACACTACAACAGTGCCTGCAACACTGACAACCTGCCATGATTAAGCCATGTTTAGGCCACACATCACAACACCTTGCCGGTGAAGTGTACCACACACAACTTAACATGGCCACACCTATCATGTCCCAACACTCAGTGACATAGACATGCCTTCTGGGAACCTGATGGGGGAACACACACACCCATTAGGACATGACAGTCCACAATGTCATGTAGGCCATACCAAGCAACATGTGGTACTCTGGGGTACCTTATTGTCAGACGTGTGACCCTCAACAATCATGGTGCATGCAAAGTAGGAATACATAAACTCACACTCAGATAGTGGACCCTTCTGTTCACCCCTAATACATTTCCCACACCATCACAATGCAGAATGACCATGTGGATCCCAACACACCTGGCTATGATAAAGCACAGCAGGGATGATCAACATTTTTAAGAGCTGTTAGGCACAATGCTTGACACTAGCACACATCCCTGCAGCCACTCACATGACATATCACTGCACCACCCCGCAAACATTAAATGGCTCACCGCTGCCACTGGCTCTGTACACATGCATCTGCTTCCAGGCAAAGTCACCCTCCCCAAATACTCACCCCTGCCTTGCTGCCGATGCTCCTTCAGAAGTGCATCCAACTCAGGATTAGTCACTGCCAATATGCGGTACATCAGTGGTCTTAAGTTTCGCCGTGCCAGACGCCCAGTGCGTGGTTGCAGCCCCGAGGTCATCTCGGCCACGTTTTTTGCCAGCCGGCTGATGTCGTCCCACCTCTTGAGGCAGTGGGTGCGTCGCCTGTTGGATACACCCAGGTCCCGTACCTTGGCTGAAATGGCCCTCCACACGGCCTTACGCTGGTGTACCTTGAGCTGCAGGTATGGGAGAAAAGTAGGGTAAGTGACCAGTTATACAGTGTCATGTACCAACATCTATCACTACAGTAGCAATACGCAGAGTCAGGACCAATTGGAATCCCACATATTCACAAACAGGGGGACAACTCACAAGGGCACTCTGCATGGGCCAAGTAGTCATCATAGCAAGCAAACATGAGGACGTGGAGGCAACATGCCAAACACACACACATGCAGGATGACTGCACTGAAAGTCCTCTGTGGTCGCACACATCACCAGTCCCATGCATGTCTGACCCCCCTGCCCAATAGCACCCTCAATGAGAACTTACCACTACATTGGGGCCACCATACAGCCTCGGGTACTGTGCCAGCACCTCGTCCACTAGCACCTCCAGCTCCTCGCTTGTGAATGGGCTGGCACAGGTCTTCTCAGTTCTTGCCATCCCTGTGGACATGTGACACCTGTGGTTGAAGTGAGTGTTGATGAGACCCAGGCGGCAGGCACTTCTAGCAGCAGCAGGAGAGGGTCCCAAGCGGCAGCAGGAGAGGGTCCCAGGCAGCAGCAGGAAAGGGTCCCAGGTAGCAGCAGGAGAGGGTCCCAGGCAGCAGCAGGAGAGCGTCCCAGGTGGCAGGCACTTCTGGCAGCAGCAGGAGAGGGTCCCAGGTAGCAGCAGGACAGGGTCCCAGGCAGCAGCAGGACAGGGTCCCAGGTGGCAGGCACCTCTGGCAGCAGCAGGAGAGGGTCCTAGGCAGCAGCAGGAGAGGGTCCCAGGTGGCAGGCACTTCTGGCAGCAGCAGGAGAGGGTCCCAGGCAGCAGGTCTGTGAGCAGTGGAAATGTGTTGCTCACTCCCACAGATTTATAGCCCCCTGTGCTCATTTGTGAGATGCAAAGCATCAATTATTGGTTGTGCAGGACTGCCTCATTCAAACCCATCCAATGACCGGCTCCGAGGTGGTGGAGCACGCCTTCCGCAATTTTCAAACCTGCATCATGCCACCGCAATCATCGCTCACATTGGCTGTAGGCAATGCCCCATGGCGGTGATGCACCGCAGGGGCCCGTGGTGCGATACCGCGATGGTGCATTTTTCAAACCCATCCAATGACCGGCTCCATGGTGGTGGTGCACGCCTTCCGCGATTTTCAAACCTGCATCATGCCACCGCAATCAACACTCCCATTGGCTGTAGGCAATGCCCCATGGCGGTGTCGCACCGCCATGGACAGGCAGAAGCTACCGCCATATGTGTGGCGCAGTATGCCCACCGCCAGCAACCCATGCCAATGTCTACCACGCTTGTGTACGGGGGTGGTGCTGGTGTCACACCGCTGTGGACAGGCGGAAGCTACCGCCATATATGTGGCGCAGCATGCCCACCGCCAGCAACCCATGCCAATGTCTACTGCACTTGTGTACGGGGGTGGTGCTGGTGCCACACCGCCGTGGACAGGCGGAAGCTACCGCCATATGTGTGGCGCAGCATGCCCACCGCCAGCAACCCATGCCAATGTCTACCGCACTTGTGTACGGGGGTGGTGCTGGTGTCACACCGCCGTGGACAGGCGGAAGCTACCGCCATCCAGCAACCCATGCCAATGTCTACCGTACTTATGTACGGGGGTGGTGCTGGTGTCACACCGCCGTGGACAGGCGGAAGCTACCGCCATATGTGTGGTGCAGCATGCCCACTGCCAGCAACCCATGCCAATGTCTACCGCACTTGTGTGGGGGATGGCGCTGGTGTCTAGCTACCGCCTGTCCATGGCGGTGTGACACCAGCACCACCCTCGTACTCAAGTGCTGTAGACATTGGCATGGGTTGCTGGTGGTGGGCATGCTGTGCCACACATATGGTGGTAGCAACCGCCATATGTGTGGCACAGCATGCCCACCACCAGCAACCCATGCCAATGTCTACCGCACTTGTGTACGGAGGTGGTGCTGGTGTCACACTGCCATGGACAGGCGGTAGCTTCCGCAAATTTGGTAACATGCAATGGGAAATTAAACCGTGAACTCTGCATCAGTACACAGCAGCAACATGTTATTGGCACATCATTGTTCACACAATGCCTTCACACAATGCCATCTCTTGGTATCAGGCACAGGTGGTTGCACGCTATGTGTGGCGCACATCGCTTTGTGTTCCTGCAATGTCACTGATGCATTTGATGGTTGATGATGCCTGACAGTGTTAAGCTGGTGTTAATAATGTGTAAGCAAGCAATGTGGTGTGGGTCTGTGCTGACCTTGGCAAGGCTTGTCTCACTGTATGGTGTTCTCACATACTTGTGCTACCATATCAGCCCATGCACACAAGTTTACCATCTACTGTGATCATTGTGCTCTTGATGTGCGCAGGCTTCACATGATGCATTGAGGTGTGACAGGTACAGCATATGAGTGTGAGGCATTTATGGTCATCTCACACACTTTTGTGGATGTTACGGGATGAGGCGTGCACATGTGGAATGTCCACTTCAGAAACTGTGCATTTTGCATTGACAATCTGTCATGTTTTCGGCACATGTTTTTGCTAAATGGATTGGTGTTTCCCCTGTGTATCTCAAATTTAAACACATATAACCTTGTGTGCCACGCATCTCTTATGGATTTTTAAGGTTTTGCTTGACATGCTTAATGGTATGTGCTGAGTCCACTTCATGATGGTTGTCATTGACATGTGTCCATGTACATCTCACCTAGGAGGAGGCCAAATCTCATACGTCACCTGACAGTGCTGGGGGACATGGAGGATATAACGATCATCCGAAAATTCCGCCTCGACAAAGCGACGCTGAAGACCATTTGTGACCTGTTGGAGCCCCACCTGCAGCCTCGTCGCCACTACCCAACAGCCTTCACACCCACATACAAAGTGATGGCAGCCCTCCACTTTTTTGCAACTGGTTCCTTCCAGGAGACCGTGGCCGGCGCTGCAGGGATGCTGCAACCCATGTTCAGCATGGTGCTGAGGGATGTTCTTGCGGCCATGATGCGGTATGAGGATCGTTACATACATTTCCCCAGGGTAGCAGAATTGCCAGGTGTGAAGGGTGACTTCTATGCCCTTGGGCACATCCCCCATGTTGTTGGTGCCATCGATTGCACCCATGTCGGTCTAGTGGCACCACAGACCACTGAGCATATTTTTAGGAATCGCAAACATTACCATTCTATAAATGTGCAGGTGGTGTGCCTTGCGGACATGATGATTTCACATGTGTGTGCAAGATTCCCCGGATCTGCCCATGATTCCTACTTCATGAGGAACAGCATGGTGCCCCGGACGATGGCTAACTTGCATCCCGATCGTGCTTGCATTGTAGGTGAGTATGCCCTGTGATATGGCGTTCTGTGTGTTTGTGACCTGCTGCCCTCTGCCTGTGCAACATTGCCATGTGTGTTTGTCATTCCTAGGTGACTCTGCATATCCCAGTCGCCCCTGGCTGCTGAGTCCACTGAGAAATCCCAGGACCCCGGCTGACGTCAGGTACAATGAGGCCCATGGCAGAACCGACGTGTCATTGAGCGGACTTTTGGGATACTCAAGCTAAGATTCCGCTGCCTTGACAGGACTGGAGGAGCACTGGCATACTCGCCTGGGAAGGTCTGCAAGATCGTTGTGGCATGCTGTATGCTGCACAATTTGGCCATTCACAAGAGAATTCCCCTGCTCCTGGATGACAGAGAGGAACTAAGGTCCGCATCTGCCCAAGGACCTGAGTCCAGTGATGAGGACAGTGGAGAGGAGGAAGGAGTTGACATTCGTCAACAGCTCATCAACCGCTACTTCACTTGAAGGTGTGTACAGATGTACGAATTGTACATTGTCTTTTGTGGTGGATGTTGTGCAGGGCTATCTGCGGATTGTAGAGACAGGCACACGTTCAGTCACCTGTGTGTAGGAAAGGTGTCATTGACGTTCCATATGTGGTCGTATGCTGGACTCTATTTGTTAACACCTGCTGCCCAATGTCTTGTATGCCAGTAGTCTCACGTGCATGTTTTGTGTAGTGTTCTGTCTGTGATGCCACAATGAGACCAGTGACTGTTGTTCTGTTGTGTCTCCCTAGGTGCTTCAGATGAATCCTGCCCTACATACTGTACATTATTTGGAAACATCATGGCCGTTTTCAACACTAAATATTGCACTAAAAACGATACTGCACAAAATCTGGTGCATCAGGTATTTTATTTGCAAAGTGGACATGTAAGTGGTGCGGAAATATTTACATGAAGGTGGGGAATGAGCAGTGAGTTGACAGTCATGGTGGATGAGATACAAGAGTAGACAATGAACAAGCGTGAGGCTAGAAGATCTCCAGTCTCATCCCTGCGTAGGCACACATATGGTCGTCATCACTTTGGTCAAGAAAAAACGACTTTGATTCAATGTTCCTTGTGTTTCGTTAGTTTATTTCATGTTTCAAAATTATTTGATTTAAGCAGATTGGATCAACTGTAGTATAAATCATTTTCAACAATCCAGTTTAGGCACTGTCTATTAAACGTGTCCAATGCATTTCGGGCATTAAGAGTGTGCCCTTCAAAAAGAGCATTACAACATGATATGCGTGCAAGATAGTTCCAGGAACTATCTTGCACGCATATCATGTTGTAATGCTCTTTTTGATTGAATTACTCATGTACAAATGTTAAGTACATAATGTTATTGATTACGTTCGCTTGCTTATATAGTTTAATCTTTTTGTACTAAAGTCTATTTACATTCATTTGCTTCTAGTGTCAATTCCCTGATGAAGGGCACACTCTTAATGCCCGAAATGCATTGGACACGTTTAATAGACAGTGCCTAAACTGGATTGTTGAAAATGATTTATACTACAGTTGATCCAATCTGCTTAAATCAAATAATTTTGAAACATGAAATAAACTAACGAAACACAAGGAACATTGAATCAAAGTCGTTTTTTCTTGACCAAAGTGATGACGACCATATGTGTGCCTACGCAGGGATGAGACTGGAGATCTTCTAGCCTCACGCTTGTTCATTGTTTATTTGACGTCGGTGGACCCTCGACGCCTCCTGGTAGAGCACCAACAAACTATTAAGAAATAATTCTGTACCTGAGTTAAAACTTGATTATAAACTTAGCTGTGCATCAACCTCATAACAGATACAAGAGTAGACACCACATGGATGTGGTGACACAGTCCAACAGACAAATGCCATTGCCAAGGCAATGTGGGGAAAGACAGTCCAAACAGTCAATGTAGTGGGGAAGAAGGTTGCCATCAGGGCTGGCTCCGTGACGGGCGTGTGGCAGGTGCTTTGCCTTCGGAGTCTCCCAGGCTCTTCTTTGGACGCCCCTTGATCTTTTTGGCAGTGGGGGGCCTGCTGAATGGCCAGCGGCATCTGAGGACTCGCCCTCTCGTCGGCACAACAGAAGGGGGCAGAGGTGTTGGTTGGGACGCAGGCCTGTCCCTTAGCAACGCCACTTGCTGGGCCATGAGGTCCACCATTTGACCAATGCGACTCTCAATGGACCTCATTAGCAGGATGAGCTCACTTAAAAGTTTGTCCGACCGGCCACTTTGTCCCTGGACCAGTTCATATGCACCAATGACTCTGGTGAAGTGGTCCAGGGATGGTGTGCCAACCTCCTGATGTCTGGGGGTGACCCTGGCCCTCCCACCTGCCCTGCTGCCACGGACCTGTTGCCTCGCCACAGTGGGTCCTCGCACACTCTCCCTGCCCTCCACAGTTGATGTTGTGTCCTGGTCATCCCCTGCGACAGGGAGGGTGGTGGTGGTGGCGGAGGTGGCAGCGGTGGAGGCACAGCCCGTGACTGCAGGGGTCTGCTGTGCAGTTGTTGGTGCAGCAGACGTAGTGGTGGGGAGGACGGGGTCCTGGGCACAGTTGGGCCTTGGCACACCAGATGGGTCGGCTTGGAGCTCATCGTCCAAACTGTCCTGGGAGTCTACATCCGAGAGTCCATGTACCGGGGGTGGAGACTGGCTCTGCTGGTTGATGTTGTCCTCAGCAGCAAGATCTTCATCACTTGTGGATTAGATGTGAAATGGTCAGTGTTGGGCAATGTGAAGGTATTCTGTTAGCTGCATGTCATCAGCTAACTATACACTACACAATTGAGACAACTTGTGTATTATTGTTACATGCAATACTGGCTGTTATTACATGGTGCATGAAAACATCATAAAATCAAACATGTACTGTGTTGATGCATTGCATGCAATTGGTGCCGTGTGTAGTGTTGCAGGTCTCACAACCACAAACAGCCAGACCTGTGACGATGGCTACCTACCTGTCAGGTGAGGGTGAACAGTGCAATGGCTGACACATGCTCCTGGGTGGGGGAGGCCTCCATGCTGCTGGAGTGTGGGACAGGGGGCATGCTGGGAGTAGTGATACAGGCCTCCCACCCCCAAACAGTCCTCCAATACAAGATGGCTACCTACCTCTAAGTCGGTTTGGTGGACAGTGCAATGGCTGACACATGCTCCTGGGTGGGGGAGGCCTCCATGCTGCTGGAGTGTGAGACAGGGGGCATGCTGGGAGTAGTGATACAGGCCTCCCACCCCCAAACAGTCCTCTAATACAAGATGGCTACCTACATGTAAGTCTGTTTGGTGAACAGTGCAATGGCTGACACATGCTCCTGGGCGGGGAGGCCTCCATGCTGCTGGAGTGTGGGACAGGGGGAATGCTGGGAGTAGTGATACAGGCCTCCCACCCCCAATCAGTCCTCTAATACAAGATGGCTACCTACCTGTAAGTCTGTTTGATGAACAGTGCAATGGCTGACACTTGCTCCTGGGTGGGGGAGGCCTCCATGCTGCTGGAGTGTGGGACAGGGGGCATGCTGGGAGTAGTAGTGCTGCCCTCCCACCCACAAACAGTCCTCCAATACAAGATGGCTACCTACCTGTAAGTCTGTTTGGTGAACAGTTCAATGGCTGACACATGCTCCTGGGTGGGGGAGGCCTTCATGCTGCTGGAGTGTGGGACAGGGGGCATGCTGGGAGTAGTGATACAGGCCTCCCACCCCCAAACAGTCCTCCAATACAAGATGGCTACCTACCTGTTAGGTGAGGGTGGACAGTGCAATGCTGACACATGCTCCTGGGTGGGGGAGTCCTCCATGCTGCTGGGGTGTGGGACAGGGGGCATGCTGGGAGTAGTAGTGCTGCCCTCCCACCCACAAACAGTCCTCCAATACAAGACGGCTACCTACCTGTAAGTCTGTTTGGTGAACAGTGCAATGGCTGACACTTGCTCCTGGGTGGGGGAGGCCTCCATGCTGCTGGAGTGTGGGACAGGGGTCATGCTGGGAGTAGTAGTGCTGCCCTCCCACTCACAAACAGTCCTCCAAAACATGATGGCTACCTACCTGTAAGTCTGTTTGGTGAACAGTGCAATGGCTGACACTTGCTCCTGGGTGGGGGTGGCCTCCATGCTGCTGGAATGTGGGACAGAGGGAATGCTGGGAGTAGTGATATAGGCCTCCCACCCCCAAACAGTCCTCCAATCCAAAATGCCTACCTACCCGTAAGTCTGTTTGGTGGACAGTGCAATGGCTGACACTTCTTCCTGGGTTGGGGAGGCCTCCATTCTGCTGGAGTGTGGGACAGGGGGCATGCTGGGAGTAGTGATACAGGCCTCCCACCCCCAAACAGTCCTCCAATACAAGATGGCTACCTACCTGTAAGTCTGTTTGGCGAACAGTGCAATGGCGGACACTTGCTCCTGGGTGGGGGAGTCCTCCATGCTGCTGGAGTGTGGGACAGGGGGCATGCTGGGAGGAGTGATACAGGCCTCCCACCCCCAAACAGTCCTCCAATCCAAGATGCCTACCTACCTGTAAGTCTGTTTGGTGAACAGTGCAATGGCTGACACATGCTCCTGGGTGGGGGAGGCCTCCATGCTGCTGGAGTGTGGGACAGGGGGCATGCTGGGAGTAGTGATACAGGCCTCCCACCCCCAAACAGTCCTCCAATACAAGATGGCTACCTACCTGTTAGGTGAGGGTGGACAGTGCAATGGCTGACACATGCTCCTGGGTGGGGGAGGCCTCCATGCTGCTGGGGTGTGTGACAGGGGGCATGCTGGGAGTAGTAGTGCTGCCCTCCCACCCACTAACAGTCCTCCAATACAAGACGGCTACCTACCTGTAAGTCTGTTTGGTGAACAGTGCAATGGCTGACACTTGCTCCTGGGTGGGGGAGGCCTCCATGCTGCTGGAGTGTGGGACAGAGGGCATGCTGGGAGTAGTGATATAGTCCTCCCACCCCCAAACAGTCCTCCAATCCAAGATGCCTACCTACCTGTAAGTCTGTTTGGTGGACAGTGCAATGGCTGACACTTGCTCCTGGGTGGGGGAGGCCTCCATGCTGCTGGAGTGTGGGACAGGGGGCATGCTGGGAGTACTGATACAGGCCTCCCACCCCCAAACAGTCTTCCAATACAAGATGTCTACCTACCTGTTAGGTGAGGGTGGACAGTGCAATGGCTGACACATGCTTCTGGGTGGGTGAGGCCTCCATGCTGCTGGAGTGTGGGAGAAGGGGCATGCTGGGAGTAGTGATACAGGCCTCCCACCCCTAAACAGTCCTCCAATACAAGATGGCTACTTACCTGTAAGTCTGTTTGGTTAACAGTGCAATGGCTGACACTTGTTCCTGGGTGGGGGAGGCCTCCATGCTGCTGGAGTGTGGGACCGGGGGCATGCTGGGAGTAGTGATACAGGCCTCCCACCCCCAAACAGTCCTCCAATCCAAGATGCCTACCTACCTGTAAGTCTGTTTGGTGAACAGTGCAATGGCTGACACTTGCTCCTGGGTGGGGGAGTCCTCCATGCTGCTGGAGTGTGGGACAGGGGGCATGCTGGGAGTACTGATACAGGCCTCCCACCCCCAAACAGTCTTCTAATACAAGTTGGCTACCTACCTGTTAGGTGAGGGTGGACAGTGCAATGGCTGACACATGCTTCTGGGTGGGTGAGGCCTCCATGCTGCTGGAGTGTGAGAGAAGGGGCATGCTGGGAGTAGTGATACAGGCCTCCCACCCCTAAACAGTCCTCCAATACAAGATGGCTACCTACCTGTAAGTCTGTTTGGTGAACAGTGCAATGGCTGACACTTGCTCCTGGGTGGGGGAGGCCTCCATGCTGCTGGAGTGTGGGACCGGGGGCATGCTGGGAGTAGTGATACAGGCCTCCCACCCCCAAACAGTCCTCCAATCCAAGATGCCTACCTACCTGTAAGTCTGTTTGGTGAACAGTGCAATGGCTGACACTTGCTCCTGGGTGGGGGAGTCCTCCATGCTGCTGGAGTGTGGGACAGGGGGCATGCTGGGAGTACTGATACAGGCCTCCCACCCCCAGTCTTCCAATACAAGATGGCTACCTACCTGTTAGGTGAGGGTGGACAGTGCAATGGCTAACACATGCTTCTGAGTGGGTGAGGCCTCCATGCTGCTGGAGTGTGAGAGAAGGGGCATGCTGGGAGTAGTGATACAGGCCTCCCACCCCTAAACAGTCCTCCAATACAAGATGGCTACCTACCTGTAAGTCTGTTTGGTGAACAGTGCAATGGCTGACACTTGCTCCTGGGTGGGGGAGGCCTCCATGCTGCTGGAGTGTGGGACCGGGGGCATGCTGGGAGTAGTGATACAGGCCTCCCACCCCCAAACAGTCCTCCAATCCAAGATGCCTACCTACCTGTAAGTCTGTTTGGTGAACAGTGCAATGGCTGACACTTGCTCCTGGGTGGGGGAGTCCTCCATGCTGCTGGAGTGTGGGACAGGGGGCATGCTGGGAGTGGTAGTGCAGGCATCCCACCCACAAACATGGCTCCCAGTGAGGATGGCTGCCTACCTGTTAGGTGAGGGTGAACCGTGCAATGGTGCTTGGGTTGTGCAAGGAAGTACTTATCAGTGTGTTGGTTGCAATTTGTTTGTACTTACCAGCCTCCGTTCCCCCAGCTACTCCTGTGAGACTCTCAGGATGCAGTATGGCAAGCACCTTCTCCTCCTATGGTGTGAATGTTTTCTGTGGGATGGGAGGGCCACTGTCAGTCCTGTTCACCAGCACCCAGTTCTTTCTTGCTCCTCTTCTCCTTGACAACCCTCTTGAGATCATGCCACCGCTTCATGATCTCCTTCTTGGATTGCGGGGTGGTCCCTACCGCATTGACCCTTTGGACTATCCTTTCTCACATTTGTGTCCTTGTGGCTAATGGTGTCTGTTGGACCAGACTACCAAACAGTTGTGGTTCCACTCTCACTATCTCATTGACCATGACTGTCAACTTTTTGGCATTTTCTGTGCTGCCATGGTGGTTGGTGTTTGCAGTGTTTGTGGGTGCAGGGGTGGGTGTGGTTGGTGTGGTGTTGAGGTGTGAGGTGTGTTGTGTGCTGGGGGATTGTTGGTGCTGGTGTGATGGTGGTGGTGGTGGTGGTATGTGTGTTGTGTTGTTTTGCCTCTCCTGTCAGATGTGGTATTTGGCCTTCTCTTCTGGAGTGTTGCAAAGGATTGTGGTCAGTAAAGGGACTGTATTTATACTCAGCTGTGTGGGTGTGTCCAATTGGGCCTTTGCTGTGAGGTGTATTGTGGGTGTTTTCCTGGGAATTGTAATTTTTTTTTTGCATTTGTTTTATAATTGGTATGTGTTTTGTGTATTTGTGGGGCATGGCTACTTTGATTTGTGCTCAGTTAGGCATCGGTGTGGTGTTTTGGCTTCGTCTGCCATGTTTATCATGTACCGTCCGCTGCGGAGATATGCTGCAGCTCTTCCGCCCTCTCTCCCATTCACTGCAGTGTGCGACCGGGTGGTCGGAAACAGCGGTTCGTACCGCGGGACCATTGGGGAAATCCCGTGCGGTGTCTCCGTTATGCTTGCGGCGGGGAGTAGCATTTCCGCTGCTTTTCCGACCGCAGCGGTCGGTTTTGGGTCGTCACCGCCCGCGTTGGTCGGTTTTTGTAAGCCCGCTACCGCCGCGGTCGCGGACTTTTTTGGCGGTTGATCCTAATTTGACCGCCGGTTTTTCCGCGGTCCCGGCGGACGGTTGTTTTCTGCCTCCATGGCGGTCGGGTGATTTTCCGCCGGCTATCCTAATGGGCCCCTAAGTGTTTATGTGTTGTTTTATGTGGGTGAGAATGTATGTTATTTTGTTTTGCGTGTTTTTACTTTCAGGGGTTCTTCGTATAAGAAGGAGTTGTTTTTTTGTTTTTAAAGAAGTGTGTGTTAGTTTTATTAACTAATATATTTTTAACACTTCTTTATATTATTTGGTTTTCCTGGAGCGTTTTTTTTAGTCTTTTATATATTTTTGGGTTTATGATGGATTTCGGGAGGACTTTCATTATGTGGATCATTCTTTTTGGGTACAGTTGTATTTTTTCATTTTTTTGGGGGCAACATTATTTTTTCATTCATGGATTATGTTGGCAGAACATGGATTTTGCAGTCTTTGGAATACATTTGGTAAGTTGTTTATTTTTATTTATTGTAGGTGGGTAATGTTTTTATTGTTATTATTATTTGTTATTTTATTACAAATATTAATGTGTGTATATATATTTATGAATTATTAAACATATATTGCACACAATAATTATTTTTGGAATAAAATATTTTAATTTTATGTGCATTTCATTGTTGGATGTATTTTATTAGGAATTTGTTGGTGGTGCTGATTTAAAGGAGAGTATTGGCTATTATGTTGAAGTATTCTATTCCTTTAGTACTAGGGTACAATTTTACCTGTTATATTTATGCATTTGTTTTGTTTGTTTGGATGTTTTGGGCATTAATTGAGTTATGTATTGTTCCATTCAGAACTCTTGGTAGCTTTGTTCATTTTGTAGGCATTGTATACATTTTTCTAAACTAGGTTTTGTTCTGCCTGTTGATTGAAGGAAGGTATTATGCCAACCTTCGACTGCATTGTTTGTTTTGGTTTCGCCATTTAATGTACTCCTATATACATTCCACCAGGGTATTACAAATTTAGGATTTCTTCTGTGGCCAGATCTGTGGAGTCTCCCCACCCATGTAGCCTCAAAATAGTCCGATAGTGGACTTAGTTTAGCTTCTTTTTTGTTTAAAAAAGTTACTGTCAATTAAGATGTTGTAGTGTTCTACAACATCTATTTTTGGGACATAGGCAAGTGCAGTAAATTTTTTTATTTGATAGGCAAAAGATGCATTTGTGACATATTCTATGTTTAGTGTTGTTTTCTGCAAGTTTCTCCATAGGCACTGGTTGAAATGATAATAACAGCCATGGATGCAGGTATGGGGATGTACTTTTAAGATTGATCTAAGCATTGATTGTTCAAAATCCAATATTATTTTTTCAGGGGAATAGTCATTTGTTTTCTGTTTTATTGTGCTTAATAATTCCATGTATGTGGAATTATTTTTATTTGTTAATAGTGCGTAAAGTAATGGTATGTTGCAATTTTGATATAGGCTGTGTATTGTATATAATTGGAAAAAAGGTTTGGGACAAATATTAAAAGTCCCCCCCATCGGGCGTGGCTGGCAGCCATGCAAGATGGCCGCAGCCGATTAGAGCTCCGTGATCTCGAAGAAACCCCCGGATAAATCCGTTAATTGATCCTGTGTCCACAGAGCACTGTACGGCAGAACACCGACCAGCAGAGTTCGTGGCACTGATTGAGCCGCTACGGATCCCGGTAGGTGCGGCTGCGGCTGAGAAAGATCAACGGAGAAGGCGGGGCCTATGATCCGACCTGGGACCGGGGCCTCGCGTGATGCCGCGACCCGCGAGAGAGTGAACCGGAGGGGGCACAAAGGCGGGGAAAGGCTGGAGACGGAGACGGCGGTCCCACAGCTGGCGCACAAGCACTCACGCACTGCAGAGCGCGTGCAGACTAGACCCCGGCTGACCTCCCGGCAGAGAGGAACAGAGAGGGAGACGCGACACACAACCCCCGGAGTACAACGCCAGTAAGTAAGGAGCCTGCATGGGCCCAGCACCCGCGACCCCCAAAAATCGGCAGGATCGGAGCTGCGCAGGAAGAGCGGCACGAAAAGGCTGCTAACGAAGGCCCGAGGTTCTGGCCTTTAAAAAAAACAAAAACGCCTATATAAGCTAAAGACGCTTCACAGGGCTGGCACGCCCAGCTAATGGAACAACAAACAACGTTTGCTAATACTCCTAATAAATAAAGTGTGACATCCCTTGCTCCCCCCCCCCCCTCCACATAGTCCAGTGATGATCCTGAGGCGGCAGCCCATGCCCTAGTGCGACCTCGACAAGAGAAGCAGCTTAAGGTGCGGGGAGGCACACGACGCTCATTTGCCCGGTGTGGGGTACAGGAAACCTGAAAGGCCAAGTGCGGGGGTAACTGCCCAGCAGGCAGCAGCGATTACTGACAACCACACGGGCCTGCAATAGCACTGGATGTGGGAATTGCAATGGGAGGCAGGGGGCCAAAAACTCAAACAACAGCCAGATTGGACAAATTTGCTTACCCAAAAGACTCTGACCACGCGCACCGGTATGCATCGCGAACTGCCAGCACAGCAGCAGACAAGTCAGACTCATCGGAGGAAGTCACCCTCAAAGATGTAATGGCAACCTTGCATAACGTACAATCCTCCATTGGGTCAATATCTACGGACATCTCCTTAATAAGGGCTGACTTTTCCAAAATGACAGAGAGACTCATGGATGTTGAGAAGACGGCGGCCGCGCTGATCAC
Source organism: Lissotriton helveticus (assembly GCF_964261635.1). Classification (NCBI taxonomy): domain Eukaryota; kingdom Metazoa; phylum Chordata; class Amphibia; order Caudata; family Salamandridae; genus Lissotriton; species Lissotriton helveticus. Next base: position 669,237,997 of record NC_136065.1, on the reverse strand, counting down.
AGACACGGCTACCCTACAACAACAAATGAAGCGCCTGGAAGCGGACAATAAACTGATGATGGTGAAACTGGACGATCAAGAAGGGCACTCCAGACGCAAGAATGTACGCCTGGTGGGAGTACCGGAAAAGGCGGGGGCCCGGCCCTGGACCTCTTCGTGGAAGATCTCATCAAGAATCACATGCAGCCCCGTGGACTGTCCAGCTTCTTTTCGGTGGAAAGAGCACATCGGGTGCCAGGAGGCAAACTGCACCCTGGGGCCCCCCTCTAACTATATTGGTGAGATTTTTCAACTTCCGCGACCGCAACGCCGTCTTAGAGGCTACAAGAATCGCACCCCCCATACGAATCGACAACAGACTACATGGCCGTGGTCACCAAGCAGAGGCGTAGTTTCCTGGAAATAAAGAAAGAGCTGTGTGCAAGAGAACTCAAATACTCGATGCTCTTCCCGGCAAACCTACGAGAGGAAGCGGAGGGGAAGACATTGTTTTTTGCCACGCCAGAGGAGGCACAGGAGTGGTTAGAAGGATGGCGCCAAGCAAATGGCCCCAAAACACATGGCAGGAACCAGCAACACTGAAGAACGGAATTACAAGTGTCAGAGACCGGGGAGCAGAATGAATCCGAAGAATGATCAAACATGGGACTACATTTATTGACACTGGGAGCTGCCGAATGGAGAGGGCACTCGTTGCAGCCAACGTCTACAGACTGGAGACATTGCAGGTGGCTTGAACTGTATAAGTACCATTAAACACCGTAAAATATTGGGGGCTAGGGATGCAGCTTCAGTAAGGTATGAGAAGACTCTACTTATTACGCTCTGTGGCGAAAACTGTATTATTAAGGGGGACTTTTGTGGGATCCCGGATAGACTCACCCCCACGTGACATGGCGCGAGTTGGGGAATCAAAGCACTCTGCTCAGTTGGGGAGGCGGAAAGTTTGAGTGCCGCCGGGCAGGGAGGCATGGAGGGGGAAAGCAACGGAGGGACAGTTGGGGATATTAGGTTCTTGGTTGTATTTTGCTCTCCTGTTATGCATATATACTGGCATAAATCTCCGCACGACAAAGATGATGAGGGGAGGTGTAATATGAACGTTAAGTTTATGTTGAGAGTTAGATGTATTGTTTTTTCTCCGTGGCAAATTGGTAGAGATTGTCCGTTATACACGCACACATTGTTTGTCTCACAGCCAGCTGTATCGGATAGAGGTAACACCCGAGTATGGACACTACATTGCAGCAACTTGACGGCATAGGCACCCACCCGATAACGCTGATGCAGCCAACTCCCCCCTAACGGTAATACCCTGAAACATCAATGGATTGGGTAATAAGATTAAAAGAGGGTTGGTACTTCAATACCTGAAACGTAAAACCCCGACAGTGACACTACTCCAGGAAACCCACCTTATGGGCTCAACATGCAAGGCACTTGATCGATTGGAGTTTAAGATGGTGGCACTGTTGTGAATCTATCCAGGATATATGTAAAATAACACTCCCAGGCATAAACTTAAACGGAAACACAATAGAGTAAACAAACAAACTACTAGAGTTTCAAAAAATATACATTTTTAATTTGATTAAAAAAAGACAATTAATAACAGTCAGTGCATTGATCAAAGTTAATAAAAGAATCGTAAACTAATACATATGGATTCACAAAGAGATTTTTAAAAGGAGGTTAGATGGTATCCGGTCGACGCGTTTCAACATAAAATTATGTCTTCATCAGGACATTTACCATCCAATTTCTAGAGATAGATTCACGTACAAGGCACACACTCTTCTCTATTTTTCTGGCTGTATTACGGCTGTATAAGGGCTGTGTCATCAAACTCCAAACTTGGTATTTACTTAACAGTTATCTTGGATGTGTATTATTGATTTCATTGAGGCATTCATAACCTGGGTGTCTAAGTTTCAAACGAATAGTTTTAACCACTAAGAAAGTTTGTTTGATACATTCTCACTCTGGGGTCTTTTGTATCAATCTGGTACCGCGACTTTACACTGATATGTTGAATAAAATCCAAAATTAAACTGAGCGATGTTGATTCGAGGTACCGATTCTATCAGGTGGTTAAGTTAAAAGATCTATTCGGCGTAGGCGTGGGATGTTCTACTGCCGTACTCACCGAAATCCAGTGTAAAGTCGCGGTACCAGATTGATACAAAAGACCCCAGAGTGAGAATGTATCAAACAAACTTTCTTAGTGGTTAAAACTATTCGTTTGACACTTAGACACCCAGGTTATGAATGCCTCAATGAAATCAATAATACACATCCAAGATAACTGTTAAGTAAATACCAAGTTTGGAGTTTAATGACACAGCCCTTATACAGCCGTAATACAGCCAGAAAAATAGAGAAGAGTGTGTGCCTTGTACGTGAATCTATCTCTAGAAATTGGATGGTAAATGTCCTGATGAAGACATAATTTTATGTTGAAACGCGTCGACCGGATACCATCTAACCTCCTTTTAAAAATCTCTTTGTGAATCCATATGTATTAGTTTAGGATTCTTTTATTAACTTTGATCAATGCACTGACTGTTATTAATTGTCTTTTTTTAATCAAATTAAAAATGTATATTTTTTGAAACTCTAGTAGTTTGTTTGTTTACTCTATTGTGTTTCCGTTTAAGTTTATGCCTGGGAGTGTTATTTTACATATATTGTTTACCCTGTCCCAGGATACTCATCCGTACCAGGGGGTCCTTGTTGTTAACATAGTGAATCTATCCAGGACCTTAATTAGATATCCCCGATTCATGCCCTTATGTGGTTATAACAAAACATACCCTTATAAAGGCATAAGAATCATGTCCATATTTAGCCATAACCAATGCAGTCCAAATAAGGCAAGGCTACTCCCATAGACTCTTAGAAAAAACAACGTGTTCTTTAAACAAACCAAGCCTCCAGTAGCCCGGGAATTCCCCCTGCTTTTGTTTTGATTTGCACAAGAACTCCTGGAGTCCAGAAAGAACTGTTAGTTCTTAGTGACGTCTTATGTCCAACCTTACGTCAAACACGGCACCTTTCAGGTATAAATATACCAACGTTGCCTTAAGCAAAGACACGGTGGTTTGGAGCAGAGCGGCTATCTACTTGCCCGAAGCCCAGCTGATGCGAGAGCCGAAGGAAGCCGACCCTCCCATTTGACGCACTGAGAGAGACGCTGTCTTTTCTCCTGCCGAGAAATCCAGCTCCGGTGTTTCCAGTCACCCTTGCGGGTTGCTGGGAGATCGAGTCCTGAGATACAAGACCGCCTTCATTCTATAAACCAAGGTACGAAGCTGACTAAAACCTTGAGAGAATTCTTGATTCATATTCTTGGCAAATACCAACTTCACTTAAACTGCAACTTACTTACTCCTTCCCACGTATTAGGCTTAGGTCAGGTACCCCGGGGTAGGCGTTTATTAGAAGCACCAGTTGAGTACGTTAGTCAATGTTTTTATGTATGTATATATTTTATCAGTTTTAAAGTATCATATGGCTAAGAAACCATATCAATGCTTTTACAGTATTATTTCATAATACTCCTTTTACTGTACGCACTTTACTTCATGATAAGTATTGCAACTGTGGCAATTCATTTCTCTTGCATGAGAAAGAAGACTGCTCAATAAATAACAACTTTTATTGAAAACGCCCGTCTCTCTATTTCTCTGCACTCCTGGTGAAATTAAGCATGCACGATTGACTGAGTGAAATAGTTGTCTATTGTTTTCACACGACTCTAGAGATATACTCTTTATTCTGAGGGAGCAAAGTTGTCATGTTTATGCGGTTGTCAGAAGCTAATCCCTTCTTGTCTATTCAGGGAAGTTAACACCTCCTTGTTTACTCGAGAAAGTTTCTAGTGACCTCTGAGCTAGCTGGCAAACCTAATTAAGTCTAACATAGTCAGTAGAGACCTACATGACCTCAGTCCTACGTCTGAACTGCTATTTATGTTATTCCAATGCGCAGAGCCTATAGGGAAAATAGGAACTACACTACATGGCGCCCAACATTTGGGAAGGCGATAATCTAACGCTAGACTCTAGAGTAACTCAGTCGTGCTTTTCACACAGACCCCTTTTTCCCAGTAAATACTCCAATAGACGTCTGGAGTGGGTAAAAGGTTAATATCCGCCGGAACTTAGTAGGAAGAGATTCCTATGTATTAGTTTTTGGTTTAGTCAATGTTGAAGGATACAGTGTTCCAAAATATTGTGCACCTAATCTTTGTTTCCCTTGAAACTTGCTCTGCAAACAAAACTGTCTATCATTAAAATGGCAGAAAGTGAAGACGAAAGAGAGAGAGCTAGAATAGCAGCTCAACTCCTAGCGGATGACACAAGTCTCCGAGAAGAAGACCCGAATGCTATAATCATTCCGGTAAATGTAAGAAGAACTATAACTCTTAAACTTATAGAAAATGGACTATCACCAAGAGGTGGTACAGTCATATTTGTGGTAGAGGCCCATGAATATCGGCAGACAGAGGTATTCTATTCATGGATACATTTTCCAGCAGCACACGCTGTGACACAAGATTTCCACTATTACAAAATAGAGGAACCTCCGGATGAATACTCTCCTTTCGAGGACGTTGAAATCCCACTAACATACCAAGAGCACCTGCTCTGGTTTAATGGCGCCCTAAAACATCAAAATCACATCACCAGGCTCGGTCCACTAGGTAGACCAGGAGCCACGTGGCCGGTTCTAGCCAGCTACACACCACATCCAGACATTGAAAAAATGTCAGACCGAGAACTCTTAGCTCAGCTAAAACTGTTAATTAAAATACATAGACAATTGGTCCAATATGTCATGCGGACTTCAACAGTCCAACCAGCAATAAAAATTCCACAGACCACCCTTCACCAGGGGAACACAAATAAAATAACACCACAGAATATACAATCAGCCATTGGCAAAATTCCCGCAAAACGGGAACAGATTCCATTCTGGTTACCTCAGAAAATCACACAAATAGAGGCGGTATTTCCTGATACTACACCTCATGAGAAACACAGAATTCTGACTATCTGTCTTCCAATGGGGATCGCACCACATGTGGAGGACTGTGACAGTTGGGGCACAGTCTTTGCTTCGATTTACACAAAAACACATGGTGTTCCGTCCATGGCGGTTATACCAGACGTACTGAGACAGATTCAAAATGAATACGGTCCAGAACCTGCTTTAACTCTAGGTATGAAAATTACTAAAATACTTTAAGCAGGTCTCAGTTATATTACTAGCTAACATAAAAGGAGAAGCTGCATCTGTGGCGATCCGCCAGAAATTGAAAAAATCAGATATAGCAGAACAACCTTTTGAACTTGCCAGAATCATAGAAAAATCCTATGAAGAACTAGGTAGAGATAGTTTGGGTGGGAAACCAGTAAAACCCCAACTAACTGAAAATCCTGAAAAAACCTTTATTAAAAATAATCTCAATACTTCAAAAAAGAGTTGGGAGGGTAATAAACAATCCACTCCCAGAGAAAAACGATTCCAGTCCAGAGGAAGGTCTCCTCAACGAAGAGATAGATCTCCAGAACGAGGAGGCAAGTCTCCCCAGAGGGAGCCCTCTGAGAAAAGATACAACCTTATAGATAGGGATAAATTGAGGAAACCTGACAAATATCAAGAAATTGATACACGTCCCTCTCGATCTTTTCAGACTTCCTCACAGAATTCGGAAAGAAGAGGACGGTCAGAACACAAAGAAGAGCACGTCAAGTCCAAAGACAAGGAACCTGCTCATCAAAGTAAAAAATTACAATTTCCAAAGAAGAAGGTAGCTAGTAAAACATGCCGAGGATTCTGAGGACACAACTGAAAAACGGAGAGTGGGCCCAGACAATGCTAGACAGCGCAGCAGAAGTAACCATAGCTCGCAAGATCCTGATGAATCTTCTGGAGACAGTGGACACAAATGAATACATTCAAGTGGAAACTGCAGACATCAGAGTTAGCAAACCCCATAAATTCTATGAAATAACAACAAGCAACACTGCAGGAGAGATACGAATTAGCAGGGACCGAACTATATAAGTACACACAAATTAGACACGCACTTACAAGTGCCATTCCTCCAGAGACACAATTACCGGAGGCCGCTCCCCTGGAGGACAGACTTCTCACTGACCACATGGACAAAAAGGCTATCTCCCAGACATACCGTAAGATTATAAATAACCTACCAGACCGGACGATGACTTTAAGGGAGTGATGGCAGATGGATGTGGGCGACATGGAAGATTCAGACTGGCAGGATGCATTGGCATCTCCACGCGAAGGGGTGATACCATCCAAGCTTAAACTAATACAGCTAACGATACTCCACCGCAGGTACTATTCCCGCACCACACTCCATAAAATAGGCCGCTCACCTGATACACTGTGCTTGCGAAATTGTGGACTCCCAGGTACATTCTACCATATACTGTGGGAATGCCCACGGATCCAAATATACTGGGGGAAAATCAGGAGTGTGATATCGCGAGTGGGAGGTACAGAGGTCCTGCCAAACCCAAGGAGATGTCTCCTGCATGAGTGGGAACCCACGGACTTGAATCTACAATTGCAAAGTTGGGCTACATTGGGGATGACAATTGCTAAAAGAAACATAGCTAGGAACTGGGGTACGGATGTATTGCCCACATACCAGCAATGGAGGAATGAGATAGATGAGGCGATGGTGGCAGAAAGGGCAGTTTTCACACACAGGGGATGCCCCAGGAAATGGATCAAGATCTGGGGAAGTGGAACCAATTTAGAGGATACATATGCGAACCCCCGCAAACAGAATCTAGCCCAGACACTAGCCCGGGATGATGGAGGTAAAAGGGACAATACTCGGTCCAGATAGACAACACTATAACAGGGTGGGAGGAGGTGGAAAACAAATGTCTGATGCAAATATGATGAGATGGGACGAACTGATTATTCAAATAACCAATATTAATCATTGTAATGAAAATGCGGACACTGTGATTGAACATGATTTAAAGGAGAATGTCTTGATTTGTTGTGCAAAATTGAATAAACATTTTTCCAAAAAAAAGTCCCATCATCCAATGTTGGCTTTCCTGTAGTTTTATTAGGTTATTAGAAGTGCCAAATATTATTAGTCTTTTGTCATTGCTTTCGTTATCATAAATGACAAATGGTTGTTTGTTTAAATGTATTCTTTGTTCAGGACTTAGAATGACTTCACTATAGGTTCTGGGAATTGGAGTGGTAGTGGTAGTTGTTATTTTGGTGCGTGAAATTGTTCTATTTAGTGAAGCTACACTTGGCCTTTGTGTGGTGGCTGTCTTTGGGATTTTGGGAATTTGTTCTTTTAAAATGATACTTGTTGGCTTTTAACTTTGGCTGATTTGCTCTATTCTTTTATAATGGTTTGGTGAATACTTACTTTGTTATTTGTATCCTTTTTGGCGTTTTCTGTTGGTTAGTTGTTGTTTGTAGATTAAGCTGTAGTGGGAAGAGAAAAGAAAAAGAAAAGATTCATTACTATTTAGATAATTTTTGTGCTTTTTAAACATTTTAGCTGTTAGTATTATTTAGTTTAATTTAATTACTTACTTTTAATGCAGTTTCTTTTCTGTTATATGTTGATTTTCTTCTATGCGTAGTTGAAGTCCTCCAGAGTTTTCTCTCCTTTAGTTTTCTTTTTTTTTGGGTGTGGATTGTGTTTCATTTTTAACTGTTTATATAGTGTTTTTGAAGTTGCAATTAGTATATATTGGTTAATTTGAATTTGCAGTGTTTTTATTGGTTAGTTTGTATATTTTGAATTTTTTTGAGGTGGTTAGTTTCCAAATATGGAAAACGCTAATTTGTACTATGGTATGTATAGTTTAATTCATTTATTTAAAAACTTTTCGTTATATATATAATTAATTTTTTTGGTACTGTTATATATAAAGTTAATAATATTTATGTAGTACTTTTTGTAGTGATATTTTTTATTATTTATGTGTTACTTAATTTTTAATGTAGTAGAAGTGTTTTTGTAAATTAATAATTATTTTTGTTATTTATAGTAAAGAAATAATATTTTTGTCATTTTATATTTGTATTTGTTCCTGTAGTATCTCGTCGATATTTTAAAATTTGCGATATTAGTGTTGTCGTTGTTGTTTCCGATATTTTTTACTTTCTGTATCTTTTGTAATGGTGGTTGATATTTTGTTATTTGTATATGTATGTCATCGATATTAGTGGTATCGATATTTCTGTATGTCGATATTGTGTATCCGATATTTTTGTAATTTCTTAGTTAAGTATAGGAGTTCGATATTAGTGTTTTCGATATTTTTGTATTGATATTTCTGTAGGTCGATAATGTGTCTTTCGAAATTATGTCAGTGATTTGTTGCTGGCCCCTCCAGCCTAACCTTGATGTCCTGGAATGTCCGGGGACTCAACGACAATCACAAGAAACTGCAGGTTATTCACTATCTGCTCCGGCATGAAGTAGACTTTGCGTTCCTACAGGAAACGCATTTCCCCAAGTCAGACTCTGGTTGCTTTGCTTCAGGGTGGGTGGCTCACAGATAGTTTGCAGATTTTAGTAATTATGCCAGGGGCACTGCCATTCTTATCCACAAACGGATCCCCTTCAGTTTACACTCAGTCGCCAGTGATGCCGAAGGCTGATTTACGATCATAGTGGAAACACTAATGGGTCATAGTGTTACATTGATATGTGTGTACGCCTCAAATACCGACTCTCCAGAATTTTTCCATGCTATCCATGCCCAGATTTTAAAGCTTGATCCCATGGATAGCACCGCCAAATCCCACAACACTAAGCCACGGGCCTGCAGCGTTCTCCTTGACCTTTGCAACCAATTCTCCCTTCTTGATATTTGGCGCAAGCGTCCCCCTGCACATACGGAATTCACGCACTTTGCAGGCCAAAACAACACCTGGACAAGAATAGGCTATTGGCTGCTCTCCCCTGCTGTCTCCTGCTGGTTTCACTCTCTTCTGACACTCCTGAGAAGTACTCCGATTACTCCCCGGTTAAGCTCCTACTGCGGGTTCCATGGCCCGACGGGTTTGAGAGACAATGGCGCTTCCCTATTCGCGCCCTTAATGACGATTTTTTTAACGCTGAGGTGTGAGAGGCCATTGAGGATTACTTTACCTTCAATACAGGATCGGTTGACACCTGGGCAGTCCTATGGGAGGGGTTTAAGGCCTACATCAAGGAAGTGTACATTGCCAAACATTCTGAGTACTTAAAGCTCTCCGTACTACACTCGCACGATTGGGACATGACCTCTCAGAACTGGACAATGCAGCGCGACAATCCCCCGGCCCGGAGGCGACGGGAAAACGTTTTTGTCTCCTCCTTGAGTACAGGCATATGGCTGATCGCGAGATCCTCTTCTTGGGTAAATATCACACTGCACTGCACTATGGCGAGGGAGAGCATCCAGGCCGACTGCTGGCACAAATGCTCTGTCCCCCATATAGCAAAGCCTATTTTACCGAGCTTCGTTCCTCTACCGACCAGATACTACATGGCATCGCGGAAATCCGAGACAAATTCCTTGCTTTTTTTACTTCTCTATACACTTCCAAAGTAGGGCGCGATCCCACAGCGTAGGAAGCTTATCTCTCGGAGGTCGTTCTGGTATAAATTCAGAGAAAGATATGCAGGATTTCTTGGCTGAACCAATTTCTGAGGCTGATGTACTTGGGGACATTGATAACCCCTGTTGCTCCTCCGCTCCCGGGCTAGATGGCTTTACTGAGTAATTCTACAAAGTTTATAAAGACTTATTAGCGCTGCACCTAATCGAAGTGTATGCCGAAGCCCTCGAAAAACAGATCCTGCTCCCTATACTCCGTGAAGCGGTTATTATAATTCTACCCAAGCCTGGTAAGGACCCGTCATTATGCGGGTCCTACAAACCCTTATCCCTCCTCAATTTGGATTACAAAATTCTCGCTAAAATTGTCGCCAATCGCTTATCCCAATTGATGGAGTTTATTATCCCACCGGCTCAATCCGGCTTCGTTACCCACCGGTCTACGTCCTTCAACCTCAGGACACTGTTCTCGGTTCTTCATAGAATTAGCCTTGAGGTCCCAGCTGCTGCAATTTTATTGGACACCGAAAAGGCCTTTGATACCTTAGAATGGCCTTTTTTCATGTCCGTCATGCGCCGCATGGGTATTCCCGTAGGCCTCATAGCTACCACAGCACTGACATATAGCCGTCCCACGGCGAGGCTCCGCCTAAATGGCATGCTCTGTATATCGGGTTGGAGGTCGCATGGCAATGTATTGAGTCTAAGTACTTAAACCTATACGGCAGCATGGCCCACAACATAGTGTTTCCCATTTCCCAGGTGGCCAAGCAGGGGCACCATAATTTGCAATTTTCATCATTAGGCTGAGTTTGTTTGTTTAAAACTGGCTCTCTGCCACAGACCGGATCCCCTACTCGTCAGTTTCAGATCCCGTACTGACAGAGTGTGCCACGGAGTTAGCCACTATGTCGTGTTTGTGTAAGATTGATCTAAGGCAGCACATTATTGAATGCCCAACCATTTTCCCTAGAGACATTGCAGTATTTGGCCAGACAGCACTATTTATTAAACATTAAGAGTCCTTCTAATGAGTGATCTCTTGTTTGGGAGTTCTGGCAAACATTCAGCAGTTATAGGACTTATTCCTTTTCATCTCAGTTGGGAAAGTTTTTATCGGACAGAACCTCGTATAGAGAATGTGCAACACATATAGCCATTTGAGCTCATGTCGATTCATACCACAGAAATAAAGACACAAAAAGCTCTGATATATGGGAAAGTTAATCCCCGTGATATTAATACTTGGATATAGTGCCCTCTAGACAGCCTAAAAAAAATCTTCTTTTTGAATAAACCTAAAAATGTTTTCCCCAATCGTCAGATAATACTCCGCTTGCCTGCACAGACAGTGCGCTGTCCCTTCAGTTGGAGGCATTCCTACAGACTATACGTCTTATTTGTCGAACTTGAAATGATCCCCTCACTGTCTTAGTAGCTACAGGTAATCCCACTGTGGCAATTAACTAGCTTGAGGGCATGTAGTCACCACCGATTTTCTATATTCAATTTGCGATAGCCCTTGACAGTGCTTTCTTTTTATCACTTTTTCGGGTGTTGCTACTTGCTGACTTCTAAACTCTCCCTTTCTGCATGTTCTGCTAAACAATCCACGTATGCCATCGTATTTGATGGGACATGATATTTAGGTGTCTTCTGTATTGTTTTTACGCAACTTGCACTCTTGATTCTCTATATTCTCACTTATGACACTGAATCCTGGAGATGCGATACAAACCTACAGGTTTGTTATCCACTTTGGGATAAGGAACTCTACAAACAGTGATGAAATATCACAAATCGGTTATGTAATGCACAATAATATCAGCACGGGATAGTGAGGAAGAGGTAGTTATGGTTACAATTAATTTTTTTAATGGAAATTCCATATATGCCACCACCCATTATAATTTTTTCCATTACCCCACAGATTAATCCAGTTTGTTTGTTGTTTGAGATTCTTTTTATACACAACATTGGTACTGAGCAGGCGGTTTTGCCACTGAAACACGCGTAGACCAACACCATGCCCATGAGGAGTGGCCCCTGAGAGACAGTGTCATCATAAACAACCAATGTCTGAGATCTTCCAGCAGCTAACTGTGTTAACTCTAGATCTTTTTGGGACCCTTCTTAGGGCTGAATCTCTTCTTCTTTTATGTATGATTGAAGTTGTATGAGAGGAGTTTGACTGGAGAGAATGATTTTGTTGACAAACTGTTGAGGGTGATACATGTTATGTTATGTTAATTTCGATTTATATAGCGCCAAATCACCGACAGGTCTCTTAGCGCTTGCTTTGGGAACCCGTCCTGGCTTTCCCTGCGAGATTACCCCTACTGGGCATCCCCAAGGTGAAGACCAGGCATCCCGCCGTGGGGGGGCCATAGTGGAGATTAAGCAAGCTATTGCCCAGAGCTGCAGAGTGTGAACCCATGATTCGAGTAGGCACCGAGGCGAGAATTATCGAGTCCGTGGACATTTGGGCTCAAGACCATATGTTTTCTTTAAATAATTTAATACTGTACGAGCTAAAAAGCTAACGCAATTAAATGTACAGACAATGACACATGTATATGTATGTATTTTTGTAATAAATGTATACACAAAAAGAGAGAAAAATAACACATACCCAAAAAATGTTTTATTTATATGTGAAATAACAATTGACAGACCATCGTAGAGGTAGATGCCAAATTTAGGCTTATGAGCTGGAACACTGCAGGGCTTCGGTGTAAAAGGGGCGACCAAAATTGGTTAAAGCTTATCAGAGCCTGTGATGTTGTAGCACTACAAGAGACTTGGGATAACGATAATAACTTCTGGGTGGATGGCTTTAAATCTTACTTCCAGCCAGCCCGCCCAACTCCCTCGGGCAGAGCCAAGGGAGGGTTGATGCTCCTCCTCTCGGTGAGATTGAAGGGTGCATTAACGATCTTAGATTCTGCTTCCCCGAATTGTTTAATAGCAGAGCTCACTACCTCGAATAATTTTAATACTCTGTTAATTAACTTTTATAACTCTGGAGATAGTGAGTACTGCAACGAACATCTATGCTATTTGACACAGTTTTTAGAAATATATAAAGCACGGAAAACCACTTATGTTGATATTATTCTTTTGGGTGATTTTAATATTCATTTGTGTAAATTTAACTGTCGAATTAATGAAATTCATGGCCCCTCCTTTGCGTCGCCACCTCACTTTGAACATACTCATAAGGGGGAGGCTCTTGAAGATCTTTTGTCATGCGCTGACCTCTATGAGCCAAGTTTCTTTGATATTAATGAGAGGGTTGTAACGTTTAAAGCTAGGGAAAGCGAGTCGATTATTGATTATATATTTTTATCCCCTGCTCTGTTAGGGCACGTACTCTTTTACAATGCTATCAGCTCTCCCTTCAGTGATCATAATCCGGTCAACTTGGTACTGGATAAAGGCTTTTGCCGTATAGATGCCATAGCTAACGCCAAGGGACCTAGTAGTGTGATAACCCATGACCAAGGGAGGAGGTTAAAATGGGCAAAAATAGTTCCTGAGCACTTTTTTGATAGCTTGAGCACGAAGGTTAAAGAAGATATCATAAAATGTGCTGACTGCTCCACTTCAGAGGGGGAAACTATCACAGCTTTTGAAACAATTTGTAAACAGGTTGCTTTAGATCTAACCATTACCACTAGGCCTAAACGAAAACAAGAAAAAAGATGGTTTGACTCTAAATGCTCTAGGGCACACCAACACCTAATAAAATCATTGAAAGTTATACCCAGGGATACAGCCCTTATAGCTAGCCTCAGAAAAGAATACAAACTAAACATACAAATTCGTAAAAATGAAATTAAATCAGAGGCTTGGGATAGTTTGATGTCTAAAGAAGTTTTAAAGGATAGTTTGAAGTTTTGGTCTATTGTTAATAGCCCACTGCTATCAGGTGAGCAGAATGATGTACTGGAAATAAATATCTCAGAAGATGAGTGGTTGAACCACTTTGAAGCTATTTATGCGAGTAACGAGGTATTCTACTCTTTTATAGCTCCCACTAGTAGTTCCCCAGTGCCCACACTAGTGTTTGATGTGGAGGATGTGGAGAGAGCAATAAATGATTCTGCAAGTAATAAGGCTCCAGGCCAAGACGGCGTTCCCGCCGACCTCTATAAGGGCAATGTCAAACTTTGGGCTAAAATCTTAATGAATGTTTTTAATTCAACTGTTTCCCATGGGTTTCCTTCCTCATGGTCCCACTCTATTATTATTCCTGTATTTAAAAAAGGGCCAAGAGGGGACCCGAGGTGTTAATGCCAATTTCTTTAATAGATTCCTCTGTTAAAATCCTGGGAAAAGTTATCTTGACTAAGGTGTCAGAATGGGTAACAGATAATAGGATTCTGTCCGATCTCCAATACGGATTTAGATCGGGCAGAAGCACTGTTGACCAGTGCCTTAATTTGTATTTATTAACGGACAAATACACTGTAGCCTCTAAGGGGTCTATTTATTTAGGTTTTATGGACCTATCCACAGCCTTTGACCTGGTAAACAGATCGAAGCTGTGGACCCTTTTATTAGATTTAGGGATTGACCCCTGTTTGTTATTTTTTTTGGCAGATCTCCACCGGGAGCTATATGCGTCCGTTAGGATGACACAGGAAGGCACTTGCACAAGACACTTTAAATCGGGTAGAGGGATCAGACAAGGGTGCATTCTGGCCCCTCTACTTTTTACATTGTATATTAACGCTATAGATAAATCCCTGGATATTGCTACTTTGGACGTCCCGCGTATAGGGAAAAGTACCATCCTGGTTCTCCTATACGCGGACGATGCCGTCCTACTAGCTCGTACCCCGATAGGTCTACAGAGACTACTGAACTCCTTTGGGGAGTTCATGAACTCTCTGGATTTGGTAGTGAATATTGCTAAATCACATGTTATGTCTTTGGGGTCACGTAAGAATAAAGTTAGGACCTTTTATTGTGAGGGGCTGAGGTTAAAAGGGTGAAGGTCTTTACTTACCTGGGGGTCCTGTTTGATGACAGATGTTCCTGGCCCCCCCAGCGTTTAGCAAAAAGAATGCCATAGGAAGATCGTCATTAGCACTATTCAGACCCTCCAGCTTATCGCGATTTGCAAAAAAATCGCGAAATCGCGCGATCTCCGCAAATGCCGCGATATTTGCCCTAAAGCCCGCGAAATTTGCCGTTTCCGCCCGTCGCCCCCGTTTCCGTCATTTGCGGCGAGTCATTTGCGGCGAGAGAAGGAGAAGACGGCGGCCGGGCGAAGGGAGAAGACCAGCACCACACCAAGAGGGGGGGGAGAGAGCACGAAGCTGCAGCGACGACACGAAGACTCTCAGCAGGACCGGGGCTCGGAGCAGGAGGAAAGCCGGCCGGCAAACAGAAGACAGGTAAGTCCAGTCAGTCCGCTGGTGGGGCCCCGCCGCACACATAGGGGAGAGCGCTGCCCTGGTGGGAGGGGGGCAGCGGAGATGTGGCCGACCGGCCCCGGGCTGCGGAGATGTGGCCGACCGGCCCCGGGCTGCGTGTTTCTGTGAGAGCGCTGGCCGGGTGGGAGGGGGGCAGTGCAGGGAGGCGCAGGGAGTAACAGTGCCACAAGCGCTCGCACATGTTTTTATCTTTGATACTTGCTCAAGTGCCACTTTGCCTACATAACGCTTGTTCGTGTGCCTGAGTGTCTAGCACCTTTTGCAGTATTACGCCTCAAATGATACTGTGTTCTTGTAACTGCACATTTGTCACTTTTTTCTTCCTGTGCACTTTTTACTACCTCATGTATATTTGGTTGCTCACAATTTGTGTTCCATTTATGTTCCTTTTGTGAAGCGCTCTGACACCTTCGGGTAAAGTCCGCGCTATGAGTCACAGTGGGTATCAGGGTTGCAAAGGGATTTTCTTGCCAGGGAAAGCTCTGAGCATTTGCAATCCCTGCCATGCTAGGAAAGATACCAAGAATATTTCTCTAATTTTACGTGTGGGAAATTTTGTATGCACCTGGGAAAATGTTTGCGGATTTTTTAAAGTTTATCTTTATTGGCTGAGCTCTTCTGTGCACACTGCCAGAAGAACACCATCATGGCCCGATCACAAAATGTGATGTATGTCATTCCATTATTTGTTGTAACTGTTCTCTATGCAGGGGATGGTGTTGGGGTGGGGGAGTGTGTGTGTGTGTGTGTGTGTGTGTGTGCGCGCGCACCCTGCTGCTGCCTGTGCTGTACCGGTTATGCAAGGGATGCTTGCACTGCTGCTGTCTGTGCTGTATCTGCTCTGTGTGTGAGGGAAGCTTGCACTGCTGCTGTCTGTGCTGTATCTGCTCTGTGTGTGAGGGAAGCTTGCACTGCTGCTGTCTGTGCTGTATCTGCTCTGTGTGTGAGGGAAGCTTGCACTGCTGCTGTCTGTGCTGTATCTGCTCTGTGTGTGAGGGAAGCTTGCACTGCTGCTGTCTGTGCTGTATCTGTTCTGTGTGTGAGGGAAGCTTGCACTGCTGCTGTCTGTGCTGTATCTGTTCTGTGTGTGAGGGAAGCTTGCACTGCTGCTGTCTGTGCTGTATCTGCTCTGTGTGTGAGGGAAGCTTGCACTGCTGCTGTCTGTGCTGTATCTGCTCTGTGTACACTACAACCAGCAGCACAATACTGGTCTTGATTTGGAGTGCTCGGAAGAACTTACCGTACTTGCCCAAGATTAACATGCCTTTTAATTAAAACAAATGGGCTGAATTGTAAATAAACAAAATGTACATAGCTCCATGTTGTCAAATAACTCAAACAGTAAGATATCTGTGTTTGGTGTTGCAAAAACCACAAAATAAAATGCCGCTAAATGCCGCTAAATTTCCATTTTTGTGCCGCTAAATTTTCATTTTTGTGCCGCTAAATTTGCCTATCCATGCCGCTATATCCTGGGGGGTCTGACTATTAAGTTTTGCCCAAAGACTGGGGGAAGGCCTTGTGAGGCGATTCTCTCTATTTACAAGGCAAAATGCCTGGCAATAGCGTTATATGGTGCAGCAATATGGGGGTATAAGCAAGTGGAAGAGGTTCAGAAGGTTGAAAATAAATTATTTCGCTCCCTCTTGTCTATCCCCCACTCTACTCCAACATTTGCTGCCCATCAGGAGCTGGGAATGGGGTTTGTTTGCGACATGATTAGCATGGCTCCCCTTATTTGTTGGCTAAAAACCTGGCTTAACCCAGAATTAGCGTTAAATCGCCAGATTTTAAAAGACTGTATCACTCTAGAAAGGGGGAATGAAATACAGTGGCTCTCCTACGTTAAGTCAATGTTCATAAAACTAGGGCGACCAGAAAATTTTGAAACACCAGAGGGTATTGTGAAAGGTGATATTAGGTGGATTAAAAAGCATTTTTTGTCTTTAAGGACCCAGGAACGGGAGGCTGAGGAATTAAAAAAACCTCTGGTTAGGGCCCATTTTTTACTAGTTACATCACCATCTATTGAGCCCTATCTAAAGATAGTAACAAGACCATATCACCGTCGGTTACTAACTAGATTCCGTTTCAATCAGATTCACCTTCTATTGGGAACCTTTCAAGGCTGGAGTAAACCAGAAGAGGCAGCACTTTGTGATTGTGATAGCTGCTCAATTCAAGATACCATGCACTTTATACTTTTTTGTGATCATTATTATGATATTAGAAATAAGTTTATAATTCCACTCTTAAGAGGTAAGGGGTTTTTACAGGCTAAACCTGCCCTATTATATCTGCAATTACTGGACAACCCATGGAATATTTTTAATATCGCAAACTATTTTGTAGCAGCTGTTCGGTCGAGAAAATTAAGATGCCCAGTTATGATTGAACCGTGAATTTCTCTGTTTTTAACCTGTATTTTTAAGTGATATGAAATTGAATTACACTAGGATTTTCTGTGTATTTTAATATTCTTCTATCACCCTAAATGTATTCTAAGATGTGTGATTTGTATGTGTACTTTTATGATTTTAATTAATCGAATAAAGTGGTTTTGATGATCATGATGATGAATAATAAAACTATCTCTGGTATTTCTTGGTTTTTTGTATTGTTAATTTATGTTGGGTTGTTGGCATGTCAGAACCTAAGTAGGTCGCATCAAAGATATATAGATCAGATTAGAGGTCTGGTTGTTTGTTAGCTCAATGCAGCTACGCCTTTGCTTTGTATCATCCTGACGCTAGGATACCTTTCCTCCGCCCTGAAGTGGACTTCGTACTTCCTGAGCAGCTATCCACAGTCCTGCTGAAAGGTATACCTAAAGACCCTAAGGATATACAGACGGTTTCTACAACCAGCTGGGCATGGAACAAACTTAGACGACTCACCGGTGCCCGACGCTGTATTCCTCTTCTCTTCCACGCCCCAATCCCCACTGGCTTCCCATAACTGGTGAGAGACTGGTACAATGTTCTTTACCCAAATTTGACGTTACTAAATTGGGAGACCTCTATCCCGACGGACATATTTTCTCCACTACGGAGGATTATCGCTTCCACAATGCCACATTCATGGACAGATTTGTGTTGGAACGGATCTGCTCAGCACTCCGAGCTACGCTTCCAGAATTTCCCATTGAGCCAGACTCGTTCACTCTGCTTTCGCTGACCATTGAGAGTGTAAGCGGAGTAAATCTTATCTCTAAACTTTATAGGGCGTGCTCCGGGATGCTGCTGGTTGGGGACAATAAGCTTCGCAGGGACTGGGAGGGGCATCTGGGCCACCCCATCACTGACGAACAATGGGCCACATGCTGCGCAGTCACGAAAGAAATTTCACTAAACAGTAGTCATAAGCTACTACACTTTAAGTTTCTTCGCAGACTGTACATTACTCAGGCCAAAATCCACAGACTCGACCCTACTAGGCCCCACAACTGCTGCAAATGTGGCGCCCCTCATGCTGATTTCACACACCTCACCTGGACCTGCCCCGCTCTATTACCATACTGGGAAAAAGTACACAAAATTCTAGGTGACATGATTGCACTACCCCTTATTCTCACCCCAGAGGTGGCACTTTGGGATATGTGGTGAACTTCCCCAAAAAGGTTAGGAAATTCGCAGCACTGAGTTTCTTACTGGCCAAACGAGAAATAGCGATACACTGGGGTCGCAATACCGTTCGTACTTTACAGAGCTGGTTCAAAAGCCTGGCATATTGCAATATCAATGGTGAAGTTTACTCAAGTACCTTGCGTAGCTCCTCTCAGCCCACGTACATCTGGGGTCCGTACAGGTCCTATGTAGATTCCATTTGTCACACCTCTGACTCATTGTTGGAGCAGGGCATCGTCCCCACCAGGGTCGGTTAGACAGTTTCATATTCCTCCAACATCCGATGCCCTGAATGATTCTGGGTCTTATGATGCTTGATTCTCCCTCTTTATAGGACTTTCTCTATGTTTGTCTCAATTGGTTGGCAAGAGACCTTGTTGCAGATAGATGGATAATGCTCCCAGAGATGAAAGGGGGGCCATAACAAATGTATCTTGTTTCTACTGCTGTTGTCCTAGCTGTAATGCACTTGCTTGATGATGCAGGAAAAGTCTAATTTTTATGTAGATGCTTTGTGATACGCAGCACTGAGTTCGATTGTAATGTCAATGCAGTGAACAACCACGGTCCTATTGCTATGATGTGTTTAACAAATGGCAAATAAAGTTAAAAAAATAATCATAATAATAATATTGCATCCCAGTGTTTTCCTATGGAACAGCCAGTTTTGCCACGGTGAAAACATGTTTGGGGGCATTTTCACCATAAGGAGATATTTGACAATAACTTTCTACATGTCTTACTTTTAAATACCATGCACCCCTCCTTGTGGGCAAAAAGGCCTACTTAGGGATGATATGTTAATATTTAAAAGGAATTTCTTGACCTGCCAAAGGATTTATTTTCACAGGTTGAATTGCTGTCTAAAGGCTGCTTTAGTCAGGTTACAATGGTAGCCCTTAAGCCATGTTTTAAACAGCCACTGTAGGCGATGGCACAATCGGTGCTGTAGTCCACTAGTGAGATTTAACTTACAGGCCCTGAATACACTATGTATAATATACTAGGGACATGTAAGTAGGTTAAATATGGAAATCAGGAGTATACCCATTTCAATGTTGAAAGGAGGTACACAGGCACTTTACCAAAGGTTAGTAGTGGTAACATCCTCAGAGATCTACATCCAGCAAAAAAAGTAAAGGCAAACATCTGGGGGTAGACAACACAAAAGATGATCATTCACTATAAATAAATAACTACAGAAAAAAGAATATATATTTATATTAACTGAAACTGCTATAAAAGCACACAAAAAATGTTCTGCCCATGAAAGAGAAATTTGTACTGCTGTTGCCCATGTTCTGCCTTGTTCTGTGCATAATGGAACATTACTCACCTAGTGCCTCGAGGTGTTAGAGGGAAATCTATTGAACAAACACCAAGAACAGCAAGTTGACAATACAATATGGATTTATTACAATACTGTAGTAAGGATTAGTCACTACAGGAGAGATCAGTTCACCTCAAAGGTGATACAACTTGACATCTCTCTCTCAGCTTAGAATCAGCTCTATTTATTCCCCCAAACAACAGATCAAAAGGTCACAAGTTGACCATTGATGTAAGCAATGTTCACACAGGACATACAAGATGGCATCAGTACATGTAGCAATTTCTCTGAAATAGAAGCGCATGTAGGTGGGTCTAGCCTCACATGATGAGCATTGAAACCCCCCTGTGGGTTTCGGTTCTCGGAATCTAAGCGGAGGAAGGATATCTTTATTTAACTGCACAGTGCATGGTTATGTCCTGCTCAATGCCTATTGGCCAGACTTATTTGACCTTTTGTATGTGGTTTCTTCCATCAAGCCATCTGGCCAGTTAGATGTGAAACTGTAGTTTCTGCAGAAGTGAAGAACGTCATGTAAGTGTGACGTGGTTTTCAACAAAGCGAGTTACGAGCTATCCGACCTTTAGGTGTGATCTCGGCAGAAGCATATACATGTGCTTCAGTATGTACTAATAGAAAAATAACAGTTGATGGACAGAATGTAGAACAATATCATACATTCACCCCAGTACAGAGATCTGGGCCTAAATCCATCGTTTTTTTGCTCACCACACCACCCCAATTCAGACATGGCCATATGAAAATCAGCCTTGACTGTCAGGACCTTTAAATAAGTTGGTATGTAAAATAAGTTCCTCAGGAGCAGTACCCAAAAGCCCACCTTCCAGCAGCTTCGACTCTGCACAATAAGTTCCGCAGAGGATCGAAGTGGCTAGATGAGGGGAGGTAAGGGAGGGTACTGCGGGGATGGAGATCTGGAACGAAATAAAAAACAACAGGAACACGAGAGCTCTGACTTGTTGATGAAGATGCTTGTGGAGATAAAGTAGGAAGCTTTACTGTGTTGATTCCTTGGTACCTAAAGGGAAAGACCTTTTAGTTCAAACGACTTTGAGTTTAATACACTCTGAGTATGATTGCCTTATACGTAGAATCCTCTACAACAATAATTCACATGGCCTGCATACTACCACTTGGAAAAAGGAATCAGTATTAACCAGCATACTTTAACATACTCTACTGAACAAGATAGATCAATGGTTTGGTGGTAAATCAAAAGATTAAAATAAATGACATTCCTGTTGAACCTTTGACTGCATTAAATTCATGCCCAAAGAAAACAATATTCATTCGAAATGACCAAAAGATTGAATCAGCACGTCTCTGCACTCTAAGAACAATGATGCAGAATATATAATTTCCCAAACGTTACTCCTTTCATACAAGTTTCTCGTAGGACTAATAATGCATTCCCAAGTACTGAATTGTGCACAAGAATCGCTCACAAGGTACGATAAATAACACTCAGAATGTTTGGAAGTTCGGATGTTTCTCGCTGACTAGTTTGGCTGAAATGCAACTTCAAAGGCAAAACGCGCCGTGAAACAAAGCCGCACGAAGAATAAATGTCTTTCAATCACACGCGGTAAAATGTGCTTTCCCAGCGCGTGTCCAAAACAAAAGATGGATCCTACCTGAGGCTTCTTTAAACGAAATGCTTTGGTAGGATCCCCACCAAGGGCTGAGACTGGATAAGAAATCCTCGGGAAACGAAGCGGAAAGAAGTCCTCTCTCTTCTCGCTCGGCCAAGGGTTCTCAATAACCTGCACGGTTTTCAGGGCGTGGCTCCTTACATAGTCCCCTGAATCCAAGATGGCCTTCGTTTCTCCACGAGTACAGGAGCTGCAAAGGGACAAAAAGACTCCAAACAGCATACAGAACTAGCAAGCATTGATAACAGTATACAGAACCAACAAGCATTGGTACTTGCAAATGGCTCATACATAAGTAAATATACCAAGACCAAGTGTCTTTACTGTAAGGCAAAACCAGTACGACTTCAACATGATGGAAGACATGATGAAAGACATGAATCCTGACAGTTTCCCCTAACAAAAATGGAGACACCCCCTTCAAAAAGGTTCAAGCTGGAGCTTCTGGATGGCGTGCATGGAATTCTCGCACCAGTCGGGGAGCGTGCATTGCTTCCTGGGATACCCATGAATCCTCTTCAGGTCCATATCCTTTCCAGGACAGTAAATACCAAAGTTTCCCTCTGATACGCTTACTATCCTTAATACTTTGAACCTCAAATTCCTCTTGATTTCCAAGATGTATTGCAGGCGGACGTGATCTTAGATTCTTAGTAACTGCTTTCAACAGGGAGGTATGAAACACTGGGTAAATCTTTATGTTTTTAGGCAAAAGTAACTTAAATGTAACTGGGTTTATGCATTGTACAATTTTATAAGGTCCAATAAATCTTGGATGAAACTTGTAGCATTTACGGAATTGGAAATTCCTAGTGGAAAGCCAAACCATGTCTCCTGGTAGATACACTGGACCTCTTTGTCTCCTTCAATCCGCAAACTTTTTGTAGGAGGTTTTTGCTTTCATCACATTCTTTCGTAATGTTCTAGTGATTACCTCCATTTCTCGGAAGTGTGAGTCCAAAGAGGGTATATTTGTTTTTGAGTGTGTCAATAGTAATGGTGAACAATGTGGATGTCGACCATAGTTAGCAAAAAAGGGTGACATTGCAGTTGAAGAGTGTCGCAAATTGTTGTGTGCAAACTCCGCTTCTCACAGGAGTCTAGTCCAAGAACCTTGTTTTTTGAATAAATAACACCTTAAATATTGTTTTAGGATCTGATTGACCCGTTCAGTTTGTCCATCCGTTTCTGGATGGAAACTTGTGGAAGTATTAGTTTTGATGTGTAAGGCATTGCACCAGGTCTTCCATACTTTAGAAATAAACTGTGGGCCTCTGTCTGAAGTTATGGATCGTGGCAAACCATGTAATCGCACCACATGTTGTAAGAGTAGTTGTACAAGGTGAGAAGCGGTGGGGATTTTGTTGCAAGCCACAAAATGTGCCATCTTTGACAAACGATCCACTACCACGAGGATAGTGTTTTTTCCTTGGTCTTCTGGTAAATCAGTAAGAAATCCATTGCAATATCCTCTCAAACTTGTGTTGGAGTAGGAAGTCAAGTCAAGTCAAGTCATAACATTTATATAGCGCACTACATACCCAGAGGGTTTCAAGGCGCTTAGGAAAGGGAGGAGGATTATTTGTCAAATATCCACGTTTTAAGCTGCTTTCTGAACGCTAGGTGATTCTGGGTGAGGCGAAGGTAAGCGGGGAGTGAGTTCCATGTTTTGGCAGCCAGGTATGAGAAGGATCTGCCTCCCATGGTGGTCTTGTTGATGCGAGGTACAGTGGCGAAGGCTTGGCTGGAAGAGCGAAGTTGTCGGGAGGGGGTGTAAAAGGAGAGTTGAGGCAATCTGGTCCGATGTCGTAGAGTGATTTGTGTGCGTGGGTAAGCAGTCGGAAAGTAATCCTCTTATTGACGGGTAGCCAGTGGAGGTCTTTAAGGTGACCAGAGATGTGTTCGTTGCGTGGGATGTCTAATATGAGCCTGGCTGAGGCGTTTTGGATTCGTTGTAGTTTCTTCTGGAGTTTAGCGGTGGTACCTGCGTAGAGGGTGTTTCCGTAGTCCAGTCGGCTCGTGACTAGAGCGTGGGTGACTGTTTTCCTTGTATCGGAGGGGATCCAGCGAAATGTTTTTCTGAGCATGCGAAGAATGTTAAAGCAGGAAGAGGATACGGCGCTGACTTGTTTGTTCATTGAGAGTGAAGAATCCAGGATGACGCCAAGGTTCCGTGCGTGGTCTGTCGGGATGGGTGCATTTCCGAGGGCTTCCGGCCACCAGGAGTCGTCCCATGCAGAGGGGGATTTACCTAAGATGAGGACTTCTGTTTTGTCTGAGTTCAGTTTCAGACGGCTTTGTTTCATCCATTCGGCGACTTCTTTCATTCCTTCGTGTAGGTTAGTTTTGGCGGTGCTGGGGTCCTTGGTGAGAGATAGGATCAGTTGAGTGTCATCCGCGTAAGAGATGATGTTGAGGTTGTGTTGGCGGGCGATGGCCGCGAGGGGGCTCATGTATACGTTGAAGAGGGTGGGACTGAGTGAGGATCCTTGTGGTACGCCGCAGATGACTTCGGTGGCCTCGGACTTGAAAGGTGGGAGGCGGACTCTCTGGGTTCTTCCGGTGAGGAACGAAGTGATCCATTCCAGTGCCTTTCCTTGGATTCCGATGTTTCTGAGGCGTTGTAAAAGGGTGCTGTGGCAGACTGTGTCGAAGGCTGCAGAGAGGTCGAGGAGGATGAGGGCGACTGTGTCTCCATTGTCCAGCAGAGTTCGAATGTCGTCTGTTGCTGCGATGAGGGCGGTCTCAGTGCTGTGTTTGGCTCGGAAGCCAGATTGTGAGGGGTCGAGGGATTTGTTGGCTTCGAGGAAGGCGGCGAGTTGGTTGTTGACGGCTTTCTCGATGACTTTGGCCGGGAATGGAAGAAGCGAGATGGGGCGGTAGTTTTTGAGTTCGGTGGGGTCTGCTGTTGGTTTTTTCAGAAGGGCGGTGAGTTCAGCGTGTTTCCAGTCTTCTGGGAAGGTAGCGGAGTTGAAGGAGCAGTTGATGACGTCTCGGAGGTGCGGAGCTATGACGGAGTCTGCTTTGTTGAAGATGTGGTGAGGGCATGGGTCTGTGGGGGATCCAGAGTGGATGGAGTTCATCAGGCGGATGGTGTCCTCAGTGGAGATTGGCTTCCAGGCGTTAAGGGTGTTAACGGGGGGAAGATGGTCAGCTGATGGTAGGGTGGGTTGGCTTCCGGGTTGGTTGACAAAGCTGTTGTGGATGTCAGCAATCTTGTTGTGGAAAAAAGAGGCTAGGGAATCGCAGAGGGTTTGAGAGGGGGTGATGTCGTTGGAGTTGGCCGAGGGGTTGGAAAATTCCTTGACGATGTTGAAAAGTTCCTTGCTGTTGTGGGCGTTGTTGTCAAGTCGATCTTTGAATGCTGTTTTCTTGGCTTTTCGGATCAGTTGGTGGTGAGTACGGATGGCGCTTTTGAAGGCGTCCTTGTTGCTGGTGGATGGGTCTTTTTTCCAGGCCTTTTCAAGGGAGCGGCATAGTTTCTTGGACTTCTTGAGGTCGTCGTTGAACCATGCGGCCTTCTTGATGCCAAGTTTGTGTTGACGTTTTTTCCGTGGTGCTAAGGTGTCGGCGGTGTTGGATAACCAAAGGGTGAGGTTGGAGGCGGCTTCGTTGGCGTTAGAAGAGAGGGCTGGGGAGGTTTGAAGGAGCGATGTGGAGATCTGTTCTGTGGTGATTTTGTTCCAGTTTCTTTGTAGAGTTGGTTGGAGGTGGATGATGGGTTTCGGCTTGTTGTAGATGAAGTGAACGCAGCTGTGGTCAGTCCAGAGGAGATCCGTAGTGTGGCTGAAGGAGACATGGTTGCTGGAGGTGAAGATGGGGTCGAGAGTGTGACCTGCGATGTGGGTGGGGGAAGTGACCAGTTGTTTAAGTCCGAGGTTGTCGAGGTTGTCTAAGAGGGTGGCGGTGTTGCGGTCGTTGATCTTTTCAAGGTGAAAGTTGAGGTCTCCCAGAAGGATGTAGTCTTTGGAGGGGAGCGCGTGTGGGGTGATGAAGTCCGTGATGTCTTCACTGAATTTTGCGCGTGGTCCTGGTGGTCTGTAGAGGAGGGTGCCTCTGAGTGTGGTCTTGGGGTCGATGTGGATCTGGAAGTGAAGGTGTTCGGAGTTGGCGAGGTTGGCATCAGAGCTGGTTGAGATGCGGATTGTTTTCTTATGGACGATAGCGATTCCACCTCCTGTATGGTCGGTGCGGTCCTTGCGTGTGATCTTATAGTCATCAGGGATGGCGATGGCGATGTCAGGGGCGGAGGAAGCGTTCATCCATGTTTCCGTTAGGAAGGCGACGTCAGGAGAGATGGTGTCTAGTAGGTTCCAAAGGTCAATGGCGTGCCTGTGGACCGAGCGGGTGTTGAGAAGGATGCATTCTAGGTGGTTGGGGTCGGGAATCTGTGTTGTGGTCGTAGCGGAGTTGGTGACGGTGCTGCTGAATTTGCAGGAGTAGCAGGAGAAAGGTCCATGGGTGCGTCCAGGAGCGGCTTGGACGCAGGTGGGGGCGCGGCCGGGGTTAAGGGCTAGGAGGGTGGCGGCATCGTAGGTAATGCGGGGGGGGTGGGCGGCGAGAGGGGCAGGGGGTCTGGCGCTGGGCGCGGTCCAGGCGCGGACGGGCGTAGACGGGCTTACCTTTGGCGCACCTTCGGCGCGGATTGGGCGCGGTCGCTGCGCGTGAACGCTGCGCGCGGGAACTACTGTCATATAAGGAAGAGGAGGGGGGAGGGGCGAGGGCGACTCAGCTGGGAGGCGGGGCGGGCTGACCACGAGAGCAACAACAAACAAAATGGAGGAGGGGGGAGCACAACAGAGCGCCTGGGAACAAACGCGCTAATACAGCAGCTGAAAAAGTACACTTTAAAGCCAATGCACGTTATATGCAAAGCGGCAGCCAGGCAGATCAATAAGAGGCACACAGGAGGCAAATGTCACAGAAGCGCTGCAGTAACGATACCAGTACACGCCAGGGGGCACTGGGAGCGACCACTCCGGCCAAAGCGAAGAGCGAGTCACAGCGCTTCCAGGCAGGGAGGCGCTGTTTGTATCCTGTGGGAGGGCGACTCAGCTGGGAGGCGGGGCGGGCTGACCACGAGAGCAACAACAAACAAAATGGAGGAGGGGGGAGCACAACAGAGCGCCTGGGAACAAACGCGCTAATACAGCAGCTGAAAAAGTACACTTTAAAGCCAATGCGCGTTATATGCAAAGCGGCAGCCAGGCAGATCAATAAGAGGCACACAGGAGGCAAATGTCACAGAAGCGCTGCAGTAACGATACCAGTACACGCCAGGGGGCACTGGGAGCGACCACTCCGGCCAAAGCGAAGAGCGAGTCACAGCGCTTCCAGGCAGGGAGGCGCTGTTTGTATCCTGTGGGAGGGCGACTCAGCTGGGAGGCGGGGCGGGCTGACCACGAGAGCAACAACAAACAAAATGGAGGAGGGGGGAGCACAACAGAGCGCCTGGGAACAAACGCGCTAATACAGCAGCTGAAAAAGTACACTTTAAAGCCAATGCGCGTTATATGCAAAGCGGCAGCCAGGCAGATCAATAAGAGGCACACAGGAGGCAAATGTCACAGAAGCGCTGCAGTAACGATACCAGTACACGCCAGGGGGCACTGGGAGCGACCACTCCGGCCAAAGCGAAGAGCGAGTCAGAGGAAGTAGTAGGCCTTTTTTACTCCCATGCTCATTTTTCGCTTGAGCACAGACGTCACACAGCTGGATAAAAGAAACTACGTCCTTATTCCAAGTCGGCCACCAAAAATGTATTCGTAGTAGTTCCTTTGTTTTTGCAATTCCTGGATGACCAGCCAACTGTCTTGTATGACACCACTGTAAAACTTGCGTTTGTAGGCTTTTAGAGAAAAAAGGCAAATTTTGGTGAATGCTTCTATTTGAGCCTTCTTGCACCCAACGTAGGAGTTTCGGTAGGGGCATGGCAAATCTTATCTGTTGAAAAAAGTTGTCAGACATTGTAGCACCGATTATTTGGTTACTAGAAAGCATATTTGTGGGTTTAGGAATGCCAGGAGACTCATTTTGTTTTGTGTCATATCGTGATAAAGAGTCTGCTTTGTTGTTTTTGGTTCCTGGTCTGAATGTAATAACAAAGTCGAATTCTGCAAAGAATAATGTCCAACGAAGCTGTCGTGGAGTTGGTGCCTTTGCACAGCATAACAATTGTAGATTTCGATGATCAGTGTATACTGTCACCGTATGTTTTGCTCCTAGCAAATAATGACGCCATTCTTTAAAGGCATGTCGAATCGCCAAGAGTTCTTTTTCTGCTATAATATAATGAGATTCTGCAGGTAAGAACTTTTTTGATAGAAAACCAACTGGATGTAACTCGTTGCTTTCTGTGTCTTTCTGTGAAAGGATGGCCCCAATTGCGAAATCCGAAGCATCAGCTTCAACTATGAAAGGTTTTTCGGTGTCTGGATGTCGTAAAACTGGTGCTTGAGTAAAAGTTCTTTTGAGAGTTTGGAAAGACAAATAAGCTTCAGGAGTCCAATCAAACCTGACATTTTTTCTTAACATTTGGGTCAAAGGAGTAGCTAAGGTCGAAATATGCTTAATAAATCGACGGTAAAAATTAGCAAATCCTAAGAACCGTTGAATATCCTTTACAGAAGATGGAGTAGGCCAGTCCATTACTGCTTGAATTTTTCTGGGTGCCATGGTTAAACCAGAAGTAGTGAGTATAAAACCCAAAAATTCAACTTCTGTTGTATGAAATTCACACTTAGAAAGTTTACAGAACAAACCATGTGTTCGTAAGGTGGTTAAAATGGTTTTGACATGTTGGACATGTTCTTCAGTAGAAGAAGAAAAAATTAGAAGGTCGTCAATGTATGCAATGACGAATCTGTTGAGATAATTCCGAAGGACATCGTTAATAAAAAATTTAAATGCGGCCGGGGCATTGCATAAGCCAAAGGTCATTACGCAATATTCGAATAAGCCGAAACGAGTTCTGAAGGCCGTTTTCCACTCGTCTCCAGGTCTTATACGTACCAAGTGGTATGCCCCTTGAAGATCCAGTTTTGTATAAATAGTAGCTGAACGCACCTGGTCTAAAAGAACCGGAATCAAAGGTAGAGGGTACCGGTTCTTAATGGTGATGTTATTTAATGCTCGATAGTCTATGCATGCACGCAATTCTCCGTTGCTCTTAGGTACAAAGAAAAGTGGCGAGGCTGCAGGAGACTTGGAGGGCCTAATGAATCCATTTTTCAAAAATTTGTCAAGATATTCTCGAAGATGTTGATTTTCTTGGTCAGTTAACACATAAATCCTACTAAAGGGTATTTTAGCCCCTGCTACTAAGTCAATGGCACAGTCATAGTCCCTATGAGGGGGGAGACGTTCAGCACTTTGTTCACAGAAGACGTCAGAAAAAGTCTCATAGATAGCTGGTAATTCAATGTCTTGTTCGGCTGCTGTGGCAACGTAAAGAGCTGACACACTGTGAAGATAAGAACTCGGAGACTCTGTTATCCTGTTCTTTGAACAAAAACATTCCCGTTGGCACCAAAGAGAAGTAAATTCTATGGAACGGTTAGCCCAATCAATAGCAGGATTATGAAAGGTTAACCAGGGCATACCTAAAATTACTCCAAATTGAGGTGCATTGATTACATCAAATGAGATGGTTTCTTCATGTTTCTTGTTTTGAGTATTACAGATCATTATAAGATCACAAGTGAAATGAGTTATCATACCTGATGTCAACTGCGTACCATCTACGGCGTGAACCATTTCAGGTTTTTGTTTTAAAACAGTTGGGGCCTTATTTATGAAGGCCTTGCGCCGCCGGTGCGCCACTTTTAAAATGGGAAAAAGTGACGCACCGGCGGCGCAAGGCCTTCATAAATAAGGCCCTTGGTATGTTTACTTTTTTTAGCAAAAGCGGTGTCAACAAAATTCCCAGAAGCCCCTTAGTCTAACATGACTGCTGTCATCAATTGTCTCTGATCTGGTAACACGAACTGCACATTTAAAATTAGATGGGGAACTGCTAATTGGAGAGTATTTCCTACTGATTGTTCAGGAGAATTCTGTGGACTCGAGGAAGTCTCCTGGTTCGACCTCGAGCCCACTAGTTTCCCGACTTGCTTTCTGCTTTATCACGTGACCAAGTTCCTTTAGGTTTTAAAAGGCAGTCTCTAACAAAATGGCCTTTCTTCCCACAGTACAGGCAAAGTCCATTTTTTCGCCGGGTTTCTTTCTCTTCATTGGTTAGAGGTTTTCCCAGACTTCCGACTTCCATGGGTTCTCCGTTTTCTTGAGTTTTAAGGTGCATTTTGTCTCTGGCTCGAGTAAATACTCTGACATCTGTTCTTCTTTTGTCTCCTTTACGATCCGCAGCTCGATGATCTAAGCGAAGACAAAGAGCTATTAAATCAGCACAGGAGCGAGGTTGAGGATCGATTGGTGCAATAAGATCTTTCAACTCGTCTCTAAGGCCTTGGTAGTACAGGGCTGCCCTTTTGTCTTCAGGCCATTCAGTTTCTGCCACTAAGCGATTGAATTGTGTAAGGTAATGGACTAAATCTTTATTACCTTGTTTTAGTTCTAACAATTCCCTATCAGCCGCACCAGTGATTGTTCGCCTATCAAAGACCTTCTCGAATTCTCGGTTAAAATGTACCCAATTATACAACAAAGGATCATCAGATTGTACTAACGGAACTGCCCACATAGCTGCATCCCCACTTAAGTAAGAGATTAAAAATGCAATTCGAGACTGGGCGTCAGGAAATGAGGCTGGTTTTACCATGAAATGTAATTGCACTTGAGTCAAAAAAGTCTGAAATTTGTTCTGTTACCCAGCGAACCTCTCAGGTGGTGCTAAAGGAACTGGCGTAGGAACAGAGACTGAGATAGAAGGGCTGGACCCAGAAGCAGTTGTCTGAGAAAGAACTGTTGATGACTCTGAACCTAGACGAGTTTGCAATTGAGTTACTTTGTTAGCTAATGCCGCCGTTTCTTGTCGGCTAGCAGCAAGCTCTTTCTGCATGTTTCCCAACGTGGCACAAAGGTCATTCATGGTGGCCATCTTTTGAGTATTGCTCAGGAGGAACTAAAGTCTTTGGCGGGTTATTCTGTCAGGACCTTTAAATAAGTTGGTATGTAAAATAAGTTCCTCAGGAGCAGTACCCAAAAGCCCACCTTCCAGCAGCTTCGACTCTGCACAATAAGTTCCGCAGAGGATCGAAGTGGCTAGACGAGGGGAGGTAAGGGAGGGTACTGTGGGGAGGAAGATCTGGAACGAAATAAAAAACAACAGGAACACGAGAGCTCTAACTTGTTGATGAAGATGCTTGTGGAGATAAAGCAGGAAGCTTTACTGTGTTGATTCCTTGGTACCTTGTGGAAAAGTAAATTTTGCCATGTTCTGTGTCCCTACGCGTCCTCCATCATATGTTATGTGCGCATGATTAATATGCATATGTATTCCCCATGTTCGATTAAAGACGCAATTACAGTTGTGTCCACCTCTAGTATGCCAGTTTCCAGTTCTCGTGAATACTACGAATATCAGGCCTATTTAAAGCTACGTTGCCACGTTTCTCAGTGTGCACGTTATTCCATTGTAAAGTCCCCGTCTCTAGGCCTCAAAAGGGCCTGGACACCAGATTCAGCTCCTGTCTCCTGAGCCTCGCTGAGGAGCGATACAGCCCCCACCTGTGTTCCTGACCCTTCACTTACTTCCTGCCTCGCGGTGCCCGGCTCAGCCTGGCTCTGCCTCTGAGTCTGCCAAGAGTATGTTATGATTCCAGTTATCAGTTAGTCCTCCTTCTCTGCATTCCTAAAGCTACTGAATCGCATCAATAGTTTCCGTCATTGTCTAGCCTTTACGTCTCCACGTTAGAGAAATACTGCATTTAATGGTCATTTAATATTCTTCATCACGCACTACATGTAGAATAATGCATGCTCCAGTCTTAGAGTCTGTTAGCCTTTACCCCGATAACTTTTGGATTCTATCAACATGTTCTCTAAACATCAGATACTAGATACTGCTTAGGTACATGTCGCCCTGACTCTCCAGACTTCAGTCTCTGCTCCTAGCACAGAGTTCATAGCCCCCAGCTTCTCCTAGTAACACGTCATTGCCAGTTTGCGCGCACCATTAGGTCAGAGGTCCTGGCTCCTTAGGTAGCCCCCTCCATGTTTCCGCCCCATTCATGACATATTCTGTTACGTTTGCATCACATGTCTATGTATACGCCTCTGTTACACCTACTTTCACCCTTATCTTTCGCGACTGCTATTGACCACACCCACTGCTCCGCCTATCGTATGTATTGTAATGCAACTGTTTTAGTATATATGATCGTGTATTGTTATTAAATGTTACGCCAGTCCTTTCTCCAGAGCGCGCTCATCCCAGATCCTGCCCGGCAGCTGTCGGCCCCCCCCCCTGTCAGGCCCTGCCATCCTACTCCTGTGCAGGTTGTCCTGTTCCTGACCTTTATGCTGTAATAAACCTGCAAAACTCCTACTACCTCGAATCTTGACTCTTATTTATTGAGCTATCTGTTATTCATTTATCCATTCAAAAATAGAGGTATTATTTATTTATTTACCACATAATGGCGCCCGAATAGGGACTTGCCCTTTCCCCACGCGTCGGTGAAGCCACGCCGGCCCCCTGACCCTCTGCAGTCGTGACGGAACTCTTCTGCGCACCGGCAGATATTTCTGCTTTAAGTATCCCTCAGGCCCACGGAGGAGACGGAGGTGGCGGTCCAGCATCCAGACGAGACGGTGGAGGAACGCGGCGAGTCCCGACCAGAGCCCAAGCCGAGAGTCCAAGGTCCGAGGTATCCGGAGGCCCACCCGTAACAGAAGTCCGAAGTTCGTCCGTCCGGCGTCGAAGCAGTCCAGTCCAGTCCGAGGCCTTCCGTTCTTGCTGCCCGGTGAGTACCGTTGCTGGGGTAGTATCTAGACAGGGTCAATCTAATTGACTCTGGTCTGTGGGTTGGTGGTACACAGGCCCACAAAACGAAGTGCCCACTTCGGTGGATGCGGGTCCTGACGTGTCTCTGTATGAGACCGGTAAGTTTCGTACTGTTTCAGCAGTGCATCTAGTTTCTGTTCTAGTCAGTTCTGTTCTCGAGAAAATTCATGTATTCTGTTTTCCGTATTCCAGGTAGTATTCTGTTCGAACTGTTATTCTGAATGTTATTCATGTATTTTAATGTCGTGGTATGAGTGCGAAGTAATTATCGTGTTTTATTGTGTATTGTGTTATGTCCAGATTATAGTTCAGTCATGCCGCTATTTTCAAAACTGCGTCAGTTCAAAACCAGAAAAGGTCTGCTAGAAGCAGCAGTTCCTGTCCCGCCTAGGGACAGTCCAGGTCATTTCATGTATCAAAAGCATGGCATAAGCGCCATATTGTATCTAGATTTATGGGTAGAGTATACCAAACAGTTAGAGGAAAAGTATAGATGGCCCGTATCGGGTACATGGGATGCCGAGTGCATCATGAGAGTAGAAGAAGCATTATGGAAAAAGAAAGCCAGACAGTCACAGAAAGATGCCATTGAGTTATGGCGCAAAGAATCTCATAAAAGAACCGAAAAAGAAATCAGAAAGTCAGAATTAAGTAGAGAATCCTTAGAACGAGCCCAAGAAAGGGAATTAATCGAGATTGGTGAACGAGTCAAAACCGAACAGACAGACAGACAGAGGAACGCCCTCATTAAGGGTATGTATCCTCTTCTTGCCGAGGGCTTGCCAAAAGCGACCCCAGAGGCATCCAGTAATTTCCCGCCACCATTAGTTCCGACCAAGCTACGTCACAAACCGACCGCAGCTGATATTTTCATTTCGTCCTATTTGGACGACACAGTCCCAGAATATGCAAATCCTGTTCCTACTCCGCCAGTCCCTGTAAATCAGGCACTTCCCGCTCCTCCAGACACCGGAGTACCTGTTACGGTACCCCCGGTCCAGCCCGCCATACAAGTCCAGCCTACATTTCCATTTCCCACTCTGCCAGGACGAAGAGCATCAGTAGACGACTCTAGTTTAGGGGCCGCAGGGGGAGGTCCTCCTCAAACCCCGCCGCCACACAAGCGTTTAACGTTAGCCGAATTACATGCACAAGCGTCACAGCGTACGCCCAGGTATCAGTCTGTTGCAGAAATAAGAAAAGCCCTTACCGAATGTGGCTATGATCCAGTCCCAGGCGAGGATAGTATGGTTTTATATTCATTACGCGTGAGAAAGGTGACCGAGTATCTAGTCACCCTACCAGATATGAAAGAAGATCTAGACAGAATATATCGTTTCATCCGTACAGGGAATGATCCAGAAAGTATTAGTGACGTCATGTGCCAAAGAAAAGTTGAAGTCCAGCTCATGATATTAAAGTTTCTGATTAATTGTTTAATACGAGAACAAGATTATCCGACCAAAGATCGAGCCGAAATGAAAGTCCTGACAAGGTGGAGTGATAATATAGCCGAGGGTAAGCACAAGACTATCAGTAGTATAGAGAGTATGTACAAGAAGATTCGTAAAGAAATAATAAGGGTACACGAACAACGTAAAGAAGCACAAGTAAGCGAGAAAGAAAATTACTCTTCTACAGAAGAGGTAGAGGACGAGAATCCCGACAGAATAGCGTATGTAGGAAAATCTAGATTTCCAGATCGCCATTTACGCTTAGAACACAAGTCAATTTTTCATCATCCAGCACCAGAACAAGGTTCTCTGGAACAAGTATTTCAAGCTACCGATCACATTTTGAAATCACGAATCGGTTATAACGAGTTAAGTACTATGCATGAACAAGAACTAGTCCGATCAGCAGTCCGATGGATTACTGATTCTACCACTTTTCCAGACGAAATAGTGGCACAAATGTTTCTGAAATTGCCCCCAGCCGAGCAACGACTGGCGGGTATGTATATGATCCAGCACCTCATTACTTTGTATGAGGGTCAACATTCTGATCCAGGTCCGTTACATGATGTCCTGAATGAGTTACTCCAGTACAAATGGAAAGGTTTAGGTACCGATTTGATTAGTGTCATTCTAGAACAGCGCCACAAATACAGAACGTTTCTGAACCCGCATTTTGTTCATGTCTCACCCCCAGAAAGTAAACCCTTTTACATAGACAGACAGAATCCGTTACGAGAAGTGCATCCAGTTAAGACAGAGGGTGGTGAAATGCAACGAGTGTTTGTTTACACCCCTATCACAAAGATGGAACTCTTAGAGATGAAAAAGTTAATTCCCTGTCATGATAAAGATCCAGCAGGGTTCCACCGAGAATTAAAAGACATGCTCCGTATGGGAGAATACACGTATCCAGATATCATTAAAATGTTAAAAGTCTTGTTGCCCGCAGGGGTATATGAGAAACTCAAAGAAAAAGAATGGGAGGTGGGAGAGAAAAAGATCGATTGGACAGTTCTAGAAGCTGAAGACAAGGCACGAGTACCAGGTACCGGTCTTGGAGATAAATGTAAAGAATTACCAGAATTATTAATACAAGTTTTGCCTAGGTTATTGACAACTAGAAAAGAAGACTGGGATGCAATCTCAGCCTGTAAACAGAAACAAGATGAAGATATTAGTGATTATTATTCCAGATTTGAGAAATGTTTTACCATAAACAGTGGCCTCAAGACAAGTAGCGAGTCGTACCCTCATCTTTTTGTTACTAAATTAGTCGAGAATTCAAGTCCACAAATTAAAAACCGAGTTTTGAAGGTCGAAAGTACCTGGCAAGCTAATACCCCGTCCCAGATGTTACAGATGCTTCAATATCACCAGAATAGAATCAGAGAAGAGCAAGAACATGAAAGGAAACGTATGAAAGACACGAAAATGAAAGTACTAGTTGCACAATCTGTTCCTCAAGATAGTCAGAAGAGGGGTCCGAATCAAGTCAGTCATCCTGCAGCTCCCGTTAAAGGGAACTGCAATTATTGTAAACAGCCAGGTCATTTTATAAACGAGTGTGCAGTTCTGAAACACAACATAGCTACCGGTAAGACTAAAGAAAGACCACGTCCGCCGAGACAAGAACCAGTTACACAGACTCTTCAGTCACAGAATGCACCACAGACAGTTACAGCACCGCAGCCTATCGCTGCAACACAGCATGTTACACAGCAGATGTACCAGTATGCACAGTCTGAGTATCCAGAGTATCAGCCATATTCATGAAACAGCCTAGAGAGGGAGGTAGGCTTGCCTCTCATCGAGATACCTGTAGATCAAGAAGGTCCCTATGTTCATAGTCAAGTATTAGGGAAAGACAGAAAGTTTTTGATTGATACAGGGGCAAGTAGGACCACTATAAGTCACGCCGAAGTTCCAGGGGCTCCGCTCTCAGGCTCTAGAAATGTTTCCCTTGGATTTTCAGGAAAACCTATTGTGAATGAAATATCAAAGCCAGTTACTCTAGAAGTAGGTCCACTGTCCCGCACTACTGATCTGTTACTTACTAAGTCATGTCCAGAAAATCTGTTAGGCATTAAAACACTGAAAGAGTTAGGTGCAGTTATATGCTGTTCCCCCGAGGGAATACGATTGTTCCTACGTGACTTCAAGGGTCACTATGTATTACGAGATTTTGATCCCAGATTGTCTAATGTTCCGCAGCATCTATGGGCGCAAGGTCCAACTGATGTTGGCTTTATGCAAATCACACCCCATCGTGTGACTCTCAAGCCAGGTGTAGTCCTGCCACGAATCAGACAGTACAGATTGCCACCTGAGGCTGTAGCAGCCTTATCCAAAATTATTGACGAGCTCATGGCTCAAGGAGTAGTTGTAGAAACTGACTCCAATGTATGCAATTCTCCGATCATTCCAGTCATGAAACGTACTGATCCAAATGCACCTCCAGTATATCGTTTAGTGATTGATCTCCGAGAACTTAATAAATGTATTATTCCCCAGTACCCAGTTGTCCCAGATATCTCTTCCCTATTGACAGCCATTGATTCTGAAGCCTCATTTTTTTCAGTCATAGACCTCAAGAACGCGTTTTTCAGTGTCCCCATTCATCCAGACAGCCAGTTTCTTTTCGGATTTTGTTTAAATGGAAGGAGCTATATGTTCACACGCGCTCCTCAAGGTTTCACAGAAAGTCCTAGTATTTACAGTCAAGCACTCAAGAGACAACTAGACAACATTCACATGCCACCGGACACTGCCCTGCTCCAGTATGTCGATGATCTCCTGATCACAGCCCGTTCTGAACGTGCTTGCGAGCGAGCATCACTTACAGTCTTGTATTTCCTAGCCGAGATGGGACACAAGGTGTCCCCTTCGAAGCTTCAATTCTGTGTCCAGCAAGTGGTCTACTTAGGACACTTACTGTCCAAGAGGGGTAGGCAGTTGACACCCGACCGTATCCAGTTAATAGCGAGTCTTCCTCAGCCAAGGACCCAGAAGGAGGTACGTGCTTTTATCGGCCTCACTTCTTATTGCAGACAATGGATTCCTCAGTATGCATTTCTAGCCAAGCCACTGATACAGTTAACGACACAGGAGGCAGCCGTATCGACTGTTCTCCCTTGGACATCTGAACATACACTTAGTTTTACTGAGTTAAAGAAAGCCTTATGTCAAGCTCCAGTTCTAGCAACACCGAACTACAGTAAGCCTTTTACACTTTTCGTCACTGAACGCGAAGGTACAGCATTATCTGTCCTCACACAAGATCAAGCAGGACAATACAAGCCTTGTGCTTATTTTTCGAGCACATTAGATCCTGTAGCCCAGGCTCTGCCTGCGTGCCTCAAGTCAGTTGCAGCCACAGCACTAGCTATCAGACAAAGTGATTCCATAGTCTTAGGACACTCCCTGACAGTACAAGTTCCACACTCCGTGGAAGTTCTTTTAAACCGAACACAAACTCAGCACTTGACAATTGCACGTTTAACAGGTTATGAACTGACACTGTTCCAGCCACACATAGAAATCAGACGCTGCAACGTTTTAAATCCTGCTACATTGTTACCATCAGTTACTTCGAATTCTGCCACACACGACTGTGTGGAAGTAGTTAACATCATGACAAAGCCAAGACAAGATCTGACAGATATTCCATTACCAGATCCCGACCTGACACTTTATGTGGATGGTTCATGCATGAGAACTAGTACAGGAGAACTAGTAGCCGCGTATGCAGTGACTACCGACACTGAAGTTATTGAAACACACCGTATTGACACCCTGTCTGCTCAAGCAGCAGAGCTAGTTGCTCTGACTCAAGCCTGCATACACGCCAAGAACCTGAAAGTTAATGTTTACACCGATTCACGTTACGCATTTGGAGTTGTACACGACTTCGGAGTGCTCTGGCAAGAGAGAGGTTTCATGACTTCTCATGGAACCAAGATTCAGCATGGTCTCCTTATTCAAGCTCTGTTAGATGCAATACATTTACCGACATCCATTGCTATCATGAAGTGCAAAGCACATACGAAAGTTACTGACACTATTTCTCAAGGTAATGATCTAGCAGATCGCACAGCCAAGCTTACAGCACAGACTCCAGACATTCCAGTTAACATGACACATACTCCAGATCCAATTACATGCATGACAGTTAAGGACCCTACTCAAGATGTCATAGATATCCAGTTACATGCTACTCCCGAGGAAATCAAGAAATGGTCCGAACAAGGAGGGGTCCAGACAGATCAAGGATGGTTAACAAAGGGTAGAACCACATGGTTTCTCCCCGACTCCATGGTTCAAGTCATTATTAATACCGCACATAGTCCAGCACATTTAGGAGAAAAAGCTATGTTAGACAGTATCCAGAATATTTGGTTCAACAAGCATTTACGAGCTGCAGCCAAGCAGAAGGTCCGTACCTGTATGATATGTTGTCAGTTTAATCCAGGTAAAAGTGTCCCGGTGGAACAAGGTGGATTCCAGCCCCCTGACCACCCTTTTGAAGTCCTCCAGATGGATTATATTCAGATGGAGCGATGTCGAGGTTTCAAGTATGTCCTTGTAGTTGTATGCGCTTTGTCCAGGTGGACGGAGGCATATCCAGTTCCAGACTACACAGCCGCGACCACTGCCAAGCAGTTGGTTCGTGAGTTCTTCCCCCGTTACGGACTCCCTAGAGTCGTGTATTCAGATAACGGCCAGCCATTCTCATCTGAACTCATGAAACACGTGTCCCTTTTGTTAGGGTACCAGTGGAAGTTCCATTGTGTACGCCATCCTGAAGCAGCCGGTCTCGTAGAGAGACATAATCAGACCCTGAAAATCCGAATTGCAAAAGTTTGTCAAGAGAAAGGTGTGGACTGGCTCATAGCTCTGCCAGTCGCCCTGTTCTATATGCGCATGGTCGCACATTCCAGATCAGGTCTGTCCCCGTATGAGGTCGTTTTCGGCCGCCCCCCTAACATGTGGGGTACTCCTAGACCCCGAAGTATTACCGATGTTTCAAGTAATATGCTGACAGATTACCTAGCTTCCTTGATGTCTGCCCTCAACTCTTGTCGTTCACAGGTTGCTGCCGCATTTCCAGACAATACCGAGGTGGCACCGCATGAATTCGTTCCCGGATCCATGGTCCTAGTGCGAAATTTCGATCGCTCAAGTCCGCTGGAGCCTCGCTGGAAGGAGCCCCGACAGGTCCTCCTGGCCACCCGTACAGCCGTGAAGTTGGAGGGACGCAAAGGCTGGGTGCATCTTTCGCATATCAAAAGGTTTTATGGATTGAAACCAATTTCAAAGAACATTTCCGAGGATTTAAAGGACTGCCAAAGTACTATTCTTAAGGACTGTCCCGCAAAAGACAATGATACTGCACCCTCCCTGTTAGAGAAAACTCCGCAACAGGAGTATAAGAAGAAATTAAGGTCTAGTAAAATAAGTCAGCCAGTTTGATTGTCTAAGTCCTCCCCTAGGTGAAACGGTTAGACCGGTTTCTGACATGTATAAAATAGACCCCCATAGTGAGAGAGTTAGTCAAAACTCAATCCGATGTATCATTTTTTTATGTTTCATATTATTTCTCAGTATTATGATTTCCTGCACCAGTTATGCATTTTACTTGTATTTTCCAGTTTCTCATGTAAATAAGTCCTCTAATGCTACAGTAGAGCACACGTTTAGTGATCTGCCTCCTCATGAACTCTCTTACCGCCTCGCTATGCGTAACAATTCCTTTATCCGCATGTTACATTATTCACACCAGACCAGCAATGCCACAAATTGTTGGGTGTGTGG
Source organism: Lissotriton helveticus (assembly GCF_964261635.1). Taxonomy (NCBI): domain Eukaryota; kingdom Metazoa; phylum Chordata; class Amphibia; order Caudata; family Salamandridae; genus Lissotriton; species Lissotriton helveticus. Next base: position 669,198,064 of record NC_136065.1, on the reverse strand, counting down.
TCGACTCCCCCCTTTCCAGACCCCGAAGGGAGTTCTGCCACTTTTTCCTTATCCATTTTCACATAATGGTTCGTGTGGAGCATGGTCCACGTTAACGTCATCCTCAACAGATATGTCTTTTCTTAACAGTACATGTTTTCCAGACAAGCAAGGTCTTCCCCACAGAACAGGGTTAGATCTAGAAAACGAAGTTTACAACTTAGGTAATTATTCTTCGAATTTCATGGTCCTGAATGTTCAGTCTGATTCCACTCCAGACTTACCTGCTATTTCAGTACTACCAGTCAAAGGCGAATTATGTGTTAGAAATAATGGTTCCGTACATGTAGGACATAGCGATTGTACTACTATTGTCAAATATAGTGACAGTGGGAAATCTATTTTCAAAGCTTCACGCCATTCCAATTTTATTTGTGGTCAGACCGCATATGTTCGTCTGCCCCTCGATTGGGAGGGAACCTGTTACATTGCCTTCCTACTGCCACCTGTTTTCCTAGCCCCATCTGATTACCATAAAAACACACATCTAGTACACCTTAGACATAGAAGGGAGTCCCCCATTGTCGATTATACTGAAACTGCCCTAGAACAGTATACAGATTTCAATAGAGGTTTCTTCTTCTTTATAGGACCTATCCAGAATAGTAAGCTAATTCGTAGGTTAACCAGAACCCTTGAAGCTGTAGTAAATGAGACTGCCTCTGCTCTAGGTAACTTAACCGAAGAGCAATCTGCTATGAGATTTGTCGTTTTACAGAATCGTCTCGTCCTTGACGTCATATTGGCCGATAGGGGCGGGGCCTGTAGAGTCATCGGATCTAGTTGCTGCATTTTCATTCCAAATAACGCGCCGTCTGTTTATTCAGCTATAACCAGACTCCATAAAATTGCCCATCTGTTACACCAAGACCCAGGCACCTGGACATGGTCCGGTTGGTTCTGGAATATAATTTCCGCTTGGGGATGGAAAGTCTTGTCCTTTCTAGGTATTGCAGTAGCGATCATATTCAGCTGCTGCCTCTGTATACAATGTGGCCCTGCGATTTGCGGCATTTGTGCTACCTCTTGTATTCCTAGTCCCAAGTCCCGTTCTAAAACACGTTCCCAGAAAATTCGAGACGAGCAAATGATACTGTATGAAATGATAGATGGTATCATGAATATTGATGTTTCCTGATGGAAACGTAGTGACAAGGAGGGAATGTGGAAAAGTAAATTTTGCCATGTTCTGTGTCCCTACGCGTCCTCCATCATATGTTATGTGCGCATGATTAATATGCATATGTATTCCCCATGTTCGATTAAAGACGCAATTACAGTTGTGTCCACCTCTAGTATGCCAGTTTCCAGTTCTCGTGAATACTACGAATATCAGGCCTATTTAAAGCTACGTTGCCACGTTTCTCAGTGTGCACGTTATTCCATTGTAAAGTCCCCGTCTCTAGGCCTCAAAAGGGCCTGGACACCAGATTCAGCTCCTGTCTCCTGAGCCTCGCTGAGGAGCGATACAGCCCCCACCTGTGTTCCTGACCCTTCACTTACTTCCTGCCTCGCGGTGCCCGGCTCAGCCTGGCTCTGCCTCTGAGTCTGCCAAGAGTATGTTATGATTCCAGTTATCAGTTAGTCCTCCTTCTCTGCATTCCTAAAGCTACTGAATCGCATCAATAGTTTCCGTCATTGTCTAGCCTTTACGTCTCCACGTTAGAGAAATACTGCATTTAATGGTCATTTAATATTCTTCATCACGCACTACATGTAGAATAATGCATGCTCCAGTCTTAGAGTCTGTTAGCCTTTACCCCGATAACTTTTGGATTCTATCAACATGTTCTCTAAACATCAGATACTAGATACTGCTTAGGTACATGTCGCCCTGACTCTCCAGACTTCAGTCTCTGCTCCTAGCACAGAGTTCATAGCCCCCAGCTTCTCCTAGTAACACGTCATTGCCAGTTTGCGCGCACCATTAGGTCAGAGGTCCTGGCTCCTTAGGTAGCCCCCTCCATGTTTCCGCCCCATTCATGACATATTCTGTTACGTTTGCATCACATGTCTATGTATACGACTCTGTTACACCTACTTTCACCCTTATCTTTCGCGACTGCTATTGACCACACCCACTGCTCCGCCTATCGTATGTATTGTAATGCAACTGTTTTAGTATATATGATCGTGTATTGTTATTAAATGTTACGCCAGTCCTTTCTCCAGAGCGCGCTCATCCCAGATCCTGCCCGTCGGCCCCCCCCCTGTCAGGCCCTGCCATCCTACTCCTGTGCAGGTTGTCCTGTTCCTGTCCTTTATGCTGTAATAAACCTGCAAAACTCCTACTACCTCGAATCTTGACTCTTATTTATTGAGCTATCTGTTATTCATTTATCCATTCAAAAATAGAGGTATTATTTATTTATTTACCACAACCTAAAGGGAAAGACCTTTTAGTTCAAACAACTTTGAGTTTAATACACTCTGAGTATGATTGCCTTATACGTAGAATCCTCTACAACAATAGTTCACATGGTCTGCATACTACCACTTGGAAAAAGGAATCAGTATTAACCAGCATACTTTAACATACTCTACTGAACAAGATAGATCAATGGTTTGGTGGTAAATCAAAAGATTAAAAAAAAGACATTCCTGTTGAACCTTTGACTGCATTAAATTCATGCCCAAAGAAAACAATATTCATTCGAAATGACCAAAAGATTGAATCAGCAAGTCTCTGCACTCTAAGAACAATGATGCAGAATATATAATTTCCCAAACGTTACTCCTTTCATACAAGTTTCTCGTAGGACTAATAATGCATTCCCAAGTACTGAATTGTGCACAAGAATCGCTCACAAGGTACGATAAATAACACTCAGGATGTTTGGAAGTTCGGATGTTTCTCGCTGACTAGTGCGGCTGAAATGCAACTTCAAAAGCAAGACGCGCTGTGAAACAAAGCCGCACGAAGAATAAATGTCTTTCAATCACACACGGTGAAATGTGCTTTCCCAGCGCGTGTCCATAACAAAAGATGGATCCTACCTGAGGCTTCTTTAAACTAAATGCTTTGGTAGGATCCCCACCAAGGGCTGAGACTGGATAAGGAATCCTCGGGAAACGAAGCGGAAAGAAGTCCTCTCACTTCTCGCTCGGCCAAGTGTTCTCAATAACCCGCACGGTTTCAGGGCGTGGCTCCTTATATAGTCCCCTGAATCCAAGATGGCCTTCGTTTCTCCACGAGTACAGGAACTGCAAAGGGACAAAAAGACTCCAAACAGCATACAGAACTAACAAGCATTGATAACAGTATACAGAACCAACAAGCATTGGTACTTGCAAATGGCTCATACATAAGTAAATATACCAAGCCCAGGCGTCTTTACTGTAAGGCAAAACCAGTATGACTTCAACATGATGGAAGACATGATGAAAGACATGAATCCTGACATTGACCCTGTGCCTCATGGGAACAGTCCAGCCCGAACTGCCAAGCCATGTCTTCCTTGGACCGGAATCAAGCATCCTAGGACTGGTTTCTCGCTATCAGCTGTCTTCAGCCAGGATAGCTTGACTCCAGTGGTGTGGAGAGCACAGGACTCACGTCTGAGCATACCTGTCCCACTCGGGGTGACAAATGCAAAAACAACAGTTGATGGACAGAATTCAGAATAATGTCATACATTCACCCCAGTACAGAGATCTGGGCCTAAATCCATCGTTTTTTTTGCTCACCACACCACCCCAATTCAGACATGGCCACCCCCTTTTGTACCACTTTGTCCGCCATAAGTTGGCAGGGTATGCTCAGACGTGAGTCCCTTGCTCACTTTGCCACTGGATTCAAGCAAGCCGGGCTGAAGACGGCTGAAATGCCAGAAACCGGTCCTCGGAAGCTTGTTTCCGGTCCAGGGAAGGCATGGCTTGGCAGTTTGGGCTGGACTATTCCAATGAGGCACAGGGTCAGACTGATTTGCATATAGCCATGTCTGAACTGGGGTGGCAGAGTGGGCTAAAGAACGGTGATGGATTAAACCCAGATCTGTTGACTGGATGTGAGTGTTTGATTGGTTCAGAAGCTCAATTTGCTAACCGCAAGCTATTTCCTAAGCTGGCATGTTATATCCTGACACTTCAACGAACTGTGTGACCTGATTAATTCAGCTAAACACTATGGGGCATATTCTCAAGGAACTATCGCCAAGTTATTGGCACTTTATCATAGCCAAAGTTGTGATAAATGTATCCCATATCACCTGTTTACCTGGGATAGCAGCCGCAAAAAACATTGCCATAGATGACCCCCGCAACTAACGCTAATGAGATGCAGAGTAGGCGTACCCGTGCAAAAAGCCACGACAACACCACGTCCTAACATTCTCAACGACCAGCCCGATCAGTGATAAGACCACAAAACACGTGATAAGGTGTGTTAGCAGCAGGAATCTAACACCTGCTCTGACCTGGTGTAAAGTCTGACCACAACCTGCACCACAAAAGAGGGCCCAGCCCAGAGCCACACCTTAAGAACAACAGATGCCATGGAGCCACTGATCATGCAGCGCCGAACCCAAGAGGGCCACAATACCCACCGCCACCACCCCCAGGATACCCCCCTACCCTGGGCACCCTCCCACCTCTCCCCGACCAAGATATTGCACATCAACGTCACAAAATCATGAACAATAGCAATCGCCTGATGTCGTACCTTTACAACAATCAACACACATGTGAGTACAGAAAGTCTGATTCATCCATACACCATTTAAAGTCCAAACAAAATATCACAAACAAATTTGTGTCCAAACAACTATTTTGAAGAGTCATGGCAGGGCATCCCTGGACAATCTGTGAGTCACAGCCTGCAAGACAATATCCAAGATAAGAAGGTGTGCCAGGCACCAATCAAAGGACAGAGATAGAGAGAAAGAGAGAGAGGGAGAGAAAGAAAGAGAGAGAAAGAGAGTGACTGAACAAGGAGCGCAAGGTCAATCGGGCCCTTGGCACATTCATACATGCCAACCTGCTGAGTGTGTTTCGCAATTGGTGCACCCCAAATCTAAGGCCCAGCATCAAAGTCAGCACGAAGGCCACATCACATTTAAGAAATGCAAGCAGTAGTCAGACTAAAATTAGGTATGAAAGCTCCTTTGTCTAAATACACAAGGCGTAAGGACAACCAAACCTCCAACCTTGGTCCTGAATGCGGCTGGGACACCCTGCGTGAAATACCATACCAGACTCCGATGACTCCCACACCATGAACTGCGCTAATGAAAGACCAACGTGTCCACACCCCACACACACTTGTCCCTGCTCGCACTACACCTGCAAGGAATGCCCTTGACACATTGGTAAAAAACAACCCATACGCCCAAACGTTGCACACACATACGACTCATTGTCAAGAGATGTGGCATATCGTCCACCGAACTGCCGCTGGTCTGAGATTTAATAGTGCTACGAGACCAACAAACGCAATGGCAGGCAATCCCGGGCACATGCACAACCTCTACCACGTGGAACTGTACCATACACGAATGCTGCATCTGTTGGGATCCCTGCCAACGGCAGTGTTGTGAATCAGTTTCCGTCTGAGTTTCCGTCTTGCCTGCGTCACCTCCGTTGAGCCCTGGTTCCACTGTCGAACATGCACATTCGAGTGGCCCATGGAGGTCTGCCTATCCAACGTAACGCTAGCTGAATTAGATTTTGACTTGACAGTGCGCCCCCTGTTGACCCACGAACAGGAGTGCCACAGGGACACCCGTGCATGGGATGCCTTGATCTTTGGCATATGTGCTGGCAGTTGTGCATGGGAGATTGCACCACCTCTCGTGTGCAGTGACCACATCGAGGTGCTCCCCTATTGGTCTGTGTTGTGGATTGGTGAAACAGCCTGGGCGGAGCACATCTGCCTGGACCAGTTAATGGATTGACACTCCCTGGTGTTCCTCGAACTCGACAACGACGTACTCTTGGAACAGATTGCCCATGAAGCAGCGCTCGCATTCATGGATGAGTAACTACGTTCCTGCAGCCACATCTGATTGTCACCCACAGCACAGGTCCCCACACCTTGTTGCATCTTGGGGAATGCACACATATCCCACCACAACAGTGGACATGTCTGCCTTCGCCTGGACTCACAATGCACGTGCGTGGCACTACGGGACATTTGAAATGCCACACACCATGAAGTTTCAAATTAGAGTTTCTTTGTGAAAACCATATGATTTAAACCTCAGATGTGAATTGCAACATCTGATTATCTAAGCATCAAATAAAAGAAAGAAAGGAATTCCTTCTGAAGAAACAAAAAAAGAGATTGTCTGTAATTTAATTTGAACCATTGGAAAAAGGGTCTTTTTTAAGCCCTCAGGAGTGCAAAGCAGGGACACTAAGTAAGTTTTACCTAGTGCTGTATGTGTTATTGAATCTACTCCCCATGGTCGATGGGAGATACCCATGTGCACCCAAGCAAGAAAACAATGACTAAGTTTATTAATTATATTCATCCATCAGTGTGCCTCACTACATTTTCTTATTTCTACTACGTGTGTGTACACACACCTGTGCAAGGTGATGCAGTCCCATGGGTGCAGCTGCACAGCGTCATTTGGAAACGTTCCCAAACCTGACATACTGCTGAGGGGAGAGTACACACATGGCAATGTAGTATGACAAGTGACCTTGTAGGACGCTGACACCTGCTCACTTGCAGCAGAGCAGGCAGTTGGCGTAGTCCAGTGGTACAGAACTATGCAGATTCCATGGGCTGTGAGTCGTGTCCCCTGACAGGGGGCAATGGGCAGACGCCAAACATCACATGATTCATCCAGCAAGGCAAGGTGGGCTGTGCTCGTTGCCATCGGTAATGATTTGTGTTCTTTTTTGCCTCCCCATTTCTTGCACCTCGACATGTTCCCATGCTGCCTGTAAGTGTCTTAAGCATTTGTCTGCATGTTGTGGCCCTTGCCTTGCCCGCACTGACACACACATGCTAATAAAGTCTATGCTACTTCACTAGTATGCCACTGTGATGAGTGTTGATTAAAATGACAAATTGTGTGCCTCAATGAGCATTGTCCGTACACAGGGAGGGACTGACTGACGCCTGTACAATGAGGGTGGGTCCCTATTGACAGCTCTATCTCTGTGAGCCTGACATTGTGTTTGGCATAGTTGCTGGCACACTGTGCACTTATGTGTCTTCAGCAATGTGAGTATGGTGTCCAACTACTGGCCATGTAGAGCAATGTTATACATCAAAACAGACTGTGTCCACACAGTTGAGTGTGAGTAGGTATGCGAAGAGACATTCAGTTGTCACATCTGATGGCGGACACCACTTCTGGCCTGCTCCTGATCTTGTCCTTACTACACACAGCCCTATTTCACACATGGACGTGTGCCAACGTTGAGGGGTAGCAAAGTTTTTGGTCATGTGCAATGAGGCCACAGCTAGTTCACACCTTCACAGTCATCTAATTGCCCATGTTGGTCAGGGTCAGACATGCACATTGACGTCATTTACCAGGATGTACCTTTTTGTGCAATCAATTTTCCTACATCAATCCATACTTTTATACTCGACTGAACATAGACATTACACATCTGTGTGATTTAGAATGTTTTATTCACATTCTGGTTAATGCCGGAGCTGGAGCAGTACATGGCCATGCCAAGCTCTCTGGTTGGCCCACTCAGTGGTGGGCCAACCAGAGTGCCTTTGGGGAATGAAAAGAGAATTGGAAGAGGAAGAGTTCAGTCTGCAGCTGGATGGCTGTGTCATTGTGTCAGCGAAGGAGGGCGAAGGCAGAGTCCCCCTGACCCGCTTGCGGTACGGCCGTTAAGGCTCCCAGTATTGATATTTTATTTTAACAGACTATTTTAACAGACGCCTACTGGCACTTTATTTTAGTATTTTGGTGGTGCTTGGAACTTGCTCTCAGTGACGCCAGGTTCTATTAGGCACCGCAAGGGGGGCTGCTTGTGTTTACTCACCTGATTGCGGAGGCCTGGGCTCGGTGCTGTGTCCTTCCCGCCCTGATCCGATGCAGGAAGGCAAGACAAAGGCAAGCCCGTCTGCGCCCGTCCGGTGCTGGGAGCCAGAACCCCTGCTGGTTTTGATGTGAGGAGGCAGCAGTTTCTTGCACAATGCCCGATGATGGGGAAAACTGCAAACACAGCATTAAGTTGGATAGTAATGGCAGGAGTTGTAGCCACTGCTCCTTTGCCGTAAGCCACCAGTTGAAGTCCAGGGGCCAGTCTCTGAGTTTTTCCCTGATCAACTGTAGATCCTGGAGGAAGCACAGAGTAGAAATACATGACCACCTGGAAGATGGTCAGGTGGACGTACTCTTCCTCACAGAAACGTGGCTTGACGAGGATTCGGCCCCAGAAATTCTAGAGGCACTCCCCCACGGCTATGGAATCAGTAGGGTAGATAGACCCACTGGGAGGGTTGGGGGGATCACTATAATTCATAAACACAATGTACAGTGCACTCTCGAGTCTGTAGACATAGCGGACAGTGAAGCAGGATTTTTTTCTGTTTCAGCATTTAACAATCACGTTATGAAAGGGTTTTTAGTCTATAGACCCCGAGGAACACCCACTCGGTTTGCTGCGAGTCTGAGAGGTAAAGGCGTCGGTACTAAAAACTCAGATGAGGGTGGAAAATATGGAAAGGCAGGATTTTCCCCTGAGAACTTCAACGGGGCCCTTGTGCCTCTGGGTGGGCTGGAGATAGAGTCAGCCTGTGAGGCCCTAGACAGACGCATCACGGAAGCACTCGACAACACTGCACCCTGGTCTAGAAAAGGGCCAGTGCGACAAACTAAATCTGTCCCATGGTTTTGGGATGAGTTGAGGAAGGAGAAGGCTGCATGCAAGCGCCTTGAGAGACGCTGGAGAAGAGGCTTTTGGCGATACATAGGAGTGAATATAAAGCCAGTCTTAAGGAATACCATGCCCTAATTAGAAATACCTGGGCATCCTACTACAGGGAGAGGATAGAGAGAGCAGAAAATTCAGTTAAGGAGCTGTTCACTGTTTATAAAGAAATATCCTCCGTATCCAGTAGAGCGGCATCCATGACAGGATCAGAGGAATCCTGTAATCGGGTGGCAAAGTTTTTTGCAGATAAGGTGGAGAGGATTTACTCCACCTTCCCTGCTGCAGCCAGAGAAGGGTGCGTGGCTGATGAGGCACCCAGCAATATAAATGGTACAGAGTGTCTAGTGACTTTCAGCGTCCCTTCCCGGGATTCTTTAAGCAAGATAGCTGCTAAGATCAAATCTGTCTCCCCCAAAAGATCCTGCACCACCTAAAGTACTGAGAGGTAGCATTGAGATCTTAGGGCCTTATATTAGACACCTGTTAGAGCTACATTTAGCTCAGGAAAGGTGCCGTAAACATGGAAGGAGGCAGTGGTGCTCCCTTTGAAAAAGAAGCATAATGTCAGCATGGAGCAATTAGACAACTTGCGCCCCATTTCGCTCCTACCTTACTTCGCTAAGATCGTGGAGAAGGTTGTTAACTGAAAGCCCATATTGGCACTCACAAGTTGCTCCATCCTACCCAATCAGGCTTCCGCGTGTCCCATTCGACAGAGTCAGCTTTGCTCTTGTCAACGGACACCTTACGGAAATATGTGGTTGAGGGTCAGACGGCGGCATTAATTCTACTGGATTTAAGTGCCACATTTGACACTGTAGCGCATCATACACTGCTACAGTGTCTAAAAAGGGGAGGAGTGGCTGGTAAGGCATGGGAATGGCTGGAGTCCTTTCTGCAAGTCCGCAGTTTTACGGTGGCACAGGGACCATATCGGTCAAAAGACATCAGCCTGAAACAGGGGGTGCCACAAGGGTCCAGTCTCAGCCCGACTCTTTTTAATCTTTATGTAGCGCAAGTGGCGGAGATCATGGAAAAATTTGAGGTGGAAGTTGAGTCCTATGCAGACGACACTCAACTGGTTGTGGCTTTGACACAACTAGATGAGAAGGCAGCTAGTAATTTTACCACATGTCTGCAAAAACTGGCGGTCTGGATGGCCAATAATTGCCTCAAATTAAACGGAAATAAAACCGAGGTGTTGACCGTCAGGAAGGCTCCTTCGGTGTGGACAGCGGCTTGGTGGCCTCAGACGTTGAACCCTTTACCCTCACCTAGTGAACAAGTTAGGAATTTGGGGGTATGGCTTGATTCTAAGATCTCGTTTGAGCACCACACAAGACGAGTTGCAGGCACATGCTTTGTCATCTTGTGGGGTCCCAAGAAGACCCTGGACCTACTACCAACTACAGCCAGGAAAACCATGGTCCATGCCTTAGTAGCATTGAGGCTGGACTATGGTAATGTCCTCTATCTGGGAGCGAATGCTAGGTGTATCCAGAGGCTGTAGCGTATACAGGATGCAGTGCCACGCTTGGTTTTGATGCTGCCTAAGAGAGCCCCTTCTAAGAAGGCTCTGGAAACTCTATATTGGCTGCCGGTTAGGGAACGGGTGCTGTTAAAAGCCCTATGTGTTAGTTATCGGATTTCACAGGGGGAAAGGGCCCATCTATCTTCAAAACCTGCTAACCTTATACAACACAACCCGGCAATTGAGATCTAGCGGGATGGGACAGGTTAAGGTCCCTAATATCAGAAGAGCGAGGATGGGAGGGCGCTCCTTCCGCTTTCTGGCAGCACAGCCATGGAACAGGCTCCCTTTGAGGCTCCGGCTGAAGACTTCAGCGATGGCGTTCTGCAAAGAGCTGAAAACGTATCTTTTTCCCACAGGGTAGGCCTGGGATGTGTAGCTGGGGGGGTAAAATGTTGGCATTGGGGGGTTCTACTAGGTCCGTACCATAGCAGGGGACACACTAGCCTAGTGTACCCAGGGGGCATAATATCAAGCAAAGGCGATAAACTTATCGCCGCTTTAGCGGCAGGAAACTGCCGCTAAAGTTATTTGTTATTTGTTATTGCGGGTTTATATCGCGCCAAATCACCTACAGGTCTCAGGGCGCTTTTACCTCATGACATGATAACCAAAGTACTGAGAGGGGCAGAGGAAGGGACAGGATTACACTAGGTTGTGTGCTGTTCTAAAAAGGTTAGTTTTCAGGACTTTCCTGAAACGGAGTAAGTTGCCCTCCTTTCGGAGTGCCTCAGGCAGGGCGTTCCACAGGTTCGGTAGCACAACCGAAAAGGATCTCCCTCCCATTGTAGCCAGTTTGAAGCGGGGGCAAACAAGGAGTTGGGCATCTGAAGACCTAAGGTTTCTTTCCGGTCTATATACCTCAATCCGTTCCTTGATGTAGGTCGGAGCCTGCCCATAGATGGCTTTATGGGCTATACAGAGACTTTTAAAGGTGGACCTCTGCCCGATTGGCAGCCAGTGTAGACTCTTTAATAGTGGGGAGGCATGCGCTCTCCTCGGGAGATTAAAAATGAGCCTGGCGGCATCATTTAAGACTACTTGGAGTCTGTTAATTAGCGTCTTTGGCAAACCTAAGTAGAGCGCATTTCCATAGTCGAGTCTTGACACTATGGTGGCAGAAACCACTGTGCGAAGCATCGGCTCGGAAAGGAGAGGGACCAGTTTGCGCAGCTGTCTTAAAAGACCGGTGCAGGTACCGACTACAGTGGAAACCTGGTTGGTCATTGAAAGAGCACTGTCCAACTTGATGCCAAGACTTTTGACTGTGGTAACTGGCTGTGGAGTTGGGCCCAACTCCTGGGGCCAGAACATGTCACTCCAGGACGAACACTTGGATGGTGGCGATAATGGCGATAATGGCCTTGATAATATGTCCTTGTGAATTCCCATAGCAGCCCAGGTTCTGGTGTTAATCTGGGCTGCTATGGGAATTCACATGGGCATATTATCAAGCCCATTATCGCAGCTTTAGCGGCAGTTTCCTGCCGCTAAAACAGCGATAATTCTATTGCCTTTGCTTGATAATATGCCCCCAGGTGCTTTATAAACTCAGTTATAATTATTATTGTTATTGGTAACACGAGCAGATATGGCAGTCCATGTTGGGGTCCAGGAGAATGTCTCAGAGTGTTCCGGGAGACAGTGGCAGTTGTTGACCCAGGGCATGATGCCTCTGGCTGAACCAGGCTTGGACAGGCCATATGGCAGGGATGGATTCTACTACCTCCTTCCTCACACAGTCATTACCATTCACATCTTACTCCTCTGATATGTCTTCGGTGTCTGGTGTGTGTGGTGGTGTAATGGCTACATCACTGTGTGCCACTGACGCGTCAGGGTGCGAAGGTGATAGGGCTGGATCACTGTGTGCCGCTGACGCATCAGTGTGCGAAGGTGATAGGGCTGCATCACTGTGCGCATCTGACGCATCAGGGGTCGGAGATGTGTGTGTCGTAGTTCCCGCAGCAGTTATCTGGGACAGGCTCAGTGGCAGCAATGGCAAGATGAGGAACTGCAAAGCATGGAAGATCCCAGCTACATCCCGCTGATGTTTAGCCGTAGCAGCCATACTGCCAGCCTGCATCGGCTCCATGGTCTCCATTGTCCTGCGCATATGTGCCAACTCTGTGCTGTCATCGCTGGTGCCTGTCTGACTAGACAGTTCTTGTATCCGAGTAATGGCCCCAGCGATGTCAGCCAAGGATTGTGCGTGAGCATGGTGTGGACAGTGGGTGTCTGTTAGGGACTGTAAATGGTCCCTGATGGGACTCTGACACCCACATATGGCATCAAGCTTGGCTGCCACGAGCTTGAAACCCACATGCAGCTGATCAGCCATCTCCTCCTGGCAACCCAACTCACAGCATTGGAATTCCATGTGTTGGCCGGGGGCTCCTGGGAGACAGTCGTGGTGGTGTGTGCTTCCTGCTGTGTGGTCTGTGCAGGGGGTTAGGTCACCTCGAGGTAGCTGGGCTGGCCTGCTCCTGGGGGTGGGGTACAGAGGCTGTCCATTAGCCGTTGGAGTGTGTCTGGGCATATGTGCAGTTGTCCTCTTCATCATCAAAGATGAGATTTGTGGTCTGCTCTGCAGGAGGTGTTGATTATCCCTCTGAAATGTAAAGGGGAGATGCAGGTTAACAGAGTGACCCATGTATGTTGTTGCTTTGTAGATGTGTACATACAGACTGCATGACAATGTACATTGGGACTGTTTTGGAGGAGCTGGCTATTTGATGGGAGACAGTGGACATATCGACTGCATGACGGATATGCGGTTGTACTCGTACATTATCATATCACAATTTCATGCAGTGCCAGATGTGATTGGCCAGTTTCTATGCACAAGCGGCACCAGTTGTGTCCTCTGTCCTGTGGTGTAAGTGTTGCACTTTGTACCACATTTTCGTCAATGTTGATGTGCTGTGATTGATATGTTTGTGTGCTGCATTGTGGGAGATTCGCCCCTGCAGCTCTGATTTAGCGGCCCCTTATCCCTTTGAGGCATTGTACCTTTGACTTGTGTGCTGTTCGGGGGCTGAGATGTTTGTGACTTGGGTCAGTTGTGCTCTTGGACAGATTTTGTGGTCTTGTGCATTGTTTATCTGCTGATGTGTTGTTGACGTCATGGGTTGTAAGTTCACATGGATGTGTCAGAGTATGACCTGCTCCTTTATGGATGTGAATCACACTGGGCAACCTCAATGTCGAATTGTACACCATGTCAATTATTTTGACTGCAGACATGCTATCGGTCATGCATTGTCACTTGCATTGTCAGTGTGGCTCACAGAGCCGTTGCTTTGCTGCATTCTGCACATGTTCATGGATAGGTTGTGACATTGGTGATATGGAGGGGGCCCCTTTGTGCACATAGTGGACGGGGCCTAATTGGTGTTTCTATGTGTGCTGCCGTGTGCCAAGGGTATCAGGGCCATGTTCCACTATCATTGTGCATGTGCAGTGTACTACACATGATTGTGCATGTGTGCCACTGTGCCCATCTCCCCCGTCCTCCAGTCCCTGGTCGATACTCAGCCTGTTGTTGTTGGGTCAGGTCATATCGAGCTGTGTCCAGACCCCCAACTCCTTGCTCCGTCTCCACGCTGATGACTATGGCCACCATTTCCTCCAGCTCTTCCTGTGGCGTAGGACTCCTACTTCCAGTCGCCTTTGCTGCCTTCCTGTTGGCGGTGAGTTTCTGTTTGGTCTGGCTTTGCACATCATGCCAGAGTCTCTTGACCTCCTCCATTGACCTCCTCGACACTCCAACTGCATTCACATTATTTACGATGGACTGCCATATTTCGGTTTGTGTTGCCAATGACGTAGTGGAGGTGACGAACAGATGTTGGTAGTGTTCTATCACCTCCATGATGATGATTTGGTCTTCCTGCGGATTGAAACCTGTCTTACTCTTCCTCTTCTCGTTACCCTTCTCAGAACATGGGGTTTCTGGCTGGTCCTCCGTGGGGCTTGTGGGGTTCGGGTTGCCCTCTGCACTCGGTCCGGGTGCATCCATGGTGCTACGCAGTTTGCTTTGTTTTTTTGTTGTGTTTTTTGTGTTGATTTTACAGTGCATTTTTCCACTTGATGCGTGGGAATTGCAGGCCTGACACTGGTTGTCGTTGATTTTTATATTGCGATTTGGGGCATCGCATAGTTTTGGGTGTTTGTGTTTTGCAATATTTCGGTGCCACGTTGATTTTTATGCGGTTATTTGGCGTGTTATCCTGCTACTATCGCATGGTGCCGCAGGGTTTGGAATTGCATGTTAAAACTGTCTTCTTTTGTCGCAATAGACTGCCATATGCAAAGTTGCATTAAGCTAAATTTGTGGTGTATAACACACATTCTTGAGAATCTCCCCCTCAGTCTTTTATGGCATGGTATTTTTAAACCTGGGGTCTAAAACTGCTTGAAACCTTTGTGGGGAATTTGCAGGCCTCAACATTGTGCGTGTTAGGATATAAAGTAACCTATTTTTCCCTACAGCAGAGGTACAATTCATATGCTTCAGCTCATCTTTGAGAGAGAGAGTGAAGCTTGCACAGGTGCTGTTTGTGCCATACCTGTTCCATGTACATGAGAGAAACGCATGCTCTGAGAATGGTCTGTGCTCAGTTACTCTACATCAGTTCTCCCATGTGCTATTATATATAAAAATAGCACCATGGAAGCTTTTGATTCCAGCAAAGTCACCCAAGCTATTGTACATCATGCTCTGGAAAACTGATGCTGCCAACATTAACCAAAAACAGGATCTTTAAGAACTTATAGGAACTGATAGCTGTGATGAATACTGTGAGATCTTATGAGGACTTGTGCAGCTTGATCTAATGATAGTCAAACTCCAAGTCTAGGGCTGTAAAATAATTGGCTCCTGACACTTGGCATCTGACATTGTAGACAACATTTTCACAAGATCGGTATAGGAAACTTGCCAGTCACAAAATCTTTGTTAAAGACTCCTAAGGCCATTAGACAACCCGATGACCCAACTGGATTTGCAGACCACAACCACAGGAGCCAATCACTTGGTTCTTTCCACTACTAATATAATGCCTTTTTTATAATGTTTTGTCAATCCTCCCTTGGCAGCCACCTGAACAATTACTGGCATATTTTTCACTCTTGTAACAACTGATGAAGTTCTCTTTTTTACGTTTATCTGGTGGGTATAGTTTTTAAGGCATCCCAAACTAGAATAGAAAACACTAGAATATTCCTTGGGAAAAGCCTCACACCTGTCAATTACTTGATACACACACCCTTACTGTTACTCATTCAGATTATGGTAAACTCCGAACTCCTTATGATGCCGCCATCCCAGAATGTTGCCCATTTTGACCCCCACATAAAACTCTGCCTTGGGTTATACTGACCTTGTGTTCAATAAGTGCAACAAAGAAACCAATCATTTTAATGGAATAGCTTCCATACCCATCAGGACAAATATCTATTCTCATTAGGATTGCACGACTTTTACTAACTTTCTGTAAAATATTCTGCAAGATAATGTTTAAACATCAACATGAGTCAAATCTAACTTCCACCATAACGTCTTCAAATCTCACCTCGTGGGCATGATTGACCACAGACCTTTCCCAACCTGGACAACTACTTCTTCACACACATCCTTGATGTTCTCCTTTACTCTAACTCCACTCCTACAACACTTCAGAAAATGTTCTTTACTGCGAAATAATTGCAATTAACGTTAAATCCAGAGCAATTCATACTATTTGTTATGCGACCACGCAACCCACAGCAGAAACAGCTGCCTTTGACACAGGAGAAGACGTATGTGTCTTCATGCTACCCTTCCACTACACCAACATCGGCTTTATCATTTGCTTCTTTTTTCAAATCCTCCACGCAGCACATCATGTGTTCCATGCATTTTGCAGTGGCAATCACATCACACCAGGGTAGCTTGTCCTCAAGCCACAATTGTTTTTCACTCATCTTTCAAAGTGAAATGTTTCTAATACAGTACTCAGTCTTGGAAAATAATGTAAATCAAGTGTTTTGACACTATATTAAGTTATTTCACCCTTGCACATCCTCCGGTCCAAAATCAGGTAGGTTTCCCAATGCCTCTTGCCCTTCAGCTCCTAAACAATGGGTTATAAGGGCAAGCACTCTTTCTGCACTCAGGCTGGATCCCCTTACCTCAGGCAGTACTGGTTCACCAGAGTATGAAAGCAAAACCTGAGGAGGAGACATGTTTTGCGTGTTTGCTTGCATCCTTGAATTCATGACCACTCGCACAAAAAATTTATATCTCATGAATCCCTAACCAAATGGAATAATTAACAGAGGTCAGAGACCACCTAACATGAAAAGCATCAGATAGTAACTACAAAAATGTCAAGGTCAACATTGTGAATTCTCAAAAACAGTTGGTAAATAAAAACAACTGTTACATCCACCTAAAGTGAGTAGTGGCTTAAAGTATGCCAAACACAACTTTATTGCATTTCAAACACTTGTTCAGTTGCTTATTATTGGTGCATTGAACTGAAAACAAAGGCAACAGGATGAACTCTTAAAATTAACGCAAATTCAACAGAGTAAATTGCTGGTCAATTTCTTTCATTAATTAAAAGTATTCACAGTTTAGTTGTATTCTTTCAAAACTCCACAGTGCATTATTCAGTGAGTTAAATTATAGCTGGATACTAGCCCGGAACTTTGTTGTCCTTGAATCCAGTGACAGTCACTCACATTTCGACTTGACTTCCTCTATCACAGTGCCTGGACCACAGAAAGTAAATACACCGAGTTTCAAGCTCTCCAGTCATGACTGTGCATCAGTACCATATGCCTGGAACGCATTGTGTGTTGCTCCACTGCAACTCTGAATATACTATTTTGGCTTACTGTATGGCAACGTACCTCCACCTTACTGTGTGCCGCACACCACTGAAGACAAGACTATTGCGGTTACATTTTACAGTTGGATCTCTAACTTGTGCTTCAAAGAAATCATCACACTCCTCCAAATCCACACCAAGATGCTTTTCATGAAGTTTTCAGGCGTGTTGAGTGTTCCTTTCCACTCCTCACCATTGTAAAAAAGTCAGAAGAGGATTATGCAGGCGCTCGAAGGAGACGTTGTGTAATCACCCCAACCACCAACAGATCTTGGCCAGCTGTTTCCACACTCTCTCAGGGAGCACCAACCTGGATAACATGGCATGGGATCATTCTGATGTTCTGCATCAAGATACTATAAGGCCAGCCGTATAATTTGAAATTCTATAGCAACTCATTGGAATAATTACAAAATATAATTTGGAGAATAAAGCACGAGACAAAAATAACTGAAGAATAAGAAACTGGTAGGATCAACAATATGTAGACGGGTGGCATTGTTTTTAACCAAGTAAAATAGTTGCATTATACATTTATTTACTGAATTTTTTACGTATTACTGACTTGTGACTAAGATGTACTTCTTTGGATCCTGATGAATGATCAGATATCGGGATGAGTTGGCCATTTTTTCAGAGTGAATGAAAGTTTTAAAATCTCAGATCAGGGATGTTCACATATTTTCACAGCTAGTCCTCGTCTGGGTTTCTGCCCACTGTCCGTTATACCCTCATTGGGGTCTGATTCATCCTAGTGGCGTCTAGATTTGAAAAGATTATTTCCCTAATATTTTAGACATCATCTCGTCTGATTGGAAACTCTTGTGTAGGTGAAATCAGTCCCAGAGTTAGGGTTCTATGACTGGGAGAATTTTGCCTCTGAATTTTTTATATGAACTTTGGTCATGTGGGCAGATGTACTCCGATGTGATGATCAAGCCTGATGATGAGTGTCTGGTGTCCACCCACTTATTCACTAGAGCTCTTGGGAGGTAGACTTTACAATGTGCAAGGGTCACATAGGCTTTTGTACTTTTAGCCTCACTTCTCAGCATATTCTGGGATGTGAGCAGAGAGTTTCTCTAAACTTTCATGGTGCTATTCTTCGCCCCTTTAAAGTCCTTCTATTGGTGAGGGTACACTGTATGGAAATATTCTGTTCCTCCGGAAGTTTAACATCAGCGTTAATCGTGTATCTGGATCACACCAGCGCCTCAGAATAACCAAATATTTCAAGAGTTTGCTCTGGGGAGGGTGATGAAGTCACCCCTGCTGAGGACTCTAATTGTCACCTTTCTAAGATTTGCTTGAGTGTCTCCTCTTCTAACCTTCATCTTTTGCCTATGTATGCATGTTCGTATGCTTAGTTGTATAGTGTAAAGCCGCTAGGAAACGTTGCCATGCTAAACAAGGGAAGTAGCCCAGAGATACCATTGCAGATCATTAAAAACACAAAAAAACTAAAATAGTCAGTAGTTATATCTGTTGTCCTTTTGAATTCAGTGATAGAGATCTTGAATTCTTAGTGCATCAGTTGCGCAAGGGTGAGAGAGCAGTGCAGAGCCTTGTTAAATAAAATGCCTGATGCTGCTGTCATTGCTTTCGCAGGCTCAAAAACAGGCTTTTCAGTGCCATGCACAACCTTTCCAGCACGGTGCGTTATGCCTAGGATTAGTTTTAAACTGGCAGTATACCCTTCCAGTACAAAATCCTACACTGAGACAATTTCTAACGCATTCACACTTTGAATGTGTGCTGTAGCATATCTGAAATATGTGGAATGTTTAGAGACGTATAAACATCTCTCAAACTCTGCACCTGCTTTTAGAAGGCGTTATTTTGTTATGCAAATAATGATTTACTTCAGTAGATTAAACTATGCGTCAAAAAGTATGGATATTTGTACTGATCCACTCAGGTAACACCTGCTTGTTACAAAATGGCGCTGAGCAGCACAAACTGCAATATGTATTGAGAAAAGTGCACCATTCCTGCACAAATACCTTTTTTTGCTAGAAAGTAAATATTCTTTCCATTATCTGCATCAATTTGCTTCACTTGCACCGGTACAGAGTCTTGTTGCATATGCCCGTAGTTTCCACTCAAGGGGTCAATCTTTGGCTCTTTGCGAAGAGTTGGGGTAGTTGTGATGTTAACGGGAATGTTCTGTTTCTCAGAGAAGAGATTCTAATTCCTTCGTAAAATCTCAATTCTGTTGGTCTGTGATAAAAGTGCAGCTCCCAGAGTGTTGGCAACACTGGGCGGTAATATTAAAAAATAAGCTAAACCCAATCTAGATAATGTAGGAGTATCCAAACTACAGGATGTACAAAGCCCAAACTGATATCTTGAAATTAAATAATGTTACGCAACTCTGAGTGTTGCGTTTAACAGCAGCTGGAAAGTTTTATATGAATTGCTTTACTCTTTTCTCTTTCTCTATTTTTTCTTTTTTATTCAGTGCATGAGCATGGATACTTGTTTGTAGGATGGATTGTGAGTTTCGTCTGTAAGCATTTGCTTTGCATTTTCTGTGGCCACTTTTTGAAACTTTTATCTGCATTTGTAGTTGCATGACATATTGCCTTCAAAACCCCACTCTTTTCGTAATGTTGTTTTTGCAAAGATTCTCGAATCAGGTATCAGAGCGCTTTACATAGCACCAGTTACGTTACATGAGGACGGACACACATTCATTTTAGGCAAGGGGAGATTAAGTGATTTACCCAGAATCACAGGAGGTTTTTTGGCGTCGTTACCGAGACTCGAACCCAGGTCCCCACCTGGCAAGAAGTATTTATTAATAACTTATATTAATCATCTTGCCAATCACATATGAATTTATGGAGTTGGAACTAGTAATCCAACAGGGATGGGTATACATATCTAGGCATATTCTATCAATTTCTTTTAAATTTCAAGTTTTTCCATGAAAATATGGCTCAGTGTCTGCTTTCAAACTGACACTCAGAAGATGTTCCTATCCACTCCATTGACAATGTCTTGCTTTCTCACATGCACCCCCTGAATATTATGGGGAATTACAGACAATTGACCTGTAGTAGACCAACTGGGGGTAGGGCTCTCTCTGCCGTTGTTTGGTGTCCAGTAGAGGAAAAGGCAAGGTTGTATTTTAGTGCAATTTTTGTTTACATTGTATACTAATATTTTAGAAAGATTTTTATTGGAAAGAGCAAAGGATATGCCACACGTAGGATCTCGCAGATGACTCTGTCCCGATGGCTCGTATGGGATTTGCCCTTCAGTGTTAAATTGTGTATTTTTCTCTTTTTATGGATAACGTGGGTATGACTGTGAATTGTGGGAAATCCTTTACAATGTGCATTGGACATGGAAAGAAGAAGGCGGGTGCTCAATTCTTGAAGGGTAACAAAATAGGATCTTCAATTATGTTTTCTTATCTAGGTTTGTTATTGAGTACCCAAAACATCTGGAAACCTTTGTTTGAGAATAGAAGGTTGTACATTGATAAGGGTACTTCTTCAGTGTTTAGATTTACTCCAGGACTGGGCACTTAGCCTCTAAAAGAAGTAATGACCATATATAAAAGTAAATGTGTAGAGGAGGCAAACTAGGGTGAAGGCATCTGGGGGTAGTCTAATGGGGATGTGATTCAGCATGTTGAAAATAGGTGCCTGAAAAGGAAGCTTTCACTCCCCTTTAGCTGCTCAAAATACATACAGACCTCGGTGTTCCTTTATTAGAAGATAAAATCCATGCTGCTCTCTCTCATTGTGGAGAGCAGTATGGATAAAACAGGCTGCTTAGTTGAACGGGAAGATAATAGGAGACTGTTTGGCCTTGGAAGGCGTATTGCAAATTCCTTGGCTGAATTACATCACTATCTTAAGCGAAAATATTGGTCCGCCTACCTTCTTTGAGAACCCAGAATCACTGAGGGGAATTAATAAAAGGGTTCTTCCAACTAGGATCATTAAGATGAGATTTGGAGAGAGGGGAGATAGGGAATTTAGCTAGGCGACTGTGGTAGCACATAGTCCTTTGATAATGTTGCCTGGTCTACATCCCTACCTTAATACGATTCAGAATGTGCAACATCGTTTTTTATTGACCAAATTTAGCCTAAGCACTATTTATTATTTATATGCATTTAGAGAGGGAAACAGGAACAGTAGACAACTACTACAGTGTTCTTGTGATAATGTCTCAGTGCAAACTACTCTCCGACTTACCTCTTTTGTGATTTTTATGTAGCACTGAGGAAAAGATATATTCAGCCAATGATAAAATCTTAACATTTTGTACAATATAGACCGGCCTTGCTGTACCTCCAGCAACTTACTTACTGATCACTTGCTCTTCGAATGTGAATTTTTTCATGCAGAATAAGAAAATTGGAAAGAGTCGCATTTTATTTTAAATTGGAAATGTTTATTGTTTTTTTATATTTTAGTATGTAGTATGTATTTATGGTGGAATATTTATGAAGGTGGGGGGTCAATGTTGTCTGAAATTTATTGAGATCTGTATGATTCAATATTGGTTGGTTGTACATACATTTTGTGAATGGGTAAACAAGATATTTTTATGCCATTGTTATGTAAATTTCAAACTTTTAGGAAATATGATCTTGATGTGTGACTTGTATGACTAAGTTAGGTTAATAAAGTTTACTTGACTGACCAGTAGTGAACTCAGACTTGATTACGCACACTGAAACATGCCGGTGGTCACGGACGAGAGAGTTGGAGGGTGGATAGAGAAGGGGCAGGACCATTTTAAAGTGAGCAATGACTGCAAATCAGAAAATACACTGGATGGCAGCCTTTGTTTAATTTTCATTTACTTCTTAAATGTGCTTGTGTTACATGGAGTGGGAGTGGTCATGACTTGTTGATTGCTGTTTTCACTAATGCATAGGATGAGAGCGTGTCAGGCCTGCATGATACATTAAGGTACTTACCTCTGCTCCTGTTTAAAAGTGTACTCTGTAGATTCTTCGTTTCTTAGTACTTTGTAACAGATTGCGGGGCTTGCTTTCACACTGTTGGGAAAATGTTCCATTGTAAAGAATATTTAACTTGTAGCACGGTATTGCCTGTACTGTTTGTAATCGCATGAAAAATGAATTAAAAGTTGGTTTTTTTAAGGTGTCTTGCTTTCTCCTCTGAACATAAATGGGCTCAATTCGACGTGTTTGACAATTAGGACATTTCCTTTTGAACAACAAGGAGGCAATTTGTTTTTTATATCTATTTTATTGATATACCAAAAGAAGCAAACGTGATTAACATATTTAATTTGATGCCAGAACTGAAGATTACACATTTTCTGTAAATATCCATTTTACAAAATAAGAAAGATAAACTTTAACTAAGTATAAAATATTATAAAATACGTTTCAAAAAGTGCTAATTCAAATAAGGGCGCACATCAAAAGGTCATGAGACACATTCCAGACAAATGCACATGCATATCGTTATCTTCTTTTGTGTTATTCTTACATTTTGTGTGTTTTTTATTTAACAAAAATGACATTTTATGAGTTGGCAAATATGAAATTTGGCAACATTTAAAAAAAATTCTCCTTACCATTACTTACAAATGAGAATGTGTACACACTTTCTTGGTTTCAGTGACCGTAAACATATTGTTACATTTGGGTAAGGTGTTTCAGTAATGCATAAGCCCATTTAAAAGTGCTAATATGGAATATGAAACGACAGAAAATGCTAATACACATCAATATTTAGTCACAGAATTGATGGTGGTGTATTCAGCACAGGGGGCAGCTCTGACAAACACACGTATGAACTATGAAAGTCTTGAATGGATGTATGCAAGGTAATTCCTCACTTGTCTGTGCAATAAATAATAACATTAATGTATAGATTAATGTATAGAAGGGGCTTGTATGCATGGGATAGGGATAAGGGTAGTGATACAGAGTCTGTGTTTTGCTGAAGGTGTTCAATGACACCTTGACTATGCCACCGGATGGATTTAGTTAGGCTGGTTTCCATAACAACAGATTTAAGTGCATTTGCTAATATATTTCTTTGTAGGTATTTGAATGTTGAATTCTGTATGATTTCTGCCTATTGGTGAAGACGAAGCAGACCAATAAATATTTACCTCAGCATTATGGCTTGCATTTAATAATGTGTTCAATCCTTGATAACTAGATCAGGTTTTTTACAAAGAATTACACTGAAACATCAATTCTTCTGAAAGATCATCTGCCTGATTCATGAAACGAAAATCGTCTCGCAAAGGGCCAGATTCTGAGAATCTGGCCCTTTGCGAGCGCAATTATTGCATTTGGGATTCATCATCCCAAATGCAATATTCGCTATTACAGAATTCGCTATTGTGCGAAGAATTGCATTTAAGGAATCTCTATTAGAGATTCCTTAAATGCAATTCATCAACCAATTTTAAATTGCTAATTCGCAATTTCGGGCCGCTATTTACCGAGAGGTCAGACCTCTCGGTAAATAGCAAAAATTGGAAAAATGCTTTTAAAAGCATTTTTCTAAGTTGCATGTTGCACACACACATGTCCTTTGGACATGTGTGTGCGCAACACCTGTTCCAATTTGAATTTAAGGGGTGCTACAGGGTGTCCTTTGGACACCCCTAGCACCCTTTAAATCGCTATCTTATTTGCGAGTAGCAAATTGCTACTCGCAAATAAGGAATACTCCCCATTCATTCCTATGGGCCTTTTGGCCCATAGGAATGAATGGGGAGTTATTCCTTATTTGCGAGTAGCAATTTGCTACTCGCAAATAAGGAATGTGTAGGAATCGCTATTAATTTAGCAATTCCTACATGAATACCGTTTTGCGAGTATCTAATAGCGATTCCTTATGATTCTCTATTAGAGACTCGCAAAACGGTACCTTGATGAATCAGGCTGCATGTACCTTACTGTTGCAATTTTTTGTGTGAATTACCTAGGAGGTACGGGTTGTTGTCCCCTGATATTAGAGTTACCTGTTAAGTCTTCATGAATAGCGACATCTAGAAATCTAACCACCAGGTTATCTAAAGCGGGGTCATTCAACATTGTTCTGTATTATTCAGGATATCCAAGTAAGATTAATTTACGGATAGCAAATCTAAAGGTAAGTAATTTATATATGAAGTAGTTTTACTGATTGCTCCCCCACTGAGGCTTCCCCAATGGACCAATGCTAGAAATACCCCTCCTATGTGAAATACCTGCACCTAAAGGATCTCTTTATCTTCTTTGAAAGCATTATCAGCATACTTGGAATACTGACATGATCTCTGCTGTCTCATGGCCCACTAACCTGTTTGTTATGCTTAAAGTTCCGTACAAGTAACTTAAAAGTAACATGCATGTTTACTTATTTAAGTTTGCATATTTAAAACGTCTAAGTGGGGTCACCCACAAGGACATTTGATGAGTGCAATTTGACGTTTTAGGGATTGGTAAGGAGGAACCTGAACGTTTGAACATGAAAGCTGTTTAAAAGGTTCCAAACCTACCAATTTTATTGAAATTGTTTTGTAATATTTAATTCAATGTAGTAGGTATTTGTATTGTAGAAAACATCAGTATGAATTAGTTCCGTTTTTTATCAGTAATTATTCAGAACAATTTCAATCTAGACAAATAAATTCGCATGTTGTTGGGTCGTAAGAAGCCGAAGGACATTTAAAAGAAAGAAATGAGTACTAATGGTGCAGTGATTATGGGCACAGAAGGCATTTATTTAGTTAAGTGTGCATTACTGAGCATTACTGCATTTAGATCTTAAGAATTCCCAGTCGACCTATGGCACTGTTGGTCAGTGAAAGCATGGAAGCTGACCTGTTGGCAAAAAGATTAATTTTCATGTGCACGTTAATGCTGAAGTGACAAATGAATGCAAATCGTGAGTTTCACTTTAATAAAATAAGTTTCTCATTTAACAGAGTCCAACACTTCAGTTATGCCACATTTTGAATATTTTCACTTCAGTTATGCCTCATTTTGAATATTTTGAACAAATACAATTTTTATGTTGCTCTCATTTACTTATCCATACTTTGATCACTTGTTTTCTCCCTGTCACCTTGACAGGTGGTAGAACGCATTGGCTATTTTGTAAAGCAAGCCAAGTTTGAACTGTTACCTCTTTTGCAGGTAAATTGTTGATGTCTCTTTGAGACTTGAAATGGGGAGATCCAAATTCATTCACAGGATTGCTAGCGAAGTGAACTTGAAAAATGGAATTTAGAAGTTCATATTAAAAAATGGACTTCTATATACTATTGGTGGTGAAAGCCATGTGATGATAATAATAGAAGCAAAGCCCACAATTCCATGTGTATATTTCTTCTGCTTTATATTTGCATTTCAGAAAATCAGTTAGTAAATTGTCTTCTTTTGAATTTGGGAACACCACTTGTGTGTGGTGACATGCCCCTACTCGATTTGTCGATATCTTCCTGGAGAGGTTACGTTTCCCCATCAATAAGATCTTGCACTGCAGGCAGACTGCACAATTTTGAATCAGATCCAGCAATTGAGATATCAACTCTCTCAACATTATTAAACTTCATAACATTTGTACAGAAACTGGCAGCTCGTGATAGTACAAGACAAGATATGAGGAAATATAATGATCTTTTTACATTGCTCTTAATATTGATGGGTATCTTGTTATAAGTCTGTCCTTTTTAGCAGACAGCCGCGGCCCATGCCGGTAAGAGTGGTGGAGCGCTGGGGCGGGGTTCATTATTTATTTAATTTCCCCTCATTGTCGTCTGTTGAATTCCCCCCCCCCCCAACCCGGCCCAACTGCTCTTACCTGCACGGGCTGTGGTTGTTAGTAGATATTGGAATAAGCTAACTTAGATAATCATTGCTGTCTAGTGCAGAAATCAGGAATGAAACATGAGCTTTCCAGGTGTCATGGTCAACTGCATGCCAAGGTTTAGGTACCTTTTGTTAACACATTTAACTTAGGTAAGCATGTTTAAAATAAGCAAGCATGATTATCTTGTGTAAGCACGCGATTTAATTGAATTTCTTTTCTGTGTCCTAAAAAAGAGGTTGAAGATATAGCTGGAGAAGTTATTCAAGATCTATAGTCTCAAAGTTCATAAAACTAACCAAATATGTTTGATTTTCATTTTTTGAAACAATTACATTTTTTAACTGTGTAACATAAAATTTGTTTTTAATGCTCAAAAGTCAGTTTAGAAACATTGCACAGCAAGTTAGCTTAAGGATCGTTCTATACACTAGATATTGCCTTTCCTTATAAGTACTCTCAATTTGTTGATATTTGGTTTGTTTTAAAATTATTAGTTTACTAGGCCCTCAATAAATCTTAATGAGGGAATGTTTTATCATGCCTGTTTTATTCTACAGGTACACACATTTTTGAAAGAATGCATTCTGGTTCTATTTCAAAAATCCAATTTAGAAGTAATGTCATAAAAGTGCACTGTTCTTTGTTATTTACGTACTTTTTCATCTCAAAGTGTCTCTTGACATAAGTTGTGACAGTGTGGCCTCTTGGCTTCAAGAAGTCATTCAGCACAATGAGAAGCTTCAAGTTCATGGTCTCCTCACTTGGCTCTGTTGTGCTGTGGTTCCTGTGGTCGTACCATGCCCCTTGTTTAAGTGCTAGTAGATGGAAAGGAGAACTTCAGGGTGGAGGGCTAAACTGGTGCCCATTTCATTTTTCTATTCTTGACTCAGTGACAACCGCATTCCTCCACAATCATGTCCTCGTGGTGATGCACCACAACTTGTTCCTCTTCATAGTAGAGCAAACTAAGTGGGCTGGTTCTGGTTGGGCTGCAACAAGGTGAAGGGACTCTGTCTGGGATATAGAATTTTAGCAGACTCTGCGGAAGAGAAGGCAGGGAAAAAAAGATTGAAACAGTAATTTAGACTTAAAAAACACAGTTTAGTGGTCCACCCTGACCAGAGTGGATTTATGACTCATACAGCAACTACATCATACTGGGACACTTTCAGGCCCTAAGCCAATGGCACAGCCTTTGTTCTATGCATTTGCCACCATATTAATATTCATTTTTCTCCTATTTAGCTCTCTGTTTAATTTCCACTTTGAAATGTGTCATTTTCCACTTTAAAGTTCGTCACTGTGTATATCCTCATGCAAAGAAAAGCTATTTCCAAAGTTTCTCATGTTGATGCGGGGCCATCCTAACCTCTACGCAAAAACATGTACCAGAGCCAATCCATTTCAAAGCAGTTTACAAACAATTGAATTAATAGTAAAGCGCATGAGGCTGTGTATTTTTTTTAATAGCGTATGGAGATGTAATGCATGTTTCATTGTTTATTTTTCGGTTTCCCCTGACGAAGGGCCCCCGAGCCTTGAAATGCATTGGGTTTTAAATAAACTGCTTTGAAATAGATTGGCTCTGGTACGTGTTTTTTGCGTAGAGGCCGGAAAGTGTCCCAGTATGATGTTGTTCAGTTTTTCATGTGCTTCACGGGCTGAGCGCGTTGTCAATGAGTATGAAAAGTTAAATGTTTTATGGATTAAACAAAGGAACAAAACATTATGAACAGTTGGTGTGCTACCCAATAACTCATGTTGTTCCTACAGCAACTAGACACAATATAAGACACGTCTGCTCACCTTGTGCCAGCATCTGCACACCTCACGTGAACTACTGGGCTATGAGCTTTAATTAGAGTGCGGGTACACTTTTACCGCTGTTCAACCTGGAGAGGGGCGTATGTCAGGGGTGCCCTATCTCCTCTGCTCTATGCATTAGCAATTGAAGCCCTTGCATATATGATAAAGACCTGCTAGCAGATAAAATATCATTGTATGTGGACTACCTCCTCATTTACATAAGCAGCCCAGGAACTTTGGAGCCTGCAGTGATGATGATCTGTGGTTATTTAGTTGTTTTTCTGGTCTGAGAGTTAACTGGGATAAATCCAAACTATACCCTTTATGCCTTGTGGAGGACCTGAGAGGGTGGGTGTAGGAACACGACATACAGATTTCCACAGGCAGCATCAGATACCTGGGCATACAACTGACACTTACAGAAACTGACGCTTGCAAGGATAATTTTACCCACCATGGTGGATGGTGCCCATAGAGACGCTCAGGCATGGATGACTCTCCCGCTATCCCTGCTGGGTAGAATCTCTCTGTGGAAAATAATCAGCCTTCCCATAATTACTTATTGCAAAATTATCCATATACCCTTCCGCTCAATTGCCTGCCCCATTGCCTAGATGCATTGACATTCCTGATGAAGTCCTTCATTTAGAATAATGGTCACCCTAGTGTGGCATGTCACACATGCTGCAAATCGACCTATCAAGGGGGAATAGCTATGGTAGACCTAAAGGGCATCACACATGCTTATGACAAATGAATATTTTATTTATTTATTTATTTATTTATGTTAGGAGTTTTATATAGCGCTAGCTGGACCCGAGGGTATCGGAGCGCTTTACAGCATGTACAGTTAGGTGCAGATATACAATACAGATATTATGATAGACCATGCAGGGTCGAGCCGGGTATAGATCAGAGCATGGGGCAGGTAGGAAGTCGCTCATTCAGCGTCTAATCGGATTCTATGTTAACCAGGACAGAAGACCAAGAGGTTTTCTGGGTCATAGTCAGAGTCGACAGTTAGAGAATACAGTAAGATGGAGAACCTTGAAAGGAGCGTTATTCTACTCCATTATGGGCAAATGAAGACCCCAAATGTATTTCTGAACTATGGGCTATGAGAAACAAGTCACAGCTTAATTTCCTATGGAGTAGGAAACAACCATGTGCAAATCCTCCAGCCACAAAAATATTGGAATGCTTGGAAATCCGCAAACAAGCAGATCAGGTGTATTAAGGACCTAACAAATTAAACCCCTCTATAGCTGGGCATAGCTCTACCGGATACGAATACCCTACTGGATTTCGAGGGCTAAAACTGCTTAGTATTTCTAGTTTGGGTGACGTAGCACCAGTGGGCAGACTCAAGATGTTCACTGAAATTCAGGCAGAATATGCTTTCCTTTATTACCAATTCTACAGATATCGTGTCCTCAGACATGCCATTATCAATATCTGGATGGCTCAAGTGAAATGCAGGAATTTGGCCCGTTAGAGATTACGCTGACTATGCCTCCCCCTTACCCCTTTGGGGTAATGCTAATCAATAATTCTGACATTTTAATGAGGGAAAAAAACTAGAATGGTGGTGGATATTGGGCACATTATGAGGAGTGGGTATTTGCTTTTATGGCCCCAACAGGATGCGCTTGATAGAGAACTGGCAGTCACAGCAGGGTGCGCTTGATTCAATTCAACTGCAAGACTATGGACATTCATAGTGGTACGGACAGGAGTCCCTGAGATGGCATCCAGCACTAGCAGAGGTACTAATGGTAGAGGTACTAATATTGCTATTGATGACATCCTCTCATCATAAAAGTTTAGTACATTGTCAGCTAATTTCACTACTCCCTCAATTTCGATGAGTGATCACTACACCCAGATCATAATGTTAGTTTACCCTTTAGTATGAAGAGGTATAACTCAGAGCTTACTGTTGATAATATCAAAATATCCTCTAGTGATAGTATCTCCTTACACTGGACCTTGGTTGAGACTGTCAGTTTCCTTGAAATTTGATTATAGATCTAAGGGACGCTTTTGAAATGTGTTTGGATGATTTTTCCAAAAATAATGAAATTAAGGAAGCCTTTATATGTATTTCTCGAGGGATTAAAGAATGTTTAAGAAGACCTGTGTCCCACATCACGCATAATAGTACTAGTTGGTTTGATTCTAAGTGCTCAGTGGCCCATAGGCGACTCAAAGCAGCACCTCTGAGGTCAAGCCACACTGACTGAACTACAGCTTGAAGCTTAAAGAGAGGTAAAAAGAGTTAAAGCGTTGCTTGGGAGTCACTGCTTGAAGCAAATGAGACTAGAGACTGATCAGCCTTTTGGTGTGTGATTAATGGCCCTCTTTTGAAGGCCAAAACTGACCCCATCGTAGAGATTGCTATTAATGAAGCTAACCGAGTGACTCATTTTTTAAAGATCTGTTCTGCCCCTGAATTGATATACCACTGATGCCGGACCATGCCACTGTTGAGGAACTGCCAGCTTACCATAGTTGTCTATGTTTCTCTTTATAGGGCGGTAAAACACCGGGACAAGACGGTATTCCTATAAACCTTTTTAAGACTAATATACCATTCTGGAGTCTTATTTTGACCAAGGTACTAGGGACTTGTTGTAGATCAGGTATTTTGAAGTCATGGTCGCATTCTTTTATTGTCCCGATTTATAAGAAGGGGGAACGTTCTAGACCAGTCTGTTACCAATCTATTTCCCTACTAGATTTTCTGATGAAAGCCACAGGTAGAGTATTATTGGGAAGACTCAAAGAATGGGTGGGAAACAATGATATTTTGTCCCATCTACAGTATGGCTTTCCTAGGAGAATGTGGACAATTGAGCAGGGTCTTAACTTAAACCTGTTAATTGGGAAATATACTAGAATATATAAAGGCCAACTGTTTTTGGCATTTCTTGCCCTATTGAGCACATTTGATTGTGTGATGCATGACAAATTGTGGAAAGTATTATTGGAGTTAGGGGTTCACACACCAATAATTTCTTTTTAGGGAGATATACACGGGGCAAGACTAGGGTACGCTATGGACTCAGGGGTGAATGCACTTGCAAACTGGATATAGAGAGAGGGGTTAGGCAGGGCCTTGTTCTTCTGCCATTCTTGTTTTGTTCACTCTGTACATTAACAGCTTGGGTACAGTCTTGACTGAGTAGTGCACGGACCTCGCTCTGATTGGACATCACCCGATTCCAGCCCTCCTCTACACTGATGATGCAGTACTCATGTCTTGTACCCTCATGGGGTTGCAGCGGGTTTTCATCTGCTTTGTCAGTTATATACAGAATTTGGGTTTAAATGTACGTTTTAGTAAAATATTAATATTGAATTACGGTAAACAGTCATAACAACGCGGTCATTACCCCGCGCTACCATTACAACGCTGCTATTAAAACGCAAGTCATTACAACGACTTGCGCTGGAGTGCGCTGTTGGATAGGGAATAGTTTAATTTTCTATTCCAACACCTTACCTACTGTAACGTGGGCTAGAGTTGGAATAGAAAATTAAACTATTCCACTATCTAGCCATTACAGCGCAAGTCGTTGTAACGACTTGCGTTGTAAAAACAGCGTTGTAATGGCATGCGGGGTAAAAGCCTGTGTTGTAATGCCACACAACCTTGAATTGCAGGCCTAAATCTATGAAGTGCAGTGATTTCAAGGTTGGTGATTTTACACAAAATTTTACTCCCATATTTTCTTTCCTAGGGGTTTAATTATTTGAGGCTTATAGTTAATATAAACAGGCCATTGATTACAGAAAATTGCCCCTTGTAAAAGCTTCATTGGCGCTGCTTAATTTTGCAACTAAGCTTCACCAGAGCCCCCAGAGTAAAATTGTTTCTATTGACAAGACTGTGAGTGTGTGTGTGTGTCTTTGGCATTGTATGGGGTGGGAGTTTGGCGATACAGTAACATCAAACCCCTCTGATTGGCAGGGAATGCCTATTTTTAGAAGACTCCTAGCCATTCCTAAATGTAGCTCCTTCTTTGTTTGCCATATTGAACGTGGTGCTCCATTTTTAGCCAATTTTATTAAAGTTCAACCAATTTTGCATAAGATCTGTACCTGTGAGCACACTGTCCTAAATTGAAAGATTGCCAATGACTCTGTTGTCATAAGTCGGCACTGTCTTTTCAAATCCCATGGTTAGAATGCATAAAACAGACCTGTTTGGAATTAGGCTGACCAGAATAGTTTGATAGCGCTGACGCTATAAACAGGAGGGAATTAAAAAATGTGTTGTTTATCCTTGTTTGAACGCCAAAGGCTATCTGCTGAACTAGCTAAGCCCAGTGTTATCAACAACCAATTGACTATTACTACTGATGGTATACAACCCTGTCTTAAATACGTTTACAATCACCATCACAGGTCTGTTCTGACAAGATTCAGATTTGATATCGTCTATCGACTTGTAACTTTTCCTAAAACCAATGATTGGTCTATCACCTTAGCTAAATGTCTGTGTGATGGTTTATCTGATCAATGCACTTTGCATGTAATTCTTTTTGTACATTTTATGACACACCTAGGAAGCGTTTTATCCTGCCTACTTTTCGAGACCTCTAATTCAACCAATGTGCTTGCTTTATTGTTTTTGCAACCGCTGACATCTTTACCAATCGGTTGCAATGTATCTAGTTACTGATGGCCAGTGATTTATAGCAGGAAAAATTTGAATATGAGTATTGACCAGGATATGGTGTGGTGGCATCCTCTTTTTAATCATGTGGAGTATTGTTATGCTGTAATTTTTTACCTATTCCTATTATATTTTATTGGCAGATTTTTAATTCATCTGTGCAATATTGCTCTGCTTTACTTTTTAAATATTTTTTTAATGTATTGTATGCTTTTAGTATTTTTTTACCAAAATTGAATAAAGTATTGAAATTAATGAATACAGCAATAGGCGACTTATTTCACACAATATGGCTAAGTCCCAAGTAAAAATGTTTCTGGGAGGGAAACTACAAGGTTTTTAGTGCTACACTTCATAGATCGATTGACCTTGACCCAAAGATCACGCTATTAAACATACTTGATGACAAAGGCATCACAAGACAGGACAAACCCTTTGGTCAAGAAGAATTTCCCACAAATATGGAGGGATTCAGCTCTACCTAGTATCCTAAAGTAGAAGAGAGGCATGGACTGTTGTCATATTCTTGAGATTCCCATATATAGGGCCAGACGGTGTGTCCCCGCAAACACTACTGCATATGCAATGCACAGGTTAAATACTTTGATAAACCAACCGAGGATGAATAATGTGAAATGGTTGTGGATGAGGGTTATTTCATATAGATTTTAAAATAAATTCATATGTACCAAATATCATGCATGGTATGTAGTCCCTAACTTGGGGATAAGTACTCCTGAATGCTTTGTAATGGATTCAAGGATTATGAAAACTGCCAAACGTTTATTATGATACTTTGCTTCACAAAAATCAATAAAGAAAGTTATTTTAAAAAAGCACATGCAGGGGGGGGCGTGGCTAGCAGCCAAGCATGGCGGCCGCATAGAGTGAGAGCTCCCGAGGGTACTGTGGCCTTCTAATATATCCGACACACTTATCCGCTACCTAGCCCGCCTGAAGCGGCGGCGTTCGAGTCCGGGACCAAAGCGGTGTCACCGGTCTGATTTTTGGAGACATCGGTGCACCGGAGCCTGACTTACTTCGTGTGGCGAGTCGGGGCCTACAGCCGGAGGAACAGCACCGGCCTTGCGTACCATCCGGGCCCCGGCGGAAGTGCGGCCGAGCCGGCCGAGAGAGGTGGACGCACCCCGGTACCTGCCGGACAGCGCGGAACCAGCCTGACACTCCTGGGGGCATCATCCGGCGACACACGGACTGCCGCATCCTCCAAGCGGGACCGGAGCAGCGCGAAGGTCAGTGCGCACCCAGCCTTGGCCGCGCGGAGCGGAGCCGGCACCTTGACCCCCCCCCCCACGGGAGCCTAGCGGGCGGCAAAACACAACGGAGGACCTCATCGGACCCCGCGTAACTGTGGGGTAGCAGTGGACAAAAATACCGCCCCAGACCTGAGGTGAGAGGCGTTGGTGCCCCCGGGGGTCGGCGCCATACTGACCATAAACGCGGGAGCTCAGGGGGGGTCCTCAGGGCCCGCGTCCTACCGGACAGAACCAGCAGCACTGATACAGAGGCTGAGACCCGATCCACGGCGGCCTGTCCGGTGTGCGGGGAAGCGGCTACCCGGGCCCAAAACCTAAACTATCCGATGTGACCGAGAGAGGCAGACCGGCGCGGAAGAACGAGAGTGGGGGCCGCAGTGGCCGTTCCAGCCCTGAGGGAGAGTATCGGGGGCAACAGCGCGGAGTGTACCAGCGGTTCACCAAAACCCACACACTCGACCAGTGAGGCTTGCGCAGACAGCGGAGGGTGCCACTCTGTCCGACACCCATCAACCTGCTATTCCCTGGCTGATACCTACAAACGGCGACTTTAGACGTCACGCCGGTCACGAATACGCAAGGCAGAACTCTGGACCTCGAAGGCCCCAGCACCATGGCGGGTAAGGGCCTCAGGAGTGGGGTCACGCAGGCTAAATTGGACAAATTCGCCTACGGACACCAAGGACAACAACAATCTACAGGGCGATCATCCACAGGACATGCCCAGGAAGCGGAAAAAACGACAAAAATAACGCTGGAAGACATTATGAGAACACTCTCAGAGGTGAAAACTACAGTGGGCGCCATCTCCTCGGAAGTCTCACTGCTGCGAGCAGACTTTCACAAAATGGCGGAGAGGGTGTCGCAGGTGGAAGTGGTGACAAAGTCACTTGTGGAAGACACCTCAGAGCTTCAAGTGGCCATGGAAAAGATGCAGAAAGTGACCAAGCTCCTCCACGACAAGCTGGACGACCAGGAAGGGCGTTCGCGACGCAACAACGTACGTATCCTTGGGCTTCCGGAGACGGAGGGGAAAGGAGCCATGGACCTCTATGTAGAAGACCTCATCAAAAACAAACTCCAGCCCAAAGGCCTATCCCACTTCTTCTCGGTGGAGAGAGCGCACAGAGTCCCGGGGGGCCCGCCCAAGACGGGGGCAGCACCAAGACCTGTACTAGCTCGGCTCTTCAATTTTAGAGACAGGGACGCAATTCTACAGGCAGCAAGAAACTCACCACCAGTGCGGATTCAAAATGCAACCTTAGCGTTTTTCCCAGACTACACGGCAGAAGTGGCCAGGCGACGCAAGTCCTTCACGGAGGTTAAAAAGGCGCTACGCGACAGGGAACTACCGTACTCCATGATGTTCCCTGCTAAACTACGGATAGTGGCCGAGGGGAAGACTTGGTATTTCGACACGCCGGAGGTGGCACAAGAATGGCTGGAGGGCTGGAGACCAGCAGGGCAGCGACACCGCTCACAGCGAGACCGGCCGCGACACCGTACTGAAAAAACAATACCCAGTCAGTCCTCCCAACTGCCACAGCAGGGAGGCGCGGAGGAAATAGAATCGGACCTGGAGAGAGACCCGCTGGATTCTGGACAATTGGCTCCGGTATGAAGCTGGACTATATTGATCTCGAGACTGAGTGAGCCGCGGGTGCCTTGGTTCGGACGCGGCTGAGTAAGGTGGGCACAGGCAGTGCCCAAGGGGGACTCACCAACCCCACAAGCAAGTAAGATGACTAGGGACGGACTAAAGCACTCTGCACAGTTGGGGAAACGGGCGGGGGTTAGTCCGTGGAGCAGGGTAGCAGGGAGGGGGGATGGGATTGAAGTTTTCATGTTTGATTGTTTAATTTTGTTTGTAGTCATCGTTCAGCACCTACATTGCACTATCACCCTGACATCTGTATGTCTCCTACGCAACACGACATGAATCAACACATGGGTTACGCCACAGCACACGTTGTGTGCAAGACTCCCTCATCAGCTTAATGGCCAGGCCGCTTAATCACACGCCCGCCGAGGGCTCCTCCATAGCCGGGGGGATACCCCCACTACGCATGCTAACATGGAATGTCCGAGGCCTGGGTGACAAAATCAAAAGAGGCTTGGTCCTGCAGGCCATAAAACGACAAAACCCAGATATGGTCCTCCTACAGGAAACCCACCTCACGGGGTCCACCTGCAAAGCACTAGACAGACGAGGCTACACAATGGCGGTACACGCTGACTTCACTACTGGCTCCAGGGGTACAGGCATACTAGTGAGAAAATCATCCCCCTTTATTATAACCCACCGTGTAGCGGATGACCAGGGTCGCTTTGCTGCGGTCCATGGGCAGTGGGAGGGCAGGGCTCTAAATGTGATATCAGTATATATCCCCCCGGCTCTACACTCTGTGGCCCTGCCAGCACTGGGCAAATTCCTTCTTGACCTCCCCGATGGCGACACGATTGTTGGGGGGGACTTTAATGCAGTCATGGATCCACTTAAGGACACCTTTCCCTCTAGGACCCGGCCACGTGGTACTGCACCGCTATCGGATTTTGTGGAAGCCCTAGGCCTTATAGACATCTGGCGACAGCTAAACACCGAGGCCACCCAATACACTTACTACTCAGCGGTACATAATAGCTTGTCTCGTATAGACTACTTCATGACACTGGGATTGGGACTAGACATGGTGGACAAGGTGGACACACTACCCAGGGGTATCTCCGATCATTCTCCAACTGTCCTATCGCTTACCACCGGGGGAAAACGGAGTGCTCGGATCTACCCAATATACCCCAATTTTTTAAAAATCCCCAAGATTCGTAAGAAACTAAAACTTGTGACAACGCAGTATTTTGCTGAAAACACAGGCACTGTGGTGTCACCATCCACCCTGTGGGAGGCATACAAGACAGTCCTCAGGGGGGCGGCCATTGCAGCGATTACGGGACACAAACGGGACTCCCGGAAGGAACTCACAGACTTGGAACTTGCACTCGACACGGCCAACAATACACATATGACAGACCCCACCCCGTCCACGGCACACACCCTCATGATTCGGCAGCAACAATACCTAGCTCACCTCAAAACGACTGAGAAAGGGTATATCGCCAACACTCGACATAGAATTTACGATGTGGGCGACAAAGCAGGTCGTATGCTGGCATGGCTAGATAAGAGAGGGAGTGGAGCGAGAGGTATTCAGAGACTTAACACAGAGGATGGGCGGACACTGGTGCACCCAGAAGAAATAGTTTGCGAATTAGCACGACATTATCGGGCAATATACACACCGGAACAGAGGGTCACACAACAAATGGCAACGGCAACACTCGCGGACATTACCATCCCCAGCATTGCACAGGAAGATAGGGACACCCTAGAACTAGACCCGACGGAGGAAGAAATCCAGCTGGCGATCCAGGCGTTACAGTCCGGTAAAGCACTGGGCCCTAACGGGATACCGGTAGAGTGGTACAAGTCCATGGCTCCGGACCTCAGTGCCCCATTACTGGCCATGTATTTAGAGAGCAGGGACAGAGTAGAGCTGCCGCTGGATCAACGCACGGCCACGATTGTAACGATACCCAAACCGGGGAAACCCCCGACAGAGTGTACCTCGTACCGCCCGATATCTTTATTGAACACCGAGGCCAAGATACTAGCTAAACTTCTAGCTACCCGCTTGCTGCCCCACCTCAGTACCTTGATCCACCCTGACCAGTCGGGCTTTATGCCCCACCGGAGCACTGCGATGAATCTCAGAAGAGTCCACGGCGTGTTGGCCCGAGCGCACCTCCTCACGGAGCAGGCTGTGATTCTCTCTCTCGACGCTAAAATGGCGTTCGACCTAGTGGAGTGGGAATATCTCTTCGTGGTACTGGAACGCATGGGATTTGGGCCAAAATACATAACATGGATACGGCTGCTTTATACGAAGCCCGTCGCACAGGTGGTAGCCAATGGCCACATATCGCCAAGATTCCCACTGAGCAGGGGGACTAGACAGGGCTGCCCCCTGTCCCCCCTGCTCTTCGCTCTGGTGCTCGAGCCTCTGGCTATCCAGATCAGATCCACACCCCTGTTCGCAGGCATCAAATGGGAGGAGGGATGGGAGGACAAAGTCTCACTATACGCGGACGACATGCTCATCTACATGACCGCACCTGATACCGGCATCCCAGCCCTGCTAGACCTATGTAACACACACGGGCGCGCATCGGGCTACACTCTAAACTGGTCGAAATCTACCTTATATACGTTAAAAGGCCCGGCGCCGAGACTACAGGGGAACTGTCCGCTGCTTACGACATCGGCCTCCTTCAAATACTTAGGCATTGTCATCACGAGCGCAGAGGCAGACTTTTTTGCTAGCAACCTAAAACCGCCCATTGATCGCCTGCGAGCAGATGTTAAGCATTGGGCGGCCCTGCCCCTGACCCTACTGGGTAGGGCGGCATTGTACAAGATGATGGCCCTCCCGAGGCTCCTTTATGTTCTGGAAAATACTCCGCACCTGGTACCACCGCGTTACTTCAAGCAGATAGTGGCGCTGGTTACTGTCCTGCTCTGGAATGCGGGCCCGGCGCGTATAGCGTACGACAAGCTGGTGAAAAGCTGGTACGAGGGGGGCATAGCGCTCCCCAACATTCAGCTACATTACTGGGCGGCCCAACTCAAAATTATAAACTACTGGATCCACGCCCCGAAAGACGACCCAGCCTATCGGGCGGATTGGTCACAACTTGGGACGGACTGTATGCTGTCCGTGCTCTACAACAAGTCACAACTGAAGACCCTAAGTGGTCCGACCAAACACACGGCGGCCCTGTGGCACATGGCACAGGCCCGTCTGGGATGGGCAGGACGAATCACCAAAATGACGCCATTGTGGGACACGAAGACATTGGGGAACCTAAGAGGCTGTAAGGGGTTTGAGCGGTGGGATTCCATAGGCATCTCTACAGTAGGGGACCTCTGGGACAATGACACGGTAATACCGTTTCCACACCTACAACAGCAGTACAACCTTGGACCCACAGAAACATTTAGATATGTCCAAATTAGACATGCATTACTGCAGGCAATCCCTACGGGCACCACTCTGCCGGACTCCTCCCCGTTGGAAGATAGACTGCTAACGGAATTCATGCTCCAAAGCGCCACCTCCCTTACATATAAAAAACTAATCAATAATCTCAAAGACCCAACGCTGAAACTTAAAGAAAAATGGGAAGGGGACTTAGGTGAGACAGACGAATTCGAATGGAATGAGGCGCTGGCCTCCCCGAAAGAGGTTGGAATCTCTAGTAAGCTCAGACTGGTACAACTTAAAATCCTACACCGCATCTACTACACCAGGACACTGTTGCATAAAATACAGAGAGCACTACACCCCTTCTGTTTGAGAGGCTGCGGGGAGGAAGGGACACTGATACACACACTATGGGAATGCCCACAAATACGCGAATTCTGGAGACAGATACTCCGCTCAATCTCCCAGGCCCTTAAACTTTCCATATTACCTGAACCACGCAAATGCCTTTTGAACATTTGGGACCCCAATGACCTGGGTAGATACGAACTGATTTGGGCAACATTGGCTATGACAGTGGCTAAGCGGGATATAGCACAGAAATGGGGTGCGCCGGACGTACCCACCGCCAGTAGATGGGCTAAAAACATGGACGTCCTAATGGTAACTGAGAGAGCAGTTTACGTACTTCGGGCAGCGCCCCGAAAGTGGAACAAAGTGTGGGCGGCATGGAACGTATACAGAGGGGACATCTGTGAACCCTTACCGGAGGGAGAGGACTTCGACTCGGAGGGGGAGGAGGAGTAACAGAACGGATGCGGGGTAGTTCCTCAATAACAGGACAACGCGACATTAGCGGCGCTAACCTGGCCATATACCAAAGTGCAAGTGGAGACACAGGATACTACGAGCTGTGGGTGAAACAAAAGGACTATGATGACACATGGTTGGGGGGGGAAGTTGGGAAGTTTGTTATTACTGTTTTAAATGAAAAGTGATGTTACCATTGATAATAGGGGAGGGAGGGGATATCAGAGGGTTGCAATTTACACAATGAAACAGACAATTGATATATATACAAGACTCGGGAAGCTTCAGGCGACACAGTCCTTGTTACGGAAAAGTCGCTCATCAACTATAGACATGATAATTTGTACAGTACGTAATGATTGCCAAAAGAATGTATGCAACTAATTAACCACTATTCCTTCCTCTCAATAAAGTTTAAAAAAAAAAAAAAAAAAAAAAAAAAAGCACATGCAGTGTGCTGCCTTAACAGAAGAGAAACAAAGACCTGGGCAATCTGTGTGTCATGGGAAACCACAAAAAAGATACTTTCAAATTACAGATGTTGTGTTGGTGGTGGACTTATTCAAAGAGCTCATTCATGTGGGCACTTCTCTGAAAACTTATGTTGCAGACAGTAGGTTTTCTGTACCAAGGCTTCATAACCATAATACAGTTTCCAGCATCAACAATCAAGCATACATGCTGTGTAGCAAACCGAGGGAAACTGACAGTGATACTTGAAGAGATTCTTCCATCCATTCCAGTTTTGTTTTTCAGAGAATTTGGGAACATTACTCTCATGTTCATCTCTACATCATTTTATAAAAATAATAAACAGAATACTGTCTCAAAGCCCTCAGCAGAACCAGGGCCGGAATGGCTACCGGGCAGTTAAGAATGCTGCCGAGCTGCTGCCTGTTTTTTCTGCAGTGGAGGCTGATTTCGTCCATGGAGACCTGCGTATGCTGCGAAATACTGAAAGCAAAACGAAGTTCGTTTAGCTCACGCAGGTCCCCATTAACGAAATCACCCCCCAGCTCAGCAGCATTCCTAACTGCCCGGTAGCCACTCCGGCCCTAGCAAAATCTTTGTCTACCATAATATTCATATTACTTAGAGCCATGTATTTTCTCATGACTAACAAATTTGGGCTGATTAGTTGAACAAGCCCTAGATTTATTCTAGGGCACAACAATTCGCCATTGATGGGCAATATGCATGTACACTTTTCCTAAAAATAGCGACCATATTATTTTATGATAGAAAAGTTAGACCTAGTTATATAAATGTGTACAATTTTGGCTGTGAAATATGGTGAACAATCAGGACCGTATATCGTGGACTTCATTTGGCTCCTTAAATGCTCTTGGGTAGATCGCTCAGGCCCCTAGCTTTTAGGTATGTTAAATTCATCAATCATAAATTATTTTGGAGATTAAAAATTCTTTACAATGTATTTCAGTGCTTCTTTTGCAGCTAGTTTTTCTGATGAGTAAATCTGATTCAAATACTATTTTCTATCTATTTAGATAGATTCAGTACTCATTGTGTGGAGTTTCACCTAACTCAGATACACCCTTGTATATACCCCTTCCCTCTTCCACGCACCCCCCACCCCCCAACTCTTCCTCACTATTGTCTGTGGCAGTTTTAATCAGACAATGATATTACTGTGTGTACCGTCCAAGTCCTCCCACAACTACATCTGGTTGTCATGGGAAGCACTATAGAATTTGGGATAGTTCAGTCAGTTGGAATTCAGCAGTGGAGTAGAAGAGCTCATGAGTGTTGGGGTGTGTATTTCCATGGAAATAAACTATCAAGTTATCTCATTCTAAACGTCTTCACCTAGCCACAGGGATAACTGTTTGCATGTATAGACATTGCAACCAACCGTCTGGAGCATCAGGCATAAAAGGCGATGGCAGGACTGTGAAATTCAGGAAGGACATAGGATGTTAAACTTAATTTACTAAAAGGACATCATGATATCCAGGAAAGGGCAAGTATGTGCCCTATAAAGTACTCTTTCCAAGATGGGTGCAAGGTTTCTATAGAATGTGAGGTTCCCAATCCAAGATGAAGTAGAGTTGTTTACTATGATGCCAGTTACTGTTTGAATCATGTATAAATAATCATTTCCAAGTGATGGGTGAACTGCTACACATTTGGTCCTTTATTTTTTGGCAGATTCCTT
This sequence comes from Lissotriton helveticus, assembly GCF_964261635.1. NCBI lineage: Eukaryota > Metazoa > Chordata > Amphibia > Caudata > Salamandridae > Lissotriton > Lissotriton helveticus. Next base: position 669,156,158 of record NC_136065.1, on the reverse strand, counting down.
GCCTCTTGCTACTATGTTTAGTCCTGATTTTTGCTTCTAGAAGTTCAGACCTCCGGTAGATTCTATTTCTGGATAGTTTTGTTATTTCTGTTCCCAGGTGTCTGGATTTGCTGTATGACTTATCACACCATATTAATCTTTATCTTCAATTAAGAACTACAAGACTGTCAAGGAGGTCTTTGACCCTCGGTGTGTTTTTTACTCATAAATAAGGCCTTCTTAAAGAGACACTTGACATCGTTCACATGTACAGTCCGATGCATTGTGGTTCATGGCTATGTCGACCAGTTGCTCTTTCCTCCAGTAGTCAATAAGGTGACTTCACTGGTTATTTCTGCCTCAAGTTCCTGTCAACAGTCGAATGTTAGTTATGAAAAGCAACGCAAAGGAGATGTTTATAAGCTGGTGAATGGAGAAAGGATAAGCTATTTTGGGGTGGGAAAATAAAATATCCCTAGGACCAGGTACCTTTCATGGTTGTACAAATTCCTGTATTGGTAGGCTCTGGTTCGTGCTACATCACCCTGAATATGTCATTAAGCTTTAAAGTGTAGAAGGAATTCATTGCAACAGCAGAACTCTTTTAGCAGATGTACATGTACTAGATTGGAAGCAGCTGTCATGGTAAATAAATTAACTTAAGTGTTCCAAATAATATAGGAATGTAAAGATGATTCGCTTTGTTATGATTGCGTATAGAAAGACAATCGCGGCAACAGTTTATATACTAGGTGTCCTGATAAGTGCACAAAAACTCATATCAAAAAAGGTTGTGTGATGTTAATTTAAAAGAGCTGATTGAGGAGTTAGAGGGGTTAGCGCCAGTTATCATTGCAGTTATGTTTGATAGATTTATTAGAGTGGTTGTAGACTAAAAACGTCCAGTGACAAGATTTTGACGGGCATGGTTTCCCAGTTTCATGTAAACTAATGTAACTATAAATGAATTGTTAGTGATCTTACAAAAGGTGGACTGGTTTACAGAATTTGATAATACTTATACTCCTCCACTCATGGCTTTACTTCTTTAACTATTGGTGCACATTGATTTAGACTGATGCAAAAGGGCCATGAGGAAGGTCTGTGATGGAAGAAAAGGCATAGCATATTCCCAACATGACATCCTGAGGTGTAAGGCTACAGAAGAAAGCACAACAACAGAATGCATCTGGTGCTTAAGAAGCTATGTTCTCATGCAAATAATTGGAAATGCCAGCAAACTGTTTATGTGGTTTCATACTTGAGCTACTCTATTTAAAAGCAGAACAATTAATAAAAAGTTGATAGTAGTAACGATGAAGGTTTCACCACCCACTGACAAATCATATTTAAGATCATATCTAATGGAGTTCTACTTAAAACTTGTAGCAAGGTTTGCAGTGATGGCCAAGGAATTGGGAGAATGGATAAAGAAAGCTAAAGTTATGATTGGTGTGAGGGGGGTAACAGTGCATTTGAAGCTAAATGAAGCTTTATTAAGGATACAAATGTGTTAACATGTTCAACATCAAAAGCTTGATTACACTTACCATTGATAACAGTGCTCAAAGAGGTGGAGCTTTGTTAGGTTAGTGCAGCAGCAGGAGGATGTTACTTCTTTTGCTTCCAGGGCTTTGAAGATACTGGTGTGGATGCATAGCTATTGAAAATGAGACTTTCCATGTGTTGGCCTCGGTCAACTCCAGGATATAAGTATGTGGCCTGCCATTTAAAGTGAATACCCCTTTGCCAAGTCATTCAATTTACACCCTGTGTTTCATAGTTGCCCTTCATAAATCACAGAAGACATATTTTGCTTGTTTTGACTTATTTGTATTTTGCATATATTTTTTTCTCCAGTAGATTATGTCTTCTTATTCCTGGAGGCAACTGATCATAATAATGAGCTATTTGTTATAATGACCATGTTGGATGTTGTTGAACACAGACACCTGTGATGGTGTTCCAATTAGAAAGAAACAGCCTTGAGTTAAAAAAAAAAGACTTTGTAGTGTAAATCACACTATAAAATACAATAGATTTAATGGCTATTACCCAAACTCAAAAGTTATAATTTGTTCCTCAGGTTTATAGATAAAAAAAATTCTCACCTGCATGTAGGCATGGTTGGTGGGCTTGAAATGCTCCCCCAGAGGGCTGGGGCACTGCCCCTCACAGCGGTATGCATTGTATTTTTTAGGGTAAACGATCCAAGATCCCCAACCAATTTTATCAAAATCCACATAGAAGTCTACTCTGCGGCACTGAGTCCTGGAAAACATGCCCTGGGAGAACCTACGTACTCCCATGAGGTGGTCTTTGAGTTTTTTGTTTCTCCTAAGTCTCTTCGTCTTCTCTAACAGAAGTGAGTTCTTTTCTTGGTCATTTGGCTTAGGAGTTTCAAGTGAGAGATATTTGGACTGCTCCGCCGCCTGTTGCAAAGTGGATTTTGTCAAAACGTGACTTTTCTTTGAGACGGTAGAAAAAACCACCATCAGCACCTGCTTTTCCCAAGCATAAGGGTTTGATTGAAGACCTTGTTTATTCCTGAGTTTTGATGATGGTGTGCTTTCCTCATTGTGAATTTTAGGGCCAGTATGACCTCCAATTGCTGATGTTCTATGCCAAGGAAGCCTGGCTGCATCCATTAGGAGTTTGGTGGAATTCACCACTATCCAGCCAGATGACAGAGGCTGATGTGGTGAAACTGAAATGGAACCCAAATAGATTTGATCAGGGCAGGTTGAAAATTTCCAGTCACATGGTTGATCCTGCTGATGAAAGATATCCATTGTCATTTTATCTCCATGGTGTAGCAATTCTGAGAAATTAGGCCACTTAAGCCTCAACTCTGCCAGCTGTACCTCCTCTTCTTTATTAAGAGATGATAAGTCAAAAATGATGCTCCAACGATCTTCTGTTGTATTTATACCTGTTTTCAAAAAGACAACATAGGTTGAGGGTAATCAGCAGGTGTAATCAGGTTATTCAGTCGCCCCATAGTGTTAGATAACAGTAATTTCCTATCCCGCAGCATGTAATAAATAGGTGGTTACGGTTCTTAGTGATGCACGTGCACAATTTATTCAACATTACTTTAGATTTGATGTAGTTCACATAGCAGGGGACAACTCGAGGAAATCTCTGACAAAATAAGGTGTGTGCAAAATGCTTCTTTACTGCCAATGTTTAGCAAAAATGATAACTTCAAGGCGTTTGTCATCTGCAAAAGGTTTAGCCTACAATTGAAATTTCCCCAGCTGAGATTTTGGTGAAGAATTCCTCCCAAACAAAAAGCATGTTTTTGTCCGGTGAAACTTCACCAAGTTGACAGAGTAATCAAAAAAAATCAAATAGGAGAGGGACAGAGACACAAAGCGTGGACGGTAGAAGAGGAAGGCGAAATATTGGGGTTATCTATGTAACGGCATTACCACATTGAAGAAACAATTACATAACATTAGGTCATGTAGAACACATTTCCACAACAGAAATAATCATATTACAAAGAACCATTCCTTATAGGTTTTAATTGTTTCATGATTTGCAGCAAAAAGCTTGTCCACCCATTGAAACTGTACTGTCCTGCATTAGGCTTCCTTCTTTAAGATATTACACATTGCAGACAACGTGTAAGTCAGACTAAGATCCACCAACACTTTTAATACATTGCAATGTAATAGCTTTTAAATAGGTTAAATATGCTAAAAACATTCCCTGTTAATGTGTATACGCATGACATCAAATGGCCCCTGAGAGTGGTACAGAAATCTGTGAATGCACTGTTCTTGCGGTAAAGCTGGGGCGTCCACTGCCTTCCCATAGAACTCTATAAGTTAGCAACCAGAATGATAGCCCCATACCTGAGAGACATGTATGTTGAGAGTCGGGACTGTGGTAAACTTCCTATTGGCCAGCAATTGCCACAATTGTGGTCATCCATAAAGTGGGCAAACCAAGAAGTAGCTGCTCCTCATATCGCCCTATCTCCTTACTTAATGCTGAAGCTAAAATCCTTGCCAAGTTACTTGCCTCACGTTTAATGCAGGTCACTTCAAGGTTAGTACATCCCAACCATTCCGGCTTTACGCCAGGAAGGAACACCTCACTTAATTTGCGCAGACTACATGAACTCCAGGACAAACAAGCACACTAAGAGAAGACGTAGTAGTAATGTCCCTAGATGCCAAAATGGCATTCAACATCATTGAATGGCCTTATTTATTTGCAGTTCTGGGAAAGTTGGGTTTCAGTCCCAACTTTACAGAATGGCTTAAACTCCTCTATAGTGAACCCCTATAACAGGTGGTGGTCAATGGGACACTGCACTCGTCCTTTGCCCTTTAAAGAGGAATGCCACATTGATACCCCCTGTCGCCACTACTCTTTGCCTTAGTATTAGAGCCTCTTAACGCATGGATTTGCAGGGATCTCTTGATAAGGGGTCTTCAGTGGATGGAAGACTGGGAAGACCGACTATCTCTCCATGCGGACGATATACTCTCATACCCGGCCTCACCAAAATCCATGATACAAGAGTAATAAATATATTTACCAACTTCGGGAAATATTCAGGATACTCAATCAATAGGACCAAGTCTATAGTCTATATTCTGAGATGTGAGACTCCTCCCTCTCCCTAGAGACTGTGAGACAACAGTAGTCGCAGAGGCATTCCGATATCTGGGAATCTACATTACCACCGACCCCGTGCAATTTTACGATCTGATTCTTCTACCCCCACTACAGCACCTTAAAAGCGATGTGCGGCACTGGAAAACCTTCACACTAACTTTACTGGAACGCACCATGTTATTTAAAATGATGGCACTTCCACGCTTTCTTTATGTATTACAAAACTCTCCATTTCCGGTACCAACCTCTTATTTTAAAACTATTGCAAGTGAATAGAAAGAACTTCTAAGGGTTGGGAAGCCACCCCCACTTGCTATGCAAACACTGGTGAGTGGATGGTATGATGGAGGGTAGGACTCCCTGACATGCGTAGGTACGACTGGGCAGCACCGCTGATGGCTATTAATCACTGTACACACCGTCCATTTGATGAGTTAGGATATAGAATTGACAAAATGGTCTTGCCCGGGGGGGGTATGAAAGGGTGCTCTATAATACACCAACACGGCTATGCCTCTCAGACCCTACTAAGCACATGGTACAGTCTGGCATGCAGCTAACAGAAGCCTGGGCTGGACATCAAAGATTACACAGGCCACCCCACTATCGGACACAGAACAGTTGGAGACATAGAGGAATACCAAGGGATTTGATAAATGGACTTAATAGGAATCTCTCAGGTGGGAGACTTATGGCTCGAGGGAGGAGTAATCCCTTTTGCGCAGCTACAATTTGAGTATGATCTGGCTGCCACAGAAATGTTTAGATACATACAGATTAGAAGTGCTCTCCAAGCGCCAATTCCCAGGGGCGAATTGCTCCCTGAATCCTCTCCATTGGAGGTCAGAATTTTAACAGAGTACATGAGACGGAAGGCAATGTCCCTAACCTACCAAAAATTGATTAACAATGCCCCTGACTCCCTCTCCTCACTCAGAGAAAGCTTGGTCCGAGATATAGGAGAGCGGGATGAAGAGGATTTCAGGAAGCGATGAGAAGCGATGACCTCCCCATGCTAGGTGGGGATTTCGTCCAGGTTCAGGGTAGAGCAGCTTAAAATTCTACACAGATTGTATTACTCATTTCAAATGCTGCCCAAAATGGGCTTCAGGGAGGATTCAAAATGTAGGAGACTATGAAACCAGGAAGGCAGGTTTTTTTCATATGATATGGTCGTCCGTCTACATTAAAAGATACTGTGAGAGGGTTGTGGACTGTCTAGGAGAGGTACTGGTGACAAAGTTGGAGCCAGAGGTCAAATGATGCCTCTTAAATATATAGGCTGGGACACAGATCTAGATAGCAAAGAAAAGATTTGGGCGATGCTTGGAATGGTGCTAGCTAAGCGTAATATAGCTCGAGCATCGGGGATCCCCGAAGCGCTTTCGGTTCAGGCTTAGCAGAACGATATGGACTGGTGAATGTTGGCTGGGAAAACAGTATATGAAAGCTGGGCTCCCCTAGGAGATGGGAGATGGTTGGGGCAAATGGAATCTGTATAGGGGGAACATATGTACTCCACCGCTAATTGATACTTGCCACTGGAACAGAGAGCAGTAGGTCAATACAATGGAGAAGTGATATATGTGCAAGTTAATGTAAGATGTAACAAATGTGATGCCTACCGAATTTGCAACTGATCCTTGCACTTTACCATAATACAGCAATGTATCGATGTTTTTCTATTGTAATCAATAAAAAGAGTTTATAAAAAAAGAATGCTTTCAACTTAAAACATACTCTACAAAAAATAGCAAACACTCAAGGCCCCAATGCTCTGTTCCTGCCCCCTGAGAAAGGAAATAAGTCTTTCAACCACAGTGTGAACTCCACTCTGGCTCCACCTCATCAAAGATCCAAGAGCAACTACAAAGCAATTGAAAACGTCTTCAAGACAAGACTAACAAAAACAAATAGTACAAAGACATCGAATACTATGCATATTTCAACACAATGAACCTGCCCTGGAAAACATCTATAGAGACATCCTTCAGCAGCCACTCTGCTGGTGAGTTGACATGCCTCCTCCGATCATTTAGGCCACCAGTTATGAAGACTCATGACCAGGTGCCGCGAGCGTGAGGGGTAGGTGTCTCCGCCGTCCCAGCGCCCGATCTGAGGTATAACCATCAGACAGCGCTGGCCTCACGGGAGCACACTGCGAGGCCTTTGTTACTCTCCTTTAGGGTCGCCTAACTAGAGCAGGACCTCCCGGCCCTCTTTTTACCCGACCCAGTGAGGTTGTATTTGCTTTTTGCTTTTTACTCTTTGAATGAGCTTTATATCACCCTTTTTTCACGTGTAGTACCTTGTCTTGGTCCTGACGAATCGCCGGATGGCGAGAAACATGTTGACCACACCGGGGGGTTGAGTTAGGGTTCTGTACCCCACCACAGTCTCTAGCTCCCCTCCCACCGCCTTTTAATCAGGGAAGCAGCCACGCCAATAAAACCCATTGTGGACTGGTTACCCTATTTTAATATTCACTCACCCTGCACCGACTACACTACTTTCCTTCCTACTCACACACACCTTCGGCAAGGAACAAAAGAACTCCGCCAAAAGGGTGCCCTCCGGCACTCCGTCAGACATTGCAGCGCCGGTCTGACGAGGAGCAGTGAGCCGATGATGACACTGGACACCCTACAGTCAGGGTGTGTTCCACACCTAACGCTCTGGGTGTGTGAGGCTCTCTAGTTACGACAAAGGAACCTCCCAGTTCCTTGACTCTGCACACCCTATTCCCTCTCCACACTGTAACACCCTCTTCCCCGGGGAACTTTGTATCCTTCTGTGGACTCATGACATCATACCACGGTTGATAATAAAAGCATATTACTGGTAAAGTTATCATGTCACTACTTAGGATCACCCATGGTCCCATAACAAGGGCATCTTCCTGGACTCCCTCAAGATTGGACAGATAATTTCCTTCTTGAAGAAACTCAACATAAACCCCAAAACCTCCTCAATTGCCAGCCGATCACTCATTTTCCATTCCTGAGAACTACTGATGACACTCAGATGTACCTGAAAGTCCCCTCTGCCTATTAAATCATGCACCTGAAGGACTACCTCCCCCTATTCAAGCACAGATTTCAAAGTCTCCCCTCACGCCATTGATCCAAAATCTGAAACTGCATTTTATATGAGTCACACCAAACTCAAAACAAGTACAAAGATGACACTTAGCCGTGAACGTAGATTGCATCACTCCACAACTCTCCAGCAGTTCCAAATCTCTCACCCACACCAAGACAGCAACCTCAGTATTAGCACTCAGATCGCACAGATAGCAGTCTCTCTTGCACAATGTGAAGCATTTCCTTCCTGAGGTGCAGTTAAAGAAAGCTATTCAAGCACTGGACCTATTATATCTAAATGGAGGCAATGGGCTGTTGTTTCAAACCCGGCTCCCCCATGAGTGTTCTTCATTGCACTGTCGCCTGCTCAAGGGTATCCAAAAGTATGACAGACTCCTCCCCTGCCCTTAAAGCTCCACTGGCTCCCTTTTCCCACTTGCAACACACTTAAGACCAGTAACATCTCAATACCCCACCATTCTTGGCAATCAATATCAGTACCTCTGACTAAACGCACTATACCTCCCAGCTTGAGATCAGAAAGTGAAAGAAAGCTAAAACAAGTATAAAGTTATTTTCCTGCTATTGAATGTAGGTTTGGAACTCTATTCCAGCTCAGATGTGGCAAGCCAACTCTCTTCTCCTCATCTGACAGGAGCTTAAGACCAATCACTTAAAGCAACATCTCTTAATGTGAACAATTTGCTATTGATTGCTCCTTGAAAAGAGCGCCCCAACTCATAAGCTTCTATCACCTGTAGCGCCCATGCTCCTTTCCTGTTTCCTCTTTTCTGTCATATCCAAGTGATGTATAGCACCCTGTTGCATTTTTGTTGGGTGCACAACATAACAAATATATACATAATGATAACATTGCAAATGACATCACTGATGAGATCACTGATTTATCACCAAATATTATTTATGTTACATGAATATGCAGCTGAGTGACTGCATTTATTCTGATAGTAACCAGTTACTACAGTCACCAAGAAGGTGTCCTCACAGAGGTTGCATGAGTAGTAAAGAGTTCAGTTCCATCAAACTGATGTCTACTCTGTGTACCTCATTTGTAGTTTGGCAGGCCGTCCACCAAGTAGCGGTGCCTCTTCAGTCCCGGCGTGTAGAAAACATAAGGGTATAGCCAAGGGTTCGACCAAAAACCTGGGGTAATCAAAGAATATAGCAAGAGTGGTTCCTGGAACTGCTTATACAATTATTGCTTAGCAAGACAACGTATATCATAAATGCAAAAAAATGTTTCATTAGATTCACATGGAAAAGTCTATTAGAGAAAACAGAAAATGCCAAGTATGAATATGTAAAAAGAACACCTTTAATGTTATAAGTGACTATACATCAACAAGTTAAGAAGTGGGGGAAAAGTTCAAGGTGCTCACACATTGTTACCACAAAGTATACAAAAATATTCAATTGTGAAAAGAAGAAAAACTTAAACTGCATCCAATATTTCCCATTACAAAAGGTTATTGAGAGCACATCAAAGTTGGGTTTGAGAGGTAAAAGTAAACATCGTTTCAAACCAGCCAAATGAAAGGGTCATCAACTAAAAAAAATATATATATATATATATATTCATTACTAGGCACCATAGCTTCTCATTATGGTGGACAGGTCAGCAATTTTGTTTTGTTTTTCACAGAAAAACAGCCAAACATGGGTTTGATAAGGTTTTTCTTAATAGAACAAAGAATATTTCTGACATGCCGCATAGTTGTATCATCAATAACGTTATTTCAGATGTTACAGTCTTAAATGATGTAATATTTGAGATAACTAAAACTGGTGAATTTCAGTGGTTTGTTCATTTGACATTTATGCCTATCTATAAAGTCACTTTAACTTTTGTTTCTTTCAGTGGATTTCTAGGTTGTTGTTTTTTTGTAAAGTAATATTCTATTATCTAATGTAACACCAACACCACACCATGCGGTATTTTTGCCCACGCCCTGCGTCCAACCTCTCGTGGGCAGGCAAACACAGACACACACAGGCTTTGGCTGTTGCCCTGCATAGGGATTGCTGCAGGCCAGGCCCCGTGCCCATCCCCATCTGGTAACGAACCCCCGTGCCCTAGACATGGGCAACAGGGGGTTGAGCGCAGGGCCTGGGTGTCATTTTGCTTAAGGCAGTCCTACTGACTTTGCAAATGATCTGAACACTGAAATATAAAAAATGGGCCTATTTGCTTTATGAAGGGATCAGGATACCAACATGTATGAAGCACATGTATTATCTCTGTTAAAAAGTTACCAGTAATTATAACAAAATATAGATTTCAACAATTCGAACAGTGCGATGTTTAATATCCCAAAAAGGTCATAAAGTTTCATTTTAAAAAACAATGTCTTCTTTCGTTTTTGAAACATGTTCATGCTGCAAAGTGCAGCTACAGTACCAACCACAAGTGGGTTATGCACTCCAGCTGAACAGCATAGAGTTCCAGCTTTGAGTACTATAAACAAATATATGGTAAACTCTCCTAGGCTCATGGATTTAATTTCATTGGATATATTTTAACGTTGCTGGGGGCTGCTCCGCTCCCTGCATCACCCCAAAACAATTTTTAAAATGCTTGGTAGTGCCCCTGCCCTTTCTAGGGCTATCACCAAGCTCCACTGCTAGAATCCAGGGATATGGTGATTGCAGCTGGAGCTCCTTGACTTTTAAGTCCACTCAAATGTATGCTGTCAAGCCTCCCTTTGAGCACACCTTTGCTGTATGCTTGACTGCACAGATGTTACATTCAATTAAACCAATCAGAGGTGCACTTTCCTGCACCCACATCTCTTCCAGTAGGATGATATGCTGCTCCCTCCAGAAGATGGTAACTCACAGCGATTCCAAGGCAGTTTTTATATTGCCCACGTTCCAGGAACAAATGTGCATGGTGGTGAGATATGCTGTATTGTCGGTGGGTGTGCCTTGTAAGCTCAGAGGTCATCCTTCTGTTTGGATGGTTAATGTCTGAGGCAGCCAGCTCCAGTCAATGCCTAATTTCCTTCCTACACTTATAGTCAGAGCTGTTGATGTGGTGTCATATGTGTTAGGTTTTTCGGATTCCTCAGGATTGAACAGACAGATGAATGAGTCTCGATTCTTGATAGAAAGGCGTATTTCTTTGACGTGGAACTTTTTAGCAGAATTTGAGAATAAGCTTCATCATGCTTGATCTCTGATGAGGATGCCCCACTTTTCAAAGTACGATTTGGTTGAAAATACGGCCTTTGCTACCTCCTGCGAACGCCAGTTAACTAGCAGTTTTTCCGGCATCAATTTTTTCTTTGATCTGTGTTGGTAATGAATTTTGCATAGTCTGTGTCTGTTCACTCAATGTCGTTTGAATGCTTTTGACTAACTTTAAAATATTTTCACGAGGCATATGTTGGTGTGAAAGACAAATGAGTGTTGGCTTTGCTTGGTTGTAGCACGTCTTTCTGCTAGGCAAGTCAATATGTAGAATTTCTTTCAGGCATGTGTTCTTTCTGGTGGTTTAAATTCGGATTTTGTTCTAGCTGCACTTTGTTTGAACATTGGTTAGTGGAACCAATGGGTTGAGACTGAACATTTCTGTCTTGATGTGAAGAGTATGGTTTCAAGGACTATCAGTCAATACTCATATAATGCCAGTTGGGGGTTACTGCGAAGGTCTTTACTCCTGGCGAGGTCCTGATCATGTGGGTCCACATTATTGAGCCTTTGATAAGAGGGCTTCTACCATCTGAAACTGCCAACGCCTGTGAAGTAGTGGGAGCCTTGTTTTTCACCAGAGTTTCTTACACCACTTCCGTTTGCTTGAGCTGTTCCTGGCGCTGATAATTATCAGTTTGAAGGGGACCTTGAGCAATTTGAGCTTGGGGTGTTTTCATTCATTTTTTTTTTAGTTTAAAACATCACGTTGTCACTGAAATATTCACCTAACTATAACGTTACACTAACCTTTGTTTTTTTCAGTGAACTTCAGGGGTATTTTTACCATTTATAAAGACACCCCATGTTTTGCACGGCCGAAGGCCATGCGTGGTGTCGGGTTGGCCACAGGGCCTGGTCTGTGGCCTGACCTTGCATCCAACCCCCATAGGCAGGCATGCAAGTGACCCCATAGCTGTATGTGGCCAGTCCCTGCGAGTCCCCTACCCCCCCCCCCATGCATGTGTCCTTTCCACCATGAAACAGCGTGGATTTGGGCACAATGCCAGGTCTGTAGCCAGGCCCTGCACTCGACCCCCTACAAACTCACTACCACTAACAGCACATAGCCTTCTAGCATGTGTAGCATGAAGTTGGTCTCGCAGTTCATGGCTACGCTCAGGCAGACTTGCTGCTTTGATCGAAGAGCCACAACATAAAAATATAAAAAAGTGGGTCTCTTAACTTTATCAAGGGGTGATTATATCAATATATACATAAAGAAAATCTATCATCTTTGTTTCAATTAAAATGTGTATTTTAGTTGTTTACACAATGCAATGTTTAATAACCGTTATTATTATAAAACTGTATAGTAAAGTTTGAGCTAAAAATTAAATCAATGTGTCTGTGAGTCTTTTTTATTATATTTTTTATGTTTGCATTTTGTGGACTAAATAATATTTTAAAAGCAATACTCAAAGACATTTTGTTTTTATTTTAACATTTTTCAGCCCACAAATATGCAATCATAAAAGCAACCACAGCAGGGCCTTGCACTCTAGATGAAGAGTACAAAGCTCCTGCTAGAAGTGCTTTAAAAAAGATGCTAATTTCTGCTGGGGCCATGAATTTAGTGACCTAGGAGACTTACTGTTCTTTTTTTAATGTTTCTGGAGTATTGCTGCCCTACCTGCAGCCACCACCAAATTAAAGAAAATGCTAGTTGGTGTCCCTGCATGACACCAAATTTTGCATTAAAGTAGTACTTAATTGAAGACATTGCCTTTGCTTGAGAAATCAGCTTTAGGAAAGTGCTTCATAGGATCAGAGGATCTGCTCTTAAACTTTTGCTATCCTCTCTTAGTAATGGTACCCATGTAGTTGCTTTTAGAGATTTCACTTCTAGTCCTTTCTCTTTGCTGTGTGGGGCTCCACAAGGGTCTTCCCAGAGCCCCACAGGTTTTAATATCTATGTGGTTCCATTGGCTGCACTATCAGATTCTTATCTTACACAGATGACACACAAATTGTGGTGTCCATCCATTCAAATGTAGATGATTTAGCCAGTAGATTTAAGAACTACATGACAGCTTTGTTAACTGGATGAAAACTCACTGCTTAAAATTAAACTCCAATAAGACGGAGGGGCTTCTTTTTGGGTTGGATTTGTCTTTCTGGAATTCTTCTTGGTGGCCTTCTATGTTGAGCCCACTACCTACTCCAGTTATCAAAGTTAAGAATCTTGGAGCGATTTTCTATTCTGAACTAACATTTAAAGATCATATAAATCAGTTGATCATTTCCTGTTTTTATCTCTGGAAGCTATTAAAAAACGTTTTGCCAATTCTTTCCTCTGATCGGTGTTGGTCTCCCTAGTGCTTTCTCGAATGGACTACTGTAATGGTATTTACTTGAGCATAAAACAAGGCCTGCTAAAAAAACAAGCATTGAAAATGCAATAGGTCTCGCAATAGAAGAGTTTGACATTTTTCGTTTTGCATATAGATGAGTGGCGTTGCGTGGATGAGTGGCGTTGCGTGGATGAGTGGCGTTGCGTGGGTGAGTGGCGTTGCGTGGGTGAGTGGCGTTGCGTGGGTGAGTGGCGTTGCGTGGGTGAGCAGCGTTGCGTGGATGAGCGGCGTTGCGTGGCTGAGCGGCGTTGCGTGGCTGAGTGGCGTTGCGTGGCTGAGTGGCGTTGCGTGGCTGAGTGGCGTTGCGTGGCTGAGTGGCGTTGCGTGGGTGAGTGGCGTTGCGTGGGTGAGTGGCGTTGCGTGGGTGAGTGGCGTTGCGTGGGTGAGTGGCGTTGCGTGTGTGTGTGGCGTTGCGTGTGTGTGTGGCATTGCGTGTGTGTGTGGCGTTGCGTGTGTGTGTGGCGTTGCGTGTGTGTGTGGCGTTGCGTGTGTGTGTGGCGTTGCGTGTGTGTGTGGCGTTGCGTGTGTGTGTGGCGTTGCGTGGGTGAGTGGCGTTGCGTGGGTGAGTGGCGTTGCGTGGGTGAGTGGCGTTGCGTGGGTGAGTGGCGTTGCGTGGGTGAGTGGCGTTGCGTGGGTGAGTGGCGTTGCGTGGGTGAGTGGCGTTGCGTGTGTGAGTGGCGTTGCGTGTGTGAGTGGCGTTGCGTGTGTGAGTGGCGTTGCGTGTGTGAGTGGCGTTGCATGTGTGAGTGGCGTTGCATGTGTGAGTGGTGTTGCGTGTGTGTGTGGCGTTGCGTGTGTGTGTGGCGTTGCGTGTGTGTGTGGCGTTGCGTGTGTGTGTGGCGTTGCGTGGGTGAGTGGCGTTGCGTGGGTGAGTGGCGTTGCGTGGGTGAGTGGCGTTGCGTGGGTGAGTGGCGTTGCGTGGGTGAGTGGCGTTGCGTGGGTGAGTGGCGTTGCGTGGGTGAGTGGCGTTGCGTGGGTGAGTGGCGTTGCGTGGTTGAGTGGCGTTGCGTGTGTGAGTGGCGTTGCATGTGTGAGTGGCGTTGCATGTGTGAGTGGCGTTGCATGTGTGAGTGGCGTTGCATGTGTGAGTGGCGTTGCGTGTGTGTGTGGCGTTGCGTGTGTGTGTGGCGTTGCGTGTGTGTGTGGCGTTGCGTGTGTGAGTGGCGTTGCGTGTGTGAGTGGCGTTGCGTGTGTGAGTGGCGTTGCGTGTGTGAGTGGCGTTGCGTGGCTGAGTGGCGTTGCGTGGCTGAGTGGCGTTGCGTGGCTGAGTGGCGTTGCGTGGGTGAGTGGCGTTGCGTGGTTGAGTGGCGTTGCGTGTGTGAGTGGCGTTGCGTGTGTGAGTGGCGTTGCGTGGTTGAGTGGCGTTGCATGTGTGAGTGGCGTTGCATGTGTGAGTGGCGTTGCATGTGTGAGTGGCGTTGCATGTGTGTGTGGCGTTGCATGTGTGTGTGGCGTTGCGTGTGTGTGTGGCGTTGCGTGTGTGAGTGGCGTTGCGTGTGTGAGTGGCGTTGCATGTGTGAGTGGCGTTGCATGTGTGAGTGGCGTTGCGTGTGTGTGTGGCGTTGCGTGTGTGTGTGGCGTTGCGTGTGTGTGTGGCGTTGCGTGGGTGAGTGGCGTTGCGTGGGTGAGTGGCGTTGCGTGGGTGAGTGGCGTTGCGTGGGTGAGTGGCGTTGCGTGGGTGAGTGGCGTTGCGTGGGTGAGTGGCGTTGCGTGGGTGAGTGGCGTTGCGTGGGTGAGTGGCGTTGCGTGGTTGAGTGGCGTTGCGTGTGTGAGTGGCGTTGCATGTGTGAGTGGCGTTGCATGTGTGAGTGGCGTTGCATGTGTGAGTGGCGTTGCGTGGTTGAGTGGCGTTGCATGTGTGAGTGGCGTTGCATGTGTGAGTGGCGTTGCATGTGTGAGTGGCGTTGCATGTGTGTGTGGCGTTGCATGTGTGTGTGGCGTTGCGTGTGTGTGTGGCGTTGCGTGTGTGAGTGGCGTTGCGTGTGTGAGTGGCGTTGCATGTGTGAGTGGCGTTGCGTGTGTGAGTGGCGTTGCGTGTGTGTGTGGCGTTGCGTGTGTGTGTGGCGTTGCGTGTGTGTGTGGCGTTGCGTGTGTGTGTGGCGTTGCGTGGGTGAGTGGCGTTGCGTGGGTGAGTGGCGTTGCGTGGGTGAGTGGCGTTGCGTGGGTGAGTGGCGTGTGTGAGTGGCGTTGCGTGTGTGTGTGGCGTTGCGTGTGTGTGTGGCGTTGCGTGTGTGTGTGGCGTTGCGTGTGTGAGTGGCGTTGCGTGTGTGAGTGGCGTTGCGTGTGTGAGTGGCGTTGCGTGTGTGAGTGGCGTTGCGTGGCTGAGTGGCGTTGCGTGGCTGAGTGGCGTTGCGTGGCTGAGTGGCGTTGCGTGGGTGAGTGGCGTTGCGTGGTTGAGTGGCGTTGCGTGTGTGAGTGGCGTTGCGTGGTTGAGTGGTGTTGCATGTGTGAGTGGCGTTGCATGTGTGAGTGGCGTTGCATGTGTGAGTGGCGTTGCATGTGTGTGTGGCGTTGCATGTGTGTGTGGCATTGCGTGTGTGGCGTTGCGTGTGTGAGTGGCGTTGCGTGTGTGAGTGGCGTTGCGTGTGTGAGTGGCGTTGCGTGTGTGAGTGGCGTTGCGTGTGTGAGTGGTGTTGCGTGGGTGAGTGGCGTTGCGTGGGTGAGTGGCGTTGCGTGGGTGAGTGGCGTTGCGTGGGTGAGTGGCGTTGCATGGGTGAGTGGCGTTGCGTGGGTGAGTGAATGGTTAGCTGTTGCTTATGCGACGTATAGCACTTAATACTAAAGTAGGCAGACCTTCTTAGCCTTTGTGAGAATAATAGCAAAATAAAAATAAAAACCAGATCAAGTCAAGGACGCAAACGGCACCATGCTATTGTTTATTTACTCAGATGATTTGCATAAAAATGTAACTTGTGAGCACGTTTCTCTAACTCTCCAATAATCCCATTACAACACTTTGTACAAATGAGATTGGGACTCATCCTTCCGAAGTCGAGAAAAATGTGCAACGCTGTGTTGAAGTTAATTTTTTTAATTAACAAAATGCAAATAATGTGGAGAGATTTCAAGTGATTCAGGAATGGGCGCCCTTGTAAAGAGAAAGTACGGCCGGCCTGGGCAGTGATAGGGGAGGAGGGAGGAGAAATGCGAGTCACGGCAGCAGCAGCCTTTGATGTGCCTGCCGGCCGGCCGTGAATAATTAGGGGGTGAGAAATGCGCTCGGAGGGCTGCCTTTGATGTGGTAATGCGAGGCAGGCAGGCAGGCGGCTGGTGGCATTGTGCACGCGCTTTTTAGGGCTTGCGCAAGCGCAATGACCTAAAAAGCACATGCACTTGAAGGAATCGCCAGTGGAATCGCCAGTGGATAAACACTGGATAAGCCCCTATAGAGCTTCGCCAGCTATGCGCTGAAGCGCATCAGCAGGCGAGCCCTAAAAACAGAGACTGCAGTTTGCTCATGCCCGGCTTTTGGAAAATCTCAGGAAATATTCATCTGCCAGCGAAGGGCTTAAGGAACTTCATTGGCTGCCAATTAACACCAGAGTGGCTTTTAAAGCGCTCTGTCTGGCACATAAAGCCCTGCATGTGATTGGACCAGCATACTTAAAGGATAAAAATGTTGGTATTGTTGTATTTTAGGAATCTCTGCATCTGATTGCCATCTCCACTGGATTTTGGAGTATAGAATCCAGGGGGCACAGCGCAGGCAGTTGCTGAGGGAGAAGGGTCTCGGATTGTTTTGCCTTGCTAATAAACTTGTTGTTGCACTACAACATGTCTCCTGTGGACCTTAAAAGTGGCGATGAGGATGGGATGTCATTAACTGCTGCTCCATCGAGTGGAGAGGTTTGGAACCAGATCACATCAGTCTTAACTGGAGTCTAACAACCCCTGGGGCATGTTGCTGCTGTTTACGTTGATGGATTAAATTTACAAGCTGCGCGTTCATGAGAAATATGGCCAGTACTTCCTTGGTTACCATTTGGCAGGAGCTTTAGTGATACAGGGAGACAGGAGTATGAGTAGCCTGAATTTGGTCTGCATGTTTTGATTTGAAGTGACGCGAGGCAAGTACATGCTGAATCGCTCGCACCTACCTCGTCATCGTTAAGCAGGTCATGGCTGAACATTGAGACCGTGGCCTTCCATTCTGAGTTGATGTTGTGATGTAATCCTGCAGAGACGCTGCGCCAGCGGAACACTGAAGCTTTGACTCTGCGTTCTGCTCTGATGTTGGTGTGTGACGCAGTCACATATAGGCGCATCGGGCCGAGAGCGCAGCAACGCATCTGACATTGGTTGATGCGTTTGGGTGCCGCAGGTGTATTGAGTGACCGATATTGTTTAACAACGGATTCTGGAAAACGCAGGAGTCATCGATGCTTGGAGGACTGGTGGTTTAAAGAACAACAGAGCACACGGAGTCGGCAGTGATGACCTTACTTATTTCGGTTATTTGTGTTGCCAAGCTATGTACATCACAAGCATGACAACAGTGTCCACTTCAATTGTTTTAATTTTTTATGTTTGTTGTAGGTCTAGTCTATTTTTCCCTTGCAGACATATGTTCTCGCCATTGGTAGATACTGATGACGTGTGTATAGAATGTTGCACAAGTATTTATATGACGTCAGCCTCCAGCTGAATGGAGACAGAGCTTCCTGATTGAACCTGTCAGTCTTTCCTCCTCCTCTCCCCACAAGCTCGTTATTTAAAATAAATACTTGGAAGTACCAGAGGTTTCAATTTGGTTATTTACAAGACACAACAATTGCCGACGAGGACGGGATGAGAATCATTCGACGAGCTTGTGGAAGTTATTGTGCAGCGTGTTAAATACCTTGAGGCAAGTGACGAGATTTCAGTCTTTATATTGATTTGTTTCACGTTTTTTAAAACTCATTCTCTGTTTCATGTGGAGATTCTGAGTACGGTTGAAGACGGTTCTTCCTGTGTGAGGCAGCGTTCTACAAAAGAATATTCCCGTTTGTAGTGATCGTAACTTGCCAGGTTGATAAAAGAAAATTCTCAGGCAAGTTACGAATACTTTTCAATTCCAACAGAATTTTTCATTCTGTAAATTGTTCTTCAATTTGTGTGTTCGCACAGGTAACGGAGTGTATGTGAGGTAATGCAGTGGCAGAATTACAGTTACGGTTTCGTCAGTTCAACTGTCATCTGTCAACCGCCTCAGCTGTGCGGCAACCGGTGACTCATCTTGCTTACGTGACGCCATTTTGAGAGTGTCAGGTTAATATCGGAAACCCCAGCCACACGAGTACGCCGTTCAGAGCCACAAGGTACTTTTAATTACATTCATAATTTCAGCGGAGAGCGATATTGTCCAACCGTTTTCTGTTTTCTTCCAAGATTAAGTATTCGTCGAGGGAAAGTGAACTTTTGGGTTTTTCCACCAATTCAAGCATAGATCGAGAAATAAGTTGTTGTCATGTTGAGGCTGTTTTCATGTAAAATGTTTTCTGGTGCTAACTAAACATTACAACTGTGTGGGGAACTCCTTATATACGAACCCGGTCAGCGCTTTAAGTGCCAAAGATATTTGGTAACGTAGTTTATTGAGCGTCATACATGAATTTTGTGTTAAATTACATATTATTGTATCCATATTGTTTCCAAAAACAGTAATCGTTTTATTACATCTGAGCAAGCATTTGGTAGATATTATTCACATTTAATGTTTACATTAGTGATTGTGTAATAAGGTAGTTACAAATAGAGATATACAATTGAGTTCTATAAAAAAGAAAGAGACATCTGACAGTAAACTGGAAGTTATGGCCACTGAATCCAATTTCAGTGCACCACCATCGGCTTTCCTAAATGAACCTGGCAAACTGGTGATGAAGTGGCGCAATTGGTACAGGGCATTCAAAAATTAT
Source organism: Lissotriton helveticus (assembly GCF_964261635.1). Classification (NCBI taxonomy): domain Eukaryota; kingdom Metazoa; phylum Chordata; class Amphibia; order Caudata; family Salamandridae; genus Lissotriton; species Lissotriton helveticus. The sequence goes on along the minus strand of NC_136065.1, from coordinate 669,136,997 downwards.
TTAGTAGCTATTAATGGCAAAACATATGAACCAGAGCGGAAGATGGCCATTCTTTTTGGACTTTTAGGCGTGGCTGGACAAGAAATTTTCGACAGTTTGCCCGAGTATGAACCAGACCCAGGCCAATTCATTCCTCTTGATGAGTTTCAAGAAGCAGTCAAAAGACTAGAGAAACAGTTTGGTGAGGAGGAAAATATTATGGTGGGCAGACACCGGTTTGCTATGAGAAAACAAAATGAAAACGAGAATGTGGAGGAGTACATTGCGAGTTTAAGGGTTCTGGCTACCAAGTGTGATTTCCAAGATAGAGTTGATGAATACATTCGTGACCAATTTGTTTTCCACTGTTATGAACGTAAAATTCAAGAACGTTTGTTAGCATGCAAAAGACCTACACTTTCCGAAGCGATTGATATCGCAAAAGGCATAGAACGTTCATTAGAGGGGTCTAAAGAATTGTCAAGAGTGGTTAGTTCAAGTTCTAACATAAGTTTTGTGAATGACAGGAAGAAAAAAGAGACCCTTTCGAGTAACACATCTCAATTTGTGTGTTTTAGATGTGGTTCAGGAAATCACAAAGCCGACACATTGAATTGCCCTGCTATTGGAAAGAAATGCACGAGATGTCAAAAGGTAGGGCATTTCGCTGGTGTTTGTGGCACATTTGGCCAGAAAAGGTTCATACCTACAAAAGTGAGTAATGTGGAGGAATTTGATGAGAGCATGTGTTCTAACATTGTGTTAATGGTCGAAGATGAGTACAAAAGTATCAAAGGTCCTTTAGGCACAGCTTATGTTGGAGAAATACAACTTAATGTCACAGCCGATTCGGGTTCACCGATAACGATTATCTCAGACAAAATTTTTTTCAAACATTGGCCACATGTAGATTTATTGTCATCCGATGTGAACCCAAAAGCATTCGGCGAATTTGAAATCAACATGTTTGGGTACTTTGAGGATATTTTAAACATCAAGGGAAGGTGTGTGAAAACAAAATTTCATGTAGCCGAACGAGGTAGGGACATCGTTGGTTGGAGGGATCTGGCTAAGTTAAAAATAAGTTTGAAACCTGGAGTAGATGACCCCATCGTACTTGATGATGGTTTTGTATCAAGTATTGATATAGATATGGTAACACCCAACGACGAGGATATCTCTACAATACTTCGCAAGTATGAGTCTCTATTTGAAGATCGCATAGGATGCGTAAAAGGTTTTGTTCATAAAATTATTCTTAAAAAGGATGCCATCCCTGTCAGACATAAAGTTAGATCCTTACCTATGTCAGTTAAAGAGGAGTTAGAAATGTTATTGGACAAACTTGTCAAAGAAGGCGTAATAGAACCAGCTGATTCAGCTGAGTGGATTTCCGGTATTGTACTAATTAAGAAGAAAAATGGTGAGTACCGTTTGTGCGCCGATTTGAGATCGTTGAACAAGAATATATTAGTGGATTGCTTTCCCCTGCCCAAAATGCAGGAAATATTGGCTGCTACTGCAGGGTCTAAGTATTTTTCACTCATCGATCTCAAGTCGGCGTACCACCAGGTCAGACTTGATGATGATTCCAAAAAATTAACCACTTTTGTCACTCCCGTAGGAGCGTTCAGATATATACGCTTACCGTTTGGCCTAGCATCTTCTGCTAGTGTTTTCCAAAAGCTCATGCAGAATATGTTTGGAGGTATGGACGGTATCCAGAGTTTCCAAGACGATATTCTCATCCATGCAAGTACCATAAGAGAACACAACGCCATTTTAGATTCAGCACTAGGTAAGTTGCAAAAGAAGGGAATGACCGTTTCTAAGAACAAATGTGAATTCCTTAAGACAGAATTGGAATATTTGGGTCACGTTCTCAGTCAGGATGGCATCAAATCCAAATTGAATTTAGTAAAGGCAATTTCTGATGCACCCAGACCAGAAGATAAAGACTCGCTGAGGTCATTTTTAGGTCTCAGCGAGTATTACTCAAGATTTATTGAAAATTACTCCAACATGGTTGAACCATTGAGAGCTATGTTACGCAAAGGTCAACTATTTGTATGGGAAAGTCAACAGGATCAATCGTTTAAAGATATCAAAAAAGCCATTGTACATGCCCCGACTTTAAAGCCATTTGACACCAAAGGGTCAAATATTATCACGATAGACGCCAGTTCGGTGGGCATAGGAGCTGTTTTCACTCAAAAAGTTGAAAAGTATGTGCACACTGTTGCTTTTATTTCACGCAGGTTGTCTAGCACAGAGAAAAATTACAGCACCATCGAGAGGGAAGCCCTCGCATGTGTCTGGGCTGTAGATAAACTTAAAATGTACCTGTGGGGTAAGAAGTTCGAGTTAGGTACTGATCACAAACCTCTCACGTACATGTTTGATGGTTATGGTAGAGGAAATGGGAAAGCTTCAGCCAGATTAGTGAGACTGCTTGCAAAATTGCAAGAATATAATTTCTCTGTTAGACATATAGCAGGCAAGGACAATGTCAGAGCTGATTTTCTTTCCAGGCTGCCCACTCCGAATCCAGAATGCACAGGTGAGGATGAAACTGAATGCGTAGTGTCAAGTATAGAAAGTTTCCAAGGCGTAAACAATGTAATATCGGAAAAAGAATGGATGAAGGCCATGAGTTTGGATCAAGTGTTAACAAAGGTTAAATGCTTCATGTCTACTGCATGTAATCTCACTGCTGACTTAAAGGTTATGTTACATGTTTCTGATGAATTATCTGTCGTTAAAGGTTTCCTCATGAGAGGAGATTTACTTATTCCCCCTTCCAAAATCAGGAATCAGTTCATTGCAATTGCACACAGTTCACACTTAGGATCTACCATGACAAAAAAATTATTGAAAGAACAATATTGGTGGCCTCAGATGGATCTTGATGTTAACCTGTTTGTTGACAGATGTGAAGTGTGTGTAAAGTCAGACAAACGATGGAAACCCAGAGTACAGGAGATGCAACTGGTGTCTATCCCTAGTTCTGCATGGTTTAAGATAGCCATTGACATGGCTGGCCCTTCCAAATTTTACAGCAGAATGCAAAATTTTTGATAGCTGTGAGTGACTACTACAGTAAGTGGATATATTACAGGTTTGTGCATACAATAGACTCAGACTCTGTCATTGACTTTCTGGACACTTGTTTCGCAATTGAAGGAAGTCCCCGTATTATGGTGTCAGACAATGGGAAGCAGCTAACATCTAATAAATTGACCGCCTTTCTGGACCATCACGGCATTCGTCAGGAGAAAACTCCTTTGTATTCGCCCAAGTCCAATGGTCAGATAGAAAGAGTGAATCGTTTTCTCAAAGATGGAATACAATTAGCTGTGGCTTCAAGATTTCCAGTGAAGAAGTTTGTCAAAGAAAGAGTGTTTGCATACAACACAACTCTAAACAGTGTTACAGGTTTTTCTCCGTTTTTTCTAATGAGAGGAAGAAGATGTGACAATAAGATGGTGCCAAAGATTACTTGTTTTGAGCAGTCATTACCTACCACCGTTGCTATGAGTGATGAGCAACTTGAAGTCAGGAAGAATATTGTTGACTGCCAAGTGAAGGCCAAAGTATATCACGACAAAGTACATAGAGCTGTTTTCAAAGAGTTCTGCAAGGGAGAATGGGCTATAGTTAAGAAACCCAACAGTCAGCTCAAAGGGGAGTCTAAATATTTCAACCCAGATGAAATTGTTGACGTTTCAGATAGCGCAATCTGTCTTAGGAATCTGGGTTGGCGCAACAAGAGCGATGCCATAAAATTAAAGAAAGATCAAGTTGAGTTATGGTTTAAAGGTATGACTAACAAAGCAGTGTGTGAAAGTGATGAATTTTCGTGGTTTGACACATATACAGGTGAAGGAGACTATGAGGATATTGTATCTAATGAGCAAACCTGTCAATATCCTGTTGCTCAAAGTTGTGAAGATGAAATCAAAGTGCCATACATGGATACTGTAACTGACACAGAGGGTGAATTGTATAATGACAATGTGTTTGGTAACCTAGAAAATGATGAGGTTGCATCTAGTCAGGAGATCCCCACACCCAGTAGTTCAGGAAATGATAACGCAGGGTGTCATGGAGGATGGGAAGGTTCATGCACTAGGTATGGCAGAATTTCCAAGTTACCTGAGTCCTTGAAGGCCTATGAAATGAGTTAATTGCTGTTTTTCCATAAGTAAGGGAGATGTTGTAGGTCTAGTCTATTTTTCCCTTGCAGACATATGTTCTCGCCATTGGTAGATACTGATGACATGTGTATAGAATGTTGCACAAGTATTTATATGACGTCAGCCTCCAGCTGAATGGAGACGGAGCTTCCCGATTGAACCTATCAGTCTTTCCTCCTCCTCTCTCCACAAGCTCGTTATTTAAAATAAATACTTGGAAGTACCAGAGGTTTCAATTCGGTTATTTACAAGACACAACAATGTTGAACACAAACTACTTTTGTTGTTAATTTCATGTAATGTAATGAGTGAGGACACATGCTGAACAGTGTGGCACTTATAACATGGTTGTAGCGTTCTTATCTTAGTGAACTAGTGGGAGTTAGGCAGCATATTGGACATCTGGCTAAGGTATTTGTTATTATCCTTTTGGACATTGTGTACTGACATGGATGCCACATTGGTGTTAGCTCTGCCCAAATGTTTACAAAGTCCAGGGATTCCAGCCATTGTGTGAGGATTGTTGCAACTCGTTTGAGATGTATCTTGAAGCCATAGGGGGGAAACCTTTTGGCATCTCACAAACTTGCTTTGTTAAAACACAATTTAGGAGTAGAAGGTAGGAAGGTGTTAAAGACACTACCTAAACACATATGTTCCATTTCTACTATTCAGGAGGGTGAAGGTGAGGAATATGAAACGGGTGTGACAGTTTTTTAAATAATTTGAAGAAGAAGAGTCTTCAGAGGGAGAACAAGACAATGGTGTAGAGGTGTTGGTGATTTGTGAAAATGAAGTGAATTAAATATCTGAAGGGTATCAACCACCAAAGTGCACATTGACGATGAACAAAGTGAATGTATCAATGTGGGCAGATTCATATTCTCCATACACAATAATTGACAAGAGGATGTGGGAAAGTATAGGTATGTATGAGTTATCACCACCAGATATTGAACCTGAAGGGTACTGTGGCACTAAATTACCGGTGTTGGGGTATTTCATGTGTCGCCTGTTTTACAAAGGCAGGAGAGCACATGGAAATGTGTATGTAGTAGAATATGGTAGAGCTCTATTAGGATGAAAAGAACAAAGAGACTTGGGCATAGTGCTTGATCCCAATCACCCTTATCAAGTATTGTTAACCCAAGATGCCGAAAGATCAAAGTGGCATATGAAGTATCCTGAATTATATAGTAGCAAACTTGGATGTCTAAACAAATTTGAGCACCGCATAGTGTTGAAGGCTGGATGCATTCCTGTTATACACAAAGTCAGAAATGTGCCGTTTGCGTTGCGTACACAACTTAAGGAAGAGTTCGACAGATTGTGTTAGGTCAAAGTTATTGAATCAATAGAGGCGTCGGAGTGGCTCAGTTCCATATTTTTGGCACGCAAATCTAATGGCAAAATTTGCATGTGTGTGGACTTGAGGGACTTGAACCGTAACATCTGGGTGGATCGTCATCCTTTACCACGCATTAGTGAGATGGTAGCTAGCATAAAGAATGCCAAGTATTTTTCCTCAATCGATCTATCCAATGCATATCACCAGGTAAAGTTACATTGTGATTCCAAACACTTGACGTTGTTTATATCGCCTGAAGGAGTATTTCAATTTTTACGTATGCCATTTGGGTTGGCATCCACAGTTTTTCAAAGACTCATGAGCAGTATCTTAAGGGGTGTTGCAAATGTAAGAGTGTTCAAGAAGACATTTTGGTTTGGGGCGAAAACATGAACCATTGTGATGGTTTGTTGTACTATGTCCTAAAGAGGTTGCAAGATGCTGGATTGACTGTGTGTGGGCATATGTTATTGGGCGACGGTGTCAAGCCCAAGAGGAATCTGCATGATGCCATTGGGGTTACCCCTTTGCCATCAAACAAGGAACAATTGTGTTCCTTCCTAGAGCTAGCTGAATATTACTCAAAATTTGTTCAGCACTTCGCAAACAAGGTGCACAATATGAGATTTTAATGAAAAGGGGAACACTTTTTGTGGTCTGATAAGTGTCAACAGGCATTTGAAGGAATAAAGGCAGACATAGTGAAGGCAGTGGCTCTCAAACCATATGATCCTCATGACAAGCCCATGTAGTAGTGGATGCAAGTGCATTTGGATTAGGCACTGTACTCATGCTGACAAAAGGAAGGGATGGAGCGTGTAGTAACTTTTGCTTCATGTACACTCAAAGATGCAGAAGCGACTTATTCTGTCATCGAAAAAGAAGCTTTGGCCCGCTGGTGGGGTGTCAATTTCTTTAAAACCTATGTGTTGGGAACACATTTTGAGCTTAGAACTGATCTTATTGACATCTAGAATTGTGAAATAGCTTTACTGTTTGCAAGAATATGACTTCCAACTGAGATATATGCCAGTACACAAAAACATTAATTCTGATTGTTTATCTTGTTTGCCATTACAATATCAAGAGGAAAGTGGTGAGAAGGAGGAAAATGAAGAATGGTTGGTTGGTGGCAACTGTTGAAGAATCTTGTAAAGGGGCTGTGAGCAAGGCTGAGTGGATCAGGCAGTTGAGAAGATGATGTGATGCAACATATAATAGCGTGTTTGACCAACAACACAGGACTAGAAATGTTGGTAAAATGGGGTCTCACAGATTATAGAATGGTGTGGCCAGAATTATCGGTTGTGGGTGGTGTCATTATATGGGTGGACAAGTTAGTGGTACTTCAGGACTACGCGTCAGACTTTTGGAATTGTTGCACGAGGGACCCAGCGGCATGTCTGGTATGAAGAGGAGAGCTAGATGCGATTTTTGGTGGAAAGGTATGGACAAGGAGATAGAGAGATGTGTAGATGTGTATGTAATTGTGTGGCATGCATGTTCAGTGATAAGTCGCATAAGTCAGAGGAAACGGCTATATCATCCACCACTATAACAGACAGACCCTGGCAAAAAGTGGCAGTGGATAGTTGTGGTCCCTTTAATGCTAGGAGCATTGACAACACATATGCCATAGTTCTGGTGGATTATTTTACCAAGTGGCATGAGGTTGTATTTGTGAGGGAGACAAAGTCTTCCAATGTGATAGACTTGTGTGAAAATGTGTTTCTCAGGGAAGGATACCCCAAATGTCTCATTACAGACAATGGACCACAATTTGTTGCCAGTGAGTTTGAGAGATGCTTGGTAAAGTCAGGGGTGGCACAACTTACCACAGCAGTCTATAATCCCAGAGAAAACTGTCTGGTGGAGAGATTCAACCATGTGTTAAAAGGGTGTGTACAGTTGGCCGATGCAGGTGGTGAAGAGTGTAAAAACACTATGAAGGAGATGTTGTGGAGTAATCGGAACACACCCTACACCGCCACAAAGGAAACTCTGTTTAGTCTTCTTAAGGGTGGTCTATCTGGTACCAAGGTGACACCAGCATGGATGCGCAAATCAGGTTTCACGGGTGTAAGAAGGGACGATTTGGTGTGCAGGATGCAAAATGACAATGTGGATGCTGGATTTACATTCGGATGCTTAGAAGGTTTGAGCATATTCAAAGGCAAGTTGTAAGCCTTGATGCCCAAAGCTAGATGTGTCTGAAGGCAGCAGGCCCCCGACATACATCCATTGTCATGAAGTAGAAGGGAATAGTCTATGGATACCCCGAGCACCAGACGCCGGAGATTGGAGGGCACACAGTGCCAGTGAGGTATCTGTCAGCAGGAAATTGGTGAAACTTTTGGATCAGGTCAACCATCTCTAGATTTTCACAAGTTGCAGTGCTGTCATAAACCATAATTTTGGTATCCAGAAGGAACCGTGTTTAAGGCCACACACAGACCTTATCTTTAGTCCTGAAGAAGACCCTCCCAGACGATAACATTAACGCTCTATTGTCCAGGGGTCGAAACGTCGACGTATGCCATCAAGTGTCAATGATCACCCATAATAATACAGAATAACTAGACTATTTGCTAGTTGGGTTGAATCACTTTTCTATATATTTCACACTATGTTTAAATGTGTGTCTTGAGTATGTTTATTCGTTATGTATATATTGTGCTGTGATATGTAAATATATTCTTTGTTTCCACTTCACATCACCAAATCAAGTGTAAATATCTAAATATCTAAGTGTATATATGTGTGTGCATATATTTGTTTTGTTCTCATGTTTTGAGTATGTTTCTTCCATTTAATTACTATAAAATCATATACCGATTCAGGAGTACATGATTGTCATTTGTTTGGACATAAATTGGATATGCTTCATTCAATGCTAGTCCCATCTTAATAGAGGGACCAATTTTACGAATAATTTTTCTCGCTTTCTAAAGTTAATAGGTGGCAGAACCACTGTTTACTTTACCTATTTATGGCAGCATGATAACAATGAAGTTCACCCAGCACAACAACATTGCCCACACATTTGAAATTATAGATTGGGTCTTGAAAAAATCCCATGAGTATTGGCGAAATTACACATTTTACAGTTTATGTGACCATTCTTACTTACAATAGCTTTTGGCCCTAAAGTCTAAAAGTAAATGGAATGTGTAAGTGTTTGGCTCTTAGGGCCTGACTATGAGTTTGGCAGTCCTGTGGTGCGAACCCTGGACCGCCAGACTGATGGCCCGCCGGCCATATTACGAATACGGTGGTGGGACTGTCACAGAACCGCCGCAGCTGCCGGAGATCATGGATTCCATCTCGGTGGCACAGCAGTCAGAGGCCTGAATATGTTTGCCGGGGCCGCTGCGACCCCGCCGAGCTTATTAGGAGTTTCCTGATTGGCTCACTTTCAGTGGTGGTTAACCCTCCATAAAAAGTGCGGCGGTGAGGAAACGTACTCCCCTGATGCCCCAGGGCAATTGGATGAATGCAGGGGAGCACATGGTGTGCCTCCCTGTCTGCATGCACCCCCTTTCCTGCACATCATGAACTTTACAGTCCACGCCGTGCAGGAAAAGGCTTTGGCATTCCCATTGTGGTGCCTTCTGAATAGGACTGCCCGCCAGACCAGGAGAAAACTCCTAATCTGGTGGACGGTCTGACTACGGGTTTAGTGTTCCTGGAGTGGGGCTGTGGTGGTCCTCTCCAGGACCGCCAAACTCATAATCAGGACCTCATAAATATGACCACACTCTTAGGGTGGCAGCTAATTTTCTGATGGTGACCCACGTTTCCGGACAATATGTGCAAATATATCTGTATTTCAGGTTGAAGTTATTTTTAGGTCTTTAATATAGTTTAAGCTGCCTCTCCCGACTGCTGCTGTTTTTTTTATTATTAATCTACAATATACATATATATAGGGGCTTTTGGCCAGTGGTCTTCATCCATTATTGTGTTAAATGTTTATTCTCACTTTGCTTACGTTCACCACAGCCTACAGGGAATTGGGTCAGCCCACTCCAGCCATTGGCTCCCCTCTCTACGAATGAAGACATTTTGTTTGTGCATTAGGTGCACATCAGACATAAAAATAGTCAGCTTCAGTGCTAGATTCGAGGGGCATTGTGTACTTTATTTTATTTTAAAAGTTTAATCTCTCTATATATTTTTTCCACATTTTTTTAGGACTCTCGGGCTCCCCAAACACTATTACTGAACCCTCACAACCATTTGCAGTGTGCCACATCTCGTGGGGGCACTGCTAGTGGCAGTGATCTTGAAATAGGCTTTGGCATTCTTTGTTAATAAGAAAGAATGCCAGACACCAATCAAAAATGGCCAACCGTGCACCAGGGGTGCGCTCAGCTGTTCTCTGAAGTATCGTCAGTTTCAAATTAAATATGTCTTGGAAGTGATTTACCTTTAATATTTTAAGCATGAAAGTAGTTAGATTCCAAAAAACATGAAAGGTTTTTCCAAAACTGTAGACATTGAGATTCCTCAAAAATAACTGCTGCTCCAAAACATCATCATAACATGAATAATAAGGCCTTAATTTATAACGCCTACATTGGCCACTTCTGCCATTTCAATGCGCTTTTCAATAACAGGTCCTGCAATAATTCTAGACATAAAAAAACAGCAAAAAAATCTACTCGTGCTCCCGCCAAAAGGCCTGACAAGTTTTGCGATGTCGGTAAAGCTGCATTTCACTTCAGTACAGAAATGTTTTACACTTTAACGAACCACTTTGTGTCTTCCTATGTGGGGATGCATTGTTCTAATTTGTGTGTAAATGAGAATGGCATTCACAACGTCAAATTACTTTCTATTGGGTTTGAAATAGGGCCGCCTCTCGGATTCTAAAGTATCCCTTTAAACCTCCATAATTTGAATTTATTTACATGGAAATTAAGCGGTCATTATAAGCCCCACAGACCCTTCCCGAACAAGCGACGTCACACTGTGGAAGTGTGAACTGGGCGCGTTTTACCAGCGCGAGGCGACAGGTTAGACCCTTCAGGTAAGGTGTCCCGGGCGGGCTGAGGAGAAAGGACGCCCCAGGAGGTAGAAGAGGGCGACTGCACTGCCGCGGGGCATGTCTGGGCTTGAGATTTCCCCAAGCCTTAGCCTTTTCTGTTCTTTCCCTTTTGTTTATTTTATTTATTTATTTGCTTGCGCGTTAGTGCTAATAATATTAGTTTAAACATGTTGTTGGCTATTATTAGTGTCGCTGAATGTGTCCATGGTTGCGCTACATGTATGTATATTCAATTTTCAGTTATTTTATGATTTTCGTGACGGTGTCATGTTAATTTCCCATATGGTCGCACATTTTTCATTTTTAACTATTCGCATTTTCGAATAGTGTGTGTGTGTGTGTTTTACATGCAGTGCTTAGAAACAAGTGCATATATATTGGGCATGATGTTTATAATGACGAGCCAGTTTGATGGAAACAAATGGAGAGTATTTCTTCCGCTTTTTGTGAAGAGACATTTTGCATAATCATACAATCTTCACGGAATTTTCAGATTGAAAAAGCCACTATAGTGCCACAACGCGTCTATGTAAATGTAAGGCAACATGTAATAAAGAAAGGAGACTCTCTCTCCCTAGAATGCAAGGACTCTTTGGTATTCAGGAGGAGTGGTTAAACAGCCGCCGTCGGTAGGGGAGTACCTGCCAGGGCGGTGACGTGGGGAGTGGGAGGGGCAGGGTGGGGGTAGGTAATGTATGGATAATGGAGGTTTGCAGGTAAGTAAACATTTAAATAAATCAAACGAATTTCGTTGCGCGCACTGCATTGCATTTGGGGATGCAGTGCACGCAACGAAACTCGTTTGATTTATTTATATGTTTACTTATCTGCAAACCTCCATTATCCATACATTACTAACCCGCACCCTGCCCCTCCACCTCCCCACGCCACCACCCCGGCAGGTACTCCCCTACCGACGGTGACTGTGGTTAAATTAGACTCACAGCGGTGACGTCCTTCCTTACACCACCTGCGCTCAGGTACAGTCCGGCAACTGCAAAAGTGAGTGGAAATATATATTCCCTGTCCCCATGCTCCTCCCATGGATTTTGATGTAATCCCATATTTACTAAGGGCAGTACACCTGGGGTGGGTTAAAATGCTACGCCTTCCCAACAAAGGCATAACAAGGAGAACTATCTTAATTTCACCTTGTTATTTCCTCCTATGCATCATTCTGTAGCACATATAGAAAGAGGAAAAGGCCTCTAAGGATTGTTTTTGTGTGGAAAGGTGTCCCTTCCGGCACAAAAACAATCCTGCGTGTAACACAGGTACTCTTTCACCATGGCACAAGGAAGCCTGTGCTGGCGCTAGGCAGCACTCAATACACAAGGGGATGGGGGGAGCGCAGGATTGCACCATGCCTGCTCTCTCCCTGTCACGAAGTACAACGCAGCCAGATAAATCTGCCCCTTCCTGTCTCTTTGTCTCACTTGTGCAGATTATTTCTCATCTCTGCCCTCTTCCTTTATCAATGCTTTCTTATCTTTCTCCTCTTCCTCTCCCTTTGGCTCTGTGTCAAATTCGGATTATGAAAAAAAAGTGCTAATGCCAGCACCTGCCCCGCTGTTACTAATTAAGTATCAGTGGCAAGATCACAATGTCTAGTTTTTGCAAGTTCAAAGGCTATCACCAAGCAGACCAGACAGTGTATTTTTAAAATGAAATGCAATAAAGGGATGTAATTAAGATCTTAAACATCCAGCCCAGAATAAGATAGCAGAGTTAGAGAAACAGAGGCTTTATTAGATACATTAATGCTGAAATGCAATAATGTTGTGTGGAATGGTGCCAGTCTGGAATGTAGATGGGGCACAGGGAAGTACTAAATGCAGCAACGCCAACCTTGTTTACTCACTTGCTGGAGTGGGGTGTAGTGTCAGAATAGTGGACACATTTTCACATAGTTACACTTCATAACGAAGTACAAGTTGGGGTGTGGGGCACCTGGAAGCCCCTAGGTCTGATCTTGGTGATAGAGATGTTAATTGAATAATGCATCAAGTCGTTTTTGGTGAATTACCTTAAAGCAGGTACAGTCAGATGGAGAGAGTGATTTAAATGAAAGAAGCAAACTTGTTGGGTTCTACGTTGATTTCGGGATCATCTCTAATATATATTGGTCAACCCAGTAGATGCCTATGCAGGGGCATAGCTATCATTGATGCAGAAGGTGCAGTTGCACTAGAGTCCACTGCCCAGTAGGGGGTCATTGAAGATTGAAAATTGCCTAAATACTACCCCAATGGCAGTCAAAGAGGCCATTTTCTTGCTTGCACCAGGGCCCATGGAAAACTTACTACGCTAATTTCAATCAAACTAAGCTTTTTTGGTTCAATCTAAACCTCAGAGACTGGCAGTCGGAGATACATTGGAAGTGCAGGTTCTGCACCAAGAATTCTTAAGGAGAGACGCAAGAAGCAAAATTAGTATTGGGAGGACAGGCAGGGGAAGAGGTCAATAATAAAGGAACTGAGGTATGTAAGGACTGTGGGTAACCGTATTTCCATACAGTGCAATTGTGATAAAATGAGACATGATGAGAGGATGCTTAGGTGCCTTACAATCCAATTCTAGGTGCATCCCTGTATGACATAACAATATAGAAACTCTGGTGGTGTTTGGGAAAGACACACATTTACAAGAATAAAGAGGTCAAGGTGGGGAGTAAGGTCGTTTGCACATCTGGTGCCCAAACTCTGGAATAGTATGGACCCAGAGTTGCGACTGACTGATAACAAACAGTCCTTTAGAAAGAAACTCAAGACTTGACTGGTCCCTTAAACACCCACTCCAGATAGCTGTCCTTACCTGTTATAGTGCTGGGTTGCCCGCGGGTAGCCATGCGCTCTATATAAATCCCTAAACCCAAACCACAAACAGATTGCAAAGGGGCGTTGGAAAAGCACAGGGAAGGAAGGCTTGGAGACAAGCTACCCTATGATAAAACAGAATGCAGGTTAATGGGCCCACTAGATGGGACTTTCATTTCTCATGTGCCTTCAAATAACATTCATCTCTAAAACATCCAGGTGGAGACTTGGCATGTATTCCAGATTGCTGAATTCTCTCCAGTCCTCGGCCACGTAACTGAATGTTCAATATATGTCAACAGGGTGACATATCGTGACTATATGCTGATCAACAGCAATTTCACTCTCCATTGAAATGGAACTGCAAAACAGTTTATGATATCCCAAGCTCCATGGAGAGACAGGTCTATCTATCTATCTATCTATCTATCTATCTATCTATCTATCTATCTATCTATCTATCTATCTGTTTATTTATTGATATAGATTTCATCAGAGATCAACAATATATACAGTTTATAAATAATCACATAAAACTGCACTGTGGGGATCACAATACAAACGTACAGTTAATACATAGAGTAAACGATTTAAAACTCATAGATTGTAATGCACAAATTCATGGGGGAGATCATAATGCAGACGTACAGTACATGTTAGAATTGATTTTAAAAACGTGTACAGATTGTTACATATGAATTCATCAGGAGGTGACTTCACTAAGGCAATCAAATCATTAGTTTTAAGTACAATATATCTAAAGGTTTTAAAAACGATTCCTAGCTTCCGTCACTGTCTTACAAGGACAAACAAAAAGTGCATGATTCATATGCTTACAGAGTTCACACGCTCCGGTCATATCCCCTTTAGGAAACCAATGCTTTTTAGAAGTGCTTAGAGGTAAAATGCTTAGTCTGAGCATAATAAAAAAAAAAAAACACCAAGTTCCCTGTTCCAAAGTAAATGACAGATATTTTTCATTCTGCTTAAAAGATTGGCTATCATCATAGGGCTTGTAAATTCCTAGCTGTGAACAATGTGTAATGTCCTGTGTGTAACACAGTCTGGCCTTCACATTTTTCAAAAACAGTTTCATTGTGCTGGTGTCCATAACTGCACGTGAGCAATAGTAAACTAAAATGTTACTAGTGCAATCTTAAAATTATTACTAAAAGTATAAATTCCTCTTTCATCTTTGAGAGTTTCATACCTTAAGAGAGCTCTTAGTGTGCATTCTGTTGGGTGAAGCAGATTGTAGTCCCATTTGACCATCATGGAGTAGAGTAGAGGTTCCTACACCTAACTTAGAGAACCCACTACCCTCCTTATTTCTTTTTATCCTAGGTAAGGTACTCAACAGAATAAAAGTTTTTCAGAGGACACCTTAACCTATTTTAAATCACATTGCATACATCTACACGAGACTAGGCCCCCTCACCCCCACTGCACCCTTACGGCGAGGAATAAAAGATCTCCGATAAAGAGCCCCTTCATGGGTGCCCGTTGGGCATTGCAGCGCCGGCCCAACGAGGAGCAGGCTCAAATGATGAAGCATGACACCTAGCTTGCTGGGTGTGAGAGCCCTCATTCCAAATGGAGGAATTCCCCATCTCCTGCACTATCACGACCCCTGTTTTACTTTCTCCACCAAATACAAATATCTAGGTGGTTATTGGTGATTACTTTCTCACCCAGGAACTGCGTACTATTCCTTTTTTGTTACATAGTCCCATCTAATCACATTTGCTAAAGATCTGGTGTAGGCGCTAGGGTGGGAAAGCTCTAGTCATAATGCTTGGACGGGGCTGTTTGACGCAGGGAGACTATCTTCTGTAAAATCTTCCCTTCTAGTACATTTTAAACTGACTTTTTATTTATTGGAATATGTTCAAGGGCATAGGATAGAATGGGAGGTTTCTTTGCTCGATAAGGGTCTAAAGAGTCTTAAAATGCTTCAGTAAAATCTTTTTAAAGCACCGACGTGAGCAGTGGCCTTGAGACGTATATGTGAGAGATGTGGGAAGTATTTTCTATGGTCTGGGAGAACACCCTACCCAAGAATGTATATAAAGTTGCTACCTCTACGAGCCTTCCACCCAACCTCCAGTTAAAAGGACAGTACCACCTCTTTCCTCTAAAAGATAGTTTTGGAAATATTTATCTTCAAGAAATCATCCTATGCATATTTGAAAAGGACATCCAAGTTCTGCTGATGTCCATAGCTATAAGGTCGAAAATTACTACATCATTAGCGTGCATTAGAGTATGCACATTATGAAGTGCTATTTGTAGAGTTACATTTTTATATTATTAAACAGACTGGTAAATCACTAAGGAATAACGAAAATAAAAGTTGGGATAGAATATCTTAGTAGTCGGTCCCTTGTTCTTCCTCATTAAGACTCTGCGCCTAGTCCCTATGGATCCCCATTCTCACTAGTTACCTCTAGAGGGTTGGTCTATCAACCCTGTCGAAAGCAGTAGAAAAGTCTACAAATGTCTGTCTGTCTTTCATGCAAAAGTGGCCCAAATACATAAGATACCTTTACAAGACAATAGGAATTGAATTACTGATGACAGTCAACAAATACAGACTTATAGTTATCACAACAGTGCAGTTAGTTTAATTCAGCGGAAACTGGGCAATGCAGCTTGGTAATCAGAATGGAATGGAGCAGGCACCGCCTTAGGTTAAGTATGTTTAAAGTGGAGGATTTCGAGTTATTTTTTAAAGGTAGTGAGATAACGGGTGGGCAAAGAGCTGTTGAGCGCCAGCTTTCAACTGCACTTCCTTAGGCCTGGGCGTAGTTTGCGTTATTTTGCTACGCGAAACTCTGCAAAGTTACAAAAAACTGTGCGAAGTTCCGCAAGTGCAAACGTGTGCAGGTGTGGTCCTCAGCACTCATTTTCGGGGACAGAAAATGATGTTTCATATTAGACTTTGAACTAGAGCAAGAGAATGAAAGGTAAAAAGGAGGAGGGGCAAGCTACGAAAAAATGGAACACAGTGAGAGAGCACAGGCATAAAAGAAGCTGCAAGTGTGAGGTAAAGAAACAGGAAGTGTACGGCCGTGGATGGAAGAAAAGTGGACGGAATCAAGGATAGACAGCCTTGGGGTTGGACAACCACAACGGGCCGGTAAAGAAAATCTTGGACCCCTCTACTTAATTTATGTACATATCTTTTCAAAATCGGAACTGATACATCTGTAAAGTGCAATATAAATAATGATATCGTTTTCACAAGATACACGTGTGGAAGACCTGACAGGAGAGAGAACCGCGTTAAGAGACAACCATTTTGGGGCATGTAAAAGTTCGCACCCCTGCTTTACAATGTTTATGGTTCAGGCTAGGGTGGTTATGGAATGGAAGTGTCGCAATATGTATTCCCTTGGAGTTTTTTTGCCCGCGGCACCGTCTTCCTCACGAGTCCCCGGCGCCGGGGAATCCTTTTCAACCCCCCAGGGAGGTGGGCCTCTGCCTGACATAATCCAATCAAATCCGCCCTGAAAGGATGTGGATTGCGAGGCGAGGCTTTCTATAGGCCTGTCTGGCGGGTACCCAGAATTGGGACGAGAGCACCTTGGGGTGTGGACCGGGCAGTGCTTGAGCTGTCTGGGGCAGAGGGCACAAGTTCAGCACGGGTCAGTGGAGAGAGAACATGGCGGCGGCTAGGACAAAGGTGGCACACGCTGGGCATCGCGTATAGACCAGTCTGAGTAATGCTGAACGCTGAATGACAACATTCAGAGCTTCCCAGACACTAGGCAAAGCCAGGAAAGCGGCCAGATTTCTGCGGCATGCGGTAGAGCGCACAGTGTGACCTGCTGCTGAAATATGAGCCCGCGTGTCATGCTCGGGGTTCTGGGGGTCATACATCCCTCGCCCTTTCGATGGTTGTGATTTATCCACAGATTCCCTACCATGATCCTACTGAGCAGGCTTCACAGCATTCTTTATTCATATTTATGAGTGGTGTAAAAAGTGTCCTTTAAGTCCCATAGGTCACTCATCCCTCCTCTTTCTGTACACCTGTGTCTGTCGCCTCGCTCGGTCTGTCCATAATAGCGCTTTTCCTATTCTTTAAGAAAATGAAGGGTCTAAACCCCATTACTCATAAGAATGTCACATGCGAGAATCACTTCCCATAATTCACTGGAGGTCAAATATTGAACCAAAGTCTAGAAAAATGAATGTTTGCATTTTTAACGTGATATGTGTTGTAGTATAGCATTTGTAGCGGTTGCTATTACTATCCCTTTGTGAGGCGCTATATATATAATGTAGATATCATCATGCAATACTGCAGCCTTGCTGTTCTGATGATACTCACTTTGGCTCAGTTATTTGTTATATTAACGGCAGTATCCAGTTGTAGCTGTATTGGTCTTTAATGCAGACTCCTCTGTCTGCCTGCCTTTACTATATTTGGCTCTTATTTTTGTACGGCTGTCTGTCAAAAACCCCTTAAGGCAAATCTTGTTATATGCTGGAATTATTTTCCGAAATTCACACAGTGCGTGTATTGCGTGTTTGTCTTATGTAACAAGGGATTCGGCATATTCTATGTGTAGTGTTTGTATCCTGGTCCCATAATGCAGTCTTGGAGCCTGGTGATAACTTACTTCATCCTTGCGGTAACTGTTTAGTATGGACTGAGACCTATTTCTCTGCAGCACCACAGAAGCCTAAGACACGGTTTTTTATCCGTCTCTAGCGCTTTGGGGAATGTTGTTACACAACAGGGTTTTAAAAACCTATCATTCGCGGGAATTTTGCCACACTTTATTTTTCCTAGTTTACGTTAAGTAACATTTGTTAGCGATACGTAGAAAAAAATCGTAGTAGTCTTTTTAGTGCCATTTATACTTTATGATTTTTATGCTGCAACATTAGTTTTATGCTGCCAAAGATCACAGCATTCCTTCTTTAGCCGCCCCTTTATACACACATTGGACATATTTGAGGCCCAGAGTCCGCCACTAATCAAATAACTATACTGGATCTGGAACCCAACGACATAACATGATGAATAATTGAATGGGGCGTTCCACTATAGTTAATAATAGAAGATATATACCCAATTGGGAGGTGGGGTGGGCTGTGATATTTTGTAAGCAATATTTCGGCGACGATATTGATGTAAAACGATATTTCGAACTCCAAATTTCTAAAACCAAAAGGGCTAGCATCAGCTAGTTGTTACCCTCTGCCCCCTGGCCTCCCCTATCAATGAATGGATCATGCCGTCTACTTTACCTGGCTGCATGTACAATTCCAAAGATATTTCAGGCACAGAGAAGGTCCACATATAGGCGGGAGGGTGGTGGTCTCTCGCAGACTTCCTCAGTGTATTGTACCCTTCACGAGTTGAACGTCACGAACAGGATATGATTTCAAATCATATGGCACAGAACAGTCATAGAAAACCTCACCAGCACGTCCCGCCACCAATCTCCACCAAGACGTGTTTCACACCCAACGCTCCCAAAAGTAGGTGTGAAGTGAAGAAGCCAGAGGCCTTCCCTCGAGGTCAGGCCCAGAGACGTCGTATGTCTGCGTCGGGCCTTTGAGGTCAGACACCGGCGCCACATGACCTGCAGGAACATGGCCGGCCTTTAGCAGGTGCAAGTTGGGCCACGCCCAGGGCGCCGACCTCCAGGTGGGTGCAGGCGCTGCCTGCGGAAGTCTCGCGCAGACCTGGGACACATAGATAATTGGATAGGAGACATGCGGTTTGGCCCGGGACATAATCGGGCCAAAGGCCAGCTGTGTGTCCGGAACCAGGCACCCCCACGGCCGGTGGAGCTCGTTGGGCCTTTCATATAAGCTGCTGCCTGGACTATGCTCACAGCACCTGGAGGAAAGTGCTGATGGTTTGTGCGTGCTGTATTCATGTGTATGGTTTACATAGCACCTTACAGACCCGGTCGAGGATAAGGGTGCTTTGAATAGGAAGACATCATTCAAATTCTGTTATTCCTCTGTTCGGTCCTCAATACCTATTCACCCATCCCCTGATCCCTCCTTCCATGCTCTTATCTCTACTCCATCCGTTTTTTCTCCTCTTCCTATCTGTAATGTCTTCCCGTTTCTGGGTTTCTGTCAGCCCACGCATCTTGTGAACTTTCTCATTACCTAACAGCCGCTGGGGCTTTCTCTTTTTTGCTTTTATTCTCTCTCTCTCGCTAATCTCTCTTTCCCATTGTTCGGCCTTCCTTTGCACCTGCCCTCTTTCGTCTTTCCCCGCTGCCTCGCTACCTCCGCATCTCGCGCCCTTTCTGTCAAGAGAGGAAAGATAAAGATACATTGAGAGAAAGAGGGGGCGGTGAGAGGGACGGTGTGAAAGACATATCTCCTGCTGTCACGAAAGGGTAGACGAGTCTTAATGATAAAGTAGTTTCTGCAGGTGTTCTGTTTCAATGCACTGTGTGCCTGCGTGTGCTTGCTCTGAATCGTCACACATTCTGACAGGGCCCCGCTTATTTTTGCATCGGAATCTGAAGACAGAGCTGTAGCTTTGAGGATTTGCAGAAAGCGCCACATCCGCGTGTGATTTGAAAGGGTGTCGGTAAAATGTCGGTAATCCCATCCGCAGGCGGGGACATATTAGCGGCTAATGTCCTGTCAACGCCGAGTGCGGCGTCTCTCCTGCACGTGTTCACTAAAGCGCAGCGTCTACAGCCGGCATGACCTCGCTTCAGCTCTCAGTCAAACCTCACTGTACTTTAATGCCCCTCTTCAACCGCGATCCATGTCAACCAAAAGCCCTGGGATGCAGAAAATAGCTCAAGAGGCGAAGGCGCCTGCTGCAGGGATTTGTGTGACCCCGAGATTTGCAGTAGCATAGCTCAGCGAGTTAAGCCCCGTGTGTGGCGAGTTAAGCCCCGTGTGTGGCGATCTATTCACAAACTGTAGGACTCCGCTACTTTACGTATTGGACTTACTCATTTATCATTTCGCGAAAAGCGTATAATTGGGTCATGTAAGCAGCGGCTACAGCCTAAATGTTTAAGGACAGTGGGGCAGATTTACAAGGCCCTTGCGCCACTTTTGCGTACTTTTTAACATGGGAAAAGTGGCGCAAAAGTGGCGCAAGCGCCATGTAAATCTGCCCCAGTATATTTTCTTCTAAGGCGCTCTAAAATGGGCCGTTTTATATGATCTCTAAAGTGGTCTTGGGTGCATACATAGGCAGTAATGGAGCACACATTTCTACCATAAATACACCTGACTGCAACACATCATTTCTTTAAATAACACCGCAATGATATTGTCGCCAGTGGCACCGCAGATAACTTGACAATCATCACAGAGCCTTGACAGGGGCCAGTGAGTGGTTCTCACTTTAGGGGTATGCGTATACCACCCACCTATCTACTGAAGTTCAAAAGCCCCATAGTGGGATGGCCTACTGAGTAAATTGCTGACTGCTGAACCGAGAAGGACGTTATCTAATCTAACGGCGCATGCTTTCCCCTTCACCACACTCTGTGATCTTGGACAAGTGACTTGCTCTTCGGTTCTCGCATCTGTCAACACCCGAGAGAGCATGCAAAACCATCTGTACAAATGAAAATGGGACCTTTTCTGACAAATAAAGAAAGTGGCGAGCTTACTTTTTGCTACTAGGCTCCTGACGACGTCTGCGTTCTGTCCGAGTGGCGTATGCTTTTTAGCCCTCTTCCCTCCTGGCTGCAAGTCCCGAAAGAGGTTCACCATGTAGCGCAGCGGTGGGGGACCCCTGTCGGTCCTCTGGCTCCCAAACTCCGGGTGCTGCTGCACAGGCCGCCTGACTGCCCCACGGCTTCCCTCTGCAGCCTGTATCAGTACCAGGCTGAGGAGAATGGTGATAAAGTCCTGCATTGTGGCGCGAGAGGCTACAGTGTGGGTGGTCAGGGCCCGCCGGACACCCCCGGATCTTTATACTAAAGCATTTCACGGCAGCCCTGGGGCACTTTCGGCGCATACGGCCAATCGCTGCACACTGCCCCGCAGTCAGCACAGGCTTAACACTGACCTCTGGAGGGGAGGTGACACCTATCTTGCACCTGCATCTTTGGGAAGGAGACAGAGACTTGTTGAGATGAGGCGAGAATTACACTTATCTTGCCGACGGTGCCCGAGTGCCATGAATACAATGATAGGTGTCTTGAGAACAGTATAACCACTGTAATTATAAACAGCGAATAGTAAGAACCCGCCCTGTGCACAACTCACGTCCCCAAACACCAAATCCAAACAATTTTCCAATTTGCCTTTTGTAGTGGAAACAGTCCTGAGCCCTGGTTTTATCTCATGCAGCTTTGACACGTCATCCGTGTGTCACTGCTTAATTTGTTAAAAAATAATAATAATGTCAGGGCAGCTTGCACCACTCTTTGCCCTTGCCAGCGCTGCAATGACAGTACCAACAAAACTACTATCCCACTCCTACAAGCATGACAATTCAGACTATGTCAGGTCCCCAAAGCTTTATTTATGGCATGGGAGGCAGGTATTAGTCATTTTAATTGTAGGATGAATTAATAAACAGCTGTTGTTGTGCTGAACACTAAATTAGCCAAGCAGCGCCACCACGTGGTACCCTGTTGTAAGTGCGGGTGCTGGAGCGCCAGAAAACACGGGCTCAATCAAATTAAGTACTGATCTTGAGCAAAAGACTTATGAGTTGGAAAGTCAGTGAGAGGTTAGTCACACTAAACCTCGCACGTGGCCAGTCCCATTGTAATAAATCACTACACCCTTTGTAGGCGTTCAGAAGTGGCGGACCGCAGCTTTATTGTTTACTGGATTCACAAACTGGGCACCCGATCAACTTTATTTGGGGGTCATAAATTAGTCATTGTTATTGCATATATCGTCAATGTTTAAGCATCAGCCTAAACCACACCATAAGACTAGTGATGTCCTCATAGATCACGCTATAAATCAGGTAGATGACCCATTCCGTAAATCATTGTGTCGGTTGGCGATGTCAGCGGAGTCTTTGAGCTGGAGTTTACTTTCAGTGCGGGGGTCATCCCACAACCTCTTTGAGGCTGAACTCGCTACCTTCACCTGATGGGTGTGGTCCACTGTCTGGCGGGCATGGGCTGCCAGTGCAGTGTTTCATGTACCCCCGGATCTGTGGCCCCCATGCCCTGCCACAAGGCATTTCAAGGTAAGTAGCCTGGACTGCCTCCCCGCTGTGGAGTTGCCTTTTAAACCCTCCTTATGCTCTTCTCCTTTTATCTCATTTAACGCCACTCCGTCTGTGGCTTACGTCCTTGGGCAGCTGGCCCGTGTGCTCAGTCGCTGTTATTTGCACCCCGCCAGAGCCAAGGCAGCCCATAGGTTGCCCAGAAGACCTCCGTTCTGGTATCTGAGAGGTGCCCCCCCCATCACTGCTAGAGTATTCGGGGCGCTTCTTCTTGATCAGGCTGTGCCTGATGGTTTACCACCCATTTGCACTGCAGAACTTGGCAACCTCTGCATTGAGGTTTTTCTGAGATTTGTCCAAGGCCCCAGTGGATCAAGCTCCCCTCCATCTTTGAGTGGGAATCATTTCTGATCATATCAGACTGGTGTTGCAAAATAATCTGGCAGCCATGGGAATGATGCACACCAGCAGTCCAGTGGTGGTGTGGCGTGCAGCAGTGTGTGGTGTGCAGCAGTGTGTGGTGTGCAGCAGTGTGTGGCGTGCAGCGTGCAGTAGTGTGAGGCATTCAGCAGTGTGTGGCATGCAGCAGTGGGAGGTGTGCAGCAGTGTGTGGCGTGCAGCAGTGTGAGGTGTGCAGCAGTGTGTGGTGTGCAGCAGTGTGAGGCGTGCAGCAGTGTGAGGCGTGCAGCAGTGTGAGGTGTGCAGCAGTGTGAGGCGTGCAGCAGTGCGAGGTGTGAGGTGTGCAGCAGTGTGTGGCGTGCAGCAGTGTGAGGCGTGCAGCAGTGTGTGGCGTGCAGCAGTGTGAGGTGTGCAGCAGTGTGAGGCGTGCAGCAGTGCGAGGTGTGAGGTGTGCAGCAGCGTGTGGTGTGCAGCAGTGTGAGGCGTGCAGCAGTGTGTGGCGTGCAGCAGTGTGAGGTGTGCAACAGTGTGAGGCGTGCAGCAGTGCGAGGTGTGAGGTGTGAGGTGTGCAGCAGTGTGTGGCATGCAGCAGTGTGAGGCGTGCAGCAGTGCGTGGCATGCAGTGTGCAGCAGTGCGTGGCATGCAGCAGTGTGTGGCATGCAGCAGTGTGTGGCGTGCAGCAGTGTGTGGTGTGCAGCAGTGTGCGGCGTGCAGCAGTGTGAGGCGCGCAGCAGTGTGAGGCGTGCAGCAGTGTGAGGGCAGTGTGAGGCGTGCAGCAGTGTGAGGCGTACAACAGTGTGAGGCGTGCAGCAGTGTGTGGTGTGCAGCAGTGTGAGGCGTGCAGCAGTATGTGGCGTGCAGCAGTATGTGGCGTGCAGCAGTGTGTGGCATGCAGCAGTGTGTGGTGTGCAGCAGTGTGAGGCGTGCAGCAGTGTGTGGCGTGCAGCAGTGTGTGGCGTGCAGCAGTGTGAGTTGTGCAGCAGTGTGAGGTGTGCAGCCGTGTGAGGCGTGCAGCAGTGTGAGGCGTGCAGCAGTGTGTGGCGTGCAGCAGTGTGAGGCGTGCAGCAGTGTGTGGCGTGCAGCAGTGTGAGGCGTGTAGCAGTGTGAGACGTGCAGCAGTATGTGGCGTGCAGCAGTGTGTGGCGTGTAGCAGTGTGGGGCATGCAGCAGTGTGTGGCGTGCAGCGTGCAGCAGTGTGAGGCGTGCAGCAGTGTGAGGCATGCAGAAGTGTGAGGCGTGCAGCAGTGTGTGGCATGCAGCAGTGTGAGGCGTGCAGCAGTGTGTGTCGCGCCTCACACTGTTGCACACCTCACACTGCTGCACACACTGCACACAGCAGTGTGTGCTGTGCAGCAGTGTGTGGCGTGCAGCAGTGTGAGGCGTGCAGCAGTGTGTGGCGTGCACCAGTGTGTGGCATGCAGCAGTGTGAGGCATGCAGCAGTGTGTGTCGCGCCTCACACTGTTGCACACCTCACACTGCTGCACACACTGCACACAGCAGTGTGTGCTGTGCAGCAGTGTGTGGCGTGCAGCAGTGTGAGGCGTGCAGCAGTGTGTGGCGTGCACCAGTGTGTGGCATGCAGCAGTGTGAGGCGTGCAGCAGTGTGTGGCGTGCACCAGTGTGTGGCATGCAGCAGTGTGTGGCGTGCAGCAGTGTGTGGCGTGGAGCAGTGTGAGGCATGCAGCAGTGTGAGGCCTGCAGCAGTGTGAGGCATGCAGCAGTGTGTGGCGTGCAGAAGTGTGAGGCATGCAGCAGTGTGAGGCATGCAGCAGTGTGAGGCGTGCAGCAGTGTGAGGCGTGCAGCAGTGTGAGGCGTGCAGCAGTGTGTGGCGTGCAGCAGTGTGTGGCATGCAGCAGTGTGAGGCATGCAGCAGTGTGTGGCATGCAGCATTGTGAGGCACGCAGCAGTGTGTGACGTGCAGCAGTGTGAGGCATGCAGCAGTGTGTGGAGTGCAGCAGTGTCTGGCGTGCAGCAGTGTGTGGCGTGCAGCAGTGTGTGGGGTGCAGCATGCAGCAGTGTGTGGCGTGCAGCAGTGTGTGGCGTGCAGCAGTGTGTGGCGTGCAGCAGTGTGTGGCGTGCAGCAGTGTGAGGCGTGCAGCAGTGTGAGGCGTGCAGCAGTGTGTGGCGTGCAGCAGTGTGTGGCGTGCAGCAGTGTGTGGTGTGCAGCATGCAGCAGTGTGCTGTAGCTGAAACTAAATAAAGGTGACTTCGTACATTATGGGAATGCTTGCATGTTGAGTAAAGCCCAGGTCATGGTTGAAGAAGCAGGACAGATGTGCTACGTTCATAGGAGGAGTTGTTCTGCTTTTTGTTGCGGACACCGTGCAGTGGCCACAGTTAATGTGTGGTGCAGAGTGGCAGTACATCGTGAAGCATCAGAGCAGAGTCAGCTCTCGCAAATAGAAATTCCTCTGTTGTCTCTATGTTTATTTTGGTTGTAATGCAAGGAAAACCAAGTTTAAGATGGAAGGGCTAGCGCATTGTGCATGTACCTATGTGGGCACTCATCAGGAAATACGATAAAAAATGTAAGTGGTCTGGTGTGAAAGATGAAGCGGGCGGCCGTGAATAGGCGCTGCGCTGATTAAGGGAAAGGAAACCCGAAAACTTGCATGCAGAGCTTTTAATGGGAGAAGTTTGTATGCCACAAGTAATCATGGTGATCCATGAGGTTTAACAAACAACAACACCTCATGATACTAACCATCACAAAATACATACATATACCCACCTTTCAAAGCACACAAAGGAACAAACTCCAATGCCAAGCTTTCACTCTTCCACCACACCTAACACAGATACAGCAATACAGCACCTCTCTTCTAACCGCCTCTCATCCATTGGACAATTTAAAACATTACGACATGACCCACATGCTGCACCACCTCCCCTGACTCATACACCTTCCACCTTCAACATACGCAAAAAATATAAGCAACATGCCACACCTCACAACTTTGCTTCCCCAAGTCTACCGCACAACAATGTTACACCACAAAAGCAACAGAGCACTCCAACTCATTCTCAAACACCATCTCCAACACATACACATGCAGACCCATCAAAATGCCTTCTTAGCATGCTGGATGAGGAACACGATACAGAACAGCTACACGATTGCTATCCTAATACAGCTAATACCAGCACTAAAAACACACCTGCTACACACCCACACAATACTGATCACTCTTCTACAAAACAAAGTCCTACTATCACCAAAGGCCACTATCTACACTGTCTACTAATAAATGCTCGATCCCTCTCTAAAAACAAGCATCACATCTACGACCTTCTCACCGATGCAAAACCAGACATACTATTCATAACCGAATCATGGTTGGGAGAGGATATGGCTCCAGTCCTGTATGAAGCCATTCCTCTAGGCTATCAAACAATCACCCAAAATCATATAGCCAAAAAAGGAGGTGGTCTAGCTGTTGTATTCAGGCAAACAATACATATCACTAAAATTGACAACATCTCCATAAAGAATTGTGAGGCTCTTCTAACAAGATGCAATCCTACACCGTCTTCCACCTGTAACTTCCTGCTCCTTTACAGACCTCCACCTAGCAAGGCAACATTCCCAGACGCACTTCTAGACACAGTTTCAAATCTGATAACAATACACTCCAACCTGTGCATTCTGGGTGACCTTAACATTTGGTTTGATAAAACCAATATGACCCATCCAAAAACAATAATCACTGGCCTAGACGCACTGAACCTGCATCAGATTGTCCCCAATCCGACACACATAGCTGGACATATCCTAGATGTCATTTTTGCTAATACTGAACTAGTTACCTTTCAAACTATAACTCCAGTCACATGGTCAGACCACCACTTGCTTGCTTTCCAACATAAAACAACACTAAGCGACTCACCTAAAACTACCTTACATCCATCCACCTATCGGCCGTGGAACAAACTCAATTTGGAACACTTGGAAACACAACTAACATCCAGTATGAATCTGGAAACCATAAATTCAGTTCAGAATCTATATGAGTGGCTACAGGAAGCTTTTGACATCCTGATACCACTCAAAACCACACAACAGAACAAAAGGAAAAAAGCGCCTTGGAGAAACATAGAAATAAAAAACATAAAACAACAAATTCGAAAGCTGCAACGTACCTGGCTCAAAACAAATGCCAAACAAGACAAACTTCACCTACAAAAAATTAACAGATTATATAAGTCGGCTATCAAAAAAGCTAAGAAAAGGTACTATTCAGACAGAATTCAAAACGCTAAATGTGCAAATAAAGAATTCTATAAAATACTCAATGAATTTCGAAAACCAAATTGCCTAGAAGGAACTCATCCTGTTACTCAAGATTTCACAGACAAACTGGCAAATCATTACAAGGACAAAGCAGACACGTTGGACTCGTACTTACAACAGAAACAAAGCACCAGCACCAACCCTTGTACAAAACAACTATCCAAGAATGCTCTAATCAAGCCTCTCCGTTCCTTCCAACACATCTCACACGATAAATTTATGGACCTGGTCAAAGCAAGCAGGCCTGCCGGCAGCCCTTCTGACCCCTGTCCGCACAAACTTTCAAGACAATTCTTTTAACAACCTCTGCTGCCATTCCAGTAAGAAGAATCATCAACGATTCCTTAACTACTGGAATATTTCCAGAAGAACTCAAAAAGTCATACATACGCCCTTTACTGAAGAAAACAAACTTGGACCCGCTGAACCCCGACAACTACAGACCCATTACAAATGGACCTTTCCTGGGCAAACTGATAGAAAGAGCAGCGTTCGCCCAGATGTCACAATTCATTGAAGAGAATGACATACTTTCAGATTTCCAAACAGGATTCCGTCCGGGAAGAGGCACTGAATCTTCCCTCCTTGCCATCTGCGATGACCTAAAGAATACAGTTGACCGCAACGGGGTTGCTGCGCTACTCCTCTTGGACCTCTCAGCTGCCTTTGACACGGTTGACCATGACACTCTGAAACCAAGACTTCATGAAACCGGCATAGAGGGAACTGCTCTAGACTGGATCGCGTCCTACCTTCGAAACAGAACTAATGTCATCCATACCCCACCTTTCTCGTCCAAACCGTACTCCACAAAAGCAGGGGTCCCTCAAGGTTCTATCATCTCGCCCATGCTTTTCAACATCTACATGAAGTCTTTACCAGTACTGATCAATAAATTTCACCTCACGTGCTACAACTATGCAGATGACACGCAAATACTGCTTCAACTGGAATGCCCCAAAGATATTGGAAAATCACCAATTTTCAGCTGTCTCAGAGCCGTGGATCAGTGGATGACTTGGAGCCATCTCAAATTGAATGCTTCAAAAACTGAAATACTCACGTGTGGCGATTGGAAAAATTACAACCCGCTTCCCGCATGGCCTGATGAACTGGGATCACTGCCTAAAGTATCGAAGGAAGTAAGAAACCTCGGAATGACCATGGACTCCAAGCTGTCGATGAATGTCCAAGTAAATAAACTAGCAAGATCAAGCTTTGCTACTATAAAAACGCTGCGACGAATTTTCCCTCATTTGGGATTTCCACACAAGGTCCAAGCTACCATCTCCCTTTTTCTATCCAAACTCGATTACGCCAATAGCCTCTACCACGGATCACCTTTAACGACCATGAAAAGACTACAACGGATTCAGAACTCGGCTGCCAGACTACTCTTGCATATCAAACCACGAGACCACATCTCCCCTGCCTTGAAAGCCCTGCATTGGTTACCGGTTGCCAGAAGATCCACGTTCAAGCTGCTTTGTATTACCCACAAAGCAATACATGGAATAGGACCACTCTTCATCAGGAATAAAATCACCAAACACATTCAACAAAGGAACCTACGCTCTAAAGGAGCATCTCGCCTCAAAATCCCACCATACAAGAAAAAAACAATGGGTGGCACATCCTTCTCTGTTCAAGCAGCTAAACTATGGAATTCTTTACCCCCCAACATAAGATCCACCGACAACCACCTTATCTTCAGAAAACTACTCAAGATATGGCTCTTCCCCACATAAGCATCATACGGAAATAGAAATTTACAGCATATCCCTCTGTATATAAGCATTTGTTTTCACTATAGATATGTACCTATCTTTGTGTATTACTTTATAAAACATGTAAAACAATTATGTTGTTAAAAGAAGAAAAATAATAATAATCATCAATAAATAAAAATCATTTTTGGTCTACCTGTGCTTACTTCCATTGTACATCTATGTACCTTCCATGTACTTGGATCTCTGTGTCTGTTACTTTTCTCCTGAAAAAGCATATCCAATGCACTACCCTATCTCTCATCCTGTGCCTCTATCAATATATTTAATCTAAATATACTTACTTTTTTATGTAGCTATATACTTTTAATGTACTTATGGATCTATATACTTATCTCTTTCTTCTAATTTAGCATTTCCAATGCACTAGCCTATTTCTCAGCCTATACTTCACTCAATATATCTTCTAGCCCAACCTTCTGACTCCTCTCAAACCTCTTTCTACTACTCCTTCTAATGCACTACCCTATCTCTCATCCTATAGATCTATTAATATATCCTCTACATCCACTCTCTCATTTATCCCAAACCCCATAGCACTTATTGGATCGCCAAAATAACCTTTTCTAGACTCTCTCCTGCTCTACCCCTCCTTGCATCATCTGACACCTCTTTTTACAAACTCTCCCTTCTGACTCCTTCCCTCCAAAACTCCTTTTACTCATCCAAAAGCCTCTTCCTACTGCTACGACTCACTCTTTTATCCCTCCACTATCCTTTTTCAATAAAAATTAACAGACTAACATGTTTCACTTCTCAAATTCCATATTCAACTATACTAATATACTGCCCAAATAACTGAATAACATATCTACTACTCAAATTACTTCATATTTATACTATACTAATTTTCAACACTAATCCTTTATGGGTTCCGGAGTGGCGTGCTACTCGCCAGAAAAGCGCTTC
The DNA here is from genome assembly GCF_964261635.1 of Lissotriton helveticus. Lineage (NCBI taxonomy): Eukaryota > Metazoa > Chordata > Amphibia > Caudata > Salamandridae > Lissotriton > Lissotriton helveticus. The sequence goes on along the minus strand of NC_136065.1, from coordinate 669,107,074 downwards.
AACGCCCATCAGGGGTAACAAGTGCTATATGAATGCAAATCTTTCTTCCCCTTTTATCCATCCGCTATCCTTCTCACTCCAAGTAACAGACTAATATCCACCACTGAAATTACCTCATATTTCACCATAATAATTCAGAACTAACCCTCTATAGGCTCCCTGAATAGCAGGCGTCAACAAGCGAGCGATAAATAAATACAAACCTTTGTCCTACTCTATCCTTCTGCTATCATTCCAAATCCAAATAACTGATTAACCTATCCATCACTTAAAATGTACTTGCATGTTTCACTATACTAATTCAATACTAATCCTCTGTGGGTCCCGGAGTAGCGTGCTACCCGCCGAAAAAGCGCTTCGACGCCTCGTCAGGGGTAGTAAGCGCTATATAAATGCAATTACAATACAATACAATACAAGCTCTTGTCATTGCTGTGACGGGGGCGGGGGAGCGGAGCGGGAGCGCATTCCTTTGAAGTCTGATGCGGGGGAGCGGATCCTTTGAAGTCTGATGCGAGGCACAGACAAATGGTGGTGTGACGTGGCTAGTTTTTGAAGTGCTAACTATAATTCTCGCCTATCTATCCCTGCAGGATAGAATAGTCGAGACCTAGAAACAATAGTTGATGGACAGAATGCAGAACAAAGTCATACATTCACCCCAGTACAGAGATCTGGGCCTAAATCCATCGTTTGTTTGCTCACCACACCACCCCAGTTCAGACATGGCCATATGCAAATCAGCCTTGACCCTGTGCCTCATGGGAAAAGTCCAGCCCAAACTGCCAAGCCATGTCTACCCTGGACCGGAATCAAGCATCCTAGGACCGATTTCTGGCTATCAGCCGTCTTCAGCCAGGATAGCTTGACTCCAGTGGTGTGGAGAGCACGGGACTCATGTCTCAGAATACACGTCCCACTCGGGGAATGCAAAAACAACAGTTGATGGACAGAATGCAGAACAATGTCATACATTCACCCCAGTACAGAGATCTGGGCCTAAATCCATCAGTTTTTTTTGCTCCGGTCCAGGGAAGACATGGCTTGGCAGTTCGGGCTGATTTGCGTATGGCCATGTCTGAACTGGGGTGGTGTGGTGGGCAAAATAACAATGGATTAAACCCAGATCTGTGACTGGGGTGAATGTTTTGCCATTGTGTAACATTCCATCCATCAATTGTTGTTTTTGCATTTGTCACCCCGAGTGGGACGGGTATGCTCAGACGTGATTCCCGTGCTCTCCATGCCACTGGAATCAAGCTATCCTGGCTGATGACGGCTGATAGCCAGAAACCGGTCCTAGGATGCTTGATTCAATTGTTGTTTTTGCTCCTGCCTTCAGTTAAAGCATTAGGAGAAGATACTATTCCCCTTGAATTAAACAAGATCTGTATGGACGAATTACTTCCACTCTTCACTCAAGTGATTAGATTTATTGGAGCAGGAGGAAAGGTCCCTAATTCATGGAAAATCACACGTCTTCTTTTTAAAAAAAAAAAAAAAACAGCGGAAGAATGTAGGTCATATAGACCAATATCGCTCATAAATACTGATGCAAACATTTTTGCTAAAATGGTTGCTCCTAACAATGCCTGGTCTGGTGTCTCCCCAACCTGGGTTTATTTTAGGAATGGACTCTACGGCTCATGTAAATATGGCTGTAACAGCATTTTATGTTGCAAAGACAAACTCAACCCCACTCGGTATGATTCCATTAGATGCCGAAAAAGATTTTGACCGAGTAAGGTAAGTTTCTACAATGGGTTCAAGCTCTATATGACCATCCTAGCGCTACGAATAATCTATGCTGGATTACAATCTTCCATCTTTTCAATCTCTCATGGCACTCGTCAGGGGTGCCCTCTATCACCCTTACTGTTCGCGTTGTTGATAGAGCCATTTATTCTGGCCCTGCAAAATCAGCCTCTAATAAGGCCTTTTGCATCTGGGACGAACAGTCTTAAGGTCACGGCATATGCAGACGACATCGCAGTATATTCAACTGATGCTGAAGAAGCATTGAAGGGGATAGTTGAGGAGGCAAGGAGGTTCGGGGCAATCTCGGGCTACAGACTAAATACTAATAAAACTCAAGTTTTGCTGAACTATAAATCCCCAGCTCCAGTCCCGGGAGCTTGCAGCGCCGCTACTTACTTAGGGGTTAGAATATCTGCCAAAATAGACAAGATAGTTGCATTAAACTATGGGGCACTATTAAAAGAAACAGCTAAATCACTCAAAAAGTTGCACAAAGTGCCTATGGGTATCAGTGGGCGAATAAATATAATAAAAATGAAGACTTTGCCCAAATTCCTTTATCTGTTCCGGTCGAATAAAACTTTTTTCAAACGTCTAGATGGGATTTGTAGCTGCTTTATCTGGGGCTACAAGAAGGCCTGTAGAGCATTTGATCTATTAAAGCTCCCATTTAATCAGGGGGGGCTCGATTAACCTGATTTTAAATTATACTTTTGGGCAGCTTTCCTGGGTCGTCTCTGCAGCTTAATAAATCCCATGAGCAATATTTTCTTTCATAAATTTATGTTAGGAGAAGATTACAATATATTCCTTTTGCGAACCAATGACCCGAATTACTACAAGCGGGTCAAATTTAAGACCGCACGCGATAGTGTAACTATCTGGCGTGCTATTCTGTCCAAATGTAACACATTGTTTTATCATGCTAAACTTCCCTTGTGGGACAATCCAGGTCTTCCAGAGATTTTCCACAATGTGGTGGGAAAGCGATTGGCTAGCTCTGGGATCAAACATTTAGGGAATCTATATGACTACAATGGGTTTATTGCATTTGAAAAATTGAAGATCTTATACAAACTTTCAGAAAATATGCAATTTAAATATTTTCAGATTCAAGATTATTTTGCACACAGTCTGAAGCTGACAAATGTTCTGGACTCTGATATATGGAACTGCTTATATGCGACTAATGATCAATCGTTGATTAGCATAGGATATAAAAGTTTTAACAATTATAAGGAGGATGACTGTGTTAGACTAGCTGATCGCTGGAGCCAAAGTATGGGGATATCGATCTCGGCGAACACTATTTTGCTTGCTCTTGGGAGTATCAACAGGTCTGTACACTCACCTAATCTGAGGCTGCAGCAGTATAAAACAATATGCTTATTATATTACACATCTGGAAGAATATCGAAATGGTCATCTAATTATTCTACTAGTGATCGGACAAAGTGTCCAAAATGTGATTTACCGGCAGCCGACTTAAAACATATGTTTTTTCTATGCCCTGAACTAGCAGAATTTTGGCAGAAGGTGGCTCAAATACTCTCCCAGAAACTCAGGAGATTAATAACGCTTTCAACAGTAGATGTAATGATGAGCGGGCAGAATATGAGATCCAGCCAGAAGGATCTAATTACCATTTTACTAGTGTGCTAGGCTGACAGTTGCCTGGGTTTGGATCTCACGGGGTCCTCCATCAGCTATGGAATGGCGGGGACTGGTCAAAGAGACGTGTGACACGAAATTAGCACTGGCTAAAACGAGGGGGACCCGCTCACTATGTAAATTTAAGAAAGTCTGGGGGTCATTTTTCTGAAATTTAAGGAATATCATTGCATAATTAAGATGCTGTCCTGCTCTAAAAAGTCAAGAAAAAAATATTTTTTTTCTCTTTTTTTTAAATATAATGATCCTTTTCATTGTTAATCAATTATTTTTTCTGAAATGTGCTATGCTCTGTTATTGCTATTGCTGCTTATTGTGACTGTTTATTTTTTCTTTTGTTATTTTTTCATGTTGGTAAATAAAAATTTAAAAAAATAAAAATAGGATATTAGTAGTTCCCTTCTGTAACTTCGATGAGCTACAGACTACAACTCCCATCATCTGCGGGAATTTTGTAGTTCGTAGCCTCCCACGGCCGTGACAGCACTGGTGTGCGCCAGCCCTAGCCATTGTACACACCTAAAATGAGTCCCGTAACGGTCCGCCAACTCCTTTAAAGACATCTCGGTACCCGGTACCTGACACTCACGCCAGGAGGACAGAACCGACTTGATAGCTGAGCGGGATTAGATCTTTGACGACGTAAGTTCTTTAATGCCACTACACCTTGTAAACCTTTGCAAGGAGCATCAGAGTATACTCTTTATACATTCTTTTGAGATACTTCCCATACTCAGTATATGTGTTTTGTTTTGCCTTGTAGTGTTTGACTACAAGACCATCCCTCTTCTCTGGCCTCGTGACAGGCGTGCAGTCCTCCATATTTTGGTAAGATAAAGCACCCTGGTAGTGACGTGCTTAAGCACGGGGGTTGCACCTAAAGTATTTTCAAGCAAACTTTCTGGCATCATTAACGTGTTTATATGGACAAATTAGGTCCTTTTGATTCCTGTTTTGTGTTTTTAATGTCTACGCACACGCAGCAGTGCGGTTACACACTCCTGTATGGAGATACCAGTATGTATATTTTTTCCTACTTGTGACCTACCAATGGTGGTCAGACTTACACAAGAGGTTGAGATAAGCATGGATTATGCCTTCCAGGTTCATGGTGGATTGAGATTATATGATGCACTACAATAATGTTTACCGACTGAGTGCCGGCGGAACCCGCTCCCCCTACCCTTCACGAATACTTCGTTTAGGAGCTCAGTGAGTAATCAATATCTTTACTCTTGATGAGGTCCGTTTGTATGTACTGTGCGCGTAATGAAACTGAGGTTTTAGAATCGCGAGTTTTTTTTAAAAGTGTTGGCCCTCTCTTTACAGAACACGTCATTTGCCGACCTGTTCCTGGCGGCACCCATACTTTTAGATTTTCGTGATTGCCAGTTCGGGGAATTCAGTGAGTAATGTTTGACTACAAGGACATTGACCTTTTTTAATATTGATATACTCAGAGTTTGGCTCTTTCTCTTTCAGAGACTCAATTGATTTGTCTCTTCTCACATCTGGAGCCCAAGGGACCATTGATACCATGCAGTCCTTGACCGCGAAAACTGTTAATCACGGTAACTAATTCCTTTTGCCACATTAGTAGCTATACATTGCCTGTCTAGTCAGCCATTTCGTGTACTGATTGTATACTATCTGTTTCCCAGGTTCCCGGCCCCTCTCCTCTTTCCCCTTTGTCCTGAAGAAGACCGCGTTCTATGGTCACACTGCCACCTAGAACCTGTGTAGTCGAAACGTTGACGATCATCCTATGTGCCTGTATTTGACCACAATGTTGATTTATTCACAATGGTTGCTTTATTGATGGCTTTTGATAAAAGTGTATGAACATTCATGCTATAAGTGTGGTTGTATTTTTAAGCCAATAAAGCAGTAACTGTCCAATGAATCAGGTCACTTTGACCAGCACTTTTCCCAATTTCCCAGTAACCAACAGACTCACCTTGCACTGACCCCACCTCCACCTCTCCACCCTTCCTGGGGCACTTCTATTGTGTCACTTGTATATGAACAACTTTTTGATTAAGTAAATTGTGTAAAATTCTATGTTCTGATTCATTGTGATTAAATAACAGTGAATCTAAGTTGTATGCATTATTTTTTCTTCAACTTCCTTTCCTTTGATTGAACTTTCCTTTCCAACAGTTCTGTACTGGGACCCTCTATTTGTGTACTACTTTCCACCCAGGTCCCAGTGACTTTATTGGATATACCCTTTTCGTAACAGCACTACAATAATGTCGCATATTTACAGGCAGGTGCTCTTGTTCTACTAACAAACACTGCACACTCTGACTATAAAATGTTAAGCTTCTTTTAAAATATGAATTTAGTGGCACTAGTTTGACCATTTGAACAATATAATTAGTAAGACGCATTGTATTTTGTCTCCTATTTCTAGGTTGGACACTCCTATATTGAGAACGCCTCACTTAGGATAAGTATATCCATTCAGCATCTAATGATAATTTGAATATTATTCACATTATCTGTTTGGTTTTAATACTGCAGGGAGGGATACACCTTCTTTTTGTGCCCTGATGAAAGCCATGGGCCCCTAGGGCCTCATATTGGCTGAAACATGTTGGCATGCATAGGGTCATAGGACCATTGAATCCTGGGGATATCCTACTTTCCTGTTTTTAATAGCCACTATCTTTCCACATTAAAGGGATACCTGGAGTTGATGGTGTTTTTTTAATCTCTCCTGCCTTTTTCTCTCAAGAGCTCCCTGGAAAACGGTTGAGTCCACCTTGGCCTTTAGGAGCCAGGGCGCCCCTATGATGAAGCATGACACTATTAGAGTGTGTGAGGGGAATTTAAGAGGTTTTGCTTCCAATAGTGGTAGTAGCAAACCATTACACCTTATATTGAGAACTAGTCCAGACCAATATTATTTTTCCTGTTTTCAGGTTGGGTTGGATACTGTTTGTGGTTACTGTTTGGGAGGATGTATCCATTTCCACTTCCCTGTTGTGGAAGTACCTCTCCACCCTTAAGGCCTTATGGCCAGAATTGTATGGTTATAGAGCACCGCACAGCTGTAGAGTTTGTTTCTTTGGAAATTCCATATTATACATCTCCCCTTCCCTTTGCTATAAGTAGGGTGGGTTTGAATTAGTGGCGTCTCTATATTGTTTTTAATTGGTACACAGCCGGATGAATACATTTGAACTGTTTCCCTGCCAGTATGAGGGAAACATTGGGTATAGGCTACAACGAGAAAATGGCAAGGCCATTTTAGCTGCTCCATCTCTATTACCTGATACTAACATTACCCAATGCTTGAATCAATCCCAAAATTAGGATGAGCTGAGAGAACTAAAAAGAACACAAATGAAGATTTTGCTGCACGGGGCCATTATGACGGAATACCTGTGGGTAACGCTACCCCCACAGGATTATTAGTCAGTAATGAACCTCAGATTTTTCTAGATGACCTGGTGTTTAAGACAGAATGGTCCCTAATCGCGTGGAGGTGTACACGCAATTGGTTGATCCTTATTATCAACACAGCGAAACGTCTCTCTGAAGCATGAGTAATAAAGATCAAGACTAGCAAAGACTTCCTGAATGCTCAAATTAAGATCTTAGTGTTCAAAATGAAATTAGAGGAGGTAAACAAGGATATAAACCAACATAAAGACTTTCTGATGCAAAGTAAGATCATGAAATTACAAAAGGACCTGGAAAAGCTTTCGCATGAAAAAGTCTGCCCATATATTAGGGATAATTACAAGGGGCAACAAGATTCTGAAACTGACTCTTCTAACAGAAGTGGCTCCTTGTCTTCCCGTTCTGATACAGATGAATTGACGAGTGATAATACAGCAAAAAAGAGGAGGGGCAAACAAAGAAGGCAGAGAGGGAGAGGTTTTACTCCCAACTATCACCACCCCATCCACAAATGTTTGGCTGGCTGGGCCCACATGGTCCTCAACAATATCCAGGACCACCCTCATTCCATAATATACCCTTCTTCCACCCACATCAAAACAAGCAGCATTTTTTAGGCCGGGGAGGAAGACGAGACGGATGGGGCAGATGCAAACAACAAACAAGTCCAGTGGAACGATCACCGGCGCAAACAGACGGGACCAACAGAAGAAGTCAATCCAAGGAACAAGTGCCGGGGACAAGCTTGATGTAGATTTGATTGTGAACCTCACCCAGTAAACATTCAAAAATGACAAACAAGCCATTTTAAATAGAGGTTTAGGATTCGTTCCTACCACTCACATTGATAAATTTAAGATTAGATGTGAATGGGTGAGTTTTTCCGCAAGATCAGTGTCAATGTATTTTCTGAAGGGAAACTGAGTGTGGAGGGAGATCAAGGATACACCACACTATGGAATAAATCCACTGTCTGTCCCTCTTCAGGCTGTATGCCACCTGAAGATTTGGCCTTTGAGGAGGCAGTCTCCAAAGAGATCGAGCCACTCGAACTGAACACCACTGCCTTTAACAACTTGAGCAGACGGGAGCGCGAAGCCCTCAAAAGTCTTGAGAAAAGATCAGATTCATCATTAGGCCAGCAGACAAAGGGGGTGCCACTTTGATACAGTACCGGGAAGAATACAGAAAGGCCTGCCTGAGCCTCCTGCAGGATGACAGACTTTATGAGAAACTAGCTTGTGACCCCACACCACATCTACAGAAAAAATCTTGGAATTTACCAAAGGAGCACTTGAGAACAGATGGATTACAAACAAGGAAATGGAGTTCCTATAAACTATGGAGCCCAGGACTCCATTGTTCTACACACTATCCAAAATTCACTAAGGGCGTAACCCCCCGCCAGGGAGACCAAGAGTATCGGGGATAGGCTCTATATTAGAGCCGCTTTCTCAATATACTGACTGGTTTCTACGCCCTTTAGTTACCGGAATTAAGTCCTATAATAAAGATACCAAACATCTTCTTAACATTCTTGCAGAGTTGGAGTATGACCACTGACAAGAAAGATTGGTTTGTTTTGATGTTGAAGCATTATATACTAGCATCCCCCAGGATGAGAGTCTACATGTCATCAAAAACATCTTACGTGATCAAGAGAGGACCTGGGAGGTACCAATTGAGTGGATCATGACTCTGATGAAGCTGGCACTGACACAATATTTCTTTTGTTTTGAAGACCAGCTGTATCTGCAGAAACACGGGACTTTGATGGGCAGCACGGTTGCCCCTAGCATCGCATACCTCCATATGAGCCATTCGGAGGAAGAAAACATTTGGGCCAGACATCTGTATTCTGAAAACATCCGTACTTGGCTCCGGTACATTGACGATATCCTAGTGGTATGGCATGGTGATTTGGAAAGCATCAATGACTTTGGGACGTGGATTAACCAACTGAATCCATACCTCCGTTTCACTATGACCACGGACAGCCAGAAAGTGGCTTTCTTGGATCTAAATATCTTTGTGAAGGATGGAAGACTGGAGAGTTCCTTGTATAAGTAACCCACAGATAGGAATAGTCTCCTAAGCTTCAAGAGTGCCCACGCAGGATCTCTTAGGGAAAATCTACCGGTCGGGCAGTTCCTAAGGATTCATAGGAACTGTTCGGATTTAGATACCTACAAAACTGAGGCTGCAATTTTAACTAACAAACCAGAAGAGAAACAGTACCCCAGAAGTGTAATTAATCTTCCCCAAAAAAGATCTTGCAACATGCCAAGGGCCGCCTGACTGGAAGACCATCAGAAACAGGAGTCAGAGGCCTTAATCTGCGTCACTACTTACAATTGCTCTTCCAATCAAATTAAGAGAATCATAAATCAAAAGTGGAACATTCTAACATCATACAAGTTGGCCTTTACAAACCCAATGTTTTCCTTCAGGAAAAATAAGAACCCCAGGAACTCTCTGGTCCACATCGAAATGGACAAACAGAAATCAGAGAGCCAGATGACGTTATGGAACGCTCCCCGGGTGAAAGGTCATTTCCCGTGTGGGACATGTACGGCCTGGAAATTCACAGCCCAAACATCCCACATCGATCTGGGTCTCCCACATCTGTGGGAACAGCGGGATCATACTAATTGCAATACAGAGAACTGTATATATATGATCATCTGTTCCTGTGGAGAAAGTACATTGGTATGACCACAAGAAAGGGCAAAATTCGGTTTAGCGAACATCGAAGTACGATTTGCAGGAAAGTCAATGCGACGAGACTCACATCACATTACTTTGAACATCAGCAAACAGACAATGATCTGCGATGGACAGCCATTGGAAGAATGAAGGGAGGCCCTAACCTATCCAGGAGACTACTGATGAAAGAACAATGATGGGTGCATTCTCTCAAAATATACGAACATGGTCTGAATGATTCTATTCCATGGGCCTCATTTGGAAGGTCATTAAGGATCTTTTAGCCAGCAGTTTTAATACCAGGATGTTACACTAAGCCTTGTGACATGATATTTCTAGCATATAGCCGCTGTTGCACTGTGTAACTACTGACCGTGGCCCCCGCATACTGCAGAGCGGCACAGGCTCACAAGACGTCCTGCTAATAATAGTAGATTTAGTGTAGGACATATGGTCCTGATAACATGCCCTTCATACTGACACATGATATATCTTTAAAAATTGGAACTCTGCATTACTATATATAGATTTACAGTACCTGAACACTCATATCACCAGACTAGTTATACATTCTGAGTCTGTAAGAAGTGTTCCCCTAGGCTCTGTAAATCAACCTTTGCAGGTTATTCCAATACCAATGAAGTTTAGAGCGGCAACATAACACCTATAGAAAGTGAATTACAGATCCATCAGTATTAGGATATTAGTAGTGATAGAGCGCGCGAGGTCACCCAGCCAATAATTTTGCCGTTTCCGGCTTCGGGCCCATATACTTTCAATTCACAATATTCATTGACAGGGTGACTTCACGGGCTGCTACCAATTTGTGTGAATTCCCTACTGTTATTACTCAGTGTACCCGACTTACCATCTACCGACACGGGTACCTATGACCACAACGGATCAGGGAGCTAGCTGTAAAAGGAAAGGCAGCAAAATACCAACTCAAAATGACATTCACTACTGTTGTAAAATGACCACGGACAACTGGAAGTTTTAAAAGCTTTATCTAAAGTTCGTTTTCGTTGAGCATTAAGTTTACAAGAATAAGACAATCAATAATCAAAATAATGAAGAGTACATAACTATAGAGAAATAAAGTCAGGGTAATCATGGAAATGCTAATATGAGCTGCAACAGGAAACGCTATGCATTCAGGGTAAAAGTTCTTTAGACAGTTTAAGTAAGGCCGTTCTAGACCATATCAGAAAATGACAAACGGCAATGCAAAATATGATTTCTAAAAGGTAGGGTAACATGGGAACAAGTTATGAAAATATGCAATTGACTTTCGGTTTCAATAGTTGCGGCAAAAGCATGGAAAAATCAACATATGCAAGGGTATGTCTTTATTGAAGCAAAAGACAGAAAATAGAAAGGTGCAAGTTTAAAGAACTTAGAGCGATATTTACCTAGACTGGTGTGGAAACCAAACCCTGGCCACGGGTCAGTTAAGGACAGGAAACCCTCAAGGAAAGATCCCCTCAAAGGACAGCAGGTGCAGAATGGACACCCAGGACAGGACAGGATACCCTCAGATTAGGAATCAGGACAGGACCTCAGGACAGGACAGCAAACCCTCAGGACAGGACCGCTCAGGACTGGACCGCACCCGCAGTTTGGAAGCAACGCCTGCGCTCCACCCTCTCTGCAGCTATCGATCAAGACCCCGATTGGGTCAGCGAACTCCCAGCAAAGTGCTTCGCCAGCACTTTAAGGTTCAGTAGAACCTTAGTCTATGGTCAATTTCGGACAGAGTGCTCCGCAGCTCTCTGTATCTTCAGTCACCTATTGAGTACGATGGGTCAGTGACAGGTCAGCTAAACCAGACAAGTCGGACAATTCCCTAGGCGAACCCAGGGTAGATATACAGTTTGGGGACGGTGTACCACCCCCCAATGTTGCAAAGTGTCAGAATCCCTCAATTTGGATTGGTCCTAAGATAGGATTTGGGTAACACACCAATCAGAATACACTATTTGGAGGCCTTATTTACATCTCAGGGCACCGCCTAGCAAGATTGGGGTTCCCATGAGAAAGTTGCGCAGAATACAGGCAAAGAATACAATTTTGCAACATAATAGAACAATATCGTGACGTTGCGGGGCGAAGGTACTGCTTCCCAGGCTTGCTTCTGGTATCCACCTTCTTTGGCAGCCATTCAAATGACAAGATGCTTTTTTCGAGTCTGCGCACAAGTACCCTCCAAGATGGCTTTCGGCTCAGTCAGACCCCCATTCCCCGCGGTACATGAAAAGTAAGCGAGAACAAATTAATACATAGAAATAACATTATGAAAACACATCACAGGGTTTGTACTTTCAACTTATCACTAAGAAATATACTTATGCAGTCTAAATGTTAGCTACATATAAACAAGTACAAGAGCAGTTGCACGAGCAGTATCACGTTATTGGCAAAGCTATGCATTACGCATGCGCAACTATTTCCCTCCAAACCTGCAAACACATCAGGACACGTGAGTGTGACTGACGCATGCGCAGACACTTACTTCCAAGCAGCGGCCATTTTTAAAGACTCGAATTAATTATTTTAGTAAAACACATAGGCAAGCTTCGGGGAACCTCGTTTAAACATAAAATAAACGTTAGTAAGACGTACAACTTATTACGTTATTACACATTAACGAGGTTCATGACAAAAGCACGTCGCGAATGCGAAGCTTTGCTTCATCAATCCCCTCTTTGATGATATTTACTATCATCACAAAAAATAAATGGAACCAGATGCCAACTTCTCACACCTTATACAGCTCTATTTCTTCCAGCAAACGATTCAATTTCTCTTTCTCATCTTTGGTAGGGTGAGAATTCTTCACCCTTTTGTAGATCTGATTATTTATCTCCTCCAATTCAAGCTCATCCACACTTCTTTTCACCCCTCTTGCATTCACTTCATGCTTTCTGGTGTGCTTACGACATTTGCAACAGACAAATATGAAGAATAGGATGAGACCTATAATTCCAATTGGCATCAGTACCTTGAACAATAAGCTTTTACCTACGCCAGCAAGCCAATGACCTACATTTGAGAGACCATCTACCAGTCTCTTCCAGGCACTGTCAACCTCGAGTGGTTTGAGTTCCTTTTCCAAATTAGTAATGTTTTTCACGTATTTTTTGAGCGGTACACTTTTGTCCGGAATATAAGTGCAACAATGTTGCGCCTTCAACATCCGGCAGACTCCGCCCTCTTTCGCTAATAAGGTGTCAAGAGCAAGTCTGTTCTGCAAAACCATTGATCTGATCGCAACCATTTCGGTATTGACCAGCAGAAATCCATGAGCTGTGTCAGTAGACAACACATCCACTATAGTAGACAATTTGCAAATTCTGTGAGTGTTCAGAACCACTCCCACTCCAGGTATCAGTGCACTGAAAATACTACCCATTATTTCACCTACACTTTCTCTTTTACTACGCACTAAGCCATTAGTATTTTCACTGCTTCCAGCAACTCCATTCACATGGTATATTTTCGGGAAGACAATGCCAAAGTAGCAGCTTCCATACCAGTGATCCGGCAATTTGAAATAAGCCTTGTCCCCACAAATATAATAAATTCCAGGAAACACAGGCTCTGACCCATTTTTGAAACCCCAACCTCCAATTACCTTGTAATTATGTTCGCATTCACTGGAACCAATGAAAATGTTATTATAATAGCTAGTCTTCTCGCGGTGAAGACATAGCTTGCCTTTCTTTTCAAAATCCAGCAACAGAGCAGGACCCGCCCCACCAGTTGAGGTGCCTTCCATGTTCTCTGCCCACCTTGGTCTTTTCAGACCTTCATCATTTGCCTTCTTTTGTATTTTAATTCTCCTTTTCTCTGCCATGTTCAGGAACATCTTTTCCTGCTCACGCAAAGAACAAGTCAAGTTATCTCTGTGTGCGTCACCTATGTCGATATTACCAATAGTCAGAAAGTAGTCTCCCATATATCGTATTACGTCGCTTTTGGTATGTACAGGATTCAAGTTCCCACGTATGGGAAGTTCAGAAAAGATCACGTCATTGTTAGAGTAATAGTACTGTAACGGTCCTCTTTTGTAAAATAAACTAGCTAAAATGCTACAGGAGATTCCATATGTCAGCGGCAAGTGATGGTATGTCACGCCTTCAGCTACAGAGGTAGGTAGCTTCATGCAGACATAGCAATCTTCAATTTCCATAGTCTCTACATAGTGTATTAACAAGTTTGCGAAAACATTTAAGTGTGTCCTGTTCTTAACTCCATGATAATGTAGTCCTCCCTCATCTGGTGCTTCTAAGTCTTGTTTTGTTTGTCTCAGTGCTCTCTCATGTCTTGCTACACTCTGTGTTGTCAGCTCCTCACTGTCAGTATTTACAATTTCAGTAGGGACAATATTAGTATTTTTGCTCACAGCAAAGGGAATGAAAATTGTTAGTCCTATCCAAACTAATATCAGGACAACTATACTACATACACATACCTTGCAGCATGTTTTGCAACAGCTGCGACTAGGTCTACCATTCACGTTTGAATCAGACATTTTGGCTCAGAAGAAGTTTCTCAACCCCTCTTTGTGACTTTACACAAGTAGCTTACTTTGTGCAAATTCACGGTGGCTCGTCTTCTTCTTCGGCAGAGTACTCAGGGACGGGTTCTCCGTCGCTCTCGTCAGTTAGATCAAGATCTTCAAATTCTTCCAACACAAGTGTCCATTCAGGTGACTTGTACTTTTTGTTTTGTCTCTTTATTCGATCACTTCTTCTTTTGGAGGTACCTTCTTGTTGCTTAGCTATGCGAGCACTTCTCCTTTCTTCTGCACGTTTTTCATCTACCGTTTTTATCCTTAGCCTCAATTTCTTGACAAATCCAGGCTCAATGTGCTTTCTTTTCTTAAGTCTTTTAGTTGGTACTTGGACTTCGTTTTCTTCTCTTGCCCTCTTGTTCTCCTTAGTTTGTGGCAATTCTGTTTCAGTTTCTTCCTCTTCTATCTGACTGTTTCCAGGGCTAGCATCTATTTCTTCTGCCTGGTTACTAATCTGGCCTTGTTCAGGACAGGTTTTGGTTTGTTTTTCAAATGTCTCTGTTTCTGTTTCCTGAACACGTTCTTCTAATCCTATCTGATCCTGTTCAAGCACTTCGATCTCTGGACTTTCTTCTGCTCGAACTATTACGCTATGTCTAGTCTGTCCCTTCCCGACATCAGGAGTCAGTGGAGGAGTATCAATCACTTGCTCTGTATCCTTCACTTGTTCTGTATCAATCACTTGCTCTGTCCCTGGCTGACCTTCTCCTTCCTCAGTTTTGATGTGAATCTCAAGATCCTGAGGTTCTTCGCCTGTGCCTTGCTTTTCCTCTCTAGTCCACTCTCTACCTTCCCAAAGTCGCTCACTTGTTCGAATGGGGTCTTCGGTGAGATCAATCAATGGTATCCACTCCTCTGGCCATATGCTCGGCAGCTCGTCTTCAGCTACTTCTGGTTCAGCTTCTTGGACCCCTTCAGCAGGCTGGGCTCTTGGTAGTTCGTTATCAACTATTCTTGGGCCAACGTCTGCTGATTCTGCAGCTCGACTGGTACTGGGCTGTACGTCGTCAGCTACTTCTGGTCTGGCTCCTGCAGAGTCCTCCGCTGGACGCCCTTCTTCTTCAGGCTCCTCGTCTGGTAATACCTTCTGGGTGTGGCTGGCGTGTATCCAGCGTGGAACCCCTGCACACTTTACTGCTGTGGTAGTTACCAGGATCACCTGACGTTTCTCTCCCCACCTTGGCTCCAGGCAGCTCTTCCGAGTATGCTTCTTTATCTTGACCCAATCTCCCGGGACCAGTTTGTGGAGAGGAGTCGTTGGATTGAGGATGGCGTCTTCTCCGATCTGGCGAGAGATAGACGCACTTGGTCACCCAATCTCTTGCAGTATTCAAGCACCAAATCATCAGTAATACTCAACAGTTTGCTTCCTGGCACCCATGCTTGTCTCATCACTCTTCCCATAATGATTTCATGGGGACTTAGGCCTGTCTTGCGGTCAGGAACACTTCTGAGTCCCATCAGGACCAGGGGCAGGGCCTTCACCCAGGTCATCCTAGATGCATCACTCAGTTTTGCTAGTCTGTTTTTTTTTTTTCCAAAAACCTTTATTGTACCTTCCAAGTTACACAGCGGAATGCCTACAACCCCACGGGCTGGCCGCTATAACAGTTCGATAGGCAGTTTGCAGCATGCAACTTTTCGCGTAGTCATAATTGGCAGTGGAGGATAAAGGTGGCGATGCCACATTGAAAGGTACAACGTTATGCAAGTTGAATCAAAAAAATATACAGGTTTTTGGGTTTTTTCCTCTCACGAAGACAACAATTAAACAGACAAAACCAAAACATCGGAATCACAATGCGGTCATATGGTGAGTAGTGTTAATCGTTAACAGCTTCCCCTTGGAATGTAGTCCCTTGGTATCTCCCCCCACGCCCGCTGTCCCATCTGGTGCGAGCGGCCCTAAGAATGTGATCTCAACCGGCCCGTGACCTCACGCCACCCCCCTGTCGTTCCCCTGTGGTAGTACGTTGTCCAGTGATTCCCTGGCGACTAGTATGCACCCCTTAATGCTGTTCCGCGGGAGTACTAGCTATCGTCCTCCTCCCCTTCAGAGTCTTCCTGTTCCTCCTCTGCTAAGGGCTCACAAATATCCCCTCTGTAGGTATTCCACTTAGTCCAGATTTTGTTCCACTTCCCCGGGCAGGCCCTTCTGGAGTAAACCGCCCTCTCCGTTATCATCACCCTGTCCATATTTAAGCATCAATGGTTCTTAGTTGGTACCTCAGCAGCCCCCCATCGTTGTGCAATATCTCGCTTGGCTACCATTAGACCCACCGTTGCCCAGATTTGGCCGTGTCTGGACAGATCGTTAGGTTCCCACACATTAAGTAAACACCGCCGTGGCTCGGGCAGCAACGATATCTCCAGTGTCTGTGATATGGTGCGTAGGATCTGAGCCCAATATTCCCTGATCTGGGGGCAGTCCCATAAGGTGTGAAAAAATGTGCCCTCCTCCCCACAACCGCGAAGACAATAAGGGTGTTGTGATCTGCGTATGCGGTGTAGCATAGTTCTGGTGTAGTAGACCCTGTGCAATATCTTCAGCTGTACAAGTCGCATCCAGGCCGAGATTCCCACCTCTTTAGGCGACGCTACGGCTGCATTCCACTCATGTTCGTCCATTTCACAAGTGTCCCCCTCCCATTTCTCCTTCAGAGATATCAGTGGGTCTGGCAGGTTGTTGAGTAATTTACGATATGTGAGGGACGTCGCCCGTTCGGGCATGAACTCTGTAAGCAAGCGGTCTTCCAGCGGGGAAGATTCCGGTAGGTCTGTGTGTGGGGGTAGGACAGTGAGCAGTGCATGTTTTATCTGAATGTACCTATAGAGCTCCCGTTCGTTCAGGTTGTACAGTTCTCTCAATCTTGTAAAAGGTATCACCTCCCCTCTCTCCCAAAGGTCCCCCACCGTGGAAATCCCTATAGTATCCCATTGGGAAAAGCCCCGGCTATTTCTCATATTGCCCAAAGCTCGGGAATCCCATAGCGGAGTGAGTTTCGTTATTTTCCCCTTCCAGCCCAGAGCCGCTGTCGAGGCATGCCAGAGCGTCACTGTTAGTTTGGTGGGGCCCACTAATTTACGGACTCGGCGTTGGTCATACAACGGGGCCAGCATGGTATCAGTACCCAGTTGTTCCCTGTCGGCCTGAAAGGCTGGTTCAGTTTGGGGGGCGTGGAGCCATTGGTTGATGGGTTTAAGGTGCGTTGCCCAATAGTACAGTTTCAGGTTGGGCAATGCGATGCCCCCATCGTACCATCCCCTGTGCAATTTGGGCTGTGCAATACGAGCCGGCAAATTACCCCACAAGAGATTGGAGACCAATGCTGCCACTCTTTGAAAGAATCTGGGAGGCACTTGGTAGGGCGTGTTCTCAAGAACATACAGAAATCGGGGTAAGGACATCATTTTATATAATGCGGCCCTGCCCAAAAGCGTTAGTGGGAGTCCCGCCCAGAATTTGACATCCTGTTTGAATCTATCCAAATGGGGATTCAAGTTTTTGTCCATAAATTCAGTAGGGTCTCTAGTCACGTGGATACCCAGGTATTTAAAGGAGGAGCCTGCCACCTTCAAAGGGCAGTCTGCCGCTAGCACGGGGAGCTGCCCCTTCAGGACATACAGTTCCGACTTGTTCCAGTTGATCGTGTACCCGGAGACCCTCCCATGATCATCGCAGAGGTGTAACAGGGCCGGCACCCCCGTATTCGGATCCATGAGATATACCAACATATCGTCGGCATAAAGCGACAATCGGTCCTCCTGACCCTCCTTCCAACTTATTCCCTTCAGTAAGGGCGAGGTCCTAATTAGAGTGGCAAGTGGTTCCAAGGATAACGCAAACAGCAATGGCGAGAGGGGGCATCCTTGTCTCGTACCTCTCCCCAAGGAAAATGTTCTCGAAATGTGCCCGTTCGCCACCACCTGAGCAACTGGGTCCGTGTATAGCAGTCTAACCCATGCTACGAAGCGGGGACCAAACCCCAACCGCGACAGTACCTCAAACAAGTAGTTCCATTCTACTAGGTCAAATGCCATCCTGGCATCAAGAGCCAACACCACTGCCGGGGACGGAATGGAATCTGCCCTGGCCAGTACCCCATGCAGCCTACGCAAGTTCAACGCCGTGTTCCTGTGGGGCATGAATCCGGACTGGTCTGGGTGGACAAGGGACGCCAGATGCGGTAAGAGCCTAGTCGCTAGGAGTTTGGCGAGGATTTTAGCCTCTGCATTAAGCAGTGAGATGGGACGATAGGATGAGCAGTCCTCAGGTGGTTTCCCTGGCTTGGGGATGGCCACAATCGTCGCCATCCTCTGGTCTGGAGGAAGTGTGCCCTTTTCTAGACAGTCCTTATACATTCCTAGCAAATGCACGCTGAGAGTTTCCGGTGCCGCTTGATACCATTCTATAGGTATGCCGTTGGGACCCAGTGCCTTGCCTGATTTTAGGGCCGCTATCGCCATGTGGATTTCGTCAGCGGTAATGTCCGCCTCCAATTCGTCGGACATTTCCGGCGATAGAGTTCGGATCTCAATTGGCGCCAATGCTTCCCTAGCCGTCTCAGGGGCGATCACGGTTGCAGGTGTGTAGACCCCTTCAAAGTGACTTGCGAGCTGATCCACTATGTGTCGTGGGTTCGTGTACACCTGTCCCTGACCATCCTTTAATCGTGGGATTCCCTTGGAGTTCCCTTCCCTTTTGTCTAACCAAGCCAGCATTCTCCCTGCCTTGTCCCCCACCTCATAAACCCGATCCTGAGTGTCAGTAATCTGTTTCCGTACCTGAATGCGCAAATGATCGCTGTATAGCCGCTGCTGTATGTCAAGTGCATGCGAGGAGGCTGGGGACGGGTGACGTTCGTGTGCTGTCTGCAAGGTTTGCAGTGTCAGTTCCAATTTATCCAACTCTTGTGCCTGTTCCCGTTTATGTCTTGTGATGGAGCTTATGGCTTGACCCCTCAAGACCGCCTTGTAGGCTTCCCAGAGTACCCCTGGTGAGCGCACTGAACCCTCATTCTCAGTAAAGTAATGTGTTGTCGCTCTCTTAAGGGCCTTGCGGACCTGAGGAATCTTTAGGTAGGTGGCGTGTATGGGGTAAATGCGCTTACGGGACCTTTCCTGGGAAGAGAGTGTGAGAGAGATTGGTGAGTGGTCTGAAATACCTCGGGGGTGGATCTCTATTGCGTCCACAAGTCGGAGCGCATCACCCAGGGTTAAAAAGTGATCTATTCTCGTCATACTGCCGTGAACGGCGGAGTGAAACGTGTACTGTTGTAGAGAAGGGTGAAGGAATCTCCACACGTCTGTAAGGCCCATAGCCGTAATGAAACGCTGTAGGCGGGGGGGTCCCTGTCGTGGGAGATGATGCCGGGAACCTATCAAGTTGTGTGTCCACTATGGCGTTAAAGTCCCCCCCTAGGATAACCTCCCCCTCGGGCAGAGATAGCAGAAAATCACCCAGCTTTGGAAGCTGCACCGAGTGTAGTGCCGGTGGGACATAGACGGATACTATATTAAGAAGCCTACCTTCCCATTGTCCCTGTAGCGCGGCAAAGCAGCCCTGATCGTCTTTCCTGGTTTGTAAAGGGATGAATTGCGAGGCCCTCCGTATCATAATGCCAGTACCCCTCGACCCTGACGTAAAACTCGAATGCACCACCATTTTGTATCCTTTCCTATCCATCGCTTTGGTAGCCCCCCCGTCAGGTGTGTTTCCTGCAGCAGCGCTATGGTGGGTCTCTGTCGTTTAAGTGCGGTTAACACCAGGCCTCGCTTCACCTTGTCCCCCAGCCCCCGCACGTTCCAAGACAGTAACCTCAGGGATGAGTGCTGAGACTCCGAGGCTACGCCATCTGCCTCAGGGATCTGGCTCCCAGCCATTTGGCGGTGTGAGTTCTATGGCGTGATAGAGGGAGTGTGAGTCTCGAGCGTGTGGTACGTGTACCTGCAGTAAGACGTAGGGGGGGTTTGGCCAAGGGGGCCAGTCTTCGTCCATCCCACCAAGCATCTGAAAATTAAGGTGACAGCAACGCTTTTGTGTTGACCATACATGTGAATTCCTAACTGTAACAAAACACCCCCACCTCTGTTCCCCCCTCCCTGCACCCCTGCCTAACGGACTTGCAACTGCCCGCCCCCCCAACTGAGCAGAGTGCTTAAACCTCCCCTTAACCAGTGTACTTGCGTGTGGGGGGAGAGTGTCTCCCCGATCAGGCGGCATCCCCGCGTGCTTCCGGGGTCCACCCGTGTCAGAGTCTGCTCGCGGCTATCGCATAGATCAATCATTGTTCAGCAAGTAATGTCATTCCAGGACCATGAGAGCAAGTCATTCTATTCCGCCTTTTCCGGTACGGCCGCGGGGCGGGGAGCCCCCCGCACCCCCCCGGCCCGATGTTTGGGAACCAGTTCCATTGTCGTCTCCTTGGCTGTAGTTGGACCGTTGTTGTCTCTTCGAGTGGTCGTCCGTGCGCCAACCCTCAAGCCAGTCGCGAGCCGCCTCCGGGGAATCAAAAAACCACACTTTCTTGTCTGCCACTACTCGCAGTCGGGCCGGGAAGAGCATCGAGTAGGGCAGCTCCTTTTCTCTCAGCGTCTTTTTAACCTCAAGGAACGTTCTTCTCTTTCTGGACACCTCGGCCGTATAGTCTGGGAAGAAGGCAATCCGTGAGTTCTGGATCTGAATTGCAGGTGCCACTCTCGCCGCTTGCAGGATGGCGTCGCGGTCTCTGAAGTTGAACAGCCTTGCAAGGATCGGCCTCGGCGGTCCTCTAGTTTTAGGCTTTCCTCCCGGGACCCTATGTGCCCTTTCCACCGAAAAGAAGTTGGAGAGACCCTTCGGTTGGAGTCTGGTGTTGATCAGGTCCTCCACGTAGAGGTCAAGAGCGCCCGTGTCTTCCGATTCCGGCACGCCTAAGATTCGGACGTTGTTGCGTCGTGAGCGCCCTTCTTGATCATCCAGTTTGTCTCTGAGTAATTTGTTGTCCGTTTGTAGCCTTTCTACAACTGTTTGCAGTTCGGACACGTCTTCTACTAAGGATTTAGTGACTACCTCCACTTGCTTGACCCTTTCGTTGATTTTCTGAAGGTCCGCCCTTATCAATGTGACTTCCGTGGCCGTGGCCCCCACCGTGACTTGAACCTGGGCCAGCGCTGCCATTACATCTTCAAGCGTGACTTTTTTGGCGCTCTCTGTGTCCATTGTCTTCCCTGTGGATTTGCGCTGTTCCTGGGGAGGTGTCTGTTGTTCGTATGCGAATCTGTTCAATTTTGCTTGCGCTGCCGTGAGTTTGGGCCCTCTGTTGGACATGGCCTTTCCTCCGTGGGCGTTGCGTTCCCCCACCGATATGGTAAGTCAGGGCCGGTAAAGAGATGAGTCCTGCAGCGATTCTAATGGGTCCGCGACTAACACTCGGTCCCAGTGTCCCTCGTTCGGGTCTCAACAAATGTGGCCGCCCCGGGTGGCAATCGGAGGGCACGCAGTGTAGCTCGCTAGTGGAAGGCCAACCTGAGTGCAGGCAGTCGTGTGGTCTACCACGTTTGCGCCCGATGAGATGGCTGCCGGGAAGGCAAGGTGAGTCCCCTCCGCTATAATGTCATCAATGCCAGGTCGAATGAGGGGCTACGCTTCCCACCGCCACGTGCGGTAGCAACTGCTGCTGTCTGGCGCTTTTCTCCGCTGTACCCCCGACTCCCCAGGTGCGCCCGCGGTCAATTGTGCGCTGTGGAGCGATGGGGGAGGGCTGCATAGGACTCACCGTCGGCTCCGCTGCCGGCCGCCGCTCACTGGACCACCCTTCTCCTCTCGTTTGCCGGTGCGGTGCCTCCGACCGTTGTGTGGATGGTGGGGCCTGCAGTACCAAGGGGGCCCATCCCTCAATATGGTGGCTGCCGTCCCCCGGGTGCCCGCCTTGTCGCTCTGGTCCTGCCACGCCGGGGCTGTGGGTGAGTTTACCTCCGCCGGGCTCCGCAAGACGCCTCACCAAGTCCTGGGGATTATGTCGTCGACAGGCAGAATGACCGCGGGTCCGGCACTACCGCCCCGTCCCAGCCGCCGATGGTCAACTTCCGCTCGGGCTCCAGCCGCACTCCACACCGCAGCTTTCTGGAGGACAGCAGGCCCCTCCTCCCCTCCGCTCCGCGAGCCGGCTCAAGGCGATCGCCTGTCCTTTCCGTCTCTGGAACGCTCCGGTGAGCGCCGCAAGGGCTCTTGACACGGTCCGCCCCTTCAGACACCAATATTGTTCGGATTAAGATAGCGGATTAATGCGGGATGCCGCCTTCCCACGGGAGCCTCCCTAAGCTGCGGCCGCCATCGTTGGCTGCTAGCCACGCCCCCCTGCTAGTCTGTTTTTGATAGTTCCATTTATTTGTTCCACTATTCCAGAAGCCTCTGGACGGTATGCGCAGTGAAGCTTTTGTGATATTCCAAAGGCCTTACAGAGTTCGGCGATCACCTCATTCTGAAAATGTGAGCCTTGATCTGATTCAATAGTGACTGGAACCCCGAACCTAGGTATCAGTTCTTTTAGTAAACACTTAGCTACTGTTTTTGCGTCATTTTGGGGAGTAGGGAAAGCTTCCACCCACTTCGAAAATAAACAGACCATGACAAGGACATATCGCTTCCCTTCACAACGGGGCATGGTGATGAAATCAACCTGTATTCTCACAAAGGGACCCCCGGACCTCCCAATTTTTCCCAGTTCCACCACAGTTTTCTTCCCTGGGTTCATCTTTTGACATGACAGGCACCTCTGGCAGAGGGACTCTGCTACTTTCCTGAACTTTTTACTGTACCAAGTCTGTTGAAACACTAGAATCATGGCGTCCCTACCAATGTGTGATCCTTCATGTATCAACCTCGCCATTGTGCTAAGTAAGTGTCTAGGTAACACAGGCATACCAGTTGGACCTAAGATGACACCATCCACACGTCTTGGTCTACACCCATCTTCCTTCCACTTCTCTCTCTCTTGCCAAGGTGCCGCCTGCTGCCACTCTTTCACTTCATCCCATGTAGGCACTTCTTCAAACACCTGAAGTTGGCAGCTGGTTCCTGGCCCCCCTCGTTTTGGATTTATGATATACCGATCTCTGGCGCACCATTGGGCCACTCGATCAGCAAAATCATTTCCCAGTGATACAGTGTCCATGCCCTTCTTATGAGCAACACATTTTACCACTGCCAGTTCCTTTGGTAACTGGATTGCCTCTAAAAGGTCTTGAACCACTTTTCCATTTCGAATAGGGGTACCTGATGAAGTCAGGAACTCCCTCTGTAGCCATAGCTGGCCAAAGTCATGCACAACCCCATAACAGTACTGACTGTCAGTATACACTGTTATGTGTAGGTTTTTCCCAATTTTGCAAGACTTTATCATTGCGATCAATTCGGCTACTTGTGCAGACTTTATGTCAAATAGATAACCTGCTTCTTCAATTTTGGTTAAGGAGACTACCGCATAGGCAGCACTCAGGCCTCCTTGTTCATGTCTCAGACATGAACCATCTACAAATAATTCCTTGTCATGCACAGGCAATGGTGTTTCTTTAATGTCTGGGCGTGGCTTGGTATTGAATTCTGTTAAATCAATGCAATCATGCTCATCATCCACCCCACCTTCCATATCCATTGGGTCGGGGAGTAAAGTAGCAGGGTTCAAAATACTGCACCTAACAATGTTTACATTTGCAGCACCCACAAGAATCCTCTCGTATTTAGTCAGCCGACTAGGGGTGAGATACTGAGTCTTTGTTCTAGTCAGTAAAATTACCACTCCATGTGGGACATACACAGTTACAGGATGTCCCATGACAATGGACTCACTCTGCTCTAAACTTGCGCAGGTAGCAGCTACCGCTTTCAGACAACCTGGTAATCCAGCAGCCACTGGATCCATGGTGGCAGAGAAATATGCCACAGGCCTTCTGGTTGTGCCATGTTCTTGAGTTAGGACTGACAACGCGCAATTATCGCGAGTGTCACAGAATAGGGCAAACTCTTTGGAATAGTCTGGCATTCCTAATGCAGGGGCTGTACACAGACAATTTCGCAGTTTGGTGAAGGCTGTTAAGCTTTCATCATTCCATTCTACAGTATCAGGTGTTCCTCTCTTGGTCATTTTTATCAAGGGCCTAGCTAAGACTGCAAATCCCAGAATCCACTGCCTGCAGTATCCTATCACACCCAGGAACATTCTGATCTCTTTCTGAGTACGGGGTAACTGCATCTTTTGAATTATTCTCACTCTTTCCGATGTCACTTTCCTGACACCTTTCTCTATCTGGTGCCCCAGATATTTCACTGATTTTGCACAGAACTGTAATTTTTCAGGGGCCACTTTATGTCCCTTCTCACTCAGATGATTCAGTAGGGCAATGGTGTCAATCACACAATCCCTATGACTTTTAGACGCCACCAAGAGGTCGTCTATGTATTGCACTAGGACAGAGTTTCCAGGAAAGACCAAAGTTTCCAAACATTTTTTCAAGATCTCATTAAAGATAGAGGGGCTCTCTGTGTACCCTTGAGGGACCCGGTTCCAGACATACACGTGACCATTGAAGGCAAATGAGAAAAGAAATTTGCTATCTGGATGCAAGGGAATGGAAAAGAATGCATGACACAGGTCTATCACAGTGAACCACTCAGCATCCCAGGGAATCTGATACAGAATCACTGCTGGGTTCGGGACAATAGGGCAGCAGGGGACTACTATCTTGTTGACTTTTTGTAGGTCCTGCACTACTCTGTACTTGCCACTAGGCTTCTTGATACCCATAATCGGTGAGTTACATGGGCTACTCATTACTTCCTGTATGATGTTTCCTTCTAGCAATTTCTGTATTTCCAGAGTGACACCTGCTCTCACTTCTGCATTCATCCTGTAGGGTTTAGTATTGGGGTATACTGCATTGTCCTTGATTGCTATCTGTATGGGGTGCACGTTTTTCATTAACCCTACATCTTTCCCAGTAAAGTCCCATACCTCTGGCTTCACTGCTTCTTGGAGTTCTTGGGGCAAATCCTGCATGGTCATTCGTTTAATTTCTGAGTCAGGTCTGATTAACATTAATTTATAAATGCCGTCTTCATCTGGGGTCTGAATTTCAACACCCTTTGGTGTGCAAAAGATGGTACAGTTCATTTTGCACAGCAAATCACGTCCCAGTAAGTTCACTGGACTGGTGTCGCAAACGACAAATCTATGCATCTCCTTAAAGTTTCCAATTGAGATCTCCATGGGCTTGGTAACAGGAGTACTAATCAATTGATTAGATACACCTACTACTTGGATGGCTTCTCCCGAGAGGGGTAGGTTTGGAACGTCCACTGTTCTCACAGTAGAACGGGTAGCACCAGTGTCCAACCGAAAAGTGACATCATTTCCGTCAACCTTTCCTTCAATGTATGGTCCGGACTGGTCTACCGGCAAGGAGGCGCCAAGTACGCACTCCTCGTCCTCCCCTCTCAGGCCCCGTCAGTACTGGTCATCACAAAGGAAGGTATCATTTAACAAATACTGCGAAGTTGCTGCATTTCTGTTCTCATTGCTTTCCCAGACTTCTATCTCATCACCCTCTGTGCCTTTTCCCTTATGTACTTGCTTTGGAGCTCGGGGCACCTGAACCGTTTTTACCTGTGGTTGAGTCTTTCTTGGTCTTTCTTTCTGCGTCTGTGGAGTTAAATCAGGTGTTTTGGGGTTATCGTCAGGCAAATAAGGACACTCGTCACGCCAGTGTCCAATTTCTCCGCACTGGTGACAGGGAAATTTCTTCATAGCCTCCTCCCTGCTCATTTTGGGCCGGGGCTTACCTCCACCCCCACCCCCAGGACTTTGGTTCTGAGTGTTTTTGACCATGTTACTCAACTGTTTTTCCTGCTGTTCTGCGAGCTTCACTTGAGCCCACATGACCTTTTCCTTGAGCGCCTTTTTCTTTTCTGCCATCTCGTCCTCGCAATACTTTGCGTACCGCAGGACCTCGTCTATCTTTTTGGAGTGCCAACAAATTTTGTTATCTTTTATCCACTGACAAATTTCAGGCCTTAAACCGTTGACAAACCTGTAAATGAAATGCGTCATATCCTTCATCTCGATGTTATCTATACCACTGTATGTTTTAAACACCTGCAACAGCCTTTCGTAATAGGAGTGCACTGTCTCGTCTCTCTCCTGCGTTGTTCTATCTATCCTGGTCCAATCAGTTTCCTTTGCGGGCACCTTATTTTTCAAATGCAGCATTACTTGTACGTATTTTTTCATCACGTCAATCGACGGCTCCCCTGTGTTAGAGTCCCTCGGGTACTCCTCACTAGGCCAGCCTATGGCAATTTTACACTCGGTCCATAGATCTACCGGGACCACAATATCGAAAAATCCATCCAGGTCTTTCCACAAGCATTTTTGCACCTTTACGAACCTTTCCACCTGCCGGTACCAGTCCACTGGCTTTTCGCGCAGTTTCGGGAAATCGTTAGTAAAGGACACAATATCCTGTCTGGACCATGGAACGTGCACATACCTCCCACCTGGCACTTCACGCATGGGGCATAATGTTTCGGGCTTGTCTACTTCTCTCAAAGGGAACTCAGGGGTGGCTTGTCTGGATCGAGCCTCATCTTTCTTTCGTGCCCACCTGCTTCTCCATTTTTCCACGTCTCCCCATTTTTGCAAAACTGCAAGCAACTCTTTAATCTGCAACTTTTTCCCTGACACATTCAAGTTCTCTATATCCTTGTCTGAGAATTCAGCTCTGTAAGGCTTTTGTAAGGGCTTGGATCTTGAAATATCTACCCCCATACTAGCTGCGGTGTCTGTCAGCTTTTCGTGGAGCACCCTGGTACTTCTGGTAAGGCTTTTACCCATAAACAGCAACTCTTCTTCAGAGTAGGTATATAATCTGTCTAATCCCACATTTCCTGCCATTAATTCTTCTATTTCTACCCTCAGTTTGTAGAGGTCTAAAGATTTCGTTTGCGGAGTCTGTTTTTCTAATTCACGACTCCAATTTTCAATTTCCTCCGGAGTTACCAAAGAAACACTCCTAGTACCTGACGTTGATTCTAATTTAATTTCTTTCGCATTAAAAGGATTATGCCTCTTCTGCACTCCCTTCCCGGTCTGTTTGTTTGGCAGGTCCAAGAACACAACTTCGGACTCGCACTCACTGGACTGATCGTCTATCAGTAGGGGCTCTTGCCTCGGCGGGGCCATGATTGGGTTCATAACTGGAGCGTTTGGACTTCCTTGATTATTCCCATACAACGGAACCACTGGTCCGATTGTTACCGGAATGGTCAAAGCCTCAGGACTGGCATTTAACTGGGAGATTTTCTGAATTATTTCTGTTCTCTGTCTAGCTATGGCCTCTTGCTCCCTTTCATCTAATACTCTTCCTAAAGTTCGGTCAGGTATTATCTGTGGGGTCAGGTGAGGGGTAAAACTCGGGGCAGTAGGATGCGTTTCACTTGGTCCTCCACCATAATTTGGTTTAGGGAACAAAGTTCCTGTGCCAAAAGACCTGCGCTCTTCCCCATATGGAGGCTGTAAAAAGGGCATTCCTGAACCTAATGGCTTTTCTTCGTTCTCATAAAGAGGTCTGGGGAAGAAGGCTCTTTCACGGGAATATTTCTCCTCCGGGCTCACGGGCATTCTAGGATATATATCTCGTACCTCCGCGGGTCCGGGATTCTCAAAATAGGGCAGTACCTGGCCACCTCCCCCCCTACTTAGGGATCTGTCCTCCTCCTTAATAGATGGACGCTGGGGATTCTCTCCTACACTGGAAGGTCGGGCTCCCTCATTATAAGGGGGCGGGCTTCGCGTAAAAATGTCATCTAATAATTCATCGTCTGACTCCCCAAGCGCTCCCCAGTGCTTACTCTTTTCTGTCTTCTTCTCTCCCGCAGAAGGGGTACCCGCTGGCATCATGGGAAACAGGCCCTCAACAATCATGCTCTGTCTCCACTGTTTCATCCTCTTGTCCCTAGTCTCTTGTTTCAGCCTTGGGTACCACTTGGTCAGACCTTTGTCCAACCGGGGTTTCTCTCTTTCAAAAGCCTCAATCTCCCATTCCTCTAATGCCTCATACTGCGTTAGTCTTGGTCTGGGATGCAATTCATTCATGCGGGTTCTCAAATTAAATAAAATCCTGCCATTGAAAGTACCGTCTAACGGAAAAGCCAATATTCCGTCATCTTTTGTGTACTTCACCCAATTTTCCAACCACACACAGGTATTGTACCCTCGGTCAAACATCATGAACGAGGCGGAAATATTCGGTGGCGGGACAATAACGCCCTCTCTGGACTTAATCGGTTTGTCCGTTTTGAAATAATTCTTTACCCTATTTACAAGGGACATTTTTCTCTTAGTTCCGTACATAATATCGTATCTCTTGGCTTTCCACTGATCCCTTTCAAACCCTTGGCTTCTTGGATCGGGTCTAGTCTCTGGACAATACGAGTGCCACATACGATTTCTACGCTTAACTCTGTTTACAAAGTCACCTCCAATCAGAACGTGTCTTGAAATTTCATGCGACCAATGAGGTGCACGCGTTCAAATAATCTCGGCCAATGGGTGCACGACCCCTTCGTGAGACTGTCCTCACGCTCCGGCGCTTCACCCCTCCTTTACAATTCCAGCCCCGCTACCCGCCCGCTGCTTCTACCAATCCCAGCGCAGCACGGAGTGACGTCAGAGACGCTTCACGGCTGACTCCCTCCCTTCACAAGGTAACGGAAACTTTCTTTCTTTCTAAAGTGCTAGTGCTGGGTTATTTAACAACGAATACACATTCGCCACAGTGCTCAAGTGTCTAGACAGAGAAAGATTTCTTTTACTGCAAGTAAACTACTTCCATTTACTTTTCACGCGCTGCGGGTAGATCTCTTCCGCCTACCCTTCACTCTAGCATCGGTGAACCTGTTATTCCCCTAAACTCATCCACTTCTCCGGGATATATCCGAGTCTAAGGTTTCCCAGCGGACCCCTCTGCTTTCACCCAAGCTCCGAGGAACCTGCTACTCTTCCGATGTGACCCTTACTAGGTTACGCCACTATGGGAATTTTGCCAATGAACCTCGTTACTGACATTTATTCACGCACGTATTCAGAAAAACCCTAGTTAGTGCTTCCCGGTTATCCTAACCTGCACCTAACTTTTCCTTAAGCCTGCGACCTCAAGGCAATGGATTCTATTCACCACTTGCCTTTTCAATTCCCCGGGGAGTTCGGACAACAATGAACGAGACGGTTTACAAACGCATGGATTAATACATATAACAATATAAGAACAAGAATAACAATGATAAAACAATTCATGAATTTCAAAAAGCGTATTCACAAGAGATTGATCAGGTCCCTCGGAACGGCCGCTCTTATAGCAGCATTAATATACTAGCAGCTACCGACTTAACTAGCCTGACTAATCCTGCCTAACCTTCAACTAGTCCCTAACCATCCTCTGCTAGCCAGAAAAACTGATAGAGCGCGCGAGGTCACCCAGCCAATAATTTCGCCGTTTCCGGCTTCGGGCCCATATACTTTCAATTCACAATATTCATTGACAGGGTGACTTCACGGGCTGCTACCAATTTGTGTGAATTCCCTACTGGTATTACTCAGTGTACCCGACTTACCATCTACCGACACGGGTACCTATGACCACAACGGATCAGGGAGCTAGCTGTAAAAGGAAAGGCAGCAAAATACCAACTCAAAATGACATTCACTACTGTTGTAAAATGACCACGGGCAACTGGAAGTTTTAAAAGCTTTATCTAAAGTTCGTTTTCGTTGAGCATTAAGTTTGCAAGAATAAGACAATCAATAATCAAAATAATGAAGAGTACATAACTATAGAGAAATAAAGTCAGGGTAATCATGGAAATGCTAATATGAGATGCAACAGGAAACGCTATGCATTCAGGGTAAAAGTTCTTTAGACAGTTTAAGTAAGGCCGTTCTAGACCATATCAGAAAATGACAAACGGCAATGCAAAATATGATTTCTAAAAGGTAGGGTAACATGGGAACAAGTTATGAAAATATGCAATTGACTTTATGTTTCAATAGTTGCGGCAAAAGCATGGAAAAATCAACATATGCAAGGGTATGTCTTTATTGAAGCAAAAGACAGAAAATAGAAAGGTGCAAGTTTAAAGAACTTAGAGCGATATTTACCTAGACTGGTGTGGAAACCAAACCCTGGCCACGGGTCAGTTAAGGACAGGAAACCCTCAAGGAAAGATCCCCTCAAAGGACAGCAGGTGCAGAATGGACACCCAGGACAGGACAGGATACCCTCAGATTAGGAATCAGGACAGGACCTCAGGACAGGACAGCAAACCCTCAGGACAGGACCGCTCAGGACTGGACCGCACTCGCAGTTTGGAAGCAACGCCTGCGCTCCACCCTCTCTGCAGCTATCGATCAAGACCCCGATTGGGTCAGCGAACTCCCAGCAAAGTGCTTCGCCAGCACTTTAAGGTTCAGTAGAACCTTAGTCTATGGTCAATTTCGGACAGAGTGCTCCGCAGCTCTCTGTATCTTCAGTCACCTATTGAGTACGATGGGTCAGTGACAGGTCAGCTAAACCAGACAAGTCGGACAATTCCCTAGGCGAACCCAGGGTAGATATACAGTTTGGGGACGGTGTACCACCCCCCAATGTTGCAAAGTGTCAGAATCCCTCAATTTGGATTGGTCCTAAGATAGGATTTGGGTAACACACCAATCAGAATACACTATTTGGAGGCCTTATTTACATCTCAGGGCACCGCCTAGCAAGATTGGGGTTCCCATGAGAAAGTTGCGCAGAATACAGGCAAAGAATACAATTTTGCAACATAATAGAACAATATCGTGACGTTGCGGGGCGAAGGTACTGCTTCCCAGGCTTGCTTCTGGTATCAACCTTCTTTGGCAGCCATTCAAATGACAAGATGCTTTTTTCGAGTCTGCGCACAAGTACCCTCCAAGATGGCTTTCGGCTCAGTCAGACCCCCATTCCCCGCGGTACATGAAAAGTAAGCGAGAACAAATTAATACATAGAAATAACATTATGAAAACACATCACAGGGTTTGTACTTTCAACTTATCACTAAGAAATATACTTATGCAGTCTAAATGTTAGCTACATATAAACAAGTACAAGAGCAGTTGCACGAGCAGTACCACGTTATTGGCAATGCTATGCATTACGCATGCGCAACTATTTCCCTCCAAACCTGCAAACACATCAGGACACGTGAGTGTGACTGACGCATGCGCAGACACTTACTTCCAAGCAGCGGCCATTTTTAAAGACTCGAATTAATTATTTTAGTAAAACACATAGGCAAGCTTCGGGGAACCTCGTTTAAACATAAAATAAACGTTAGTAAGACGTACAACTTATTACGTTATTACACATTAACGAGGTTCATGACAAAAGCACGTCGCGAATGCGAAGCTTTGCTTCATCAGTAGTTCCCTTCTGTAACTTCGATAAGCTACAGACTACAACTCCCATCATCCGCAGGAGTTTTGTAGTTCGTGGCCTCCCGCGGCCGTGACAGCACTGGTGTGCGCCGGCCTAGGCGGATTGTACACACCTGAAATGAGTCCCATAACGGTCCGCCAACTCCTTTAAATATTCTCGGTACCCGGACCTTGACGTCCTTTAATGCCACTACACCTCGAAAACTCTTGCAAGGAGCATCGGAGTACACTCTTTTTACATTCTTTTGAGATACTTCAGATACTCAGTATGCGTGTTTTGTTTTGCCTTGTAGTGTTTGACTACAAGACCGTCCCTCTTCTCTGTCCTCGTGAGAGGCGTGCAGTCCTCCATATTTTGGTAAGATAACGCACCCTGGTAGTGACGTGCTTGAGCAAGGGGTTGCACCTAAAGTATTTTCAAGTGCACTTTCTGGCACCATTAACATGTTTATTTGGAGAAATTAGGTCCTTTTATTTCCAATTTTGTGTTTTTAATGTATATGCACACGCAGCAGTGCGGTTACACACACTCCTTTATGGAGATGCCAGTATGTATATTTTTTCCCACTTGTGACTTACTGATGGGGGGTCCGATTTACACAAGAGGTTGAGATAAGCATGAATTATGCCTTCAGGGTTCATGGTGGATTCAGATTATATGATGTACTACAAAATTGTCACATATTTACAGGCAGGTGTTCCTGTTCTGCTAACAAACACTGCACACTTCGAGTATAAAATGTTGCGCTTCTTTTAAAATATTAATTTAGTGGCACTAGTTTGACCATTTGAACAATATAATTGGTAAGACGCATTGTATTTTGTCTCCTATTTCTAAGTTGGACACTCCTATATTGAGAACGCCTCACATAGGATATGTATATCCATTGGCCGTCTGCATGATCATTTGAATATTGTTCACATTATCTGTTTGGTTTTAATACTGCAGGGAGGGATATCACCTTCTTTTTGTGCCCTGATGAAAGCCATGGAACCATCGGGCCTCATATTGGCTGAAACATGTTTGCATGCATAGGGTCATAGGACCATTGAATCCTGGGGATACCCTACTTTCCTGTTTTTATTAACCACTATCTCTCCACATTAAAGGGATACCTGGAGTTGATGGTGGTTTCTTAATCTTTAAACCCCACCTGCCTTTTTCTCACAAGAGCTCCCTGGAAATCGGCTGAACACACCCTGGCCTTTTGGAGCCAGGGTGCCCCTATGATGAAGCATGACACCATTACAGTGTGTGAGGGGAATTTAAGAAAGAGGATTTGCTCCCAAAAGTCGTAGTAGCAAACCATTACACCATATATTGAGAACTAGTCCACTTCATTATTATTTTTCCTGTTTTCAGGTTGTGTTGGATACTGTTTTGTTTGTGGTTACTGTTTGGGAGAGCGTATCCGTTCCGACTTCCCTGTTGTGGAAGTACCTCTCCACCCTTAAGGCCTTATGGCCAGTATTGTACGGTCATTGTTCGCTCTGCAGCTGGGGCCGGCTTCTTGAATTTGTCTATCTGGAATTGAGAGAGTGCATCTGCTTGAACGTTATTGACCCATGGGACATGCCTCGCCTTCAACTCTAGGTTGTTTGTTAACTGCAGCTTTACCGTGTGCCTTAAGACCTTCAGCACCCTCAGACACCTGACTGCCTCACTGGTGATTGCGTGCACAACTGTCTGGTTATCAGGCCATAGCGTCAGCTTCATATCGTTCAGTCTCCCCTGCCGTAATGTCAGCGCTACTATTATGGGGAACAACTCTATGAATGTTAAGTTCTTGGTTAGACCTGCTTTGGCCCATTCCTGGGGCTACTTGTTTGTGCACCAGCTGTCCACTAGGACTGCCCCGAAGCCCAGGCTACCTGATGCCTCTGTGCACAGTGCAATTTGCCTGTCTGACAACCAACCATACTTCGATTGAAGCAAACCATTGAAGTCTTATTGGAAGGCCTACCAGGTTTTGAGGTCCTGAGGTTATGTTTCTTTTGTAGCCTCCTAGTTAATTAGGTGAGGTACCTTACAACACTCTCCCAGCCAGGATCACCCTTGCTGCAAAATTCAACATCCCTATGAGCTCTTGCTGCTCCCCCAGCATACCTTTCTCTTTGTCTACAATTGCCTTAAACTCTCTTGTTATGTCCTGTACCTCGTCTTCTGGAATGCGGGATGTGCCAGAAGTGGAGTCTAACTCTATGCCCAGGAAAACAAGCTTTGTTACAGCACCACTGTTTTGTCTGCGGCCAGTGGTACCCCTAGCTCAGCCGCTAGGCACTGAAAGGTGCTCAATAGCTTCTGCACTTCGCCCACCCCTGCATTCCCACAAACAAAAGTCACCCACGTAGCAGAGCTCACCCCCTTTAGAGTGTGTAATCCCGCATTGCGCCCATTCTGGATTTCCAAGATGGCGCCCAGGACCAGTCTCCCAGAAGAGGAGGTTAGCGCTACAGCCAACTGGATGCCAGGACCTGAAAAGGGCGAAAGTGAGGTTGTGCTCTCTCTCAATAGAACAGAAGTGGACACCGACGCCGAAGGATCGAGACAGGACACTGAGGAGGGGCAGAGAGCTGAAGAGGACGCCGTAGCAGAGGAGACAGAGGCAGGAGAGAAGCCCCTGGAGGTCCGGGAGGTCCAACCCAGCTTACAGCGCGAGGATAGCCCAGGAGAAGAATCCTTGACCCTACCGCCTAGAGGCACCACATGCAGGTCTGACTGACCCGAGGAGGAGGAGGAGGGCAGCAAGACCCCTACTGCCACAACCCAGGAGGGCCGTGGCCGAAGGCAAGTACCCTTTGTGAAATACCTCACTACAGGGTGGTGGAGTCTGGGACACTGAGGGCTTGCCACTGTCTGTTTGTCTATCCAAGGGGGACCAGCACATCCCTTTCTTGGCACATGTTGACCCCATACTCACATCTACCGGCTGATGGTGATGGTATTAAATGAAAGATAGGACGGCTTTATTGAGTTCTGTTTATTTTTTTATTTTGAGGGTCACTGCTCCTATTCTCCTTCCTTGACCTCGTGGGACGACCAGGATAAGAGGAGAGATATACCCAACAGCAGCACCCGAGAAGGAGAGAGAACCCCAAAAACATATGGACATTACATTTTTCATTTTTTTGGACTAAGAAAGGGCTACAGATAGTTTATTAATATCCCCAGTTTGCTGTTTGCCCAAATAATTTTCTGTACATTATAGACCGACTATTAAACATCCCAACAAACACTCCTTCTGCTTGAGCGTCATGTTACTGAGGGGATCACAAGTGGTGTCAGAAGTGGGATTGGGTCACTTAAATTTGCTATGACCCAACCGATAACGAGGCAGGCCATGATCTCCCAGTTGGCTGAGGGCCAGAGGCATTTGCCGTTGGTTATAGAGCGCCAACACCAGGAAGCCAAGAAAGATGACCCTGGTTATTTTTTTTATTAATTTTGAAAGGGTAGCCACGACTGCTACCTGGCCTCCCGAACGGTGGGGTCAATACATAGCCCCCCTTCTTTCAGGCGAATTTACAAGCCGCCTACCAGGCTGCTAATCCCTCCAGTCTTACACCCTATCCTGAAATAAAAAAGACTATTCTTGAATGGCTAGGGCATGATACAGAGTACTACCGGGCCAAATTTAGAAAGGAAAAGTGGGTTACAGGCGATAACCCCCGAGCGCTCTATTATCGTGTCAGGGATCTAGGGGAAAGGTGGCTACAGCCTGGTCAATCCCCTATAGAGGAGGTTACTGAAAAACTCTACTTAGAATAGTACTTAGAGGCCCTCCCAGCTAACACACGTGCTGGGTTAAACAACATCTACACCTAACAGCGCAAATGGCTATCGAGCTGGCGTGTGCATTTCACAGGTCCCCTGAATTTAAGGCCCAAACAGTTAAGCCTTCCCCAATACTTCAGAAGGGCTACACTAGATCTAGCGACTCTAAAATCCCTGGGTTAAGCAAGGCAGCAGTACGACCCCCACTAAACCCTATTCCTACACAAACAGGACCCCAGTGCTTTAAATGTTCAGAGTGGAGACACATCGCCCGGAATTGCCAGTCAAAAACTGAAGAGGTAGAACCTATGGAAGTAGGACTGTCCCGGGGAAGAGTACTCAATACCGGAGGTATCCCTACATGGTACAGGAAGACTATACGTCTCAGTGGGTGAACTATAGAGGCTTTGTTAGACACAGACTGTTATCACACTGTGGTCTCTCGTGAGTTGGTTCCCCTTAACCAGATTACAGAAGAGGTACAGATTAAAGTGTCCTGTGTGCATGGGGATGTTAGTTTATATCCCGTAGCTGACGCCTTATTGGAGATAGAAGGGATCCACAGGTATGGAAAGTCGGGGTGATACCCGCTCTACCAGAGAAAGTTTTCCTGTGAACTGATCTTCCCCGTTTTGATGAATATCTAGCCAGCGTCACAAAAAGAAACCATGCGTTGGAGTGGCTTCGTGAAGCACCCTTTTCCACCTCCGACATAATACGTCCTGATATCAAATCACCAAAGCCCAAATCAGAGAAAAGGAGAGAACGCGCAGAATACCGCTTGGCTTCAGCTACTCCTGTCCCTTGTCTCCTTTCTTCCCCAGAGAACAGAAGCTGGCCTGCCCGCAGCTTTAGAGCTCAATAAATCATATGCTCACAGTTGATCACTTCTAAAGTTAAATGAGGAATAAGGTTATTTACCTCTAGTATGATTAAATCATAGGATATTCATTCCATTGAAAAAGCAACCACCTATCACAACTCATTTATTTACAAAAAGGAGTTTTAATAGAGTACTCCAAACACAGCGAAACATTTATTTATATACATTTATACAATATTCACAGCGAACGGTAAAGGAAAGAGCAACTGCTTCTATAAGGGTGCCGGAAATAGAAGAAAGTAGTGGTTTAAGGAGAAAAGGGGTGTAAGCCTCAACAGAAAAGTGACATAAGATTTTGTTAACTTAAAGCAAAAGCTGGAAAATATCCAGCCCCCCCTTTCCCATAACCAGGACCACTATTTTTTGGAACATTATACATGCCAGTCAAGACTGTATGATTGTTATAAATTGGAATAATATCAATAGTGGCCTGTTTGCACAACACGTTGGATATTTTCCAGCTTTTGCTTTAAGTTAACAAAATCTTATGTCACTTTTCTGTTGAGGCTTACACCCCTTTTCTCCTTAAACCACTACTTTCTTCTATTTCCGGCACCCTTATAGAAGCACGTTGCTCTTTCCTTTACCGTTCGCTGTGAATATTGTATAAATGTATATAAATAAATGTTTTGCTGTGTTTGGAGTACTCTATTAAAACTCCTTTTTGTAAATAAATGAGTTGTGATAGGTGGTTGCTTTTTCAATGGAATGAATATCCTATGATTTAATCATACTAGAGGTAAATAACCTTATTCCTCATTTAACTTTAGAAGTGATCAACTGTGAGCATATGATTTATTGAGCCAGCAAACAATCACGAGTTGGGCCATTGTTTTTGATAATACTGACTACCCAGGTCCAACAACCGTTTTGGGTTACCCCATTTCTTATAATCGCAGCTTTAGAGCAGCCCAACGAGATGACAACACTCTGGAAAATGCGTGGAATCAAGTACAAGAAGAAGACCCTGAGAAGGTAGGCCCTTATTTGTGTGTCAAGAAGGGGCTTCTTTATAGGATTACTGGAAATCCTGAGCATCGTAAAGAGCAACTGCTCGTACCATTAGCATTTAGAGAACAAGCGCTACATATAGCACATAACCAGGCTGGGGCTGGGCACTATGGTCAGGACCACACTCTGAGTTATGTGTTAGAAAAGTTCTATTGGCCCAGAATATATAAGGAAGTAGCCAAATATTGTTCTTCCTGTCCTAAGTGCCAACTGGTCAACCCTTTCACAGCAAAAAGAGCTCCTTTACGACCTCTACTCATAATCGACATACCGTTTTGACGAGTTGGTATGGATCTGGTTGGACCACTTGTACCCTCAGCCCGAGGACACCAATACATACTCGTCCTCGTGGACTATGCTACACGCTACCCGGAGGCAATCTCACTAACCAGTATGTCCACTCTCTCAGTAGCACAGGCTATGGTTTCCTTCTTTTCAAGGGTTGGGTTTCCCACAGAAGTCCTAACAGACCAAGGGGCCCACTTCATGTCCCGGCTGATGAAGGAGATCTGTACTCTCCTTGGAGTCCACCAGATATGGACAGCAGTTTATTATTCCCAGACAGACGAACTGGTGGAACGTTATAATAAAACCATAAGAACATACTAAGGAAATGTATTTCAGAGTCCAGGAAAGATTGGGACTGTAGGCTTCGCTTGTATTGTTCGCTATTCGAACACATGAACAGAAATCCATGGGATTTAGCCCATTTGAATTATTGTTTGGTCGAAGACCCCGCACCCTCCTGGACATGATGGCCGAACAATGGACAGAAGAAGATCAATCACCTTAAAAGCTACTTTAGCCACACTGGGGGAAAATGTACACCAAAACCTAGATAGGGCACAAAAAAGCATACGTTTTATTATGACCAGGGCACCCACGTAAGGGAACTCATAAAAGGAGATAAAGTCTTGATACTCTTGCCAACGTCTGAAAAAAAACTAGCCACCTGGCAGGGCCCTTACACCATGTTAGAAGCAGACATAATAGAACCTTCCCACAGCAATTGGTGCTCACCGGTGGTTTTAGTCCCTAAACCAGACGTAGTCTTAGGTTTTGTATTGATTTTTGACAGTTGAACGCCCACTCTAAATTTGACAGCTATCCTATGCCACGGGTGGATGAACTAGTAGAGAGGTTAGGCCAGGCAAGGATAATGTCTACTATTGACTTAACAAAAGGGTATTGGCAAATACCCTTGAGCCCAGAAGCCAAAGAGAAAACGGCCTTCTCCACTACCTCAGGACTATATCATTTTAAGGTCATGCCTTTCGGACTTCATGGCGCCCGGCCACGTTTCAAAGACTAATGGATGTCATACTAAGAGACCATCAACAGTATGCGGTAGCTTATCTAGATGACATAGTGGTATACAGTCCTGATTGGGAAACCCATCTACAACATCTACAAAAGATCTTTGCCTTTCTTTTCCAAGCAGGACTAACTCTCAACCCAAAAAAGACCACTCTGGGTACAGAACGCTTAGAATACTTGGGCTATTTCATAAGGGCTGGAACACTACAACCACAGCATAACAAACTGGAGGCTATACAAAAGATACCCAGGCCAGTCACAAAAAAGATGTACGGACTTTCCTTGGTCTGGTGGGGTATTACATGCGGTTTACTCCTCAATTCTCTACCATAGCCTGTCCCCTCACAGACTTACTATCGCATCGACAGCCAAACAACAAAATAAATTGGTCTGACGACCAAGAAAACAACTTTCAAACACTGAAGTCCCTCCTATGTAAGTCCCCTGTATTACAGTGTCCAGACTTTAACAAACCTTTTGTTCTACAAACAGACGCGACTGACCGAGGTCTTGTGGCCGTCTTATCTCAGCCCGACCAACAGGGAGAACTTCGCCCTATCCTCTATTTAAGTCGAAAACTATTCCCTCGAGAAACACATTATGCAACAATGGAAAAAAAGTGTCTAGCCATTAAATGGGCTATGGCGGCACTTCAGTATTATCTGTTTTGGTGAACTTTCTTTCTGGTAACTGATCATGCCCCTTTTACATGGCTTGCTACTCACAAAGCTACCAACCCCAAAGTACTTCGATGTTTTTTGTCATTACAACCTTTTTCTTTTCAGGCCCTCCATTTACCAGGACGAGCCCAAGGGAATGTAGACTTCTTATCCCGATACCCAATGTCCGTATAGCCCGAACGTCCATACCTAGAGGGAAGGCATTGTAATCCCGCATCGCGCCAGAGCGGAATTTCCAAGATGGCACCCGCGACCAGTCTCCTAGAAGAGGAGGTTAGCGCTCCAGCCGTCGGGACGCCAGGACCTGAAAAGGGCAGAAGTGAGGTTGTACTCTCTCTCAATAGAACAGAAGAGGGCGCCGATGACGAAGGATCGAGACAGGACACCGAGGAGGGGGAGAGAGCTGAAGAGGACGCTGTAGCAGAGGATGCAGAGGCAGGAGAGAAGCCCCTGGAGGTTTGGGAGGTCCAACCCAGCTTACAGCGCGAGGACAGCCCAGGAGAAGAATTCTTGACCCTACCGCCTAGAGGCACCACATGCAGGTCTGACCGACCCGAGGAGGAGGAGGAGGGCGGCAAGACCTCTACTGCCACAAATACCTCACTACAGGGTGGTGGAGTCTGGGACACTGAGAGCTTGCCACTGTCTGTTTGTCTATCAAAGGGGGACCAGCACATCCCTTTCTTGGCACATGTTGACCCCATACTCACATCTCCCGGGTGATGGTGACAGTATTAAATGAAAGATAGGACGGCTTTATTGAGTTCTGTTAATTTTTTATTTTGAGGGTCACTGCTCCTATTCTCCTTCCTTGACCTCGCGGGACGACCAGGATAAGAGGAGAGATATACCCAACAGCAGCAACCGAGAAGGATAGAGAACCCCAAAAACATAAGGATATTACATCTTTTCTTTTTTTTTTTTTTTGGACTAAGAAAGGACTACAGATAGTTTATTAAATATCCCCAGTTTGCCGTTTGCCCAAATAATTTTCTGTACATTATAGACTGACTATTAAAAATCCCAACGAACACTCCTTCTGCCTGAGCGTCGTGTTACTGAGGTGATCACAGAGTGCCTTTTGTGTATTGTTCCTTCCAGGAATGCACTAAATTGCTCAAAGTATGCACATGATATGGAGCACCTCATAGGGAGGTCCTTGACAAAATATGTTTCCCCTTCAAATTTGGAATGCAGTAGATAGTAGCTTTCTATGTGCACTGATAGAAGCCTAAACATGGAATTCAATGCCATCGTTGCCATTAAGGCTCCCCGCCAGGCTGTGTGCACTTGATTGATTGTATCAGCTACTAATGCATACTCTACCGCGCAGACTTCTGGGTTGAACCCGTCTTTCACCGACCCCCCTCTGGGATTGATAGGTGGTGTATTCTTGGGCATCACCCCCAAAGGGGAAATCACCAGGCCTGGTGGGTGCCAGGAGCCCAGGAAGCCTTCTACTATCCCCAACTGCTTCTCTTTCTGAATCTTGCGCTGCACTATCTTCGGGGTGTTAAGGATATGAGCGTAGGTTTTTTGCATCTCCCATCGCAATGTACCCCGTGAATGGAATTTTAAAACTTTTATCAAATCCTTTGCATGATAGATGTGCATCTGCATTGTTGTCATATTGGTTGGCTAGCTGCCTCAGCTTGTGGGTATTGATAGCTGAACATCCCCCAACACCCCTTGCATTGTGCCCTTTTCTGCGTTACTTCGTTCTTGCTTTCTCTTTCTTGTCCCTTTCTCTGTCACCTCTACCCTTTTGGCAGTCTGCTGCTGGGTGCTCCCTCATTCCTCCAAGGTGGAGTACACGTGGCTGAATTTACATGATGGCACCAAGTCTATTCGACTTTATCATACTTAAAGCAGACCTCTGAGGAGCCCTTCCCTGGTGGCCTTCCTTTACAACTTGCGTGCTATTTCTGTTTGAAGAAGTTCTTCTGTTTGTCATGCTGCACCTTGAAATGGCTCCAGAAAAAGGACTGTTTGGACTTCCCTGACCAGTTCCTGGCCTCTATGGCTACCACCATTTTGTGCATGTAGCCCAACACATCTTTCTTGTCCAATTCCATGTCTGTGTGCACTTGAATTTTTAGCCTGAAGCCCTTGACATAGTCTAACCTAAACCTGGGTGGAACACTACGCTAGGCTTGCAGAGTGTGCGTCATTTGCGCAACTACGCGCTATTCGAATTGCACGTAGCACAGTGTAAAAACGCATAGCGGGCATTTTTTGCTCGCTCGCGGTCCTCAACGTCAAGTTGGTGAACGTGAGCGGGCAAAATCACCATCCCGGCGAGACTTTTTCCTCGTTCGCGATCAGCAACATCAAGTTGTCGTTCACGAGCATGTAAAATAAACCTCCCAGCAAGATTCTCAACGCGGGAGGTCAGGTTTCTCATTGCGAGTGGTCGTGTGTGCTCGCGATCGCTCACGATGAGAAACTACCAGTCCGCGTTGAGACCACAGATTTCTGATCACTACTGTATAAACCAGTGGTTCCCTCCAGGTGGAGGAAGCATACAGAAAGAGACCCGATGATGATGCTGTCATGGATATAACAAAGGCGGAGAATCAAGATAAACCGCCACACAACCTGCCTACGTGAATGAGGGTTTTTTAAGTGATCCATAGAGTACTGACGGATAGAACACATTGAACCCTGGTTGCAGGTACAAGTGATCCATTTTCATTGATTTTGTAGGTGGCAACAGCCGGGTCATGTTGCCAAATCTGGCTGTCCCTGCCATTTTTGTCCTCTGTTGCAGCCTGAGTTTCTGTTAGGGGCTGCCTCGCAACCTCACCGGGTCACGCTGTCCTCTCTGTGCTGTCCCCAATTGTTGCAGGGCTGCAGCTAAGTTGCATCACCCATGTTCAGGATGTCCAAGGCTGTTTGCTTATTCGCCCCGCTACTCTATCTCTTTACACTGTGGGTCCAGTCGACATTGGTGGACTGTCCCCATCTGATCAATGATTGCAGGCAGGCATCTGTGCTGCTGTGATGCCTCTAGTTAATGTCCTACTAACTTTGTCGCTTTGCACCTTTGGCACTATAGTTCATGTCACCCTTCTTGGGCTGTCCCCCTGTGTTCAATGAGTGTAGGTATGGGCTGCTGTGCTGCCTTTGTGTTTTAAGCTTTGTGCTTGTTCCCAGTTTGCTTTATCCTCTCCTGGAATCTCCCTCGTTGGCCTTGACTTGCTCGCAAACCTTTACCGCCTGAGCCCTTAAAGTCTCGCTTCCTGGTTCCCTTATCTGGGCAGGCACAAAAGTCTTGTGGCTTGCTGAGTGTAGACCCTGCTTGACACATCCACGGCACTGCATTTGATCCCGGCCGACCTTAGGCCACCTCTAGGTCGTAGTGCTTGTAGGGGCTTGTCAGGCTCACTCGGCAGCCTGCCTGATGCCTCAGCCCCCACGTTGCTTCTTCATCCGTACCTTCTTGGGACTACCTTGCTCCTTGACCATGGCCCGATTGGTAGGGCTACTCCTTATGCCTACGCCCCGACCTCAGGACCAGGAAAGGCCTAACATAATAGCACCAAAACCACCAATAGACATATTGTTGCATATGCCACGTCTGCTGGGTTTTGAGTTGAGTTATTTAAGTGGACTCCATAAATTAATATCTTGTTGAAGGGTGGAAGACAGCTACCACAGGGTACAAAGATGGCTCTACAAATTCCACCCGGAGATGACAATATCTGCATCAGCATAATATGAGGTGTGCCCTATTGCAGAGACATTTAATTCCACACACTGTAGGCACACCAGATTAGCTTATTTCTTTGAATTAGCTGCTATAGAGCCTTATGAGGAGAGCCTGAGAGGTAACAAAAGGAAGTTCTTCTGAAAAGAAAGGGATGTGAATGCATGAAGCTGCTTTCCAGGATGTGCGGTCAACTATGAAGTTATGGAAGGCAATGGGAAGTAATAGTGGCGTGACTAAAGACAGAGTTGAAGGCTAAAGGGGAGGAGTTGGCCTAACAGCTAGGGCGGTTGACCTCAAATCGGGGGAACCGGGTTCTAGTCTCGACAATGACGCTGAACATCCTGTGATTCTGGGCAAATCACTTAATCCCCCTGTGCCTCAAAAAAAAAAATGAATGTGTCCTCATGTAACGCAACTGGTGCTATGTAAAGCACTCTGATGCTCGATACCGGGTCAAGTTCATGCTATATAAAACTCTGTAAATATTCACCAACTGCATTTTGTAAAACACTTAATACTACTACAATTGTCTTAATCACATACTGCAAAATGCAGGGTGTTGCAGTACCAGAGGTTGGCCATGTGTGGTGCTGGACTTACTCCAGGTCAGAGCTAGGGGCGGTCAGTGAACTCTACTCCGCCTGAGGAGTTGAGAGTTTTCCTACTCAGCACTCCACTTGGAGCACAAAGTTTGGCCAAAACTCCGCCCACGCCCCATGGCGGAGTTTACCACCCAATCAGTGCTCGAAGACAGCGACGGCAATATGTCTGCCCCCTTACTGTCTAATTGGGGAGAGGCCCGTGTGCACTCTGATGACTGTAATGTCCTACCACAAGTGACGTAACTGGTGGAACAGGGTTGAGGCCGGGGATACACCTATATGTCTTAGGAGCATGGAGAATGTTACCCGCATAGCGGGTCAGTTGTTTGCGGTCCTGTTAATCACTTGAGGTGCTGTCTCCTGTGTAATCTACTGCTAGGCCTGTTGTTCGGCAGCTTAGGACCCTATTCCAATCGTCTGGTGCTCCCCTTTGGTCTGGAGCGGCCAGCATAACAATGGCTGCCTGGACCTGCCCGGGAGTATAGTGAAGTCACGGTTCATAGAGAAAGTGAGGAACCTCTTGCCACCCCAGTGGAAAAGGGAGCGGGAACCACCGGCAGCAGTTCCTGAGCCTCATCCTCCATCAGCATCAGAATCGGCTCCCCCTTCTTCCCCACTCAGTGCTCAGAAGAACTAGGTTGAGAGCAAACACAGTATCGCTGCTTGCTGCCCTTCTGCCACAGTTCTTCATACACAAAGAAAGGGGAGAGGGTACGATGCTCACCTACTCCAAACCCCCAATCAAATACTCTTACACACTATGAGGAGTAGGGAGTGAATGCACATGGTGTTGTGATGATGTGTGGAAAAGT
This sequence comes from Lissotriton helveticus, assembly GCF_964261635.1. Taxonomy (NCBI): domain Eukaryota; kingdom Metazoa; phylum Chordata; class Amphibia; order Caudata; family Salamandridae; genus Lissotriton; species Lissotriton helveticus. Next base: position 669,062,670 of record NC_136065.1, on the reverse strand, counting down.
GCTCTGTGTTTTAATACTGCCCTCACTCACACCGAAGTGTGACATGCTTCATCATAGTGCAGCTAACAAAACACCCTGGGGCAACCAATGCCTAGGGTGGAGCAATAGGGTTGGGGAAGACAAACACAACATAAGGAAAAGAATAAATACATCACTCCAAATTGTGATTGGGAACAGTGGAGGTGAAGGTGCAGAGTGGTGTGTATTAAAACTAGGGCTTCCGGTTTTCCGTTTTTATGGATTTTTACAGATAAATACAGACAGAAAAGAATGTGTTTTCTGTCTGCATTTATTTTTAAAAGTGGATAAATACAAAAATTGGGCTTCTTTTAAGGGACTCATTTGTGGTATAATGCTAATGTTTACCAGTGGATGGTTTGTTATATAATATTTTGCAGCTGAAATAGCGAAAATTGACAGATAGCAAAGCATGAGTGCACGTCAGTCAGTTAAATAAATATGGAAATGTACAGTTCTACAAATTCATTTATCCGCAAAACACAAAATAAATATGGATAAATACAGATAAAGTGGGCAAAAAGTAAATATGGATAAATACAGACGGAAATGCTGAAAAAATAAATACCATAAAACCGGGAGCCCTAATTAAAACTAACTCAGAGGTATCCCTAAATCTATTTTATTCCTGGATCCCCCGGTCAGGGTTAAAAATGTGAAAGGACGGTGGTGCTAGGGAGTTATAATGTGCTCCTTACACCACTCCTTACTGCCTGGTGGTCAACATGTTTCGACCTTTACCATGTGCCCAATCTTATGGTCACGTCGGCCTTCATCAGGACACTCCCGGTCCCAGTACCTGTAGCGGTACCCACTCTTCCAATCGAGGTTATGGGTATTTGTATCTTGAATCTTACTCTGAGGAATTTCCACAAGAGATTCCTTGGGATATACGAGTTTACACCTGAATACCTACACAGCGGAAGAGGCGAGCACGGAAGACTAGGAGGAGCACCACCTTTGATGTAAGTGTGACTACAAGGGGTCTCTCCTAGCCCACCGCCATTTTGAGCTTTACTCAGGTGTATATCGGTGAACTATAGAGGCTTTGTTAGACACAGACTGTTATCACACTGTGGTCTCTCGTGAGTTGGTTCCCCTTAACCAGATTACAGAAGAGGTACAGATTAAAGTGTCCTGTGTGCATGGGGATGTTAGTTTATATCCCGTAGCTGACGCCTTATTGGAGATAGAAGGGATCCACAGGTATGGAAAGTCGGGGTGATACCCGCTCTACCAGAGAAAGTTTTCCTGGGAACTGATCTTCCCCGTTTTGATGAATATCTAGCCAGCGTCACAAAAAGAAACCATGCGTTGGAGTGGCTTCGTGAAGCACCCTTTTCCACCTCCGACATAATACGTCCTGATATCAAATCACCAAAGCCCAAATCAGAGAAAAGGAGGGAACGCGCAGAATACCGCTTGGCTTCAGCTACTCCTGTCCCTTGTCTCCTTTCTTCCCCAGAGAACAGAAGCTGGCCTGCCCGCAGCTTTAGAGCAGCCCAACGAGATGACAACACTCTGGAAAATGCGTGGAATCAAGTACAAGAAGAAGACCCTGAGAAGGTAGGCCCTTATTTGTGTGTCAAGAAGGGGCTTCTTTATAGGATTACTGGAAATCCTGAGCATCGTAAAGAGCAACTGCTCGTACCATTGGCATTTAGAGAACAAGCGCTACATATAGCACATAACCAGGCTGGGGCTGGGCACTATGGTCAGGACAACACTCTGAGTTATGTGTTAGAAAAGTTCTATTGGCCCGGAATATATAAGGAAGTAGCCAAATATTGTTCTTCCTGTCCTAAGTGCCAACTGGTCAACCCTTTCACAGCAAAAAGAGCTCCTTTACGACCTCTACTCATAATCGACATACCGTTTTGACGAGTTGGTATGGATCTGGTTGGACCACTTGTACCCTCAGCCCGAGGACACCAATACATACTCGTCCTCGTGGACTATGCTACACGCTACCCGGAGGCAATCTCACTAACCAGTATGTCCACTCTCTCCGTAGCACAGGCTATGGTTTCCTTCTTTTCAAGGGTTGGGTTTCCCACAGAAGTCCTAACAGACCAAGGGGCCCACTTCATGTCCCGGCTGATGAAGGAGATCTGTACTCTCCTTGGAGTCCACCAGATATGGACAGCAGTTTATTATTCCCAGACAGACGAACTGGTGGAACGTTATAATAAAACCATAAGAACATACTAAGGAAATGTATTTCAGAGTCCAGGAAAGATTGGGACTGTAAGCTTCCCCTTGTATTGTTCGCTATTCGAACACATGAACAGAAATCCATGGGATTTAGCCCATTTGAATTATTGTTTGGTCGAAGACCCCGCACCCTCCTGGACATGATGGCCGAACAATGGACAGAAGAAGATCAATCACCTTAAAACCGACTTTAGCCACACTGGGGGAAAATGTACACCAAAACCTAGATAGGGCACAAAAAAGCATACGTTTTATTATGACCAGGGCACCCACGTAAGGGAACTCATAAAAGGAGATAAAGTCTTGATACTCTTGCCAACGTCTGAAAAAAAACTAGCCACCTGGCAGGGCCCTTACACCATCCTAGAGAGGGTAACCCCTGTCGCATATAGAATAGCGGTACCCCGAACCGGACCCCAGGGACAAGTGTATCACATAAACCTATTCAAAAAATGGAGAGACCCAACTCCACCAAAAAGTCATACAATAGCCCCTATTAATCATATCACCCTTACTAATCGTATGGACATACCACTCCAACCTTCACACGAAACCCCCTTAGAACAACCCGACACAGGAGATACCCTTAGTACGGTACAAAGAAACCAGCTATATGATTTGTTGGATCCCTTCCCAGGCTTAAGTTCTAGCCATCCAGGGCGTACGTCCCTAGTAACACATGACATAAAAACAGAAGCAGGCAAAATAATAAAATTACGACCCTACCGAATACCCGCAGCAAGACGTCAGGCAGTAGAACATGAGGTGGAGCCTATGTTAGAAGCAGACATAATAGAACCTTCCCACAGCAATTGGTGCTCACCGGTGGTTTTAGTCCCTAAACCAGACGTAGTCTTAGGTTTTGTATTGATTTTTGACAGTTGAACGCCCACTCTAAATTTGACAGCTATCCTATGCCACGGGTGGATGAACTAGTAGAGAGGTTAGGCCAGGCAAGGATAATGTCTACTATTGACTTAACAAAAGGGTATTGGCAAATACCCTTGAGCCCAGAAGCCAAAGAGAAAACGGCCTTCTCCACTACCTCAGGACTATATCATTTTAAGGTCATGCCTTTCGGACTTCATGGCGCCCGGCCACGTTTCAAAGACTAATGGATGTCATACTAAGAGACCATCAACAGTATGCGGTAGCTTATCTAGATGACATAGTGGTATACAGTCCTGATTGGGAAACCCATCTACAACATCTACAAAAGATCTTTGCCTTTCTTTTCCAAGCAGGACTAACTCTCAACCCAAAAAAGACCACTCTGGGTACAGAACGCTTAGAATACTTGGGCTATTTCATAAGGGCTGGAACACTACAACCACAGCATAACAAACTGGAGGCTATACAAAAGATACCCAGGCCAGTCACAAAAAAGATGTACGGACTTTCCTTGGTCTGGTGGGGTATTACATGCGGTTTACTCCTCAATTCTCTACCATAGCCTGTCCCCTCACAGACTTACTATCGCATCGACAGCCAAACAACAAAATAAATTGGTCTGACGACCAAGAAAACAACTTTCAAACACTGAAGTCCCTCCTATGTAAGTCCCCTGTATTACAGTGTCCAGACTTTAACAAACCTTTTGTTCTACAAACAGACGCGACTGACCGAGGTCTTGTGGCCGTCTTATCTCAGCCCGACCAACAGGGAGAACTTCGCCCTATCCTCTATTTAAGTCGAAAACTATTCCCTCGAGAAACACATTATGCAACAATGGAAAAAAAGTGTCTAGCCATTAAATGGGCTATGGCGGCACTTCAGTATTATCTGTTTTGGTGAACTTTCTTTCTGGTAACTGATCATGCCCCTTTTACATGGCTTGCTACTCACAAAGATACCAACCCCAAAGTACTCCGATGTTTTTTGTCATTACAACCTTTTTCTTTTCAGGCCCTCCATTTACCAGGACGAGCCCAAGGGAATGTAGACTTCTTATACCGATACCCAATGTCCGTATAGCCCGAACGTCCATACCTAGAGGGAAGGCATTGTAATCCCGCATCGCGCCAGAGCGGAATTTCCAAGATGGCACCCGCGACCAGTCTCCTAGAAGAGGAGGTTAGCGCTCCAGCCGTCGGGACGCCAGGACCTGAAAAGGGCAGAAGTGAGGTTGTACTCTCTCTCAATAGAACAGAAGAGGGCGCCGATGACGAAGGATCGAGACAGGACACCGAGGAGGGGGAGAGAGCTGAAGAGGACGCTGTAGCAGAGGATGCAGAGGCAGGAGAGAAGCCCCTGGAGGTTTGGGAGGTCCAACCCAGCTTACAGCGCGAGGACAGCCCAGGAGAAGAATTCTTGACCCTACCGCCTAGAGGCACCACATGCAGGTCTGACCGACCCGAGGAGGAGGAGGAGGGCGGCAAGACCTCTACTGCCACAAATACCTCACTACAGGGTGGTGGAGTCTGGGACACTGAGAGCTTGCCACTGTCTGTTTGTCTATCAAAGGGGGACCAGCACATCCCTTTCTTGGCACATGTTGACCCCATACTTACATCTCCCGGGTGATGGTGACAGTATTAAATGAAAGATAGGACGGCTTTATTGAGTTCTGTTAATTTTTTATTTTGAGGGTCACTGCTCCTATTCTCCTTCCTTGACCTCGCGGGACGACCAGGATAAGAGGAGAGATATACCCAACAGCAGCAACCGAGAAGGATAGAGAACCACAAAAACATAAGGATATTACATCTTTTCTTTTTTTTTTTTTTGGGACTAAGAAAGGACTACAGATAGTTTATTAAATATCCCCAGTTTGCCGGTTGCCCAAATAATTTTCTGTACATTATAGACTGACTATTAAAAATCCCAACGAACACTCCTTCTGCCTGAGCGTCGTGTTACTGAGGTGATCACAGAGTGCCTTTTGTGTATTGTTCTTTCCAGGAATGCACTAAATTGCTCAAAGTATGCACATGATATGGAGCACCTCATAGGGAGGTCCTTGACAAAATATGTTTCCCCTTCAAATTTGGAATGCAGTAGATAGTAACTTTCTATGTGCACTGATAGAAGCCTAAACATGGAATTCAATGCCATCGTTGCCATTAAGGCTCCCCGCCAGGCTGTGTGCACTTGATTGATTGTATCAGCTACTAATGCATACTCTACCGCGCAGACTTCTGGGTTGAACCCGTCTTTCACCGACCCCCCTCTGGGATTGATAGGTGGTGTATTCTTGGGCATCACCCCCAAAGGGGAAATCACCAGGCCTGGTGGGTGCCAGGAGCCCAGGAAGCCTTCTACTATCCCCAACTGCTTCTCTTTCTGAATCTTGCGCTGCACTATCTTCGGGGTGTTGAAGATATGAGCGTAGGTTTTTTGCATCTCCCATCGCAATGTACCCCGTGAATGGAATTTTAAAACTTTTATCAAATCCTTTGCATGATAGATGTGCATCTGCATTGTTGTCATATTGGTTGGCTAGCTGCCTCAGCTTGTGGGTATTGATAGCTGAACATCCCCCCACACCCCTTGCATTGTGCCCTTTTCTGCGTTACTTCGTTCTTGCTTTCTCTTTCTTGTCCCTTTCTCTGTCACCTCTACCCTTTTGGCAGTCTGCTGCTGGGTGCTCCCTCATTCCTCCAAGGTGGAGTACACGTGGCTGAATTTACATGATGGCACCAAGTCTATTCGACTTTATCATACTTAAAGCAGACCTCTGAGGAGCCCTTCCCTGGTGGCCTTCCTTTACAACTTGCGTGCTATTTCTGTTTGAAGAAGTTCTTCTGTTTGTCATGCTGCACCTTGAAATGGCTCCAGAAAAAGGACTGTTTGGACTTCCCTGACCAGTTCCTGGCCTCTATGGCTACCATCATTTTGTGCATGTAGCCCAACACATCTTTCTTGTCCAATTCCATGTCTGTGTGCACTTGAATTTTTAGCCTGAAGCCCTTGACATAGTCTAACCTAAACCTGGGTGGAACACTACGCTAGGCTTGCAGAGTGTGCGTAATTTGCGCAACTGCGCGCTATTCGAATTGCACGTAGCACAGTGTAAAAACGCATAGCGGGCATTTTTTGCTCGCTCGCGGTCCTCAACGTCAAGTTGGTGAACGTGAGCGGACAAAATCACCATCCCGGCGAGACTTTTTCCTCGTTCGCGATCAGCAACATCAAGTTGTCGTTCACGAGCATGTAAAATAAACCTCCCAGCAAGATTCTCAACGCGGGAGGTCAGGTTTCTCATTGCGAGTGGTCGTGTGTGCTCGCGATCGCTCACGATGAGAAACTACCAGTCCGCGTTGAGACCACAGATTTCTGATCACTACTGTATAAACCAGTGGTTCCCTCCAGGTGGAGGAAGCATACAGAAAGAGACCCGATAATGATGCTGTCATGGATATAACAAAGGCGGAGAATCAAGATAAACCGCCACACAACCTGCCTACGTGAATGAGGGTTTTTTAAGTGATCCATAGAGTACTGACGGATAGAACACATTGAACCCTGGTTGCAGGTACAAGTGATCCATTCTCATTGATTTTGTAGGTGGCAACAGCCGGGTCATGTTGCCAAATCTGGCTGTCCCTGCCATTTTTGTCCTCTGTTGCAGCCTGAGTTTCTGTTAGGGGCTGCCTCGCAACCTCACCGGGTCACGCTGTCCTCTCTGTGCTGTCCCCAATTGTTGCAGGGCTGCAGCTAAGTTGCATCACCCATGTTCAGGATGTCCAAGGCTGTTTGCTTATTCGCCCCGCTACTCTATCTCTTTACACTGTGGGTCCTGTCGACATTGGTGGACTGTCCCCATCTGATCAATGATTGCAGGCAGGCATCTGTGCTGCTGTGCTGCCTCTAGTTAATGTCCTACTAACTTTGTCGCTTTGCACCTTTGGCACTATAGTTCATGTCACCCTTCTTGGGCTGTCCCCCTGTGTTCAATGAGTGTAGGTATGGGCTGCTGTGCTGCCTTTGTGTTTTAAGCTTTGTGCTTGTTCCCAGTTTGCTTTATCCTCTCCTGGAATCTCCCTCGTTGGCCTTGACTTGCTCGCAAACCTTTACCACGTGAGCCCTTAAAGTCTCGCTTCCTGGTTCCCTTATCTGGGCAGGCACAAAAGTCTTGTGGCTTGCTGAGTGTAGACCCTGATTGACACATCCACGGCACTGCATTTGATCCCGGCCGACCTTAGGCCACCTCTAGGTCGTAGTGCTTATAGGGGCTTGTCAGGCTCACTCGGCAGCCTGCCTGATGCCTCAGCCCCCACGTTGCTTCTTCGTCCGTACCTTCTTGGGACTACCTTGCTCCTTAATCATGGCCCGATTGGTAGGGCTACTCCTTATGCCTACGCCCCGACCTTAGGACCAGGAAAGGCCTAACATAATAGCACCAAAATCACCAATAGACATATTGTTGCATATGCCACGTCTGCTGGGTTTTGAGTTGAGTTATTTAAGTGGACTCCATAAATTAATATCTTGTTGAAGGGTGGAAGACAGCTACCACAGGGTACAAAGATGGCTCTACAAATTCCACCCGGAGATGACAATATCTGCATCAGCATAATATGAGGTGTGCCCTATTGCAGAGACATTTAATTCCACACACTGTAGGCACACCAGATTAGCTTATTTCTTTGAATTAGCTGCTATAGAGCCTTATGAGGAGAGCCTGAGAGGTAACAAAAGGAAGTTCTTCTGAAAAGAAAGGGATGTGAATGCATGAAGCTGCTTTCCAGGATGTGCGGTCAACTATGAAGTTATGGAAGGCAATGGGAAGTAATAGTGGCGTGACTAAAGACAGAGTTGAAGGCTAAAGGGGAGGAGTTGGCCTAACAGCTAGGGCGGTTGACCTCAAATCGGGGGAACCGGGTTCTAGTCTCGACAATGACGCTGAACATCCTGTGATTCTGGGCAAATCACTTAATCCCCCTGTGCCTCAAAAAAAAAAATGAATGTGTCCTCATGTAACGCAACTGGTGCTATGTAAAGCACTCTGATGCTCGATACCGGGTCAAGTTCATGCTATATAAAACTCTGTAAATATTCACCAACTGCATTTTGTAAAACACTTAATACTACTACAATTGTCTTAATCACATACTGCAAAATGCAGGGTGTTGCAGTACCAGAGGTTGGCCATGTGTGGTGCTGGACTTACTCCAGGTCAGAGCTAGGGGCGGTCAGTGAACTCTACTCCGCCTGAGGAGTTGAGAGTTTTCCTACTCAGCACTCCACTTGGAGCACAAAGTTTGGCCAAAACTCCGCCCACGCCCCATGGCGGAGTTTACCACCCAATCAGTGCTCGAAGACAGCGACGGCAATATGTCTGCCCCCTTACTGTCTAATTGGGGAGAGGCCCGTGTGCACTCTGATGACTGTAATGTCCTACCACAAGTGACGTAACTGGTGGAACAGGGTTGAGGCCGGGGATACACCTATATGTCTTAGGAGCATGGAGAATGTTACCCGCATAGCGGGTCAGTTGTTTGCGGTCCTGTTAATCACTTGAGGTGCTGTCTCCTGTGTAATCTACTGCTAGGCCTGTTGTTCGGCAGCTTAGGACCCTATTCCAATCGTCTGGTGCTCCCCTTTGGTCTGGAGCTGCCAGCATAACAATGGCTGCCTGGACCTGCCCGGGAGTATAGTGAAGTCACAGATCATAGAGAAAGTGAGGAACCTCTTGCCACCCCAGTGGAAAAGGGAGCGGGAACCACCGGCAGCCGTTCCTGAGCCTCATCCTCCATCAGCATCAGAATCGGCTCCCCCTTCTTCCCCACTCAGTGCTCAGAAGAACTAGGTTGAGAGCAAACACAGTATCGCTGCTTGCTGCCCTTCTGCCACAGTTCTTCATACACAAAGAAAGGGGAGAGGGTACGATGCTCACCTACTCCAAACCCCCAATCAAATACTCTTACACACTATGAGGAGTAGGGAGTGAATGCACATGGTGTTGTGATGACGTGTGGAAAAGTGCTCTGTGTTTTAATACTGCCCTCACTCACACCGAAGTGTGACATGCTTCATCATAGTGCAGCTAACAAAACACCCTGGGGCAACCAATGCCTAGGGTGGAGCAATAGGGTTGGGGAAGACAAACACAACATAAGGAAAAGAATAAATACATCACTCCAAATTGTGATTGGGAACAGTGGAGGTGAAGGTGCAGAGTGGTGTGTATTAAAACTAGGGCTTCCGGTTTTCCGTTTTTATGGATTTTTACAGATAAATACAGACAGAAAAGAATGTGTTTTCTGTCTGCATTTATTTTTAAAAGTGGATAAATACAAAAATTGGGCTTCTTTTAAGGGACTCATTTGTGGTATAATGCTAATGTTTACCAGTGGATGGTTTGTTATATAATATTTTGCAGCTGAAATAGCGAAAATTGACAGATAGCAAAGCATGAGTGCACGTCAGTCAGTTAAATAAATATGGAAATGTACAGTTCTACAAATTCATTTATCCGCAAAACACAAAATAAATATGGATAAATACAGATAAAGTGGGCAAAAAGTAAATATGGATAAATACAGACGGAAATGCTGAAAAAATAAATACCATAAAACCGGGAGCCCTAATTAAAACTAACTCAGAGGTATCCCTAAATCTATTTTATTCCTGGATCCCCCGGTCAGGGTTAAAAATGTGAAAGGACGGTGGTGCTAGGGAGTTATAATGTGCTCCTTACACCACTCCTTACTGCCTGGTGGTCAACATGTTTCGACCTTTACCATGTGCCCAATCTTATGGTCACGTCGGCCTTCATCAGGACACTCCCGGTCCCAGTACCTGTAGCGGTACCCACTCTTCCAATCGAGGTTATGGGTATTTGTATCTTGAATCTTACTCTGAGGAATTTCCACAAGAGATTCCTTGGGATATACGAGTTTACACCTGAATACCTACACAGCGGAAGAGGCGAGCACGGAAGACTAGGAGGAGCACCACCTTTGATGTAAGTGTGACTACAAGGGGTCTCTCCTAGCCCACCGCCATTTTGAGCTTTACTCAGGTGTATATCCCAAGGAATCTCTTGTGGAAATTCCTAAGAGTAAGATTCAGGATACAAATACCCATAACCTCGATTGGAGGAGTGGGTACCATTACAGGTATTGGGACCGGGAGTGTCCTGATGAAGATTAGGCACATGGTAAAGGCCGAAACATGTTGACTACCGGGCAGTAAGGAGGGGTGTAAGGGGCACAATATAACTCCTTAGCACCACAATCCTTTCACTTTTTAAACCCTGACCGGGGATCCAGGAATAAAATAGATTTAGGGATACCTCCAAGTTAGTTTTAATACACACCACTCTGCACCTTTACCTCCACTGTTCCCAGTCACAATTTGGAGAGATTCATTTCTTCTTTTCTTTATGTTGTGTTTGTCTTCCCAAACCCTATTGCTCCACCCTGGGCGTTGGTTGCGCCAGGGTGCTTTGTAAGCAGCCCTATGATGAAGCATGTCACACTTTGGTGTGAGTTAGGCCAGTATTAAAACAAAGAGCACCTTTCCACATGTCATCACAACACCACGTGCATGCACTCCCTACTCCTCATAGTGTATAGAAGCTTTTGCCACAGCTGCCTGCCCCCACCTGCGCGGTATGATGATTGTCAGCATGCTGGCTGGGCACCAGCATCCACTGTCCAGCAGCCCCAGGGCACACAAGCATCACCGGAGCCATCCAGCAGCACCTAGGGTGAGTCCATGGCCACTTTTCTAGATGCTTGTGGTGGTTTATTCAGGAAATATGCCGTAGGATCCAACCTGCGTTGTACAGGATAGGTGGTCGGAACTCAGAGTCATGTGGAGTTTTAATTTAACTCAGCAGAATTCAGCGGAGTACAACTCCGCGAGTTCCGCACACCCCTAGTAAGAGCTGGAGTTCCTTCTTTAGTGTCTTGAGTAATTTTTGACTGTAGTACATTTAGAAGCTGAGTTTGTGAATAGAAATGGGCCTGCTCTTTTGTGAGTGGGCGCAAGCTCAACAACCATCACGCACTCACAGGACCTCTGCTCCATGCTCACCCACTATTTCAGCAACAATATCAGCAACATTTACAACAGCTTCAACTGTCAGTCTGACCCCTTCCACCATTACAGAACTTGTGCACAGCAACACTAGCCCCCATACCCCACCATGACCCCATCAGCAGCCATGTGCTTCATCCAGCATCGGCAGTTGTGGTCCGAGACCAGTAGTCCTTCTGCCATATTATGAGTAGGGTGGATTGACTTTCCGAAGGCTGCTGCAGTACCGCTGACACCACCAGCCAACTCCCAGCACGGTGGTTGCAGAGCATGCCTATGAGGCTGTAAGTGGCTCAGACCACCAATGAAATCACCCGTCCAATTACGAGTTGCTTTACAGCTGGTGTGACCGTGGCAGTCCAACCACCACATTTAAGACACAGAAAGGGAGGGCTATAAGGCCAAAACTCACCTCTGCTTACCTCTACTCATCTGCTACTGACATGGAGCCCACCGTGCACATCCTGCAACAGCTCTACCTCCTCGACCACCTTCAAAACCAATTTCATCGTGGACGAAATCAGTGGTGAATCATACAACTACCTGTTGCTACACACTCCTCAGCAAATCAATACACCATAATGGACCAGGGAGGGAAGATGTTGGCCCCTAAATAATTTACACATATACAGGTACCATGTCTGGGATTGTTTCTTATCAATCATCAAAGAAACATCTGTAGGATGGCCTCCTAGGCCAAAACACAACAAGAATAAAAGTGGCAGTAAGGGATACTTGAGGGAACGCTGACACAGCGAGGCTGGTGAATTATGCCTCTTAGGAGTCAACCATCGTATTGACCCAATAAGAATATTGGAGTTTTTGGGAACACTTTTTTACAGTTTGAACCGCTAACGCCACGATCCAAGAATACAGCGTATGTGAATCTAATCAATAGGATAAGTGTTGGAAGCATTCTATTGCAGATATCATCCTGGTATGGATTGATGCTTCACATTTTTAAAGTATGGACACATCTCTATATTTGGGACGACAAGTGCACCACTCAATGAGTTTGAGCGTTGTGGAATTTGCCCTGAGGAAGCCCCTTGTGGGGCAAAACGCGCTGGCTGTTTTGCAACATCACTTTACATTCTGTGTGAGAAAAAGAAACGATTAAAGAATCATCACTGTGAAAACAAGGAAGAATCTGGATCTGAATGATGTGGTGTGCATTTATGCACGAAAAAATTGTTTTGTTGCCTCTCTGTGCTTTTTGTATCCTCCTAGGCCAAAACACTGGTACTGCATAGTCACACTGTACACAAATAGATATGTGTTTGCAAATTATATACAGTGATAGTGATGTGTGCATTTTTTGTGTTCCACAACACCACCTCCTCAACAATATCACACCTATTAATCTCTGTCACAGATAACTTTTGCCCTTTCTCACTTGTCTGCCATGTTTCTACTGATCTACACAAGTCATACAGCTTACCATTTCTTAAGTGTTGCTAAAGTGACGTTGAACTGACTACAACTATCATGAGGCTGTGTGACTGTAACTCTAACCTAGATGCTGCACTTGCTTTGCCGGTTCTCACTTGTCTCGCATATCACTAATGATCTTCACTTATAATGCAGGTTATCATTTGTCAAGTGACATTGAACTGACTACAACTACCAGAAGACCCTGTGACTTCAACTCTAACCAAGATGCCACACTTCTTTGCCCTTTCTCACTTGTTTACCATGTAACCACTGATCTACACTAGTCATGGAGCTGACCATTTCTCAAGTGTTCTAAAGTGACATTGAACTGACTACAACTACCATGAGACTTTGTGATTGTAACTATAACCAATATGCTACACTCCTTTTGTCTCTTCTCACTTGTTTGTCATGTCCCCACTGGCCTACACTAGTCATGCAGCTTACCATTTCGCAAGTGTTGGTAAAGTGACATTGAACTGACTACAACTACCACAAGGCCTTGTGTTTGGAATTCTGACTAAGATGCTATATTGAATGTGACACGCTTACATTGAACACATCCCAGATCCTGTTGTGAGGTTAAATAAACATCATTATGGCTGTGCCATTAAAGTGAAATACACCTTCTCTGCTACAACTCTGTATTGGACTCTTACACCTCACCCACATGAAAAGGCAATGTCAGTCAATGGGATTACAGAGAGTCAGTGTGCGAAACATTTCAAAGGCACAATGGATATCAGGGGGAACCCTGAAAGAATGGAGCCTTGGGGCACATTACATTTTGCACATGTCTGCCAAATTCCATGTGTACTGGATCTGGGAACTGAAGTATATCAGGGACAACCAATAGAATAACCAAGTGCCAGGCATGTGTAGGCAATGGGTAAGTGCAACTTATGAAAACAAACACAGTACTTACAGTATGTGGCACACATCTAGATGAAGTAGCTGTACGGTATACATTGCAAAATGGACACATGTCCATGCAGAACTACACAAAGGTATGACAAGTTGACACCCTCCATGTGTGGATACACAAATATCTAACTTGAACACACCTAACACATACCCAACCTACATCATAGGAAGAAGGGCAAGCTAAATGAAATTGACAGGGGCCAGGCCAAACTGAAATACTTACCACATAACATGTCACCCAATGAATTGTCTGCCCCATGTAGATGTCAACCCTCACAGATATCTATTCAACATTTACCCTTGTCCTGTGCAACTCCAGCACTGGCTCGAAGATCACATCATACTAACCACTTCAACTGGATCAGCAATCAGGGATCAAACAAACACAACTGTACTCACACAGCTCTAGCTATACAAGAACTTCAAATAAATAAGAAATTAATGCCAGGACTAATGTCTTCCAAACTGTGAAATTGTTTACTGAAAGGATTTAAACAAATCTCCCCAAAATCCAAGGCCAATGGCCAGTCCAATCATTGTACAGGAGCCATAGCACAATGCTGTGCCACCAAACTTGCCCTTACTGTCACTGACAGAGAAACCGCCCCAGGAAGGGGCATCTATTGGGCAGTCCAGGTACCTCAATGATGGAGGGCTGGGGTCAGTATATGGAGGGGTTGAATTGACTTTGGGAGGGTAGGGTCGCTGTATCAGAGGTAAGGGCAATGTCAAACATAGGGCTTTCCTTGCGAGCCCGCGGAGGTGGGATGACAAGGGGTGGGCTTTAAGTTAAAGTAAGTGTCTGTGTGTGTTTTGGGTGTTCGTGATGTTGGTGCAGGTATGTGTTGGTCTGATGTATATTGTGTCTGTGTTGTAGGTGTCTATTGTTTGGGTGAAATTTTGTGTTTACATGTTTTTTGGGTGTTTACTGTGGATGTGGAGGGTATGTTGTGTGTCTGGACTGTGTCTGTTGGTGCGGGGTCAATGGGTATGTTTGTGGTGGGGCTTGTGAGGGTGGTGAGTGTTTGTTGAGTGGTTTCATGCCTGGACTTCTTGCTGCATTTAATTGTGTTTACTGCTGCTGTGAGTGCCTGCTTCAGTCTGTGTTTGCTGTGGACAGGTTTGGGTAAAGGTACTTGGGATGGGGAAGAGGCAGAAGGTTGCCATCAGTGAGGAGGCCAGAGCCTAAATTTACCTTTGTAGGCCTTCCAGGTAGTCCAGTGTCTGCGTCAGCTGGCTGGAGTGCCCCTGGATGACCTTCAGCAGTGCAGTCTGCCCAACAGAGATCTGTCTCAGGCGGTCAATACCCTCCTCACTCAGTGCAGCTGGGGCACACATAGGGGCAGGGACTGTGGTGCCTGGAGCAAAGGAGACACCGCCCTGTTTAAGGGAGCAGAGCCAGACAAATTGGTGGGCAGCAACTGGGAGGATGGAGATGGAACAGGGTGGGGGACAAGGATGTTGTGAACACAGGTCCTGAGGGTTCTGTCACCACCAGGGTGTTACCACTGGAGGTCAACTCAGAAAAAGATGACGTCGAATCAGGGGTCTCTATGAAACCCCCCTTACCCATTGCCTCCATCGGTGTCAGTCTCCCAACTGGAGACACTCTGGCCAGCTGCATCCCCAACGTCGTCGGCACAGTCTCCTCTGCTTGCCTCAGTGGATGCTGAAAAGACAGTTGAAATAGTTATAAGACATCTGCATAAACTCAATGTACAAACAGCTCTTAACAATAACATTATCAAAGGTGCATAGATCACTACCGATGAGGTTTCAGAAAACTTGCATTGAAGCATGGTGCCCTAAGTTTTCTGTCAGAAGTTGCACAACTATCTATGGTACCATACCCCCCCTACAGCTAGGCATACCCCCTGTCTACATTGGTCCTGGTGGGAATTGCATATCTACAATTCAGTAGAACAGTGAAAGTCTTAAGAGGTTTAGGTACACTCCAGCCCATGAACATGAAGTGGCACTTGTGTCCAAAAGGGAAGGCACAGCACAGTACCCAAAATGTTTTGCCCACACTAATACCAAAATATCACAGTGTTTAAACACCCACATATGACCACACCCTATCTGAATGTCACTCCCTGATGCATGTCATCAGTTAGTGAATGCACCTTCAAAAGTCTACATGTGCAGTTCACATAACTCTACACTCCCACATCAATGGCATCAATGATCAGTTTGTGAGACACACCTGTAAGTGTACATATCATGAAATACATAGTCTCAACAATTAAACATGACTAATAGGAGTGATCCATCTATCTCCGCATGTCTAACAAACCCACCCATGTCTAAACACTCCTGTCTGTATGTTTCCAGAGAGGACCTGGCTTGGCAGTTCAGGCTGGACTGTTCCCACAAGGAACAGGGTCAAGACTGATTTGCATATGGCTGGGTCCAAACTGGGGTGGTGTGGTGAGCAAAAGAATGATGGATTTAACCAAGACCCCTGTGACTGGGGTGAATGTTTGCATTGTCCAGCATTCTGTCCATGAATTGTTTATTTTGTGTGTACACATCACCTGCATCCCCAGCATGATTGAACATTGCCAACCCATACAAGTGTGGATGACTGTAAACCTAACCTATGTAGTCCCTTACATCATGTATCATACCCTTGTGTAGATGATAGCACAGCAAATTAAAGCTACACATTGCATCATGTAGGCATACATACTGATGGCACCAGTGTTGTTTGCTATCTCAAAATGCTGCACATACCACACTCACCAAGGCATGGCTCATTGTCTGCATTCAATGGGCATTTATACCATGTCACATGTAAGAGATCCCCAGGACAAGATAAACAGTATTGGGTTCGCATCACTCCAGACACGTGGTCTGTGTGGTACAGCTGACGCACACACCATCGAACATATGTAGGTGACATTTCACATTGCTTAGCGATGTGTCTGTACAACTCTGAAGATAGACCTGTGATTTGACACTCACACATGGATCTGGTCCAAAAGACATAAATCTTGGTGAAACATCATGCACTTACGACAAGACCTACACATGCAACAATACTGCTAATCCTCAGGACATGAGTACCCTACATCCCTCCCCTCTGCAGGCATTGCAGAATCATCCCAAGCGTACTACATATTCTCAGCACTTCAATCCAAAAGTGTACATCTTTGGGCCATGCTATTTGTGACATGACGGTTGTGTGGCACTCTGAAGGGGCCATTGCTCTATTGCTAGCTCCATAAGTATAGTTTGATGAATACAGATCTGCCCTCGTAAGTATTTTGACTCTACACGTGCCTCACATCATCCTTACCTACTTAACATTATACACACTTGTAACAAGGAGATTGCACCGGGGAACAGGGGTTCCCCTATCATAGATTGGTGGGTTGTTGACCCTGATATTCTCCCCCTCTCCTACCTAACCAGAAAGAGTGGAGCGCAGACAAGCCACCCCTATGACCCACGCATGAGGAGGAATTAGGGGACGGCTCCTTTAATTGGGCGTATGAGGAAGATGAAGACATGCCTCAGTATGACATCCGCATGGCAGGATTGGCCAAAAAGTAGGAAGACGCAACAGCGGCGTGTGACATCACCCTGGAGGAGTTTGGAGCAGCGAGCGGAGTTCGAGCGGTGTCGGAAGAAGAAGGAGAGTACCGGAGCAGGGAGACGAGCGGAGAACCGGATGAGAGTGTTGCAGTACCTGGAGGCCAACGTACTCGCGAGTCCCCGAGCCAAACTCCAGGAGGAGTGTGGCTTAAGCAGGTACGGCAGCGGGTGTCGGGTTGGGTGGGGAGGCTGAGAAACTCGTCTCGATAGTTACTCAACCGACCTGTTAGTACCTGTTGTCCTCTGTTGTAAATAGCCTCTTCTGACCCCCCCCCCTTTGTCCCGTTTCCCTAACACGCTCTCCTCACTACCGTTCCCTGCACTCCTCGTGTATATAGGACTTGTGTATATACACTCTATCAGCGGTGCTCCTCTCACCCCCTGGTTAAGCCCCCGGGCAAACTCACTAAGTGAACCGTGTCCTGATCAGCTGCTATATTTTCTTTCTGAATGCCCTGCGGTGACGGAACCGAGGAGGAGTAGTACTTGTCCAACCAAGCGAGGAGAGCAAGACCGAAGAAGACTCCCAAGGTGGCAACAGTTACCACGGATCCCGCAGCTTATTCCCGGGACAGACTCACTTCACACAGTAAAAGAACCTTTACTAAAATAAAACCATACTTATCCAGATCAAGTCTCCGACCCCTTACTACAACCCCACCACAAAACTGCACAGACTGTAAGCCTATAAACATGTTACACCCTTTACCATGATTCTGTAACATAAGGTTTACATTGCATCATCAATTGAACATATGCATGGAAATGTGCATGCTACCCATGAATGATCTAAGGTTTAACAAATGTCACAATGATGA
The DNA here is from genome assembly GCF_964261635.1 of Lissotriton helveticus. Taxonomy (NCBI): domain Eukaryota; kingdom Metazoa; phylum Chordata; class Amphibia; order Caudata; family Salamandridae; genus Lissotriton; species Lissotriton helveticus. Next base: position 669,044,674 of record NC_136065.1, on the reverse strand, counting down.
TGCAAAGTTTATAGAGTACAGTGCTTCACAATCCATAACATTAATGTCCTATGTATCGACACATAAATGTTAGTTCATTACTATCATATGACACTGGCCACCAATGCCCCATCATAGCTGGAGAGACAGGAAACAATGCAGTCCAACAGAGTGAAGTATGCATGTATAGGAAGTTACCTGCTCCTCTGGTGAGCCATAGATCTGGCCATACAGGGGAAGGACCTCATCGACGAGCATCTCCAACTCCTCTGGAGAGAAGGCTGGGGCATGCACCCCTGCAGCGCATGCCAGGATTGCTCCCAAAAATGGCAAACAGCAACTGAATTCAAGAAAGTGTAGATTGCAGCAGTGGGCAAGTGAATAGTTTTGTGCACCACAACTTACATGTACGCCACATAGGCAGTCTTATGCATACACAGACACATCCATTGGACCACGACTGTCATTGGCATCAATGTGAGCCAATGGCTGTGTCCACTGTGGATGACACCGCCACCGCATGGTCTACATCCACTACTCGTCGATTCTGAATGTCCGATAAACAACGTCAGGCAACCGTCATTTTGGCATTTGAAATGAGAGCATTCCTCAAATTTTCTACAGAATCACCTTCACTACAAGTATGTTGGTACATGTCTACGGAGGCTGTAACTACCACTTCACAAACAAGATTATACAGCATTCCTTCTGCTGTCTCCATGATAACCGGAGTGATTTTGATCACGGCAATGGCGGAAATAAGGTGTTTATATTGACATATATAGGACAGGTCAGTGTGTAAGATACAATTGGAGTAGATACAATGTGTACATCACAAAAATTCACACATGTGAAGTCCAGAATAAGTATTTAATGGTAAACTTTGATGTCAGTCAGTAAATACGTGGATCAATGTGTAATGCTTGCATATCCAGTACTGTTTGGTCACATAATTAATTTATTTTCTCCTGACACCGTGACCCTAGTCCAAATTTGTGTACACCACAAATATAAATAGTCTGGGACAGTAAGACGATGCTAGGCTCCAGTGTACCTGCCATTCACAGACCTTCAAACCATGGAAGAAAGAGAAGTCATGAAGAATTTCTGTCTGAATAGAAAGTACCCATACATGATAGTACTCACTGCACCGTGTGGGTTCCTGACAGCCTGATTACCTGGACCACAGTCAGCGTAGTACATTACTCCAAATACCCATGTGCACAGTAGCAGTGAATTATATTATATCAGGGACTAACATTATCATAACCAACAGCCATGCAAATCGAGGAAATGTGGCATATGATTTAGGTGAAAGTCCAACACACATATGTGGACATTAGGCCTACATAATTCCCTCGATGTGTGGTGAACCACATTTGTTACTTCAACACATCAAACACATATCCAACCAACATCATTGCGAGATCTTCAAGACAAATGAGGTCGACATTGTGCAAAAGAAGCAGAAATACCTACCATATGACATCCCACCTAATTCCATGCCATCCAGCATGGGTGCTGGTGGGAGGAGGTAACCAAAAGGTTTGCCACTAAATGCCTACAAAACACTGCCAAGGGAATCTCCCCAGGAAGGGTCATCTAGTGGGGTGACATGTGGATGTTCAAGATCTGCCAATGATGATGTAAAATGTGCACTGCTTCATGAAGCATTGCTGTTCAAACATATGAGTTTTGCCTTACTCTTCACATATGTCACTCTGTACATTGTGACCAAAATACATTTTGTGTTACTCCTTATATAGGTACCCTGGGAGAGAGAGAGACACACCAGCCTCCTCTCTACTGCCCATTTCCAGACCTACACATAATGGAAGAATGACACATCAACACAAAGTTCTGTTTAAATAGGCAAACAATCGTTGAACTATGTCATCAGTTGGAGCCTGACCTCAATAACCCTACAGCAATGTCACCACTAGTGAAACTTAAGTCAGTTTTGCATTTTTTGGCCACAGGCAGTGGCGTAACAAAACTTGAGTGGGCCTCCATGCAAGGTACATGGAGGGCCGCACTCTGGATTTAATCATGAGATCTCAGGCCAGAGTACTGGGCTGAGGGGGACCACTGCAGCTTTGGGCCCCCACACTACAGTGGCTGTAGGGGGCTGTGTTACGGCACTGGCCACAGGCTCATTTCAATTCGCTGTTGCTATTTCTGGTGGAATGTCACCACAAATGTTCAGTCAGGTCCTTACAGAGGTCCTTACAGCAACGTTGAGCCACGTGGGCAGCTACATCCAGTTCCCCAGATGTGAGGATTTAGCCACTGTGAAGGCGAATTTCCATGGTTTTGGATATATCTCACATGTAATTGGATCTATTGATGGCACCCATATTGGTTTAGTACCACCACACGACAGGGAGCAAGTCTACCAGAACAGGAAACACCACCATTGTATCAACATGCAAGTTGTCTGCCTTGCAAATTTGTGATCTCAAATGTCTGTGCCCAGTTCCCATGATCTGCTCATGATGCCTACATCGTGCAGAACACCACCATAACTCAGCTTATATCACAACTACTACCGGAGATGGCCTTGCTTGTAGGTAAGTGTGATCTGTCCTAAGGGGCCGATTATGATAGAGGATTTTCCGCCTCCTCCGGGCCGGCGGAAGCCACCGCCGGCCCGGAGGAGGCGGAAAATCCTCTGCGGAGTCACCAAAGACCCACCGCCCGGCATAATCTGCCGGGCACGATCTCCATTGGAGAAAGGCGGTGACTGTGGCAGATCCTGATAGATTGACACTCTGATGCGGGGGTCAGGCATCTAACAGAGGTGTGTCCAAGGACCCGGTCCAGACACCGGATACACCTCTGGCACTTTATTCTAATGCCGACCAAGCAAAGTCCTGACGCATGACTCAGGTGTGGTCAGGCAACGCTCAGCAAGACACTGTATTTCCTTAATAAAGATTGGTTACACTGCTTTACTACGAGATATTCAGGCCCCCACTAGATGGTTTACCATGGGTTCGGCCAGGACAGCGGATACGTCTATGGCTTCAATTAGGGGCACACATGTGTTCAATTAACTATAACCCCCTCACGTAGCATACTATTTAAGCCTGATTATGCGGTAGGCTCATATTAGAAATGGGATTTCTGGTAGGCTAGGGAATGCGCCAAAGCCAGGCAGAAACCACCACTTGCCCTTTGAGGTGCAAGGAAATCTCCTCCCCCTTCCCCAATTGCAGCCCAGGTCTATTCGGCCATTTCCTGACCCACGTAGACTATCTGGAGCTACTCCTGCTCCCTAGCCTTCTGTCATCCAAAACCCAGACAGGCAATCCAAATTCCAGCAGAGGCACACAGGATGACTGAGCAAGAAAATACCTAGGCTTAGAGTCATCAAGCGAAATTGCGATCGCAATAGCTGCGAAACAGCGATTGCGATAGCAATTTCTGCTCCCGCAATTCTTCAACAACATAAGCATCAAATAGCGAATTCGCAAAACAAAAAATCGCAAAATCAATGTGGAACCCCCATTGCGATTCCTTAACAGCGATTCCCCACATTTTCTGAGAATTAAATTGCTAATTCGAAAATATATTGCGATTTTCGCAGCAAAATCGCAAATCCAATTCATCATAAATTGCAAATAGCGAAAAAAAACAAAATCGCTAAAAACGAGTCGCAATTTAAGGAGAAGCCAAACCAGGTGGTAACCATGAAGTCCAATTAAAAAAAAAAAAATTCAAACAAGAAACAGGTGTAGGGTAAATGAAACACACTTAAGGATACTCAGTAGGAGCATGAGGAAAGTCACAATGCCAGGTCTCTACATCGTGGAAAGGCGGCTGAGGCTCCAGGCTGCAGCCCAGAATCGACGCAGGATCCAAGAGCGCATCTTCAGGCTGCAGATTACACTCCTGGGCCAGACTGAAGAGGAGACCTACTCCAAATTCAGACTCAATGGGGCAATGATAAAGAAGCTCATCAGAGACCTTGACCCCCTGATGCAGCACCCAACACGGAGGACCAATGCTGTGCCCACCCATGTCCAGGTCCTGTGCTGCCTGCACCTCCTGGCCTCCGGAAGCTTCCAGGGGATAGTTGCATATGCAGGGGGGATATCCCAGAGTACACTGTCACGCTGCCTACAGAGTTTCCTGGACGCCATGCTGAGCCGGATACACCACTACATCACCTTCCCAACAACCCAACAGGACTTAACGCAAACAAAACTGGACTTCTATCACCCCGCCCATTTCCCACATGTAATTGGCTGCATTGACTGTACCCACATTCACATCTGTCCACCCGCAGAGACCGAATACATGTACCGGAACCGCAAGTCATACCACTCACTCAACATCCAGATGGTCTGCAATGCGAAAACCATCATCACAGACATTGTGGCCCAATACCCGGGGAGCACGCATTATTCGTTCATCTTCCGGCACAGCGGCATACACACCCGCTTGGCCAGGGGTGAATTTGGCGAAGGACATCTCCTAGGTAAGTACACATGCCCACATACAGTATGTCATGACCATGTTGCTGCGCATAACAGGCACTGACCCTCTGCTCCTACCTTTAGGTGACAGTGCCTTCGGCCTCTGTGAATACCTCCTCACCCCATACCTCAACCCTGCTACACCACAGGAACGGCGTTACAATGCTGCGCACATACACACAAGAAATGTAATTGAGCGGACATTTGTCATGTTAAAGAGTCGATTGCGCATCCTCCACAAGACTGGCGGGGCCCTAAAATACCGGCCTGAGGTCTGCTGCCGCATCGTGGCCGTGTGTGCCATACTCCACAATATTGCCACCAAGCGGAGGATACCTGTGGAGGTGTCTGGTAGTGAGTCGGAGGGGGACAACCTGCCACCTGCACATGTGCATCATGCACGCGGGGAGAATCCTGCTGAAGGACACAGGCGCCGCAACAACATCACACTGAACTATTTCTAGTGCACCCATACCCCTCACACAACACTGCACTCACGTATGCCACATTAATTCATGACATGAGGAAGATTTGTGTTCAAAATAAATTCTTATTTTTTTGCTCCACAAGCTGTGGATGTGCTTTACATCAGCAAAAATGTGTACAACTGTATTGATTCATACAGGCTCTTGTCTCCAGAGCAGGCATGCGTGGTTACCTCACCAGGCACTGCCGGTAATGTATAGTCAGTCACTGGAGCCTCCTGCCGAAAGCACCATGTCGCCTCTCCAACTCCACGTTGGGAGTGGCCGGCCGTGATGCAGCATTGGGCCTGGAACTGCGGCGCCTTTCAGGTAGCACCGGCACAGACAGTCTGCTCAGGCTCGATGTACCCTCACTGGCATCATCACCCCCCCCTTGCATGGCCATGGCCGCACACCTGTTGGTTCTCCACAGCGGTGGTGACCTGCTCCAGGGCCCTTGCTACATCTTGGCAGCATTATACTATCTGCAGCTGCATTGCCAGTGACCTGCGCGACGACTGTGAAGTGGCATTCCCAATTAGGTGGTTTGACCGGGTGTAGGCAGACAGCCTTGTCAGCAGCTGGCGGTAGCGGTGCTGGGTGATGTCCTGCTGCGCCACCATCAGTTGGTTGCTCTGTTTTACTTCTGCCGCTAGCTCCTGCACACTTTCAGTCAGTTGGTTGATGTTGCGCGCAGTCTTGTACAGCTGCAGCTGCATGGCTGCCATGTGCTATGCCTGCTTGCGGTGCACAGCAAGCATCCAAGCTTCAATTCCTAGCCCTAGATTTTGTGCTTGCTGCTCCATGTCTGGTGGTGTGGCCACAGAGCGCTGCTGCCTCATCGTGCCGCTTGCCTGGGAGTGCACAGTGGCTGTGCGGCGTGTCTGCCTCCTGGGTGGTGGTGGGGTCTGCTCCACTGCCATGCATGAGGCCTGGGGTGGTTGAGCTCCTCTTATGGCTGCATGGGTGGCCCTGTGTGTTTGGGACGGTGCTTGTCCAGGTGCTGGTGCAGGTGCAGGTGTATGTGATGGTCCAGGTGCTGGTGCTGTTTGGCTCTCTCCCTCCGTCTCATCTGGAGTATCCACGATGTGGAGAGTCTCGCTGTCAGAGGTCTCAGCATCTGCAGCACCTGTGATGTGTATGAGTGCACTATTAATGATATGATTCAGGCACCTGGGATGTAGCAACATGCATGCAGGCTTACATTCCCTGACTGGCTTTAGGGGTATGTTTCACTTGACTGTTCTGGCTGTGTGTGGCTATAAGGTCACATTGTCACACTACAGGTCCCACAATGCAATTGGGCGTTTGGGATGGGCAGGGGCTGCATTACTTGGGTTACCAATATGACTTGCTCTGGGGGCATAGGCATTGTAAGGGGACGGGGTCGCAGTTGCATTGCTCTTACCTTGTGATTGGTGTTTGGCACGGGAGGTGTCCAGATGAGTGACCCCCACACAGATTGCAGGGTTGATGGTGTCCTCCACCAAGTCCTCCAGTGGTGTGTTTGCTGGAACTGTGGAGTCTCCTCCTCCCGTGGCCAGTCTCTCCCCCAGTCTATCTGCAATGCGCTCCTTGGCAAGATTGACCGCTGTGTCACTCCTACGGCGTTGACCTTTGCCCTGATGCGCAGCCAGATGCGCCTTTTGGTAGCCTCGGGCACCTTCCGGGACAGTTTACCAAACAGCTGATCATGGTCCCTGCTGACTCCCTCAATCAGGTACTCCAGCTCTGGTTCTGAGAACTTTATTTTTCGCTTCCTGCCTGTGTCCCTGGATCCTGCTGCATCCTGGGACATTCTGGTGTCAATGTGTGTCCTGTCTGCAGGGTGTGTCTCCTGGAGCTCAGTGCTGTGCCTCCTCCTTTATCCAGCTCTGTGTTCCAAAGGAAGCATGGAGCTGCCTACTTCCTGGTTGTGATGTCATCATTGTGCTCAAGAAGCGACTTCCTGTTTTTGCGATCTCGCAATCTGCGAAATCGCTATTTGCGATTTCGGTATTTGCGAAATAGCAATTTGGGGTTGGGAAACTGCCGATTCTACGAATTAATAGCGATTTTCAGTAATTCGCATACAGCGATTGCGGCCGATTGTGAATCACAGTTAATTAGCGATTTTGATGATGCATCCCATTCTGAGAATTCTAGATAGCGATTCAGTATTTTCCGCTATTTAGAATTCGCAGAATGGGTGCTTGATGCATATGGGGGTTACTTTCTAAAAGTCGTTTTTTCAAACACATTATGTAAAATTCACCTTCACTAAAAGATGCATCTTTAGATTCTTAGTTCAGGCATACTAAACGTTATTTTCCTACCTATTTACCCTGGCCAGTTGTGTTTATAAGATGTTATAAACAAACTCCCCATTCTGTCCTATGGGGACCAGGTAGCCTTGCAATAGTGAAAAACAAAATTTGCCGTAATTCTCTATCAGGACATGCCACACAGACCAATGGCATGTCCTACCTTTCACAGACACTGCACCCTTTCCACAGGGGTACCTTGGGCCTACCTTTGGGGTGGCTGACATATAAGAAAGGGGAAGGCGAGGAACTGGCAAGTGTGTACACTGGTCAAGTCGACATGGCAGTTACAAACTGCATGCAGACTCTGCAATGGTGGGTATGAGTTACCTGTTCAGGGCTACTCACATGGGTGGCACAATCCTTGCTGCAGGCCTAACATTTGCATTTGATTCACAGGCCCTGGCACACTCAGTGCACTTTACTAGGGACTAAAAAGTAAATCAAATATCCAATCATGGCAACACAAATCCAGAACACAATTTACCACAGGAGCACTTGCACTTTACCACTGATCAGCAGTGAGAAAAGTGCACAGAAACACTACACCAGCAAAAACAGAGTAAAAACCGGGAGGTCAGAAAGCAAACACTCAGGGGAATGACGCCAAAAAATGCCAAGTCTAACAGCTCACTATACCTCCGGGATAGAGAGCAGACATATATATGTTACGGCGAGAGACGCACCTTGATGAAGTAAGGGTATGAGTGTTGGTATGAATGCTTAAGTGTGATTTATCTTCCCACTACGACAGAGACAAATGGAAGAAGCTTACCTGGCTTTTTCTACTTTTTAAGTTTGGTTTATCATTTATTTCATTTTAGAGTGTGACTACAGGGGTCTCTCCCTCACTCTCCTCCCATGGGGCGTGTAGGTATCCTTAACAGTGTAAGGCAGTGAGTTTATCTCACAACAAGAACTTAATTTTATTTGTATGTGGTTCACGCTTGCAGTGTCACGTCCTACACATTCTTCCACCATATGTATTATTGATGCATGTAGGTTATCTTTCCATGACAGTTAGCTTTGATGGCAATCTTTTCCCTCTTCTTTCTCTATTTTTGCCCATAAAGGTTTCATGAAATCTATTTAAGGTAAATATTGCTTCTTCCAGACCAAACCCACCTTACTTGCTGCATTTACTTAGGCTGTCCCATTTGGGGAGGAGGAGGAGCGAGAGCTAGTGCGAGAATGAGCAGGGAGCAGGGAGCAGGGCAGAGACTCCGAAAGGCCGCCGCACCCAGAACCGAAAGCCGAAGCCGAAGCCGAAGTTGAAGACCGAAATAGAGTGAACAGCAGCGGCCAGAGGGCTCTGTGACAGCGCGGGTTTTTTTTTTTTTACCCGCTCTCTCAGTCCGAGGATCTTCTCAGCGCCATTACTGGGACCAACACTTACAAACGAGGTGAGATCGCCTCCAAGGGCCAGACAGGGCGAAAGACGCGAGCGCGGCTGCTGATAGTGGCGGCCACGAAGTAAGAGCCCGGGGGGTTGACCTTGGCAGGTTCGACTAGGTCTGATTTTGCCTGTGCCCCCCCCCACTCCCCCCCCCGAGTGCTCCGCTCGCGGCCAGCTGTTTCTGTGGGCCCTATCCATAGCCCCCTCTCCGCTCCTTTTTGTCAGCTGCTGTGAGGACTACAGGTCGCAATCTGCCCCCCAAAGGCCAAGCAATATTAAAAAGCTGCTTAAACACAAACTGGTGGTTGGAAAAGTCATGCTTTTTAGACCCTGCATTTCGCCATTCAGTGCTCTGCAAGACCCGAAGGAGGAAGCTAGAAGGTGGAGCGCAGCTTTGCTCTAGCGAGGTCTAGCAAGGGAAGGAGGGGACACCCTTTCCTTGCTGCTCGCCGCCCTCCCGCCTTCCACCTGCCCCCCCTACCTCCGTTGCTGGCCGCTGGCATCTGCTCTTGCCATATAGCGTAAGATTAAAGCGGAAAGGCGAGGAGCGTGGGGTGCGGTGCCGGTGTGTGGCCGGAGACCCCCAGCGGGGGCAAGCGGGAGCTGTGACGGCCTCCTTTCAGAGTATAACTACAGAGCGCCACCCGCCAACAAAAAAACTCCAAAACAAAACATAGTGAATAAGTGTTTTTAAATCCAACTTTTAAACAAAGAGAAATAAAGTCCAACAAAGCGACAGAGGATAGCAAACTCTAATAAAATCAAGGGAGGAAAAAAAAAAAAACAAATAAGAAAGTGAAGGAAAAGCCCTTTTTTCATAACGATGCTCACAAGGAGCTGCACCCAACTACAAAGCACTCATCGCCCCCATAAGACCGCCAAATGACAGAAGTCTAAGCTGCTGTATCCTCAAGTGGGTGGCCGTGGTTGTCAGACATCCCCGCGTCCCCCGCGACTTGAAGGAGCAGTTGGAGCAGTTGGGGCTCATTTTGAGGAGTCAATAGAAGCACGAAAGGGGGAAAAATGCAACAAACAACCCCCCTTTACACCCAATCAAAGAGAAAAATAGTGGCACTGGCGACATCAGGGACCATTTCTTTCGGATCGATCAATTAAATAAAAGTGCCCCTCATATCTCACATAACAAGAATACAAGTTCTCACAACCAATTAGTAACACTTTCAACCTCTCCTCACTTGGTCTCTCTTTACCCTGAAAAAATCATTTGTGGTAAGGACCCAGCTACTGCATCTCCTGCTCGCCCAAAATTACCCCCACTTCTCTTAAGCCAGCAATTTCCACATCCTAGACCGGACGAATCGCTAAAAATCATGCTTCCTTTGGTTATGCCAGCTCCTTCTGCCACGCTGAATCCTCATAGAGCTGCTCATGAATTAGAGCCCGAGACAGAAGCCATGACCCCTCAAAGGGATAAAGTCAAAATTCCTTCACAAAATTCAGTGCGTAAATCATCAGACTCTATAATATGGATCTCGTCGACCCATTCTCCAACACAAGCTCTTCAGCTTCTGACCTCACAAAGGTCGCCATTCACTGAAGATGAATCAAAACCATCCAACGGACCACCGGAAGACCATATTTAAAAACTCAGTTTTGATCTACCCTCGCTAACATCTACTCCGTTCCCCGCTGTTGAAAAGCACCTCCGCTATTCTGGGAATAACGATCTAATCCAGCATGAGACCAAAGCTAGTACTCTTAATGCCCCTTCAGCAAACACCAACAGCTGTAATGTCGGAACCAAAGTTCGTAGTTTCCACCAAGATGCAAATAACATTTTTCAAAAGAATCAAACATTAAGCAACTCAGATATCAACGCACTTTCAGCCCACTTCTACTTCTCTGAAAAAAACCACTCCACAATAGAACTCAGGCAAGGGGACCCGCATGACACTCCAGCAATGCTCAAGGTCGAGGCTCTTCTCTCAGTCACCAATTAAGCTTTGAACTCAATGGCCAATGCTGCTCATATGCACGCAGATAAACTGGACGCTCAGATAAACATCCTACATTTAGTAGCAGACTCAATAATGGGAATAGACTCAAAGCTCGAGCAATTAAACTCTCTGATACGTAGAGTTCAAAAAAATGTGGAACAAAATCAAATCCCAAGCTTGAACCCAAGCTTAGATCCAAACGAAAATACAAACTTAAACCTAAATCAAAAACATAATGCCTGCAATTGCGATCCGTTATTAAAAAAATTAGAATCACTGCCGGAAATAATGTCCACTTTAATCGAAGACTTGAGGAAAGAGGCTCAGACCAGGCCACTGAAAACATCTATTTCCCCATACCCTCATATTCAGAACAAGTCTACTATAATAAAAGCATGCTTATACAGTCCCGAGCGTTCAAGCTGTAATAAGAGTGGTACGAGAACAAATCAACAATCTCACGATGTTAAATCAAGTAGCCAACGAGAACAGCCCCCCATTGCCACTCAAGAGCACGTACTAGGAACTCAGAGAAGTGTCGATTACTCTGACAACGTATCTATTCTAAATTCACAACCACCGAACGCCCAAGAAAAAATTACTTTACTTAACACTGAAACTGTGTCAGCCACTTCATTGAGTCTTGCTCGGCCTCCAAACATGATCATACAAACCTCGATGGAAGGGAACCCCTTGTCCAGGAAGAAGAAGAAGAAACTAAAGAAATTAAATAAAGCCAAAAAAAGGGCAATGCACTACTACAGTGGCTAGGAACAAATAAGAGTGAATCAACAACTAACTCGATCCTGCCGTCTGTAAAACCAGTCCATCACCCTGAAGAAATTACGGAAAAATCGGATGCGACTTTAACCAAGGTCAACGATGACCACAATAACCCGCCAGATCAGGTGCAGAATTTATCGACTCCAATGGAAAAAAAAGAAATCGCACAGAGCAATAAAAATAAAAAATCTTATAGTAATTCGACCAAGATCAATGAAAATTCTATCAAACCGTTCAACAAAAGTTCTCTGCTCACCCAAGGTGCAAAAAAACCTACCAATCAGGAGCCAAACCATAAAACAACAAATTACCATGACGTAATCCACTTGCCAAAAATAGAGGAGGAAGCAACAAATACTGAAGCGCTCACAGAAGTGCCATCAACACGAGCTAAAACGAGGGACGAGTATGAAGAAAAACTAATAGACAAACCCCGGTCTCCTATGGAAAGACCTGAGTACATGACGCAGTCCCCTCAAGAAATAGCGAGAGGAAGCGACTTGCTCACAGATGTCTGCCTCTCGAGTCTTAAATCAAACAACCAAGACAACCTAGAGTACCCAGTTAACCAAAAGTCACTCACAGAGTCATTAGTGCCATGCCCGAAACAGCAATCTCTGAATAAATCAAAACCTAACTATCAAGAGTTACCTTCCCTGCCTCAACAACACAAAAAATACTACTGTACCCAGAATACGTATCTCAAGGAAAATGGGATATTTTAAATAGAGGAAACATTTTAAAGTTATGCTCGCAGCTCCCCGGACTAGAAAATGTAAAATCAATGTATATCGAAAGTGTGGCTTTCCTTGTCCCTGAACAGGGCCAGAAAAATGAATCGACGGTGGTAACCTTCTACAATAAAGACCAGGCAGCAATCCTAATGAATAACAAAAAACAACTGAGTGACTGGGGCATTCGGGTCAGCTTCCTTACCAACGCTAAATACCCAGATTTCCTAAAAAACATACGCAGCTCTCCAACAGTCGGTAATAACAAACTAGAACTAAAACAGGATAAGAACATCCAGCAGCCCTCCTCAACATTATGTGGTCCTCGACCAGGAACAAAAACAGTGCCCTGGATAGAGAACCCACTCCACTTGGCATTCTCAGGCCTTAGGGCGATACACAGAAAACATTGAACGAAGAAAAACCCAACTACGATGCAGCACACTATCTTAATATTTGCTCTTGGAATATTCGAGGGTTAACAAAAGAGAAAACTGAACGGCTAACCACGGGCCTCCAGAAGACCCAGGACATACTTGCTCTTCAAGAAACTTGGGCCCTGGAAAACACCATCTGGGAGGATTTCACCGTTATTGAATCTCATGCTATTCCATCTGCTGCTGGTGGCCATGCCTCCGGAGGTGTGCTGATCGCCGTGAAGAATACTCTGGTCGCAAATCTATTACTGCTTTATAAAGGCCAGGGCGATTATATTTTCATCAGCATCAAGACTCAGTGTCACGAACAGGAAAAACTAAGACAAAAAAAAAATTATCCTCGGCTGTGTCTACTTGCACCCCTCTAAAATAAGACGAGAGGCTACACTGAGAAAAATGCTCCCTGACATAAACAACCTCGATGCTCATTTCCCAAATGATATATGGTTGATAATGGGCGACTTCAACACCAATCTAATGGAGGCCTGCTCCACCCTAATTTTTCAACCATCTTCAGTCAATGAAATGTGGGCTATCACAGAGATAAAATCTCAGTTCCAACGGAAGGAAGCCAAAGGGACAAAATTGGCAACACACTTAAACCAACTAGGCCTTCGCATTTTAAATGGAAGAATCGCTTCAGATCAACCAGCGGCATATACTCATGTATCTCCCTCCCGAATGGCCACTCTGGACTACATATGGATATCAGTTACTCACTTCCAGTTGGTACGACAGTTTTTGGTTACTCCATCTTTAGAAAGTGATCATGCAATTTTAACGTGCAAAATTGATCTTTGGCATTCCCATCGCCCAAATATTCCCTTGATTGGAAACGAATCTAACTTACAGATCATAAGAAAATTGAGATGGTCCGAGGACAATCGGGAAATAATAGAAGCGAAGGTGGACGAACTTTTGACCAAATGGAATCTGGATTGCAGTAGTCATTTGACAGCATCCTCATGGGAAATCATTGTGGCTGATTTCAGAGAACAACTAGCCCCAAAGCTAACAAAAAGTCTAGACAAAGGCCTCCTGGCTTCATCTACCCACTTAGAGCAAAAGCAACTCAAAATTACCACCAAAAATAAACTAAATAAGCTACAGCGTAATCATGCTAATAATGAAAGTGCATATAAATCTCTGCGGGGTGAAATATCAGCTACTCGAAAAGAATATAGGAAGGCCAGGTTTATCCTTAAGAGATTGGAAGAAAATCACCACTGGGCAGCGGCCTACGAGATCATAAAATCTAAGGACCAAAGAAAATTCTGGAGTTGGGTAAACAAGGCTACTAAAACCACTAAACCTTCCAGTGCAACTAACATCTCACCCGCCGACTGGGAGGCTTATATCAAAGTATAACCGAATGGCATTAACTGTAATAGCCTTCCCATCCTTAAGCACACCAATTCCCACGATGATAAGATGCCAACTGCTAAGATAACCCCAAATCAAGTAGCGCTAATAATAAAGAAAATGCGTTCAGGGGGTGCCCCAGGACCAAACGGTATCCCCACCCAAGTATATAAAGCCTCTGCCCAGAAATGGGCCTTGATGTTGGCTCCCCTTTTTGAGACAGCAATACTGGGTGGCTCTATCCCGGTTTCTTGGCGAGGATCGTTACTCGTTCCCATCCACAAAAAAGGCTCACGCTCCAGCCCCGACAATTATCGGATGATATCCCTCCTCGATGTAGACGGGAAGGCATATGCAAGTTTCCTTTTATCAGAACTAACAACTTGGGTGGAAAACTGCAACTTAATTCCCTTTACACAAACCGGCTTCCAAAGGGGTTGCCATATTGAAGATAATTTGATCTGCTTAGCCCACATTATGGAGATCACACTAGCCATGAAAGGTAAATCACTATACTTGGGCTTTATTCACTTTTGGAAAGCTTTTGATTGCGTGATTCGGCCCAAACTCTGGGAAAAATTGGCAAAATGGGGCATCCCTCAGCCTTTACTGAAAGCACTAATAGCTCTACACACAGATACCTGGGTTAAAATAAGAGTCACCTCGAGATGGTCATCAACTAATAAAATCTATACCAACAGAGGCCTAAAGCAAGGATGCATCCTTGCACCCTTACTCTTCAATTTGTATCTTGCAGACCTCCCTGAATGGCTGGCCCACTGTCGAGCCTTTCCTCCGAGAATTGACCTAACAAAAATCCAAACCTTGCAATACACTGACGACCCTATTTTACTCGATCAAACCCAGGTGGGTCTTCAAAGACTATTCGACTCCCTCGTCCTGTATTGCAACACCAACATATTAGAGATCAACGCTACCAAAACCAAAGTAATGGCAGTTTCTTCCTCGAAAACAAAAAAGAGCACTTGGTTCATTGAGGGGAAGGCATTGGAATCAGTCACCGCATATAAATATCTGGGTGTCTGGATAGACCACAAAGGGAGACCGACCGCGCACATAACCGCAATGCAGGGCGTTGCTCGTAGCTTGGAGGGGGCTTTTATAAGAACAAAGAGAGCCCTCCACTTCCCGGATTTTGCCCCGTTAATAAGACTGATAGGCGCAAAATTCCTCCCGACAATAGCCTTCAGTGCCACAACCTATAAAGACAAAATGACCAACTGGCTAGATAGAGCTCAGTCAGCATGCTTTCGCAGAGTATTCCAACTGCCAAACTCGACTTCTCATGCCCAAATCCGAAAGGAATTTTCCCTGTTTCCCCAACACTGGATTATGAGTGCAAGATTTATTGCTTATAGTCTAAAAACAAAACTAGCAAGTTCTCACACTTTAAAGAGCTGTATATGGTCATTGTTTAGCAATCCCGACACATCTTGGAATAAATACTTGACCTTTTGCTTGGAAACTTTAAAGGCTCAGGATATATGGTCAATTTCGCTACCCATAGAGGTGAAATCCAAACTTCTGACTAAACAAGCAAAAATTCTTTCCTATGAACATGATGCACAATCAGTGTTAAAGCTCTTCCACGGCAGCTGGGCCTCTAAACTCCACGCCCCAAAAACATTACCGCTCTATCTCTCATCGCCCATGAAACCTCTTTTAAAACACCAACTAATGAGACTACGTTTTGGCTTAATCCCACTGATGGCATATAAATTCGGTCAAGGATACAAGAAAGCTGCCCCCACACAATGCCGCTTCTGCAAACAAGAGGAGGAAAACCTAATTCGCATCTTGTGCATTTGTAGTGGATTTACTAGTCCAACAAACGTTTTGGCTTCGTCCGATTTGGCTTTCTCTTAACATCAGGACATGTCAAGAAGCACTGGAAGTATGCATGAGCGGCGACTCATCCCAGATGGCGACTCGCTTTGTAAAATGTATGTCTGAAATTAACTTTTTGTTACCACTAGATGACCAAGAATGAACTCTAATTCCCAAAATCAATTTTCCCTTTCCTATGTGCTTACTGCTTTTTATTAGTGTTTTTTTTCTTAACTTTTAACCAGTGTCTGTATAAATTGCAATGATTTTAATTAATTATGCAAATAAAACTCTTAGGGCCAGATGTAGGTAATTTTATTTTACCACTTCTTAAATACCGATTCATACGGAATCGGTATTTAAGAAGTGGTAAAATAGAGAGGGGAGATGTAGGTATTTCTGATTCGGTAAATACCGAATCGTTAAGATTCGGTATTTACCGATTCTGTAAATACCGAATAGGTAATGCCCATTGATTCCTATGGGCCTTGAAGCCCATAGGAATCAATGTGGAATACCGAATCGGTAATTACCTATTCTTGCAAGGGTGCAGGGGGTGTCACTTTGACACCCTCTAGCACCCCAATTACAGGCTTGTGTGCCATGTGGCACACAGACATGCCCTAAGGGCATGTCTGTGTGTCGCATGGCACAGGTGTGCATGCACAGATGTGCATGCACACCTGGATTCGGTATTTTACCACCCAATTGGATTGGGTGGTAAAATACCGATTCTTAAAGCCCTGTGGCACTCTGACATGTGCCAGCTACATCTGCATTTACAGAATCGGGATTTTACCGAGTCTGTATTTACCGATTCGGTAATTTTACAGAATCGGTAAATACAGAATCAGTAAAATACCGATTCAGTAAATGCATGCCCTACATCTCGAAAACCAATTACCGGTCGGTAACGGCTGAAATCGGCCGTTACCGACCGGTAATTGGCGACCTACATCTGGCCCTTACTTACTTACTATATTAGGTAGAGTATGACATAGGTCATCCTACGCAGTGGTGTCATCCTACCAACTTTTGTGATAAGATAGGAGCCCCTTTTCTACTTTTCATGTCCTGATGAATGTCGCGGATCCCTTGTGCCAGACAATATTTGCCACTACGGTGATGGTGCAAAAAGCTACTCTCATCCACAGGTCTTGTATTTTAATATCATATGATCCCCTCTTCAGAATAAAATCTTTCTGGCGATTATACTGATTTTTAAACTCTCTCACTTTATGGGCCCCCACTTAGATTTAGAAGTGCCTCCCTGTCTCCAGTTGTAGGCCCGCTCTCCACCAAACCGAGTTTTTGGTGAGCGAGAACTGCTGATGATGAAGCATGACACCTGGTGGTGTGTGAGGGCAGTCCTTCACTTTTGTGAGATGCCATCACCCTTTTAACTTAGCATCGTCTAGGTTTCAATCATGATACTTGGAGCAGCTTCTGTGGTGTTTTATTTCTGTTAGGTTGGAGGCTAGCTGATTACAAGTGTCCCGTGCGTTTTCTTCCCCACCCTGGTATCTGCTAGGGTTAGTGTACTACATGGAATGTACTAGGACCATAGGAAGAAGTAGATGGAGGTGGAAAAGCCCTGCAGAGGGTGGTGTTAATATTCCGCAGCACCCCAACCAGGAACCCACCTGGTGCGGATCCCAGCCACCTTGATGTGGTTGCCCGCAATCTCGTCTTGGATGCCGGCCACATCAATGTGGATGCCAGCCACCTCAGTGTGGATGTCAGCAGCAACCTACCGGTATGTGTCTCTGTTCAGCTCCTTCATTTCCAAGACTTCTGTAGGTGTTGTAGTGGGCACAGTGAGCCCCACTGTTGCCGTCTGCCCAGGCTGACCAGGTGGGCGAGGAGAGTCATCCACCTCTTCAGGAGTGTTGTCATCACTGAGGGCTTTGTCCTGTGGGGGAGAGGAACTCTGTTCGGTGGCCTACCTCTGTGCAGCTGCAGTGGTGTATCGACCTGTTGGGAGATAGAGAACATTGTTTATGTTGGAAGTGAGTTTTCTATATCCATGTTGTTTGTGTCTAGGTAAATGTGGACCTAAAATGGAACAAAATAGATAGAGATTAGTATTTTCATCTATTTGCATGGAGTTAAAGTTGGTTACTAGACATTTGTAGACATTCAATACATGTAGTAGATTTCATCAGCTCATTAGCTGTGCATATACATGGCATTTTGGTTTTAGGGATAGACATGACATCTCCAAAACTCTGCTAAAAACAAAATGTGGTCCTAACATGTGTATTTACCCATTCCAAGGCCTAGTTGTGTCTAATACAGGCAAACACCCAGCTTGGTTATAAATCTAGCATTGTTCATCACGTGAAATGTGCAGAGTCAATGGTCACCTGGCACTGCTAATCAGCTGAGTTTTTTTCCGGGCTCACATATATTAGGGGTACACTGTTGTTATAGTGTCACTGATGCCATTATTAGTTTGATTTGAAGGGTCCAACACACCTTCAAGCAAAGTATTCATATGCATATCTGAGTGGAGCATTGTCTGTACATTGCACTGTCCATTACGAGTGAAGATCAGTTGTAATATGGAAGCAAAAAGAACTTGGTTAGAGTTCCATTCACAGGGCCTTCTAGTTGTAGTAGTGGTATCTTTCCATTGCCACTTTAGCAACACTTGATAAGTGGTAGGTAACATGCATGATAAGTTAACATCAGTTGTAACATGGAATACAAGTGAGAACGGGCAAAAGGAATGTATCAGCTTGGTTATAGTTGGAGTGAGAAAGCCATATGGTAGTTGTAGTCATTTTTGTCTTACTTTAACAACACTTGACAAATGGTAACCTGCATGATAAGTTAAAATCAGTTGTAACATGGGAGACAAGGGAGAAGAGGCAAGAGGATTGTAACATCTTGGTTTGAGTTCCAGTCACAGGGCCTCATAGTAGTAGGGGTAGCTTTTCAATGTCACTTTAGCAACACTTGACAAGTAGTAACCTATATGATAAGTTAACATTAATTGTAACATGGCATACAAGTGAGAAGGGGCAAAAGGAGTGTAACATCTTGGTTAGAGTTGGAGTGAAAAGGTCTCATGGTAGTCGAAATCACTTCAGTCTCACTTTAGCGACACTTGAGTAATGGTAACCTGCATGAGTAGTGAAGATCAGTAGTAACATGGCAGACAAGTGAGAAATGGCAAAAGCAGTGTAGCAGCTTGGTTATAGGTAGAGTGATTAGGCCTCATGGTAGTTGTATTCACAGCAATCTCAATTTAGCAACACTTTAGTAATGGTAACCTGCATGAGTAGTGGACATCAGTAGTAACATGCATGTAAGTGAGAAGGGGAAAAAGAAATGTATCAGCTTTGATAAAGCTGGAGTGACAAGGCCTCATGGTATCAGAAATGCAAATCAGGTCCCATGGGGTACCTTGGCCAGCCAAACTGTACAGTACCCTCGCTAAGTATCTTAACCCCTACCTAAACACCACCTGGAATACTTCTATCAGACAGGGGTTCTATCCCTGAGCTAGGAAACATGCCTTTCTTCTCCCAATATTGAAGAAAGCTAATGCTGACCCTGAAGGAACCAGCGACTATAGGCCGATCTCTCTGCTCCCCGCCCCAGTGAAAGTTTTAGAGAAACTAGTACACCGCAATTGGCAGCGTTTATCGAGTCTAATAGCCTTTTGTATGAATCTCAGTCTGGTTTTTGCCCAGGATTCAGTACAGAATCTGTTCTGATTGAAATGGCTAACTTCATACGCTGGGCAGTGGATGGAGGCTCTAAGGCCATGTTGGTGTTGTTAGATTTATCTGCAGCAATCGACACAGTGTCTCACCCCATTCTGTTAGATCTCCTGAGGACATAGGCATCCAGGGTACAGCACTGAACTGGTTGACATCCTTTTTGCACGGCCGTAACTAACAGGTCATGACCCACCCCTTCACTTCACCCGCCAAACCTCTGAAATGGGGGTACCCCAAGGTTCGGCCCTGAGCCCGCTGTTCTTTAATGTCTATTTAACACCTTTGGCGGAGCTTATCACCAAAATGGGGATTAAGGTGACATTTTACGCTGATGATACTCAGCTGCTGTTTACGTTTAGTGGAGTGTCAGACCTCACCTTTGACTCGCTAAAAGAATGCCTCAAAAACATCGCTGATTGGATGAACCACAATTTCTTAAAACTTAATGCAGATAAGACAGAGGTCTTATTTTTTTAATCATCCGACCCAATGTATGGTGGCCATCGGAATTGGGTGACGCACCCACTCCGAAGGACTCGGTCAGCAATCTGGGTGTGAGTTGGGACAAAGATCTGCCCCTCATGACCCATGTACAATCGGTTTTGCCGGCTTGTTTTGATAAAATCAAAACCATCAGGAAATTTATAAATATTCTGCCTGACTCAACCTGCAAAACCGTGGTCCACACTTTAATCACCTCCCACCTTGATTATGCGAACGG
Organism: Lissotriton helveticus; assembly: GCF_964261635.1. NCBI lineage: Eukaryota > Metazoa > Chordata > Amphibia > Caudata > Salamandridae > Lissotriton > Lissotriton helveticus. The sequence goes on along the minus strand of NC_136065.1, from coordinate 669,024,480 downwards.
CCTCTACATGGGTTTGCCGCTTGGTCTGATCCATAGACTCCAGATCATTAAAAATGCGGCAGCCCGACTGGTCTGCGGGGCCCCGCGTCAACACCACGTCACTCCTTATCTCAGGCGACTTCACTGGCTACCTTTAGCCAAGAGGATTGAATTTAAGGCCCTGATGTTTGCCTTTTGAGCAGACAAATTGAGAGGGCCTACCTATCTGAGGAGGAGACTCCGCCCTATCAACAAGGTAGACCTTTAAGGTCTAACCTCTAATGCTTTCTCTCCACACCGCGCTTTGCGAAAGCAAGAATGGGTAGCAGAACATTTGAGGTGGGTACCACCAAATGTTGGAAGAACCTCCCTCCTCACTTACGCATGATGCAGTCCGAACATGAATTCAGAAAGGCCTTAAAAACCTGGATTTTTAGTCGGAATGACTAGTCTTGCGTTGTCCTCTTCCCTGCTCACTGTCTGCTATAGCGCCGGGACACCCCATTTGGGGTAGCTGTGCACTCTACAAATGTCTTTTATTATTATTGTTATTATTATTAGTTGTAGTCTTTACAGTCTCACTTAAGCAACACTTGAGTAATGGTAATCTGCATGAGTAGTGTAGATTAGAAGTAACATGGCAGATAAGTGAGAACTGACAAAAGGAGTGTAGCAGCTTGGTTATAGGTGGATTAACCAGTCCTCATGGTAGTTGTAGTCACTTCAATCTCACTTTAGCAACATTTGACAAACAATCAGTATACCATAGCTGTTGGCAACATGCATTTGGGATGGATCATACATTTACATTTTAACACATATCATGGGTCATGGATAGATACTTTGATGGAATTGCACTTACAGACAGCATTGCAACATGTGGCATGTCCTGGAGTTCGATACATTTTCTCTTATATTCCACAATGCACATTGCCACAAGCAACCAACACCTCAGATACTTTGAATATTGCATGATAGGAAAGGCAGAGTTGAGAGCAAACAAGGCATTGTGATATTGTAGTAGTTATTGAAGTGTAACTTACCAGAGCTATTTCTGACAAGCCCACAGTATGCAGGATGGCCAAAAACTTCACCTCCCAGGGTAAGAGTTGTAATGGTGCACTGGGAGGGCCACCGCCAGACCTCTGAGGGTCCAAGTTGTGGCTGTTGTACTTGGTACGGACCCTCAGCTCTAAGTTGTTCCTCTTCTTCCTAATGTCTCCCTGTGTGTGCAGGGTGGCACCAACAGGATTCACTCTATTGACTATCCTCTTCCACATTTCATTTTTCCTACTGAGATGAGTATGCTGGACTTGGGACCCAAATATGTGTGGCTTTGCTCTAATTATTTCTTCCACCATTACTGTCAACTCTTCTTCAGTGAAGGTAGGTTTTTTTCACAGGCATGGTGAAAAAAACAAAAATGTGAGTGAGTATGCTAATAAAGAGCAAATAAGTGATAGAGGTAAAAAGGTACACAAAGGGGTCGATTCCGATCGGTAAAAAGCACTCCGAATTGCCGTTCGGAGCGTTTTTCCCCGTACAAATCGTACCCGTAAGCGTCCCCATACGAATCAGCAAGTACGATTCCAACCAAAAGCGTCACTCCGTACGCCTCGTAAAAAACGCCATACAAATCGAAAGTCCATACGATTTGCATTCGGCTGACGCTCCACGCTACGTCCGAACGTGAATAGACCGCGTCTTCCGAACCAGGAAGTACGATCCGTGTTGAACACACTCCGTACGGCTCTTTTGCTATGAGAGCTCAAAACTACCGTAAAACCAGAGTCCAGCACGAACCGCACCCCGGTACGCGACAAGCAAGACATGAACGCCATCGTCCGTGTCATCCCAATCCTGTACGGCCACCACCTCGTACATAGAAACCGACGACGACGCAGACGGTGAGTTCAACGAAGTCCAACATACCTGTACGTGGTGCCACACGCGCACATCTCCATTGCACGACTGTAATGTCTGGTTACGTTGCGCCACACACTCCCGCATATCACCAGTGTAATAAAGAGATGTGCCGCACCTACGTCATCGACCTCGGGGTACCGTACGCCACCGCACATCACCAGTGTGATACGGAGACATGCCGCACCTACGTCATCGACCTCGGGGTACGGTACGTCACCGCACATCACCAGTGTAATACGGAGACGTGCCGCACCTACGTCATCGACCTCGGGGTACGGTACGTCACCGCACATCACCAGTGTAATACGGAGACGTGCCGCACCTACGTCATCGACCTCGGGGTACGGTACGCCACCGCACATCACCAGTGTAATACGGAGACGTGCCCCACCCACGTCATCGACCTCGGGGTACGGTACGTCACCGCACATCACCAGTGTAATACGGAGACATGCCGCACCTACGTCATCGACCTCGGGGTACGGTACGTCACCGCACATCACCAGTGTAATACAGAGACGTGCCGCACCTACATCATCGACCTCGGGGTACGATACGTCACCGCACATCACCAGTGTAACAGTGAGACGTGTGGGACATACGTCTGCTATGTGAGTGTAAGTGTAAGAGGTGTGTAGAAAACACACCCAGCAGTGCCCAGCAGCATAGGGTGTGTGTGGCTAAGACCCCCACTAGTGCCCAGCAGTGCCCAGCATTAGAGTGTGTGTGTGGCTAAGACCCCCACCAGTGCCCATCATTAGAGTGTGTGTGGCTAAGACCCCCACCAGTGCCCAGCATTAGAGTGTGTGTGGCTAAGACCCCCACCAGTGGCCAGCAGTGGCTAGCATTAGAGTGTGTGTGGCTAAGACCCCCACCAGTGCCCAGCAGTGCCCAGCATTAGAGTATGTGTGTGGCTAAGACCCCCACCATTGCCCAGCAGAGCCCAGTATTAGAGTGTGTGTGTGGCTAAGACCCCCACCAGTGCCCAGCAGTGCCCAGCATTAGAGTGTGTGTGGCTAAGACCTCCACCAGTGCCCAGCAGTGCCCAGCATTAGAGTGTGTGTGGCTAAGACCCCCACCAGTGCCCAGCAGAGCCCAGCATTAGAGTGTGTGTGTGGCTAAGACCCCCACCAGTGCCCAGCAGTGCCCAGCATTAGAGTGTGTGTGGCTAAGACCCCCACCAGTGCCCAGCAGTGCCCAGCATTAGAGTGTGTGTGGCTAAGACCCCCACCAGTGCCCAGCATTGCCCAGCATTAGAGTGTGTGTGTGGCTAAGACCCCCACCAGTGCCCAGCATTAGAGTGTGTGTGGCTAAGACCCCCACTAGTGCCCAGCAGTGCCCAGCATTAGAGTGTGTGTGGCTAAGACCCCCACCAGTGCCCAGCAGTGCCCAGCATTAGAGTGTGTGTGTGGCTAAGACCCCCACCAGTGCCCAGCAGAGCCCAGCATTAGAGTGTGTGTGTGGCTAAGACCCCCACCAGTGCCTAGCATTAGAGTGTGTGTGGCTAAGACACCCACCAGTGCCCAGCAGTGCCCAGCTTTAGAGTGTGTGTGGCTAGGACCCCCACCAGTGCCCAGCATTGGAGTGTGTGTGGCTAAGACCCCCACCAGTGCCCAGCAGTGCCCAGCATTAGAGTGTGTGTGGCTAAGACCCCCACCAGTGCCCAGCAGTGCCCAGCATTAGAGTGTGTGTGCGGCTAAGACCCCCACCAGTGCCCAGCAGTGCCCAGCATTAGAGTGTGTGTGGCTAAGACCCCCACCAGTGCCCAGCAGTGCCCAGCATTAGAGTGTGTGTGTGGCTAAGACCCCCACCAGTGCCCAGCAGTGCCCAGCATTAGAGTGTGTGTGTGGCTAAGACCCCCATCAGTGCCCAGCAGTGCCCAGCAGTGCCCAGCAGGTAAAGCAAAAACATACCATTGTTAACCTCTTTACCATCAGGAAATAGACACATGTTACTATACTCAAATTTGAACATCACACCAGCTCCCAGGCACACAGCAGTCACAGACATTATCAGACAAACTAAAGTACAGAAACTGAAATAAAATGCTTTATTCAGCTGGTTCAAAATTGAAAATGCAAATAAGAGTCCTTGCTCATAAAAGGCCAATGGCCAGTCCAAACAAGTCAGAAAAACAGTTTGTGCCTTCATGGATGTTCTCACACCCAAACTTGCCTGCACATGGAGTTCAATCCGCTGTGGAAACTTTTGGGGCATCATCTGTGGAATCCTCCGGCACCGCATGGACTGGAGAGGGAAGGACAGGTGGAGTGGGTGCAGGCGTTGTGGATTTATCCACACTGGCCAGTGCATCGCAGAAAGTAGCAAAGATAAACTTGGCTGCACACTTCAGCCAGTTCAGAAAAACTACCACCTGAACCCGGGGACACATTGAGGGTGGAGGTAGAGGGCTGTGAGTCTTTTGTCCTGGGTCTGTGGATGCGTGTGTGAGGTGTGTCCCCTCTCCCTGTGGGTGTGCCTACATCCCCTTTAGATTGTGTGCGTGGAGATTTGAGCTTTTTCTGCCGTGTGGGTGTGCTGGGTGTGTCTGTTGTTGTGTCTGACCTGTGGCGTCTGCGTGTATGTTGGGTAGGTATGGGAGAGGCTGAGGTGGTTGAGTCTGAAGGATGGGGGGACAGATGCTGCTGGGTGTACAGAGCTGCCGTCAGTGTTGACTCTATGGCAGCCACACTCCGACGTAGATCAGACATGGCAGATGACATGCCCTCCATGAACGCAACAACTGTGTAATGAGTTGTGTATGTCCATGGAGGACAGTCAACATGGATGTCTGACCTACTACAATCTGCCGGAGTAGGTCCACAGACTCAGCACTGAGGGCAGCAGGGGACACAGGGGCAGGGGCTGCGGTGCCGGGAACAAAGGAGACGCGGGGGCTAGCACGGACCCTAGGGACCCTAACAACTGGGAGGGTGGAGATGGTACTGGAGGAGGAGAGGCCAGCCCAAGATGAAGAAGAGACCATTACTGCATATTCCCCCTCCTCCTGAGAGTCTGATTCCGAGCCTTCCGCATGGTAGGATGTGTCAGTCACATGGGGTCCGGCCTGCAGACTCTCCTCACCCTCCGTGCCACTGCCTCCCTCTGACTCCTCAAAGCAGGTGGCACTGTTGCTGGGTCCCTCTGCCTGGTCCGCGCCTGTGTCTTCTCCAGATTCTGGTGATGATGCTGTTGGCAAGGAGAATAAGAAAAACATATCAGTCACCTGTACACATCAGACATATCAGCTACAAATGATTTGGGCACATTTCTAAACATGGCATGCATCATGAGTCACATGCCACTGAACTCTGCACAATGCTAAGCCTAGTCTTGGGCAATTGTAAGAGACACAACGCTCAATGTATAGTAGGATACAAGTAACAGGCAAGGCAAAAACTTGTATGAGAGACACAATGATGAGCCACTGCCTGACAACAGGATAGCTGATAATGAATCACAGTTCATTTGCCCACCCTGCCACCCAAATCCAGACCTTGATTTGCTTTGACCTTGTGCCACATGGGGAAAGTCCTGCCTGAACTGCCATGTGATGCCATCCTGGGACCTGAACCAAGTGTTCCATCACCTCACACTGGCATCACAGCTGTCTACACCCAAAGTCACATTGTGTGCCTGAGCATCAATATTATTTACAAACAACATGTAACATATTTTGAGAATATGCACACATGCACTGCCCAGTGTGAGTATGCACAAGCCAAAATTAAAGTACATGTACAGTGAGCACCTGTAGCTAACACATGACAATTAGAAAGTGTACCATGGACAAAGGCCACTGAGGCTGACTCGTGCAGAAAACACATGTTGAGACTCAAGATCAGTGCCAAAATATGAAGAAGGGCAGACTCAGTGCACACATGGTGCTACATGTAAGGTACCAACAGGTGTCACAGACCCCCCTCCAACATGATGATGTGCAAAGGAAGATGCATACTAAGACATTGCACCATAGAAGTACATGTGAAAAACAATCATTAGCCAAAGCGCTGGTCAAATGTGGAGTAGGGCAAGGCATGTAAATAAGCAGCTGCTGAAACTGGGACATTCTTATGCCAATGCATAAAGTACCTGTCTGACCACACCACTCCAACTATGGGAGTGTTACCATGCCTCGGAGCACTGCAGGTAGCATGTGACACAAATGACAACAAACAGACATGTACCTACCCCCTTCTTGCTGCTGTCCCTCCTGCAACTGCCTATGGAGGTCTGGGAACACCACTTCCAGGACCTGGAGCATGTGGGGGGTGAGGTGGCGGGTGCCGCCATGCCGGCGTGTAGCTTCCAGCTTCAGCTGTACCCTGGCGATGCAGCGGGTCCAGCACTGAATGTCCTGCCACCTCTTCTTGATGTTTCTGAGCCTCCTCCGAGGCCCCCCCTCACTCCTGACAGCCCTGGCGATGGCCAGCCAGATTTCACCCTTCTTATAGGGAGATACCTGTCACGAATGTAAAGTTAAAGAACATCAGTACACCTGGTCCATGTTCCAAAGACACACATATGTGCACAAAATACTTGAGGACAACAGGGCATCGGATGCTCCACACATTTGCATCATTGTCCAGGAGTATGTGGCCTGTGAGCAAACACAACTGCACTACATGCCATTTAAAGGCTACAGATGACATAATGGGTGCAAACCACTCTTTGAGCATGGCACTCACTGAGCAATATATGCTACATCTGGGTGCACTGCAGCACGTGACATGCTGTCACACACCCCACTACAACAAAGAACCCTCTTCAAACAACACTGCACACCCTGGCACTCACTCCCAACAACATAGCATCTATCCACTATACATACACAGTGGCTATAGTGTCACACACACAACAGGTGCACACTCCAAGGTAGTGCACACATCACTCACCTGCTCCTCTGGTCTCCCATACAGCTTTCTGTAGTTAGGCAGGACGGCATCCAGCAGGGCCTTGTTCTCACCATCACTGAATGCAGGTGCCCTCTCCATGCTCAGCTAATCAGGGTCCAGAGGATACAGAGACAGCAGCTGTGTTTTCCACTCCAATGTTGTGCAGGCAAGTGCCCTCCCACAGCCACATGCTGCCTTATATTTGTGCTGCAGAGGGTCTGTGAGTCCAAGGAGTAGTGTGTGATAGGCCACCATAGTTTGCATCCTATGTTTCATCCAATCCCATCACACATAAGGCCATGACACACATATGCATGGTTTGAAAACTGAGCCAGAGCTGAACAACAACTTTTGCAACATTGTATACTTTTGCCCAACTGAATTTTCTAGAACACCTGTAGGAGGCTCAAAACTCTCTGTATCCATTACAACCTGGTTGCATTCTGATCATTCCACTGTTACCCTAGATGTTCCCTCTGTATTTATTTGAATACCCACACAAGTACGGTGCGATTGCCGTTGCAAATGCAACCCATTCAATGGTGAAACGAGGCGTACACACGCACGTACCATTGGGGTACGCTGTGCTGACGTATGGCTACAATGCAATAGGAAAACGAGGCGTACACACGCACGTACTATTGGGGTACGCTGTGCTGCGTATGGCTACAATGCAATAGGGAAACGAGGCGTACACACGCACGTACCATTGGGGTATGCTGTGCTCGCGTATGGCTACAATGCAATAGGGAAACGAGGCGTACACACGCACGTACCATTGGGGTACGCTGTGCACGCGTATGGCTACAATGCAATAGGGAAACGAGGCGTACACACGCACGTACCATTGGGGTACACTGTGCTCACGTATGGCTACAATGCAATAAGGAAACGTGGCGTACACACGCACGTGCCCGTTGGGGTACGCTGTGCTCGCGTATGGCTACAATGCAATAGGGAAACGAGGCGTACACACGCACGTACCATTGGGGTATGCTGTGCTCGCGTATGGCTATAATGCAATAGGGAAACGAGGCATACACACCCACGTACCATTGGGGTATGCTGTGCTTGCGTATGGCTACAATGCAATAGGGAAACGAGGCGTACACACGCACGTACCATTGGGGTACAGTGTGTCAGACATGCTCAAGTGAACGCTTGTGTAGGCTGCGTTCCTGACCTCCTTCATGTCACCATTGGGAGAGTGACCCCAGGAAATCACATTGCAGGGATGTAGTCTAGACTCATGTTGACGATGTGGTTGCATACATCAGCATGGCATCCTTACATCAGCAGGCCCCAGGTGTGGCAGACATTGAAGAAGCACAGGGACTGTGACCTTGTGGCTCAGTTGATGTGTGAAGAGCTGTTGAGACATGTCATTTATCATTGTGCACATGTGTATCACATACATTCAACACTTCGCACCTGAGTAACATCTGCAACATATTGTGATGCACATCAACACTGGAATGGCACACCATTCAGTACAGGGAACTGTCACATGATGACAGCAACATGCCCACTGTCACAGATGTTGAATTGACGCACAGCATGACCCTTTGTGACCACGTCATGTGTGTGCCATGTGCGACATTGTGCATGCTGTTTGCATATGACAGAAACAGGTCAGTATTATATTCCTCACCTTAGAATATCCCCAAGCGTCAGACTGGATCTGCCAATTTCGGCTTAGCAGTACCCTTGTGTGTCGGTAGGCATCGCCTGCGGCTCCGCGTGTGTCGTTGGCATTGTGTGCGCCATGATGACGTTGTCTGAGTACTTATACGTCGCCTTCGCGTGCTCACGTCAGGTCCTCTTTTTTCACGCCAGCAGCGCAGTTCCCGTATAAGTGTAACCTTACTCATTTTGTTTCAAATCATAGTACGATCACTTCTGATCATTTAACTTGGATTGTCCGACTCAGGACGGTGCCAATAGGGATGGCCGTTTCCAAGCCTGTGAGGATTGCGACCGACTGATGTCGGTGACTGACCCTCACCGTCGGTGTCTACACTGTTTCGACGTCAAGCAATGCAACAAGAGCTGCTCCGACTGCCGGGTCCAGACATATGAAGCTAGGTGGGAGTGGTCCTGCAAGCGGCTCGGACTCCAGCAGTTGGCCCTGCACCACAATAGCTCATGGTCTGGACGTAGGTCGAGTGCCCGGGCGTCGGGTTTGAGCCATCAGAGCCCCGGGATTTGACATCACTCCTCCAGGGCAAAGTCGTCAGGTAACCACAAGAAGTCAAAGAGACGTCATCGCACTTCAAACTCACCACAATGCACGTGCAATGCTGCACGGGATTTGGGTGACACCGCCCACGCGGCTCCGTCAGATTTGCAGCCATCGTAGCCTGCACCACGACCTCCGGTCCCTGGCCAGCATGCGATGCAGGAGGAGTTAGTGCGCTTCCTCATGGCCATGATGTCCCTCACTCCACCGATGGGCTACGCCGCGGCTTAGGGCCCAGCGGACCTGTCTGGGGGCACTAGCGGGTCTGGTGCTTTGGCCCCGACGCAGTCTCTTGCTTTGGCTCTCACGCTGGCGGCGCCTTCGTCCCGGCACCGCTGGGCCACACTGGATCCGATTGGTGATCCTGGTCCTCACTGGTTCACCTCACGACCTCACCGGCAACAGTCCCCCAGGTGTCACCCTCGGCGCCGTCCTCGGGTGGTGATGTCCCCGATACCACACACTATACGGCTCCGGCGTGGGAACGGCGCGGCAGAACGCCGCTTTTAATGCTGCATGGGGAGTTTAACTCTAACGAGCCGGGCACATCTTTTGACAACCCGGATTATCAGGGAATGGGTGATAAGGAGTATTGGAGGGTTCTGAAGACCCACTGACACATGAGTGTCAGTCCCAAGACAACTGGACAGGTGGACTGGGGGATGCGAGTGGTCTGGACACCTCGCCAGACACTGGTAATGTCTCTAGTCCAACCGTGTCTTTGGAGGAGCGGGCAACGTCCAGTGTTATGTTTACGTGGGTGGCCAAAGCCTTGTCCCTTCATCTCCCCGTTGCGCCCGTGAGGACCAACCTCCTCACTGAGGTCCTTAAACTGCAGTCAAGCTCGGCTGACCCTCTGCAGCCATTTCATGAGGCATTGACTGACGCTCTTTTGGCCACTATGTCCAGGTCTGCTGCAGGTTTGGCTGTAGATAGGCACGTTGCCAGACGCCCACACCCGTCCCCGGACGACCCATGTTTCCTGTCCTCGCACCCCACCCCAGAGAGCATGGGCATCCAGGCCTCCAAATCACATACCGCATTCCCGTTTGCTCCGCTGGACAGGGTATCCAAGAGGAATGAGCAGTACGGAAAGATGGTATCATCCTCCCTGAGTCTGGGACTGAGGTCTTCCAACATCACATGCCTCTTTGTCCGCTACACACACTCTCTGTGGGGCACGGTTGTGGAACTGCTGCCAGAGTGCGCGTTGTAGGTACGGGCAATACTTGGCCAAGCCCTTGTAGAATGCCGATCTGCGGCACGGTATTCGATCCGGTGTGGGCTGGATAGCACCGACTCACTGGGCAGAGCGATGGCATCCACGGAGGCGATTTGTTGCAAAGCCTGGTATGTATTCCAAGGTAGGAATATGGTACTAACTACTGTTCCTTACAGATATTTCGTTACAAAAGGTAAGTACCTTGTTCATACTGTTCAGTATATCTGCTGTAGGAGCATCTATGATGGGTCCTTGCCGTGATGACAGGGTTTCACATGTACGCACACCATGCCACTTGTGCAAATGAACCGCTCATATGTGTGATGGCATCACAGACCATTTGTCACAAATCAAACATTTCTGCTATCTGATGATGAACATGTATTAGTTTTGGAAATATCACACCGCAATAGGAATATGTCAGATCTGTGCAAATGATGGCACATGTGATGTGGGTGTGTGTATTGCTGTCAGCTGTCTGGATGTGCAGACAACCTCCTAATGCAATTCACGTGACGTGTGTCACTGACGTGATACATTGTCATGCTCACTCAGACCTTCCCATCAGATCATTTGTATGCATGTCATATCCATTCCACAGACCACAAGTCTTTTACTTTTCACGGAGGAGTGGCTGGCAGCTGGCACATGTTTCCTCAGTTTGTATCCCACGCCACACTCAAAATTGTCTAGATTTGTTGAAGCAGTGTTGCTTGTGCCATGTACATTGTTATTGTCTTAGTCAGACAGTTGTACACATTTTCTACTAAATATGGTTTGCAGGGCACCCCCTCTGGAAAGGCCGTTGCCAGACTTGGAAGCCATGAGGGAACGTAATTGCATACGGCATTACCGCTTCTCCAGACAGTTGATCAAGGACCTGACGGACAGGTTGGAACAACACCTGCAACCACGACACAGGTATCCAACTGCGCTGACACCCAAGGTAAAGGTGATGGCAGCCCTACATTTCTTTGCCACAGGTACGTTCCAATTTACCATGGCTGATGTGGGAGGGATAGCACAAACAATGTTTAGCCGGGTATTAAGCGATGTATTGGCAGCTATGTTGCTGCACATAGATGAATTCATTACATTCCCTACTCCAGAACAGTTGACACATGTCAAGGGGGAATTCTATGCCCTGGGACGCATGCCACATGTAATTGGTGCAATTGATAGTACACATGTTACTCTGGTGCCACCACAGGCTCAGGAGCAAGCGTACCGCAACAGGAAACACTACCACTCGATAAATGCCCTGGTGGTGTGTCTTGCCAACATGCTTATCTCACATGTTTGTCCACGTTTTCCAGGATCGTGCCACGATGCATTCATCATGAGGCGTAGCAGGGTACCACAGATGATGCTGCAGCTGCACAACCATCGGGCATGTCTTGTTGGTGGGTAAACTCTGTTAGCCATGTATGTCAGTATGTCAAAACTTCATGAACTGCATCATATTACACACTCATTTCCATGATGTCAATTTGCAGGAGACGCAGGATATCCAAACATGCCGTGGCTAATGACTCCGCTACGCAACCCCAGGACAGCTGCAGACCAGCGGTACAACATTGCTCATGGGAAGACCAGGCGGGTGATCGAGCGAACATTTAGACTCCTGAAGAGACGGTTCAGGTGCCTGGACAAGACAGGCGGAGCCCTCCAATACACCCCACTCAAGGTGTGTGACATCTTCACCGTGTGCTGCATGCTACACAACATGGCAGTGGAGAAGGCCGTGCCACTCATCCTTGATCCTGATGAGCTGGAACATCCGTCCGTTGAGGATGAAGGCCTTGCCCAGGCTGCCAGTGATGAGGAGGATGAAGATGATATCCGGAGTCACCTCATCCGCGACTTCTTTTCATAATGGTGAGTCATAGGTGCATTTTGGTAAAACATGTACTATAGAGTTGCATGGGTAGCATGCTGTGTATGCAACTGACTGAAAGCAATGTCACTTGGATGTTTGTTGTGCAGTGTCACACAGGTGCAGATGTAATGCAACACACATACGTGCTGTGTGTGTACTTGGAATGTACAGGTGTACTACAACATCATGCTATTCAACAGGACAATGTCAGAATGACATTATACGGAACTTGACCCCTTGTGTGCCTCTCATCCCCAGCTCGCCCTGCCTGTTGTCCATTGGTGTCATCGTGGTCAGCCTGCTATTGCTCATTATGATTGCAACGTCAGCCGAATCAACGGAGCATGCATGGACATGTGGAAAAGTCAATTTGGGTAAGGACTCATAAGAGGCTGTTTAGCGTTGGTATGGTTTCAATTGTGTGGTACATGTTCATGCGCATGTTGTTAGACCATGCATACATGCAACAACATCATGTTTCTTATTACATGTAGGCCCACTCCCATGACAGAATAGTCAACCCATCTGACAGTCATCTGTCGTAGTTTTAGACTCTGGTGAATGCATCAATGTGTGTAGACATTGACAATGCAACATTGCATATACCATGGTTTGACATTGTGTTAGAGGTCACAACCAAGGACTCTGTGGGGGATTGCAGCCTCACCGTGTGCATTAGTATGTGTCTGGATCCTCACCTCAACCTTGTGGGCCAGTCCTGTTTGTTTACCAAAAAACCATGTCGTGTAGGTGTGGCCCAGTGTATGTTCCACATGTTAAGACAACTGTCCTGTGATTCTGTTCGCATGGATGCATTGCCCCTTGTTGCAGTATGTCATGTTACTGTCATGTCGTTACCTCAGTGCAGGTTGAGAATACTGCTACGCCAGCCTTCACAGTGAGTAGCAGTTCTGTTTTCATTCACATGATGCCATGTATGTTTAGCAGTAGACATGACAATGGTGGGATGAGGCATATGTGAATTATTGTGTTGCACCAGTGGAGTGCGGTCATTCACATGATTCTCTTGTCCCGTGCAGCATTTCTGTGCGACAGTAGGGTTCATTATGTGGCTTGGATCAACATCACTTGCTGTTGAGTTATTTTCAACCTGCTTGTCATGTTTAGCATAGTGATGCAAAGTTGATAGAGCAAAAGACTGGCTACAGAGTGCCTTCATTGCATTTAGGTCATTAGCTTCCTCATCATATGTGATTCTTACAGCTGTTGTGGGTGATGTCAAGTTTGCCTACATGGCCCTTACGGGTACACATAAACAAATACAGATATTACACTTTGCGTAAGTAGCATTGCCATATATTTTAATTTGTTAGTAGGGTCCACATCATCAGACACTGTGAATAAGTTTTTGACCACATAGATCTCATTGCATAGTAGCAGACTTGTGAGCGTTACACAAGACTCAAATAGATGACAGACTGTCCTAGGTTTTATGTGTCCGTGTTACAGCATCGGATCTCATGTGATAGCATCATGAGTGATCTCAAATTGGCTACAGTCGTTAGACTTCACAGGTGTGACTGGTACAGTGTATCTCATGAGGTATTTGTAGTGTCAGTGACATGAGAAAGTACTCCTAATGGTTATTTGCCTCTGTTTCAGGTCTCCCTCCCTGCTGTGTCTGTCATTTATACTCAGACCAAGGGGCTATTTGGAGGTGGAACCCTTTGAGCATCACACCACTCTGATGAAGAAAGGTACGGTCAGTCCCTGGCAGGCTTGTAGCGAATCGTTCTGCTGCATTACAGGTGACATCATTCATAGACTTTTTTTGTCTTCTTGCCAATGCCAATGACCATGTATGTTTGATAAAGCTCCATGGCCTCCCAAGGTAAATCATCATGTTGTGCATGACGTGTGATTTCAACTGAATATTGTGCCTCCTTGATGTCAATGCACATGTCCTTCTAATGTGCATGTATACTATATGGCATGAAGTAAGCTTATTCTTGTTATGTGTTTACGTGTACAGTGACAACATGCATGGTGTTGGTTAAGGCTAAAGTACTATATTGTGTGTGAGGTAGATGGCTGTGTAGCTGCTGTTTAGCTTAGAACACACTACCTGTAGACTACACCTGCTGACGCTGTGTGTCCTGTGCCCCACTTGTCCCTAAGGGGCCTGATCCTGTGACCGTGATCTTTGGTGATTACTGTGCCATTTTATTTGCAGTGACCCTGAGTGAAGCAGACACTCCTGCATTCACATACACATGTCACTTTGTGGCTTGCCAATGCCCTTGTGGTATGTGCTTGTTTTGCAAGTTGTCACACCCCTCCTGCCGTCATGTCTTCACTCATTCCTGCTGCTGCATACACAGCCACAATGCAGCACACACTATCCAGGACCACACACGCCTACAGGATACCCCTCCTTCCATCCATTTGTAGAGCATGCTCCAGCCACCCTACACACAGAGAACACCAGACAATCATCCTCCTGGTATCACGATGCCTCAAACTCACCCATTACAGCTTCTATGCCTGTGTGTGCAACACATACTGGCAAGACTATGCTGAGCCACATGACAGTGTGTCTACGTACCACCAGGTCATGTGCCTTGTACAGCACACACACATCTTCCATAGGCACAATATTGTACAGTGTTACCTTGTCAACACCACAGCAGCAAAACTCACCTTCCTTACAGTCACGTGGCAGTACACGACTGGTCACACCACTTCAACATAGCCGTCACAGTCAGACAAGTAGCCACAGGGGACACACACCATGACCACGTCTCTTGGGTGTGGTGTGATTTGGCCGTTCTGGTGTAGATAATTGTCAGACGTGGCTAGTTGTTCTGGATGCTTTGCACCCATCACAGGAGTTTAGTACTTGTAGCTCCATAGGGGGAGGTCACGTAATCAGGTGAGCTTGGGTAGAGTGCTACAGCCCATTGCCCACAGTCTGTCCTGCCACCCTTGTCCTGTGCGCCATTCATCACATCCACAGTACAGCAGCATGCTGATGATAGTTCACATACCTGAGGACACAGATGTAGGTACTCCCTACGTGGATAACTAGCTTTTTTACACTGATCTATACACCTCCAAGTGACTCTCCTGTGCCTGTCTGTAATTGCAGTTTTGTGATCTAAACTCCCCTCCAGCATTTACTATCCATCACAGGTGTGTGTTTCCATCCATGTATCTAGTTGTTAGAAATTTGTGACCTATGTGTGTCCTCACCCGGACTCAGATCCAAGTGTGTGGATGGCTGCAGTTTGTTGAATACTCTTGTATTTCATACATTTGCACACACATATTCTTTTATACTGTGGGTACAAGATAACTCAACAAATGTGTATGATGTTTCTTATATTTATTGGATGATCTTGTGCAGGAAACGTGAGTAGGTGCTGTACAGAAAGGGGGGGAATCCAAAGTTCACTGCTGGAGATGAGATGCCTTACAGTTTGAGTCAACAGAGTCCAGGCCACAGTGCTTGGCATCATTGGGCATGCTGTGACCAGCAAGTCCATGTGGGAGAGTCTCATAGGTGATGCTATGCCAGGTCAGGTGTCTTGGGAGTTGTGCATGCCCCACTGCCTCTCAACGTCTTAGCCGTGGACGACCCTTCTTCCTTGGGGGACCCTCACGTGCAGGCTTGGACGATGCATGGGACGCTACGTCAGACAGTTCCTCCTCCTCCTCCTCCCTCCCTGTGGCTGGTGTTGCACTTTGCCTTGATGTAGCTGGCCTGGTGACACAGGGACACAGGGAGGGTGCTGCATGTTGGCAGAAATCTGACGTAGTGATTGGCTCATTTCCCGATGCACCGTCAAGAGCTCAGCCAGACTTGCCTCCACCCGTCCATAATGTTGTTCTTGCCTAGCATTTTGCTCAGCCTGCTGTTCTTTCACCTGGTTGAGGGCCTCCGCTACCTGGCTTACCTCCCTGGTGTCCCGCCGGTATGCCTCCAGGATGTTAGTCAGTTCAGGCATACCGGGCCCTGCAGCTGACTGGCCAGAATCTCGCCTCCGCCTTGCGCCACTCCCACCACCCTGACCCACACGAGCACGGCCTGCGCTTGTGGGCACATCCGATCGACGGGCCCCCGAGTGCTGGCAGGGTGGATGTTATCTGCCACCTCAGGGGTGCCCGACAAAGGGTGTCCCTCATTTTCAGACAGGCTCTCTGGTGGATCATGGGCAGGCTCTGACCTGTCTGCTGGGATGTGGTGGGAATGGTTCCGGTGGTTGGCACAGATGTAGCTGGTACAGTTGCTGCAGGGGTTTGGGATCCAGAGGAGCCAGGTTGGTTGGGGTCATCCACAGTGCGTTGAGTGGCGTCGCTGTCGGTGGGGTCAGGGTCCTGCTGAGCCTGGGACTGGGATCCTTCTCCCCCCTGGTTGGGGGTGGTCTCCACACGTTGCCCTGTGTGTGGGAGAGACAGACACTATTAATGCACTATCAAGTGACATCTTAATTTGTTAACCATTATCAGCATCACAGTTCCACCAGCTTTACATTGTTGTCATTGTTCAGTTGTGTATGTAGTGGTAGCAAATTGACATGTACTCTGGGGTATTTTCCTTCTTTCATTCTCTTGACAATGACTGGCTGTGTCTTGTCTTGCCGGCATAACACATATACAGCAGTGCTCTGGTTCACGCAACATCCAGGATACAGTGTAAATCCTTATGCCAGCGTCAAGCATGCACAGAGTTTAGATGCAGCATGTTCATGTAAGAGACAGAGCATCATTTAGTAGGATAAATTCATCTACTTTGGATAGGTGTTGCTGTTCCGTGATGGCCAACCAATGGCAACACCCCAGGACCTGTACACCCACTTCTAGATCATGGCTTTAGAACGTGGCACTTCTCCAAGACGCATCACCTTGTCAATACCCATGTCCATGTTGGTACTTAAGTGTATCCACAACGTTCATGAGATGGGGCACGTGCATTGTGTGAGGCACAATGGACTGGAGCATCTGCAATGTGCATGTATAAGTTGTATGTGTATTCATATGAGTGAGTGTTTAGTTGTGGTACATGACAATTGGGACAGTGTTGCACTCCATTGCCTGTCCCCAGGGGATGAGTTTCTGTAAGGGGGGTGTATGACAGGCCATGCTAGTAGTTTGCGTGTGATTTGCAAGCGTCCATCCTTCGTGATTTGGCTGTTCCCTCGTGTAGCATGCTGGCATAATCGTGGTTGTGGGTTCCTGCACAGGATGTCTGACCTTGTCCTGGTGTTTGTGTTTGCAATGATCACAGGAGGGACTTGTGCTGCCTACACCTGGGCCCATTGTGTACTACAGAGCTTTCCAAACTGTGTGTCCTGACACAGTACTGTGTCGCCTGCAAATGGTGGGTGTGTCGCAGGCACTTAGTACATGACTGCTGGTAATTAGGAGACATCCATAGACACTCTGCTCTATGGTCTTTATAAGGCCTGTGCAGTACTCGGGTGCAACTGTGTGTGTGCCCAGGAAGCTGGGGTGAGGTGACAGAGGGAGGAAAACTGAGGGATGGATACAGAGGGAGGGAGGGAGACAGAGGGAGGGAGACAGAGGGAGAGGGAGACAGAGGGAGAGGGAGACAGAGGGAGAGGGAGACAGAGGGAAAGGGAGAGAGAGGGAGAGGGAGACAGGGATGGAGGGAGACAGAGGGAGAGGGAGACAGAGGGAGAGGGAGACAGAGGGAGAGTGAGACAGAGGGAGAGGGAGACAGAGGGAGAGGGAGACAGAGGGAGAGGGCAACAGGGATGGAGGGAGTCAGATGGAGAGAGGGAGACAGAGGGAGGGAGACAGCGATAGAGGGCGACAAAGAGGGAGGGAGACAGAGGGAGAGGGAGACAGAGGGAGAGGGAGACAGAGGGAGAGGGAGACAGGGATGGAGGGAGTCGGAGGGAGGGAGGGAGATAGAGGGAGACAGAGAGAGAGGGCAACAGAGAGGGAGGGAGACAGAGGGAGAGGGAGACAGAGGGAGAGGGAGACAGAGGGAGAGGGAGACAGGGATGGAGGGAGTCAGATGGAGGGAGGGAGACAGAGGAAGGGAAACAGAGGGAGAGGGAGACAGAGGGAGAGGGAGACAGAGGGACAGGGAGACAGAGGGAGAGGGAGACAAGGATGGAGGGAGTCAGAGGGAGGGAGGGAGACAGTGGGAGGGAGACAGAGAGAGAGGGCGACAGAGAGGGAGGGAGACAGAGGGAGAGGGAGACAGAGGGAGAGGGAGACAGAGGGATAGGGAGACAGGGATGGAGGGAGTCAGAGGGAGAGGGAGACCGGGATGGAGGGAGTCAGAGGGAGGGAGACAGAGGGAGAGGGAGACAGAAGGAGAGGGAGACAGGGATGGAGGGAGTCAGGGGGAGGGAGGGAGACAGAGAGAGGGAGACAGAGGGAGAGGGAGACAGAGGTAGAGGGAGACAGAGGGAGACAGGGATGGAGGGAGTCAGAGGGAGAGAGGGAGACAGAAGGGGGGAGACAGAGAGAGAGGGCGACAGAGAGGGAGGGAGACAGAGTGAGAGGGAGTCAGAGGGAGGGAGGGAGACAGAGGGAGGGAGACAGAGGGAGAGGGAGACAGAGGGAGACAGAGGGAGAGGGAGACAGAGGGAGAGGGCGACAGGGATGGAGGGAGTCAGAGGGAGAGAGGGAGACAGAGGGAGACAGACAGAGGGAGGAGGGCAACAGAGGGATGGAGACAGGTTGTTTGTGCTCGCTCGCTTGCTACACTGCCTTACTGTGTCACAAAATGATGCATCTCCGAAAGGTGTGTCAGCAACATGAAATTGTTTAGAAGCTGTGGTCTACTATCTTGTGTGATATTTCCCTATCCCTGTGCATTGGGCATGGTGCTTGGGTGTGTCCCTGGGACATATGGGATGAGAGCAGCCTCCTACCCTACACCTCCCCCTTGCAACTACCCCCATTCTGTTGTGTACTGCTGGGACTCATGGCCATCCACCCCATGCTGCTGGGCACTGTTGTAAGTCCACCCATGTAACATGAGTTTTTTGTACACTCACCAGACTCAACGGCTCCTTCAATTCCATGTACTCCCACCGGTGGCAGCAGGGCCATGACTTTCTCCTCCCAGGGATGGTATACAGGAGGTCTGCGGGGACCACCACCTCCAGTGTGGTGTGCAGAGGCGTAGTCCTGGTCCATTTTCTTCTTGACCATCCTCCGCAGATCATACCACCTGACCTGGCATTCCTGCCTGGTGCGCAAGATGGGTGCAACAGCATTGACCTTGTCTATGATCCTCTCCCACAGGCGTGTTTTTTCAGCCATGCTGGTCTGTTTGACCAATGCGCCAAACAGCTGTGACTCGACTCTGATGACTTCATCCGTCAGGATCTCCATCTCCGGGTTAGTGAACTTTGGATTCTTGGTTGTGGTCATGGTGTGGGTGTATGTGATTGAGGGGGTGATGGTGTGTATGGATGAGGGTGTGTGGTTCTGATTGTGAAGGGGTGGTGTGGGTGTAGATGAGATAGGGTGTATGTGTGAAGGTGTGTGGCTGCAATTGTTGGTGTGTCTTAGCAAGAATAGGTATGTTGCAAAGGATGATGGGTTGTATGTGTGGACCCTTTTATTGGTCAATTTGTGGGTGTGGCTTATTTTGAATTGGTGGTGTGTGTGTTATATGGGGTGGGTGTTAGTGTTGACCTCTGTTTGCCTGTTTGGCTGTGACCAGGACATTGTTTCTCAATGGTGTGTACACAGGAGACATGTTCAGTGTTGTTGTGCGACTCGTTAGCAAAGTCCTTGTGCTGGTTTAGGTGTTGGCGTTAGGTGTGCGTGTCGTACTTGTGCATGCGGTTGACTTGTACAGGCCGTTGGCGAGTGGGGGGGTTCGCGTAGGCTTGATCGGGGTGTGTGCGTGTCGTACTTGTGCATGTGGGTGACTTGTACGGGCCGTTGGCGGGGGGGTCATGGTCACTTGAGGGGGGTGTGCGTGTCGTACTTGTGCGTGCGGGTGACTTGTACGGGCCGTTAGCGGGTAGGGGGGTTCACGTAGGCTTGATCGGGGGGGTGTGCGTGTCGTACTTGTGCGTGCCGGTGACTTGTACGGGCCGTTGGCAGGTGGGGGGGTTTCCATAGGCTTGATCGGGGTGTGTGTGTGTCGTACTTGTGCGTGCGGGTGACTTGTATGGGCCGTTGGCGGGGGGGTTCTTGGTCGCTTGAGGGTGGTGTGCGTGTCGTACTTGTGCGTGCGGGTGACTTGTACGGGCCGTTGGCGGGTGGGGGTTTCGCGTAGGCTTGATGGGGGTGTGCGTGTCGTACTTGTGCGTGCGGGTGACTTGTACGGGCCGTTGGCGGGTGGGGGGGTTTGCGTAGGCTTGATCGGGGGGGGGTGCGTGTCGTACTTGTGCGTGCGGGTGACTTGTACGGGCCATTGGCGGGGGTTCTTGGTCGCTTGAGGGGGGTGTGCGTGTCGTACTTGTGCGTGCGGTTGACTTGTACAGGCCGTTGGCGGGAGGGGGGGTTCGCGTAGGCTTGATCGGGGTGTGTGCGTGTCGTACTTGTGCGTGTGGGTGACTTGTATGGGCTGTTGGCGGGTGGGTGTGTTCGCGTAGGCTTGATGGGGGTGTGTGCGTGTCATACTTGTGCGTGCGGGTGACTTGTACGGGCCATTGGCGGGTGGGGGGGTTCGCGTGGGCTTGATCGGGGGGTGTGCATGTCGTACTTGTGCGTGCGGGTGACTTGTACGGGCCGTTGGCGGGTGGGGGGGTTCGCGTAGGCTTGATCTAGGGTTACACGTGTGGTATATGTTGATGCCGCTTGCTGTGAGGCGAATAATCCCGCACAAATCATTTTTCTTGCGCAAATTCTTTGGCCCATACGAATCGCGGACAGGCTTTCCGTACAGGATCGTACTAGTGTGGTTGTACGGCATGTTTACAAATCGTACGGTAGGATTTCCGATGCTGATTCATACTGGTCAACGACTGTGGTTCATACGGTTCGATGATATTCGTACGGAAATCGACGGAAATGGATCGTACTTCGCAGGTCGGACGGTAGATTCCCATTCGTACGGAATCGGCTACGAATAAGAATCGTACGGCGGATTATTTTACCGGATTGGAATCGACGTCACAGAATACAGGTGGTGGAGAGGGCTAAATGGAAAGACGAAAAAGAGGTGCCTTATCTAAAAAAGCGTTGCTGTGTTGCAGTGTGGAAGCAAAGAATGCTGGTCAAGGAAGGGGTGTGTTTCATAGTGTGACTTGCAGGCATGTCCACTTGCCAAAGCACATCAGGTGTGTATTTTTTAAATCCATCCAATGGTCCCTGTTGTGTTTTTATTTTTTGGGTGCTTACCACAGCGGTCAACTGATGTTTGGTAACCGCCGTTTGTTGAACATCGCTGTGAGACCACCCGCCGGGTAGACCGATGTGGCCGCAGTTGATCACCGGCACAGCGGTGGCATGAATGACGCAGATGCGGTTTTGGGTGGTCTGACAGCCAAACTCGTAATAAGCCCCTAAGTGTCACCCCTTTTGTATCTAAAAGTGTTTTAGAATGATTTCTGTTGGAGTGTGATTAAGTTTCGATTTTTATTCTGACATATTTTATTTGTATGTAGTAGAAATATTTGTGTTACTGTAGTAGTAGTGTTGGTGATTAGAAATATAACAAAACAAATAGTTTGTTTTATGTCTGTAACCAATAATTTCATTAAATAACATTTTTGAACTATAAAGACGAGCCACATTTTTCAAATTTTATTTATGTTTCCAAAGTTTATTTATTGTATATTTTTACATTTTGTATCATATATATATTTATAAAGTTCAGTAAACACAACATTTTATTTTTATTTTTTATTAGTAAAAAAATATACAAATTATATTTCAATGCTATTGTATGTTTTTAAGTGTTTTTAGGGAAGGGGCATCTCGGAGGAGGTCTACAAGTAAGATATAGAGCCAGATTCTGAGTTTGGTGATCCTTGAACCGCCGTACCCGCGGTTGCCGTCTGACCGCCATGAGCTTGGCAGTCCGACTGCCGTAATATGAGATTGTTGAATTGCTTTTGCAAAGACTACCAAAGAATCGCCGACATCGCCAGCCATACACAGATGACCGCGGCTGCAATCGGGAAAAAGCAACTGCCATAGGGCAGTACAGAGAGGTTCACCGCCATACGTATTATGAGTTGGCTTTCCTACAAGCTGACCGCGGTGGTTGGTCTGCCAGCTTCAAGTCAGCGGAATCCGAGCATTTGGGGTGCATGCTCACCCCTTTCCTGTTCTTCCTTTCAGTGTTTGACGTGGATCCCTTTCACCAGGTACCTCCTCACAGCAGAATCTTTACCCCAAAGAATACAACCTTGTTTGCGGCTATATACCTGTAAGCCCTTTTTATACCATATACCCATTGCGTGGACTGCCCACCTGTGGGCCAACCACCGGCAATGGATAGGAGTTATTTGTCCACTTGTATCATGCATACGTGCACTTTTGACACAAGTGCAGTAGTAATTAAGCCCTGGCAGAGCAGGCGGAGTTGCTCTATGTGGAGCTCTACGGAGTTGGGCAAAATCTCCATGGAGCTCCGCGCCTCCCACCCCCGCAATAAATATTTTTCAAATAAAAATTACAGAAGAACTGCAGAGCACTCGAGAAAACCTGGCGCAGAGACCCAACACCGGACAACATGACTGCCCTCAAGCTCGCCACCCGGAAACACCACCAGCTGATCCACGCCACCAAAAAAACCGCTTTCAAGGAACGACTGGACAACAACGCACACAACAGCAAGGAACTCTTCAACATCGTGAAAGAGCTCTCCAACCCCAACGCCGGAAACAACGACTTCACCCCTTCGCAAGACCTCTGCAACTCCCTCGCCTCCTACTTCCACAACAAGATCGCAGATATACACAACAGCTTCAGCACTCAACCGACGCACGCCACGACCGAACCACCGCCCCCCACCACCACCCTCCGCGCCTGGACCCCGATCAGCACCGAAGACACCATCCGCACGATGAACTCCATCCACTCCGGATCTCCGACAGACCCCTGCCCTCACCACGTCTACAACAAGGCCGACGCTGTCATCGCACCCCACCTGCAGGACATCATCAACACCTCCTTCGACACCGCCACCTTCCTGGAGAGCTGGAAGCACGCCGAACTCAGCGCTCTACTCAAGAAACCATCAGCAGACCCAACTGACCTCAAGAACTACCGCCCCATCTCGCTGCTCCCGTTTCCAGCCAAAGTCATCGAGAAGACCGTCAACAAGCAACTGGCCGCCTTCCTCGAGACGAACGGATCCCTCGACCCCTCGCAGTCTGGCTTCCGGTCCAACCACAGCACCGAGACCGCCCTGATCGCAGCCACCGATGACATCCGAGCCCTGCTCGACAATGGAGAAACAGCGGCCCTCATCCTCCTGAACCTCTCCGCGGCCTTCGACACTGTCTGCCACCGTACCCTAGTACAGCGCCTCAGCAACGTTGGAGTCCAGGAGAAGGCACTGGAGTGGATCACCTCCTTCCTCGCCGGAAGGACACAGAGAGTCCGCCTCCCCCCGTTCAGATCGGAAGCCACCGAAGTCATCTGCGGCGTCCCTCAAGGCTCCTCGCTCAGCCCAACACTCTTCAACGTCTACATGAGCCCCCTCGCAGCCATCGCACGCCAACACAACCTGAACATCATCTCCTACGCCGACGACACCCAGCTGATCCTCTCCCTCACTAACGACCCCACCACCGCCAGAGCCAACCTGCACGAAGGGATGACAGACGTAGCCAAATGGATGTCGGAAAGCCGCCTGAAACTGAACTCGGACAAGACGGAAGTCCTCATCCTGGGATCCTCACCCTCCACCTGGGATGACTCCTGGTGGCCCCCCGCCCTGGGCAGCGCACCCAAACCAACAGACCACGCACGCAACCTGGGCTTCATCCTGGACTCCTCCCTCTCCATGACCAGACAAGTCAACGCCGTCTCCTCGTCGTGCTTCAACATCCTGCGCATGCTACGAAAGATCTTCCGATGGATCCCCACCGAGACCAGGAAGACGGTCACCCAGGCCCTCGTCACCAGCCGTCTGGACTACGGCAACTCCCTCTACGCTGGAACCACCGCCAAACTCCAGAAAAGACTCCAACGGATCCAGAACACCTCAGCACGACTCATCCTGGACATCCCCCGCCGCAGCCACATCTCCGGACACCTGAGAGACCTGCACTGGCTCCCGGTCAACAAGAGAATCACCTTCCGGCTCCTCACCCACGCACACAAAGCCCTACACAACCAAGGACCAGGATACCTCAACAGCCGCCTCAACTTCTACGCTCCCAAGCACCAGCTTCGATCGACCAGCCACGCCCTCGCCACCGTCCCCCGCATCCGAAGAGCCACCACAGGAGGAAGGTCCTTCTCCTACCTGGCTGCCAAGACTTGGAACTCCCTTCCGACCCACCTCCGCCTGACCCAGGACCACCTCGCCTTCAGAAAGCAGCTCAAGACCTGGCTGTTCGAGCAGTAGCGGACCCCCCCCCCTCCCCCCCCCCCAGCGCCTTGAGACCCTCCGGGTGAGTAGTGCGCTATATAAATGCTATGATTGATTGATTGATTGATTGTAAAGTATATAAAAGCGCACTTACCTTTATTGTGGCGTCCCGGGCTGCCCTCCTCCACCTCGCCATGGTCCTGCAGACTCCCCTTCATCAGACGCACATCATGGTAGGACTGGGCATGGATTATGGTGAGGAGGAGGGCAGCCGGCAGACACCACAATAAAGGTAAGTGCGCTTTTATTTAGTTTAATTGTAATTTTTATTTGAAAAATATTTATTATGGGGGTGGGAGGGTCTGGGGCTGAACTCTGCTGAAATCTGCTGCGGTGTTGGAAGTTTTGCAGGAAGTTCGTGTTCTACGTGGAACGTGGAGTATCTAAAACTCCGCAAACTCAGGGTTAGTCATAATATACACACATGCATCGATAAATTTGTAAAACCATCGACTGACACCAGGATGACCGCCGCTGGCCCCACAGTCAACTTGTAATACAGCAGTTGGAAGACTGCTGGCGCTGTGGTCTTATGTAGCCCATTGCCACTGCGTTCAGATGGTCGAGCCGCCAAACTAGTAATGAGCCCCATAGTGTTGTTTGTGTTTTTTCTGTATATTTAGATGTATTGGTGTGACTGTTTTCACTAGCTTGTAAATTTGGCTTTTCGTACATTATTTTAGCAGTGTATCGCTATTTTATGGCAAATTGTGCTATGTTAGTTATTTTTTGCTGATTAACTGTTATGTATAGGCTTTTTTGGAACTGTAATGTGTTTTACTGGTGGGTGTTTTCATTTACTTTACAGGTTTTTGTCTACGAGTGTGTCCGATGGGCACTAGGAGCGTACTTTTATTTTTAAGGAAATCATATTTGTTTCTAATAAACCAAAAATGTTTTACTTTGATTTCCTTTTTTTCTTGTTTCCTGAAGCATTTCTTTTTCTTCAAACAGTTTTTTTATTGTTCCTAAGTACTTTGGATTGCTTCACAGGATTTCTATTGGTTTTGTTTTAATTTAGCATTTTTCTGGGAATTTTTGGACAATATGTTTGCCATTTTTGGTGGATTGCTATTTTATTTTACGTGGATACAGAGAAAGATCTGTAGCTGCAAAACAGTAAGTTCTATTTATATCTTTTCTTTTGGGTGGGAAATGTGATATTATATTGTTTGTGAAAACAATATGTGATTGTTTTGGGGAATTGTTTGGTTTATGTGTTTGAATTATTTTATGTGATGGACTAAGTTTGTTTTTACCTTTCTAGGCTATTGACAATTATTTAAAAATAAAAAGTTATATCAGTCTTCATTCACATTGTTAGTTAATTCATGTTTTTACTGAAGTAATAAAATAATATATTTACTCTTTTAAATAAAAAAAGATTCGGTGTGTTGGTTTAGAATTTGTCATCGTTTTTGAGAACTTTTGTAGGTTACTATTTATTTTATAATATGCTTTTGGCTATGATTTCTAAGTAATCTATTCCTTTGTTATTTATGAAGAGTTTGACTTTAAATGGTAACATCTTGTGCATTCTTTTGGTTTGTGTGCTAAGTTTGGGGCCACTTTGGCTAATAGATTGTTCCATTCGTAGTTCTTGGTAGCTTTGCTCTTTTTCTAATGCTTCTATAAATGTGTAGTGTGTAGGTTGCATTATGCCTAGTGTGGATTGGAAGGCATTGTGCCATCCTTCCTCTGTGTTGTTTGTTTTGGCTTCCTGTGCCAAGGTGCTGGTATAGACATTCCACCATGGCATTTGGAATTTGGGTTGGCATCTGTGTCCATAACAATGCAGTCTGCCAACCCAAGTGTCTTCAAAATAGTCCATTAGGGGACTAAGATTGTATTAATTTTGTTGGTAGAAAGGGTTTTCTATAAGTAAATTGTAGTGGTTGGCTACCTCCGTGACAGGGACATAGGCTAATGCTATAATTTTTAGGTCGAGCCTATAGTGGCTTCCTGGTTACGCGAATCGTTTTGCATTGACTGCCTCGAGACCACGCCAGCGCCGTGTTCGACAAGATTAGATCTGTTGACACCCCTCATGACGAATTGAATGGGACTGAAGAACACCTGTTTGCGGTAACGACCTACATCCAAGGCTACTGCAGCGCCCCTCCACTCCAAAGGAGGTCTGCCCACCGCTCCATTGTCCTGACGAAGACCCGCCTTGTAAGGGCCATTCACCCTACCACATAGGGTCGAAACGTAGACGTTTTTCCCTGATATATACTCCTATGGTTACACAGGATTTATACAGCCATAGATAGGAGATATTGTTCTTTTTGACTTTTGGTTGTGAATTATTCCGTTTGGATTTGGCTCCGAATTCAGGAGACCAGTGTATATATATATAGAAAAATCTTTAATCAATGATGTGCAATTGATTATTTAATGTATTTTGTCACTTTCTTTCACATAACAATCCCTCACTTCACTTCCCACCCCCTCACCATGTGGGCACTAATATGCTTATGAACTGCAAATGAACCTTTACAATTTGCTTGAACCATTAATCGGTTTGCCTGGTTACCCTGTGAAATAAATACAACGTAAACCTTAATTCATATGCTGTATGAAAAATTCTTTCTTAAACTCTGTTGGTTCATCATTTTATGAATAATTGTTTGACAGTCTGGGACCCCCCTTTCTCCATAATAACTTATCACCCAGGTCCCAATGACTATCTGGGTCTGACCCTGTTACTTGTTAACGAGCCTATAGAGGCAGCGCGCATGCGCTGCTCGCTTTGTGAGGCATGCAGAATTCAGTATGGCGTGGAAGCTGCGTGGAAGCTCTGCCCACTCTCTGCCCATCTTTTTCATTGGCCTAGTTCCTAAATGCTGCCTCTGATTGGTTTTAGGCGTGTTAGTCCCTCCTCATGACAGCCATGTCATCATATGTATCCTTCCATGGCTACTGGACCCTTTACTTCGAGCACTATTTTCTTCCCATGCCTCCCCCTTTCCCGCAGCCACTTTCCCCGCACTCCCGTTCGTGCCTTCTCACACGCCTGCACTCCTGTTTCCAATGCAATAGGTCTTGTGTAAATGCGAGTCCTATTGCATTGCAAATGCTTGTTTTGTATACCCTCGCTTCCTACCTGCCTCCGATTTCTCACTCAGTTCTCCTTTCACTCTTCCTCCCAGAACCGCTTTTTATTACAGTTTACTTTCTTAACCCAATCCCTACCCGTATGGTGCATTTGCTTTGTAACTTTGGCGTTTGCATGAATGTCTGTTGCAGTCACTACTTTCTCCTCTTGTTCATCAACTCCTCACACCCTGGTCTTCACCTGCCCCGCCCTCTCAATATTCTTATACCTGCCTCTTCACTTCGCTTAAAGCCTGTGATCTTTCCACAGTGAGGACAAGCGAATACTACATTTTATATCATATATTAAGAGACCTAGATTTATTCTCATTCCAGAGGCGCCTGCGCATCCTTCATTCATTGCATGAGGCGGGCGCACTCCAGGTGCTCGCTGTATTTGTACCATTTCTCGCAGCACCGGAGTGAACAGCAGTGAACTGAACAAAAGCTTCGACATATTGGTAATGCATTGCCGCCTCCATCAGCACGCGCCTACGCCAGAGTCATGTGACGTCACAACATATTGTCCTACTGGTAAATAACCAAACAGTTTGGAAAACGATTGGCATTCCGGATACATTCTCATGAAATGCCTAATGATGCTCAGTATTTTAACAAACAGTTCCATCGACTGCTGGTTAAAACGGAGGTTTCCACCCGGCGACAGGTTATCATAACAGGTTCATTTTTAAAATGAATGCAGGGCTGCCGATTCCGGATGGTGCCTAGTTTTTTATTCCACCCCGTGCCTCTTTCGTTTATCGCCCGACAGATCCTGTCTTTATTTCACTCTTGTAGGTTCCTCTCAAACCTGAGTTTAACCTTTGTTGCAGCGTTTCCGCCTTTCTCTCCATCCTACCTACCCCTTCTAACATGCTCTCTCCTGCTGCGGGTAAAAGTCTGATGATGAAAAGTAAGTCTGGGTCTCAAAAAAGGAGTGCTGGTACCCACCACCTCCAAGCAACCTCCGGCACAAATTAAGCAGTGGGTGTCACCAAACTACTAAAAGAGGTTGTGCCAGTGCTTTAAATTGGCAGATATTGTCTGGTACTTCTTTACTTTGAAAGGGAGAGTATCTGCATTACTCAGCAATGCTCCAATACTTTTAGTGGGTGAGTACTGGCACTTCTCAGGGGCAAACAGGTACTCTTAAGTTGAGAGTACATCACGCACCTCTGTATTTCCATTTAAAGTCGTATACTACCATTTGACACATCCTGCAAACAGTATGGCATCATAGCGCCTAGAAGAGACGCTATCCTGGGAGCTGTAAGCAGAAGTTTACAGATGCTCCTTGGGGTGAGGGGTGAAGTTCAAAGCGCTGAGAATCTGCTCACCCTTTCAGAAACCATACCAGCGCATGCCAGTCCCTAACATGGCACTCAATGACGTGTGGTTGGACCAAAGCTAGGCTGGGATTGGAAGCAAACGCAGCCACGGAAAGTGTTGTAAAATCAGCCTCGCAAAGCACCAAACGAGCAAACTGCTCCCGTGTGATCCTCGGAACCGAGATTCAAAAGCGGCTTCTTCAGTCAGGCCAATTAAAACATACTGACAGATGCTGAAGTTTTAAAACTTCTGGGTCTACTTCAGTACCGAAGAGCGTGATTCCGAAGGAGTTAAACAGACCTATGTTGTAGTACCCTGCAGCACCAAAGCAGGGTTCCAAGAGCTGGCAGAACACAGTGAAAAACAGAGAGCAGCGACTGGGGTTGTCAGAGCTGGATCTGGCAACAGGAACCCAGACATGCCAAGTAGAGAGGGTAGTGCTTGGTGGATCTGTGGGCATGGGGTGGGGTTGAGTCTCCTCCATAAACTCCCCCCCGAGTCCAGAGACTCTGTCGGCTCGCCTTTTTAAACTGTATTAAGGGGACCTTTTTAATCTTATTTGCACAGCGAACGGAGGAACGCATTGCCCTAGCGGCTCACCTGTCTTCAGCCAAGCGCATCTTCACTTCTCGGCGCACCCGCTTCGCGGGTGCCCCATCGCCTGCACCAGGAGGGAAATACACCTGCCGTTGAGAGGAGCACAGAAGCGGTAAGGAGGGAGCGGAACCGGGCGTGTGGCTGCAGCGGGGCTGCGAGCGTGCGGGGACTTCAATTCCCAGAAGTCCCTGCTAGACCGAGTGTGAACTTCCGGTCCGCTCTCCCTGCTGGCCCGCCCCCCGCCCTCCTGAGGCTTCAAAACCACACCTACAGGCCAAAGCAAGTGGGACCTTTTTTATCTTATTTGCACAGCGAACGGAGGAACGCATTGCCCTAGCGGCTCACCTGTCTTCAGCCAAGCGCATCTTCACTTCTCGGCGCACCCGCTTCGCGGGTGCCCCATCGCCTGCACCAGGAGGGAAATACACCTGCCGTTGAGAGGAGCACAGAAGCGGTAAGGAGGGAGCGGAACCGGGCGTGTGGCTGCAGCGGGGCTGCGAGCGTGCGGGGACTTCAATTCCCAGAAGTCCCTGCTAGACCGAGTGTGAACTTCCGGTCCGCTCTCCCTGCTGGCCCGCCCCCCGCCCTCCTGAGGCTTCAAAACCACACCTACAGGCCAAAGCAAGTGGGACCTTTTTAATCTTATTTGCACAGCGAACGGAGGAACGCATTGCCCTAGCGGCTCACCTGTCTTCAGCCAAGCGCATCTTCACTTCTCGGCGCACCCGCTTCGCGGGTGCCCCATCGCCTGCACCAGGAGGGAAATACACCTGCCGTTGAGAGGAGCACAGAAGCGGTAAGGAGGGAGCGGAACCGGGCGTGTGGCTGCAGCGGGGCTGCGAGCGTGCGGGGACTTCAATTCCCAGAAGTCCCTGCTAGACCGAGTGTGAACTTCCGGTCCGCTCTCCCTGCTGGCCCGCCCCCCGCCCTCCTGAGGCTTCAAAACCACACCTACAGGCCAAAGCAAGTGGGACCTTTTTAATCTTATTTGCACAGCGAACGGAGGAACGCATTGCCCTAGCGGCTCACCTGTCTTCAGCCAAGCGCATCTTCACTTCTCGGCGCACCCGCTTCGCGGGTGCCCCATCGCCTGCACCAGGAGGGAAATACACCTGCCGTTGAGAGGAGCACAGAAGCGGTAAGGAGGGAGCGGAACCGGGCGTGTGGCTGCAGCGGGGCTGCGAGCGTGCGGGGACTTCAATTCCCAGAAGTCCCTGCTAGACCGAGTGTGAACTTCCGGCCCGCTCTCCCTGCTGGCCCGCCCCCCGCCCTCCTGAGGCTTCAAAACAACACATCACTCCCGCAGCGCGGGACGCAGCCCGGGCTAAGACAGGGCAAAGACTGGGCCGTTTGAGGCCGTTCGAGGACGGCCGAGGACTGGACTGGCCCACTCCCCCTGGACCGTGCGCCCTGACTAGCTCCTCTTTGTAGTAGTAAGTACATTGCCGGGATTGACACTTAAACACAAAATGAATACCCGGGGGAGTCGTAGTAAAACTGCTATGGGGCTCAGCAAGCCTAGCGGGACATTAGATGATTTCCTTGTAAAGACAAATTTAGCAATCGACAATGAGATTACCAAACTGCAGACCAGGGTGTCACTTGAGCTTGATGCCGCACGCAGGCTTTCTCAGACCTTTGCAAATTCTAAAAAATCTTCCCTAGGGAAAATCGCGTCAGCTGTATCCCCACAACATCCGCCTTGTCCTCCTCTATTGTTAATACATGCTGACATTCATTCTGTTCCCCTACTGGCCCCTCTCCCCCTAGAGCCAATACCCACCCCGGTCATTATATCCCCTAACATCTTTGAGGGAACAGCCCTCACTGGAACTGGCAGTGGGCTTGGAGCAAGAATGGCGAGTAACCCCTCGGACACTGTTAAACTTCCCAACTGTTTTGGTCATGTTAAAAATTTTGCCGGTACAACTTCACAAAAGAAAAATAGTATCAGATCTGCCTATGCCCGTAAAAGAAATGCTTATGCCCGTAAAAAAGCTAAAAGTGCAAGGCTCCAGTTTTTCAATAAAAGGCGAATACTACCAATCTTGGGGGACACTACACAAACGCCCAATCAGGATATTAACCCAACTGGGGGGGCCGAGGCGCACATTGCATTAGATGTGCTCCCTGTCCCCACCCATGGGCTTTCCCCCACACATAGCGAGAGCCAAATGGAGAGCGTACAATCTGAGACTGGAAAGGGCAATAGCAAGGGGGATGAAGACGAAGATTTCCTTAAAAAAGTCTGGGCCACATTAAAACAGCTATTGTCACCTCTAGAACTGAGACTTTCGCGTATCGAGAATAACTTACTCGATATGGATAAGACTCTAGTCTCCCTGGCTACCCTCACTCTAAAACATCTGGAATCAACTTATCCTAACATCGTCGAGGGAAGTAATCAGGTTGAGGACGATGGAATTCTTCCGGCCCCTCTACCCAATGTGAGTCCCCCCCCCCTACAAACAATACCTTCGGTCCTGCCTCCACCTTTACCACTACCAA
Organism: Lissotriton helveticus; assembly: GCF_964261635.1. Classification (NCBI taxonomy): domain Eukaryota; kingdom Metazoa; phylum Chordata; class Amphibia; order Caudata; family Salamandridae; genus Lissotriton; species Lissotriton helveticus. The sequence continues at coordinate 668,992,299 of NC_136065.1, read as the reverse complement.
AACCAAATCCAATACCCAAACCACGGTCTAAGTTAAATGTCCCTCCTGCAATAACACCAAGGCTCTCCATACCAATGCCAAAACGTCCAGTAACCCAGACTTCACCCAAGCCTACCACTAATGCTGCCTTTAAGTCCACCAAGACCACTGTCCCCTCTACTGACCACATAGCTAACCAGCACTATGGTCGTCAGAATTTCCGGGGGGGATATATTGATCTCCCTCCTGAAGCGGGCCCCTATGTGGCCATTTTGGCTGGTGTTCCACCACTTGATCCGCATTCTGTGGAGACCCAATGGTCTCTAAAGAATAAGGTGATTCACTGGCTCAATACGAATAGGCGTCCTCCCAACCCCGGCAGGACAGGGGTTCTAATGGCCAGGAGAGTACCATGGGTGGGTCGTACCAATAAGTCTATTCCTGGAGACTGCATAGTGATCTCATTTGCAGACCCCCATACAGCCCAATATATCACTAGATGGGAAAACCAGGAAACTGACCATTCCATCGTCACCAGACCCTTAACCTTTTTCTACCCCCCAAAACAGACCATTGATCCATTTGGGACATGGACATTAGTCCACAACCGTAGAGGGAAAGGATATGGGGATGGCTGGCAACCAACCAACAACTGGTGGGAAGGAGCGCCCACGAGGAATAGGTTTGAATGTCTCGACCAGGTGGATTGACTGGGAAAAAGGCTTGTTGCTCTTCAAACCAACACCCTAGATCCCCTAACAGAGACTACTCGGAATGAAAAACTAAACCCCCCACCCGACGTCTCTAGCACCAAGGGGACGGATTTAGAATTATTAAAAGAGCACACTCTCCCCGCTCAGGTTATTACACAGGCAGATCCTATGCTTTTGAGAGATCTGAAAGGTACAAGGAGGACCAGTGGGCAAAAGCTACATTCAAAGGAAACTGGAAAACCCATGCACTCTCTCATTTCCTGGAATGTAGCAGGCCTAGCCAGTAAGATCACCCATAAACCTTGGCTAGAAACCGTGCAGAAGCATGGCATTATATGCCTACAAGAGTCATGGCTTATAGAGGAAGCACATATGCTAGGTTACCGAACCCTCCATTCACCAGCGGCGCCATCAGTTCAGGGGCGCAATAAGGGGGGCCTGTGCACATATATCTCGAATATAGGGGATATCAAACTCTGTAAATTCACATCTAACCAATATTTTCAAATTATATCATTTAAATGGGGCAATTCGCAAAAGGTAATCCTCGTGAATTTTTACAATAACCTGCCGCCTAACGAAGTGGAATCAACTTTGAATACCATGATCCACCACATCCATAAAATGAGAGACCAAGCCTCTGGGGTACACATAATATTGTGGGTGGGCGATTTTAACTGTACCGTCTGTCCGTCATCCGAGCTAGGTTTGTGCGGCCTATCAGATGTAGGAGAGGACGGTCCCTTACACTTCTCCCATTCCACTGTGGGGTCCCTCCTTAATAACGTTATTTTCACCTTTGATCTCAACTTTATTAATCAAGTATGCTCCCCCCCGGTCCCCTTTGCCCCAACGTTCAATGGCAGAGGCTGCGGATCCACAATTGACTTTGCCCTTATATCATCAACCGACCCAGACTTTGTAACCTTCTGGGAAACGGGGGATGACCCGATGACTGACCACTATCCAATTACCTTTGGGGTAAACCTGACTGATACCAAGGAAAAGGAATCCAGTGGGCCCTCACACCATATTGAGATTTCTCTAGTTAGATCCAACGGGTATGTAATTAAGTGGGAGAAAGTGGATCCTGCATCCTTCCTCCGTAATCTTATGTCCGCTTGTCCTACCGACATATCTACCTGCCTACAGGAAGACATGGACGCAGCGAGCCTTATGGCTGCTTTCTCTAACATTCAGCGCCACATAAAGAATGTACTGACAAGAAACTACAAACCCAAGGGGACCCAGACCCGAGGGTGGTTTGACTCTGGATGTACCTCCACGCTGAAAAATCTAAAGAAAGTTTTGTCTGCGAACCCGAAAGACAGGGTACAAATTCGCCAAGCAAGACGTGATTACAAGCTGGCAATTAATCAACGGCGGGCGACTTTGAAGCAAGAGGCATGGGAATCCTTGGGGGAGGCAGCCAGGTCTAAGGATAGTAATGCTTTCTGGAAAGTCATTAGATCCGTGTATAATTCAAAAGACAGGGATAACTCCATAGAGGTGGCGATAACGGCTGACCTCTGGGTAGAACACTATGGCAACCTTTATTCAAACAAGATACAGGGTAATCCCTTGAAACTTTCTAAGGGGATCTCCCTCATAGATAGTTTAAACCAGGATGACAAACCCACCGCCTCCCCAGTATCTCCTTATCCCATTGATTTAGTATTTACTATATCAGAAGTGGAAGATGCCCTTAGAGAAAGCCCATCAGGTAAAGCCCCAGGCCCGGATCTTACACCAGTGGATGTCTATAAATCAGAACCAGACTTTTGGGTCCCCCTGTTAACCAATGTATTAAACATGGGAAATAAGTGTGGCCTCATTCCCACCTGGTCGGATGCGATCGTAGTACCCATCTTTAAAAAGGGGAATAGGGACGATCCTGCTTGCTACCGCCCAATATCTTTATTGGACGGCCTTATGAAAATAGCTGGAAGGATAGTCCTTAAGAGGATCCAACACTGGGAAGAGGAGAAGAGGGTTATTTCGGAGTGCCAATATGGGTTCAGAAAGGGCCTGGGGACATTGGAGCAATGCTTAAACCTGTCCCTTTTGGTCTCTAAATACACGCAGGCCAAAGAAGGGCACCTCTTTGTCACCTTTGTCGACCTCAGCTCCGCATTTGATTGCGTGGACCATGCGTTGCTTTGGTCGACACTGGAAGACATTGGGGTGGACCATATCATCCTCACATTCATCAAAGAATTATACAGAGAGGCAGGGGCCAGAGTCAGGTTCGGGACCCAGGGGCAATGTTCACAGAAATTTTCAATAAATAGAGGGGTCAGGCAGGGTTGCATACTTGCCCCCTTGCTATTCACATTGTATATAAACTCTATCGCCGACAGTTTAACAACTCTGTCATGCGATTTCCCCACTATATATGGAAGGCCTATACCCATTCTTTTATACGCCGATGACGCGGCCATCATGTCTAGAACTAAGGTAGGCCTGCAGAAGGCTGTAAATGAATTTTCATCTTTTATGGGTAAAAGAAATTTAAAGGTGAACATATCTAAAACTTTCTCCATGCCCTGCTCCCAAAAGAAAAATAGACCAGCATGTACAATATACTTAGACCAGCAAAGGATTGCAGTTACTGATTCTTTTTGCTACTTGGGCATTGTGTTCGATAGGTGGGGTAGGTGGAAACATGCAGTATCAGCCAGGAATCTTGCCTTTGTTCGCGCTATAGGCGCTCTAAGAACCTTTGCTGCAAAAATCGGGGGTAAACCCACTAGGGAAATGCTGCAGATTTACCAGGCAAAGTGTATAGCCACAGCCACATATGGCGCAGGTATATGGGGTGTCGAGAATGTGTCCTCAATTCAAACACGTGAGAACACCTTCATTTGTTACCTATTAGGTGTGCCAAAAACAACGTCGACATTTATGACCCACATCGAGGTCGGTGTTAAATACCTTAGCGATACCATAAAAATATCACCCTGTTTGCTCTGGCATAAGATCTGGACCACAGAACAATGCAAATTGAATAGAAACCTCATTAAAGACTGTATGGCCTTGGATGGGGTATCAAAAATCAAATGGTTACGATATGTTCAAACGATGTTCTCTAATATTGGTCACCCGGAATTTTATGACGAACCAGAGTCTACACAAACCATGACTAGATCTGCCCTTAAAAAATTATTATTTACACACTTAGAGAGCGTACGATGGGACACTAAGAAACACAATGACAACATTCTAACCTACCAGCAAATTACTCCAACGGAAGGTTTGCAATTGTACCTAGGGATTGAAAATGCAACCTATGCTCGTTTTCTCTTAACTAGGCTGCGCCTAGGGATCTTTTTTCGTTTGGTCACTCTGCCAATACAGAACGATTGGGCCTCATCGAAGCTAATATGCCCATGTGATGACCACTCTTTACAGAGTAACATACATATTATGTTCTTCTGCAAACTGTATACTAGCCCGAGAAAATTATTCCTCTTACCCTTACTTAAACGGTTAGGAATAAGAACATGTAAACTTGCATTTTCAAAATTATTGCTCCTAGAAGATGTGAATGTTATCTTTGCTGTCTCTCGTTTTTTAATGGCAGTGATGAAATCCAGAAATACCATGAGTTAAACTGTTATGGGCTGCTTAAATAGACCAGGGCAAAATGATGTCATGCTTTTTAGCACTGAATTAGTCTCTCACCCTAGGAGAAATGTATTATCTATTGTTGAAATCATGCATTCCATTAAATATTTCTTTAATATTTTTATATATATTCTTTATGTAGAGACTCTATTTCTGGTTTTATGATCCCTTGAGGAATTTATCTTGGAAACTTTGTCAATATGAATATTCTTTTATTGTTTGTATAAATTTTATTTGTATGCTTTTATGATTTCTCGAAAATCGAATAAAGCTTTTTTGATTTGATTTGAAGGGATTAAAATCAATAACTCCAGTAGAGGCGCCAGGTTAATCAACACTGGGATCAGCAAAGCCATTTTAGTTTCCAGGAGGGGGGTTGGTGAGATTTGTAGCGTTAGAGAGGAGGAGAGAAGGGATGGAGTATAAACGGTGCCACAGACCTTGGTGCAGGCAGAATCACAGGCCTCCCTATCTGCTGGTTGGATAGTCACATACACTCATAAGTGGGTTTCAGTGGGCCTTTAACACTCCTGGGTCCCCGGTGCCACTGCACCTGCTGCACTACTGACAGATAAGCCCCTGGAGAAGGAGGATTCTAAAGCAAAGTGGAGCATTTAAGCTTTAAATAAGTGAAGAGACTGGCAGGAGGCGAGGGGTCTGCAGCAAGTCACCATACCCCCAAAGTTTTTTTGAACATACGTAGGAGTGTCTTTACATTAAAGCTCCGAGGTCTCCCCTCATCCGCGGACCGTATTTATTTATTTATGCATTTTTATATAGCGCGGACATTACCCAGAGTGCTTTACATTAGAGCGAAAGAAAGTTATAGCTCGGTGTGAGGTACTTATTCGTTCTGGCAGGAGGTTGCTGTCAGATGTTGAGGCTGTCCAATACCAACTCTGTTTAGTTTTGATTTCAACTCATGCTTCTTTTTAGGTCGAGCATTCAAGACTTCTTCTATATACTTTAGTATATACTTTAGTATACACTTTAGTATATATACTTTAGTATACACTTTAGTATATACTTATATGTGTATGTACTTTGTGGGCTCTGGAGATCAGCCCTAGGACTTGTCTGCTTCTGCGTAGGGACTTTTTTTTCTGTTCAACTCCCTCTATTTAACTATCTTGAAAGAAAACCACCAGCAGAGATCAGTAAAATACCAGAATCACTTTAGCATTCTCTAGATTCCAGTCCATATAACTTGTCTTCCAAAAGCACCCGTAGATAATAATATTTTTTTCAAATCTTGTATTTTCAGTGATATGACCACCAAGGGGCCTGCTTTTATATTAAAAATAGAGCTTTGGACTATACCATTTCCAGCTGATAGGCAATATTTCTCTCCATGTGTTCCCATACCTGGCGTGTCATACAGTTTGGTGCTTACTTTCCCTCCATGTTAAAGAACAGTAGATGTTTCAGCACCCAGGGTAATGTGCTGCATAGCTAAATACATATAAGGCCCCAAAGGCGAGACCGATTGCATCGCAAATGCTTGTTTTAATTTCTAAGGCAAATTGGCTGTTTGTAGAATATTCTATATTTAGGGCAGGTTTATTTTGGGTGTCTCCATAAACTTTGATTGAAATGATAGTAACAGCCTTGTATGGCTGTGTGGGTGTAAATATTTAGAATTGTTTGAATCGTGGCTTGCTCAAAATCCATGATAATTTTTTTTTAGGGAAGTAGTTATTTATTTTATATTTTTTAAGAGATCACAGTAAGTGCTGCTTGCTTATTTGATAGTAGGGCATATGTAAAAGGAATATTTGTGTTTTGTTGTTCACCATATATGGTGCATATCTGAGTGAATGCTTTTGGACACATTTTGAACGTCCCATCCATCATCCTTGTTTGACTTGGCTAAGTTTTCCTAAGTTATCTGCTGTAGAGAATATTAAGATTTGTTTCTCATTATTTAGGTTGTCATGCAAAAGGAAAGGTTTCTCGTTATGTGTAAATGTTCAGGTATATGTATATCTTGGTATCTTCTAGGGGCAGGTGGAGTAACTATAGATGGTGGATTTTTTAGGTCATGCAATTAACTGTTTTAATATCGGTATACGTGGTAGTTGCCCTAATATGTGTTCAGGGGCTTTAGGTCATATATCTTTAAGGATTTTGGTTACACCTGGCTTTTATGGACTTGTCCAGTACTTTGGATTTGGTGGACAGGGCCAGGATGTGGACTTGGATGCACAGTGCTGGGGTTTTGATTTAGGTATTATTGAACTTTTAAAGTAAATGCACTGGGACACATTGGCTCTGGTCTGTTATGGTCCAACTGGTGAATGCACATCCAATTTTAAAGTTACTAAAGCTCAGACAGGGGTGCATCCTGGCCCCCTTTTTTATTTCTTTATATTAACTTCTTGGGGAATTCTTTTCAGAGGAATGGAGAGGATGGGCCCCGATTATGAGGCACGGTAGTGCCTGAGCTCCTATTCGCTGACGATGCAGTGTTGTTGTGACGTACAGCAAATGGGTTGCAACTTTTATTGAATGCTTTTAATGATTTGATGATCAACTTGAGTCTGAAGGTCAACCATACCAAATCTTTCATTATGACATGTGGACCTACAAATGCCTGTTCATGTAGGTTTGCACTTGATGATGCACCCATTAGGAAAGTTCCAAATTTTAATTATTTAGGGATTTTAATGGAAACCTCAAAATGGGTAATTCGGTTGTTGCAATCTTTTTGTTTGCCAGGAAACTAAAACAGAAACCTATAACGAATCTAATTGCCCTACATTGAACAAAGTGCTTTTCCTAGGGCACTTGCGGGGTGTGGATGTGGGGGTATGCCAATCCAAGTCATTTACAATCAGTGAAAAATAGATTTCTTTCTAGGCTATTGGCTGTCCCAAAGAGCACTGCCAAATATATTACCCACACAGAGGCCAACATGTTTTACATTGAGGATGCTGTCAAAGAACCCCCACCCCCCCTTTCACTATGGGAAAGGTTTGAAGCTCACAATTTACAAAGTTTTTCCACCTCGTTCATTCTGATTGCATCACTTTAGACCATGGTCTTAACATTGCCCGTTTGGCCTATATTAAAAATTTTTTTACTGATTTAGGCGTGCCACATGTTATTCACTCACCTACTGAGTTGGACAGGAATTCTAAGGAATGTAAAAGTAATTTAATCCGGTCAAACAAATGCTGTGAGATGGACACAGTGAGCTATCATATGGAGATTTCGGACTGTCCTGAATTTTACCTAGACTGGATCCCAAATACAGAGCTTCATTTTTACTTAACACTTTTTAGGCTGAATCTTGTTCACATTTTGGTTGCTTACCCTTTACAGGGCGGCTGTTTCCATCTCTTCCCTACTGTCCATGTAATGGCACCTGCCAGCAATCCTGTCAGCATTTCATGTTTCTGTGTAGTTTTTATTCTGATCAAAGAAGGACATTTTCATGCCTCATTTTACCTGCCCACAACTGTAGTTCTACTCAAGAGAATATGATTTGTTTACAGCGTTTGGCATCTGCTTTTCTATGTCATGCAGCCATCAGTTTTATACGCTCTTCTATTAGGATTAGGAAAGATATGTGTCTTTGGTATGATTCTTTAAATGTTTCTATCAATAGTAATCTCGCACTGTTTTTATAATCATTGTATACAATTTTTACTGCATCTTATATGGCCTTACGGCCGAATAACGTTTTTTGTACTGAGCACTGAATTGAGTGGAGTACTAAAGTTTTTGACAGGGGGGGATTACCTTGTGTGGTAAAGGAGGGAATAATTAATATGGCGCATTACAAGCATTTTATATCGCATTCTCTGTCATTACATATCTATTGTGAGATTGCCACACATACTAATGTTTAAGAGAAACTATTTCTTCCTTAAGAAGGAAAGCTATATACATTTTGCAGATCCTATTCAAAAATAATTTTGCCTTTAAGCACCTCTTTTCATACAGAAACAGCACTGTAGAAAAGTATCACTTAAAGTCTCCCCATTCTGTGCGTGCTACATTAGGAGGCACTTTAAAAGGCATTACATTACAATTTAAAAAGAGATGCAAAATGTTTGGGATTCTTCTAAATTCGTGAGCACAGTCTTTAAGTAACTCCTGGTTTGACAACAGTTCCATCTGTGTAAGAGATGAATTTGTAGGAACAGTGAAACAAAATATTTTCAAGGTAAAGAATTAATCATTCTTTCCACCCTGTCTGGAATGACATCTAACTGGTTTGGGTTTTCAGATCCTGCAGCAGACAATCGTACAGTATGGGCAACAGTGTCCATTCTTGAATACTTGAATACCACAAGCTACAGTCTCAGGGCAGCATGTTAGTAATACCTCGGATTGAGCGAGTATGATTTTGTTAGTTGAAATATGCAGATTATGCAGCAGGTATTATGTAAAAAGGTAAAAAATCCATAATCGTGTGGAAAATCATAATTCCAGTAGCCTTGGTTAAAATTATCATATTTTGCTTTCACTATTTTTTGCCATCATCCTGGGGAAGTGTTATAGCTTGTGGAGGAGGATACATTTTTAAATTTGCAACAACGCCGCCTTCTGCGGTTGTATATGTACTGCAGTGCTTTTGTATGATATGTACTGCAGTGCTTACATTTAGATCTCTCTATCTTTAACTAAGACTATATCTTAGTCAGTGATTTGGATAGTGAGGGGATGAGGATGAGTCTGTTGTGCTGTTGTGCTGCGTAACCACCGTGACCCCCACGTGACCAGAGAGGAAGTCGCGAGAGACGCGAGAATTCGAAGCACGGACCACATCGGACCGCATTCCGCAGCCCGGCTCCGCGGCCCCTCCGGCCCCCTCGCCTTGCAATAGCATCAGTGTGGGCAGAGACACGGAAAAAAGGGGAAAGACGCGAGAGACACGGTCTTTGAGCCGCCGTGCGCCGCCCTCAGCCCCGTGAATCTAGGCCCCCACAGCGTGAGCCCCCCAGTATCTGCATTAAGAGGAGAAGTGGAGGGAGACGCCGAAAGTCGGACTAAATTGGGGAAGGCACAGGCACAAGGCGCAAGGGGTCCCAGGCTCCTGAAGAACCAAGGAGAGGCGAGGGCCTCTCAAGTGCATGTAGAGAAGGGCACGGGCACTGCGCAGGTATACTTATAAAAGCACAACAGAGGTAAGTGGGGTAAAGGGAGTTTCCTCGCTCCCTCCCCCTTTCTTTATCTTCTTTTTCTTTATTATTACCTTAAACTGACCACCCAGTCCTGAGGACAGTGTTTAGAAACAAGGGGTTGAGCCAGCCGGGGTTAAGTGCAGCCGTAACTTTTGAGTCAAAAAGTTCATCTGATGGCTCCAAGGAAGAATAAAAGTGCATTGGGACAGACAAAGATTCCTAAAGTCCCCCCAATGGATCAAAATACTTCGGGAGGAAGCCCTGTGGACCCTGGGGTAATACTAAAATCTAAACGCACTCAAAAGAAAAAAGAGAAAACACCCAAGGAGTCTTTGCAAGTGGGACAAAAGGGGGGTACAGCTTCAAACTCCCTGAAAGACTTTGTGGGAAATTTTTTTAAAAGGGTTTTCTCACCAGTCAAGCCCCTCGCACCTGATTTGGAAATAGCCGTGGAGGAATCATGGAAGGGAGGCTCCTCCATTATATTTGATGAACAAATGTTGGACTCTGAAAATGTAATTAATCAATCTTTACAGTTTTTAACAGTTCATAATGGACCTATAATGTCACCCCGATTATCCTCGTCCCCAAAGTTGTCTTTACTCCACAACCCTAAGGAAACAAATAGTGAAAACCAAGGACAAGAAGAGGAAGACGGTTCTGTTTCGAATGGAAACTCAAAGGGACTTGAAGCGTACGATGAGCACACTACAGGGTCCAAGGGTACCAAAGACTGTAATCAATCTCTACAGCCTAATCCAGAATCTTCTACAAATCCAGTCTCCTCAATGTTGGAACTGATATTAATGTTGCAAAAAACACTCCAGGGAATCCTGGAAGTGACAATGCTAAACCATGACATCTTAAAAACACAGAATTCGCACCTTTCAAAAATTCAGGGTGAATTACAAGGAATTAGGGGCCAAATACCTTCAATGTTAAGACCAGCTCCTGACCTCGACCATATAACATCAACTGTGGGGGGGGGGAGGAGGTTGGGAATATAGAACCCCCAGCTGTTAACCATGAAGTCTGCATCTCAAAATGGCCTATGCTGGTAAAAAGAAGGGGCGAATATAAGAGACATATTTTATTAAGACAGGGGAGACCCATTAGTAAAGGCGTGCAAAGAAAGGGTAAAGGCAGAGTAGTGGGAAAAGGGAGAGTGATGGAGGAACCATTAGGCCTAACGGAACAAGTGCTAAAATCAAAGTCCCCAAAAAACAAGAGAGAGAGAGCGAAGCAGAGTGAGAATAGGAAGCACAGAGAAACCAGCAATGAATCAAGCAAAAAAGGGTATTGGCAGTAGAAAACAAAATAACAAGGAGAAGCAGCATAACGAGAAAGCCTATGAGGTTAAAACTAATATACATCAACCACAAAGAGGGGCAAAATCAAAAGGAATGGAGCTTAACACCTTCAAGTCTCATGACGAGCTCAGCTCGTCATGATCCACGGTGCTCGTGTGCTCATGACGAGCTGGGCTCGTCATGACCGTTAAAATGCTTGCATGCTCTGCAAATTCCCCTGCTGTGCGAGCGTTCTAAAGGAACGGGTGTGGTCATGACGAGCTGAGCTCGTCATGAGCACACGACCACCGTGGCTCATGACGAGCTGAGCTCGTCATGAGCATGGGGCGTTGTGTGCGCCCCCCGCCCCTCCAGCACAGCAGGGGAATTCGCCCAGCTGCGTAGGTGTTAAAGGAAACCAATGGCTGTATTTTGAGCAAGTAAAAATGGGAAGGGGCGGGAAAAAAATGAAGAGTTAAATAGATCACTTCTTCTTAATTCATTCGCCCATTGCCCTAACTTGAAAGGAATCGGTACAAAAGACCTCCGAAAGGTGGGCTTTCAATCAACCTTTGATGGAAAAGAGTATACTACGGTACAAGTTTATTCTGACCTGGTAAAAATTGCCATTGAGAGAGCAGAAAGTGAGATACTAAAAATAGGGATACGGCTAGTACCTATTGAAGAAGTAGGGGCAGAAGAAAGCGTTCTGCAAGAAAAAGCTTTTTTAAAGCATCATGCAGGGCTTGGTAAAAGGCAAGTAAGATTACTAGAAAGAGGTGCAGGGCTAGGCTTGGGAAATCTTAACATTATAATACATAATTCTGCTACGGAGGACTCTTGGAAGAATTGGAGCCTTAGTACTAGCTCCCCAGGACCTTCCCAGCGGTGCTTAGAGGAATCCAATAGGTATGGGCCCCTTAGTGACGTGGAATAGGTATTAGGGCAGCCATATGGCTTAAAAATGGTCTCCTGGAACATAAATGGGTTAGGAAATCAAATAAAGCTTGAACGGTTAAAAGAACTGGCGAAAAATAATGTTTTCATTTGTATCCAGTAGACCTGGCTATGTGGCGAGCCCCCCACAGTGGATGGGTTCCGTCAAGTCTATCGACCGGCAGTAAAATCTAGATCAGGACGCCCGGCAGGGGGTTTACTGACATTACTATCTACAAAATGGGTGAAAAATGTATCCCAGCTCACTGTAACATGTAAATGGCTGCTCTGCTGTAGAATAACCCTAATTGCTGTTGGTAATAAGAAAGAAAATGTATTGATTTTAAATGTGTATATGCAATGGGGTGCCCAGGAGGAATATGGGGTTGAAATGGGACATTTAAAAAATGATTTAGATCTATTGTGTGAAAAGTACGATTCAGATATAATTTTGTTGGTAGCAGATTTTAATCATAAACTTAACCCTAAGCGGCATGATCTCATGTATCTGGAAATTCTGGAGTCCTATGATATAATTCAAGCAAAGTTTTCTGAAAGTTCTTGCTCAATGCATGATGTAAGTCTTGGAAACTACCTAGCGACCAAGAGCCTTTTCTGCTTGAACGGTAGGTTTCCACAAGACCGCCCAGCAAAGAAAACTTTTAAACAAGGGACACAAAGTTGTCCCATAGATTATGTTTTTATGCCAGCATGGAACTTCAATTTAATAAAGGGCTTTAGGGTTAACCATATAGAAGACAGTGATCACAATATTTTAGAATTGGAGTTGGCATATTCCCATCAGATTGTTGCAGAGAAAGTAATTATACAACAGATGGATTATCCCAGGCACATTTCAACACGGTTAACCGAAGAATATATAGAAAAGTTAACCAAGCTCCAACAAAACATCACTTTAGGAAGTGTAGCTGGTCTAAATCTGGCCTGGTACATTGAAAAGATAAATCAAGTGGTACAAAGTATCAATGTCGAACTTAGAATAGATGTAAAGGCCACCAAGAGTAAACAAAATATACAGGTTAGGAAAGGTAACTGGTTTAATATAGACTGTTTAAATAAGAAAAGAGAACTAAGGAGAGAACAGCGCAGTTTGCGTAAAAAATTTGATAAGTCTAGAGCAGAAAACCTTGTCAAACTAAAGAAAGACTACACCACGCTTCTTTATAGAACTAAAAGAGCCCATAAGGATAACTGCTGGGGGAAATTGCTGGAGGCAATAGAATCCAAGAACATACGACTGTTCTGGAAGCTAGTCCGATCAGTATCAGAGGCCTCAGTTGCCTCAATGAACTGTGTGGTAGAAGAGGGCGCCTGGGAGGATTATTTGAAATAATTATATTCACCGGGGAGAGAAATTGAAGGGAAAGTGCAAGGGGACTGGAGAGGTCTAGTAGAGGATCTAAAACCAGACTTCTCAGTAGAAAATGTTCTTAATACGATAAAGACCCTAAATTTAACAAGAGCTGCAGGCCCAGATAACTTGCCAGCCTTGATAATCAAGTCACGGACATCATGGTGGGCTGAATTTTTCTCCCACATGTTTTCAGTAATCCTAGAAACAGGGAAAATTCCTAGTAATTGGAAGGGTGCGATAATTAGAATATTCGCCAAAATAATATTAGGTAGGTTAAAGACTTGGGCAGAAGAGAGACCCATTATCCCAGTGGAACAAGGTGGTCTCAAAGAAGGCCATTCCACAATGGATCACTGTTTTGCCCTATGGTCCATGGCCCGGAAATCGATAGAAAAAAATGGGAAGTTGCATTGTTGTTTTGTTGATTTTCGGGCAGCGTTTGACTCTGTGGACCGTAATTATCTCTGGGAAGATATGTCAAAATATGGAATACCGGATGGCTTGTTGATGGTTTTGAAAGAGCTTCATAGAGGGAATTGGGCCCAGGTCATTAGAGACACGCATGTGTCACTAACTCATAAGATAACAGTAGGGATCGGCCTTAGACAGTGGTGCGTTTTGGCACCCCTGTTATTTTCAATTTTTTGGGCAGATCTCCCCGCGGCACTAGATGTGGAAAGAAGTGCAAGCCCTAGAATGAGTGGTCACAAAGTGCCTTGTCTCTTATACACTGATGACCTAGTGATCCTTGACCAAACTGAAATAGGACTTCAAAGGAAACTAAATGCTTTTAAACATTATTGTGATAGGAAAATACTGACTGTAAATATGGAAAAAACTAAGGTTTTATGTTTTGGGAAGAGCCAGAAGAATTTTAATTGGTTTTTGGGCCATGACAAACTAGAGGCAGTTAAGGACTATAGATACCTAGGCCTCTGGTTTGACAGTGCGCTAAAATGGCGCACCCATTTGGAGGCTCAAAAAGCAAAAGCTTTTTCATCTACATGTAGGTTGAAAAAGTTTAATAAAGAATATGGCGATATGACACACAAACCAATGTTAAAGGCATTTGAAGCAATGATTCCCCCCCAAGTATTGTATGGGGCAGAGGTGTTATACTTGGATGTATGACGTTACAACGCAGGCTATTACAACGCCTGCCTTTACAACGCGGTTTTTACATCGCATACCATTACAACGCATAGCGCTTTTGGGTGCTGGATAGTGAATAGTTTAATTTACTATTCCAACTCCAGTCCCCGTGGACACTAGGGAAGGTGTTTGATAGTAAATTAAACTTATTCCCTATCCTAGAGCGCCCCCCAGCGCAATGCGTTGTAATAGTTTGCGTTGTAATGACCGCGTTGTAATGGTAGTGCGTTGTAAAAGTTTTGTTGTAAGTGATGTTTACCGTTATACTTGAGTGGTAAATATGAGTGGGATTAGGAAGAGGGAAACATTTTAAAAATGTTATTGATTTTACCCGATTGTACAATGGTTCAAGCAATCAGAATGGAACTAGGATTAACCTCTTGGAGTGTGCAATCCCAAATGGCCCTGGTAAGATTTTGGAAGCACCAAGACCCAGGAGCGACACTGAAGGTCTCACAATGGTGTAGAGAGGAGATCCAAATAAGTAGTCTTGGCTGGGCAAAGGATGTGAGAAGAATTCTCCAGAAAGTAGCAGGGCGCCTCAATGTGAGACTCTCCCAGGACGCCTTGATGTCCGATTTTACAAAGAGAATGCTTAGGGAACAAGGCCGGTCTTTCTCAAGGGCACAGGGCCTAGATTATATGTTAGCAAAAAAAATCGGTCCGGTGGTTAAAGAATTCATGGGTCAATGAAGGCTGGTTTCCGTATTTGGATATATTGCCTAACCAAGGGTTAAGATACGAAATTCTAAGGACCGGGGTTGGGGTTAACCCTTGGAAGATAGACGGAGAAATAAAGTCTGCACTGATTGGCCCGGAAGGTAATTGTAACTGTGGGCGAGGTCTAAGAAATGACATGCTGCACATATTGCTTGATTGCACATTTGTACATGATATACGGAAATAGTTTTTACGTCCTATATTCTTATCACATAAGATAACTTCACGTGCCCAGGCGATTTGTTTACTTACAGATATGCCCTCGCTAGAAATTGCAATTGGATTGGGAAAATTCCTGAAGGCCATAAAAGAATTTGGAAGGGAGATATTGAAGGAGGGGCAATGATTTTAAGTCTTTTAAGTCTTTTATAAGTGTAATTTTTTTTTTATTCTTCTAGGAATCTTGAGATCTCTGTAAAATTTGGGTTCAATGAATTGTGTGTCTCTGAGGGTGCCACCCTCTTTTAACATGTATTGAATTTTAATTATTTATGATGTAGTAGAATTTAGTCTGTTCGTACTTTTTGGATCCTAATCGTGTTTTGTTTTGTACTGTTTAAAAGACCATGGTCTAAATAAACAAAGTTTCTCTCTCAAGAGTCTGTCATTTCCTGGCAGTCAATGTGGTACTTTCAACAATGATCAGTGGTAAGTGGTTCGGAGGTTGTGGATGACTAGAGTGTTGGGCGAATTTGGGTTATCAGTGAATGGAAAACAGCATTCATGAAGCTCTTTGCATGTATCCAAGCACTGATTTATTTATGTTTCATAGAAAAAGAGCTTCAGAAAATACAAAATCTGCCACGGAAACTTTAGCTCCACTTAATCCAGAGATCGAGGACTAATCATTTTCTACCGAAAAGGGCCAATTTAATTACCCAACAAGTCCCTTCATGCTGGGTTAGTGAATTACTAAACAAAATAGCAAACTTACTAAAATCCAATTTGTATCTTAATTTCTGATATAGCCTTTGCCGCATTCTGAAGAAATGTTCCTCAACTCGATGAAGAAATTGTTTCTTCCTGCTAACTCTTGGCAGGCACACAGGACTCATGAAGGACATTCGTCTTCCACCTTCCCCATCTCGTTCACTATTATTTTCTGAATTTATATTCATTTCATTAACCCAAAAGTTTCCTGCAGAGCAGAAAACCATGCTTCTACAGAAAACAAACACAGCCATTATCAATCACTTATAATGCTTTCCATTACGCACCTACCCAGTGCTGAATTTATCCATGCGCAACCCAAGTTAATATTGTTTTCCTAACGAACGTTAGTAAAGTGCACAAAAGCAGCATTAGTCCTTTTATTTTAATTTGTCAAGAAGCATTTGCGGCCTACTTCAGTGCTTTTAGTACACGCTTGCGCAGTAGCATTTTCCCTTATGTTAGGCTCTTTCCTGCATTAGTTTTTACCGCACACTGTTAATAAATGTTACTGAGGGTTCAATTTGAGCAGGTTTTCGAAAACCCTGCTCCATCAATCCCCCCTTTGATGGCCTTTTTGAGACATCATCAAAATGCCCACAATTACAAATTATCACTTTCAGAAAGCAGTTGTTCTCTCTCGCTTTACTATTTTCCATCTAAGTCCTTCATTATTTCATAATAATTTCCTTTTCTGTCCTCTAATTCTATTTCTTCCCTCTTCCTCTTTCTTGCTCTTCGTTTTACATCTAATGTCTCCTTTTTGCATTTACAAAACTTATGGATCAGAAAAATCATTAGTATTACTATAGCCACTGCAATGATAGTTGTTAGTATTTTCCCTAATACACTATTCCCAAAGGTAGAAAACCAATTACCCATGGAAGAAAAACTCTTACCAAGTTTCTCCCAAGCACCTTCAACCTTCAGTTCAGCCAAATCTTCTCTAATATTTGTAATGTTCTTTATATACCCCTCCAGACTCCTACTCTCATCAGGGATATAAGTACAATATTGTTGTAGGTACAACATGTTGCAGACTCCACCCTATAACACGTCAAGGGCAAGTCGATTTTGTAAAACCATAGACCTAATCGCAACCATTTCAGTATCAATCATCAAGAAACCACCAGCAGTGTCTGTTGATAAACGATCAACCACTGTGGACAATTTTCTAATTTTATGTGAATTTAATATGACTCCAACTGAAGGTATCAATGCTCCAAAAATATCTCACACTATTTCCGAAAAACTCGCTCCTTTACTTCATTGATTCAATCATTCTTATTCAAATGATACACTTTTGGAATGACTATACCCATATAGCAACATCCATAACAATGTGCAGGCAACCTATAGTAGGAATTCTTATCACACACATAATAGATTCCTGGAAAGACAGGATCAGTCCCTCCTTTTATTCCCCATCCTTCCGTAATTAGGAAAGTATGATCACACTCACTAGAATCAATGAAATAATTATTATAATCAGTTTTTAATCTAAGCAAGCAAAGCTTCCCTCTGTGATGCCAGTCCAGGTTCATGGCAGCGTATATTTCACCCTTTTTGTAATCTCCTTCTCTGAAAGCCCATGGAGGTACATGAGACGTTTGCTCAGCAGCCTTTTCCTTGAAATCCTGCTACCATGTTAATGAATTTTATTTCTTCAAGCCGGATTCTACATGTCAAATTATGTCTATGTGAATAAACTGTATCTATTGTTTTTGTTGTATGAAAAAATTCTCCCATATAGTCTGCATTTTCAGCACTACTTACTCTATTCATGTTCTTTCTAATAGATATTTTTGAGAACACTAAATCCATGTTAGAATGATAATATTGTAAGCTACCCTTTGTTGGAATTTAAATGTGTCACTGCCATATTACTCGTGCTTCATATGGTATTATGATAGCATTTATGTAGCTATCTTATGAATAATTCCTATTGTATATGTATGCAATCAATAAGTGTTGATGTTGTGTGAATTAAGGTTAGCATCTGTGCCGCCATCTTTCCGTTAGTAGACGCCATCTTTTATTATAATTAGGGCTCCCGGTTTTCCGTTTAAACGGATCTATACACATAAATACAGACGGAAAACTATTTTTCCTTTGTCTGTATTTATATGTAGATGCGGTTAAATACTAGTAAATTGTGCATGCTGCCATGCTCCAGCCGAGGTGACTTGCCACGTCCCTCAGCTGCAGACAGGCCCCCCTTGCGTGTGGTTGCCTGAGCTGAGTCAGCTTCCCGGGCACAGCCGCACCCGAGTACTTCACAGGTCTTTAATAGATCTCTAACTTGTTAACGAGGCTTTGTTGTTTTGTCACCACTTCTAGAGCCTCTGTATCTCCAATCTAACTATTGCTGGGAGAGTCAGCTCCCCCCCCCGAAATGTTTTCCCAGCCCCCCACCACCCACTAAATTTGGATCTAGTTGCTGCAGGACTTGTGATTTGCTGGAGATTCCATCTAATAAGGGTATTTTTTGACCTGCTGCCGTGCCCCTGAGCCAATCGTGGTTGGGGCTGGAATATCTATGTGTTTGTGGCCGGGTTGCTCTTACAGTGCAGTGTACTGTGTACTGTCACGAAATCTCCCCGTGACTGGCAAAAATGAATGTGCCCTAATATGAAATGTGTGCGGAAAGGTAAAGTGCTCAAATACCACCGTGCCAAGTTCATGCTATTTAAATCTGCAAAAACATGTGGCTGCAAGAACAATCCACCTGAGTGCACAACAGCAGCAGCTTATTTATTTTACTGCAAATAGTCACTGTGACACCTGCCCATCTTTCATAGGTGAGGTCTGTTTTAAATCTAAAAGAAATGTCTGTAGCTTTTCACACATCACCCATATTAAAGAGAAATGAAAGGGAAACGGTGTACATTGCCCATTTAAATGTGGAAAAATACTAGCTGCAGCGCTACCTTTTGATTGCTGCAAAAATAAATGTGGATAAATACAGATAAAATGCCCCAAAAATAAATATGGATAAATACAGACGGAAATGGCAAAAAAATAAATACCATAAAACCGGGAGCCCTAATTATAATCAAAACTGCTTCTTGAATATTTACGAGAAATGGTCCCTGGTAAGTTTTGTTTCTTCATGCTCAGCTTTGGCTCCCTTTACTAGCAAGTGTTCTCATTAACGCATGCCTTTCCCGTTCGATAGAGGCCTTCTCCCACCTGTCTGGTGGGGAGGATTAACTAGTCGACCTTGGGCAGTAGATAGCTTGTGCCCGGCTGAGGAATCAAAACCTATGCTCTGCACCCCCATTGTATTACAATATTTACTAGTACTTTTCCATAGTAGGTGGGTCTTTGAGGGCTCGGCAACATACATAATGTAACTTTATGCTCGTTAGAGTCAGTACCTCGACAGTCATCCCATTGGGCTGGTCAGACTGGACTCCACTGTAGTGTATTTACTAATAAACCAGTTAGTTTGTATTCTCTACTGCGTCATCGACTCTTCATTTCTTGGAAGGAAAGAGGAGGTCGTGAGTGACCCAAGTGTCCCTAGTTGGGTCACTTCCTTCACCTTCTCATAGAAAAGATCAGTCAAAACACTACAAGACACTCCATATGTTAAAGGTAGGTGATGGTAAGTCACCCCTCTGTCACAGACGATGGTAACTGCATGCACACATAACAATCTCTTGTGTCAATTGTGTTCACATTAACCCCGGTCGTAGTGTGTATAGTGGGGCTACGTGGAGTGCCATGGAGTCAGAAACAAACTCAGTGGCACTCCACATAGCTCTGCTACATCACCCACCCCCTATTAACAATTGATAAACAATAATATAAAATTACTTTAAAGTAAATTCAAACCACTTCCCTTGCCCGCGGTGTCTGCGGGCTTCCTTCCTCCTCTCCATGGTTGTTTCTGGGAAAACTGTGCATGCGCGCTTGCCCCGCATGCGCACTTCTTGCGAGAAATGCAGAATGCAGCACACACTTTCCTCATTACGCCTCACCTGGGGAGGTTTAGCAACTTTGATGCTTTTCCATGTCTACCACTTTTAGTAAATCTAATAAGTGTCAAAATCCATGGGTGTTGTGTGGGAACACCTACGTACCACCCATGGAATGCCTCCCTGAAGCAGAGTTGCGCAAACGCAAAGATTTGTGCTGTGCTGCGTCTCTCTGGATTTCAAGACACTTAGGGCCAGGCAAGGTGGACTTGTGTGGCTTGATGAATCACATCTTAGGGTTGCGTCAGGGGCTGGACTGGGAACACAAACTAGCACTGGCAATTCTGCCGGACAGACGGGGGAGGGAGGTTTGGGAGGCAGGTTAGAGAGAAGCAGCACTGCTTCCGCTTTAGCACTGCTGACGGTTTTGTTACAGGGTGCCGGTATTGGCCCTGGGTAACAAAACCAGACCCCCACCCTTTCGGCCCATTGGTAAAACAGCCGGTGCCTGCTACAGCCAGTCTGGCCCTGGTTGCGTCACTTTTGCAACCCTGGTTGCGTCACTTTTTCACCCCACTGTGTAGTGCAAAAGCGATACAACCCTTTGATAAATATGGCCCTATTTTTCTAAGATCAGGGATTTCTTTGTTGAATGGCTGTACGTCATATCATCTTTTGATGTAAAATATTTTACATTTGCAAATAGCAGTTTATCTTCTGTAAGAAGTGACACTGGACATAATATGTTTTATTTAATATGTTAATGATGAATCTGAGACGTTTAAAAAGCTAAGACATGTAATTTGTTTTTTAAACCAAGTAAACTTTTTTAAAACACACTGTTACAGTGTAAACCTCTCTGCATCATATCGAATGCTACAACGCCAATCAAAATGCTTTATTTTAATTATTTCAGAGAAAGAGGAATGACCCAGCTGTAGGAAAATTGGCAGAAAAGTAAAAACATTTTAGAATGTGATTCTATTTGTAGAGGAGTGAAGTTATGGATTAAAAAAAATTATTTCACTGGGGGCGTGGCTAGCCGCCGATCATGGCGGACATGAATTGAGAGGGCTCTGGAGCCCGAGCGACATAATCCTGGCATAAATCAAGTCATTGCAAGCTGATTTCACTGTACCTGGTCAGCGGAGGGCGAAACACAGCCAGCGATTTCCCAAGTTCGGGCAAAACACGGAGGAAGCACCTGATTTGGAGTTGCGACCTGCGGAGTGGCAGCTGCCTCCAGAGACTCACCATCCCCGATTGGGCCCAGTGCTGCTGACTGATTTCCAGGGGCCACCCGACCACTGCTGCTGGAGGCTCTGTGATCGTGGGACTGACCCTGAGTGAGGCTGCTGTGGTGCTTGAAGTTCTGCACCCGGACTCGGAGGTGAGGCCTGAAGGGTTCCCGGCCGGCCGGGGCTGCGTCATGCTGCAGAGATAAACTCCGGGAGGGGCCTTATGGAGGCAGCGGGAGCGAGCGGACGGCCCTTAGCTGATGGGCACTGTTCGCATTCTGCCACTCCACGAGCGGCTGTGCCGTATACATCACTGGGGACTGGCTGATCCCGTTGAGGAGGCACGCCCGCATTCTCTTTGGAGGTAACCCGAGACTGCTTGGAGTTTGGCGCGCACTCGGGCGGTGGGCCTAGGTGCACATATCCGGCTGCCATGATGCCTGCACTGTTCTGACCTAGAGTATACCCAGGGAAGATGGAGGGAAGGCAGGGCAGCCCATATAGGGGGAAACACATTGTCGTCCTTAACCTCCTATCTTTATCGTAAACTGCCCAGGAGGCAACGCTGAATCCCCCCCGGTTCTGGAAGGGACCCCATCCCCGGGTGTGTGCTGCGTGGTGGTGCAGGGCGGACCCGCCGTGTGGAGCCTGGTGGTTCTGGAGGGGCCCTGATGACCGCAGGCTTTTGGGTGTTTATCGGGCGGTGGGCCTGGTTGAGAACACATCTGTGAAGTGGTCCCGCGAGCAGACTGACTCCAGCTTGCCATTTGCTCGGGGGCCCCCTGAGGAAACAGCGTGCAGGTGAGCACGCATGGCATATTGACCTTGGGCTGTCACCTTTCTATTGCTATCGTTCTACAGAGACAGTAAGCAGTGTCATATCGACTAAGAGGCGAGCTGTACAAAGCCATGGGCCGCTTAAAGGGAAAGCTGCAGGAGGCAGCCACCACAAACTCTCAGGACGGGGTGGGCAGGAATCCAGTGTGAGTATGCAGTCAGATACCACCAACTCACCTAATGACGCAGCAGGTGCCCCAGATACATTGGACTTTATCCTTAATGAGGTGCGTGAGTCCCGGAGGGCCATAGAACAACAAATAGGCACCCTCACCACAGGTTTTACTCTACTCAAGGCAGATCCTGCCAATTTAGAGGACACGGTGAAGGCACATTTCTCCGCCCTGGAAGAACTAGTACCACAGCATAAGGACAACACGAAACAAATCCGAGCCCTCCAAAAGCAAGTCACAGGACTATTAGAAAGGGTCGAAGATGCCGAAGGTAGAGCACGGCGGAATATCATTCATGTCATTGGTCTGCCAGAACAGAGTGAGGGGATGGAGGCGGCTACTTACAAGGAGCACTGGTTCCGCACGCACATGGCCCCAGAGGGTCTCTCTGATTTCTTTTGTATAGAACAGGCGCATCGTCTCCCAACACGAAAACCGAAGGTGGGAGGCACACCGAGACCCACGATAGTAAAAATCGTCAACTACAGAGACCGTGATCTGTTGCTTCAAAAAGCAAGAGAAAATAAGTAGGTTCAATTCAACAATTGTAGGATCTCATTGTATCCCGACTATACACTGATGGTTGAGCGCCAGAGGTCATCATATCAGGAGGTGAAGAGAAAGCTAAGCACTCTAAACATTAAATATGCATTGCTCTTCCCTGCGCGTTTGAAGATCATCTACAATCAGAAAACATATTTTTTCGAAAGTCCGGAAGACGTGGAGGAATGGTTGGAGGTCACGGACCCCACACAGCTGTCGGGTAAATCCCCGCCGCACTCGCCGCATGGTCCTGGGAGGACGGGATATCGACGCTCTCAGCGAACAATCGGACCTGTAGGTCCGTCAACATTTACGGGTCCGACAAAGAAACAGGTCCAAGCAAGCAAAGAGTTGGCACTGGCGTCTGCGAACACTTTCAGAGACAATTCCTCCCGCAGGAATTCAGGATCGTCAGACCATAGCACGTTCAGATCAGTTTCTGAGAACAGTCTAACACTCTTCCACTACGTGACCCCTCAAACGGCGGATGGAATAATGGGGCTGTAATGCTCAAGAGAGAACTGAAAAACTGGGCCCTGGTTGCGGATGAAGGTGCTCCAGTCCTCCACGACCCAGGACTCATATATCCTTTTTTTGTCTTTAATTGATCTGGTTGTAATTCAATTTCATGTAAAATGTATTATCAGTTGAATTCTGCTTGGGCTCAGGGGAGCTCTAGCATGTATGTTTATCCACATGATAATCGTGGCTGCCAGCCCCAACTTTGCGAAGGCTACGGGTTACTATGTGATGACGCACTGGTTCTTTTGTTTGGTCTGACCTGGTTTAGGTTATGGTCGTGAACTGGTATTTTGTTTAGTTATGGTGTTACAGGGCTCCAAAGCATTGCAATTGTTATGTCCTGTAAAACTACTGAATGCAGCACATGGAGGACAGGGGGCACATCAACTCAAAAATGCAGTCACTTGATAAATACAAATGTATTACTTGGAATGTCCGCGGATTGGAGTCTATTCACAAACGACACAGAGTGTACGCCCAGCTACTACGCAGGGGTGCAAATGTGGTCTTTCTCCAAGAATCACTTCTGATGGAGGCAGAGGCCATGAAAATGAGGAGGAAACGGAGGGGTCAGGTGGTCTCTACAAATTACTCTGCTTTTGCCAGGGGGGTGACAATTTGGATAAGGGGAGGAGTACCATTCATCATTCAGGAAAAAGGGTGGATACGCAGGGACGATAAATTTTCCTCCATGGCACGCTAGATAGTGCACCCCTTATCCTCGGGAGTATTTATGCTCTAAACTATGACCAACATATATACCTTACAGGCTTGAATTCGATCTTAGCAGGATGGGATACTTATTCGTAGAATATAGGGGGTGATTGCAATGCGGTCATGGACATCGAACTGGACAGATCGCACCCCCTTTAAGAGGCACAGGGGGGCAGGCAGAGGCACTATGTAATTGGGTGGAGGGTTGGTCTCTGATCGATACCTGGAGGCTTAGAAACCCCCACCATTGGGAATACTCCTTCTTCTCCCCGGTCCACCGCCTACAGACTAGGATAGACCGTATTCTATGATCTGACTCCATTGCAGGGCAGGTCACTGATACTACTCACTTAGATCCTCTCGGACCATAACCCCCTAGAAACGGTCTTTGGCTGGGGCAGAATACCTACCCCGGTCCCTACCCGGCGATTGTGGCCCCAGCTCTTAGAGGATACTGTATTCCACCACACGCTATCTACAACCCTACAAAATTACTTCATGGAAATCCGGAACACTGCCTCCAAGTTTTAGTTGAATGGGACGCAGTGAAGGCAGTCATACAGGGTACAGCTATTAGCTCCTATCAAAGGGAGGGACAGAAGGGCTGTTTAACAGGGTCCAGTGTACGTGCCCTGAAGACAGTAGACCAAACAAGGAGGGTACGCAGTTCCCCAAGTTAAAAGGGAAAGGGGCGGATGAACCAAAGTGAGTGGAAGGCACACAGGAGGGGAGTCCTCCTTGTTGGAACTAGAGTCCTCAAACACCCAGCAAGCTAGGTGTCATGCTTCATCATATGGGTTCCCTGGACATAGCGCATGGGTAGGTTGCCAGTGCTCGTTCTATTTAGAACAGGACAACCACCTTGAGGTGTTCTACGCCGGGGAGATGACAGCAGCAAGCACACCATTTTCTCTGGGTTTCAACAGACCTGGGTGGCACTACGTACTCGCACCTTGTAGTGGGAAGGTACCCGTCCTCCCACAGAACTTAGTGTAGATAGTCTTTAGATCGTGACGAAATGCACTGTATTGCTTCGAATACTCTTGCATGAAACATGTTGACCATAGATATAGAGTAGGGACTGGCTCCCCTGGACCCTGAAGCCAGAGAGCCACCACTCTGTTTTGTTTTTAGTAAGGTGGGTTACCACTCTATTAAAGTTTCTCTGTGGACCACCCAACCTTTTTTAACCACTAACGCACATCTACGCACATGCACTAAATTACCACCCCTCCCTCAGGGCCCTCACACCCACGGCACCATACGGTAGGAACAGAAGATCTCCGCTAAAGAGCCCCTTTATGGGTGCCCGTCGGGTATTACACCGCCGACCCGACGAGGAGCGAGCCCATATGATGAAGCATGACACCTAGCTTGCTGGGTGTGTGAGGACTCTAGTTCCAACAAGGAGGACTCCCCTCCTGTTTGCCTTCCACTCACTTTGGTTCATCCGCCCCTTTCCCTTTTAACCTGGGGAACTGCGTACCCCCCTTTTTTGGTCTACTGTACAGCTATTAGCGGCACAGTAGGAGCCAGACGGGAGACTCATAGAAAATTGAAGGATATTGAGGAGGCAATGTCAAAATTGGAGCAGGAAACTGCATGTGACCCCGCGAAGAAAGGCCAATTGCAGGAAACACGCATACAACATGCAGAACAGCTGGAAAATCTTAGACTGATAGACTATAGGTCATACACCCAAATGCGACATTCCGATGCGGACAAACCAGGAACCCTCCTAGCGAGACTTATACGGAACAACCCTCCCACCACAGTTGGTAGCTCTATTGCTCTACCCAGGGGAGGCACCGCAGAAACACAATATGACATTAACGCAGCATTCAGTACATATTACGAACACTTATACAGGGCACCATTACACATGGAACAATCCCACATTGACGATTTCCTTACGGGTCTACCGTACCCACAGCCACAGGGGGAATGAAGGAGACCCTGACGGGACCCATCACTAGGATGGAGATTAAGGCAGCAATAGGTGGGCTAGCACGCAATATGGCGCCGGGCCCAGATGGAATGCCCATAGAATTCTTCGCTACTTACTTCGATATACTGGTACCACAACTGGAGGAGATATACAACAAATCGCTTGAATTGTACTACTGCGCAGGCACTCCCAAACCAGGTAGGGACTTGAGGGATATGTCGGGCTATCCCCCCTTGTTGCACTGAAAATAAAATCCTAAGCAAGATCTTAGCCAACAGAATTCAGCCCTACCTTATTCAACTAATACATATAGATCAGTGCAGATTTATCCCTGCTAGGAGCACGTCCCTAAATATAAGAAGACTAAACCAGATCATGTCCAGCCCGATGGCAAGAGTCAGATCCGGGAAACACATTTCCAGAGAATATCACATCTACAAGAGCACACACCGGGGATGTCCCCTATCCCCAATGCTCTTTGTCTTGGCTTTGGAGCCTTTGCCCTCTGCCTACGGACGGAGGCTACTTATTGTGGAATACGGGTGGGCACATTGGTACACCTAGGGGTCGATTCCGATTCGGGATAAAAATCCGTGTTACGATTCGTATTCGTTCCCGTTTACGTACGAATTTAAAAATCCCGTCCTAATTGCATAGTACGATTCGAAAACCGCAAATCCGTACGAATATCAGCGAACCGTACGAACCACTTCCGAAAACCCGTACGAAAAGTCGTCGTATCGTCAACCTTACGATTTGTAAACATGCCGTACGAACTAACAAGTACGATCCGGACCCGGAACCAAGTACGCGATTTGTACGGGCAAACGTTGTCCCGCATGAAGCACGATTCGTACGGGAAACATCGCGTATGAGCGAGCCGCACCAACAAATACGAGGCGCACACCCCACGATCAAGCGTACACGTACCCCCCACCCCGATACACAAGCCTAACTGATAGACGCACGAACAAATACAAGGCGCACACCCCACGATCAAGCGTACACGTACCCCCCGACCCGATACACAAGCCTAACTGACAGACGCACTAACAAATACGAGGCGCACACCCCACGATCAAGCATACACGTACCCCCCCACCCGATACACAAGCCTAACTGCCAGACGCACAAACAAATACGAGGCGCACACCCCACGATCAAGCGTACACGTACCCCCGACCCCGATACACGAGCCTAACTGCCAGACGCACGAACAAATATGAGGCGCACACCCCACGATCAAGCGTACGCGTACCCCCCGGACCTGATACACGAGCCTAACTGACAGACGCACTAACAAATACGAGGCGCACACCCCACGATCAAGCGTACACGTACCCCCCCACCCGATACATGAGCCTAACTGCCAGACGCACAAACAAATACGAGGCGCACACCCCACGATCAAGCGTACACGTACCCCTCACCCCGATACACAAACCTAACTGCCAGACGCACTAACAAATATGAGGCGCACACCCCACGATCAAGCGTACACGTACCCCCGACCCCGATACACAAGCCTAACTGACAGACGCACGAACAAATACGAGGCGCACACCCCACGATCAAGCGTACACGTACCCCCCCACCCGATACACGAGCCTAACTGACAGACGCACGAACAAATACGAGTAGCACACCCCACGATCAAGCGTACACGTACCCCCCGACCTGATACACAAGCCTAACTGGCAGACGCACTAACAAATACGAGGCGCACACCCCACGATCAAGCGTACACGTACCCCCCGACAATACACGAGCCTAACTGACAGACGCACTAACAAATACGAGGCGCACAGCACAATAAAGAAGGCTACAGTCTACACAGCATATGAAAACAATGTCCCTGGAACATACAAACAAACAAACAGAGGGCCCAAGTCACAAACACCCTTTATGACACACCCATAAATTTTTTTTAAAAAGCCACACCCACAAATGGACCAATAAAAGGGCCCACACGTACAACCCATCATCCTTTGCAACATACCTATGCTTGCCAAGACACAACCATCACACCAACAACTGCAGCCACACACCTTCACACATACACCCTATCTCATTCACAAACACCACCCCCTTCACAATCAGACCCACACACCCTCATCCATACACACCATCACCCCCCCAATCACATACACCCCACACCATGACCACACCAAAGGGTCCAAAGTTCACTAACCCGGAGATGGAGATCCTTACAGATGAGGTCATCCAAGTCTATCCACAGCTGTTTGGTGCATTGGTCAGACAGACTAGCATAGCTGAGAAGACACGCTTGTGGGAGAGGATAGTCGAGAAGGTGAATGCTGTTGCACCCATCAGGCGCACCAGGGCGGTTTGCCAGAACAGGTGGTACGATCTGCGGAGGATGGTCAAACGCAAGATGGATGACGACTACGCCAACGCTCATCACACTGGAGGTGGACCTCCCCGCAGACCTGCACAATACCATCCCTGGGAGGAGAAAGTCATGGCCATGCTACCACCGGTGGGAGTCCATGGAATTGAAGGAGCCATTGAGCCTGGTGAGTATACAAACAACTCATGTAACATGGCTGGACTCCCAGCAGTGCGGGGTGGGGTTTTGGGGGGGTGTGGCCATGACTCCCAGCAGTGCCCACCAGTAGGGTGGTGTGGGGGGTGTGTTTTGTGTGGGGATGGGGGGTGGCCATGACTCCCAACAGTAGGGGGGCGTGGTGGGGTGTGGGGGTGGGGTGTGGCCATGACTCCCAGCAGTGCCCACCAGTAGGGGGGTGTGGGGAGTGTGGGGGGGCTGTGGCCATGACTCCCAGCAGTGCCCAACAGTAGGGGGGTGTGGGGGGGGCTGTGGCCATGACTCCCAGCAGTGCCCAACAGTAGGGGGTGTGGGGGGGCTGTGGCCAAGACTCCCAGCAGTGCCCAACAGTAGGGGGTGTGGGGGGTGTTGGGGGGTGTGGGGGGTGTGGCCATGACTCCCAGCAGTGCCCAACAGTAGGTGGGTGTGGGGGTGCGGTGTGGCCATGACTCCCAGCAGTGCCCACCAGTAGGGGGGTGTGGGGGGTGTGGGGGGGCTGTGGCCATGACTCCCAGCAGTGCCCAACAGTAGGGGTGTGTGGGGGGTGTGTGTGGGGTGTGTGGCCATGACTCCCAGCAGTGCCCAACAGTAGGGGGTGTGGGTGGGGGGGTGGAATCACAAGTCCATTGTGCCTCTCACACAGTGCTGTTGCCACAGCTTGGTGAAGCTGTGGATGCACTCAAGTAGCACTATGGACATGGGTATTGACAAGGTAATGCATCATTGAGAAGTGGAACGTCCTAAAGCCCTGTGCCAGAAGAGGGGGTACTGCTCCTGGGGGTTGGCAGTGGGTGTCTGTCTTGGCCCTGCAAACCCTCTCTAAAGTAGCATGATGAAATCAGCTAAATTCAAATCAGTCGCCATCATAAACAGGCAGCATTAAAACCCTGTGCATGCTTGCACCAGCACTAATTATTCAGACTGCATTGTGCAGATTGGGCCACACAGAGCACATCTTGAACTGTGTGGTGCTGGCCACACAAGTCACAGCAATGGCTGTGACTTGCATCAAAAGACAGTCCCCAAAATGTCAAGCAGCCCTGATCACATGTCAATCTCAGCCCACAACATACACATACACAAGTGAACACTTTCTAAAATACGAAGCAGGGGGAATATTGATAACGACTATGTATATTACATTTGGCTGTTGCATGATAGTTCATTAACACTGTTTCTCTCTCACACCCTCAGGGGAACGTGTGGAAACTACCCCCAACCAGGGGGGAGAAGGATCCCAGTCCCAGGCTCAGCACGGCAGTGACCCCACCCTAACTGAAGCCTCTCAACACACTGGGGATGACCCCAACCAACCAGGCCCCTCTGGATCCCAAACCCCTGCAGCAGCTGGAACAGATACATCTGTGCTAACCACCGCACCCATTCCCGCCACATCACAGCAGACAGCTCGGAGCCCTGCCCATGATACACAACAGAGCCTGTCTGACAATGAGGGATATCGTTCGCCGGGCACCCATGAGGTGGCAGACCACACCTCCACTGCCAGCACTCATGGGTCCCGTCGACATGATGCGCCCACAAGCGTTGGACCGGCTCGTGTGGGCAGGGGTGGTGGGAGTGGCGCTAGGCGGAGGCGAGCACTTGACCAGCCAGCTGCAGGGCCCGGTATGTCCGAACTCCAAGACATCATGGATGAATACCGGTGGGACACCAGGGAGTTCAGCCTGGTAGTGGAGGCCCTCAACAAAATGACAGAGCAGCAGGCCCAGCTACATGCCAGTCAAGAACGGCACCAGGGACGGATGGAGGCAAGACTGGATGAGCTTGTGACGGTGCATCGGGTAATCAACCAATCGCTCCGTCTGATTGCTGGCAACATGCAGCACCCTCCCTGTGTCACGAGGCCAGAAACATCTAGGCAAAGACCAACAACAGGCACAGGGAGGGAGGAGGAGGCGGAATTGTCAGACGGAGATTCCCATGCATCGCCAAGGCCTGCACGTGAGGGTCCCCCAAGGAAGGTTGGTCGCCCACGGTCAAGACGTTGAGAGGCATAGGGCCATGAACAACTCCTGGGTCACCTGTTCTGGCATCTTGCCTATGTGTGCAACAGCATCACCCTATTGACTTGAACACTCTCCCACATTGACTTGCTGGTCGCTATGTGCCCAATGATGCCAAGCACTGTGGCCTGGACTCTGTTGACCCATACTGTAAGGCATCACATCTCCCGCTGTGAACTTTGGATTCCCCCATTCTTGTACAGCACCTACTCACGTTACACGCACAAGAGTAAAAAATAAATCTCACTTGCACTAAAAGCATTGATGTATTTGTATGTACTCAGATTCTAATACATTTGCGAGGTGAAATGTCTTCAAATCCCACTGTCTCCTGCAAACTATTGCCATCTACACACATGGATTTTATTTAGGTAGTGGAAATACATAGGTCACAAGATAGCCTAAGTTACATACATGGATAGCAATGCTCACCCGTGATGGTTTCTAACTGCAGAAGATGGGGTTTGCTTGAAATACAGAAATGACAGACAGCCATACAAGAGTGTGTGAGGCGTCAAGAGCATGGCAAATATGCCAGGTGTCCACGGAGGGAGCACCAGGATCTGTCTAATGAAGAATGAGAAGTAGCAGCCACATGCTGTTGTACTGTGGATGTGAAGATTGATGGCCTGGCCGAGGGGGCCAATAGGGACTGTGGGCAATAGGGTGTTAGATATCCATATCATTTATTTAGCCTGGGTCTGTGGAGTACCGAATGTGTGTGGCTGATGAGTATGAAGGTGAAACTGCATTTGACTGTGGGACCATTGTAGATTTCTCAGGTGGATGGTCATGTGGCAGCAGCAGGGGACGTTGAGGATGAGGTGTGTGCATGCACCCTGCATTTCCACAAGTACTCCGTAAGTCACGTTCTTGTTCCTGTGTAGAGGTAGTTGCTGTAGTAGGGCTAGCTGGTGTTGTGGAGGGTAACCAGGCTGAACACCACCTTGCCAACAGACATCACCATAGACCTACCTGAAGGAAATGACAAATCCCGCTAACACAACACTGACAGAGTGGTAGGAGGAATTCCCATCATCCACATTAATAATCCCATAGTCACTACCAACAACAACGACACCCTCCACATTGCCTAAAACATGCATTTACTGATCCACACAAACAACACCCTCTGAGGAACACTCATCTACAGACCACCTGGAGTCCCAACACTATTCACCAACTCCATCGCTCACCTCATCAGTACGCATGCTCTCGCCTACACGGACTACATCCTCCTTGGGGAAATTTGCTATCACCGTAATTACAACAATGACGTAAACTCCACCGCCCTGATGGACAACCTTGTCAACCTTGGATTACAACAACAAGTGACAACCCACACCCACAACGCTAGACACACACAGGACCCCATCTTTGCAGAAACTCAAAACATCTCATCCAACAACAACACCTCACAACACTGGAAAGACCACAGAAGCCTACACTTCACCTACAGGAAAGCAAACACAATCCCCCTGCACACAGGCCATGCCACGCAGCTGCTGGTGCAAGTTCAACAAGGACTAACTGACAGCCACCCTTACCCTGGGCCCACAAGCCAACAACAAAACCCCCACACCGCTGCCATCTTCCTCAAACAGTGGAGCACCGACTGCGCATACACCTTCATCCCAATCAAGTCCTCCGCCACCTGACACAACAACCACATTGCCACATGCTTCAACAAAGATCCCCGGACGTCCAAATCCACCTCTTGTAAGCTGTAGAGGAGCACGCACTGCAAACAATCACCAAAAACATTCAACGTACACCTGAGTGCCCCCCGCATACACCACCAACACTTCATTACCAACAACAGGACACACATCAAGGACCGGCTATACACCAACGCACACAACAGCAAATAGCACATCAACATTGCCAAACAACTCTCTACAGACAAATATAGCGCATACAACATTCCTCCATCACAAGACCTGTGTGACTCAGTGGCCAACTTTGCTCACGGTAAGATCAACCACATCCATAAAAGAATCTACTCCTCCAGCCCCACATCCACTACGGAAACAACCCCCTGCGACAAACATCCACAAAATTGACATTATTGGCTGCTACAACGTCCGCACTCAAGACACCATCATGAGGAAGGAAAACATTCACTCTGGATCCCCATCTGACCCATGGCATATCCACTCTTCCTAACAAGGCAGAAAAGCAATCTCACCACTTCTCCATTAAAATATCCTACTTCTCCTTGAAGACGACAACCTTCACAGAGAGTATTGACAAAGGTGTGTTCACTGCCTTACTGAATAAACCTAAGGTGGACCACAAATACATCTTGAACATCCAGTACATCTCCCTGCTCCCCTTCCCAGAACAAGTCATGTTGAATATAATGAACAGACAGCTGACCCACAACCTCAAAGACATAAACATCATAGAACCAACACAGTCTGGATCCTACATCAAACAGAGCACTGACCCTGCCTTCATAGCCAACACCAACAACATCTGCATACTAATGGACAAAGGAGAAACAGACGCCCACATCCATCAGGACCTATCAGCAGACTACCACACGGTCGCACACGGCACCCTATCAGTACACATCCATGACATAGTAAGCAAGGCGAGTGCCCTGGTTGGCCCACATCCTTTCCCACCGGCACAACCTCGGGCATCTGCCTCCCACATTACTGTTAAAATACCACTGACACCATCCACAGCGTC
This sequence comes from Lissotriton helveticus, assembly GCF_964261635.1. Classification (NCBI taxonomy): domain Eukaryota; kingdom Metazoa; phylum Chordata; class Amphibia; order Caudata; family Salamandridae; genus Lissotriton; species Lissotriton helveticus. The sequence goes on along the minus strand of NC_136065.1, from coordinate 668,959,261 downwards.
ACACAGAGATCCTCCCACAGCCCAAATTACTTAATTATCCACATGGCAAAACTCACCCATGTGGCACAACAACCAAGCCTCAATATCATCTACTATGCCAATTACGCACATTTGATCATATCCCTCACCAAGGCCCCACACACTGGCAACATTTACCTCCACAGAGGAATCACGGCTGTAGTGGAATGGAGTAAGGACAGCAGGTTGATGCAGAATCATGAAATTTCTGAGGAACACATCCTCGGCCCACCCAGCTCAGCCTGTGACGACTCCTGGTGGGCAACTTCGCTAGGAACAGCACCATAAGCCACCAAACACGCACACTACCTGTGGGCCATCCTGGACCACTCACTCCCCATGACCAAGCAGGACTACCCCATCTCTGCTTTCTGCTCCAACATCCTCTGAATGGGCCTCAGGATCTTATAATGGATCAGCTGTAATATACAAAATATTGTCACCCTGCCCCTCTCCAACAGCTGACTTGAGTAAGTGAACGCCATCTACGCAGCTAAAACAACCACACTCCTGAGAGTGCTGCAACACATCTGTAACACATTGGCACGTCTGATCCTCATTTACCACAACCCGGACACATCACACAACACCCCAGAGTCCTGCACTGACTCTCTGTCAACAACAGAATAAGCTTCCAAATCCACATCCACGCACACAAATCTCTACACCACGCAGGACCAGCATACCACAACCACAAACTCAACTTCTACACACCCACCCGCAGCCTCTGCTCTAACAACCATGCTCTCGCCACTGTCCCTCATATCCCAAATGACACGGACAGTGACAGATCCATCTCCGACCTCGACTCCAAGACATGGTACACCCTCCCTAAAAGTCAACTACAGAACCAGGACCTGCTGCCCTTCACAATAATTCTCAAGGCCAGTGTGTTTAGATCAGTACCAGCACCCCCCAGCGCATTGAGACCGTCACGGGTAGGTAGTGCGTCAAACTAACTAATCAAATGATTGGAGATGGCTTACGCAAAATCTGTGTGTAGTGTAGGAGAGCTGTAGATTATAGTTATAATTATGCTGCTCAGGATGCTGGTGTGAAACAGGCTGTGCAGATGTTTGACAATGCAGAGTGTGTCCATGGTGTTGCATGTGACTCAGAGGGTGTAGGCCGTCAAGTCTGACCAATCATAATCATGGATTGGGTGTGTGATCCCTTTGTTTTTTGGAAATCAGTCTGTGATCTCCCGGCATGAGTGGTGTTCTCAGGTTGCGTACTACCACATTACAGCATTTGAGGCAATGTGTGGTGGTGTTGTGTCAACGAGGTGATACACCACAATGTGGTGCTGCTGGAAGTAGTGTGTGTGCAGTACGAGGCACATGACCTGGTTGTACGTACACGCACTGTTAAGTGTGTCTGCGTTGAGTTGTCAGTATGAGTTGCACACACAGCCTGAGAGCCTGTCATGTGTGTGTTTGTGGTAGCGTGTTACCAGGTGGATTACTGTCAGCTGTTCACTGTGTGGAGGTTGTCTGGGGCATGAGTCTGTTGTATCACATCTGCAATTAAATACTAAGAAGTCTAAGTGGATACCATTGGCAAAAGACGCACCCCATTCAGACACTGTTCAACCACAAAAAGGCCAAACCCAACTCTCAAGAAAATCATAACAACCAATGCCAGAGTTACATGGCCAATCTAAAATACTGCCTCAGAGGTGTACCTTTACAATTATCCATAGGGTCATGTGGTGTTTTACGTTTACACAACATTGACACCAAGGTCTGATACCACTCACTAAAGTAAAAATGAAGAGAGCTAAGAGAGAGTGCCTCACGGTAGCAACACCTGAGGGGGTTCCTGACAGATAATTGCCAGTTTACCCACTTTTCATCATCGGCCACTCTGTCTTCGTCTGAGTAAGGAACAAAGAGGCAAATACAAACACTGAATCACTAACTAAGAATAATATGGTGATAAAACATTCTACCACTATGTCCCCTCATGTTAATTATGGTGAAATTCATTTGTGTAGCTGCACCTGGTACCCCTATGAGAGCCAAGGACAATCGACCACCACTATTGAAAAGGGGAGGGACTTGCTAGCTAAACAACTTCCTACTGATGTGGTCACATGTGTCATCAAATGAGCTGAGTGTCTAGCAGTGTGCATGTTGCAGGTGCTGATGGACCGGCCTTTGTCATGGCGGTTGTGCAACAGTGGCACAGACAAGATGCTGCATGCTCCAATGATGGATTGATGGAGGTATGGATGAGTATCTCATAGGTGTGTGTGGCTTGATTGGGGCATGGGGTGCAGCGTTGTGACTTTGGATGCTGCAGCCAGGAGGAGTGAACACATGAGGGCAGAGGGGGAAATTGAACATGCTAAACAGCCACACAACCCAAGGATTCTTGCTAGGCAAAAATTGACATGTGTATGTGAGCCTGGAGTGGCTGGTTACTCATGGGTCAGCCACAGAAAATGTGTGAACATTGAATACACATCACGGCCACACGACCAGTCAGCATAATGCCAATCAGGGCACACGACACACTGCGTCAGCAGCAGTAGCCTGCACGTTGTGTGTATCAAGCAACAGAACACATACTCAACCATGTACATCATGCCCAATATGGTCCTTTAGCCATTAAGAACTGCATGCTTGTTGTGAGTGTACACATATACACATATGATGACTCACTGTAAAGAATGACATATAGATTGCATGCAGACTGGAAAGATACTGGCGGTGACAGCAATGAGGCACAATGTACATTGTGAAACACAGTTACTACCCAATAGTATGAACTTACTTGCCAGGACATGCTGCATCAGCCAATTTACATGTCCAGTGGAATTGCTCAGACGACTATAATACTCATGCAATGATGTTACCTGTAATACTGGTGATACTCTCTCCACACAACTTCCAGGGACTGTCTGTAACTGTGACCATCAGAGTAGTGTGATGCTGGAAGGTTTCCATTTCCCAATATTCCCTTGGTCTGACTACTAATGACAGACACATTAGGGCGATCAGGCGAGGGAAGGTGAGGATGGGAACTGCAGGGAGGGAGATCTGGAAAAGTTCAAAACATGCATGAGGATTCCATATTTTTAGTTACAGATTCTCAGAGTATCTTGACATCTACACTGTACCACTCACACCTGTGTAGTGCAACCACTGCCACTGTCTCTTATTAGTGATGATCACAGATCTTGCAATGAGCCAAGATCAGATCCTTCTACAGGGACACATGAGAGTTGTTAGGGCTTCTCACCAAAATGTAGCATGTATGATGCTCACTAGGCTGCTACAATGGAATTAGTTCTATGCAGTCACAAACAACGTCACAGTGTAAGATTGATGATCAGGAATTGTAACGCATAGCAGTGCAAATGACACATAGCCAACTATACGTACTCAGCCCTGTGAATAAGTGAGGGTCATGACGGGTAAGTTGACATCACCCGCAAGAGCGGTAAGCAGCTCCTCAAATGAGAAAGGAAATAACCAAAAGAACATTAAGCCCCATAGGGCCCACTCATTACCTCTTGCAACTGTGCCTTACTAGGCTAGACAGGAAAAGCATGTGTAAACAAAATCAACTGTGAGTACATAGGCACAATGCTAATAGATACAACCCTACCGTGACCACGATATGCTGCATGCCAGATGAGATTTCAGACATTTACCTCAATGGACTGTTGCCACGTAAGTGTGAACATTAGCTCCAGGCCAACGTGGTGATGTAATCAGCGCAACATCCCTGCCATCATGGGAAAGGAAAGTTAACATCAACTTACTGAGAAGGGTAGCGTAGCAGTGTTGTCCCCCGGCACTGAGGTAACGATGTGAGAGTGACATGACATACTGCCACAAGGGGCAATGCATCCATGCAAACAGACTCACAGGCCAATTGACAGAAAATTTGGGACATACACTGGCCCACACAGCCACAACATGGTTCACAGGAAAACAAACTGTACTGGCCAACAAGGTTGAGTGGATGATTTGTACACATCCTGCTGCACACAGTGAGGCAGCAATTCTCCACAGTGCATGTGTTTGTGATGTCACACACAATGGCAAGCCGTGGCATCCGCAATGTGTCAGGGTCAATGTTAACACACATTGATGCATTCACCAAATTATTAACTCAACTACAGATGACTGTCAGGTTAGGTGACTGTCTTGTCATGGGAGTGGCGCTACATGCAATTTGATATATGGCAATGGGACATCTATGTCTGGCCCTACAACATGCGCAGGAACAGTTTCTACCCAAAAACAAACCATTAGAACAATGAACTGCCCGATTGGAATCCTTACCCAAAAAGAGATTTCAACATGTCTGTGCAGGCTACGCAGATTCACCCAACGTTGCTATCATCAAGAGGAATTGCAGGAGGACCAAGATGACACAAACGGACAACAGCCCGGGCAACCTGGAAAGGACAGGCACACAAGTGGTCACGTACTGTATAGATTCATTTAGACATGGTCACGTACAATACACTGACAACATAGTACACTTGTACATATGAACTGCAATCATTGTGCTCATGTGTGTGGCATTACATCTTTACTTGTGTGAAACAGTGGAGGAGTGTGGCTCACTGATTAGAGCGGCAGACCCTGATGTAGAGGTCTGGCCTGGGACCAGTGTTCAATTCCAGTCGCGGCAGGGTCTTGAGCTCAAATGTCCGCGGACCCGATAATTCTCGGCACGGTGCCTACTCTAATCATGGGGTCCCACGCTGCAACTCTGGGCAATAGCTTGCTTAGTCTCCACACCGGCCCTAATCGCTAAGGATGCCTGGCTTCACCAGGGGGTGCCCAGGAGTTGGGCGCCTCACAGGAACTGGCTGGGATGGGTTCCTCAGCGGTTTATTCAGCACGGGGACACACTGGTAAGTGTAACCATGCGCTTTATAAGCTTCAGAATTACAATTATAATTACACAGCACCACCAACATCAAAGTGATATTGTGTACAGTCTGCTGGACACACATCATGCTACACATGTCACTCTACGGTGGAAGATTGCACACTATCATACAGGTACTCACTGTTATGAGAAGAAGTTGCGTATGAGTTGACTCCGGATATCATCGTCCGCCTCCTCATTGCTAGCATCCTGGCCATGGCCTTCGTCCTCAACGGGCGGATGGTCCTCTTCATCAGGATCCAGGATGCCCTTTGTAATTGAATTTTCCCCCAATACTAGTTTTGCAGGTATTCTTGTTTATCGCCCCCCTGGACCCATCGGACAATTTCAAACATCCCTTCCGTCGGTGGCTGCTGAACTGGTCACCTCTCCCTCAAACTTTACATTATTAGGAGACTTTAATGTCCATTTAGACAAAATGTCAGATACCATGGCTACAGAGTTGATGTCGAGCTTAGCTGCTATTCAACTAGAGCAATTTGTCCTTTCTCCAACGCATGTTAAGGGCCATCTTCTAGATCCGATCTTCAGCAATTGCGAACATCTTAGAGTGGGCACTTTAAGTTGCCTACCGTGGACGGATCACTTTTTGATTCCCTTTACTTGGACCACATATAAATCTTTATCTTCCACTTTTGCGTCCCGTAAAATTCGCAACTGGTCCAAACTCCATGTGGATAATTGGACGAATGCCCTCAGTACCACCAGACCATCATTCTCTCATGATCCATCTGTGAATAATGACGAATACAATAACTGGATCACTACCTCGTTAGACTTGATTCTTCCTCTTCACCTATCCGGGTCGAAGAGACAGAATAGATCCTCACCGTGGTATACAGAAGAACTTAGGGAAAAAAACGTATTTGTAAAAGATTGGAGAGGAAATGGCGTATGACCTATGACTCCGCCGACAAGGCTATTTATAGGGAAGCCATTAGGACCTATAAATCCGCCATAAAAACTAAACAAGCGGCTCACTACAATGAGCAGATAACAGCGGCCAAATCCAAGCCCAAAGAAATATATCAAATAGGGAAATCTCTGATAAAGCCCCCTCTGCATGTGGCAGACAATTGCAACTCACTTTCTAAGTGTAATGAGTTGGTTGACTTCTTTTTTCATAAAGTGAATACAATATATCTTTCCTTTCCGGACCCAGCTAATGAACTACCCACCAAAACCCCTGACTTGCTCTGGGACACAGAAACCCCTCCGCTAATTAAACTAGACCATCTCCCTTTGTTGGACCTGGAAACACTAGAGTCTTTAGCAAATCAAATAACATCCGTCTCTCTGTGCGATCCTGCTCCCCCAGGCCCGCTGGTCTTGGCCAGCAAAGCCATCCTTCCAACACTTATGGAGTTGCTGGACTCCTCCATCCTGAGTGGGATGGTACCTGTGGCATGGAAGCATGCCATGGTACGGGCCCTGTTGAAAAAACCTGCTCTTGATCCGGCTAACCCCAGCGACTATCGCCCGATCTCCTTGCTTCCATGGGCAACCAAGATCCTCGAGAAGCACATTAATACCATCTTGACGCAGTTTCTCGAGGATAACCATCTTCTTGATGTTTCCCAGACGGGCTTTCGCCCCAAACATGGGACGGAGACAGCCCTGCTGGCGGTGACAGAGGAGGCGAGGCGAATCTTGGATCGAGGAGGATCAGTGGCAGTGATCCTCCTCGATCTGAGTGCCGCTTTTGATACGGTCAATCACAAAATTCTTGTGAACCGTCTCGCCGACCTGGGTGTGTCCGGAGAAGCTCTGGTTTGGTTCAAATCTTTTTTAACTGACAGAACCTTCCAGGTCTTCGATGGCACATCCGTCTTGTCAAGCAGGCCTCTGGGGTGTGGAGTACCTCAGGGTTCTTCACTGAGCCCTACGCTCTTCAATGCATATATGAGACCACTAGCTGGGATTGTTCGTCCGCATGGTATTAACATCATTTCCTATGCGGATGACACCCAGCTAGTGGTTTCTCTAGTGCAGAAGAGTGGTCTCCAATCACTGCCCAACTTGGCAGTATGCTTGGAAGAGGTTAAGAGCTGGATGGTGAGGTCCTGTTTGAAGCTCAATGACGATAAGGCAGAGCTCATGCTTTTGGGCTCGGCTGCCCCTCCACCTTACAGCTGCTGTGGCCTACGAGCATGGGTGTAGCCCCTGCCCCCAGAGAGAACATCAAAAGTCTGGGGGTATGGCTAGATAAGTCATTGACCTTCAACACACAGGCTACCAAGGTGGCGGCCACCTGCTTTGGCCTCCTTAGGGTGATAAAAAAAATCCTTCCCCTCCTTCCGTTTGAGGCAAAGCAGATAGTCATACAGGGCCTCGTCCAATCTCGCCTGGACTTCAACAATGCCCTATACCTTGGGGTGCCAGAGTACAGCCTGCAAAAACTTCAACGCACCCAAAACTGCGCTGCCCGTGCACTACTTGGAGTTCCGCGCAGAACCTCAATAAAGGCCGGGTTAAGAGCGCTGCACTGGCTGCCCATCAGGGAAAGGGTGAAATTCAAATCTCTGTGTATTGCCCACCAAGCCTTCTGGAAATTGGGTCCAGAAATTAATCACTCTTTGATCTCCCCGTATCTGCCCAATAAAGAGCTTCGCTCATCATCTGCTTTTTTGGCCAAGAGCCCTAGAATTCAGAGAGCCAGAGCTGGAGGCCGTTCCTTCTCGTATAACGTATCAAAGCTGTGGAACACTCTTCCTCTGCATCTGAGATCTAATGCCAATCTGTCCAGTTTCCGGAAACAGCTTAAAACTTTTCTGTTTTAGCACTTAGATCCTTCCTCTTTGTTTTCAAGGCACTTTTTAGTTGTAGCGCCTGGACGCCTCAGGGCAGCTGTAGCGCTTAATAAATCCCCTTTTCATTTCATTTCATGAGTGGCACCTCCCCCTCCACTGCCATGTTGTGCAGCATGCAGCACACGGTGAAGATGTCACACACCTTGAGCGTGGAGTATGGTAGTGATCCGCCTGTCTTGTCGAGACACCTGAACCGGCTCTTCAGGAGTCCAAAGGTCCGCTCAATCACACGCCGTGTCTGGCCATGTGCATTATTGTAACGCTGGTCTGCGGCAGTTCGGGGGTTGCGCAGTGGGGTCATGAGCCACGGCATGTTTGGATATCCGGCATCTCCTACAACAATACATCATGTCAATGAGTGTGAAATGAGTAGCCATGAGAGAGATGATTGACATTGAGACATACATGAGTAACAGTGTATACCCACCAACTAGACATGCCCGATGGTTGCACAGCTGAAGCATCATCTGTGGTACCCTGCTCCGCCTCATGATGAAAGCATCGTGGCATGATCCTGGAAAACGTGCACAAACATGGGAAATCATCATGTTTGCAAGACACACCACCAGGGCATTTATGGAGTGGTAATGTTTCCGGTTGCTGCTCCTGAGCCTGTGGTGGCACCAGTCCAACATGTGTCCCATCAATGGACCCAATTACATGTGGCATGCGTCCCAGGGCATAGAATGCACCCTTGACATTGTTAAACTCTTGTGGAGTTGGGAACTTAATGAAATCATCTATGTGCTGCAACATAGCAGCTAAGACATCACGGAGGACACGACTAAACATGGTTTTGGACATCCCCCCCACATCACCAATGGTGAATTGGAACGTACCTGTGGCAAAGAAATGTAGGGCAGCCATCACCTTTACCTTGGGTGTCAGCGCAGTTGGATACCTGTGTCGCGGTTGTAGATGTGGTTCCAGCCTGTTCGTCAAATTCTCAATTAACTCCTGAGGGAACCTGTAGCGGCGGATGCAATCACGTTCCCTCATGGCATCCAAGTCAGGCAACGGCCTTGGCTGAGGGGGTGCCCTGCACGACATGTGTGGGGAAAAAAGTGTACCACAATCAGCCAATAAATTTAACAATGTACATATCACAATCACCACTGATTACACACATGAAATCACTTATGAACCTGCCATGGGCTATACATCATGGACAGTTAAGCAAGCTACTTGGCTCTCTTGACACATAACTGATTGCCCTGTTGTCTCCACAGCCCATCACTCATCAACAATGCCATTAGTTCACATGCCCTCTGCTATTTGACTGTGTGCCACACCGGGGGCCTGATAATGTAGGTCAGCCATGTGAATACATACATGGACATCCTCATGATGAACTCACACCCACATCCCTGCCATGTGTTTTCCTGTTGTCACTATAGTAATGGTGCCATGCGTGAGCCTGTGGAAGGCACTGTACACATGCATTGACTGGAGCATGTGATACGCACACTACCCCACTGGTGCGTGCGGGTGTACGGGTCGTCCGACCAATGCATTGTGCCTATACGCGTGTGTAGCGTACCCCATTGGTGCGTGCGGGTGTACGGGTCGTCCCACCAATGCACTGTGCCTATACGCGTGTGCAGCATACCCCACTGGTGCGTGCGGGTGTATGAGTCGTCCCACCAATGCATTGTACCTATACGCGTGTGTAGCGTACCACACTGGTACGTGCGGGTGTACAGGTCGTCCCACCAATGCATTGTGCATATACACGTGTGTAGCGTACCACACTGGTGCGTGCAGGTGTACGGGTCGTCCCACCAATGCATTGTACCTATATGCGATACAAGTGAGGAGCGTACCCCACTGGTGCGTGCGGGTGTAAGGGTTGTCCCACCAATGCATTGTGCCTATACGCGTGTGTAGCGTACCCCACTGGTGCGTGCGGGTGTACGGGTCATCCCACCAATGTATTGTGCATATACGCGTGTGTAGCGTACCACACTGGTACGTGCGGTTGTACGGGTCGTCCCACCAATGCATTGTGCATGTACGCGTGTGTAGCGTACCACACTGGTGCGTGCGGGTGTACGGGTCGGCCCACCAATGCATTGTGCCTATACGCGTGTGTAGCGTACCCCACTGGTGCGTGCGGGTGTACGGGTCATCCCACCAATGCATTGTGCATATACGCGTGTGTAGCATACCACACTGGTGCGTGCGGGTGTACGGGTCGTCCCACCAATGCATTGTACCTATACGCGATACAAGTGAGGAGCGTACCCCACTGGTGCGTGCGGGTGTATGGGTCGTCCCACCAATGCATTGTGCCTAAACGCGTGTGTAGCGTACCCCACTGGTGCGTGCGGGTGTACGGGTCGTCCCACCAATGCATTGTGCATATACGCGTGTGTAGCATACCACACTGGTGCGTGCGGGTGTACGGGTCGTCCCACCAATGCATTGTGCTTATATGCGTGTGTAGCGTGCCACACTGGTGCGTGCGGGTGTACGGGTTGTCCCACCAATGCATTATACCTATATGCGATACAAGTGAGGAGCGTACCCCACTGGTGGGTGCGCGTGTACGGGTCATCCCACCAATGCATTGTGCCAATACGCGTGTGTAGCGTACCCCACTGGTGTGTGCGGGTGTACGGGTCGTCCCACCAATGCATTGTGCATATACGCGTGTGTAGCGTACCACACTGGTGCGTGCGGGTGTACGGCGTCGTCCCACCAATGCATTGTACCTATACGCGATACAAGTGAGGAGCGTACCCCACTGGTGCGTGCGGGTGTACGGGTCGTATCACTATCGAAACATGACGTTTGCAATGATTCACGCACCGTACTTGTGTGTGGATGCCTGAAAATACATAGGGAACACCCAGGGGACGAGTTGGATGCACTGAATGCAGGCTGGTTGTCATGGAAACTGATATTTGAATGTGCTACAGGTGTCCTGCAAAATTCAGTTGGCCAAAAGTATACAATGTTGCTATGTTTGTTGTGTAGCTGGAGCTAAAATTTCAAACCATGCAAATGTGTGTCAGGGCCTTATGTGTAATGGGATTGGATGAAACATAGGATGCAAAGTGATGTGCCCTATCACACTGTCTTCCTGAGAATGACAGCCCCTCAGCAGCAGAGATTTAAGGCTGCATGTGGCTATGAGAGGGCACTTGCCTGCACAAGAATTGAGTGGACAACACTGCTGCTGTCTCTGCATTCCCTCGACCCTGATTTTGCTGGACATGGAGAGGGCACCTGCATTCAGTGAGGGGGAGAACCAGGCACTGCTGGATGCCCTCCTACCCAACTACAGCAAGCTGTATGGGAAACCAGGGGATCAGATGAGTGCTTAATGTGTGAGTGTGACTACAGCCATTGTGTATTTATGGGACAGAGAGAGATGCAATGTACTTCAGAGTGAGTGCCTGGTGTGTACATTAAAATATCTACCATGCAGTGAATGATGTATGTAAATCTTGTGTACTGCTTACCGCCATAGTGCTAAGTACATTCACTTGAGAGTGTGTGGTCTGCATAGAGTTCCTAGGTGTCGTGGGATATGTGCCAGCATGTCACGTGATGGACACCACCATGAAAAAGCATAGCTTGTTCAGTGTTAGCCATACTCAGTGAGTGTTTAGAAAGCCCTAGGGCATCATTTGGCTTTCACAGGCATGTAGTGCATTGGTGTTTGCTCACAGGCCACATTCACATGAACATTGATACTAGTCCTGTCTGCATCCTCTGCCCTGTTGTTATTATCAATGTGGGGCAAGTGTGGGTATTTTGGACATGGAGCAGGTATACTGATGTACTTTCACTTTTTATTCATGACAGGTATCTGCCTATGAGAAGGGTGAAATCTGGCTGGACATCGCCAGCGCTGTCAGGAGTGAGGGGGGGCCTCGCAGGAAGCTGAGTAACATCAGGAAGAGGTGGCAGGACATCCGGTGCTGGAGCCGCCGCATCGCCAGGGTACAGCTCAAGCTGGAGGCTCCAACCCGGCTTCTCGGCAGCCGCCACTTCACCCCCCACAGAAGTGGTGTTCCCAGACCTCCATAAGCAGTTGCAGGAGGGACAGCAGCAAGAAGGGGGTAGGTACATGTCTGTTTGTTGTCATGTGTGTCACATGCTACCTACAGTGCTCCGAGGCATGCTAACACTCCCACAGTTGGAGTGGTGTGGTCATACAGGCACTTTATGCATTGGCATTAGAATGGCCCAGTTTCAGCAGATGCTTGTTTACATGCCTTGCCCTACTCCACATTTGAGCAGAGAATAGCCTATTGATAGTTTTTGACATGTACTCCTATGGTGCAATGTCTTAGTATGCATATTCCTTTGCACATCATCATGTTGGAGGGGGGTCTTGGGCACCTGATGTTACCTTACATGTAGCACCACATGTGCACTGTGTCTGGCCTTCTTCATATTTTTGCACTGATCTTGAGTCTCAACATGTGTTCATTGCACGATTCTGCCTCAGTGGCCTTTGTCCATGGTACACTTTCTAATTGTCATGTGTTAGCTACAGGTGCACACTGTACATGTGCACTAATTTGTGCTTGTGCATACTCACACTGGGCAGTGCGTGTGTGCATATTTTCAAAGTATGTGGCATGTTCTTTGTAAATGATATTGATGGTGAGCCACACAATTTGAGTTTGGGTGTAGACAGCTGTGATGGCAGTGTGAGGTGATGGGACAATAGTTTCAGGTCCCAGGATGGCATCACATAGCACTTTGTGCTGGACTTTTCCCATGTGGCACAGGGTGAAAGCAAAACAGACATGACCAGGTCTTGATTTGGGTGGCAGGGTGGGCTAATTAACTGTGATTCATCATCAGCTATTCTGTTGTCAGGCAGTGGCTCATGATTGTGTCTCTCTATCAAGATTTTGCCCTGCCTGTTACTTGTATCCTACTATAAATTTTGCGTTGTGTCTCTTACAATTGCCCAGGACTAGACTTAGCATTGTGCATAGTTCCATGGCATGTGACTCATGATGCATGCCAAGTTTAGAAATGTGCCCTAATGATTTGTATGTGGTATGTCTGATGTGTACAGGTGACTGATATGTTTTTCTTCTTCTCCTTGCCAACAGCATCATCATCACAATCTGGAGGAGACACAGGCGCGGACCAGGCAGAGGGACCCAGCGACAGTGCCACCTGCTTTGAGGAGTCAGAGGGAGGCAGTGGCACGGAGGGTGAGGAGAGTCAGACGGCCGTCCATCATGTGCACGACAGCTCCTACCATGCGGACGGCTCAGAATCAGACTCTCCGGAGGATGGGGAATATGCAGCAATGCCATCTTCAACATCTTTGGCTGTCCCCTCCTCCTCCACTACCATCTCTACCCTCCCAGTTGTTAGGGTTCCTAAGGTCCGTGCTAGCCCCCGTGTCTCCTTTGTTCCCGGCACCGCAGCCCCTGCCCCTGTCTCCCCTGCTGCCCTCAGTGCTGAGTCTGTGGACCTACTCCGGCAGATTCAAGTAGGTCAGACATCCATGTTGACTGTCCTCCATGAACATACCCGAATAATGACCCAGTTGTTGTCGTTCATGGAGGGCATGTCATCTGCCATGTCTGATCTACGTCGGAGTGTGGCTACCATAGAGTCATCACTGACGGCAGCACTGTCCACCCAGCAGCATCTCCCCCTCCCCTCATTCAGACCCATCCACCTCCGCCTCTCCCATACCTACCCAACCTACACGCAGACGCTACAGATCAGGCACAACAACAGACACACCCAGCACACCCACACGCCAGAAGAAGCGCAAATCGCCACGCACCCAATCTCAAGGGGATGTAGGCACACCCACAGGGAGAGGGGACACACGTCACACACGTATCCTCAAACCCACGAGAACAGACTCACAGCCCTCTACCTCCACCCCCAATGAGTCCCCGGGTTCAGGTGGTAGTTTATGTGAACTGGCTGCAGTGTGCAGCCAAGTCTATGTAGACACATTCGGCGAGGCACCGGCCAGTGTGGAGGGATCCACACCACCTGCACCCACTACACCTGTCCTTCCCTCTCCTGTCCCTGCAGTGCCGGAGGATTCCACAGATTATGCCCCCACTGTTTCCACAGACATTTGAACTGTATGTGCAGGCAAGTGTGGGTGTGACGACATCCAGGATGCCACAGCCTTGTTAGAACTTTATTTGGACTGGCCATTGGCCGTCTATGAGCATGGACTCATTTTTACTTTTTCAGTTTGGATGCAGCTGAATAAAGCGATTTTTTTTTTGGTTCAGTACTTTTGGCTTTCTGATATTGGCTTTGACTGCTGTGTGCCTTGGAGCTGGTGTGATGTTCACATTTGGGTATTGTAACATGTGTCTATTTCCTGATGGTAATGAGGTCAAGCATGGTATGTTTCTGCTTTCACTGGTGAGCCCTGCTGGGGGTCTTAGCCACACACACTGTAATGCTGGTGGGCACTACTGGGGGTCTTAGCCACACACACCCTATGCTGGTGGACACTGCTGGGCACTGCTGGGAGTCTTGGCCACACACACTGTAATGCTGGGCACTGCTGGGCACTGCTGGGGGTCTTAGCCACACACACTGTAATGCTGGTGGGCACTGCTGGGGGTTTTAACCACACACACCCTATGCTGGTGGTCACTGCTGGGCACTGCTGGGGGTCTTAGCCACACACACCCTATGCTGGTGGTCACTGCTGGGCACTGCTGGGAGTCTTGGCCACACACATTCTAATGCTGGGCACAGCTGGGCATTGCTGGGGGTCTTGGTCACACACACTGTAATGCTGGGCACAGCTGGGTATTGCTGGGGGTCTTAGCCACACACACTGTAATGCTGGTGGGCACTGCTGGGGGTCTTAGCCACACACACCCTATGCTGGTGGGCACAGCTGGGCATTGCTGGGGGTCTTAGCCACACACACCCTATGCTGGTGGTCACTTCTGGGCACTACTGGGGGTCTTAGCCACACACACCTTATGCTGGTGGTCACTGCTGGGCACTGCTGGGAGTCTTGGCCACACACACTGTAATCCTGGGCACAGCTGGGCATTGCTGGGGGTCTTGGCCACACACACTGTAATGTTGGGCACAGCTGGGCATTGCTGGGGGTCTTAGCCACACACACTGTAATGCTGGTGGGCACTGCTGGGGGTCTTAGCCACACACACCCTATGCTGGTGGTCACTGCTGGGCACTGCTGGGAGTCTTGGCCACACACACTGTAATGCAGGGCACAGCTGGGCATTGCTGGGGGTCTTAGCCACACACACTGTAATGCTGGTGGGCACTGCTTGGGTTTTTAGCCACACACACCCTACGCTGGTGGTCACTGCTGGGCACTGCTGGGGGTCTTAGCCACACACAACTTATGCTGGTGGTCACTGCTGGGCACTGCTGGGAGTGTTGGCCACTCACACTGTAATGCTGGGCACAGCTGGGCATTGCTGGGGGTCTTGGCCACACACACTGTAATGCTGGGCACAGCTGGGCATTGCTGGGGGTCTTAGCCACACACACTGTAATGCTGGTGGGCACTGCTGGGGGTCTTAGCCACACACACCCTATGCTGGTGGGCACTGCTGGGGTTCTTAGCCACACACACTGTAATGCTGGTGGGCACTGCTGGGGGTCTTAGCCACACACACCCTATGCTGGTGGTCTCTGCTGGGCACTGCTGGGGGTCTTAGCCACACACACCCTATGCTGGTGGTCATTGCTGGGCACTGCTGGGAGTCTTGGCCACACACACTGTAATGCTGGGCACAGCTGGGCATTGCTGGGGGTCTTGGCCACACACACTGTAATGCTGGGCACAGCTGGGCATTGCTGGGGGTCTTAGCCACACACACTGTAATGCTGGTGGGCACAGCTGGGCATTGCTGGGGGTCTTAGCCACACACATCCTATGCTGGTGGGCACTGCTGAGCACTGCTGGGGTTCTTAGCCACACACACTGTAATGCTGGTGGGCACTGCTGGGGGTCTTAGCCACATACACCCTATGCTGGTGGGCACAGCTTGGCATTCCTGGGGGTCTTAGCCACACACACCCTATGCTGGTGGGCACTGCTGGGCACTGCTGGGGGTCTTAGCCACACACACTGTAATGCTGGGCACTGCTGGGGGTCTTAGCCACACACACTGTAATGCTGGTGGGCACTGCTGGGGGTCTTGGCCACACACACCCTATGCTGGTGGGCACTGCTGGGCACTGCTGGGGGTCTTAGCCACACACACTGTAATGCTGGGCACTGCTGGGCACTGCTGGGGGTAGTCTGCACCCACCCCCTCTACTGTTGGGCACTGCTGGAGTTCTTTTCCAACCACACCTCAGATGTGACGCACCGTACCCCGGCCTTTTTGAGGTGTGTGCGGTGCGTATCACAATTGCAATGGTGATATGCGCTAGCGTGTAACGCACCATACCCCGTGATTTGTGACGTGTGTGCGGCACGTATCACAATTGCAATGGTGAGATGTGCTAGCGTGTAACGCACCGTACCCCGTGATTTGTGACGTGTGTGCGGCACGTATCACAATTGCAATGGTGATATGCGCTAGCGTGTAACGCACCGTACCCCGTGATTTGTGACGTGTGTGCGGCACGTATCACAATTGCAATGGTGATATGCGCTAGCGTTTGACGCACCGTACCCCGAGATTCGCGACGTGTGTGCGGCACGTATCACTATTGCAATGGTGATGTGCGCTAGCGTGTGACACACCGTACCCCGAGATTTGTGACGTGTGTGCGGCGCGTATTCCTATTGGGATGGTGATGAGCGCTGGCGTGTGGCGCACCATACAGGTATACTTCCGTTGTTGCGGTGGGGTGTACTCACCGTCTGCGCCGTCGTCGGTTTCTATGTACGAGGTCGTAGGCGTACAGGGCTCGTATGACATGGTCGATGGGGTTCATGTCGTGTATGTCACGTACCGGGGTGCAGTTCGTGGCGGACTCTGGATTTACGGCAGTTTACAGCTCTCATAGGAAAAGGGCCGTACGGAGTGTCGTCAACACGGATCGTACTTCCTGGTTCGTAAATGGCTGACGATTTATGTACGGACGTGGCGTACAGCGTCGGACGGAGTGAATCCGTAAGTAGTTTGTATTTGTACGGTGTTTTGTACGAGTCATACGGAGTGGCGCTTTGGGTTAGGATCGTACTTGCTAGTTCGTACGGGGACGTGGTTTGTGTACGATTCGTACAGGAAAAACGCTCCGTACAGCTAATCGGAGCGCTTTTTACCGGATCGGAATCGACCCCCTGGTGTCTGCATATGCCGATGAGTTAATCATATATGGCACGGACATACTGGAGGGACAGGGTCCGATTCCTCGTATTTTCGCTGATTTTGAACAGATCTCGGGCCTATCTATTAATGACTCCAAACCTAGTGCCTTTTCCTGTCATGAAAAAACACTCCTGGATAGTATTGCTTTTGGGGAGCTCACAATTCCAACTGCTCCGCACACTTTTAAATATTTGGGCATTAACGTTTATCGGTCATAGGCGGATATGCTGGAGGGGAATCTAGTGAAAGCCATCCACGGTGCACGATCTCAGATAGCTTTCTGGACCATGCTTCCTCTGTCAACTATGGGTCGGGTGGCCTTATCCAAGATGGTGGTGCTTCCCCGCCTTCTATATTACTTCACAAACCTGCCCTTGCTGGTACCTGCCAGCATTTTTTACTTACTAGACACATTATTGATTGACCTAATTTGGGAGGCGGGCTGCCGCAAAGTAAGCCTTAAGAAATTACAACTAACAACGCAACAGGGAGGCCTGGGAGCTCCTTATTTCAGAGCGTATTTTTATGCATGCCAACTACAGTGGTTATCTTATTGGACGGCAGGCCGTAGCTTGCAGGAGATCGGATACACCGACAGACATGTAGGGCAGGGAAAACTCCACAAACTCCTCTTACCACGGGTGAAGCCCCCTCCAGCATTTCCTGCTCTACTACACACAGCACTGCAGTGTTGGAAGAAGGCCTTGAAATATACGGCTAGGGGAGGACTCTATGCTGATAACATCCCACTGGTGGGTATACCCCTAGCGAGCGGCAGGCTGACATCACAAGCACTCGAGCCTTGGCTAGAGAGGGGGGTGGGGACTTTTGGAGCACAGTTTAGTGAAGGATCCCTTATGGATCATGACACCTTCACGGAAATTATGGGAGCACCAAATAATCTATATGTCACACACGCTGCCGTGCTACATTATGTGAAGCGTCAGTGGGCCCCATAGAGGGAGGAACTCCAGGTAAATGAAGTGATAAAATCCCTTTATTAAATGGGACGAGGCAGCCATCTCATAAAATGGCTGTATAGTAGTATTCGAACGCATGCTGAAATTCCTTTGAACACTACCCGGGCGCAATCGGGGGGGGGGAGGTGGGGCGGGACTTGACAGATAAGGAGTGGTTAGCCATATTAGAATACCCACGTAAGATACCACGTAACGCTAAATTTAAGTTTATACAATGTATGATTGTCCACCAGGCTTACCTGACACCATGCAGGCTCCAGAATGTGTATCTGGCCGGTGCCCATCAGTGCCCCCGCTGTAAAAAGCCTGAGGCAGGTATCCTTCATATGTTATGGGATTGCCCGCACCTCGGGGAGTCCGGGGACAGGGTCCAGAAATCGATTACAGACATCACTTGGGAGGGAGGGGTGAGGGGGGGTGAGCAGACACCAGACCAATTGAAAGTGTGCAAAAGGCCGCTTTTATTGAAACAGGTGCATATTTACAACAATACCAACCTGGCAACCGCCTCACAAAACTAGTCCTCACTAAATAAGATGTTACCTTACAACCCCAAACGTCAGGCCCGCCCCTAACACGTCACAAACCCCGCCCCCACCCAGCACAACATAATTACAATTCAAACAATATCAAAACCTGATAATCATTTAAATATCATCCCAACCCACCGCAAAACATCACATTGCAAAACTTACCCACCAACAACTTACATTACCCAAAACCTTGTAACCACCCCACGAAACAACTATTTAAACTTTTCCAGCCATAGCCCAACTTTAGCAAAAACCCAACAAGCTTCATGTCCCTGCTGACCAAGAACGCCCAATTTCCGCACGGCACCTGTTCCAAGCGACAATGAACAACATGTTTTGTTACCCCATATCCACCTGTTCCGACAAAAGAACCTAAAATTATGGAAGATAAAACAAATAAATAATGGAAATAAATAAATAAATAAATAAATAAAAGACCCGGGGAAAATAAGAGAAAGACCTAACTGAGAATAGGGAGGGAGGGAGGGAAAATTTTCAATTTAACTAATGAGCTCCCGGCCACCAGGTCATTCAACCTAAAATGGTGGCCGGGAGGAGGGGCCAGAGGGGTATATAGCTGGGCTCCCTCAGTAGGAACCGAGGGAGCCCAAAACCAGCCCAAAACCAGCCCAAGGCTGGCGCCCTGATGCAACCCCCCCCACTAGCCCCTCCCAATCAGCCCGGGGGTGGGGACCTCCCTACGGTCGGCTGCCCCCCCCCAATCCCCCCTTGGGAGGGAGGGGTGAGGGGGGGTGAGCAGACACCAGACCAATTGAAAGTGTGCAAAAGGCCGCTTTTATTGAAACAGGTGCATATTTACAACAATACCAACCTGGCAACCGCCTCACAAAACTAGTCCTCACTAAATAAGATGTTACCTTACAACCCCAAACGTCAGGCCCGCCCCTAACACGTCACAAACCCCGCCCCCACCCAGCACAACATAATTACAATTCAAACAATATCAAAACCTGATAATCATTTAAATATCATCCCAACCCACCGCAAAACATCACATTGCAAAACTTACCCACCAACAACTTACATTACCCAAAACCTTGTAACCACCCCACGAAACAACTATTTAAACTTTTCCAGCCATAGCCCAACTTTAGCAAAAACCCAACAAGCTTCATGTCCCTGCTGACCAAGAACGCCCAATTTCCGCCACCCAGAAAAGAGGGGGGAAGGAATTACCCTCCTCTCTTTCTGCCCCCCAAAACCGACCAACCAAGGAACCAGAACCTTAACCCAAGAAATTTTGAATCTTCAAACACCTGGAGAGCACCTCTCGCAATTCTAAGAGATATAAATCCATCCCTATACGAGATAAGTGAACACCATCGCCGCGAAAGAATTCCACATTGTCATAACGGATGTCCTTATGTGACACCCGCCCAAAACCCAGATCTCTACAAAAACGGGAAACCTCCAGATTCAACTTCCTTCGCGCCTTGTCAACCGCCCTAGGCTTGATCGCACCCCTCCAGGTTCTTCTAGGGACCAATTCTGTCCATAAAACATGGCAACCCGCCCATGGTTGACGAATAAGAGAAAGATCCTTCTTCATCGCTCTCAATAAAACCACTCCTTTCACCCCACAAAGGTCATTCTCCCCAAGGTGTAAGAGCAACACGTCAGGACAAACACCTCCCACCAACCAAGAATTCAAGGCCGGGATAAGCTCCCTCCAGATCATACCTCCCTTCCCCTTCCATACAACATTAAAAAGACGAGAATTAAAACCAAGTGTGGAACCAAAATAGCTTCTTATAGCTTGATCTTCCGCTCGCCTAATGAAGGAATGTCCCACTATCCAGATCGTCATGACAGTAGAACGGGGGCCGGCCACTGAACCTGAAAAAGAAAAGCAGCATCAAACTCAAGAAAAACTATCATCCGCAGGCGCCATAACAGGATCAGTACGCACATAGCGCCTAAAACAGTTGGAGGACCAACGCCCTAAAGACATAATGTCCTGCTGCGACCAACCCCTGTTATGAGCTTCTGTAGCTGCCCCAATCCTGAAAGAATGCGTACCATACTGTGTCTCATCCAAGCCCATGAAGCGCAGCGCTTTACGCAAAACCATGCGCAGTTGGTACTCCGTCACCCTGGAACCATCCACATGTCGAAAAACAGGGCCCTCAAAAGCGGCCCCCGAACAGTCCCGCAAACGCCTGGCCCACCTCAAAGGACACGTCTCAGAAGGGGAAGAAGCTTCAAGCCAGATGCCCCTCCCTTTGCTGTGTTGATCAGTTTTTGCCCGGGCCAACCAAACGTGCAACCCCGCTTCCAAAAATCGAACATTCTCCCACCCCACCCCAAAAGTAACTTTCGACCCCAGTAACTCAGAAACTCTGAAAGCACCAAAAAACATCCAAACCATAAGAGTAGAAAACAGACAAACCTCAAACCCATTCAGACAAACCGAGGGCAAAACCTGCAAAACTCGGGCTAACGTCTGCCAAGACAAAGGTCGGCGAACCATATGTTCCCTACCCCTCTCCCTAGACCAACCTTCTAGCATGCGCTTACCCACCTCCCCTGCCGAAGGAGAATAGCCCCACAGCAATTTTCCCATGAACGCAATACCAGCCAATTTTCCAGCAATCGTCACACGTGTCAGCCCCCTGTCTATCAAGTGAAGAATGAACTGTACCACATCTTCAGATCGTCTCCAGCCCGGAGCGCGCCAGCCGGCCCCAGATTCTAAAAACTCTTTCCAGGCCAATTCATACGCTGTCCTAGTGGAAACTGCAAGCGAACCTACCACCAGCTGCAAAACCCTGTCTCGCCTACAGTCCACAGATGTTCCGGCATGCGGGTCGGCGTCCTGTCCGCCTCCGAGGCTAGCCCATGGAATCTCTCCCACTGTGAACGAGACAAAGCATCCGCAATGTCATTGTCCACCCCAGGAATGTGTAAGGCCTTAAAACAGATGTCATACGTCAAGCACCCCAACACAAAGACTCGCAAGAGCTTCAAGATGTGAGCATCCTTGGCCGACTGCCGATTGATAATGTCCACCACAGCCTTATTATCAATTCGAAACAGCACTTTCTTGTGAGAAAGCTCCTGACCCCACAAAGTCAACGCCACCACCACAGGGAAAAGCTCCAGGAAGGCAATACTCCTGCCTCCGTTCCTCCACGCAGCAGGCCACTGTTCAGCGCACCATCTGCCCTGCCAGTAAAGACCGAAACCATCACTGCCTGCCGCATCTGAAAAAATTTGGACGTCCCAAATCCAATTCTCTTCTCTGTATAGAGGAATGCCATTGAAAGAGTGTAAAAAGGCTACCCACATCCGCAGATCCTCCTTAACACCTGCTGACAGGCGAACGTGATGGTGAGGTAAAAACTGACCAGACAGAGCTCTACCCAAACGCCTGCAAAAAGTTCTACCTGCCCTGACCACCCTACAAGCAAAGTTAAGATGGCCCAGTAGCACCTGAACTTCCTTCACTGTCACCTTTGCCTTGTTCAACATAACGTGTAAGAGGTCCAACATTTTTTCTTTTTTATCCACTGGTAAACGTGCCACCATAACATTAGAATCAATCTCGATCCCCAAAAAAGACATGGTCGCGCAGGGGCCCATTGTCTTTTCCGGTGCCAATGGCACACCTAAAAATTCCATCAGAGTTTGGAATGTTCGCAAAGCATTCTGGCATGCTGAGGAATTGGGAGCGCCAACAAAAAAGAAATCATCCAGGTAGTGAGTCACAAGCTGATGTCCTGATGTGTCGGTGAAAAACCATTGGAGAAATGTGCTAAAGGTCTCAAATAACGCACAGGATATGGAACAACCCATTGGTAGAGCCTTATCCACATACCACTTCCCCTGAAATTGAATCCCCAAAAGATCCCAATCCCCAGGATGCACAGGCAATAAACGGAATGCCGATTTGATGTCACATTTTGCCATCGCCGCACCAGTGCCGGCAGATACAACCAGGGCCATTGCCACATCCACTGAAGAATAAGACACTGAAGCAGCCTCACCATCAATGAAATCGTTAACTGATGAGCCCTCCGGCCATGACAAATGTTGAATCAAACGAAATTGCCCAGGCTCTTTCTTAGGCACCACACCAATTGGGGAGACAATAAGATTTTCCAAGGGCCAATCACCAAAAGGACCCGCCATCCTCCCCTCCCGCACTTCCTTATCCAATTTGTCTTGCACCACCTCTGGATGTTCATTGGCCGACAATAGATTCTTTGACCACCGCCGCAACCGCGGCCCTGTGTAACCAAGTCGAAAACCTTCCTGAAAACCATCCAACAATAACTTAGCAGCCTCGACATTCCCGTAGCCCCTCAGAGCCACAGCCAAGTGAAAAGGATTAACTGGCGTATGAGCCTTTGGGCCCAGTTCCAGAAGTGTTCTTCCCCCCCCTGTAAGGTTGAGGCTGCTGTGCAGGGGCAGGGGCATTGGCTGTCTGTTGTGACCACTGTCTTCCCCCTGTAACCCGAGGCCCCCAACACTTGGACAGTGGGTGCGGTTTACCACATTGGGAGCATTCGTGTCGAAATTTGCAATACTCTCTTGGGCAATATCCTCTGTTAAAATCCCAACATGTCCCATTGGCAGATTGGACTGACGCAGCTGCACCCACCCCTCCCCGAGTGGGCCTACCCTGAAAGGGCCGTGAAGGTAATGGATACCCACTAGCTGTGAAAATTGTCTTACCACCTGCCGATGCTCCCATAGTGTGTTGCCACAAGTCATTATCCAACTCCCCCCATTTCGCTTCAGGATCCCAAGCCATCCGAGCCCGGAATTCCTCATCGTACTGTGACCAGGCATAACCACTGCCAGTAATCTGCGCTTTCCTGATCACATCCATATACTTAAAAAGTACCACACAGCGCTCAGGGAATTTCTCACAATACACACTAGCGTATATAAGAAATGCCGCTGTCCAGTTTTCTATGGTCAAAGGAACCTTTGGGCGCTTGGCCAACTCATACTCTTCCTCCTTAGACCCCTCCTTAGACCTAACCTCCCTATGTAACAGCTTCAATAATTCAACGTACTCCCCTTTCCAAATCCTTTCCTTAGTAGACAGCATTAAATGAGCGCCCAAAGGTTTTGTGACGCCCATGTAAGGCAATTTCTTTATTTTAAGCTCCTTGCTGTGTGGGGGGTCCTTACCTACCTCCATGGGCTCCGTAACAGTCCCGGAATCCACCTTAGAACCCACCCCCCCGTCACTCGTACCCACTCCTTGATCCTTAACATAACGACCCTTGTGGAGCTTAAGATCCACACCCTCTGAAGGAGGATCCCCCCCCGTTCCCACAGAAACCATCAACGGCTTGTCCCGCGGCCCAGCAAGCTCACCTGGATTCAATAAAGGCAGTTGGGCCGGCCTCTCTCTCCATGCCATCTGTTCAACATCAACGCCTGACCGAGGAACCCTCACCGCGGGGCCGCTCTCTCGAGTTGGTCTGGAAACTGTAGCTCTCGGACGCACCACCACCGGTGCCTGTAAAACATCATCAGAAGCGTGAAAAAGCCCCCCCCTTGCACCCTCAGCACGTATCTCGCCCTCCTCAGGGCTCTCCTCATCATAATCTAAAACCAAAGATTCCTCCAACCGAGGAGGATCCAACACCTTTGCCGGACTTCTGAAACCAACCCGGGCCTTACCAGCCCGTACTGACATTGTAGGCGGGGGAGCCGACTGGACCCGTCTGTACTCCCCCAAACGTTGACCAGATTTGTACAGCTTAACCAACGATGAATCCCTTTGTTGATGAGAAGAAACATGTGGGGCCAGCGAGGACGCGCCGGTCCTGCTTCTGCCAACCCCGCCGATATCCAGAGAACCTGACAATGGGGCCAGCGAGGACGCGCCGGGTCCGCTTCTGCCGACCCCGCCGATACCTGTAGAAAGAGAAGTTGGGGCCAGCGAGGACGCGCCTGACCTGCTTCTGCCGACCGCGCCGAGATCCTGAAAGGAAGACGTTGGGGCCAACGAGGTCGCACCTGACCTGCTTACGTTGACCGCGCCGGGGTCCCCCGCCGGTATGGGGTATGCCGCGCCAGGCTCCACCCTGCCTTCTCCTCGGTGCAAATGGGCCGCACTCCACCCTACCAAGTCTGCCTCTCCACGTCGCTCCCTGACCTGCAAAGAAAAAGGCTGAACTGATGTGCCGGGACCCTTACTACCAGAACGGCCAAAGCTATCACCACCACTAGCCATACAAAAACCAGAATCCTGAAACTGCACCCGACCAACCTCCCTAGAAACAGACCCCCTAGCTTGAACCGATAAGCCCCTCCGAGGAGGGGAAGGCTCCACCATCTCATCTCCACTACTCCAGTCCAGCAACCCCTGAACAATCTTGGACGCAGGGCCCGATGCCAGTCCACCCTGCCCTTTCTGCTGGATATCAGCGCGGGGCTGCTCCATCCTCCCAAGCGATCTGCCCCCAACAGGCAAACCCGGAAAACTCAAAGTGCCCCCAAAACCACTCAGCATATCAGTGCCCTGGATGGGTGTAGCCCTGCCCGCATCACGAACCCCCTCTGCCCAGGAAGGAAAAACATCTAGGCCCTCCCAAGATCTAACACCCACCTGCCTATCGCCACTCTCCTGCAGAGGAAAAGTAACAGCACCACCCTCAAAAGGCTCAATGAACTCCTTGCCAGACCCAGAAACATCCTGTGGGTCACCCAACATAACACAACCAGACTGCTGACCCAGCAAACCTGCCCCTGACCCTCTTTCCAACTGCGCCCACTCCCCCTCCCCCACAGAACCACTAAGAACTGACAGTACCTCTCCCCGGGTAGAGACAGGGGGGGAAAACAATAGGGGGCTAAAAGGCACAAAAACCTCCCCAGCCCCTGAATGTGCAGGCTGCACAGTTGGCTGAAGCTCAACGTCATCAAACAATTGTGGCCCATAAGCGCAAGCTGGAGTAGAAACTCGGGTATCAATAGGCCCCTTACGAGCAGCCAACAAATCCGCCCCCTGACGCACACCAAGTGCCCCCAAAACCGAGGGTTGACCAAAGCCGCCGGTAAACAAACTCCAACTTGCATGCGCGGCGCAATAGATTCGAAATGCGCATGCGCGCCAACCGCCGGTGTCGCGGCCGCCGCGTCCTCAGCCTGACAGGCAGAGATAGAAGCAGAACGCTTTCTACCTCCCCGCTTGACGGCCCGCTTGCCCCTGGCAGCAGGGACCGAAAGCGAGCGCTGCAGCGGCACCATAGACACCAAGGGAGCCGACGCCTCACCTTCCCCCAACCCCGCCTCGCGCATCAGAACCGCTTCCCCCTCCGCAAGCGACACACTACTAGGGGCCGCTCTCCTAGAGCGCGGGCGGCCCCTTTCACTTACCGCTTCCCTGCGCAACTTTTTCGGCGAAGCACACGCCGCCACCACCGCCGCAACACGCGCCGAGGCCTGTCGCCGAGGACGCGACGTCCCCGCCACGTCCCCCAGAACCAGGTCCAGGCGTCCCGCTTCGCTCAAGAGGCGGATCGCTTCTAAAACGCGATAATCCTCACCAGACATGACGATATGTTAATACCACACAACAATAAAATTTTCAATTTAACTAATGAGCTCCCGGCCACCAGGTCATTCAACCTAAAATGGTGGCCGGGAGGAGGGGCCAGAGGGGTATATAGCTGGGCTCCCTCAGTAGGAACCGAGGGAGCCCAAAACCAGCCCAAAACCAGCCCAAGGCTGGCGCCCTGATGCAACCCCCCCCCACTAGCCCCTCCCAATCAGCCCGGGGGTGGGGACCTCCCTACGGTCGGCTGCCCCCCCCCCCAAGCCCCCCTTATCTATCAGTAGAGGGGGCTGCGATGGAATGCTTACTGGGTAGCCGGAGACGTAAGAAGTCCCTAAAGGTTCCGTTACGCTTTCTAGACCTGGCGCTTATTGTGGCAAAAAGAGCCATCACCATGCATTGGAAGACAGCCAGAGCTCCAACATTAATACATGTGGCAAAGCGAATTGATCAGATGGGCAGGGGCAGAAAGCGCTGCGCTGCGTAGGAAGGAGGCAAGAGGAATCAGGAAAACCGTGATCTCTCTAGACTGTGATACAATGGTAGAAGCATGTAAGAACAACGCACCGGCTACTCCCTCTGACGCTCCGAGTACTCAATAGGTAATGGGGGGGGGGGGGGGGGGGCAACGACGAGGGAGGACTATGTGCAGCCCAAAGCTCCTGTTTTATGAGAGTAGCGGCGTACCCATTGCTGAAAATATAGAAATGTAAGTGATGCAGGACAAACAACAAGAATTATACTCTGTATAACATAGTTGGAGCCCGGGATGTGGGGTGGGATCCATAGGGGAGGGAGGGGGTAGCGTAATGGGTGTTAGTTTAATTCTGCCATTGGAGAATAGTTTACCACCTGTCATGTGGAAAGATACCATCTATAAAAAAAATTCTCTCGTTATTATCACTGCTTCTTGTTGCATGCCCCTTTGTGGGTGGCAAAGGGGACACCAAGGCATCCATAGCTCCTTATATGCAACTATGTCGGATTGTCGACGTGAAAAGCTTTCATAAGAATGTACACCAATGACTGTATTAAACGTGAGCCATTACGATAACAGAAACAAAGAGAAAAGGAGAAATAAAAGAACCAATAAAGTTCGTTTAAAAAATAAAAATTATAATAATATTTCCCTCGTATTGATGTTGAAGGAAGTATATAAAAAGATAATTGCACAAAACTGACCGTCGGTCTAGCCACGTGTGAAATTCTCAAAAAGTGCGCTGCAAAATAAAATGAAATATGCTTTAAAAACATGTTTTTAGGTGCTTTGGGGTTTTATTAAGTAAGGCAAATGTCTTACAAATGCAGCTAAAAACCATAAGACTTAATTTACATTTAAATGGATGTTATTTTGAGAAGAGTCTCTAAAGACAATCAAATAAATGATATCCCTCTTTAATGACAAAATGTTGCAGACAAGATGTATTTTATTTGTATAATCTGACGTGTAAATAGGGATTTGTCTACAGCGTCATGGTGGTTGTCTTTCGCTCGCTGCACGGTTTTAGACCAAGCGGCCAGTAGAACATAATGTAACAGCGCCCCCCAGTGTTCAAATTAAAATCGGGCACAGACGAATAGTTGCTAATATTTAGGAACATACATGTTTACATTCCAATGGGACAAGAACGATTTTAGCATAATGGCACTAACAACCTTTGTAAGCGCCCCCTGTGTACCTCCTTCTCCAAGGATTCCCTCACTCCCACCCTTCAATGGTGCCCATCCTCTCTCCATAGCTCCTCTCTCACATTAATGTAATTCTACTTGTACCCATGCAGGGTGTCGGGGCACTTTATATCACTCACATATTATTAAGAGACAATGAATCATGCAGGTGTGTAAATCAATGTAGAGGAGCACACAGTAAGGATTTAAAATGTAACACAGTGGTTGTGGTGGGCTTTAGTAATAACAATGTTTTCAACCCAAGCAGAGCCTGTGGAGAAGCAAAAGTCTGGGAGCAAATGACAAGAGTCTAAGGGCCATGTTATGAGTGTGGTGGTGCAGGACCGTCTAGCTCCCGCACCACTAAACCCAGGCTTGAACCACCAGCCAGATTAGGCATTTCTCCTGTCGGGCAGCAGTTGTTTGGCGTTCAAATAGGCACTGCAATGGAAACATCAAAATCCGTACCTGCACAGCATGGACTAATGCAGTTCATGCTGTGCAGGTACTGGGGTGCACGCACACAGGGGGGCACAACATGTGGCCCTTGCATGCTCCCATTGGCTCAGATGCACAAGGGGGTCCTGTAGAGCCCCCTTTGTTTCCTCGTCGCCACACTTTTCATGGTGGTTGCACCGCCATGAAAAATGTGGCGGTGAGGAAACTCATAATATGCTTGGTGGGCCACAGCGGCCCGCCAAGCATATTGCGGCCTCAAGCCACCGCACCACTGCCTGTTATCTCTCATCCTATGCGGTTGCGGTGGTCCGAGGGCGGTCCAACCACCCTGGTCGTAATAGGGCGGTTGGAAGACCTCCACCGTCGCACCCCATGAGTCTGGAGGTCTGTGGCCTGTCAGACTTGTAATAAACCCCTAAGCCTATGCATTGCAGTTTTCATGCAGCTCCTTGATGGCAGTTTATAGATCACTGTGCTATATTGGCAGGATTGCAGCTATCATCATGAAATACAATTCTGTGGTCTGCATGTTACACGTACTTTGCAGTAGGAACATCAACTCTCTGGGGCTGATTATGATGCGGGTTGGAAAGCTTCCCGACCAAATTGGTTTGGAAATGGTTTCCGACCCAATAGGATCGGGAGAGTCTGACCGACGGAGTACGATGCATCCGGATGCTTCCGTATACGATTTGGTTGGACTCCCATTGACTTATGGGAGTATATGTTCCTAACCGCATCATAATTGGGCCTCGGCCGGTAAGACATGTTCCCGATCCGATTTGGAAGGAGCAAATGCCGTTAGGAGGCCTTCCTAACCACTTCAGAATCAGGCCCTAGGTGGGAATGCTTTCCTAACCGCATCAGAATCAGGCCCAAAGTGTTACTTTATGATTAGGGCTCCCGGTTTTCCATTTTTACGGATTTTTACATATAAATACAGACGGAAAACGAGTTCTCCTTTATCTGTATTTATATATAAAAATGGGAAAATACTAGTACATTTTGATGTGCTCCCGTGCTCCTGCAGACATGCCTACAGTAACACAAAATGCTTTTATTGATGCCCCAGCCATTTCCCGGTGCTCCGCTCCGCCCCTCTAGTAAGGTCATTGACATCAATAGAATCACACCCCCAACCATCTGGTGTATCCCCCTCCTTAGAGGGTTAAGAGGTGTCAGCCATGGCTGAGACAGCTTTCCGGGTACACACAGAGCTGCCAGCCGCACCCGAGTACTTCACAAGTCTTTGAAAGACCATTTACTTGTTAATGAGGCTTTGTTGTTCTTTCACCCCTGCCTCTTCACTCGTTTTTTTCTTTTATTTAGGTCAGTTCTAAGAGCACTCCAAGACATTCTAAGAGGTAGTCGTCACTTGCTTGCAAGTAGCTCTCCCCCCTGCCACCGTGGTCGAGGGAAGGAGTGCAGAGCCTTGGTCTATCAGTTACAATAGCATCTTCTGTTTCAGGTTTACTGATAGGCAGTGAGGTATCCTCTACGCAAGCTTCTGTGGTTTAATACTTGAAGCAAAAGAATTGCAGAACTGCATCAAAGGGAACCCAAACAAAGACCGCCCCACGTTGTTAGTTAACAATTGCAAAGTACAAATGCTAAATATACAGAAGATAGTCAGTTCCCTGAGCAAAATAAAATTTCTTATATAAGATCAAATTTCAAATTAGTAGTCCACATACATCAATAAATTTCAAATCATTGGTCCATATACATCATTAATATTGGATGTTCCTTCTTGGTCTTTATTTCATAACTCGCACTCTCAAGAAGACTTGCTTAAACACAATTCACGGCGTGTAGCTACACACCAAAGTTTATGTCAGCATCACTCGCCGTGACCACTGGATTTTTATGACAGATGTGTTTTAAGGAGAAATCTATTTTCGATCTACAGTCATGTCATCATCACTCACTATACAAATTGGATTCTGGACGTATTGTTTTTACTACTGTCAAGGGAAGATTTTTCGTGAGTCACCAATTTTGATCAAACAGTTCAAGCCCTGAGGAAGTATAAGAATATTGTCTTAGAGACGAAACACGTGTTGGCTGTTGGCTGTGTCATCAAAGAACTGAATTGTGTTCATACAAGTCTTCTTGAGAGTACGAGTTATGAAAGAAAGACCAAGAAGGAACATCCGATATTAATGATGTATATGGACCAATGATTTGAAATGTATTGATGTATATGGACTACTGATTTGAAATTTGATAATTTATATAAGAACATTTCTTTTTCTCAGGGAACTGACTATCTTCTGTATATCTTCTGTTTCAGACTGCATTTATTTTTGCTGGTGGACAGCAGCAAACTAATTTGCTTACTTGAGTGACTGCGCCTGTCAGGCATCTTTTAAACGTATTCAAAGATAGGACTGTATTCAGTTCTGCAAATGATTGCAATAGTGGTGCTCCTGTTACTCGAGAAGGACTTTCAATCTTAAAGAGTCAGCCATTATCTCTACGGCACCACAAACCACTTCCTACAGTTCCTGCGGTCCTTCGTATCCTCCACGCCTCCAGGAACACCTGCCTTGTTCCCCAGCACCCTGCAGCTCCGAGTCAGACCTGGTCCCCCCACAATCACTGCACTAGAATACTAAAAGTAAAGTTTGTATACAACATCCCAAGCAGCTATGATTCTAGGTGGCGCCACCCAGGTATCACCGATGAAGGGACTGAGCACCTCGTTCTGTGATAAAGGACTCACGCCCTGTACTCTTCATGTTGGTGTAACAAAGGCACCCAATGGAGACAGTGCACAAGTGGACCCAGGCTGAGGTATATCTCAGAGGCCAAGCAGAGGGCATTGGAAGGGACACTCACCTAATGCTGGGATGAGTGGCACCTACACAAGGTTAAGACAGGGCCACCCACTGGTCCAGAAAGAAAAATGTCAGGGGCAAGGTGGAAGCAAGGACCACTTGCATGCTCAAGGGAGGGGGGTGCCGATACCGTGAAGGGCAGGAGGGATTAAAGTACAGGTTGCAGGGGGGCTTTGTCAGCAGAACCCTTACCACTGGCGTAGCTAAAATTGAGGGGGCCTCCCTGCACGGTATGTAGAGGGGCCCCCTCCGGGCTCAATTAGAAGCTCTCCAGACAGAGTGCAGTGCCGAGGGGGCCCCCTGGAGCTTCGCCTCCCCCCCCGCACCGCGTGGGCTGCGGGGGCCTGTGTTACGCCCCTGACCCTTACAATTGCTTACAATGTTCAGAGCCTGGAGAGGGCAGTGACCACCTGCATAGTACATTTCGTCCCGGGGGTAAGCTCCCCCACAGTGATGCCACTACTAGGGGAGAGGGAGATATGGCATGGGTAGTAAGTATTGCAAGTATCCCCACAAGGGGGTCCCCTGGTGTGGATAGTACCCCCCCCCCACCAAGGAGGTTGCAATACCCCCGGGCCCATGCATGGTGCAGTCACACAACCCCCGGCTGGAGCAGAGCAGGAATATCAGCAGAGAAATATCGTGGAACATTAATATTGCCGCAGAAATATCGTTTGGAAGAAATATCGACAACAAAAATATAGTTGACAAGAATATCGACTGACAGGTAAGTAATATTGATTGCATCAATATAGTTGTAATAAATATTGTTTACAACAATATAGTTGACAAAAATATAAATATATTAATAATGTTATGTATTTTAATGTTTTTAATAAGAATTATTTGTCATTTTATTATATGTTTTAGACTTTTTCTAGTTATTAATTTATTTTAAGTTTAATTTTGCGTTATTAGTTCGGTAGCGGGTTGTGGATTTATAGGGGAATAGGGTAGGAAGTAATTTAATTATATAAAATTAATTGATTAATTAATGTGTTAATTTATTAACTAATAATAGTTTAATAATTAGTTGTTAATTAATTTCAATTAGTCAATTAATAATACATTATGTTAATTGTTTAATTTTAGGTGTGTGTTGTGGTGTTTATATGTGTAAATGGTGTGAAGGGTGGTAAGTAAATACTTTTTTATTGATTAATTATTAAATATTTTAAAATTAATTACCATAAAATATTTAGTAATTATTAATTGTAATTGTGTAAATAATTGTAGGTGTGTGTTGTGGTGTTTATATGTGTAAATGGTGTGAAAGCTGGTAAGTTATTAATTATATATTGATTAATTATTAAATAATAATAAATTAATTTTCATGAATTAATTAGTAAATATTACATGTAAATGTGTAATTAATTTTAGGTGTGTGTTGTGGATATTATAGTGCTAAATAATGTGTAATTAATTATTTTTTAATATCTTTGGTAATAATAATATATTTACATTTATATATTAATAATGTTAACATTGGAAATTGAATTGAATAAAAATGTTGATAGTTTTGTTTTTTATTGTTTTGGGATCCCGCAATTTCCCTACTGTTGCACTCACTGGAGTGGGAATAGTAATTTTTACCACTACACTATCCAGCGCTTTCCCTACTGTTGCACTCACTGGAGTGGGAATAGTCATTTTTACCCCTACGATATCCAATGCTTTCCCTACTGTTGCACTCTCTGGAGTGGGAATAGTTATTGTTACCCCTCCGCTATCCAGCGCTTTCCCTACTGTTGCACTCACTGGAGTGGGAATAGTATTTTTTTCCCATCCGCTATCCAGCGCTTTCCCTACTGTTGCACTCTCTGAAGTGGGAATAGTAATTTTTACCCCTACGCTATCCAGCGCTTTCCCTACTGTTGCACTCACTGGAGTGGGAATAGTAAATTTAACCCCTACGCTATCCAGCGCTTTCCCTGCTGTTGCACTCACGGGAGTGGGAATAGTAACTTTTACCCATCCGCTATCCAGCGCTTTCACTACTGTTGCATTCACTGGAGTGGGAATAGTAAATTTTACCCCTCCGCTATCCAGCGCTTTCCCTACTATTGCACTCACTGGAGTGGGAATAGTAATGTTTACCCTCCCGCTATCCAATGTTTTAACTACTAATGTTTTTATTTTGTTATTAAATGTATGTATTATTTTTTTTAATATTTTAATGTGTTAATTAAATATAGAATATTTTACTTTATTTTAAATTATTCATATATGTATTTATTTGATTTTATATAATTAATAAAGTTTATAAATTAAATAAAGATAATAGTTAATAAAAATGTATTTAAGTAAATATATGTATATGTACACTTTTTTGTGTTTATAATTATTAAATTAAGTTTATTTGTTATAATTAGTTAAAATATATATTAAATTTAATTCAATGTGTTAATAATAATAATATTATTTAATGAATTTAATTTAAGTTATGTTACTTTTTTAAAGTTGATATTTTTTACATCTTTATTTTTTACATCAATATTTTTAAGTCAATATTATTGTACTTACCTGTTTAAGTATAGGGAGTCGATATTTTTGTGAAAAATATTTTTACATCAATATTTTTGTTGACTATATTTTTGTTTTCGATATTCAAACATGAACCCCCCCCCGGTCGGTGGGGGTCCCCCAGGCCCCAGCTGCACGCCCCTGGGCCACCCGCTGCTGGCCGAGCAGATGAGCATCATCGGCAGCCGCAAGAAGAGCATCAACACGGCGAGAACGTGGGCCGGCAAGGCATGTACCGGGAGCTGGGCCTGCCTCTTCACTCTGCCGATTGCTGAAGAATTAGCCCCCCCCCCCGAAATTTTTATTATCCCCCCACCCCCCAAAATGTCACTCTAGTTGCGCCTCTGAATATGGGAGTTCCTTCCAAACTGTTTCACTTTGATTTAAAATAAACCCAGAGATTCGACAAAGACTGGCAAGGGTGCAGTTCAGTTTTTGTTTATTACAGGTTTGAAGCTATCACCAACATCAGGGCCTTAGAACTGGCCAAATGATCCATTTTCTGCTCATTTGTAATTTGCAAACACAGTGAACGCTTTTGGAAAGTCCTTCATATGTGTCATTGCACACTTACGCCCTCATTACGAGTGTCTCAATAAGTTTCAGTGTATGTGGTAACTCCTGTTACTGCACATATCGGATTATGAGTTTTGAATTTTTTATTGCATCCAGTACATACTGGTGGGATAGAAACCCATTTGCTGGAAACATTTCGGCATGCCAAACCAGCAGACATTTATCAATGGGAAAATGGCAGGTGAATAATAGGACATGGAGATTTTGGTGTGTACGCTCCAAACTTGCAATATGTGCAATTTTAGGGGCAAAACTCAGAATAAATGGCTTAGGGACGTTAAGAGCCTATTGGGGGAGCTGGGGTTGGCTGACTCGTGGGCTACCCGTTCTGCTCCTCCCAAAGCCACCCTGAAAAAACTTTACTGGGAGTGGGTATCATCCAAACTCATTTGCAACCCTCGTCACTGCAACTCAACCACAGCATTTTTAAGAATTAAAGATGTGGTTGCATTTGAGCCCTATCTGGACCTCATTTCTATTCCATTGGACAGGGCTCTTTACTTCAAGCTCAGAGTGGGTACTTTACCTTTAGGCAACCTGGTGTTTAGGTGGAAATCAGCTCCCGAGACTTCACCCTTCTGTGCTTTGTGTTCAACGCGGGTCGAGGCGGTGGCACACATTCTCTTTGAATGCCCGGACTATTGTGCTCCAAGGAGGCGCTGGCTTACACCAGTGTGCAGACTTCTAGGTACAAGACAGCATTTGGTGGCCCTCCGTATTTTATTGACTGATACATCATCCCTCATTGTGTGTGGTGTTACTACATTTTTTTAATGGGTATGGGTGATTCGTTCTAAAAGGCTTTCCATTGCAATTTAATTCTTTTTTTAAATATTTATTACAGCAGTGTTGCTTGTTTTAGCTTTTATAAACTTCTAAACTGTTTTTATCTTGCCTTAAGAAATGTAATTCTCAAATGTATGTACTGCTTTTAAGATATTTACGTATCGAAATAAAGCAGATATCACTCACTCAGAATAAATGATAATTATTGCACGCAATAAATTCCGTGCACCTCTGTGTCGGTTTTTATCTTCTGCACACACAAAACATCAATCCTCATAGTGATGGCTTTAGCGCTGGTGGGGCACAATTGGGTTGCAGCTGAAGGCAGTGTGAGTTTCTCTCAGTGGGGCAGTATGGTGTTCAGTGGGGGAGAGGATGTGGCACTCTGCCGATGACAGAAACTGCAAGGCTCTGAAACAAATGGCTTGTGATAGCACTTTTAAGCATATTTGGGACATTCTGCAAATGGCAAAATTTTCAGATGAATGTCTAGTGTTGACCAATAACAACCGAGCGCATGTGTGCATTGTCAAAAAATTTGGAAAAATACTAGCTGTAGCATCGTCTTTTGCTTGTGGCAAAAGTAAATGTAGATAAATAGAGAACAAATGCCCAAAACATAAATATGGATAAATACAGACGGAAATGCCCAAAAAATAAATACCATAAAACCAGGAGCCCTATTTATGATAAGTCAAAATTTCCACTAGACAAAACTCAGATCTCTTCAGTAGGTGTATTAGTCACTAGATATATCTTGACATTTTTTTACTACATATAAATTAATGGACACACAAGGAACTTTCCACCAAATGCCTTTAAGCCCATAAGATTTTTTAAAATGCAGCACCCCTTTAGCTCTGCACCTGCTACTGTGGCACTGGTTACAATGCACTGAAGCTGGCCCTGGAATGGGTCTTAATCTGTGGATGGAGTCTTTTAGGAATACAGGACACCCTTGATGATATTTAGAAGTTTATTGATGAATAGTCATAACAACCTCCAAAGCCGTCTCCTCAGCTCCTCAGCCCTGCTCCTTCTGCTGGTCTCTACATTCCAGATTCCAGCAGAAGAATCCTGTTGCTAGGAGTCATACAAAAGCATAACAAACACAGAATATAACACATTTCCTTCTTAAAAATATAAATAAAATGACTAATAAGAAATATAAAATATGCATGAAAATAATCTTCTAATCCTAAAATCTCATTAAAGACATACCACAGAATTTTATATAAAACTCTTAAGAACATATATAATCCTCTAATTTCTTTGGTTTCCTTTTTTGGCACTGACTAGGAAGTCTATTATTCACTTCTTTGGTATCTTCACGTCTTCCTGGTTTTTTTTCCAACCAAATTCTTGTTTCCGCGTCATTGCATTTGGTGACTTTACAAATATTCCACCATTTACCATCACATGTTTGTACTAGATTTCCTTTTACTTTTAATAATTTTTTGGATCCGATAATTTAGAACATCCCTTCCTTACGATGTTACCTGGACAAACTCTGACATAATCACCTTCACTGAAACCTCTTTTACTCTTTGCCACTTTCTCATTATATCTCATCTGATATTCTTCCTGGTATTTAACCACCTTTTCGCGCATTGCTTCTTCTTTTATAATCCTTCTGTCACTTCTACCCATCCAGGGCAGGTACAGCTACATTGCAAGGAACTCTACCCTTTAGTAAACAAAAAGGAGTCTCTCCAGTTACAGAATTGGGAGTAGTTCTATAATTCCATAACATTTTCTTTACTTGTGTTCTCCAACACAGACCTGTAGACACTGCCAATTGAATACTTTCTCCCAGAACCCAGTTAAAGCGCTCAACCGGGAAACATCCTTTACAACGCAACTTTTACCACGCAGTGCCTTTACGATGCAACTTTTACAACGCAAACCATTACAACTCATTGCGCTGGGGGGCGCTCTAGGATAGGGAATAAGTTTAATTTACTATCCCACACCTTCCCTAGTGTCCACGGGGACTGGAGTTGGAATAGTAAATTAAACTATTCACTATCCAACACCCCAAAGCGCTATGCGTTGTAAAGGTTTTCGTTGTAAAAACCGCGTTGTAAAGGCATGCGATGTAAAAGCATCCGTTGTAATGTCATACATCCCGCTCAGCCAATCCATTTCCCCTTTGGTGATAAACTGGTGTTCTTAAATGTTTTACACCCCACTTGTTGAGGAAATCACTAAATTCATATGAAATGAATTGTGGACCATTGTCTGATAACAATTCTGCAGGACATCCTTCCCTTGTAAAAACTTCACAAAAAGAAATGACATTGACAGTTCTTCCCAAACATCTTTATACATTGCAATGTCTTTGTCATACTTTCCATTAACAGTAGGTAACATCTTAATCACCTTGACCAAAGAAACATCAGAAGAAATGGCATCTTTCCATTCTTGTTCATTAATAGCATGATGCAAGTCTTCGACGTTGGCAATCAACAAATCTTTTCCATCACCCTGATTTTCCGTTTTGTCATCCACAGGCAACCTTGACATACAATCTGCATTGACATTTCTTACTCCAGGTACATACTTTAAATCAAAGGAATATTCTTGTAGTCTATAAATCCATTTAGCTATACGAGGGGTAGCTTACTTGCTCCAGAAGTTGTAAAAATGTCAAGCAAAGGTCTATGATCGGTACGCAGTTCAAACTTAGTACCCCAAATGTATTCACGAAAGTGCTGTACCCCCCACCAAAATGCCAGTGCTTCCTTCTCAATGGTGGAATACGACAATTCTGCCCCCTTAAGGGTACGTGAAGCGAACCCAATCACATTTTCTTTATCATTATTTACTTGCATTAATACAGCTCCAAGGCCATATCCACTAGCATCAGTAACTATAATAGATTTGTTAAGTGGATTAAAGGATTTTAAAGCAGTGGCGTTTGCAACAGCTTTTTTAACAGTCTCTAAAGCATTTTGACATTTTCCTGACCATTAAAAATAAACCCCTTTCTTCATGATGTCCCGCAAAGGTTGAACAATATCGGAGAAATGATGAACAAATTTCCAATAATACTCCGCCAGACCGAGGAATGATCTCAGCTGGTCCTTATCTAAAGGCGCAGGAGCATTTTAAAGATCTCCAACCAAATTCAGCTTAGATGTATCCCTTCATGTGATAATGTATGTCCTAAATAATTCACTTCGGGTTGACAAAATTTACACTTTGGTAAACTAATTGTGAGACCAGAAGATTACAATCTCGACAAAACTTCCCTTAGTGTATGATCATGTTTATTTTTACTATCTCCCCAAACAAGTACATCATCTTGAAACACAAGTATGTTTTTGACATCCTTTAACACCTTTTGCATTATCCTCTGAACTACAGCTGACGCCGAGGCTAACCCAAAGGGCATTCTGATGAATTGAAAGGCACCCTCAGTGTGATGAAGGATGTCAGATGTTTTGATTAATGATGGAGACGCACTTAGTGGTAAGCGCTCGATAAATCTAATGTTGTGAAAAATTTACCACCAGTAACACTTGATAACATCTCATTTATGCGAGGTAAGGGATACCTGTCCACCCATTTACATTCATTTAGTTCCCTCAAATCCACACACATGCAAATGTTGTTATTAGGTTTGTGTGCAATTACAATTGGACTTAACCAATCTGATGCTTCTATTGGTTCTATTATTTTCTCCTCACAAAGCCTCTGCAATTCTACCTTCAACTTCTCTCTCAACGCCATAGGTACATTACGCACCTTGTGCATTTTAGGTATTGCATCCTTTTTCACAATGATGCAGTGCTCAAATCCTTTAAGACACCCTAACTCGCTTCTAAATAGATTAGGAAATTTTTCAACCCACTCATTGATCACTTCACCCTCTTTTAAAAGCACTTGTAAAGGATGATTTAGATTCAGAATGATACCCAAACCTCTTTGTTCTTTCCATCCCAATAGACTCCTGCCAGATTCAACCACGTAAATTTTAGCAATGGTATTGCGGTCCTTAAAACATATCTTAGCATTAAAATATCCTATTACTGATAATTTCGTTCCACAATACCCTAAAGGTTCCAGGTCAGTAGGAATTAATATAATGGAACCTAGGCTCTTCCACTTTACCCTATCTATTAAAGTAAATGGTGAACACAAATCTGCCCACATTTGTAGTTCAGTACCATTTATAGATATCACACATTTTGGAGGTGAATATGTTTCTGATTGAATATCCTGTACAGCATGAATCTCCTCTATTACCATGACTTCTATATCACTTTCATCCCCTGTATCTACTTCGTCTCTTGTTTTGGTTAAAGAAGATTCATCTATTGAGTTTATCGTTTTCTTAAAATTAAAAGAAACATTAGTTTTACATGCTCTAGAGAAATGACCTATTCTATTACACTTATAACACCGACTTTTGATGGCTGGACAATGAGTAGCATCACCATTGTGTCTATTTCTTCCACACCTATAACAATATCTCTTGCTATTCACCACTTGTTTCTTCGCAATATTTGTATTATCATCAGTATTACTTTTGGTATTTTTTATTAGAATTGGCATGTATTACACATACTTTATTAGGATCTGATACACCTCTCAAAGTATTTTCGGACAATTCTTTCACATATTGTGAAGTATTCTCAATCCTTCTAGCTATCTCAATGGACTTATCTAACGTAGGATCTTTTAAATCTAACAATTTTTCTTGAACTCTTTTGTTATTGGTTCCATTAATAAGTTGATCTCTAATGATCTCATCTCTCAAATCTTTGAATTTACAAGTAATAGATAATTTTCTTAAAGCTGCTACATATTGGTCCACTTTCTCTCCTTGTTTTTGGGAATGTGAAAAGAATTTATGACGTTCTACAACTATGCTCAATTTTTTTCCGAAATTTTCAGCCAATGCTGTTAAAGCCATTTCATATACATCTTCTTCTTAATCATCTGAAACATCATCGACATTTCTAACATTCGGTTGAAAACTAGGCAATGTCTTTAAAACAATTCTTCCCTCCACACCCAAACATACTTTTAAAATAGCTAACTTTCTTTCAGGAATAAATACATCTCCACCAAATGCTTCTAAATATGTAGTGAAAGCATCTTTCCAATCTTCCCACTCCATGCAAGGAGAACCCAGTTCTTGTAAAAATGTGGGTGGGGTAGGAATAGATGATTGTGTAGCCATGTTCTTTTATAGTATCAATTGCAATTCCAATTATTTTCAGTTTGACGGAATATTACAATTCCCTTACTTGAAAACTTTTTCCAAAAACTAAATTTAGAAAAGATCCAGAGAAAATATATAAATTAATTGTAATAGAACCTGTATAAAATGCTGAATATATATTATATCAGAAACCTCCTGAAAATAAAATATTATTACTGTTTGCTCGCCATGAACACACAGTTATTGAAAATACATGTAAAAGAGTAAATTGAATACACTGTTTGTACTCGTGATCTTCGTGTGTCAAACGGAATCCACGAATAAGTTGTGCTTTAATGTTCGATTACTGGTTCAATTTAGCACATTTCTTTAATAGGAAACGATCCATCGTTGACTAGTTTTCCCAATACACTGTGAACATTATATTGGAAATACCTTTAA
This sequence comes from Lissotriton helveticus, assembly GCF_964261635.1. Lineage (NCBI taxonomy): Eukaryota > Metazoa > Chordata > Amphibia > Caudata > Salamandridae > Lissotriton > Lissotriton helveticus. Next base: position 668,918,725 of record NC_136065.1, on the reverse strand, counting down.
GTCGTAGTACAATTTTGTGCACTTCCACAAAAATGCAATCAATCGGTTTCAGGATGTCCGACAATTGAAATTAACGCTGCATACTCCTCGGTGAATTTCACAGAAAATAAACAAAATGGCACCACGTTACCAAGCGTACAGCGCAATGATGAAACAAAGCAAATGTAAGCAGTGACGTCACACGCAAATCTGTGACGATGTGGAAACGTGCGTGTTTACATACAAAGCTCTTCTCTCTCGCTCAAGATGCGTTCATGCTCCTGCTCGCGGGGTATCCAGAGTTCACGGTTGTCAATCCAGCATCATCGTCACTGGTACTTTGACTTTCAAATGATGCATTCTTCAATTATTTGTAAAAGTTATATCCGATATGCAATTTGTTTAGTTCAACATACGCAGATATCCACCACACGACTGACCTTATGTGCAAGTTGCTCTGGAGGTCTTTTTATTTCAAATTTCCATGTCGATTTTTTCTCTTCTTTATCCAAACAAAGTGAGATTTTCAAAAATGAAATTCTTTTGTCCTGTGTATCCTATAAAGTGGTGGATCCCATCCTCGTCACCATTTTTAGAAATACAGGACACCCTTGATGATATTTAGAAGTTTATTGATGAATAGTCATAACGACCTCCAAAGCCGTCTCTTCAAGCTCCTTCTGCTGGTCTCTACATTCCAGATTCCAGCAGAAGAATCCTGTTGCTAGACAATATTTCACATCGAAAAAGAAATTGCAAGGTAGGGTGTAATACTTGAAAACAAGAATTGAACAAAGGAAACAAACTTCCGCTATACCAAACATTGTAGCATTTTTCAGAGCCAAAATGAGATAAATCAGATAGATCATAACGGAGCATAAATCAGAATACATACAAATACACATAAAGTCAGGGACATTCAACCATCCCATTCCATATAACAGCTGACCAGACCCCAAATTTGCTGCCCCAGTATCCTTTTCCGCCTCCCTTTCAGGGCATATAAGCTATGATCAGTGTTATACATAAAGAAAAACCTCACCCGCCATGCTTCAAATGAGGTGCGTCTTTTTGCAACCAGCACGAGGCCATACATAGCCTGAGCACGGCTGTGGCTACGAAAACCAAATAAACAATGTTACAAAGCAGGGACGCCGAGCCCGTACCCGTCTCTACCCGCAACAAGATCTGCATAATTGAAAGCTGAACAGGGGTTCCTGCAATCTCAGATAGAAACTTATCCACGTGCCCGACCAAACTCCTCAATTCCACACACGTACCGAAGATATGCATCAGATCCTCCGCCAAAGCACCGCATCGAAAACATTTTCCATCCGGATCTCCCCCCCATTTTGAAATTTTATCAGGCGTATGATACAAGTAAAATACAGTCTTATAGTGTTGGGCAGCCAAGTTAGCAGACATGAATAATCATCTAGCTAAATCAATTGAGATCTCAAGCGAAATCCCATGGCGTCCTAATCTGTTCTCCCACTTACTGACATGTATTTCTAAATCGTTGGGCATGGCATCTAACATTGAGTTATAGAGCACCCCTATGCGAGCTGCTTTCTTATTAGCTTCAATAAGAGGATTGTGTTGTGTGGACGGGCAAGCTTTCAGCAAATAATCGCGTATTTGAAGGTATTTAAAAACATGCGAAGTTGGAAGCTTATATTGTTCCTTAAGCTGCTCAAATAATTTTAACCCGCCCATCGTATATAAGTCACCCACACAATTTAAGCCTTTAAGCCGCCAACTGACGACAACTCGGTCCCAGAAGACACTAGGAAGAAAGATCGGAGCAATCAATGGAGTATATCTCGAGACCTTTTCTATTTCATATAATTTTTTGAGAGCATTCCACACTTTATAGGCAGCCATTACAACCTTAAATCTTATATTTTGTAGTAGTTCAATCCAAATTGAGAAAAAGACGTTTTTTTACTTCAGTGCCTAAAAGTATGCTATATATTGAAGGTTCGGCTGGATCTAGCGGTCCTACCCCAGTGAGCAGAATATTCATATGTTGAAGCATACAAGCGTAATAATAAAAAACCATAGGGGTCGATTACGATTGTGGTGAATCCGCATCCTCCGGGGCGGTGGAAGCCACCGCCGGCCCGGAGTATGCGGATTCACAGCTGCTGTAAATGAAAAGACCCCCACCACATTAGAATGGCTGGGGGATCATCGGCGGACGGGAAGACCGTCCGCCGCTTTTCTGCCGCGGTCGCCTTCCGACCGTGGTGGAAAAGCTCTAATATGGTGGCGGTGTCTATCAGACACCGCCAGCCATATTAGGATGAGCTTCAGGACATGCCTTTCCGTGGCGGCAATGCTGCCACGGAAAGGCATATGGTCTTGTCTTTGGGGGCCCGTGGCGGGCCCCCAGGGTGAAGGGGGGCTGGGGGGGTGCACATGGGGGGTACCTATGGTACCCCCCTGCATTTGCATGGACAATGCGGCAGGCACCGCACGGTGCCTGCCGCTTTGTGCATGCAAATGCACAGCATGCATATTTAACTTTGCGGCGGGTGCTGCTTAAAGCAGCACCCGCCGCAATGTTAAATATACGGGATGTAACTGCCAGGGTGGCGGTCACATCCTAATTCCACCGGAGGGACCGCCGCTTCCCCTGCGGACGGTCCCTCCACCTCGAGGGTGGCGGACGGACGCAGGTCCGTCCACCATCCTAATAGGCGCCATAGTCAGGTACAGCCCACCCTCCTACAGCCTTCGGTAGTGCCATATATTTTTTAGCTCGGCGAGCTTTACCCCGTGCCCATAAAAATGAATTGAAGCTGCTTGAGGCTGGCCTGCGGTATCTCTAGTGGTACACACCGGAAGAAATACAAAATTCTGGGTAAAACCATCATTTTTAGGATATTGCATCTGCCTACCAGTGTTAAATGCAAGCATTCAGTCTGGTCCAGCTGTTTACGGATCCCAGTCAACAACCTCTCCCATTTGGATTGCACCAGGGTAGAGGCAGAAGCTCTTATCTGTACCCCTAAGTACATCACCTCTGACAGAACCCTTGAATCTCCATAGGATCCAATATTTACAAATAGAATCTGGGTTTTGGCAGTGTTTAATTTATAACCAGAAACTGACCCAAATACCGTCGCTAATCGTTCTATCTCAACCATCGCCAGCGCTGGTTTGGGGGAGACAACAGCCACATCATCAGCATATGCAAATACCCGATAATCTTGTTGGTGTATTATAACTGACGATATCCGGGAGTTGCTCTCAATCATTTTTAAAAACGGATCGATGTATAGGGCAAATAACAGAGGGGAGCAAGGGCAACCTTGCCTTGTTCCCCTCTGTATAGGGACAATCGCCGATTGTAGCCCCATAGTGCAAATCCTGGCGGTTGGTTGTTGATACAGCATCTGCAAGGCTTTTATAAATTGTGGCCCAAACCCCCGGCTTTTCATCACAGCCCATAAAAAAGTCCATGAGACTTGGTCGAAAGCCTTCTCGGCATCTAAAATTATAAGACTCAAAGCTTCACCCGTACCATTAGCATAATCTATTAAAGCAATCACACGATTAACGTGATCAGTTGTTCCACGCTTGGGGATGAACCCGTCTTGCCGCGGAGACACCAGTGACGAGATTACTGCTGAGAGCCTTGCCACCAAAATTTTAGAATAAAGCTTCCCATCCGTATTCAACAATGAGATAGGCCGGTATGAGGCAGGTCGATCTGCTGGCTTTCCCTTTTTCCTAAACACCACTATACTGGCCTCATCCCATGATTTAGGATATACTCCAGTCTGAGCCAACCTGAATAAAGCTAACATATCGTGCTTCAAGGCTTGAAAAAAACTTTTATAAATCTCAAGCGGCAGCTTGTCAGGGCCCGCTGCCTTGCCCGCGGGGAGACCCATAATTGCCTGTTCGAGTTCAAGCATCATAATCGGGGCCTCTAGCTTTGATGCTATCTCCATATCCAGATCTTGTTTGCAGAATTGCTGTAGCAATATTGCGGCTTTATTAACATCATACTCTTCACTAGTATATAAAGTTGCATAGAACTGCCGGAATACTTCCAGTATTTCTGTCTCACTCTCTGCCAATCGCCCAGTAGAGTCTATAAGAGAGTTAATCCTTTGCACGACTTCCTTAGTTCTCATTTTTGGGCCAGGCACCTGCCACTTGCCTCCCCATATTCATATAGCAACTGTTGCTTAATAGTGTTTATTTTAGCCGCCTCATGGCTCTACTGAAGATTTACTTTCGCCTTACACCGAGCCACTTCTGCTGCAGAGTCATGTATATCTCTAGCTGAGTGTATGTCCTGCACCAGCCGTTCTTCAGCTTGTCCTAGGCCTTGGTATAACACCTGTAATTGCATGCGCAATTGATTTTGCACATGCAACCCGAAACTAAGAACCTTAAACGCATCCCACACAAACCCCATTTCAGTACTCTCCCTATTGTGATTAAAGAATTCTACAATCCAATTTGTCATATATTCGTGGAATTTTATATCCAATAACAATTTACGGTCAAAAGAGAATTCCCGGGGCTTGCTGTCTGAACAGATAGAAGTTAGAGTCAAGACCACAGGACCATGGTCAGACGTGACTCTTGTATATACCTGTATTCGCGCGTCGGAAAGCATATGTTGTGGGGCGAAGAAGTAATATAACCGCACCAACTTCTGATGAGGTGAGGAAAAAAAGGTGTAACCAGGGTTACTACCCCTAAGGTAAGACCATGCATCAGTCAGTCCATGTGCCATGAGCAGTGCTTGTAATGAATTAAACACTTTTGGTTTTCTTCCTATATACTGAAAACTATCATTACCCAACGAGATTGGTTGAAGATTTATATTCAAATCCCCACATATTATTACGGGGCTGGGCCACATCGCTAACTCCACATTAAGAAAGTCTAGAATGGCAGATTCATCAAGGTTAGAACCGTATATGGAGCGTAACGTAAATTTTAAAGATCCAGCGACACATTCCGTTATTGTCCATCTACCGAGGCCATCCTCTAATATCCGGCCAGTGCCGGTGATCTGCTTCTTTGCCAAAATTGCCACACCACGTGAGGTGCATGTTTGTTTAGTACACACTAAAACATTATACCCCAATTCAGTAAAGAGTTTCCGTTTAGTCCATACTACATGCGTCTCTTGAAGACAGATAATATCACAACGGAGCACCTGCAATTCCCTCGCTACCCGCTGTCTTTTATAATTAGAGTTCAAACCCCTGACATTCAGTGTACCTAATCTTATAGCTTTAGCTGCCATTACCTAATATCAGAAGCAAAACAATATCATTCATCCACCACCTTGCATACCAGAATTCAGAATAACGAAAAGAAATGTACTCATATACTACTTTTACATTTAACCCCCACCACCCTAGCTGCCCCGAGCCATGCCCGCCCCCCATCCACCCTCCCCTCCCCTCCCACCCGCTCCGGGGCTTAAGGACAGTGTCCTCAGTGATGAAAGTGTATATGTGCTACCCCCCCCCCCCAGGAACCACACCAGACCACCACCCGTTGCTCCTACTTTCGCCAATTTCTGCAAAAAAACATGTTTCTAGTAGGCCGAATAGATCTAAACCTATGCGATGACCAATCTAGAATATAACACATTCAGGATACTCTATCTCTATTACATCAAACCTTTTATTCTACATAACCGGCCCAGTTCATTAACTCCTTGGCGATTAGCCATCTTACTCAATGTAGGCGAAAATTATTACTAAGAAAACAGAAAGAATATTAAGACTGAAATACATGTGTGATAGTACTGCTAATTTGGCAACTATATCAAAATAAACAGCAGCGTATTATATTATATAATTAAGCATCCAAGGACTTCAAAAAGTCTTGCGCCTGAATCTCAGATGTAAAGTGCTTAATTTGATCCTTATGTATCACCTTTAATTTGGCAGGATTTAAAAGAAAGGCTTGTGCTCCCTTGGCTTGGAACAAAGAAATCAACTGCCGTAACTGCCATCTTTGCTGCACCGTGGACGGACAAAAATCAGGGCGTACAAAGAATTAACAACCATTACCTTTACGCCGTCTATCTGGGCGCGCCAGATCATAGATTGCCTCTCTTAATATATAATTATGAAGACATATAAGAATCGCCCTGGGCTGCACATTTGACCCTCCTGCTGCCCAAGAGTCACCATAGCGCTTTCGGATAGTGAAGGGAAATCTATGCGCCCTGATCACCTCGTTCTCCCATGTCCAGTCTTTTAACTCCGGAAAAGCCTCTGTAAAGACTTCAACAATAAACTTTCGAACATCTTTCCCTTCTATAGACTCGGGTATGCCCAGGACGCGTAGATTATTACGCCTTGCGCGATTTTCCAAGTCTGTTAATTTCCACTCCACATCTGTTTTCGTCTGCTGCAATGTCTCTATGGCTGCTTGCTGCTTAGTCAGTGAATCCTATGCGCTAGAGATACGCTCCTCAGTTTCGGTGACTCTTGTGGTTAATTCAATATAAGACTTCGCCATGCGCCGCATTGTGTTTTGGAGCTTCCGCACTGCTCCCTGGGTGCGGATACTTTCTGCCTTGGTCTCTGAGCGATGTGCTATTATACTCTTATAGATGATGTTCAGAGTAACCCCATCTCCTTCTTCTTCTTCTGCATTTCCCGGACTATGGTGTTGTGATTGTTCGGCCCCTTCTGGGGATATACCTTCCCATCTAGGTTGCGTTAGAGGAGACATCGGAGGGGGAATTCTGTCAAGTTCTTGATTTCTTATGACAGTTTCTTGTCACCAAACTGACCAGTGGGCTGGGCCAGAGACTGGTCCAGTTCGTCATCATCCACCATCTCACCTTCGTCTCCCCATTCGCCAACTATACTACTATTGTCGTCCCCAGAAACAATCGACAAGTCTGACATAGAATAAAACGTGCCTTCTGACATAGCTGACTCAGAGTCAATTGCATCCTCACTAATTTTATTCGCCACTGTATTTGCCATATTCACCATGTGAGGAAAACCTCCTTGTCCTTGTCCTTGTCCATACAGATATTTATAGCCTCTACCGCAGTACTTGAAGAGCTGTTACCACGAATTGCAGGAATTGCAGAATTTGAACTGTCAGTTTTTCTGCTGGTAGTAGCAGAGGTCAGGGCACTCAGAGCCGGCACTACAATAGACTTTATTTTGGTATTAGTTTTTTTTAGAAAGATTGCAGGTACCGTAGGGTTTCTAATTAGAGGGTCCGAGCCTGCCTCGCTGTGCTCACCTGAAGACTGTGTGGGTGTTAAAGTCAAAGCTGCAGAACCGCATGTAGGCTAACCAGCCTGAGTTTGTAATTTGCCCCCACCATTGCCTTTGCGGCGCGAAGCAGGCTCAGAGGACGGTGCATCAATTAGTTCCATAAGTTCACCCCCGGTTGCCACATTCATGCTGAGAGTGTCACTTACATCTGCCGCTTCTGCTCCGTTGCCCACTGCCGCTACCGCAGAGCCGCTTGAACTCGCCGCGTTAGCAGCACCGCACGCTTTGGCTCCTCTGCCCTTCGGAGCCATGGTTCCGCTGCTTCAGTTCACACCGGGTTACGGGTGTGTACGCTGAGCGGCTAATTGAACACTCCGACTTCACTCAATCACTGCCGCTGAACAGCCCGGGACCGCTACTGAGAACGATCTCTCCACGCAGACCGGGGTGATCCGTGCAAAACCGCCGACAAGATGACACAATGCTTGAAACAATGTTGTGCCGGTATAAAGTAAACGGCGTCCTGTAACCACGCTAAAAAGAGAGCGCTATCCACATGCCGCACACGGGTGAGAAACTGCTGGCGTAGTCCACCGGGGAGGAGGTAGTTCACAGACCACTCACACGGCCACAGCAGTGGCCGCCATCTTGCCCTCTACTGGAAGACAACATAACAACATTTACAAAGCATAACAAACACAGAATATAACAGAGTCAAACCCCAAGAATCTGAAAAGTTGGTCCCTTTGTTAAGACTAAAAGGTGAAGTATTTACTAATTTTGATGAGATAATCAAATCATCATTTCGTTTGTTTTCATAACTAGAGGAATCACACAAGTGAAATTCTCTGCTATGAAGCAGAAAATATATAATTCAGAAGGATATTTAGTTTAGGAAGTGTGATTACTATTTATGCTGTATTTGAGTTCTAATCCATTTTCTCACCTCCTGGAGTAAACCTTGACTGCTCGCTATTTCAACTTTTGAGAGACAAGATTAACAAAAATACAATTTTGTGGCAAATGCGTCACATTGTGAAGCAGTATACACCATTTTGCTATTTTAACATGGGCAAATGTTACATAAAGACATCAGTAACTGAAAGGAGACCTTCTTCTGGGCAAGAAAAGGCCTGCCACTGCTCAAAATGTGTGTTTTTTTAAAAAATCAATATTCGATCTGCTTAAGCTGGAAACAATGTTTTTGTTACAATCTGCAAATTATACAGAAGATGATGGATTGTGTGGCAAGTGTGGTAAATCCATAATTATGTGTAAAATGCAGTAGCTGCAGAATTTTATAATTCCTGGGGTTTTGGACCAAGGCTCCTGGATGGAAACTGATTGCAGGCTACATCGAATTCTTTTTTTTCACATATAAACCATCCATTCTCGAGCGATAGTGTGGTATCCAAAAAAGGTAACAAATTGGAAATTTCAATAACTAGTGCTTTTTTTATGGCTCATGCACTCCAGAGTGAATATGACTACTTAGCGGGACCTGTGTTATTCTCCTAGAAGGAATATATTAAAATATCCACTCTGCACAGCCCATGTAATTTGCATTTTATAGCAGGTGGATATTTACCCGAAACACCACAAAATGTGCATTTTCCTTTTCCGTCATTTGATAATAAAGTCCCCAGTGGCTGTTTAAACACTCAGATGATCTGGCCACAAAAAATCACTACCAACTATTTAAATATGGCTACCCCATAAAAAGATACGTAAACTACCTGGTTCAGCCATCCAACATCACCCTGAAATCGGTGAATTCGACATATACACCTGTAGTGTTGCCGCTCTAGTGTTCACGCTACGTCACCGCGTAGCGTGAACGGCGGCCATTTTGGGTCACGCCAGCGAGCGTAATCATTCGGGTGCCGGAGCTGTGTGAGGCAACACGCTCGGCGCTCTGTGTGTTAGATACAATTCTTTATCTAATAAATATCCTCCTGCACCACAATATCGTATGCCTCATTCATATAAAGAAGCAACTTTACAATGGCGACGAGGTGATTTGGACGAAGGAAACAAGAAGTGAGGAAACATTGGGGAAAATCGAGATAAGCCAAACAGAACCCACTGATGAGGCAAGTTGGCCTCCGGACAAGTCCCCCACGCAAATCCACGAGGCAAGGAGCAGGGGAGAGGACAAAGCCACTTCAGTGAAGCAGGTACAGCACACAGAGCGTGGCAGAAGCGGTTGGTCGGGTGGCCCTGGTACTGCAAGCCCAGAAGGGGCCAGGAAATGGAGCCACTGCCACACGCCACGCACCCGCAGAAGGCCAAGGGCCCTGACGTCCTTCCCGGGGAGACCACAGGCTGGTCAGCAGAGCTGGCGGAGCTAGCATCCACAGGGGCAGCAGAGACGGACGAAGCAAAGTCCCTATCAGGTGAAGTCGAGGAGTACGGCACGCCAGGCAGCCCCAAAGCTCAGAACGTTGCGCCGAAAAGTGCGGGAAACCATGTGCGCCCAATCCACCTCTGCGACAGCGCCTGGTCTGCGTATCCATATACCGGTACAACTTCCAACAGCGGAAGCAAGAACCGGGTGAGTCAATTGATGAGTACGTCGCGACGCTGAAGAAGTTGGCAACCACGTGTCAATTTGGCGGACTTCATGACGACTTTATCAGGGACCAAATAGTGATGCACACCACAATGAAGTCGGTGCAGGACAAACTGTGGTCGAGCGGAGACACCACGTTGAAAGAAGCAATAGCAATGGTGAAGAAGGCAGAATTGGCGCGCAGGTGCGCGGAAGCGGCAAAAAGGGAAACGGCGACAAGGCCCATGGTAAACAGAATAGAGGACGAAGAACAGAAGGGAGGTCACAGGAATACGAGTTCCAACTACAAAGGACCCAATAGGTGGCAAGGGAAGCCGGGACCACCAGGAAAACAGCAAAAGGGGAACAAGTCATCGTGCTACAGGTGCGGCAGTTGGAACCACGAGGCAAATGACAGACGGTGCCCAGCCTTCCGGGCTAAGTGTATGTTCTGCGGTGTTATGGGACATTATGAGAAGGTTTGCCGGAAGAAGATGGGCTGCAACACAGTAAAATTCATAGAGGGCGACCAGGAACCCGGGGAAGCAGGAGACCAAGAGGAGGAAGATGAGATACTGTGCATTGAGGACCAGGTCTTGAGCGTGTTGGATATGACGATAGGGGGCGTAGCAATGAGCATAGTGGCGGACTCAGGATCCCCATACACGTTGGTACAGAGGGCAGTATGGACGGAGAAATTCCTGCCCCGCCTTGGCCCACATCTTGAACCACCGGACATCAGACCGGTCACGTACCTAGGTAACCGAATCCCCATCGCGGGCTATCGACCGTTGACGTTCGAATTCAGGGGGCGCAGCGCTGTCTGCAAACTGTACGTGACGGAGAAAGGTCCCTCAGTGCTAGGTTGGATGGACCAGGGCGATTTAGGCATCAAACTGGACCCTGGAGGAGCAGTGTAGGTGTTGTTAACGGAACCCGAACAGTGGCCAGACCTGGAGAAGTGGAGGAGAGACTTTCCCAAGGTGTTTGGGGGGAAAGTGGGAAAACTAGAGAAGTTTTCTCACAAAATCATCCTCAAGAGTGATGCCATACCATTGTCGCACAAGGTGCGGAATGTACCGATAGCCGTGAGGGAGGCGGTGCAAAAAGAATTGCGCGATCTAGAAGGAAACGGCATAATTGAACCCATCACATGTGCGGAGTGGCTGGCACCCCTGGTGGTGGTGATGAAACCAAACGGCAAGGTCCGGCTATGTGTGGAACTCCGAGAGCTGAACAAAAGCATCGTTGTAGAGAAGTTTCCGTTGCCTCGCAATGAGGAAATGCTGGCAAAAACGGAGGGAAAGAAATGGTACTCCACCATCGACCTGACATCTGCCCACCATCAGATAGCGTTGCACCCAGAGAGCAGGAAGTTGACGTCGTTTATCACCCCTTTCGGGTGCTACCAATTCTGCAGGATGCCATTTGAGCTCGCATCAGCTGCGGCCGTGTTCCAAAAGCTGATGCACCGCCTCTTCAAAGATGTCGAAGGAGTCCAATACTTCCAAGACGACATCTTGGTGATGGGAAGTGATCAAAAGGACCATGATGCCAAATTGTCCAAAGTATTGGGAGTGCTGGAAGAAAGAGGACTGACAGCAGAATGGGAAAAGTGCCATTTAGACTATGAATGATTGTGACACGTGCACAGATCCAATTAAACAATGCTGAACAGTGGTTCTCAATTTCACCAGGTGCTCCTAGGTGTCGTCCTCTGCCCAATGGACGATTAAATGCTAAAGAAAAACGTGCAATCAGACACAACTGATGGCATCCCTTAGGGCACACTTTTTTTAGGCGGTTCTTGCCTACACCTTTCAAAAAGACTTCATGATATTGTTCATCACAAAAGGAAATTTATTAGTTTCCAAGTTATTCCATGTCAATAATGTTGATTCACATTATTCATTATGGTAGTTCATTCCATTCACGGTTTTACAAATTATCCCACATGTTGCTCCAATGCATTTCGGACCAAAGGTCCTTCATCGGGGAGCCTAAAAAGAACGACATACAAAACCTGTATGAGCTAATAAACAATTTATGTGACTGGCCAAAAATAAGAGTAAGTGCACCACACTAGTGCTTAAACGATAAGTGATGATGTGAAATTACACCCCTAAAAAGTTAATCCATATCGTGAACGAGTAATAAAATAGTGATGCGCGAAATAAAACATGCCTTGTGATAAAAAAGATCGTGCGAATTAAATGAATAAAGATTTTTGTGCCCTTGGTGGTCAGCGTGAGATAGACGGAATGTAACCCTTCGTCCTGTGGCGTTCAGAAATTTGCCCGTTAGGTTATTTAGACAGAAAGTCGAATTTCGCGCCGTTGCATTAAAAAATTTACCCATTAAAAACATTAGAACGTGTAAAGGGAGCTCGTAAAGCTTACCGGTGGTTGTGGGTTAGGTGCGCGGGTACAAACAACTCCGTGGTGTGTTACCGCGATAAACGCGGAAGTGTTTTAAAACGGCTGAGTGAACAGTCACGTGGTGAGGCTAGAGTCAGAAGAAAGACTTGTAATGGCTGAACCATAAAGGGGTCTCAAAATGTGAGGTTGTAAAAGTGATAATGATAAACAAAATACCACGAAAAAAATATAAAATAAAATGGAATAAATTGAAATAAAGGATGAAATCAAGTAAAAAATATCAGGCAAATAAGGCAAACAGATGAGATGTGGCAAATATTAACATAATCAGACAAATGAAAACAATAAGTACGAATATACACGAATATACAGGTAGTTAAAATAAGCAGCAGCAAGGAGATTCGCAGAACTAAAGGACACCTACACGGTGTGTTATTAAATTACTAAAGATAACATGAAAACTCAATTCTTTCATTGAGACCAAACGGTTTCATGGACTGCAATTTGTAAAGCCAATAGTTTTCTCTTTGAAGTAAATGTTTGTTGTTATCTCTTCCTTCAATTTTGTCAACAGTTTCCAGAATGATGTACTTTAGTTGAGAGACGGTGTGTTTCATGTCATTGAAATGGCAGGCTACTGTGGATTTCGCGTTAACAGTGCGAATATTAGACTTGTGTTCATTTAGGCGTATTTTCATTTTTCGCTCAGTTTTACCTACATAGGTTTTCCCGCATGGGCATTTTAAAAGGTAAATGCAATTACTGGTGTCACATGTAGCCGTTACTTGTAGATGAATTTTGTATCCTTTCATGGGGTGTGTTATATCAGTGCCTGTTATTACATTGTTGCAACTACTGCAGTTGTTGCATGGCCTTGTACCCCGATGTTGTTGTTGCTGTTTTTTAGGCTGTTTGAGGATTTCTCCCAGATTTCTGCCTCTGGTATAAGCAAACAGAGGTAACGATTTGAAAATGTCATTGAAATCAGGCTCTAGTTGCAAGAGTGGCCAATGTTTGAGTACTATGTTCTTGTAAGTGGTGCTAACGTTGGAAAATTTTGTGACGACGACCATCCGGTCTGTCTTGGGTTTTTCTCTGGATTTGTTTAGCATCTCTTGACGATTCATTGGTTGTACGTACTCTTTAGCAGATTCCAAGATCTTGTTCGGATATCCTCTCATACGAAATCTTTCAGTCATTTCATTGATGCGAGTTTCAACAATGATAGGATCTGAAGTGATGCGTTTAACTCTGAGTAGTTGTGATCTGGGTAAATGGTTTTTCAATGATGGAGGATGAAAGCTGGTGTAGTGAAGGGTGTTATTGCGGTCTGTGGATTTCCTGAAAATATCTGTGGTTAGTTGATTGTCTTTGAGTGTTATTTGAACGTCCAAGAAAGTTATGGTTTGAGATTGGATGCTCCATGTGAACTTAATTCTGTCGTTGACGTTGTTTAGACTTTGAAGAACTGTTTCTAGCTTTACTTTGGTATCTTTCCAAAGGATGAACAGGTCATCAATGTATCGTACATACATTTTTAAATTGTCAGTCCATTCTGATTTTGACCAGATGTTGGCTTGCTCAAATTCTCCCATATAGATATTGGCGTAGACTGGAGCTGCGCAATTACCCATGCTGGTGCCAACGAGTTGCAAAAACCAGTCATTTTGGTGTTTAAAATAACTATGGTATAGAGTGAAAGTCATTAGTTCCATCAAAAAGATTTTTTCACTTTCATCTATGTCAAGATTCAGAACTGCTTGTTCTATTGCCTCTATGCCTTCTGAATGCGGAATGGAGGTATATAATGCGCTAACGTCTGCTGTACATAACCATATTGTTTCACCAGGTTGAATTTGCAAAGCTTGTAATCTGCCCAAGAAGTCTGTAGTATCCTTAATGTAGCTTGTCAAAGATTGAACAGTTGGCTGTAACTTACGATCAAGATACTGACCCACAGCTTCATGAAAACTGCCGCATGTTGACACTATCGGGCGGATTGGTGGATCCATGAGGTTTTTATGAATCTTCGGCATTACATAAATTGAAGGACTTTTTGGGTGAGATGGTGTTAAAAAATTCTTGGTTCTTTGATCTATAACACCCGAAGTGAAAGCTTTCTCAATGATAGTTTTTAATTCAGCAGAAAATTGCTGGGTAGGGTTATTAGGCAGCTTCATGTAAATGGTTTCGTCAGTGATATGCTCTTCTAGTTTGTTGTGATACATTGAAGCGTTCATTATAACTAAAGCTCCACCTTTATCTGCTTTTGTGCAAATTATCTGGTCATTGTGAGCAATAGATTTCAACCGGTCAAACTCTTTTTGAGTCATGTTCTTATGAGGATTCTTTTGGTAATTAATGGAAGTCAAATCTTTTTTGATCAATTGTTCGAAGAGATCGATTGTTTTGTGGCTAACAGGAGCCTGGAAAGTACTAGATGTTTTTAAACCCATTAGTGGATCTTCTTTTGTTTGGCCTTGTAAGTTGCTTATGTTATCAAAATAATGTCTAAGTCTTAATTTTCTGCTCAGTTTGAATGTAGCAATTTCTAGTTCCAGTTGGTTAGATTTATTCGACGGAACAAATGAAGTGCCTTTACTTAACAAGTTCATGTCTAATGATGTGAAGTTATAATCCGATATGTTGATCACAAGTTGATTGTCTTTAGTTATTTCTTCTTCCTTTCTTTTTCCTTTGGCAAGGTTGCACTTCTGGTTTGCGGAATGCTTTTTTGTTTTGCCCCTCCTGGGTCGTCTTGCTCTCTGACCTGTTCTAAAAAAGGAGTAGTCGTCGATTCGGTTGAACTGCTTGATGCCATTTCTTCAGTCCTCGAAGTTTGTTGGGGTCCTTGGGTTCGAACATCAGGTTGTCCTGTTCTTCGTTGACGATTTGTGGATTCTCCTTCAGATGAGGATGTATCGGTGTTTTGGGTGTATGGACGGGATCTTCTTCTTTGGGCGTAAACCTCCGCCCAGGTGTACACTTCGTCCAATTTATAATCCAGCGTGTCACGCCTGAATTTCCTAATCTTCCGTTCATTGATGTCATTATAATGTTTATCAAGTTGTTGTTTTATATCAGTTATGAAATCATCCCATTCCTCTGTGGGTATATTGTTCTTCAATTCTTCTGTTGTTGTCACAATTTCTTTTTCTATGTCAATGATAATTTTAGACAATTCTTCAACAATTAAAAGAATTAAATCAAGGCTGCACTTATTTAGTATGGCATACCACTTGTCTAGAAATGACTTAGAATTCTTGCATAGAGAAGGTTTTAACGCAATTCGTAGGCCTCTGGGAATGCGCAGTGTTTTATGATATTTGATTAGGGTGGCAGCGTGTAAAGTCTGATTGATTTTTCTCCTAGATAAATATAGCAATTGTTTTGCGTTCTGCTCTTTACTCCTTGTTGATGATCGTTCTGTTATGTCGTCTTGTATTAGAGCATAGATTTTGGTTGCTTCATCGATGCCGTAGGCAAAGGTATCTGCTCTGGCTTCCGTTGATCGGGCAATATCCTCGTAATTCATTTCCGAAAATATTTTTAGAAAAAGTTGCGTATCGTGCTACGTTGTCAGTGGGTAGATTGGCTCAATTAGACTATGAATGATTGTGACACGTGCACAGATCCAATTAAACAATGCTGAACAGTGGTTCTCAATTTCACCAGGTGCTCCTAGGTGTCGTCCTCTGCCCAATGGACGATTAAATGCTAAAGAAAAACGTGCAATCAGACACAACTGATGGCATCCCTTAGGGCACACTTTTTTTAGGCGGTTCTTGCCTACACCTTTCAAAAAGACTTCATGATATTGTTCATCACAAAAGGAAATGTATTAGTTTCCAAGTTATTCCATGTCAATAATGTTGATTCACATTATTCATTATGGTAGTTCATTCCATTCACGGTTTTACAAATTATCCCACATGTTGCTCCAATGCATTTCGGACCAAAGGTCCTTCATCGGGGAGCCTAAAAAGAACGACATACAAAACCTGTATGAGCTAATAAACAATTTATGTGACTGGCCAAAAATAAGAGTAAGTGCACCACACTAGTGCTTAAACGATAAGTGATGATGTGAAATTACACCCCTAAAAAGTTAATCCATATCGTGAACGAGTAATAAAATAGTGATGCGCGAAATAAAACATGCCTTGTGATAAAAAAGATCGTGCGAATTAAATGAATAAAGATTTTTGTGCCCTTGGTGGTCAGCGTGAGATAGACGGAATGTAACCCTTCGTCCTGTGGCGTTCAGAAATTTGCCCGTTAGGTTATTTAGACAGAAAGTCGAATTTCGCGCCTTTGCATTCAAAAATTTACCCATTAAAAACATTAGAACGTGTAAAGGGAGCTCGTAAAGCTTACCGGTGGTTGTGGGTTAGGTGCCATTTAGGCATGCCAGCCGTCACCTACCTAGGACATGAAATTGGAGAACGAGGGGTGACTCCGAAGAAGGAGAATGTCAAGGCTATTTGTGACGCTCCACCGCCAACCAGCAAGGAGGAGGTATGGTCGTTCCTAGGCATGGCCGAGTACTATAGTAAGTTCATACAGCATTTTGCATCAAAGACACACCACATGCGGATGTTGACGAGAGAAAAGACAGCATTTGTATGGTCAGAAGAGACCCAGAATGAGTTTGAGAGTGTCAAGAAGGAGGTAGCCCAAGCTATACCCCTCAGAGGATATGACCCACAAGGACGGACAACAGTCACTACAGACGCCAGTGACAAAGGACTAGGTGCAGTCCTTATGCAAGACAGAGAAGGAGGTGCAACGGAAACCATCTGTTTTGCTTCCAGGGCCCTGACGGACACTGAAAAGAGGTTCAGTGTCATCGAGAAGGAAATGCTGGCGTTGGTCTGGGCCTTAGGAAGATTTCGACAATTCCTGTGGGGCACAAGGTTCCGGTTGAGGACAGATCATAAGCCGCTGGTAAGGGTCCTCACATCCAGTGGACATGCCAGTGCCACCCCGAGGATAGCCAAAATGACTTTTAAACTGCTGGAATACCGTTACGATGTTGAGTACACCCAGGGGAGCAGGAATAAAGTAGCAGACTATCAGAGTAGGGCATCGGCAATGGATGAAGCGAGAGGAGATAAGTTAGAAGAAGATGAAATGGTAGCCTTGATGGAGGATCCAGAGAGAGTAATCAGCAGCCAAGAATGGGAAGAAGCGTACAGTGCAGACAAGAACCTTCTACAGGTAAAAGAGTACATCACAGGTGGATGGCCGGAGAAGAAACACGTGAGTGGTGAGATGAGAAGGTATTTCGAGGTGCGAGAAGAATTCTCAGTGGACGACAAGGGCATCTTCGTGTACTGAGGAGACAAGGTGGTACCCCCAGAAGGACTCATCACCAGACTGCTGAATGTACTGCATGAAGGTCACCTAGGAATTGGGAAAATGAAGTTGAGGACCAAACAAGGTTATTGGTGGCCAGGAATGGACACGCAAACGGAACGCCATGTGTAAGGAATGTGGCCAATGCCAACAAGCCGACAAGACCTTGACACCTTTGAGGCCGTCCATAGGAAGGTTCGACACACCAAGAAATCCATGGGAGGAACTCTCCATTGACATTCTGGGTCCCATCCTTGATGACCAAGGTACCCCGAAGTACATATGTGCTTTAATAGACAGATATTCGAAGTGGCCAGAAGTGCTTGTCAAAGACGAAATGGACACGGATACCATACTAAAGTTCCTCACCACCATCTTCCTCAGGGAAGGCATCCTCAAAAGCGTGTTAAGCGACAATGGACCACAATTCAAATCCGACAAGTGGTAAAAGTTTATGGAAAGGAATGGGGTCTGCTCCAAACACACATCCATATACCATCCGGCAGGAAATGGACAAGTGGAACGATTTAACAGAGTCTTGATGGGTTCCATCCAGGCAGCCATAATGATGGGGAAGGACTGGGAGAAGGAAGTGTTACACATGGTATGGGCCTACCGAATCACCCCTACAGGAACAGGGTACAGCCCCTTCCAGATCCTTAGAGGAAGAGATCCATTCACTAAGGACAACAGGGCATGGAAGGACAAGACGGTGACCAGTAAGTGGTCCCCGGCGGTGGTACAAGCAAACTTAGAAAGGGCCCAGAGAATATATTCAGAACACTATTACAAGAGGAGGAATGTGAAGGACACGCAATTAGAAGAAGGAGAATGGGTGAAAGTCAAGTTGGCCACGCTTCAACGCAAAGGAGACAGCAAGTACAGTAAGCCACTCCAAGTCAGAGAAGTGTTGGGCCGAGCGGCCAGACTGAGTGACGGAAACTTGTGGTCCCAAGATCGCATGGCTCGATGTAACAAAATAGTGCAATGGGCCCCGGAGGCACGAGGACCTGAAGCATCAGTCCAAGGCACGGGGCGACAAAACACCGACGAACAGGAAGGAGGAGAGGACAACGCAGCAATGGATTGGGGAGCGGAAGGTGTAAACACTCCCCAGACAAACGACACTGGGCTAAGACAGGAAGAACCAGGCGGCCCGGTGAGAGCGTTGGCCCATGAAGAGAAGGAGGCGGAGTCGATAAGTAAGGGAGAGAAGGAAGCTACAGCCACTCCGGTAAGGTGCACCAGGGGTGGGCGCAGAGTAGTGAGACTGGCCAGATTCAAAGACTTTGAAATGGGGGAAGGACTATAATCCCCACAGACTAAATGACTTCATTGGACAAAAGGGGGGAGATGTGTAGTGTTGCCGCTCTAGTGTTCACGCTACGTCACCGCGTAGCGTGAACGGCGGCCATTTTGGGTCGCGCCAGCGAGCGCAATCATTCGGGTGCCGGAGCTGTGTGAGGCAACACGCTCGGCACTCTGTGTGTTAGATACAATTCTATATCTAATAAATATCCTCCTGCACCACAATATCGTATGCCTCATTCATAGAAAGAAGCAACTTTACAACACGGAACTTAAATACACTCCCTACACCTGTTACAACATCTCCACAAACCAAATCAAGCTTCGGCCCACAATGGAAGCCAAAGAACCATCCGGAAGTCGCTCCATGAACTGCTGAAAGTGCTGCGAAACAATATCAGTGGAGATTGTGCTCTATTCTATTCTATTTAATTTATTTCATTTAGTTGGTAAGCACTGCGGAGTGGCACAAAAGAAACTTTGGAGCGCTATACTATTCTGAATAGTTATGAAAATAACGATAATAATTCTAGGTACATATAGGAATAATAAAAGCAACTACTAGCAGTTAACAGGTGGCCACTGATTCTGAAAAGTATGTCAGCCATAAGGCGTAACACCTTTGGGTTTGTCAAATCAAGCAACGGGAGTTGTGTGAAAGTATCAGCTAAATACCATTTTCATCTACCACACGCCACAGATCTGCACTAATCTGTATTTAACATGCACTTGCCCTTGACTGCCCCCTACTGCTCACCTTTCATGTCTACAGTCCCCGTTTAACCTTCAAAGTGATCACAAGCACAGCAGTTTACCTGCCATATACATCAAAATGGATCACTGAAAGAATATCGACTACCAAAATATCGACTACCCAAAATATCGAGGAAAAAATATCTTCAGCAAAAATATCGAGTTTGTATGTACAAACAGGTAAGTACAAAAATATCGAGTACAAAATATCGTTTACAAAAATATAGTTGTAAAAAATATCGTATTTACTAAAAACAGTGTTAAATTAAATTAATATTAATAATTAATTACTAAAATATACTTAAAATTACTTAAATTAACTTATAATAATTAAATAATTAATGAAAGTTAAATAAATATGTTTTTATTTCATATTTATTAAACATATATATATTGTAATAAAATATAATAAAATAATACCCAAAAACTGAAAACTGACCCTGAACCCTAAAAATACCCCTTTACCCAAAAACTGAAAACTGACCCTGAACCCTAAAAATACCCCTTTACCCAAAAACTGAAAACTGACCCTGAACCCTAAAACTACCCCTTTACCCAAAAACTGAAAACTGACCCTGAACCCTAAAAATACCCCTTTACCCAAAAACTGAAAACTGACCCTGAACCCTAAAAATACCCCTTTACCCAAAAACCCAAAACTGACCCTGAACCCTAAAAATACCCCTTTACCCAAAACCCAAAACTGACCCTGAACCCTAAAAATACCCCTTTACCCAAAAACCCAAAACTGACCCTGAACCCTAAAAATAAAAACGATATTACTTCACTTACCTTAAAAACGATATTACTTCACTTACCTTAAAAACGATATTTTGGCTGTCGATATTCTGTCCAGTCGATATTTTCTCCAAACGATATTTTGGAGTCGATATTATGTCTGTGTACCACATCAAAATATCTCCATTTTATTATGGAGCCACCGATATAGTTTCCATTGATATACCACGAGGAATCCACAATACTGCGTGACATTTAAGTCTTTGTTGATGCGGAATAACAACACACAAGATAACAGGGCCCACAAATATGTGGTATTGTGGATATGTGGAAATTTAGTTTGTGTACTAAACATTATCTACGCCATCTTGCAGACTCACGTATGAGAATACACGACAGCCATTTTAGGTACCATGGTCTCCCTGTTCACGATCGCCCGTCAGCACATTTCCCTGACCATGCAAGCCTTCCCCGCGCACCCTGGCTGCCCCCGCGCTCACATGCACAAGCCATGAAACCCCCCCCCATGACTCTGTCCCAGGGAATCACACCCGCGCCTGACCAACACCTCCTTCCCGTCCATGAATACCCCTCTGTGGATAAACCCTTCCACCACGCTCGATTGTCCACACCAGTCCTTTCCGTCCATGAATACCCCTCCTTTGATGACCCCTTCCTCTGAGCCTGAACGTCAGCACTGACTGCTGGTCATCCTTTAGCCCGAAGATACAGTTTATTGCCCATTACCGTACGCCCTCGCCTCTCCTGAAAGAGGCCACTATTGATCACGACATCCCCGCCCCCGGAGATTCGATCAGGCGCACACATTCCAAAGAGATCGGCAGAACACTCAGCTGCGTGATAGCCCCTCCCAATCATATGAGGGGAAAGGGTCTCTACTGTTGTCATGTGTTGGAGGGGGCTGGAACTGGGGGGTGTCGGAGATATCGTTCTGATGTCATTCTCATGCTCTACAATGTCCCTGTTGTAATAAAGGACGTTCACATGTCTTAAACCAGTGTATAAAAGACCAGGTCTCAGAGAGGTTGAGAGAGCACCTCGAGACGATACCTCGTTGTCCGATCTGATGTGTTCTACTCCGTCGGAATAAAACTTGTTTCCTGTCTTCCAGTCTCCAGCGCCTGCCTCTTTATTTAGTAACTTCGTATGGTATTAGAGGCGTTCTACGCCGGCAAATTTGACTTAGGAAACAACTTCTGAAATAGCCTGACCATTGGAAATTGATCTTTATCAATTGGCGCCCAACGTGGGGCCCATCAGCGACACGTGGATCCAGTGGGAGAGGTCCCGACGACAGAGTGAACGACTGCAACGATCGGAAGAGCTCCTGTCCAATAGACCCTCGTCTGACAGCCGATCATCTGAACTTCACTGATTCCGAGCAGACCTCTCCCGAGTGATCTACGGTCCTGACTGGGAACCACCAGGAGTGCCGCGATAGCAACAGAGAATAGAGGACGATCGGGCGCTGGAAGCGGAAGACGAGAAACTGTCCATGCGGTCCGGGTAAGGTCGTGACACACGACAAATTGCGAAATTGATTGATTGATTGTTTGACAATACTAGTATTACTTATTGACCGTTTCTGAGAAATTCTCTATTTGCAAACAAACACAGAATCGCCATACTCTGTTTAGTCTTTGCAGATAGTGAAGGGTAGGCAACGCAAAACTTTAACACGTCGTGCCTATTCTTTTTTTCTCCCCATTGATTGATTGATTGAATCGAGCATTGAATTGTTCGAAGTTGGTTCTCTTAAGGATCCTCTCTGTCTACAAACGGGGAAGAATAGGAATATTCTCTCTCCCTTTGCCGATAGTGAAGGGTAGGTAACGCAAAACTTTAACACGTCGTACCTATTTCACTCCTTCATTGATTGATTGTTTGCCCAAACATTTACTGTTTTGGGAATTGGTTCTTTCTGGAGGTATTCCCTGTTTGCAAATAGCGTAGAATAGAATATTCTGTCCAGTCTTTGCAAATAGTGAAAAGATAGGTAGTGCAGGCTTTTGCCCCCCATTGTAATCCGTCATGCCTATCTTCTCCCCATTGGCTCATAGTTGGGTCAACCCGGACCGCTTATTAGAGATGAACCATCCAGCTCCACTGGAAGGCACCCCTAATAAGGACATGTTTACTAAGCAAGGACTAGTCGCTATAGCTTATAGTAAGTTATGGCATAAATATACAAAAAGGGATCCTAAAAACCAGTGGCCACTGATAGGTTCTTTTGATGAAAATAAAATAAAAACACTAGAAGCAGCTGTAAAAATAAATAAGGTAACGCCCACTATGCTCATTAGTATTGGCATGTGGCGCAAAGAAGCATACCATCGAAGGAAAAAAGATGAAGCAAAAACAGTGAAAGAATTTTACAAAGCAGCCCATCTGGCTGCAAAAGAACTAGATGAAGAAATAAGAAGAAGAGAGGAAGTTAAACAAACGCAAGAACCAGGACTGACAGGTCAATGCCCTGTCAGGACCACCTCTGCGCTCTACCCGGAGATTCCCTCCAAACAACGGGCAAATGACGAGTTACTGCTCGGTCCTCCAATTATCTACATGCCTCCTCCATATGCTCCCTGCCAACCTCTAGCACAACACTCACCAGTTCAAAGTGCAGGCATGGGTGACCATAGCGCTAGTGCCCCGGCTCTTACGGCCTTCGCACCAGCTGCATTGGTAACAACAGCAGATGAGCATGAGACCAGCAGGCATCTAACAGCCAGACCAAACAGGTTGAGCAAAGATGAGCGGGATGGAATCGACCAAATAGCAAAAACCCTGGTAGAACGAAAGGAGAGCGAAGAATATACGATGAATATGCACAACTCGCATGCCGGTAGTCACAGACGGCATTTTATTTTACGGTTCAGCTACCACACCCTGAACGCGTATGAGGATAGGTACCAGACTAAGGGTCCTGCTAAAGTGACGGCTCTATATAGAAGGGTCGATGTCGGAGATGGGGCCGAAAGCGATGTGACGGACCTCTTCATGCAAACGCTTGAGGTCTTCCTCCACCTCGCGGAACAGAAACCAGAAGTCAAGATCACAGTCCCTGAGACGACTGGGCCCTCATTAGAAGCAGCCAACACCATGATGCCTATCAGAGAAGCCGCCCCCTATTGGGTTCCCCCAAGAGGTCAGGGAACAAACGATGATATCAACCATGTAGATGCCAAAGGGAGGGTTGTGTACAACTGGGTTTACCTACCATGGGATCGGCAAGATATTTTAACTTTTAGACAAACCCTGCCCGATTTAAGAAAGAACCCTACAGCATTCTATACTGAATTAGGCACAGCCTTGGGCTCAACCATAATGACTCTAGCGGACATGGATTTGTTTTTCGGGTTGTGTCTGCCGGCTGATGTGTGGAAGCAAATCCGGAGAGCCGACCACACAGATCTGTTCGGACACACCTGGACAAAACTCGATGAACTAGATAAGCAGCGATAGCCCGGAAAGAAACCTGTAAAAGACATATTGGAACTCCCCGACAAAATAGTGCAGAAACTAAAAACGTTGATCCCAGAAAAGAAGGTAGACTGGTCGATAGTCACAGCCTGCCGCCAGAAACCTCAAGAGGACGTATCAGAATACTTCTCACGATTTGAAACAGTGTTCTCCGACTACAGTGGCCAAGACATGACCACCGCAACCGGACAACACCTATTCGTGCAGAACTACGTAAAGGGACTATCGCAAGAGGTCTCCCAAAAGTTACAGACTAGCGAAAGTAGTTGGGGAGCCTCTAAACCTACAGCTATCCTTCAGATGGCTCAGTATTACGAACACCAAAAGAACGAGAACGAAAGGGCAACTGAGAAAAAGAAAAAGGACCTAAAGGAATGAGTAATGATTGCACAACTACAGGGAGTGACCACAGGGAGGGAACGGTATAGGGGAAATTACCAGTCAAATACCCCTAGGAATTCGACCCCTAGAGACCGCAACCCCACCCCTGGCGCTCCACGAACCGACCTTGATGAGAACCAATGTGCATTTTGTAAAGAATTTGGACATTGGAAGTCTCAATGCCTAGCCCTTCGGGAACTGATTAAAAATAAAGAGACAAGGGACATGGCAAATGGCCCCAAAACTGGAGGGCAGGGACGAGGACAGACCCACAACACCACCAATGACCGATCTGGTAAACCAAACACATTTGACCGCCCCCGACAGAATCAGTACCAGCAGTCCGATGGCAACAATGCTCACGACTCTGCATAGGACTGCCAGGGGCAAGGGAGGGATCCAGTCGAGCTCTGTGTTGACCAGCAAGGTCCTTATGTCACTGCTAAGGTCCTGGGTACAAAGTCTCTATTTTTGGTAGACACTGGAGCGACACGTAGTGTGTTATCAAAACGACTGATTCCAAGGGCGCCCTTGTCTGGCTCACACATTACCTCGATAGGTTTCGATGGGACGCCCTCCACTAATCCCCTGTCGGTACCTATCTCCTTTGACCTAGGAAACAATCCCACTGACACGACGTTTCTGCTCTCCTCCAACTCACCTGACGCTATTATGGGTATTGATTTACTGAAACATTTCCGAGCTACTATTAGGTGTTCCCCGGAAGGAGTCCAAGTCATCCTGTACGACAACCCGAACTTGACCGGACCCTACCCCACACGACATATGTGCACTTTAACAGATGCTGACCTATCCTTGCTCGACTCGCTACCCCTGCACCTATGGGCCAGAAACGACTCGGATGTGGGACGAATGATGATCGATCCTGTACACATAACTGTTCGACCAGATGCAATACTCCCGAAGCTCCCACAGTACCGGATATCGCCCGAAGGCGAGAAGGCATTGGTAGCGATTATTCAGTCCTTGGTAGATGCAGGAGTGGTAGAGGAAGTGGTTAGTAATGTCTGCAATAGTCCTATCCTACCCATTGTTAAGAAGCAAGGTGAGGGGGATGAGAAAGTGTACCGCTTCATCATCGACCTGCGAGAAGTCAACAAAGTGGTGGTGCCACAGTACCCCGTAGTCTCAGACATCGCCACCATTCTGACTCTCATCCCGTCCACTGCCACCACCTTCACCGTTATAGATCTTAAAAATGCATTTTTCTCTATCCCCATCCATCCAGACAGCCGTTATCTCTTCGGCTTCACTTTAAAAAACCGTTCATACCGATTTTGTAGAGCTCCCCAGGGCTACACTGAAAGTCCCAGCATTTACAGCCAGGCCCTAAAAAGGCAGCTGGACGCCGTCCAGCTACCAGATGGAGTGGTGTTGATCCAATATGTCGATGATATCCTTTTGGCTGCCGACACCACTCCACTTGCAATCACAGCCACTATCCAACTCTTGCACTTTCTCGCGGAGAATGGCCACAAAGTCTCCAAAAAGAAACTGCAGTTCTGTCAGTCCCAAGTAACATACCTAGGTCATCTCCTGTCCAAAGAAGGGAGAAAACTTACACCCGACCGAATCCAAACCATCCTAGACACCCCTATTCCAAAAACACAGAAGCAAGTCCGTTCATTAGTAGGCCTTACATCTTTCTGCCGACAATGGCTACCAAATTTCAGTCTCATTATAAAACCCCTACTTTCCCTGTTGACCAAAGATGTTCCGTTCCCACTCCCGTGGACCCCTGAATGCCAAGCATCCTTTAAGGAGTTGCGAGACGCCCTTTGCTCGGCACCCGTTCTAGGAACACCAGATTACTCCCAGCCCTTCTCCCTCTTCACTCACGAAAGGGAGGGATGCGTATTGTCCGTTCTGACTCAGCCCATCGGCGCCAAACAGCGCCCTTGTGCCTACTTCTCTGCCACTCTTGATCCAGTCACCAGAGCTCTACCAGCCTGCCTTCGAGCAGTAGCCGCTGCTGCTGTCTCTATCCGACAGAGTGAGGGAATTGTACTTTCGAACTCCCTCACAGTATTAGTACCCCATGCAGTTGACACGCTTTTGAACCAGACAAAGACTCAACACCTGACTAGTGCACGACTGACAGGATACGAATTGACTTTGCTTGCGCCCCACATCACCCTGAAGAGATGCACGACATTGAATCCTGCTACACTGTTACCCTTGCCTAAAAATGACCCCGATGTGCCCCCTATACACGACTGTGTGACCCTCACGGACGAACAGACTAGGAGTAGAGTTGACCTCCGAGACATTGCTTTCACAGACCCTGACGGAGAACTATGGGTAGATGGCTCTTGCATCAAACTCCCAGACGGCACCACTTCTGCTGCCTATGCGGTAACGACTGCTCGAACGGTAGTTGAAACAGCTTGCATCACACAACGATCCGCACAGGCAGCAGAACTAATTGCCCTCACACGAGCATGTATCATAACAGCAGGAACCACGGCAAACATTTACACGGACAGCCAGTACGCCTTCGGGGTAGTTCATCATTTTGGGATCCTGTGGAGGGAAAGGGGATTCCTGACGTCCCATGGTACACCCATCCTTCACGGAGATTTAGTCTCCGCCCTGATTGAAGCAGTCCTTCTCCCCACACGATTAGCAGTGATCAAATGTCAGGCACACAAGAAGGTGACAGATTTAGTTGGACAGGGAAACGCACTAGCCGACATCACTGCCCGAACCACAGCTGAGAATAGGGCCACGACACGCATGTATGTGACCAGGTCACAAGCAGAAAAATGGACCAGCGCTAGGGAAACGATCAGGGATATCCAATCGGCCAGCACACCACACGAACTGACTGAGTGGGCACGGGTGGGTCTAAGGGATGATGAAGGCTGCTGGCGGACAAAGGACACAAACAAATGGTTACTGCCTGATGCATACTTGATCCCCATACTGACAATGGCACATTCCCCTGCACACATAGGTTCTGCCCCCATGATTGAACTCATTTCCAAAGTCTGGCACAACGGCAAGATCCCCGACTCAGCCAAATGCCTAGTCCAACAGTGCCTTATCTGCTTACAACACAACCCCGGGAAAGGAACTGTAGTACCCCGGGGAGGGTTTGGGATCCCCGACCACCCCTTTGAGGTCCTCCAGATGGATTACATCCAATTAGAGAGGTGCCAAGGCTTGAAGTACGTATTAGTCATTGTATGTGCCTTCAGCAAATGGGTGGAAGCCTATCCGACCCGTGATAACACTGCCATGACTACTGCCAAAGTACTACTGAAGGAGTTTTTTCCCCGCTACGGCCTTTGTCGAATTTTATGGAGCGACAATGGCCCCCACTTCATAGCTGAAGTTATCCAACTCATCCTGAAGGGGTTGGGGGTCAAACAAAGGTTCCATGCGGTCTTCCACCCCCAATCCGCTGGCCTGGTTGAACGACACAACGCTACACTGAAACTAAAACTGTCAAAAATAGTGGCCACCACAGGGCTTAAGTGGCCAGATGCCCTTCCGCTGGCATTACTATCGATGCGCTCCACCCCCACTAAGCATCACTTGACCCCCTACGAAGTTGTGTTCGGACGGCCTATGAATCTCTGGACTGCCCCCAAACCAACCTCCATTCATGACGTCCCCGACGTCCTGCTGTCAGATTATTTGTACAAATTAACTAAGACATTGTCTGTCATTCATCAACAGGTGCAGCAGGCCATCCCCGATACTTCCAGGGGCCCCGGTCACGATATCCAACCGGGTGACTATATCTTGATCCGGAACTTTCAACGAGCGAAGAGTCTGGAACCCCGGTGGACGGGCCCCTGGCAAGTACTGATCACCACTCGGACGGCTCTTCGAGTGGAGGGGAAAAAGAATTGGCTGCATGCGCACCACTGCAAGAAGATTTCCTCGACCCTGGCCACGACAGACAACGTCAGCACCCAGGAAGAGCTCCTGAACAAAGACCGACCATCACTGAACTGCTATCCTGATACCGAGGCACTTGAACTTGCAAAACACTCTGATCCCACTGTGCCATCTCGAGAAGGGTATTTCCTGCGTCGAAAGGAGGGAGCTTCGGCTAAGTAGGCCACTGACTAAGTTAAAAATCTCAGAACGGTGACCCAAAGCAACCAAGGGTTACCTGGAGAGAAGCTAAACTAAGTCTGTGGTTCTGCCCACTACCGAGCACCTTGAAGATGAAGATGATGGAAGCGCCAGATAAGAAGATGATGGAAGCGCCAGATAAGAAGACGTCGAAAGCAACAGGAAATACCCACTATAGGAATCCAAAAACTGACAATTTGCACAAATCAAAGACAATTGCTTTCTTCATTATCTCCCTGTTCTGCCTCCTCCTCATGACTTCCTTCTGGATCCTGGAGGAAAGCACGCCCGCTCACCAGATGTTGCCAACAACTGTCCAGCCAACAACCGTGAAAGAGCACCACCTGATCACCCTTTCACCTCAGCTTCGAGAAAGGCGTAGGGAATTCTGGAACAATTCCTTTGTACAACTGTTGCACCAGCACAACCTTGCTGAAAATGCCACAAACTGCTGGATCTGTGGGTTGCTCCCACATGCTACCGGACACTCCATCCCCTTTATTCCTTCACCTTTCTCAGTTCACGGCTCTTGCCTCGCCTGGTTGATCCTCATGCAAGAAAGCCACAAAGACAATGCTGCTTCTGGTCAGACAGTGTCGCACTTCTACTATGGGTTCTGGCCGAACAACACAGGAAAGCCCTTTTGTCCCGCAATCTCAGGTTCAACCTTCCTTACGAACATCCCTGCCAACGAAAGGGTCGAAATGCAGGTGCTCCACAATCCAGCCAGATCCACCTTCTCCCACCTGCGGAAACAAACGACTGCCACCCTGACTGCGGCCCTGTCTGTCATCAATGTCACAGGACTCGTATGCCTCGAAGGACAAGGAACGCAGCTGGTGGGTCACAGTTCTTGCCGCATCACCAAAACATTGGCCTCAGCTAACCCCCCCTCCTTTGTTGCTTCCCCGAATATGTACTTTGTTTGTGGCACCTAAGCTTACACGTGGCTCCCAAAAGGCTGGAAGGGCACGTGCTACATCGCCTTCATTCTTCCTCCCACGTATGTGGCTCCAGCCAACCACCACCGGCAAAAGCGCGCTGGAGATGTTGAACAAGCCGACTCCACCGGAGCACAGTTCCTGGATGCAGCAAAGGGACTTGTTCCTCTGTGGGGACCAATGGCAAATAGCCGCGCTATCCGACACCTGACTCAGGCATTAGAAACAACCATTAACATCACCGCTGGCGTCCTCGCCAACAACACGGCTGAGCTTCAGGCAGTCCGCCTGGTGGCTCTTCAAAACCGTCTTGTTCTAGATGTGGTTCTGGCCGACCGTGGAGGTGCATGCCGCATCATCGGCTCCAGCTGTTGCACCTACGTGCCAGATAACTCACCTTCAGTCTACAAAGCAATCGAACACCTCCACAGACTGTCCTCGGAGGTTCACCAGGAACAGGAAGGATGGTCGCTTGGAGGCTGGTTCTGGGACACTTTAAAGAACTGGGGATGGAGAGTGTTAACGTTTTTATTGATACCAATCATGATACTATGTGGGTGTTGTTTAGGTATTCAATGTTTACCATCTTTATGTGCACTCGTTTCCAACTGTATGTGCCCGAAGACTTTGAACTTTAAACCTGAGCACATGAGTCCCCTATACGAAATAGAAGTGCGTGGTCTCATGGGGATTGATCCGAACTGACAAGCTGGCGAGACATGTTAAAGGGAGGACTGTGGAAATTTAGTTCGTGTACTAAACATTATCTACGCCATCTTGCAGACTCACGTATGAGAATACACGACAGCCATTTTAGGTACCATGGTCTCCCTGTTCACGATCGCCCGTCAGCACATTTCCCTGACCATGCAAGCCTTCCCCGCGCACCCTGGCTGCCCCCGCGCTCACATGCACAAGCCATGAAACCCCCCCCCATGACTCTGTCCCAGGGAATCACACCCCGCGCCTGACCAACACCTCCTTCCCGTCCATGAATACCCCTCTGTGGATAAACCCTTCCACCACGCTCGATTGTCCACACCAGTCCTTTCCGTCCATGAATACCCCTCCTTTGATGACCCCTTCCTCTGAGCCTGAACGTCAGCACTGACTGCTGGTCATCCTTTAGCCCGAAGATACAGTTTATTGCCCATTACCGTACGCCCTCGCCTCTCCTGAAAGAGGCCACTATTGATCACGACATCCCCGCCCCCGGAGATTCGATCAGGCGCACACATTCCAAAGAGATCGGCAGAACACTCAGCTGCGTGATAGCCCCTCCCAATCATATGAGGGGAAAGGGTCTCTACTGTTGTCATGTGTTGGAGGGGGCTGGAACTGGGGGGTGTCGGAGATATCGTTCTGATGTCATTCTCATGCTCTACAATGTCCCTGTTGTAATAAAGGACGTTCACATGTCTTAAACCAGTGTATAAAAGACCAGGTCTCAGAGAGGTTGAGAGAGCACCTCGAGACGATACCTCGTTGTCCGATCTGATGTGTTCTACTCCGTCGGAATAAAACTTGTTTCCTGTCTTCCAGTCTCCAGCGCCTGCCTCTTTATTTAGTAACTTCGTATGGTATTAGAGGCGTTCTACGCCGGGCAAATTTAACTTTGGAAACAACTTCTGAAATAGCCTGACCATTGGAAATTGATCTTTATCAGATATGCTATGATTTAAAGGGAAGATAAGTAGCCAGGTGTCCTGCCCCGCTGCCAAGCCTCAGGGCGCTGTTAATTATTGATGCACCTTCCAATAAATGATTAACAGAACCCTGATATCATAAGTCTTATGCGCTGGCAGATGACACAATATCTCAGGTGTAACATAAGGCTTAGGCTGCAAAGAGGACAAATGTATGAAGCACTAAAAAATATTATCGGCTGAGGGAAAGACAAAACATGAAACTTTGGTGGTAAGGGGCAAGAGAAAACACAATGGTAGAGGTTAATTACCAGGGAGATTTCAGATTAAAGCTGGGATGGTTAGTAAAATGGCATACGATTTTTTTTCTATTAGGCCAAAGGCCCCCATTGTTATCCCTGGATACATTGAACCTGAAGTCCTTGCCTTGGAGTCTCATTCTCGATGAAGAACCGGCATTTTTCTGGAGTGTTTGATAGCCTTTGTGTGTGGATTGTGCCCGAGGGCACATATTATTAAGGATAACAAAACTGTGTTGCGAATTTTTGTTAACACAAAATGTAAAAATCATGTCTGCATTTATTGAAGCTTAAAAGTATACTTGTAGGCTCAAATGCGCAAGTGTCTTTGTGATTGGTCATTCTAGGTTGCTGAGGTTTTGCAAAATTTCGTAATCACGCAGCAGGCGACTTAGTGACCTTGAACAAGGCGCAGCTGCTAACATGTAGCCTCAGACCATATATACAACCTGTCCATGTAGGAGGGAGAGCATATCTACCAGAAAACAAAAAATAAATTTGGATGCTTATTTACAAGCCCCTTGCACCACTGGTGCATCACATTTTATGACGCTCCAGTGGCGCAGAGTGTAGACCCATATATAGGAGTCCACACAAAGCCACTTTGCGTGGCTTTTCATGGCCTCGTAGATATTGTGTAAGGCAGCGCAAGTCACTACGTTGCCTTACACTGTGTCAGGGGGGCGTTCCATGGGCGTTGCAGTGGGTTTTCCCAAGCAACACCCATGAGTTTTTAAACATTCCCAGAACTACAAGGATCTATAAACCTGGTGATGTGCCAAAACTGTGCACCTTCCCCAAGGGAGGCTAACAAGGAGAAATATCTTTATTTTTACTCGTTTTGTCCTCATTCTATGTGTGCTGCATCCTGCAGCACACATAGGAAGAGGAACAATTCTCCAAGGATTGTTTTTTGTGCAGGATGATGTCCCTTTCTGCACAACACAATCCTGCCTACAATGGAGGCACCCATGTGCCATGGTGCAAGGGTGCTTGTGTTGGTGCTAGGCACTAAATTGTGTGCCGGCTGAAAGGAAAGGATGCACCTTACCTTCCTGCCCTTTAAAATTTGCGTAGGGCATTGCAACGGAAAGCTTGCGGTGCTGCCCTACAACAATTCATTGTAAATGAGGCCCTTGGTTTTGTGGGACCATTTGGATGTGATTTATACAGTGTTTTTAATCTGGAAGCTTATTAACCTGTTTATGTGCAATTACAGCCTCATTCACTGCAATTCAAGACTGCAATTCTATTTTGGTGCCACATTTCAACCACTTGAGTGGCCTATTTCCACACTTATGAGATCGGCTTGAGGGCCGCAGATTGGTTAGCTTCAGCTAGAGATTTTGGGGCATATTATCAAGCACGGAGTTAAAATTATCCCCGCTTTAGCGGCAGAAAACGGCTGCTAAAGCGGCAATAATGGGCTTGATAATATACCATTGAGAATTCCTTTAGACGCCCATGTTGACATCAGAACATGGGCTTCTATTGGAATTCTCAAGGGCATATTATCAAGCCCATTATCGCTGCTTTAGCAGCAGTTTTCTGCCGCTAAAGCGGTGATCATTTTAACACTGTTTCTTGATAATATGCCCCTTTGTTTGCTTAAAATACCTGAAATCGCTGGTTAAACTCTAGAGGAAATTGAGCAATTACTGCGGGATCAGACTCAAAATGTCAGATTCTCAATGTGAGTCCACCTATCTCACTGGAACCTCAGAGTTCCACCTGAGATCCCAGTTAATGCCTCCCTCTTGACTCACTGATACACCCAGCATCGGCAACATAGAGTGGGACACTCATAATGAGGGTCTGAAGGGCTATTTGATCTAGAGATTCTTCCATTTCTCATTGACACAAATCGAAATATTGGGTTTAATTAAACCAGTTGCAGAAAAGTGAATGAGCTAATCGTTAACTCTCCTAGAAAGCAGAATGTATTTGGTCCTGAGTGCCTAAGGGAATGCAGGGTTGAACTTTGCCTTCCACCGTCAACCCCAGCAAACAGGTGAGGCCTGTTGAGGGACAGCCAATGGATGCCAGAGATGCCAACCACAGGACATCAGAGCCTAAATCAACAGGAGGTTCAGGCAGCAGCGGGGTCAGGAGTTCACTTCTGACAGAAGTGCTCAAAGGCCCCAAGGTGCTGAGTAACATATTTTCTGGGAAATAATGTTTTTCTTCACCTTTCCAGGGTAGCTTGTCCAGTCTTGTGAGATTCCTGCTAGGTAGAATTTGAGACTTGTTAGGAGTCACCATGTTCCTCTAAATTTGCCAGTTTGTCTGGTGAATTCAAACTGTCCTTGTTAGAAAATGATAGATTGCTAGTTGAGCCCAACATGGTTCAGGCTGGGTTAACAAGCTATTTCAGTTCCCACCAGCGTCAGCTGAGTCCTAGGTCCAGTTGGTTCATTGGCTTTTTTCAGGGCCATCATTTACGGATAAGTGTCTAGCATCACCTTGGGTACCAGTTCCTCTATGTTGTGAGAGACAGAAGTCTGCACCATTCCTAGTGGTCCTGTTCAGTAGATGGTCCTTCTTGTTGAAAGCCTCACTAGCCGTAAAGAAATGCAACATATGCTATACATCATTTTGTCACGGAAAATTACAGTATCATAATTTGTCATTTTGAAGGAAGACTCTGGTACTGATTTAGGATTCTTCATTGTGTGAAGTAACACATTACACAGTTTTGAGAATAGAACCCGAGATAGTTGTGTTTGTGGAGTACACTTATTTTAGCTACGTTGTCACAATTATTTTGTCGTTTCTTTATTTGATTTTTTTAAATTTTCCATTCATACAACAGGTTTGTAGTGATCGGCAGTTATAGAATTTTATATCTGCAGGAAGAAAGATGTGCAGTGTTTACCTTTAATGTGTATTCCTATAACTTGGAAGAATGATCCCGTTATATGCGCGCAATTATATTGGGTCTCTGTAACGGTTTCAGAGTCTTGTGACGTTTAATGAAATTTTTTTTGCAATAGCTGCCATTTTGTAGTGTAGAAACTTCAAAATGGCAGCATCCAATGTGTCCTACGACATGTATTACAAAGACTTTTCTAAAAACATAAAAATGTTTTTTAAATCTAAATATGGCTCAAACAATTATCGGGACAAAAATAACATCGACAGACTATGAATGTTTCGTAGTTGTTGTGGCACGAATCATCAAATGTATAAAAAAAAACATTTTATAATAAAATAACAAACTACACATTTTTTCAGTAATGAATACTCAACGTTGAAACCTAAATAAATCGCACTACAGTGAGCCATTGGCTGGATAGCCTAGGCTGGCTCAAAAGAAAAGTAACTAACTAAACAAACTGGTTATTTTTAATTCTAGACAGTGAGGAAGCTGTCCTGAAAGGTTAATGTGGGTGCCTCTTTAAAGGTGGGGGCCCTGGGCCAGAGCCCACTTGGCCCATTCCCTAAAATTGTCTCTGTGAGGCTGATAACTTCTGTTACCTGTCGCATTGGCAATTGAAGGTGCCACGGAAGTACCTGAAAGCAGCCACCCCCAAAATCCAGCACTTTCCTTACTGTTGGTTGTACCGAGGTGGGAATAGTAAAACCTTACCCCGCCTAAGTTAAGTACTATTCATGTTTTTGTTTATGTTGCAGTAGGAATAGTAAATCAAACCCCTCCAAAGCACAACACTTTCTTTACTGTTGCTGAGGTTAGAGTACGAATAGTAAATCTAACCCCTCCAAAGTCCTACAATTTTCCTATTGGAGCTTATGTTGTAGTGGGAATAGTGATTCTGATCCCTCGAAGTACAACACTTTCCAGACCATTGCTTACATTGTAATCCAAGTAGAAAATGTCATCCTTCCAAAGTCCAAAACCTTCCTTACCTTGATTTTCTTTGGAGTGAGAATAGTAATTCTGACCCCTTCAAAGTCCAACACTTTCCCAATTACTGTTCAGGCTGTAGTGGGAGTAGTGAAAATCCTACTTGCTAGGTTGGAACCGACACAGGAGATCGTTCGGTTCCAGTTCCCAAATGAGTCCGTCCGACATCGTAATCGGGCCTTAAGAATGTAAAGTCTATTTTGTGTCCTCAATAGACTTTGGCAACGTTTTTGTTTGTGATATTTCTTTATGCAGCCCAGTATCTGTGATCCTTCTTTTGTTTCATTGACCTTAGTGGAAATAAGAGAGAGAGAGAGATGATCTATTGAATCTTGCTGCTATCAAGACCGGGACACCGACACTGAAGAAGGTACAAATAAAGTGCTGCTTCAAATTTCAAGATGTGTAACAAATAATACATTCTTTTTATTTCTACATTTTACATTGTTTTGGTGTTTTTTCTTTAATTGCTAACTATTTGAATAGTGTAATGCTGTGCCTTGCATCCCTAAGAACCTCCAAATGGTTCAAATCTTGAGTTCAGCTATCCATTCCTCATCTCTGTCCGTGACTATTCTCTGTCATGGTGAAGGGAAAACTCCAATACAGCATATTCAGCCTATATTCTATCACCCTCTTTTTCCAGACCTGTTAGATCTTCACATGTTTGGTGCAGTGCTTAACTTGTAAAAGAAAAAAGTGTCAGGGCCCAAGGCACTCCACAGGAGACTATTGCAGCTCGCACCATGAACAGCCATGCTACTGCTGTTGAATGCCGGTTCCAGCGTTACCTATTGGCTAGGTTTATCTGTTTTAAATTAACACTGCACTGATAAATTCAGGTGAAATATAGACACACCATGTGGTGTAATTCCATAAATACTTGCGAGTGTTTAGAAATAAGTGCCGGTGCCGAGCATCGGAAAACCCTGGCACAAATTAAGCACTTTTGGTGAAAACATATGCCAGGGTTTTTAAGTTAGATTTCTTGATGTTCCTGTTTATGACATTTCAGAAGAGATATTCGTACTATGGCAGAAATCTACAGGAAGCAGAAGCGAGAGTGAGGGGCATGGCTTTTCTTCAGTCTGCCTATCAAATGTTGTAAATCTTTATTTCCATAGATTTATAATCCCGATATTTCATTCAGATCTAACTGGCAAAGTCTTAAAGCACTGTTGTGAGATGTTGCTGTCACCCCATTCACTGACTGCACGCCGATTGAATTCGTCCTGAGAGGCGTAGATTGCACTTGACTGTCGTCAGAAGATGTCATTTCACTGCAGGAGATCACTTTGTATTTTTTCGTTGGACTTCAGTTGATGATTGAGGCTTCTTTGTTTATACTCAATACTCCTATATTTCTGGTGCATGGACAACTTGTCACTGCTGTCTAGATATCTCTAGCAAAAGAGAGGGACCCTGACGTCCAAGAGGGTAGGGTACCGAACGACAAATTGTCAAATAAGAATTCCCTCTTGGGTATAACCTTATATATTTATAGACACTTTCTGACCTTTCACTTCATTCATACAGGAGCAAAAAGGAAAAAATAGTTAAAACACAGTTTATTAAATCACAAAAACATTAAAAGATACTGATCTTCTCTTGACATCAGATACAATAAAATAGAAAACAGAATTCTTCACAATAAAAAAATCATTACATTACATGAGTGGGAAACAAAATAGCCAAAGGAATTGATTGATCCAATTAGCATGATATAAGTACACTAGTAACACATATCACGTTCTACTCTGATATCCAATTTCATATTTACACCAGAGTTGTTGTCACAAAAAACTTAGAGTACTTAAACTCAAACACAATGGGGAATCGACGCGTTTCAGTGGGCAAAATATTTGGGAGCCAACACCTTCTTCAGGATACAATAGTAGAGTCCCAAAAACAATTTAAAATATTTGAAATGCAAGAAAAGAGATCTTAGATAGGCAGTATTCCAGCCTTTAATCCTAAGTGCAAACATTTCCTATTTATTTAAAAAACTCTTCCTAAAAGCTCCATACCAGCATATTTCATTTAAGCCATTCATACTAACCCAACATTGTAAACAACCCTTCACATTATTATCATGGTAGATACCAGGGACTTTTCTGACAAACAGAAAACATAATACAGAAATAAACAATATGCATTTGTATGTTTGGCATATTTGTGTACTGTACAATGTCTATCCAAAGGGAACCCTTCATCCCACATAACAAATGGCTGGTAAGACTAATCATGTGAATGGGCTGATAGTTACCTCATACATAAATAACGGCCACTTCCTGTGAGTCTGTATGTATATATCGCAAAGGCCGTTATCTTACTCTAGATGGAGAGAAGATTGGTAACCCAATAAGTTATCTCAAAGATTCTCAACATCACCTATTATATTATACATAGGTTTGCTGCAACATACCTTTTTGTCGGTTGTGGTCTTAATTTGACCTTTCATTAAAGGCCACTCAAACTTCAGCCTAGTAAAGGTCTCGATACTTCATGTAGTCTATAAATATAATTGTGAGATCCTGATATTAATAATGTATAGACCGCCAAAGTCTATCTCTCATTCAAGGCAGAATATGTATTTAGATATCCCTTATCAGTTCATTTCTAACAGTCCAGGGAACAAATCTGGTCGTAACCGTGCTATATTTCACATTGCATATAGGATACCTCCTTTATATTTCTGATGTAACTCCAGGAGACTCATACATATGGTATTTGTAAGTCTCCATGGGGCTCCCACTTGTGTCCACATAAGGCTACACGTTGGGCAATCTTTTTCAATACAATATTCCACCTATATTGCAACCAGGTCCCCTCCCATATAGATTGCGTGTTGCATAGCAAGATTCTGTCCCACAGCCATGTTTATTGGCTCTATCCTTACGAAATCTCACTACTCGTACAAAGGGACATCTCCCTCTAAAGTACGCGACACGGCACAGTCTAGATTTTAAACATTGCCGAATAACCAGAAAATAAAATACAAGAGCCGATGTACCTTTTATCTGGCATCAGAACTTTCAGGCGCTCTATGGTCTGTTTCGCATGATGTTGGGCTACTTTGTAGTCCCTCCGTCACAGCCGACACCGTTCTACCAACAAATAAAATAGGGTTGGCACACACAAATCGCCAAACTCTATTATGTTGTTACTGGGAACATGCACGTGCAATGTCATCACACGTCTTACCTGAAAGTCTTTAATAGGGACACTCCAATCGAGCTCACGTTCCGGAATGTATCAACCAACTTCCCGTATTCCGCGTCCTTGCTTATATACTCTCCATGATAATTCTAAATCTATTCACACGTTATCTTGTCCGGTTTGACGCTGTCTATACTTCGGTAATTCCAACGACTGGAGCGCTAAGTTTCGAACGTAGTGGATGGCGTTTTAGAAGAAAGACTACGCATGTATTGACGATTCTTAGTAAACGCGTGTCATTCAATTATGCATGACCGTTTGTGGTTTGTATTATATAGCGAAAGCATATTCATATAGTTTCAATACGCCGTTGTTGGTTCGTGAATTTAGAAAGCTTCTTGATAATAAATACGTATTCTAATAATGTTTCTACAGAGGACATCCTCACACAAGGAAACTGTTACTGATCCACTTTTACTATTTATCCCTTACCCGCTCCACTAATTGCGGTTTGAGCTTTTCACCCACAGATATTCGGTATGTGTAGATAAGCCACTCTTTTGGGTAGGTGTATAGATAACTAGTAGATCTTATACCGAATTGGTTATTCATACCGTAGCTTCTATGCCATATCATGCATTTGCATATAGTTGTACATGTAATTTATCTGCATTATTGTCTTTTCAGATCAGGATATTGGGGTGCATTCTATACCCAAAACAGTATACTACGTACACTCGTAATACATAATATCATGTCATAGTGCATAAGTTGGAACAGATGTAATAAATATATATAGTTATCCATACTACATGTGATAACTTAACAACAGTGGGATTAAACATCATACAGCTTTACTAGTGTTAGACAACTAGTCACATTATATATATATTTATTTCAGATTGCACGCCACAGTAATTCACTTCTAGAGATCCTTACATCGGTCTTAGCAGGCGTTCCCACTCCTCCTTTGAGTTTAGCCCATCTCTAACCGTGTTCAGAAAGGAAATGTACCATTGCTCACGCATTTTCCTCTTAGAGAGCATGTCACCTCCTCTTTTCCCTATTTTTATTTTCTCCAGAATAAACCAAGTGAAATCACTTTCACTATGGCCAGCCTCCATAAAATGTGTCACTAGTGGTGCTGTAATCTTTTTAGTCCTAATTGCAGACCTATGCTCTTGTAACCTAACACGTACCTCCCTACCTGTCTCTCCAACATACCCAAGACCGCAGGGGCATTTTAGGAAATAAATGACATTCTTGCTTCTGCAGTTATTCATAGTCTTACATTTAATTGTTTTACCATTGTGGGTTATTTCAGACTTTTGCACGCACTGCGCACAGACATTACAAGTGCTGCATTTGAAATTCCCCATTACCGTTGTGTTGGTCATAGTTCTCTGGACTGCTTGATTTTCTTCCCTATACGTATGTACCAAAAGTCACGTAGATTCTTGTTCTTTTTGAACGCAAATAAGGGTTTCTCGTGGGAAACATTCTCATCATGATTAAGAATGTGCCAGTTTTTGTTTACTACACTCTTTATCTGATTGCTAATAGTGGAGAATTTACTTACAAAGATGATTTTATTAAGGGGTTCCTTCCTTTTCGGATTTATTTATTAGGGCAACCCGATCATAAAATCTGGCTCTTTTAAACGATTGCGTCAACAGTTTTTTAGGGTATCCCCTGTCTCTAAATTTTTTCTTGAGAATTTCAGAAGGTTTGTAAAAATCCTCCAACTCAGAGCAGTTCCTCCTAAGTCTCAGAAATTGGCTAAAAGGTATGCTCTCTCTCTGCGACTTAGGATGAAAGCTAGAGAAATGGAGCAGTGTGTTTTTAGCAGAAGGCTTGGTGAATAATTCCACCTCCAAATGTCCACTCACCTCCTTAATTGTGATATCCAAAAAATCAACCTTTACACTACTCCACAATGATGTAAATTTGAGGTTGGGGGTCACCCAAATTGAGCCATAACAAAAATTCTTCTAATAACTCAACACATCCTTCCCAAATAAAGAAAATGTCGTCAATGTAGCGGTACCAGCCCGCAAAATTTTCTAAAAATGGGGCAGCCTCATTATATATGTGTTTGCCCTCAAATTGGCCAACGTAAAGACAAGCCAAACTGGGGGCACATGTGGCCCCCATACTGGTCCCCCTCAGCTGTTTAAAATATTCATCCTTGAAAAGGAAAATGTTATTCGTCAGAATCATTTTTACACACCTCACAATAAAGTCCTTATTGGCCCCTCCAAGGTCCTGAGTCTCTAAGATATCTCTAATAACACAAACAGTGTCTTCCTGGGGAATATTCGTATAGAGAGACTCAATTTCTAGTGTAACCAGACACTGAGTCTCTCCATTAAACTCATTGCCTTCGATCAGGGAAATCATATGAGAGGAGTCTCTAACATAGGACTTCATGTTACACACCAGGGGTTTTAAAAAATGGTCAACATATTTGCTCATAGGTTCAAGAAGTGAATCAATACTACTCACAATCGGGCGCATTGGAGGATCATCATACTGTTTATGGACCTTAGGAAGGCCATAGATGACCGGAGTTCTTGGTTCAGAATTTGTTAGATATTGGAACTCAACCTCACAAATCCAGCCTTGTTCTTTGGCCTCTGATAGAAGTGTTGAACAGTCTTTAGAAATTTTTTTGAGACTGCTTTCCTTGGTCCTAACATAATGTGCACCTACATTCAGGAGTTTGTACATTCTTTCTTCGTAATCAGTAGTATTAAAGACTACAACCCCACCCCCCTTGTCTGCTGGTTTAATGGTAAGAGACCTATCATCTTTCAGAGAGTCAAGGGCTGCTCTTTCTTACCTATTAATGTTAAATAGATTACATTTTTTGTTGTTATCTAGAATCCATTTGTTATGTGGGATGAAGGGTTCCCTTTGGATAGACATTGTACAGTACACAAATATGCCAAACATGCAAATGCATATTGTTTATTTCTGTATTATGTTTTCTGTTTGTCAGAAAAGTCCCTCGTATCTACCATGATAATAATGTGAAGGATTGTTTACAATGTTGGGTTAGTATGAATGGCTTAAATGAAATATGCGGGTATGGAGCTTTTAGGAAGAGTTTTTTAAATAAATAGGAAATGTTTGCACTTAGGATTAAAGGCTGGAATACTGCCTATCTAAGATCTCTTTTCTTGCATTTCAGATATTTTAAATTGTGTGTGGGATTATACTATTGTATCCTGAAGAAGCTCCCAAATATTGTGCCCACCGAAACGCGACGATGCCCCTTTGTGTTTGAGTTTAAGTACTCTAACTTTTTTGTGACAACAACTCTGGTGTAAATATGAAATTGGATATCAGAGTAGAACGTGATATGTGTTACTAGTGTACTTATCTCATGCTAATTGGATCCATCAATTCCTTTGGCTTTTTTGTTTCCCACTCATGTAATGTAATGATTTTTTTATTGTGAAGAATTCTGTTTTCTATTTTATTGTATCTGATGTCAAGAGAAGATCAGTATCTTTTAATGTTTTTTATGATTTAATAAACTGTCTTTTTTAACTAATTTTTCCTTTTTGCTCCTGTATGAATGAAGTGAAAGGTCAGAAAGTGTCTATAAATATATAAGGTTATACCCAAGAGGGAATTCTTATTTGACAACTGCTGTCTAGATAAACTGGTATCAGATGTCCTGTCTACGCACAGGCCTATTAGATGCTTAACACGTTCTACTTTAAATGTGCATTAAAAAAGAGTCTTACTGGGGAGACAATTCTGCCGAGCAGCAGTGCAACATTTTAATGTGCATTGGCATCAATCTATCACTTTCCAGATTCATATTGTATTTATTTTGTATAAGAATAGAGTCCACGCCCAGCGTAAAGCATAAAACCATGCTGAAAATGACCTCTCTTTAATTAAACACACACCTGTGTATCTTCAGGATTATTTCTTGGACTACGTCTAATTTTCTATCAAACGGATAAATCTTTAACGGAAAGCCAATTGTAGTTGTTTTTAACTTTTTTAGATCATTTTGTATTACATGAATTTTAATGAGGATAAGCAATAATCAACTTTTAAAATATAAACCTCATGTTGACCAGTGTCTGGGAAATCCAATTTTAATGCCCTGTTTGGATGTTTTCTAGCAGCCAGCAACCAGAGTTGTCGTATTTCGATTAGCCTTGATGTCTGATTTGTCTTTTGGGCGAGTAACATCAGTCTCTGACATCAAAACATCTGGAGGGACCCTACCACCCTGACAACCGAATGCAAGCGGCCATTGAAATCCACTCACTAAGATAAAGAAAAGTGACAGACGAGTTCATATATAGGAAGTCTAGTTAGTGAAATTTTGGAAAGTTCAGGATGTGTATCTTCCCATTTGGGAAGCCAAAAAGCTAATTCTTGCAGGAGTTACCCAAGTCACACTTAAAGAAAGGTGGGCGGACACACATTTAGGAATATATTATCATATTTCGCTCTTAGGGTGGGAAATCAATCAAGGGTCATCATTTTCTCATAAAATTGCAAGTTGAAACCCACTACATCTGAACAACTTAGAGGTACTTCCTTCCGTGGCATGATGTATAGTTGCTGTGCTTGCTTCCAAGGCTAATGAGCTCAACATTTATGTTAGGAAAGGTGTGTGAGTCACTTGACAAGTCCTCA
Source organism: Lissotriton helveticus (assembly GCF_964261635.1). Taxonomy (NCBI): domain Eukaryota; kingdom Metazoa; phylum Chordata; class Amphibia; order Caudata; family Salamandridae; genus Lissotriton; species Lissotriton helveticus. The sequence continues at coordinate 668,875,861 of NC_136065.1, read as the reverse complement.
GAAACCCCATTACTTTTTCTGCCCCTGGTTAGATCCCTGGATATGTCTAGATGTGATACCTTGAAAGGCATCAAAGGTCAGTGACTAGAGGCTGTCATTGACTCTTCCATTCTCTCTCAGCCTTATGAGAACAGAAGAGTCACCAGCACAGTAATGAGGGCACCTTGAAAAGAAGCCTCCTGAAAGCCTATAGCTATGGCTTCAAAAGGGCAGTGCCGAAAACAAAGTGGGAGCTAGAAAATGGCTTTTTGTTGCTAGACCAAGCTTTATTACGACTTCTAGAGAGAGGCGGATGGGCAGCATCTACTAAAAAATAGATGAAGCCCAGTCTGCCAATCTCATGGTTCCCTTCCCCTATTCAGGCCCTGATATGGAGTCAACTTTGGTTACTGCACATTTCAAAATCATGAGGAGTGCGATAAAAATCACATCCCCAGATACATTTCGGCAAGTTAAATCTGTCAATGTTTATCAGAGGAAAAATGCCTGGTGGATGCAGATTTTTGGAGTTGGAAAACCCACATGCTATTTCACATTACCGGAGGGAAAACTGGTAAATTGAGTGTGGTTTATCGCATCCATAGATTACAATTCAGCAGAGTTGGGTTTGGTGAGGTAGAATAAATATTATACGAATTAACAGCCCACTAATAGTGAGAACCTTAGAGGAAGGTATGGGAAATAAGGGGTTTTCATCTTGTGGAACCTCAACCGGCCACTGACCCCGCTTGTCCACCTGCCACAGGCCCTTCAGGTCGCAAGCGCAGTAGCTGATTTCTTTAGCTAGGTGATCGTTACTGGATTTCCCTGTCCTGAACCCCCATGCAAAGCAGCGAAATTAATCAATGGCTCTGACACGCAGGGAGAAAAGTACTTTGCACTTCAAAGCAACAGTTTTTAAAAATTTTAAAACAACTCTGGGTTTGCAGATAATTTGTGAAATACTAAAATAAATTGTCGAGTGGCCCAAACAAAAAACATCTTCACCTACTTGGCACACAACTCTGAGTTGAGTGCATTTGCCGCACCCGAGAATGCATGTAAGGCAGAGTGCCCATGCCAGGCAGGTGGGATCACTTTATGACCAGAGCACCAGTTTTAGGCTATTTGTTTTTTTAACATTTCTGTCTGTATTCATGCATTTTTTTCTCCATCCTATTCATATTGATCCATATTTATTTTGAGTTTTGAGAATAAATGGAGTCCTTTTTTAAGTTCAAGTAGAATTTTATTAGGAGAAACAAAGTTGATATTACAAAAAGCAAAATGAAATACAACATCATCAAAAAGGATAATAAACTAGGTTATCACAATAATATCATAAGATAAAGAATGCAGGGGAGGAAAAAGAAAAAGGAAGGAAAATAAAAAGGAAATGAGGCTAATAGATTAAAGTGTACACTCACAGAGGCTATGTAACATGGGATACAATACAAAATGTGCGGGAAGTTAAATGCTAAAGAAAGAGAAGGAACAAAAGGTTATTCAGGGGGCTTTGAAACTTCTTGCTGAAAGGGGGGTAAGTGAGAGGATAGTTTGGCACAGACATCTAAATAAAGGGTAACAGGAAGCCATAACGCATGTCTTTTCGGGGCCAAAGTAATGGGATAAACGAATGCAGTGTCCAATCTGTGATTATAACAGACATTGAACCACCAGGCTTTGAAGGTAATACTCTCGGAATTTTTCCAATTAACAGTTATCTGTTGAAACGCAACAGCTAGTAACAAATCAATAATATGAATATTTGTTTCAACTGCAGTCCAGGAAGGGGAAAGTGAGCCAAGGAAAATGTCAGTGATAGAGAAGGGGATAGAAGTCTGGAAGATAGAGTTGAGTTGATCCCATACTTTAGTCCAAAATGCGTGTGTGAGAGGGCATAGAAAACGCATGTGAAAAAGTGTGGCATTGGGGGCAGAGCAAGACCAGCAGAGGTCTGGAACCACAGGGAATCTTTTGTGAAGGAGAGATGGCGTATAAAGGAGTCGGTTGTAAAGGAAGAAAAGTGTTTGTGTGAGAGAGGCAGCTCTGGACGATTTGCGGATCTTAATCCATATTTTATCCCACAAGGAGGTGGACCAAGAGACGGCAAGGTCAGATTCCTACTGCTCCTCCACCGTTGTTTTAGGCCGAGGTGAAGGAGGGTTGTGGAAGGAGTGATAAATGGAAGACGCTGAAGAATTGGAGCGGCGTTGGAAATGTAGAGAAGAAATCGGATTAGGGGAGATCGGAGGTGAAGGAGAATGAGAGAGGGAGTCATAGACAGACATAACTGCAGTCTTAAGTAAGATGTATTTGTGGATAAAGGAAGAAGGGAGAGAAAAGAGACGACTTAGAACCTGAAAAGGCATGAAGACAGATCCAGAGAAGAGTTGGGAGACCCAGATTAAACCCCGTTGCCTCCAAGTTTTCCAATAGAAAGGTTTCAGTTTGATAAGAATGCTGTTATTATACCAAATCGTGGTGGTGAGGAGTTCAGTGATTGAGGAGGGAGGAGGTGGAGTAGAGGCTAAAAGAAGTTTCGCGGTGTATTTGTGAATTGGAGTGGACATAAATTGGGGTTTGCGGGAAAAGGAAAGATACTCGGCAAAGGAAAAGGGAGAGAGAGAAAGGCGTTCGAGTTCAGCCCAGAGGGGGAGAGGATCGGTAGGATCCTTAAGCCAGATAGCTGCCTGTTTCAAGAGGAAGGCTCGATGATAGGCAGGAAAATTTGGGAAGTTAACCCCGCCTTCCGATTTAGGGAGACGTAGTCTTGATAGAGACATGCGCGGTTTCTTACCAGACCATAAAAAGGAGGATAAGGTAGTATTGATTTTAGCAAAAAATTTTGCAGGGATGGAAACAGGAATATTAGAAATGGTATAAAGGACAATTGGGGATAGCATCATTTTAATGGTATCAAGGCGACCCCACCAAGAAAGATATAGGGGATGCCATCTAGAGGTGAGGTCAGATAACTTCTGAGTGCATTTAGTAAGACATAATGAGATAGTATCCGAGATAGAAGGAGTAATATGCAAACCGAGGTATTTTATATGTGTCGGGCTCCATTTGAATTGAGACGCCGCAAAATCAGGCTTGAAGGTGAATTTGGTGAGGGGTAGAATTTCGCATTTGTCATTGTTCAGTTTATAGCCAGAAAGATGGGAATATATGTTGACTTCGGCCAGGAAAGCTGGAATAGATAGTAATGGATTCGAAATGAAGAGTAGAATGTCGTCTGCATAGGCAGCAAGCTTGATTTGCGAGTGAGAAAGAGGGAAGCCGTGAATGTTTGGGTTTTGACGTAGCTTGGATAAAAAGGGTTCTAGAGCAAGATTGAAGAGAAAGGGGGAGAGAGGGCAGCCTTGCCTAACGCCTCTTCCAAGGCTAAAAAAAGAGGCAATCAAACCATTAGCACAAACCGCTGCTCTAGGATTTGCATAGAGAAAGGAGATGAGGGAAATGAAATTAGGGCCAAACCCAAACCATTTTAGTGCGGAGAAAAGGAATGGCCATTCTACTCTGTCGAATGCCTTCTCGGCATCCAGGGCGATTGCGGCTAAGGAATTACTAAAGCGCGATGATTTAGACAAAACATTAAAGAGGAGTCTGGTGTTGTCGGAAATGAAGCGGCCTTTAACAAATCCTGATTGTTCAGGGCCAAGGAGATCTGGGAGAAAAGAATCCAACCTAATGGCTAAAGATTTGGCGTATATCTTGTAATCAATGTTGACAAGTGATATCGGTCTATAATTCTTACAATGTTGAGTGTCCTTCCCCTCCTTTGGTATAATACAAATATAAGCGTCTGAGAAAGTGCCTGAGGAAGCACCACTGGTTTTGAAGGAATCAAGAAGAGAAAGTAATTTGGGCAGCAAAAGAGTGGCAAAATGTTGATAAAATTCGACAGTGAAGCCATCTGGGCCGGGTGCTTTGTCTTTCTTAAGGGAATGAAGTGCTTTGTGTAATTCACGAATGGTGAGGGGGGTTTCAAGAGAAGTAAGGTCTACAGGAAAGTTGGGAGGAGGTTGAATGCTAGTGAAAAAGGTAGAGAGAGAATGAGCAGAGGGTTGAGTGCCAGAAGAGTAAAGTGTAGAATAGAAGCGAGAAAATTCCTCCAAGATATCCGCATCTTTATGTTGGAGGACGGAATTAACATCAAAAACAGACTCAATATTCAATTTGTTTTGTTTAACTTTCAAGTAGTTAGCAAGAACTTTACCCGCCTTATTCTTCCCCCCATAAAATTTCGAGCTGGATTTCAATAAGTACAAGGATGCATCATCTGTAGACTGTTTGTTATAGTTCATTTTCGCATTAACAAGAGCTGTTAAACTTTCCTGGGAGTGAGAGGTATAAAAGGCGTGTTCTAGAGCTTTGATCCGAGATAAAAGATCACTGGTACGTTTATGGGCAAGTTTACGTTTCGTAGCAACATGTCTGAGAATAAAGTCTCTAGCTGCAGCTTTGTAAGCATCCCAGATTGTGTGAATGGCTAAGGAGGGAGTGTCATTAATAACAAAAAATTCGGTAGTAAACTCAATAAAGGAGGTAGTAAATTTGGGGTCGAGAAGGAGGGCATTGTTGAAACGCCATCTTTTGGGACCATTGGATTTGGGTAGAATGTCGATGTTGATTAGAATTGGGGCGTGATCGGAGAATACTATGGGGCCAATCTCAGCTTGGGTGAGGGATTGGGACAGATGGTGAGAGAGAAAGATATAGTCAATACGTGATTGGGAGTGGTGAACCGGGGAGTAGAATGTAAATTCTTTACTGGTTGGGTTACATATTCGCCAGGCATCAATCAGGTTATGTTGAGAAATGGCGTGCGTAAAGAGCTTGTGGGATTTATTAGGAACAAAAAAAGATTTGGAATGCCTGTCCAAAAAGGGATCTAATGGTAGATTGCAATCGCCTGCTAAAATGAAATTGTCATCAATACATTCAGTAATACGAGAGGCAAACGCACTCCAAAAAATAGGATTCCCACCTGTGGGAGCATAAACATTGAGCAAGGAAAAAGGGACACCTTTAGAGGAAAGTTTAACAAATACCCATCTGCCATCAGGGTCAGATTCAGATTGCAGTACAGAATGAGAAAAGGACTTTCGAATCAACAAAACAACACCATTTCTTTTGCCATCACCAGGAGCTGAAAAGACCTTCCCCACCCAACCTCTTTGGAGCTTAGCAGCCTCGGTATCAGAAAGATGGGTTTCTTGCAAAAAGGCGATATCTACATTTAATTTAGCTAAATGGGAGAGGATCTTTTGCCGCTTAATAGGCGAATTTAAACCTTTAACGTTCCAAGAAACAATGCGCACTGACATCAAGAACAATTAAGAAGGGAGAGTGTAAACAGGAAACATAAGAAAGCCTCATAATATCTAAAAAAGGATAGATGCAAGAGGGAAAAATAAGAATGCTCGAAAGAGAAAAGAAGAAAAGGAACAAAGACAGGGAATAGCATGAAGAAAAAAAACAGTGCAAGGTAATAAGGAAATCGTGATATGAAGGCAATAGCGATCAGGACAAGGGAAAAAGCAGCAGAGGAAAAGAACCATAGGAAACAAAGAAGAAATATCATGAAGAGATGGCAAGGAAAGGGATGTAGAGCGAGTCGAAAAAGTAAACGTTGTAAAATGGTAAGAAAATACTGAGAAAGAACGTGAAGGACAGTGTAATACCATATAGGTAAAAGAGCCATGAAGATAAAAGATAGGAAAAGATCAATATAGAAAGGCAATAGAGACGAAGAGCATTTAAGTAAAGAGAAAAGGTCATGCACAAGGTACGAAGAAGAGCAAGCAGTATGAATTGAAAAGAGAAGAGAAGGTAGAGGAAATTGTAGAATGTGGCAAGAGAGTGAGTAAAAAGAGAGAAACAGCAGAATAACAATAAGAGAATGAGATAGGAAAATCAAAAAGAAAATCAGGAACAAACTAAGAGAAAGTGGCACCAAAAGAGCCACCAATAACCCAAAAAAAAATAAGATGAGAACATTCAGAACGAAAGGGATCATGTCAACAATGGAAAAGGAAAATGTGGGGTGGTACTTACAAGGAATGATGGGGAATGGATACGTTCAAAGGGCAGGACAGAAAGGGGAAAATTTGGATATGAGAGGAGGGAGGGAAGGCCAACCAACGGAGGTCAGGTGACGGAGCAACAAGACGTCCAACCGGAGAGACGTGACGGAACACAAAGAAACAATCTGTGGAAGATAAGGAAAACAAGAAGTTTAGAAACAGGCAAACGGCAACAATTCCAGGTAAAAAACAAGATTAAACATTCGAAGAACATGTAATGAACCAGCACAGGCAATGAACACTGAAGTTGTGCAGCAGCTGAGGAACCTGTGGAAAGAAGAACAAAACAGTATATAGAAAACCAGGAACCATGAGTATCAAGGTAATCCAAAAAATATTAGGAACGAAAGTCAAGGTGGAAATGAAGAGGAAGAACTAGAAAACTCCATGTCGGCAGATCCGCAAGAATTCAGAAAACTTCGAAGCCGAAGAGGATCCTCAAAAGTCATAGTCTTGTTGTTATGAGTGACTTTGAATAAGCAAGGATGAAAAAGTCCATATCTGGCTCCGATGGAACGTAGTTCTGCTCGCATATCAAGAAATGCTTTGCGACGTGAAGCAGTAGCTTTGGCATAATCCTGGGCAAAGAATAAAGTGGAATCCGACCACTTAAGGTGAGGTATCGCCTTAGCCACTAATAGAACCTTCAGCAGATCTGTGTATTCAAGAAAATACATTATTACACCTCTAGGCTTCGTCGCAGGGGAGATAGTGGAAGGAGCTCGACCAAGCCTGTGTGCTCGTTGGATATTAAGAGAGGTACCTTCAGGAAGATGCAGAAGCTTGGGTAAGAGGGATTTAAAGAAGGCGATGGCGTCAGTCCCCTCGCAACCTTCCTTCAGGCCGTAGAGGCGCAGGTTATTGCGCCTATTTCTATTTTCAAGGTCCTCCACTTGCTTCTGGAGTGACGAGATACGTGCATCTATGTGGACCACCTTGGTGGCGGTTTCCTGGAGGGATGACACAGATTTTTCTACCGTGGAAACCCTGGAGTCCATGAGGGACCAGTTGTCAGTCAGTGTTTGCAACTTGGAATTTGTCTCCTCCATGAAGGGACGCAGTGCTCTTATTTCCTGAAGGAGAAGCTCCAAGGAAATGGCTGTTGGTGACTTTGGTGGTGACGGAGGGTTGTGCTTCAACCTCTTGGGGGTAGTTTTCGATCCTGACGGAGGAGGAACATCCATTGTGAATGATGCTTCGCAGGTGGAGGGGTCTGCAGAGGCTTCTAAATGAGCCAATGCAGTAAAAAGTTTTGAATTCTTGATAAAATTTCGTTTGGAAGTCTTGCCAGGACACTCCGCCATGAGAACACAGGTAGAAAGGGTCACCAGTATAATATGAACCAAAGGAGCACTGCAGGTATTAGAAAGAATCAACAAAGTCAATAGGAGGAGGAGTCAAGATAAAAATCCCCCCCAAAAAAACCAGGTGAAATGAGGAAATTAGGATATGGAGAATGAGAAAAACCAGGTTAGTAATGAAATCGAAGCTGACGTAGCTTAAAGTCTAAAATGGCTGCCAAAGCTGAGGTGAAAACAGCAGTTCAGGTGAAAAGAGAAAAAAAAACGATTCCGAAATTAGAATGAAGTCACCTGTAGAGACTGGAACTGGTTAATTGCATTTCCTGCTGAGTTGTGGCAGTTCCAATTATTTGCCGGTGTCAGGAGGCTGCCGCCGTCGCATGCTCGTACCTCAGACGAACGCCGTCTGAAAAAACAAAATGGCGGTCGCGGCTGAAGCAGAGCCGCGACCGGAGCAAAACAGGAGCTGCAAGGCGAAGCCGAGGGAGTCCGTAGTCGGCATATAGCTCAAAGGAAGCACGAAGCGTTCCGGTGACGGTTGCTGCAGAACATGTTCGTGAACGGAGGCTGGAACCGCCGCGAATCTCCGGTTAGGACGAAGCTCTACTCCGGGACCGCCATCCGTCTCGGGCGCTAAGCCACGCCCCCCTCAATAAATGGAGTCCTAAGAAGGCAACTTTCCATACTTATTTAACGGATAAAGTACACTCATGCTTTGATGCTTCTCGCGTTTTAGCAAATTAGGCAGCCAAATGTAACAAAACACATCAACCATAGGTAAATATTAACGTTATATTACAATACATGTTAACATATGCCTGTATTTAAGGAAATCTCATGCTATGTTTTTTAACGGCTGTTGATATCTATCAGCTCAGATGATTGCCTGGAAGCATGAAAAGTCACTCACAAGTTGCAAACTTTTCTGTATTTTTCTGATTTTAAAAATAAATACATACAGGAAACATAATATTTTCTGTCTGTATTTATCAGTAAAAATCAGTAAAAACGGAAAACTGGGAGCCTTTTTTATAATGTGGCCATTCCCACATTAAAAGATGAGAGGTTAAGCAGTTTTCTGACTTGGGGATTACAGGCTACTCACCAGGCTCTATATGACCACCTTTGTAATTTTGAGAAAAAAAACACAAATGTTCTAGACTGTATTTTCTCATCCTTTAATGGCCCTTTAGACCCAGCTCCTGTCCTATAAGGAAGCTGTTATGTAGCTCAAAGAATAGACCTCACTGTTTTGGGATCTGAGAATGAGTTGCAAGTATGTTTCTTAAACCGGGACAAAAGACACAGCCTTTCATTCTTCTGATCTAATTTATTTGGGTGTTATTAATACCAATTATTTAGGCATCCAAAAATATTTAGCTTACCTAGCTAGCATCATGTGTGCACGAAAGATCTGTTTCTAAGGGAAATGATCTGCAATTTTACCAATCCCGTGACAGAGTCGACACCTAGGTTTTGTTTGCATTTGCAACTTTTCAGAAATTTTCGAATGTTTTTGCCTAATTTTTGGAAAGATGAGGCTTACCCAACTTTACTCACACATGTATCTATTAATTCACATCGATGTGTATAGATGTGTATTTAGGCATACAGGCACGAGATTGTAAAATACATTTGCATTATTGTATCTTTGCTTTTGTTTCCCCACATTGATACAAATGTTCACATTAATTAAAAACACATCGCTTAAACCTCCATCAGTATTGGGGTATTCTTGCCCTTGATATGAGTACATCCACCGTAGATTTGAGGATGGGAACTTTTCTCCAAAATTGTTGTGAATATCTAGTCATGCACGCCTTTAGACGTTCACCAATAATTACTTTAGGTCCTCCAAAAACAAAAATGTTCGGCACACCAGCAAAAATTATTTCACCGTTAGAGTGCTCCCCATCCACTTATTACTAAGGGTTAATTTTCATTCATAACCAGTCCTCACCTCATGCTTGGGACGTCTCCAAGATCTTGCCCCTTGCAGGTCTGCTCATTTAGAAATGTATTCATAATAGCAGAATTTCCCTTTGGGTAAATCTCATTTCATTTTTTCAGGGCAAATTCAGGAATTAGGAACCGAGTAAATTAACACTTTGAAGGAATACAATATCAATGGCAAGCGGGGGCAAGGAAACAAGAGATGGGTAAATAGAAAATGGAAAGAAGGAAGGAATATTGATTAGAAGGAAGGGTGAAGGGAAGGATGGAAGGACCAGTAGGTGGATGAATGAGCTGGTGGATAGATGTGTGAGTATACGCGTAAATGCGTGAATGGATAGGTAGTTAGATGGATAGATGGATGGACAGATGAAAGAATGGTAAAGGGATGCCCAGACGGACAAGTGGGTGAAAGGATGAGTGAATGGATGGCATAGTGGACGGATGAGGGAAAGGATGGATGAATGGATGTTAGAGGGGAAGGAAGGATGATGGATTGATGGCATGGTGGATGGATGGCATGGTGGATGGATGGCAGGATGGATGGATGGCAGAGTGCATGGGTGGATGGCAGAGAGAATGGAATGATGGATGGATGGATGGCAGAGTGCATGGGTGGATGGCAGTGTGAAAAGAATGACGTAATGGGGAAAGAATGAATTATGCATGACAAAATGAATGGATTTAAGAATGTAAGGGTGAACAGTGGATATCAGTGGGTGGATGGAAGGGTGAAAGGATGACTGGATAGATGTCTGGATGTAAGAGAGAGGGGAGCTCTTCTAGGGAGGGGCTGGCTCACTTGCTTCGCTTGCTTTGTGCCATAAGGGCTTTCATTTCAAAGTAGGGGGGGGGGGTGTACTTTAATTTTCTGGCTACTTCCTTGCAGGTTGTCCCTTTTAAGCCCAGCCTGTTCTTTAGAGTAGCCAATCCCCACCTCACAATTCACTCTTTTCTAGTGGATACAGAGACCACCTGCTAAGAAATAACGTAGCACCACTGTACGAGAGAGTGGAAGGTTCATCTTCAGCCAGATCTTAAACGTATAAAAGTGAAAACATTGTATTTTTTTCAATTGCACGTGTAAAGGTGCCAGGCTTTGGGAAGACGTGAGGCTATTGTTCCACTCTATTCCAGAAACTAGACCCATGGTGGGAGTCATCAGCAATACCTGGGATTTAAATATGAACAATACAGGAACGAAAAGTAACAGCAGCAGTGCCGTTCACCTGGCAGACTTCAAACTGGTTGCTAGGGTTTCATGTGCGTTGCTATGTTTCTGATCTCTGTGCCATGAATGATAACATTCTCATTTTCCTATTCCTTGATGCTGCACACAGAGCAGTGCTTGAACGAATTTTATTTTCCTTCTTAATGGTTGAACCCTTATTTTGTTGCGATAAGTTTGCTAGTGTATGATAAACCTGAGAAATTAGGGGGCAAAATCATTAACGCTTTAAGCATGGGCTGTTTAAAGATGAGGTATGCGCTGAACCATTTAAACACAGATAGTCAGGGATGAGGTGTTTATAAGACTCAACAACTACCCAATAGTCTAATATTTAATGCATTAAATGTATAATTGCTGATCACCATTTTGACCTCAACGTGTTTCAGAGCTTTCCTGCACATTTTCCCCCTCTAAATTTATTCAGTTTTGACCCGCCAAAAGTTGTCAATGGAAAATTATGGGGGTGCTGTGATTACCGCAAAAGTTTAAATTCCCATCTCTGTGGACATAGTTGTTTATGCTGCAATTGGAATTTACCTTTGCACTCAGCGGCAGCTCCTCCACCATGGCGGAGGAGCGTCCCCCCTGCCAGCCGCAGAGCCAGGGGATGATAGGGATGTGAGGGGGAGTAGTCGGCACTGCTATCAGTGCGCATGACGGTTTGGCCGGCCATCTCAGGATGGCCAAACCACCATGCGCACTGGAGCTGTCTCAAACCCCAGCTGCGTTACTGGGTTGGAGAGAGCAAGCACAGGCTCCCAGTATCCCTGGGAGCGCAAATCAAGGGCGCTCAGTGCTATCCTGACGCTGCTCTCATGCTTTGAGAGCAGCATCAGGAATGGCCGCAGGGCAGTCTGGGAGACTGTGCCTGCAGTTGAGACACAGGATTCAGGTACGTTTTTTGTTTTTTTATTCGTTTTTTGTTTGTCCTCCCCCTCCTCCGGCTCCGCTATTTTTCCCTGACACCAGCCGTGACTACTTGCACTCCTAATCAGGCCCTAAGGGAGTAATCATTGTTCAGCTTAACATGTGTTGTTTCGATGTGATGTTTGTCTTTTACCTGTTCCGGTGCAGAAAGTGATGCCATGAATTTCTGACTTTGGCAGTCAAAGGCCCCGATAGAAAGTAGGTTGTGTCTAGAGAGTACCGGTACGCCTAGTGGCAATGCAAGTCCACATTGCGCAGCCCTGAGTGACTTCATAAATCTGGAGTAATGCAACGCATCGCAAATCCCTGCGTTGCATTTCTCTGCCCTGGAAAGACATTCCATGGGTGTTGTGTGGGTGCTCCCACGTAACTCACATTGTTTTTGACGCATTTCCAGATTTACCAAATGTGGTAATGCCCCAAGAAGATACGCCGTCCCAGAAGAGGCGTAAAGAGGAGAAATATCTTTAGTTCTCCTTGTTACTTCCAATTTCAATGTGTGCTGCATTCTGCACATAGAAGGAAGAATATTCCTCTCAGGTCTGTTTTTTGCAGGAATGTGCCCCTTCCTGCAAAAAACAAGTGCTGCATGCAACACAGGCTCTCTTGTACCAAAAGGTGCCAGCGCAGGGAAAAAGGCAGGAATGCGGTGTATTTTTTCAAATGCAATGCATTCCTGCCCCTTCTCTGCAATGCAGCGCAGCAGAGCAAGGTGACTTGCTGTGCTATGTTGCGTTACTTTTCCATAAATATGACTCTAAGTGTATTCCGAGCAAGATTGCTGCTGTATCCTTACACTCTAACTGACAGCGTGTCAGGAATAAGGAGCTTTGGCTTGATGGCTGGAGCTCCCGATATTGGAATTATGCAGCTGTCAGTTAAAGTGTAAGGCTGCAGTGCAGGAATAGTCTCCATTGACTGTTAGAGGGTCTAATGCCCTTCGGCCAAGTTGGGCTCATGTGTGCAATGGGCAATAAGTACTTATTTGCAGTTATATATAGCGCAATCTTGGCACAAGGCCATTAAAGCGCTTTACATGAGAAGTGCAAGTTTTATATTAACGCATACTTTTTAATGGCAAAGGGAGTTGAAATCCCAGCACCTTGAGACCCTCATGGGTGAGTATCCGCACAATACAAGACCCTGATTGATTGAATGTCAGCTCAACATCCTGTGATTCAGGGCAAATCGCTTAATTTCCCTGTGTCATAAAATAAAAAAAAAGGCTTTCATGTAAACAAAGGCTCATATCTTATCAGTTCACAGGTGCTTAAGAGAGAAATGCTTTTGACTTTGTTCAGTCCCTGTATGTAAGAGATACACATACACTGTAAGAATGTCAGATGTGTTGGTCGCCCCAGTATTTACATAAATAACAATTTAAGTAACACTATTTTGTTTTATTTCTTTTATAGTCCTTTAGCACTACTCATCCCAATGCATATAAATGATATGTTACATAAGGCAGTGAGGGTTACAAGGTGTAGGAGCCACATGCCGTTCATAAATCACTGTGCTATATTAGAAGGATTACAATGTATGAACTGCAAGTAACAAAAGGATCTTTGTCTTAAAAGCAGTAACCCACTTACTCATTTACATGAAATAAAAATCTATCATCTGCGTGATACATAATGTGGTTTGCAGGAGACATATTAACCCTCTATGTTTTTCCTGATTCCATTATTACGTGGAGTCAATTCTAACGCCACTGCTCCTTATTTGTTGTGGGGCTGGGCCATAGCACGCTGTAATCTACTATGAGGGGCTCCTTTTGTTCGAGTCTGCTGATTTAAGGATGTCTCAACTTAACTGACCGTTACACATTTTTGATCATACCGGTATTTGGGCTCTTTATTTAGACATTCTGTACGACTCACCTCTTATATACAGAGGACAGTTGCCCTCGTGACTTCAGAGGAACGCCATCTGATGCATTTACTTGACAGCTATTACCTCGAGTGATCTGACTTCGACGATATGGATTTTTGTTCCTCATAGTTACATGACCGTCTTGATTTCATACTGCTATGGTTCCTGACTTTTAATATTTCCAACACAGATTTGCTCCAATCTGGGATACGCCGTGACTAGTTCTATTCGCATAGCCTTGAAAAAGTCATAGTACTGATCTCCAGTACTGACGAAACACGTGTGGGCTGTTGCTTGTCAAGTCTACTCCTATGGATCTTCCAATAAAGAAAATGATAATTTGAACTGTCCTGCTTGTTTGTTATGTCTAAATGTTGACATGATAGGATAATTTCCATATATTGCGAAATGACAAGGAGATTTATCAGTCTCTCATTGTACACATGTGTGTTAGGAATGTGCTCTCTTTGACCCCTTCTTTTCAGTAACCCTCTATGTTACTTTGACTCAAAACTAGGACTAGGCAAAACACAGATCTTTCCACCAAATACAATATCCTCGAGAGTTATCTTACCATTATTATTATTCCCTGAGATTTAGCTGGCACACAAAGATCTCTGCAGGGCTGCCTGTACCCCACAAGATACTTTAAAATACAGACATTGCAACCAATTAAGCAGAACAGATTTACTACCATATTTCTCCTTGTTGCCAATTTCAATGTGGAAGGGTTTAAAAAACAAAAAAAGTATACGCTGAGGCCCAGATTTTGCGGCAATATTTTGGCCAGTCCCAATGCAAAATCGAATTTGTTAAATATTGTAATGTGCTCAAATGTACTCATTACTGACCTGCTAAACATATGTGAGGTCTTAAGATCTGATGTCACTTATTGTGAGGTCATTGGTTGTGATGCCATTTCTCGTGATGCCACATGTGATGTTATGCACTGTGAGGCCACTTCCTGTGACGTCACACGCAGTGATGTCATTTTCTGTGATGTTGTGCGCTGTGTTGTCATGCACGGTGATGTCACACCCATTCTGCCTAACTTGGTAAAGTCCCCCCACTTCATTTTTTAGGATTGGAGCCCCAACTGGTTATATTATATATTAGTCATTCAAGCAATAACATTGTGGGAGGTTAGTACAGAAATGTTAACTCAAATATGCAAATAGCTCCTCTTGTCTTTATCGCTGTCCTTTGAGACCTTCCCCCTGATTTTAGAACATGCCACTCGGATTTAAGCTTTTCATTGATTGTTAGCCATTAAATACCATACCTGAAAAAAATCAGCTTAGTTCTCCTGATATATATCTTTCTCTTCTTCTCCCCCCCCCCCTCCCCACAGCACTGCTTCTTTCCGAACTGCACATTCTGAACTCTGGGGCGCAGCAGATGCCAGAGCCCTTGAAACCCAGGATTCCAGAATCTTCTCTCGCTTTGTAAAACCCAGCCGTGCTCGACGGCTAGAATGTGGGGATGAGGTGCGAAATTCATATGGCTTGTGGCTTTGCTAGGTAGCAATCATTGTAAGACCATGGACAGGCCACATCGATCAAGAGGCAGCAATTCTGAACACACGTCGCTCGTCAAACGGCAGAGTGATAGAGACATAGAAGCTTTTTATTTTTTTCTCATTAACCCGCTTGAGCCACTCTGATGGGGAAGGCAAGCAGATTTCATCATCTAAACGCCAGGACAGATTGAGTCAAACCATGATTGCAAAGGATTTACAGGCACATGCATCAACCATTTTTGCGAGCGCAAACGGTGCGATTCGCAAAAATCGGCCGCTTGCGCCCGCAAAAAGGACATTTGCGATGCATCAAGGTTCAGGCACACGCAATTTGAGAATTCATAATTATTTGTGATTTCTCAAATTGCGTTTGCATTTAAGGAATCGCAATTTGCGATTGCTTAAATTCAATGCAAGAACCACTTTAGAATAGCGATTTCGCTACTAGGGGTTGCAAATTACCATCAAGTTGCACTTGATGGTAATTTGTAAAAACTTCGAAAAATGCACTAAAGTGTATTTTTCAAAGTTGTAGGTTACACGCAAAATGTGTGCACAGAGCAATTTCAGGGGTGCAACAGGGTGTCCTTTTGACACCCTTGCACCCTTGAAATTGCATGTGCAATTTGTGAGTACCTATTGGTGCTCACACATTGCACATGCAGTCTCACATTCATTCCTATGGGCCTGTAGGTCCATAGGAATGAATGGGAAGGTATTCCTTAATTGCGACTCACAATTTGCGAGTCGCAATTAAGGATTGTTTGGGAACTGCTAATTTTATCGCGATTCTTACATGCATAGGCTTTTGCATTTCCTTAATTGCAATGCCTTAATAATCGCAATTAAGCAAGGAATCGCAAAAGCCTACATTGAGGCATGTGCCTGAGAATGCTTTGCAGCAAGATTAGCTAAGTGCTCTGAGAGTCTAGTACACATATATGTTCTTTTTTCTTGTAATTAATTTGTGTTTGCTGCATGCTCGGCCTTCTCATTTGTTTACGAGAAAGTACTTGCAAGTAAGTCCCAATCAGTGGGTTTTGTGATCTTCACATAACTTTTGTTTTTGTTACACTCAGCTTCGCATTTTTTTCGCTTGTGGTTGTGAGAGACTTGTTGAAGTAGAAAATGTCTTGCAAGAACTGTGAAACTGAGCTGCACTTTAAATACCGAATTGAAAAACTGAGCAGGCATATATTTGTCAATGGCTTTGTATCGACATTAGTAGCTCTGAATTTCTCAAATCAAATGCCAGAAAATCCAACTGACATCCATTTTACCACAGTTAAAGACGATGTTTGGGGGGGGGGGTTATAGTATTTAAGCAATCAAAATACTCAAAAGCAGGTATCCATAAGTTTATAAAAGGTCCACTCACAAATACTCCCATCCAACCTTTTCGTAGACGGAACAACCTTAGTTGTAGTTGTTTGAAGAGATTCAACTGATAGAAACCGTACCCCAAACCTCAATGCATCTAGTTCATAGGGTCCATTAAAGGTTAGGTCAAATGGCTTATTATGATTAAAGAAAAACACCTGGCGTGTACTCAAAGGTAGATTTACTCAGATGGAGACATTGTGGATAGGAGTCGTACTGCTTTTGAGTGTCTTCCAAATTAGCTTCCAGCCAAACACGTGTTGGCTGTTAAGATTTGAATCTTAACTTTGACCATCAATCCAGGTATGCCGCATCAAAACAGAAGATAAACACATTGACCGGAAAGACCATGTGTAACTTTAGATTCCCCAAATTGAAAATGTGAATAACGTGAAATTAGATCTACTTTACTTGGAATTTTTGAACTAACAAAGAGACATTTTAAAATATTTTTTTTACATATTTGAAGTGACTATGAACACAAAATAAATATGTTTTATGTTTGTATATGAAGCTCTGTGATTGCTATATAGGAATAGATTGAACGGTTTCTCCTCAAATATTCTTATTGAATTGAGCAGGTAATGTTTGTGTACCCGAGGGCACACCTCATGTACACTTTACATACAGATGACTGTCCAGTTAGGTTTCTGCCAAAAATAAAAGAGCAACCCATTATGTCAAGGGAACCTGGGTAATCACATAGAGAACACTACTTCACCAAGCACGCATTCGGTAATAGGACTTTTCTTCAATTCATAGCAATTTAATTACTATGCATATTTCAATTCTTCTCTGCAACAATCGTAAGTGTAACCACTGTATATGCACAAATAATTTAGGGGTGATTAGTATGGCGGTCGCCCTATCATATATGGGACCCCCAGACAGGCTGTTGGCAGTTCCACAATAAGCATTAGGATGCGACTGCCACCACAGTGGTCGCAATGCCTTTCTTTTGCAATGGGGCGTGTGCTTATGGCTCAGGCACATGCCGCAATGCAAAAATGGGACTCTTTACATATGGTGCCTGCCACATGGTGCAGGGATATGTAGGAGGCACCATAGGTGCCCCCCAAAAACCCACAGCCCAGGGCCAGGGGGAAGGGGGCCCGAACGGGGCTCCAAAGGCCCTTCTACCTGGTCATGGCGGGTTAACTTCTGCTGACAGACAGACAGAAAGGGATATCATTATCACTACAGCGGTGCCTGGCAGGCACTGCCACCATTCTGTGGAATGTGGGAGGTCCGATGGGCAGTCAGAATCATGCCGACTGTCAGACCTGTGGTGGTCAGTCTTTCTGACTGCCACACATCCGCCCGTCATCCAAATATGGTGGGCGTACAACATGATTGCGATGGTGGTGGGCTGCCACTGACAGGCTGTCGGTGGCGGTCCCACGTCATTGTAATCGGGCCCTTAGTTTTGATCAATAAAAGACCTAAAATCTGACCAAAATGAAAACAGGAGTGCTCATTGTCCTCAGTGATCACTCAAAAAAGAAGCACGTGTGTATGTACATAGTGAAACAAGCAACTAAAGCTGGCTAACATTTACAACAGTTCATAGCTAAGAGCAAAGGATGATCATCAAGGACATGCTCTGAATGTTTATATTGTTCATGACTTTTCGAGCTCTAAAGGCATTTATAAGGTTAGGGCAGAGGAGAGAAGATTAAGGACACCTTGGGTCTGTTGAAAATTAAAGTGAGATTATGAAGGAGAGAACACACACAGTAGGGAAATTAAAGCATAGGTTACAAGGCTTGAAATAAAGGTGAGAACTCAAAGGGTTGAGGGCAGCCAAATGAGACTGGGGAATAATTTTACCAACTGAGAGAAGTCAATTGGCCACAGTGCATTGAACAGTGGTGCAAGGAGCAAAACGTCAGGTAGCAACAAAGTGGTAGTATGCAACTGTCCATTTGTGAATGAAGCGCATAGCGCTATGGCGTCTGTTTAAGACTGGAGAGTGGAATCAGGATGCAGTACGTCATTAGTGCAAATTGCCACTTACGTTTCGAGTCATGGGTATATATTCATGAAATTATGTGCATTACGTCTGGAAAACAATTACATGATTTTGCCCCCCATAGTAGTCAGGTGATCCTATGGCCTGAGCATTTGGTCAAACACCAGCAGCCATTTCGTTCAAAGCTGATATAAGGTTAGTTACTCTATTTCTGAGATAAAATAGGATTCACAAATCCACATCGTCTGCCCTCATTGCCTTACACAGTACATGAAATGTTTAAGGCAAAGCAGAGAGGGGAGAGGATGTGACCTAACGGCTAGGGTGGTCGACTTTAAATCTGGGGAACCGGGTTCGAGTCTCTGCAAGGATGCGCAACATCCTGTGATTCTGGGCAAATCACTTAATCTCCCCGTGCCTAACAAAAATAAATGTGCCCTCATTTAACGCAACTGGTGCCCGGGTAAAGCTCTCTGATACCTGAAACCTTCGGGTCAATTTCGCCCTATATAAAACCCAGGTAAAAAAAAGATACATTTGGTCAGAAAGATAGATCAATTATAGCATAACCCTCCAACATTCATTCAACCCGTCTTGGTCATCCTTTCTTTGAGAACATTGGGTGGCCTTCTTGCCTTCTTGCGGGATTCTCTTCAGTGGCAGGTCTTCTGCAAGCTTCAGGCCCCCCCTTAATCTTTAGCAATCTATTGAACCTTTCATCACCTGGACATAGCAGTACCCTTGCTAGTCGGCACATTAAGTACTCTATCAATAGTGTATTGAAAAACCTGGTGTAATCCTTCAAGTCGCCATCAAATATAACACAAACTCTAACCCAACATTCCCTTTGCTGGTGACTCTATGGCCATTTGAAATGGGGCTGGAAGATCCTTTCTTAGGCGATGAGACGAAAACACCTAAGAGCTTCCCAGCCCTTTGCTACACGGTCTTGAGCCTTAGCCTGAGCAAGGTACAATGATGTGTTGTGAGGACACGTGGATTCTGTAATGTTCAGTTTCAGTTTAACTGAAGCGGTTATGAGGTGCATACTTGAAATTTCAGCCTTGTAAGATCTCGCAATGCCAGGCCGCAAAAGGGGGAACGGCGCAGGATTAATCACCCAGCGGCAATGCCATGCTCTGCCAGGCAACAAAGTCTTAACTTGTTTCGGCTTCAACATGCAAGAAATGCCAAATCATTACTTACAGGTTGGATTTGTTCTCAGCAGCTTCCATGCAAACCAAGCACATGGGTAGCTGAACACCTTGGAGTGGGGGGATGGAGAGGGAGAATCCCAAAAACTCTGCTAACTTGAACCCCTGTACCTTGAACGATCACTCAGGCCGGATGCAGCCCGCATTAGGGAGGGCGAGGAATCCATCCTGGTGGGGGAGGGGAAGAAAGAATGAAATACTGAGCCCTGGCGAACTACGGTGCTTCTAATTTTATTCCACAAAACACTAGGAGTAACAGCAAAGCGAAGGCTAACCAACACATGCACTTCATCAGAGGAACGCCTGCAGCCAGACTTGATCCCCTCTGATGGTGCAGTACACAGTAGGACTGGAGGGGCATTCCATCTGCTGAGACAGACACAATCTTGAGTGTATGCCTCCCACTAGTGCATCTAACCATTGCTAAAGTCAGCGTCTAAGACCTCGACTGATGTGTGGCCAGTGCGAGGCCTACCTAGTAGGGGTAAACTACCATGTGGCCTTGTGGACATCCTGGGGCACCGCATGTGGGTTGAGGCCAGCACTCCCCAAAGGGGCGCTTACCCTCACTTTGGCTCAAAGCGGTTGCAACCCAGGCAGCCTGGCTGTTATCACACCTTGGGCATGGACCTTGCACCCTAACCCCTGTTGCCCTATGCTCACTTCCCAACACACAATTCGCTCTCTCAGTGAGACACGCTGACCTTTGCACCCACGTTGCCTACTGCTTAACGCCGATCACCAAAAGAAGCCCTGCCCTGGAAGATGACCCCTTATAAGACCGCCTGTTTTACTGCTCCTATCCTGATGGACAGGGCAATAAAATAGAGGAGTGAACTACCCTCTCCCCTTACGGTGTTCCAGGGTGTTCAGATCACATCATGGCAGGGGAGCAAGACTAGGATGCTGTCACCTCCATGACACCCAGTGTGCGTCGTGGTCAGCTGCATTCCTTTTTCTGATGAATTTATGGCCATTTTCTAAAGTGATGATCACAACCGTTTACACTCCCACCCACTGTTCCCTGTAAGGTGCACGCGCACACCTCTGTCATTCAAGCGCACAGTGCCGTGTGTGGAGCTTGCCCACACAGCACATACCGTGAGAGCATTTGCGCCGCTGCTTTTAAAAGGCGAGCAGCAAGAACAATGGGCATTCCTTGGTTGCAGAGGGAGGAGGACGAGACCACTGCGAAGAGGACACAAGTGAGCGGCAGGTAAGTGTCCCTCTTGCTCAGCCTGTGGGGTGAAGGAGGGCACGCATTCACCAGCAAGGGGCTCCTGCACTTGCTGCATTTCTTTTGTTTCTAGAGCACGGCTGCGGGTCAGATTGTGTGCTTTTGTGTAAGTGTTCATGTTAATTGCAGGGCCTGTCACGAGCTGCAATTAACATGAATACTTTCAAAAAAGCACAAAATCTGCTCCGCAGCTGCGCTTTAGTAACAAAAGAAATGCAGCAAGTCTACAAACACGGCGTGTGCTTTCAGAATCACCAGAAAGCACATGCCTTGTTTGTAGACTTGCTGCATTTCTTTTCTCAAAAGAGCTGGGCTGCGGGGTGATTGTGTGCATTGGTTAAAGTTTTCATGTTAATTGCAGCTCATGAGGGACCCTGCGATTAACATGAAAACTTTAACAAAGGCACATAATCACCCTGCAGCCCAGCTCCATTACGAAAAGAAATGCAGCAAGTCTACAAACACAGGGCATGCTTTCAGGAGATTCTGGAAGCACACGCCATGTTTGTAGACTTGCTGCATTTCTTTTCTTAATTGAGGTGGGCTGCGGGGAGATTGTACGCATTTGTTAACGTTTTCATGTTAATTGCAGCTCATGACGGGCGCAGCAATTAACATGAATACTTTGAAAAAGGCACAGAGACGTTTTAAGGCATGGGCAAATTGGGCTCTGGTCCAGGGCCCCAGCCTTTCAGAGGGCCCCCTGATATAGACAGCTCTGTTCTGCAGAGAGACTTGCCCTGATGACCTTGAATAAAATTCTTAAACAGGTGGTTTTAAACACAGTTCTACTTTAATTACATTTTATTGTGGGTGATGTGTCAGAATCTGTTACAGCCAGTTTGCAGACAAATGTGTTTTTGTTTCAACAACATCCATAAAAAATGTTTTTTAGAACCAAACAGGATCTTAGATATGAGAAATGGGAGGATGTCACAGTGATTATTTGCAGTAGTATTAGTGAGCTTCTACTGTGTTGCAATATTGAAAACATGCATCACTATCCATGAATATTACATATAAACACATTTAGAATTTGAACCAGTGTGTCAGTGCACTTTTAGTGATCAGGCCATAGAGCAAATGAAAGAGCTGAAACTGGATCATAAATTCAAAGCTGATCCGCTCAGAGGCCCCCAAAATATGTTTGGCCCAGGGCCCTCAAAATCCTTAAGATGCCCTGAGCAGCTGCTGAGTAGTTAGTTAGGAAAGCAGAAGTTCACTGGTGCTGTGGAATGAGGCAGGATGCCCCGGTTTCCTAATATATATTAGTGTAGCTTGTTGTGGTTGCAGACGCTCTGCACTGCACCTGTTCATTTTCAACATGAGACAGTCAGTGTACACCTGTCACCAACACGAAGGCCTGCCGCTAGGGCCGGACTGGCCGTAGTGGGCATCAGATCAGGCATTTATTTGCATGGGAGGCTGGAAGGGTGGGGACTCGTTTTACAGCACTGGGGACCGGTTTTGTTACTGGGGGCCTGTTTTGCAGTGATGCTGCATATCGTCCCCCACTAACAAAAGTTGCAGTGCGGGGGACTGGTTTTGTTAAGCAGTAGTGCTTCACACTTGCCCCCCCCCCCACTCTGGGGGGGCGGTCTGGCAAAATTGCCAGGGTTGCTTTGGGTTCCCAGTCCGGCCCTGCCTGCTCCATCAAGCAGGCTTCCTGCGTTCCAGTACCTAGGTCAGTTATCTGCACAACCAAGCAGCGACCCCCGGGTTAGAACCCATGCCGCTGAACCCACGCGCATGGTCAGGTTCTTGGCCTGCAGTGCACGGAGAACTTACACTGCCGTACACAGAGGAAAAAAAATTGAGGGAACATTGCTCCCACCCCAAATCTTCACCCCGTGGCTCAGCAAAGCCACATAAAGTCAGCCCCTAAGTAACTCTCACCTCATCTCAAATGTCAACCTAAGTTCATGGGAATTGGTATATGTCACAATAGTTATGATAAAGAAATGCCTTCCTCTGCTTTGAGCTATGGAAGCTCTTATCAGCCACAAATCTGCCAGTTGATTGGTGTGATGGGATGTGTCATGCTTTATCCTCCTACTGTCACAATGGCTTCAGTGAGAGGCAGAGATTACCTTCCATGGGGACATTTTTGGGCATTCAATGAAGGACCAACACATAGGTGTGGACGCATCTGTCTCAAATACTTCTGCACATTTTGTAAAATTCTTTGAAAACTTGAAAAATGTAATAGAATTTACAGTTCCTCTTTCCATTGGGAAGGCATGGTATAGAAAAATACATGTATAATGATGGAGAAACAGCCCTCCACGTTGATGTTTTAGGCAAATATATTTTCTGCATACATGTTGCTTGATAAAAATTTGGAAACTGACGTTTACTGATTTCTTCTCAAAAATTGTTTTGCTGAAAAGAAAACATCAATTTGACATTCAGCAGCACCATTTTCCCAGAAAATGGCTGCATTTCTTCAGATACCTAATTGAAAAAAAATCCCAAGTTTCATCCATCATAAAATTGTAAAATCATTTATTTTGCCCAGTTACTGTGGGATTGATTTTGCACACCACTCACAGAAATTTCTTTTATGATTTATGAAAAGTCACTTTATTGCAGAGGCAAGATCAGTTTCATACATTCACACACTCAGCCTCTCACCATACAAACTTATATTCCCTAAATGTCAAATACATCCTTAAGATACATTATACTGCCTCAACACCCTAAACAAAGTTTACCCACCCAACTTGGCTCCAACATCACTTTGGTTTACCTTGGAATTTTTTTCCAACATCCCAGCCTTTCTTTTGTGGATTAACTGGACATTCTGGGTCTTTGACAAGCTTCTCAGTCCTAAAGAGATCTACAGGCCCTAACAACACTATACCCTCTCAATGGACCAATGCTAATATATCTTGAAACCCCTTTCTAACCATAAAAAACGTAATGAACTTGATGCAGCTTAAAAGCCAGGCTTTACTACAACTTTCCTCCTAGTGACAATGTTACAGTCAGCCAGGAAAATTCGCCCACTTATCTTTGCTTTTACATCCACTCCCCCCACCCTATGCAACATTTTCTGATGTCCTTCTTTTTTTCATTGACTCTCTGGATAGCCAAAACATCTGCTTTAACATACCACTCCACCTAAGTTACCTACTACTGTGGTGTTGCCAGTCATCATCATCAAATTAGTCGTTATTCTGATAAAATATTCATAAAAGAATCACACAAATAAAATACAAAAGTTCTTAGAATTCTATGGAAATTCTATAAAAGTGATCACATAGGGCCCTATTAGGATGGCGGACGGACCTGTGTCCGTCCGCCACCCCAGAGGTGGAGGGACCGTCCGCAGGGGCAGCGGCGGTCCCTCCGTGCAAATTAGGATGTGACCGCCACCCTGGCGGTCACATCCTGTATGTTTAACATTGCGGCGGGTGCTGCTTGAAGCAGCACCAGCGGCAATGTTAAAAATGCAAGCAGTGCATTTGCATGCACAAAGCGGCAGGCACCGCGCGGTGCCTGCCGCTTCATGCATGCAAATGCAGGGGGGTACCATAGGTACCCCCATGTGCACCCCCCCTTCACCCTGGGGGCCCATAACGGGCCCCCAAAGAAAAGACCATATGCCTTTTCGTGACGGCATTGCCGCCGCGGAAAGGCATATTCCTAAGCAAATCCTAATATGGCTGGCGGTGTCTGATAGACACCGCCAGCATATTAGAGCTTTTCCGCCGCGGTCTTGCAGCGGAAAAGCGGCGGACGGTCTTGCCGTCCGCAGATGACCCCCCCGCCATCCTAAACTGGCGGGGGGTCATTTCTCTCAACGCAGCGGTGAATCCGCATCCTCCGGGCTGGCGGTGGCTTCCGCCGGCCCGGAGGATGCGGATTCACCGCAATCGTAATCGGGCCCATAATGTGGACAGTTAGTTATACTCAAGCAGGCCACTAGATACCAAGCTGGCATTAACTCGATGGTCTTCAGGTTGTAAGTAAGGCTCCCTGTGTTCCGTTTTTACTATTTTTTACAGATAGATACATGCAGAAAACATTTATTTTCTTGTCTGTATTTATTTTTATATGTGGATTAAAACGGAAATTGGGTTGCTTTTTGAGTATTTCTAAATACTGTCTGCCATGACTGCCAGGCCAATATATGTGTGTAGTGATAGATAGGGGGTTAAAAGAAGAAAGGAATTTTAGTAACAGCAGTAGATAAGGAAAACATTGATACAGAAATGTGCATATTTTCATATAAGTTCACTGATTTATCTTCTGCAGGTGCTCACAGCACTGAAACCTGGCAGACATTCAAGCATGAGCGGATATTTATCGGTTAAAATAAATGTTGAAATATACTAATTTCAACTTAATGTTTCCACGAAAACCCAAAATAAATATGGATAAATACAGATACAATTAGCAAAAAATAAATAAGGATAAATGCAGACGGAAATGGCAAAAAAATAAATCCCATAAAACCGGGAGCCCTGGTTATAAGGCATTATAAAACATCGGATGAAGGATAATTAAAGGGCTATTCATTTTTCATATTTTAAAATATCCATATATAGCAGCTGTTTGCTTCTTTGAATGGCATATGAGACAGAGACAGAAACTCCATGGCATTAATTCACATTATTCAGATTACAAATAAAGTTAAAGTATCTTTATAATAAATCATTTTCTCTTTTAAAAACAGTGGCCATAAAAATGTTTTCCTCAAATCTCTACAGAAGTTACAAAAAAATAAAAAATACAGGGTAGGCTGATTGGACTTACCATCACATGGACATTTGGGTAGCCTTTGGGAGTAAAAGCCCATCTCGGAAAAGGCCACCAAAAAGTGCAATGTGCCCATTTGCAATCTTGTTAAATAAAATCTGTGTTGAATATTAGTTACTAAAATGAGGTCGCTCTGAGCGTTTGATTTTATAGGGCCTGAGAGGTACATTAGCACAGTTGGTTTAGCACACTCTATCTTTTCTATATCAGTCATCCTTTTCTCCCTTAAAACTGACTATAAATCTTCTTTACTGAATCGTAACACTCCCTTCGGCCTATCAATGCTCAATTTCCCATCCACCTCCTTTAGCAGACTATTTATAAAAGCCGACCAGATCATTCTAGCTCTATTTTCCAAGGTGAGACAGTCTGTTATCATATCTTTCGTGAGTTTAGTACCATCCATGCTCCATATATTATACAAGAGCATGATGGGACTTGTCTTCAGGCCATCCTCTAATTCTTTGTGAACAATATAGGATGGAGTAGAATGGGTCACGGCTAATAATCTGCATAAAAAAAGGTTTTCCTGTGTCTTCAGCAATTTACAATTTGTCAGCCCCACAATGGAGCTCCATAATTGACACTAGGAATACGTTTACTTCTATATATGGTCAGCAATTCTTTAATGGATTTATTGCCAGTTTTTGATTCAAACCAAAAAAGGTCTTCTGAGGATTTAATAAATTTAAATTTTGCTGCTTCTACACGAGTCCCCATTGGCCATTACTATCATAATTCACGCCTAGATATGAGAAACCTTCACTTGTGGCAAGTGCTAATCTCGTAATATAGTGGCGTTTCTTCTTGGGTTTCCCTTTCCCACATGTCATGGTAAATGTTTCTTTTTTTTTAAATTAATGTTCATGTTCGTGTCCTTCATGATGCAGTAAAACCCTCTATTAGATGCTGGAGACCATTACCAGTTCTAGATATCAAGAAGGCGTCATCAGTGTACAGGAGAACCAGTGTTAAGCGGTGGCCAACTTTGGAGCGTCTTAGTTTATTTTTTGTAAAGACTTATATACCCCATTAAAATACAACAAAGATAAAGGGGCACAAGGATGCAGCTGTGACAAACTCCTTATTTTAAACTGTTGTATAACTTCTACCCTAGACCTGTAGCATACTCTTGCTGTTAGCTGTGCATACATCTTTGACAAAAAGTACATGATTTCAATGGGAGGGCCCAATCTCAACCAGTGTCTGCCACAGCTTGGCATACTTTACCAGATCAAATGTGCTGCTCAATTCAGCAATCCATAAACAGATGTCACCCTCTTTCACCAAGGTGTATTTGCTGGTGAGGAGATGGAGGCTAATACATTGTTCCATAGTGCCAACAGGCGTAACACAGGCCCCCGCAGCCCGCGTGGTGCAGGGGGGCCCCTAGCTCCAAGGGGCCCCCTCGGCACTAAACTCTGGCCTGGAGAGCTCCTGATTGAGCCCGGAGGGGGCCCCCCTAAGTACCTTGCAGGGAGGCCCCCTCACTTTTCGTTACGCTAAAGCCTTAATGTGCATCTGTTAGTATCCGATTATCATTCACCCAGGATTCTAACCTTTCCAATAGAACTCTTCCCATTAGTTTAACAGAGGAATCAAGTAGGGATATTGGGCGGTAACAGCTTTCATTCCCCCTATCTGCTTTTTTAAGAATACTGACTATTATGCTTTCTGTCCACGATGTGGGCACATATCCTCTGGCTGTCGCATTTCATACTTGCATCAGTATAGGAGCCCATAAATTAATACATGATTTGAATGTGTCGATTGGGACCCCATCTGGGCAAGGTGTCTTTGCAGAAGCAAAGTTTCCAGAGGAGGTAGTAACCTCTTCAAGACTGAAGGGTTTTAGGTGTGATTAACCTACAAAGCATATTGCTCCAGGGGTGGCATACAGGTCTTGGGTTGAAAATCCCCCATAATGACTCAGCCAGTCGGCCTGTTGGACTAACGCTCTACCCAGGGGGCTGATGAATCCTTTAAAAAGGGCTGATTTATAGTTTTCCAGAAAAGGGTAACATCTCTTGTTTCTGCTGCCTGTTGCAACTTTGCCCATGCTTCCTCCTGCAGCTCCTCCTTTCTTCTCCTTAGCGCTTGCTTGAAAGCAAATCTTAGGGTTAGAATCTCTTCCCTATTTTTGGGGTGAGTATGAAGGGCTTTCTTCAAGTTTTGGTTTGCACTCGAGCAATACCGGTTAAACCACCTGTTGTCAGTCCTTTCTCAATCATGTTCCTTGTTTGTTCCAAGGCTTCCATTAACAAGGACTTTTCACACATATTACCCTGTAACTTCCTACAAGTAATTCCACAAACTCCAACTGACCAGGCACTAAGGATCCTTCTAGCAGCTACAGTACCATCGCTCTATTTGCTGTCAGTGTTTATGGAGCACTGGGGTTTCACTGGTTTCTGCCTCTCTAGAATGTCTACAGAATCACAACCCCTGAGAACAAGACAGCATCAGTGAAGCAAATGCCCATGCAGTGCAAGTTTTGTGCTCTTCATATAAGGCACCATCTTACATACTGCAACACAAATGTCCTTAGCAACCTCACCACCTTTAAGTGACATTTCTTCACCCCATTCGGAATGGCTATCATTGACTCATTGTCACCAAAAAGTATCATCGCCTTTATGTTTTTTGCAGTTTTATAGAGCAAAAACTTTGCCCATACACATCACAGTGCTTTATATAAGCGCCATATTACATTATACGAGGTCAGGTTTTTTTTGGGGGGGGGGGGGAAGGGGTTTGGGAACACGGAGGTTAAGTGATTTGCTCATATTCACAGGATCTTGAGCTGACGCCGGGACTCAAACCTAAAGTTCTAAGGTTGCAGCTCATAGTCCACAAAACGTCATCCTGTGTATTGCGCGAAAAGTTCTGCTCCTTTGTCGGATCAAGACCTCCAAGATAGTTCAAAAACAACAGTGAAGGCAGGGCTTGAACCAGAGCCTAACTAACTTGTGACTATCTTGTCCTCCGTCAGCCACACGTTTTGGCCCCATTCATTTATAATACCACTGTGCAATGCGTAGCCAAGCAAGCGAAGTGTAAGTGTGCTAACATTTGCAGCACTTTTCACAACTTACGGGCCTTATTTATGAAGGCCTTGTGCCGCCGGTAAGTCACTTTTTCCCATTTTAAAAGTGATGCGTCGGCGGCGCAAGTGCTTCATAAATAAGGCCCTACCTTTTTTCCTGCCTGCAGCCTCTGACACCAATGTCCTCTACGAATCCACGTTTCTCCCTCTATCTCCGAACCTGTAAACCTCCCCGGTCAGGCCAGCTTGTTCAAGAACTATTTACCAAAGATGTGTTATAATGACCACTGTGAAATCAGTGCTTTGAACGAGGTGACCACTGGCTGCTTACCACCTTCCAGGTTGTTCCTACAGATGACACACTCAGCTTTCCTACCCAATCTTCATTGGTCACTTGCCAACGTCTGTCTGATCTTGTCTTTGCCACCACAAACTTCTTGTATTGTCTCACTGAAAGGGGAGAGGCGGGGGGATGTGGCTTCACAGTCAGATACTTTGGAACTGGGGAACCAGGCTCGAGTCTCTGCATTAGCTCAACATCCTGTGATTTTGGGCAAATCACTGAATCTTCCCGTGCCTATTAAAAAATAGGAATTTTCATGAATATCTCCTCCCGTTTTCCTGATGTGGTCCTCATACCAGGACAGCTGACAGGATTGTAATATGCCCTCTTTAATCTGCCTTTTGCTGTTCAATGTTCCTGACTTCCATTTTAAGTTCTTTGTATTACACAAAGAACTTTTGATTCACTTAATGTATTTAAGGTTTATGTAATGCAGTCAGTAAACAGATTGAATTCTGGCGACTTCTGCCCTCTTCTGATTCTATGGGTTTCAGATGTTCTCCCCGGTGACACACAGCATTTTCTCTAGATAGTAATGGAAATGATCCATGGTGGGTGATGGATCGATAGCAATTCTCCGTGGATGAGCTGCAGGTGAGAGAATTAATAGTTATCTAACACAAGAAGGAAAAGATATAAAGCAGCTTGCCTAGCTTCCCTCTTCCGATGCCCTGAGAAGATCCAGCATGGTGGGCATCTGCCTCAAAACTGAACTGTAAATTAAAAGCTTTCCAGAATCTCAGATCATTGTCTGAGTTTTGAATGAAAGATCACATTGGTTCCACAACTGACCACTAATTGTTTTTACTTATCTACCATGATACATTTTTAGGTCGAGCCTGGGTAGCGCATGCGTTGCTCTGCGAGGCATGCTGTATTGGAGTATGGGCTTGAAGCTCCGCCCACTCATGCCCATATTTGTCATTGGCTTGTGTCATTGTCCTTGGTAAGTGCTGGCTTCTGATTCATTAATAGGCTTGTTAGTTCCTCCTTAGTACTGCCTTGTCTTCATTTGTAACCTCCCATGAGGACTGGCCCTTTTACTTTGGTTGTTACACAGTACGTCTTATTTAGTCTGTAAGCACTATTTTCTTTAATCAGTTTCTCCTACTGCAGGCGCGACGTGCTTTCCTGCAACATTCAGCACACCATGCGCGCTTTCACAGGGCTCTTTTACAAAGGAAATAATTTGTTTGTCAACTTGACAAACAAATGCTTTATTTGGTAAACGTGCTCCATACCGCACTTTCACTTTAACAGCGGCCGCCGATCTTTCTTTAGACATGGCTCCTCTAAAGAAAGGGGTGTGGCCTCTATTAACGTGAAAGAGCAGCATGGGGCGCTTGTAAACAACAAGCATTTGCAATGCAATAGGTTTCGCATTTTAGAAACATTGACCTATTAGTAATGTAAATAACACAGCCTTTCATTATTGCAGGTTTTTTTAAACACATAGATTAAAGGCATTGTCATTTACAGTGCAAATTGCTCAAAATCTCGCAATTGCAAGACTTATTGCATTGCAAATGCATGTTTATGATTCCTTTCATTATTAGACATTTAAACAGAATGTATATCAGCACAAGCTGACTATGGGTTTGTCATAAAGCAAGATATCATAAAGTATTAATAAACTACATGAGTAGGTTTATAACAGTAATCCCTGTCTGGTGGACATATGCAGAGGCTTCCACGCTCCAGCAGAGCGGTTGGATTGGCGTATGTAACTAAGGCTCTCAGCCTAGGACAGATGAGGTATAACACCTGAGTGTTGCAGGTTTTACCAGTGAATCTGCTGAACTGCTGGATCACTGGTTTCGTATTACACACCAACATTTTCTTTTGTCTTCTCGTTTTTCACAGTTTTGCATTTATTCACATCTAGCAGTAGCCAGTAAGAGATCCTGATGAAAGCCGTGACACTCATATAGGTCAAGAGGCTGAAACATGTCAATTGCTTTTTAGTGCAACTGCCTCTAATGTCGGCAGGTACACTACACACTATCAGTTTTTAATCCGAGCACCTGGTAGCAATAATAAATCAGGTCTGACTAATCACGTAGCTAGTTTTAAATCACTATTTTTAAGCACTGCACTCCCAACACCACCTATCACGCTTTCATTGGGTTGTATGAATACCCTCTTTAAAACATCCCTGAGCTCCTCCCTCATAGTGAGGGGGTTGTAGCCTGCATCACGACTAGGATCGTGACACAGGGATGTATCCCTATGATGAAGCATGACACCTCTGGTGTGTGAGGGAACCCGTCCTTAAAAGAGATTCCCCCCTTCTTTTTCCTTTCAGCATAGTTGTGTCTATCCACATGCCCGCCCGACTCCAGACCCAAGGGTTCTTTGTGTGCTTGGTTATTAGAATGGGGAGTTTACCCCCACTGGTCCTCAAATCTCCTCAGCCCCCCCCCCCCCCCCCTCCCCACTGTGTGACTTTATAACAGTAGAAACACTAACTTTTTCCGTTGAGAAGCATAAAATAAGACCGGGGGTGGGGCTATGCTTAAGTACAATCAAGATAAAGGAGATGAGGTAAGGAGAATAAAGGGAGAGGTGTCAAGTCCAGGCAGGGCCCAATCCCGCTAAAAAGCCACCCACCATAAACTAGAGTAAACATATCCCACAAATTGTGTCCTTTGGGTTGAAAAAGGCTACAGCATATTTGAGGGTTGGACTGTGTCAAACTATGAGCCAGTTTGCATCAATAATTCTTCTCCTGTGTAAACTAAATTATATGGCAATGAAAGGTAAATTATGTGGAGTAATGGAGCACATTTTTCTGATAAATAATATGACTTCATTATTTTGGCATTTTTACATATGTTAATACTGTCTGGACTAAAGTTTCATCTCGCTGTACCAGTTTAACACACAAATACAGCAATAAGCAACAGAAAGGTGTCCAGTCAGCCTTTGCGAAGGGGCTTCCACTGCATGGCAATACGCATTACCGAGTTTTAAGTAACTTTAGATCAGTTTGAGCTAGAAACAAATGCATTTTTGTTAACATCTGCAAACTATGCAGGAGAAGATGGCCTGTGTGGCAAATGCAGCAAATCCATAAATATGCGGAAAACTCCACACTCACAAAATCACATAATTCTAGGGGCACTGAAAATAGGGTGGAGTCTGCAGCTTTTTCCAGGTTATGCACACTACTTCAGCACCATCTCTGCTTGAGCTTTACTGGGGATCACAGGGAGATATTCTCAAGAACATGTGATAATCATTGCAAAATGAGCTTAACGCAACTTTGCACATGGCAGTCTATCATGACAAAATAACACTGTGTTAACGTTGTATTCCCAACCCTGCGGCACCATGAGATAGTAGCAGGATAACACGCCAAATGACCACGTAAAAATCAACGTGATGCTAAAATAATGAGAAACACGGAAAAAGTTGCGATGCCCCAAATCGCGATACAAAAATCAGTGACTACCAGCGACAGGCCTGCAATTCCCACACGTCATGCCGTCAAATGCACTATAAAAGCAAGAAAAAAAACACACCAAAACCAAATCAAACTGCGTAGCACCATGGATGCACCCGGACCGAGTGCAGAGGACAACCCGAACCCCACAAGCCCCACGGAGGACCAGCCAGGAACCCCGTGTTCTGGGAAGGGCAAGGAGAAGAGGAAGACGGGGTTCAGTCCGCAGGAAGATCGGATCATCGTCACGGAGGTGACAGAACACTACCAACAACTGTTCGTCACCTCCACTGCGTCATTAGCAACACAAACAGAAATATGGCAGTCCATCGTCAACAACGTGAATGCAGTTGGAGTGTTGAGGGGGTCAATGGAGGAGGTCAAGAGGCGCTGGCATGATGTGCAAAGCCAAACCAAACAGAAACTCGCTGCCAAGAGGAAGGCAGCAAAGGCGACTGGAGGTGGGAGTCCTGCGCCACAGGAGGAGCTGGATGAGCTGGAGGAAATGGTGGCAACAGTCAACAGTATGGAGACGGTGCAAGGAGTAGGGAGCCCAGACACAGCTCGACATGACCTGACCCAACAGCAAAAGGAGAAACGACCAGTGACTCGGGGGATGGAGGGAGATGGGCACAATGGCACACATGCACAATCAAGTGTAGCATACTGCACACCCACAATGATTATTGAACATGTCCCTGATACCCTTGGCACACTGCAGCACACATAGAAACACCAAGTAGGCCCCCGTCCACAATATGCACATAGAGGCCCCCCTCCCTATCACCAATCCCACAACCTACCCATGCACATGTGCTGAATCCAGCAATGCAGCAGCTCTGTGAGCCACACTGACAATGCAAGTGACACTGCATGACCAATAGCATGGCTGCAGTCAAAATACATGACATGGTACATGACACGACACTGAGGTGGCCCAGTGTGGACCACATCCTCAAAGTAGCAGGTCACACCCTGACACATCCATGTGCACATACAACCCCTGACGTCAACAACCCATCTGCAGACAAACAATGCACAAGAGTTCCAAAACCATCCAAGAGCACAAAAGACCCAAGTTGTCCACACCTCAGCACCCGAGAAGCACACAAGTCAAAGGCACACTGCCTCCAAGGGATAAGGGACCGCTAAATCAGAGCTGCAGGGGCGACTCTCCCACAATGCAGCACACACACATAGCAATCACAGCACATCAAAATTTACGACAATGTGGTACAAAGTGCAACACTACACCACAGGACAGAGGACACAACTGGTGCCGCTTGTGCGTAGAAACTGGCCAATCACATCTGTCATTGCATGAAACTGTGAGATGATAATGTACGAGTACAGCCGCATATCCGTCATGTAGTCGAAATGTCCACTGTCTCCCATCAAATAGCCAGCTGCTCCAAAACTGCCACAATGTGCATTGTCATGCTGTCTGTCTGGAAACATGTACAATGTGTCAACATACATGGGACACACTGTTAACCTTCATCTCCCCTTTACATTATAGAGGGACAATCAACAGCTCCTGCAGAGAAGACCAGACATATCTTCTGTGATGATGAAGAATTTGGTCATCTGCCCTGACACCCTCCAACGTATCATAGACAGCCTCAGCACCCCACCTCCAGGAGCAGGGCAGCCCAGCTGCATTGAGGTGACCCCACCCCCTGTACAGACCACACAGCAGGAAGCACACACCACCACAGCTGGCTCACAGGACCCCTACGACTAACACATGGCTTTCCAACGCCATGTGTTAGGGTGGCAGGAGAAGATGGCTGATCAGCTTCGGGTGGGGTTCAGCCTCATGGCAGCCAAACTAGATGCCATACGTGGGTGTCTGAGTCCCATCAGGGACCACTTAAAGTCCCTAACGGACACCAAGTGTTCGCTCCATACTCTCCCACAATCCTTGGCTGACCTCGCTGGGGCCATTACTTGGATACAAAAACTGTCTAGTCAGACAGGCTCCAGAGATGACAGCACAGAGTTGGCACAGATGCGGAGGACAATGGAGACCACAGAGGTGATGCAGGCTGGAAGGATGGCTGCCACGGCTCAACACCAGCGAGATGTAGCTGGGTTCTTCCATGCCCTTCAGATCCTCATCTTGCCATTGCTGCCACAGAGCCTGTACCACATAACTGCTGCAGGAACTTTGATACACACATCTCCGCCCCCTGATGTGTCATTGGCACATAGTGATGCAGCCCTACCACCTCCACCCCTGATGTGTCAGTGATACACAGTGATGCAGCCATAACACCATCAGACACACCTGACACACCTGTCACAGAAGACATATCCGAGGAGTAAGATGTGTATGCTGATGACTGTGTGAGGAAGGATGTAGTAGCATCCATCCCCGCCATATGGCCTGTACCTGCCTGGTTCGGCCCTATGGATCATGCCCTGGAAGAACACCTCCCACTCTCCCCCGAAACACTCTGCGACATTCACCTGGACCCGGACATGGACTGCTCTGGTTACCAATGACACAGCAATCCGGCTGTGGACTTAACTTTTCCTCTTCCGATTAACTTTTTATTCCCCCACCGACTCTGGTTGGCCCTCCACTGGGCAACCATGTAATGTGGGATTGGCATGGCCATGTACTGCTCCAGCTGCGACACTCCACAGAATGTGAATAAAACATTCCAAATCACACAGATGTGTCATGTCTATGTTCACTCAAGTATAAAAGTATGAATGAATGTAGGGACATTGATTGCACTAAACGGTACACCCTGGTAATTGACATCAATGCGCATGTTTGACCCTGACCTCCATGGCCAATAATATGACTGTGAAGGTGTGAACTAGCTGTGGCCTCATTGCACATGAACAACAATCTCACAACCCCCCCAACATAGACCCATGCCCATGTATTAAATAGGGCTGTGTGTAGAAATGTCAAAATCGGTAGCAGGCCTGAAGTAGTGTCCCCCATCACAAGTGACAACAGAACGAACATCTCTTCGCATTACCTTCTCACACACATCTGTGTGGACACAGCCTGTTGTGATGGATCATACTGATCCACATGGCAAGAAGTCGGACACCATACTCACATTGCTGAAGACATGTAAGAGCACAGATCTACCAGCAACTATCCCAACCACATTGTCTGGCTCACAGAGGTGGAGCTGTCAATGGGGACTCACCCCCAATGTACATGCATCAGTCAGTCCCTCCATGTGTACGGACAATGCTCATTGAGGCACACGACTTGTCATTGTAATCAACACTCATCACAGATGAACACTGGTGTAGTGGCGTAGACTTTATTAGCATGTACATGTCAGTACGGGCAAGGAAAGGGCCATAACATGCAGACAAATGCTCAAGACACTTACAGGCAGCATAGGAGCATGTCGAGGTGCAAGAAGTGGGGAGGCAAAAATGAACCCAAATCATTACGGATGGCAATGAGCTCAGCCCACCTTGCCTTGCTGGACGAATCATGTGATGTTTGGTGTCTGCTCATTGCCCCATGTCAGGGTACACGACTAAAAAATCCCATGGGATCTGTATAATGCTGTACCACCGGACTGCGCCGCCTGGGTACTCTGCTGACAGTGAGCAGGTGAAAGGATCCAACAAGGTCACATGTCGTACTGCATTGTCATGTGTGTACTCTCCCTCCAGCAGTATGTCAGACTTGTGAACTTTGCCAAAGGACGCTGTGCAGCTCCGCCCATGGGAATGCATCACCTTGCACAGGTGTGTACCAACATGCGTAAGTGCACGCACATGCATTCTGAATATGGGCGAATGCAGACACATCCACTGTTGTGGTGGGATATGTGACCATTCCTCCAAGATGCATCAAGGTGTTGGTAAATGTGCTCTGGGTGACAATCAGTTGTGGCTGCACGAACATAGTTACTCGTCCATGAATGCGAGCGCAACTTCATGGGCAATCAGTTCCAGGAGTACGTCGTTCTCGAGTTCAACTAACACGAGGTAGAGCCAATTCATTAACTGTTCCAGACAGATGTGCTTTGTCCATGCCGTTTTACCAATCGGCAACACCACAGCCCATTAGGGGAGCGCCTCGATTTGTTCACTGCACGCAATGACTTGTGCAATCTGCCATCCACTACTGCCAGCATATACGCCATAAACCAAGGCATCCCATGCATGGGTATCCTGGTTACACTCCTGTTTGTGTGCCAACAGGGGGCGCACACACAAGTCATAATCCAGTTCAGCTACCGTTGTGTTGGATAGGCAGACATCCATGGTTCACTCGAATGTGCATGATCGACAATGGAACCAGGGCTGGACGCAGGTGACAAACAAAAACACTGGTGAAACACACTTAAACTCAGTTTGAGTCTACTTATATTTGTACCTATTCCCCTTGATCTGGAATTTCCTTGAAGCCATCTTGGATTGGGAAATTACTAACCCTGGGCATAGTTTGCGTAGTAGTGCTACGCGTAGCTACACGAAGTGCACTTCACGCTATGCGTAGCTACGCGAACTGCGTAGTTCAGTAGGAAAAATGCTGTTCCCACTCATTGCACAGTGTCGGATGCTTGTCCGCACTGTCCAATCATTGCAAACAGCATCTTGCACAGTGCAAGCGTCGTTTTTTGCCGCTCGAGTAGATTTGTACTCCAGCAGCAGCTTTCTCAACGCGGATTGGTAGTTTCTCATTGAGAGCAGTCGCGAGCTTACGCGACCACTCGCAATGAGAAACCTGACCTCCCTGCGTTGAGAATCTCACCGGTAGGTTTATTTTTCCACGCTCAGCAACTTGATGTTGCTGATCGCGAACCAGGAAAAAGTCTCACCGGGACGACGCATTTTTGCACTGTGCTACGTGCAATTTGCGTAGTGCATTGGAGAGCAAACTACGCACACTCCGTGAGCGTAGCGTAGTTCTACGCCCAGGGTTAGAAATTACCTGAAAAAAAGATATGTTAGCAAAAAGAAAACCCAAAGTAAGAATGCTCTGGCACAACCAACCAATTAATGCAATCGAACCCCCAGCAAAGGCATCCAAAACGGTGTGGTCATTTATTCGTGCTTTTCCGACTTTTCATGTGTGCTGCAGTGTGCAGCATGCATACAAAGTGGGGAAAGATTTCCATCTTGTTTAGGCATAGTATTTAGCACAAGTAGGGTACCCTTCCTGTACAAAACCAAAGCTAGACTCATGCACACACCCTAGCACTATGGTGCTAGGTGTGTGCATGGTGCACGGCAGCTGAAATCAGCTCAGGCGCAAGAGAAAGGGGAGGAGAACCATATCTCTGAAGATATGGTGCTCTTCTGTCGCGCAATGCAGCACAGGCTCGCAGGGGCTGCACTGCGTTAATTGACTTTTTTGTAGATCTCCCCCTTGGTTTCTCTGGTCGACTAGTTTCAAGCACTACCCCAAGGCTTTTCAGCAGGACCTAAGCGGGTTACCCCCTGTTACCACTCATCAGTAGTCAAGTCTCTAAATAAGTGAATGTAGAGATATAATGAAAATAAATGAAAATAAAGGTATAAAGCACCTATTTGGGTTTGTTTTTATGTTTTATGTAATAGGCCCTAGTTAGGCCTCATGAGTCCAAATGGGGAAGACGGGACGCCTGTAGTCATACTTTCATCAAGTGTATGACTACAGGTGCTCAGATGACATAAGAACAAACGAAATAGGTGCTGTATACCTTTATTTTCATTATACCTCTTCTTTGGATTGGTTGTAATTGTCATATTGGGCACTGTGCACTCTCTTTTGCTTAGGCACATGTATCACAGGACTTAATCAACATCTTGACATCCTTGTGTATTGGCCACAACACTTTTCAAGTTACCAAATCTTCCATAATTCTTTGACCATGATGACCAGCCAACCTGGTATCATGAATAGTTTTCATGACAAACTTCCAAGATTACCAATTGAATGGTGGGCTCAAGGTGGTGGTTGCTCAACTGAGCTCCCCCACCTTTCCCACGAGCATCCACGAATCCTGCATCCTTGGGACCATGGGGGCATGCATGGTGTGCAAGTGACCTCCTCCACATCGGAGATTTGGCTCCATGTGTTGAGGTCTGCGTCTTTGCTGAGACTGCAGCTTGGGAGTGCAGGTGGCCACTGGGAGTGCTACCCTGGGTGAGGCACCGAACGCCTGAGATGGTTCACTAGAGAGTTGCGCCTGTGGCTGAAGAGCGACAGTGGAGGTGTGTAACGGCCTCCTGCTCGGATGCAGCAGGCTGCAACAAAAGGCGACAAGACCTGCAGCTAGAGAGTAAGTTTGTCGGAACCCTGGAAAGTAACAGGTGAAACTGAGAGAGCCAGACAGAGAGACTTGTAGGCCGCCCACAAGATTTTGGACACAGAGCACCACAGACCCTGCAGACTCATGGGGCTGACTGGCTCAGGTGGAGGCCTGTTCATGAGTGTCTGTCCGGTGGGTGAGTGGAACTGCTGGGTGCATCCTTTCAGACAACAGTAGTGTCTGGCCTGGAGGCAGTGCTGGGAACCCCACTTTATTGACAGCAATGTGGAGAGTCAGGGACCACAGTGCCGGTGAGTGAGACACCCTGTAGAGACTGATTTGGCCACCCCATGGTGGAAGGTTGAGGGGGTCTCACAACCAGGAACTGGGGCATTCCACAGTTTCAGACTTCCGCCAAACAACCCTTCTCATCAATGGGATGTGGGGACCAGATGTGGATGGGCATCCCCTGTGATATTGCAAACTTGGGGTGTTGCTCCTGCCCAGAAGTCCTGAGTGGGGGCTGAGTGTGAGGCCTGTATTGTTGCCTAGATCCAGGGGAGCACTCAACCTTGCCCTCTGCTCTCTGTGGCACACCTGCCATTCTTGTCTTGATGATACACCATAGGGATGGCCATCTGCCCCTTCTGCTGGACTGGCACCTGCTGGCAGGTAGAGAGGCCCCGAGTTGGGAGACTCCAATGAAAAAAGATAAAACAGTGCCATAGCCCACACAAGGGTGAATAGATAAATTTACCAGACTGACCAGCTCAGCGCATGGTGACTCACAAGTGGCAGAGGTCAATGATAGCACAGCTTCAATCTTGCAAGAGATACGGCGGAGATGCGGTGGCGGAGTGATCAATAAATGGACCACCGTTTTCCTACAGTCCATTGGCAGGAGATGAAGGAATCTCAGCAGGGATTTCAGTTTCCAGAACATGACGAGGAAACTTGCCATATCTGGGCCTTGCCTGAGAGGATAGAGTCAAATTTGAACC
The DNA here is from genome assembly GCF_964261635.1 of Lissotriton helveticus. NCBI lineage: Eukaryota > Metazoa > Chordata > Amphibia > Caudata > Salamandridae > Lissotriton > Lissotriton helveticus. The sequence continues at coordinate 668,836,352 of NC_136065.1, read as the reverse complement.
CCAGATTTCTACCGGAAGAGACTGGAAGAGGAGGAGGATTGAGCTCTGATGGCCACCAAAGATCGGCTTGTGGAGGGGAAGGCTGATTAAAAAACAGGACCTCCGGTTTGTCAGTATTCAGCTTCAAAGAGTTGTCAGTCATCCAAGTTGAGATGTTAATAAGCGCCTTGAGACCTTTTTGGTGAATCGTGCGCTATATAAGAATTTATGACTTATGACTTAATCAAACACTGTTTGAAATTGATTAATGCTGCTTCAGTGTGATCCCTGAAAGAGAACACAAGCTGAGTATCATCAGCATACGAGACAACCCTTACACCACATTTCTCGACTAGTGAGGCAAGGGGAGGGAGGGAGGTAGGTAGGAGGTAGGAGGTAAACCTAGAGTGTGAGGAGGCACAGAGTTGGTGTGGCACACATTTTTGAGGGGCACAGCATAGAGAGGGTGGGTTATCTCAAAACAGAAGGGCAAGTGGGCGAAGAGCATGTCAGGGCACGGAGTCCCTGATTTGGCACTCAGACATCTGTTGATGGAGTGTTCTTGGTTTGTGTGAATACACTTGACTTGCTTTGTAGTGTGCTACGGGGGAGCCGAGTAAAAGAGGATGACAATGTCGTCACAGATACAATAAGCAACTGAAGAAAGTACCTTTGCGTGTTCCCCACTCTAGGTTTAGAGTAAACCAAGACTACAACTCCCAGAATGCAACTGCTGTGAGATGAGATCCTAGCTCTCGAACGTCCTTGAGTACATTTATTTTTCTGTGCAGTGTTTTCAACTTGATTTGCTGCCACGTGATCAATGCCAAGGGTAGGACAGTCCGTCATCCAGTCCTGGTGTTATAGCCAACACAAAGTTGCATTCTGAGATTAGTAGGTACATCGTCAATACTGCACAGGTTCTTAAATCCCATCTTGGAAAGTACTATTCTTTATAAGCCATACTATCATCAGGTGCCACACACGAGTCGACGAGTGATCAATTGGTAGTTACAGTTTCGAGTGAACAACAGGTCATAGACAATAAGTATGTCACTGTGGTTGCCTACGTGTAGCTGTGTTTAGGGTACAGTCAGTATCGGAGCCCTCGAGTTTCTCATGTATACCCAAGAGTAGCTCATCCAGAGTTTCTGCTTTGGATTCTGGGACACGTAGTCTTGATTTTTAGGAGGCGTTAACCGTGACTTGACTTCAAGTCCAGGATACAAAGTAAACCCCTTTGGCTGGATTAGCGCTCACGCCTGTTTATTGGCCCTCGAAACTTGACATCTTTCCTCCTCACTCGTTCTGAAGGGTGCGGACAGATATGAGTGCTTGGATGCAATGCACGTCACCTCAATTAGTTCCGCTGTGGCTGCTAACAGTGTATTCCGTACTCGTTCCATCATCGCTTTAGTTCTGTTTTGCTCCCATCTTTTTGCAGAGCGTGAAACAGCTGCCTAGGAGGGGTAGCTCGCGCATGCCCAGTGCGTCCCCTGTGCTCCGGCCAGACTCCTGCAATCCGAGGCTGGAGGGAAGCTGAGCCACCGAGGTAAAGAAGAGGGAGAGAACGGACGATCGCAGGCTCCGAGGGTGCGGGAAGGAGGAAGCCGGACACCCACGCACAGACATCCAGCCTCGCCTCCCCCGGAGGCCCCCGCGCCATGCAGCAGCAGCAGCCGCCCCATCCCCGGTGAGTACCGAGGAGGAAGCCTGGTGTCTGCGGGGGTCCTGTGGAGATGGAAGGAGAGGGAGCCCCCAGCCCCCTTCTCTTGTTGGTGTGGTCTTGCGCACTCTCTGTGGCGATTCTGAGGTGAAATGAGTTACCGTGCATTCGTTTCTGTCTGTGAGCATCGCACTATCGCGTGCACTGCGGCTGAAACAACCCCAATTGTAAAGTTTGGGATGAAGGCAGCTCGCAGACAGGACCCTAAGACACTTGGACATTTTTGCAGGGAGAAACTCTTTGGGTAGGGGGTGGGGAGAGACAGTTGAATACACAGCGATCCTTTATATTTACAGATCAGACGGTTTAAAACAATGCCATCTGCACATTCTCATTAATGTGCTTTGTGCAATAGATTTATAGAAGGGCGATTGCATAAAAATTACTCCATAAGTAGCTGGCAAAATGAGGATTGACACTTTAGAGGTAGGCGGGCAGTGTTTTGTGTGTGGGGGGTGTTTATTCTTTTTTTCTTGCCGCCAGTCTCGCAAGTCATTGACTTTCTCGCCTCGCACGAGAGAAAATAGCGTGGGATGCGCTGTCCACATAGTTCCCCTTCCTTTCTTAGTCTCACTTGGAGCCGTTCCTTTGCTTCCACTCGAACGTGCATTAACTGTACAGTAAGGGAGGTACTGTTGATCTGTGTATGTATTCCCTGCATTCAGCTGTGAAGCCGAGAGAGAGGCACGTAGGACTGGCTCAGAGGAAAGATACTTCTGCATGCAGATAGTGAAGGCATTATTTGCATCATTGCATGCCTCTCTCTTGCAACCTTTTTCGATTGACAGGAGAGCGTCGTTTGTAATTCTAGTATCCACGCTAAGAGATCTTATGTTGCTCCTTGTCAGATCCAAATAACGCAACATGTTCTGGCGTCGGCTGTGCATTCTGGTACATGTCGGCTAGATGGCTTTAGGAATCTAGGACTACATTTAAAACCGGGGCTGACTGAAGTCCTCACACTTGACACTGGGTTGTTCGAGATCTCCGTGTTAGTCTTGACATGTATATAAAGGGCAGTCAGTGTCTTACTGCTACAGAGCACATCGCTAGGTAGACCTTTTTATTGTAGCGTTACATTAAGAAAGTGTTAATTCGGAATGTTGAAGGGAACACCCCTTTAGGAAGTTGCAGGTGGTGTTTTCCAACTTGGCATGTGGTATTTTTTTAACAGATGAACAATTCTAAAAAAAGAATTTCTTGCAGATAATTAGAAACGTGAAGGGCTGGGAGGAATCGCTGCAAGGCAGGTTTTGGAGGGAGAGTCAGGGGTTATAACAGGTAACCTTCCAAGCTGCTGAACTAAGTGACACCTGTGTCATTGCGTTGTACGTCGTGGCCTTGGCACAGAGAATGCTGGTACACCACCCTTCAGTATGCAGACGAAATAATAAGACACGTCGCTTTTAGTAATCCCGCCATATTATGAAGCATTGTGTCGGTTTCCCGAGATTTGGATTAAACTTTACGGTTCCCACTTTCTCTCTTGGGTATGTCATAAGTCGATCGGAAGGTGACAGCTGGGCTGTGTTGATTTGACAATCCCCGCTGTCCTTCGGTGACATCACGAGGAAAGAGGGCAGCCTGAGGTCACCCTAATAAACAAAACAAGCCTGCGCTGGTGAAACATTCCTCTCGAATCTGCAGTTCATCATACAGAAATCTGATATGTTTGGGATAGGTTACACCATGCAGTCCGTCCTTCCTCCCTTCCTCTTTCTTCCTTCCTCCCTTCTTTCTTTCTTTCTTTCTTTCTTTCTTTCTTTCTTCCTCTTTCTTCCTCTTTCTTCCTCTTATTTCCTTTCCTTCTTTACATGACATGGTCGTCACTATATCCTTTAAAAAAGTACTGTTCTAAATATGTAAACATAATTTAGCTGGCAGAGTGCCTTGTCTAGTTTGCGAGGAAAGGAGGGGTTTGGCCCCTCTGTTTGGAATACACCGCGGCAAATTAAGCACGCACGGATTCAAGCCGGCATAGAGCCACATTTTTGCCCTTCCTTGAAGCAAGTAACAGCGCCAGGAGGGTCGAACAGATTGGAATCTTTACGGGATTCATTCCCAGCTAATCGCGCACAAATAAAATTCAAGGGACAGAATATTGGAATTGAGCTCCTTACACCCCGAGTCCTGAACGCACCGGATTCGAAGGTCGACTACCGCATTGTCTGATGACTATGTTTGAAAACTGATTTTGGAAATAATTATTTGTGACCAACTACCACTGGTCGCATGAGTATCGGCGGATACATTTCCACGCCCTGATGAGAATCCGATGATTCATACATTGGAATTCGAAACGCGTCGGCAAAAAGTCATTTGTGACAACAAGTCACTGGTTTTGTCTTAATTGAGTTTTGATTTCCATTCCTGCGCTCACGGAAAATGGTTTCTTGATAACTAGATAGCGACAGGAATTTTGATTGAATGCATAAGATGCAACTTTTTCTCGTATTGTTCTATATGACTGTATGATACTGTTACACTTGTGATTTTGTAAATAGCTTTTCATCATTTGTAAATTCGTTTGCACTAATTCTTTTGTGTCTAATTTTTGCACACAATGTTTATTCATGCTTTTCCCTGGCAAAATTGATGTTTGCTCAACGTACAGTTGACTATGTATCTTTCTTTGTTTTCTTAAAGATTTAAATGCATAAAAGCCTAAATGCAAATGACATTATTGTCAGAGTTTACTAATTAATGTGGTTTTCTCTGTATGGTTCATTAATGCGTGCACAATCGTGCTCATAAGAGGCATAGGTAAACCCCCCTTTCGTGGCATTGTCTAGTTTGCAGCATGTGATTTTACCTTTAGCATGTGCTCTGATACAAAACATGTTTCACAGACAAACGTTTAAGATAAATCAGTAAAATAGTTTGCAAATGTAAGAGAGATGTTTTGCAACATACTCCGCACAGCAAATTTAGATATGTTATGGAGCAAAAACTAGACACATAGACATCATTCTTTCCTCTAACGGAGCACTCTTACCTTTTTTTTAACTGTTTTCATTCCACGCTCACCATAACATAATGACAGCCTTCTCGGGTCATAAACAGGACTTTTTGTACTGTCGTTGTTCCCACGGGAAACTCTAACATGCAGAGGAACTTACTAGAGAAGATATCTTGCAGACGTCCAGCCCAGCCAAGTGTGCCAGACAGACCACTCTACAGCACTTCCTATTTAAAGATGATTCTCTTATTTCCTACAAGGCATATCAGACAGAACACGGGCTCACTACATCAATTCCTCCATATGACATACATAGAACACATTAGACACAGCTCAGCCACACATCCAAGAATTAGATGGATCATTCAGTTGCCTATCGTAGTATCCTACAGAACTTGCTGCAAAAACTCTCAATCTATGTATATCCCCAGACTCCCCTTTCCAACCATCAGGCAATTTGCTTGGCTGCGAACCTAAACAAGCATTGGTAATGCATAGTTTTCACCTATGTAATCAATAAAGAGCTGTTTTCATCAATCATCATCCGGGAGAAGGAAAGAGCTCCCTGACAGATAACACGGGCATAAAAAGGATGTGGCACAGCGACCAGAGCTGCTGATTCGAGAGCTGGGGATCCCGGTTCAAGTCTCGGTGGAACCGCACAACATCCTGTGATTCTATGCAAATCTCTCGGGTGATAAATTGTTACATAAATATGCTGCAAGAGTAAAAGTCAAAACTTTATGAAACTATAGTTCCACCAAAGCGGATGTTTACAGTATTTAGACAGCGGGAAAATGATTAGAGAAGCAGACTAGGAGCAAGGATTGGTAAATGCCGGAAAATATGCTACAGCCAATAGAAATGGAGGAAAGGTAAGTCACGCACAGGAACCAATGAGAAGCCAGGCAAGAGAGGAGGCGGGATGTAAGTCCCATTTAAGTTTGTATTAAAACAAGAGATTTCTCAAGCACAGGGCAACACCTAAAAATACATATGCAACCAGTAAAACTTGAAGTCTTAATGCTAACCCACTAATGTCATATACTAATAGTTCAATAAATAAGAAAAAGCAAGCATTTGCAATGCAATAGGTCTCACAATTGCAAGATTTTGAGCTATTGGAATAGTAACTGTCAATGTCTTTTATTTGTGTGTTATAAAAAACCTGCAATAATAAAAGGCATTTGTCATTTACAATACCAATAGGTCAGAGTTTCTAACGTGCGAGACCTATTGCATTGAAAATGCTTGTTAGAAAATGTCCCAGGGAGAAGGTATCCGTCCACTAACTTAACAACGCCAATGCACCATCGCGCTCACGTGGCCATGAAGGGCCGGGGTGGCGTGTTATGTGAGAGAGCCCAGCTGCAAGCTATCGCCCTTATCATACCATCCCTCTCTCAGTGGACAGGCTTGGGGCCCATGCAATACGGCTGCAATGTGGCAAACACGTGCTGACCCCCATCTCCTGCACCTGCAAATCTAAAATAAACAAACTATCCATAAAAATTAGATTACGGAATTCGCATCTCTGAACCACACCAAAGTGGCTACATAAAAGAAGAGGAGCTCTCACATGAGCGAGGTATGCAGCCACGCATTTTTACTTAAAAACAACCAGTTTCCCACTGTCTAAGTACAAGAAATCATATTTTCAAAGATTTTCATCATCGCAACTATGACAGATTGGGAACTACAATCGTAGGAAAGGACTGGAATGTTTGTGTGGATGGAGTTTACTCACCGAATAAATAACCCTGGTGTATGTGTGTGTGTACACATACACATCCAGGCCTTATCCACAGTTAGGTCACATCTATGTTAATTTGGGGGGAGGTCTTGCATGGCAATCCTTTGACCTTCATGTGGTCAGACTGGGGTACTCTGCTTTATAGTGGCCTGTTGCCGCACAACTAGGAGCTGCCTGGACAACCAGACACATACCTCATAAGACGGTCCCTGAAGTCCTTGCTCTTCATATAGTCAATACCCTTGCGAGCCACTACTCCGACCATGGTGGCGGCAGTAGTTAGGTGCTCACAGCTGCAACAACAAAAGCTAGCGCAATCACCCGGTGTTGGCAGAGGGACTAGCAGTGACTGTGCGCCCGCCACACCAGTTCACCAAGTCACGCCCACCCCCTTTCGTTACCACTTTCTGGCACCCTTCGCACAGGGCCCCTAGAACAGCGTCACCATTACTTGCAGCAAGAACAAAAAAAAAGAAACAGGGCGCCGTGGTAGGGAAAGCGGCGCCCGAGTGCATTAATAAAAAAAAATACCATGAAACCAGGTGCCGTGGTAGGGAGAGCGGCGCCCAAGTGCATACATTTACAAAAAAAAACTTGAAGCCGGGCGCAGAAGTAGGGAGAGCGGCACCCGAGTATGTTAATTTAAAAAAACATGAACCAGGCAACGTGTTAGGGAGAGCGGCGCCAAGTGGGTTAACTAAAAATTTTGTAATGTTGCCATTACAAAATAAACACAAGCTGTTGTCATTACTGTGGACCAGGCTTATGGATCAGGGATGAGAGAAACGCCCGGTTGTTTAGGTAATGCTGGCTTTATTGGAATTACACGTTTTGTCTTTAACATCAAAGTCCTCCTGGTTCTGAATGTTAGTCTTTCCTTGGCAAACTGACTCGAATCCGTTTTGGCGTTCTGTTTGTTTCCGGCTTGGTTTTCTGGGTGTAGGTCTGCGCTTCAAGGTCTGGTCTGGAAGGCGACTCCCCAGGCTCCGGTTTCTCATGCAAAAGAAGACCAACAGAGAGGGAGCCGTTAGTTCCAATGTCGTCTGGGGGTTTGCACCTCGGGGCCGGGTGTAGTGAGACTGGGGATCACCGGTGACAACGTGCATCTAGCAGGATTTGGTGAGGTGAGTCGGAACTACTGACCGTGAGGGAACAAACGTGGGGTAAAGGGAAACGGTAAACGGAAGGAAGGGAAAGACAAGGGAGGACTATCAGGGGGCTATTTACACTATTCACACACGCTTGCTTCCCACCCAAGCCGCCATACGCCGCCGTACCTGGGAAAGCCACACTCCTCCCCCGGGAGTGTGGCACGGCGGCTCACGGGGTCGTTGGCCTCCTGGCTCTCCGTGGGATTCTTCTCCGTTTCCTCCTGGGTGTTCTTCGGGAAACCTTCGTATTCCTGCACTGCAATCTCCAACCCGCTCTCCAACGCCGCTCCTCGCCTCCTCCAAGGGGGGGGTGTCACACGCCACAAACAACACTTCCTGGGGTTTATCCAATCCGGCGTTGCTGACGTTTGCAGAAGGAGGGTTTTCTTCCTCAGTCAACGCCCAATTAAAGGCGCCGTGTTCCTCTTCCTCAAGTTCGTCCTGTTCAGGTTCCCAGGGGTCCGTCTGCAACGAAGGAGGCATCCCGTGGTCAGTTCCGGGTTTCCACCACTCCTCGTTACACTCCACCCCCCCTGGATTCTCCCAATCGGGGAGAACTGGCATACGGGAGAGAAAATCCGCGTTCCCGTTTTCTCTCCCTTTCCTGTGTACTACTGTAAATGCAAAGGGTTGAAGAAACAGGAACCACCGTAGTATTCTGGCGTTCCGTGTCCTATTTTTTTGCATCCACTGTAAAGGGGCATGATCAGAGTACAGGGTGAATGCCCTCCCCTCCAGGTAATACCGCAATTTGTCAACAGCCCAACGAATGGCCAGGCACTCTTTCTCTACGGTGGGGTATCTCTGTTCCCGTGGATGGAGCTTACGGCTTATGTAGAGTATTGGATGTTCTGCTGTATCTTCCCCTATTTGTGAAAGTACTGCCCCTATTCCTGTATCTGAGGCGTCTGTAGCCAGGGAAAAGGGTCTCTCGAAATCAGGAGGTATAAGCACAGGGCTGGTGGTAATTGCTTTCTTCAATAGGAGGAAGGCTTTTCTGGCTTCATGGGAGGGAGGATGAGGTAGGGTATTTTTGACATTCTTCTGCAATAGGTTAGTTAGAGGTGTGGCTGTGTCGGCGAAGTTCTTTATAAAACGCCGATAGTAGCCCATAAGGCCTAGAAACGCCCTTAACTCCCTTTTTGTAGAGGGAAAAGGCGTCTCCGTGATAGCTTTTATTTTCTCTTCTTGTGGGGCAATTACACCGTCCCCTAGCATGAACCCGAAATATTTCACCTTTGGGAATGCCGCTCGAGATTTCTTGGCATTTACGTGAAGTCGGCCATCCCTCAAAGAGGCCATTACTTTTGTTATGTGTTCTAGATGGTCTTTCCATGTGTGACTGAAGATGACGATGTCATCAAGATAAACAGAACTGTAACTGGTGTGGGGAGCCAATACCTTATTCATAAGTCTCTGGAACGTGGCAGGTGCCCCATGGAGTCCGAAGGGAAGGACATTGAATTCATATAGTCCTACCTCGGTGGCAAAAGCTGTTTTGTGGCGGTCCTCCTCCCTTAGGGGTACCTGCCAATACCCTTTTGTTAAATCCAGAGTCGTTATATATTTGGCTTCTCCTATACGTTCAATCAGCTCATCTACTCTGGGTATGGGGAATGCATCAAAGGTGGAAACAGCGTTTAATGCCATAAAGTCCATACAAAAACGGGTAGACCCGTCAGGCTTGGGAACCATGACTATGGGGGATGACCAGTTGCTTTTTGATGGTCTGATAACGCCAAGTTCTAGCATGCTAGCGACTTCTTTTCTTACGTCTGCCCTTTTTGCGGCCGGGATGCGATATGCTCTTTGTTTCACTATACTCCCTTTGGCTGTATGGATCTCATGTTCTGCCAAGTGGGTGCATCCAGGCGTGTCTGAGAACAGGGGAGAAAAAGGGTATAAAACCTTATGTAATTCCTGTTTCTCCGAAGCGGTTAGCTCTGGATTGACTGGTAAGTGTTCTAAGGTTGATTTGGAACTGTCTTCCGGTAGGACCAGATTAGCAGTTCGTGGGACTGGGCCTATCCACTTCTTCAGGAGGTTTATGTGGAAGGTTTGTTTGCGATTAGGCGTCATTTGTAACCTATAGGTGGTATCGCCGAATTTATTTCTCTAGTACTAGGTAAGGACCCTTCCATTCGCTCCTAAACTTTTGTGTAGAGGAAGGGAGCAAGACTAGGGCCCAGTCACCTTTTTCCAGGGATCTCCATCGTTTCCCCTTATCGTAGTATCGCTTTTGGTGTATTTGGGCCGACTTCAGGTTCGAATAGGCTAAATCTCTTAGCTTACCCAATCTGGACCTCAACTGCTGTGTGTAGTCGAGTAGGGAGCGTTGTTAATTTGCCTCTTCTTTTTCCCATGCCTCTCTGGTTATTTCGAGCAGGGATCTCGGTTGGCGGCCATACAAAAGCTCAAAGGGGGAATAGCCGAGGCTGCTCTGGACCTGTGCTCTTACCACATACAGAGCTAATGGGAGGATTTTGTCCCAGTCCTTGTTTTCTGAACTCAACAGTTTTTTAAGGGTTGTTTTTAATGTCCTGTTGTATCTTTCCACTAAACCATCTGTTTGCGGATGGTAAGCAGAAGTGCGTATGTGTTGGAGATCCAGTGTTTTGCAGACCTCCGTCATCATGCGTGAAACGAAGGGTGTCCCTTGATCCGTTAGGATTTCTCGGGGAAACCCTACTCTTGAAAATAGCTCCACTAACTTTTCAGCCACATTCTTGGTGGTTGGGGCACTCAGAGGAAAGGCCTCGGGGAACCTAGTTGAATAGTCCACCACCACTAAGGCATAAGTGTGACCCCTGGAGGTGCGAGGTAGAGGCCCTATAAGATCCATCCCCACTCGTTCCCATGGATTGCCGATAATGGGCAAAGGTTGTAAAGGCACCGACGGAGGTTTGGTGAGATTTTTCCTCTGACACACCTCACATTGATGGCAATAGGCCTCTGTCTCTTTATATATACCGGGCCAGTAAAATAGACGCAGTACGTTCTGGGTGGTCTTTTCTGCCCCGCTATGTCCTGCTGTTAAGTGAGTGTGTGCGTAGAACAATATCTGTTCTCGGAATTCCTTTGGTACTACCAATTGTCTATGTTCTCCCTCCTTTCCTTCCCGATAGAGTAGATCGTTGTCAATACTGAAGCGGGGGAATCTTTGAGATGAGTCAGTTGTTTGTGCAAGGTGGGCGGCCTCCCAAGCGTTCAAAAGTGTTGAGTCATTAGACTGTGCAAATTTGAACCCCCTGTCTATGACCCAGGGTTCCACGGTCAAGTACGCCTCAGCAGGACGACTGTCTAACTCCCGTTTAAATAAGGACAGGAAATGTGGATTGTCTACCCCTAGGATCAGTTCTTCAGGCAGAGACCCCACCCCCCCTACTCTCACTGAGCAAGGTTCCCTTCCTATTGGGTGTATAGTGATGCGTGCGATGGGGTAAGTCTTAATGTCCCCATGAACACACCTGATGTGCACTACGCCTTCTTGACCTATCTGAGAGGGATACAGTAGTTTCTCTCGTATAACTGATTGTCTGCACCCCGAATCTAACAGAGCCTTAACAGGGGTGTTGTTCACCCGAACTCTTACGTAAAAGGAAGGCCCCATTTCTGCGGTGTACATCACGGTTTTGGGAATATATCCAACTTCCATGGGTTCCTCAACAGGTCTTTTCCGGGGGCACAACCGTGCTATATGGCCCCACCCCCCGCATTCGAAGCACTGGGGCCCCTTCATTGGGGTTACATCCGGTCGGAAGGGCCGTGTTTTCAGGGGTTCGTATACGGCCTTTTTTTTCTCTATCTTAGTGAGAGGTTCTGGTGTCTTTGGGGTTTTTTCCGACTCCCACGGAAAAGTCCTGGGTGCTGCCCTTGTATAGCTGGCCGCCATCTCAACGGCCTGAGCTGCAGTCAGTCCTGGATGTTGCCTCAACCACCTTTGAGTACCATACGGTAATACCTCCATGAATTGCTCGAGGATTATACTTGTCATTACATCTTCTTTGCTCCTGGTTTCGGGTCTCAACCATTTCTCCGCAGCCACCTTAAGACGTAAATACAAAGTCTTCGGGTTTTCCCCGGTTACCCCTTTTTCCTTCCGAAACCTGAGCCGGTAGGCTTCTGCGTCCATTCCCAGGTGATCTAATATCACCCCCTTGATCTCCGTGTATGTGGCGGTAACCGCATGGTTTGCTACTTGGTACGCGGTCTGGGCTTCACCAGATAGCAAGGGTGCTAGAAAGAAGGGCCACTTTTCTTCCAGCCACCCACAAGCGCGTGCCGCTCTCTTGAAATTGACCAGGAAGGCGTCTGGGTCTTCACCTATGACATACTTCTGTAAGGCAACTCCTGATGGATGTGGCCCGGCAGGCCATCGATCCAGTGAAACTGAGGTCCCCGAGGTTTGTACAACTTTATGCAGATTGTCCATTTGTTGCGTCATAGTGGAGCGGAATAGGGCTCGATCTGCATCTGCTGTGCTGATTTGTTGGCTGATGGCCCATTCAAGCTTCTGTTGCCCTTCGATTAAGGTTTGGATGACTTGTTCCATCTCTGGGTCTTGATCAGAGGGAGTAGATCCCACTTCTGACACCACTGTGGACCGGGCTTGTGGATCAGGGATGAGAGAAACGCCCGGTTGTTTAGGTAATGCTGGCTTTATTGGAATTACACGTTTTTGTCTTTAACATCAAAGTCCTCCTGGTTCTGAATGTTAGTCTTTCCTTGGCAAACTGACTCGAATCCGTTTTGGCGTTCTGTTTGTTTCCGGCTTGGTTTTCTGGGTGTAGGTCTGCGCTTCAAGGTCTGGTCTGGAAGGCGACTCCCCAGGCTCCGGTTTCTCATGCAAAAGAAGACCAACAGAGAGGGAGCCGTTAGTTCCAATGTCGTCTGGGGGTTTGCACCTCGGGGCCGGGTGTAGTGAGACTGGGGATCACCGGTGACAACGTGCATCTAGCAGGATTTGGTGAGGTGAGTCGGAACTACTGACAGTGAGGGAACAAACGTGGGGTAAAGGGAAACGGTAAACGGAAGGAAGGGAAAGACAAGGGAGGACTATCAGGGGGCTATTTACACTATTCACACACGCTTGCTTCCCACCCAAGCCGCCATACGCCGCCGTACCTGGGAAAGCCACACTCCTCCCCCGGGAGTGTGGCACGGCGGCTCACGGGGTCGTTGGCCTCCTGGCTCTCCGTGGGATTCTTCTCCGTTTCCTCCTGGGTGTTCTTCGGTAAACCTTCGTATTCCTGCACTGCAATCTCCAACCCGCTCTCCAACGCCGCTCCTCGCCTCCTCCACCGGGGTGATGTCACACGCCACAAACAACACTTCCTGGGGTTTATCCAATCCGGCGTTGCTGACGTTTGCAGAAGGAGGGTTTTCTTCCTCAGTGAACGCCCAATTAAAGGCGCCGTGTTCCTCTTCCTCAAGTTCGTCCTGTTCAGGTTCCCAGGGGTCCGTCTGCAACGAAGGAGGCATCACGTGGTCAGTTCCGGGTTTCCACCACTCCTCGTTACAATTACGAACACAACAGCGTGTTTAAATTGCATCGTTCTTCCACTTTAAGTGAAAGCGCAATGCAAAAATGAACACACAACTGCTTTTGCCAAACAGGAGTTTAAAAAAAAAATACCATGAAACCATGCGCCGTGGTAGGTAGAGCGGTTCCTGAGTGCATTAATTAACAAGCCGTCGCCATTGCGCGAATGTAAAATATTTGTGCTCACCCACTAATTAAAGGAGATAGTCTCAAGCTGCAAGCAAACAATCCATTCCGGGTGGGCGAGGCCTAAAGGAGACAGGGCGGTCACCAAAAACCCTCACTTTCAATCGGAGGCCAGCGTTTACCATAAAGGATGACGTGCACCAATCAAAAGAATGGGCGGAGCTTTACTCCACTTCCGAAATTAACTCGACGACAATAGATCTTGCAGAGCAACCAGAGCATGCGCTGCAACGTTAAGCGAGACCTAATGACTTGTAAATAAATGTAAATGTCCAGTATTTGTAAAGCACAAACAATTACCCGATGGTGTTAAGGCGCTGTGGGCAGTCTGGAAGATTAAGCGAGCTATTGGCCAGAGTCACATGGAGCTGGTGAAATCTGCTGCCGGCCCCGGGGATCAAGCCGTGAGCCCCCGGGTTCCTGAGTCAGTCGCCCTGCCGCTGCGCCACACCTCTTCCACTTAATCAGTGTAGATCTAAAACACTATGCCCATCACACATTGTGACAAGCGGAACTAGACTCTCGTCTATGATGGTAGCCTTGGAAACTTTATGATGCTTAAACAATGTCTCAATGTGTGCTATATAAATGACCTGATCATAAGACAGGAACACACACTGTCTCCAGTCCCCCCCCACACATATATATAGATCTGTTGAACACACATCCACAAGGATCCATAGAAAGATAAACTACTCGTTCATTCATTTTGATGGGAATTCTGTTTAAACCACACCCACACTATCTTACCCCTTACCTGTCTCGCTCTCTTGGTGTGTGTTTGTGTATATATATATATATATATATATATATATATATATATATATATATATATATATATATATACTAGCTTACCCGTCGCGCATTGCTGCGATCTCAGAAGAAAGGAAATTTAAGGAAACGTGTTATGATAACATTCAATTTACATTATGTCATTTTTATTGAAACGTATTCATTTTAATATGGAAAACATTTTAAAGTGTTGTTTTAATTCTGTTTATTTAATCGAGTGCTTGTGGATACACGTTATCTTTTATTTTTCCGTCTGGTGCGTACACAAATAAATCAGAAGGTTTTCCGATGCGTGAGCTGGCCACATACAGTTGTCCATGTGAGAAGCACGGATTCTCCAAATCTAGTCCACACACTTGCAGCGACTGTCCTTGTGCTTTGTTGATGGTCATTGCAAAAGCGAGTCGCACCGGACACTGTAAACGTTCAGTATTGGAAAGATTATGAGGGCCCTGGGGGGCCGGGGGGCCGATATTTAACAATTTTTTAAACTTTTTTTTGTTTGCCAGAAACCTTCGCGGGAGTGTACTCAACAACTTCCCAAAGTTTCATGTCGATCGGATGAATGGTGTAGTAATGCATAAAGGACAAACGGACATACTTTCGTTTTTATATATATAGATATAAATGCAAACCTGCACTGGGCGTACTAAATTAATGCAGTGTAAGGAGATGATACACAATTGCGTAATCAAGTGGGGATTTTCACATTTGAATTTGCACAATTACATTCGATCTTGAATACTTAGAAGTTTAGGCCTAGGCAGATTAAGTGATTTGTGCAGAATAATGCAATTTTCAGTCAAGTGCTGAGGCGAGGATTAGAGTCGAGGTCCACATGTTCCATAGGCTGCGGCTTATCTACGGGTCGCATCCCCTCACTCTCTGTAAGAATGGTTTCAATATAAGACCCGGACTCTGATGGCATACTACATGTGTAAGGTTGAACTGGTAATGTTTAGCAGAAGTGTTGGTTGTTATGCCCTAGCCTTTCTCCATATCCATTCTTCTCTGGACATTAACCGTTATACCATCAGTGAATGACCTTCGTCAAAATAAATACCAGTCGACTATTTAACAACATTTTTGATCCATCCAGTTGTGGCGTTTTTTTCTTCTGTATTTTATATTTTGACATTTAAGCACATGTGTCACTGAAGAAAAATTTTAAACAAAATTCTGTGGGTTGAAAATGCCAGGTGACACCAATAAACATAGCTAGCAGCAAATATTTAGTTGAAAGTTACAATAGAAAACTTCTAGAAGTTAGTTATTACAGTTATAATTAATGTCCAAAAACGAGATCCGTATGACATTTTTGCTGTTCGGTAACCTTCAGTAAGTCGGCAACTTCGTGTTATAGGAACTCTGCAAAGTGTTGCCATTTCACTCCATACAATTTTGTTTGTGATTTTGGGCTATATGAATCTATTTACAGTAGAAAATATCTCGACAACTAATTTTCTGCCAGTATCTTGCATGTTTTTTTTCTTTCAATTTTCACGAGATGCCAATCCGCAAAAAAATTATCTGTGTTCTGAAAACAAAAATAGTCAATTTCATACACTCCTACCAAAAAAGTATCTGCCACCAAAGGATCCACTCAAAACAATTTTTAACAACTCAATTGTTTTTAAGACATTTTTAAAAATACGAGCTGTAATTTATGGTAACATAGCTGCAGGCACAGTGTTCAGCCTTTGCAATTGTTTTTCGATCTTAGTAGCTATGTTGATGACAGAGCGGGTCTTGAAGTGGGCTCCCTGCACTCACACTCACCAGACAGGTCAATATCTCTTGTTGCTGTTGTTGGGTATAGTGAAGCAAGTGAATCAAATGTGCTATAAAAGTGGCTGCTTGTGTCAATGGAACTTTAGTGCGTGCATGTGTCAATGGGACGTTATCTGCATGTGTCAATAGAACATTGGTACCCGCATGTGTCACTGGAATGTTAGTACCCCCATGTGTCAATGGAACTTTGTATCCGGGGTTAAAATCATGTAAAATGTTTCTTTTTGTAACAAAGCTGTGGGCACGGAGGTGTTCTCTTTTATCTGTGTCCTATCATTCGAAATACACTTACTACAAGCAGCTAGCCGACTCCCTGGTGTATCAAAGGGCTTTACTCAACCCGTGTCTATGGGCAACGTTCACCGAGCTCACATTTTGTACAGGTACGGAAAGCGAAGCAGAGGGAGGCAGTGAGTTGTCCACCACCACACGGTGGTGTCTTGTCGTTATGTGGTCACTTTTATTGTAACCCATAACATCTAATCTCAAATATATTTCGAGTGTAAATTGCGATGGGAATTAAAATTCAGTTGTCGCGGTTCTACAAACAAGAGCGCACATCAGCTGTCAGAAAATATATTTCAGTAGCTTCTATTTCTGGGTGCAGTCAATGAAAGTGCAATCGTAAAGAGAAGGAGAAGTAGAGCAAAGATAAACCTAATGCAAAGAGCTAATGCATTGCAAATATTAATCAAGCGTACAGGGAACGGGGTGAGATTATTAGGCTTAAAACCAAAGTCAGACTAAAAGCACAAGGGTGCTATGGAAACCGAAGTTGCCATCTTGGAATTCAGAGTTTCTCGATCCCAGAAGGCTTGCTTATCCCTGGATGAATAAAAAAAAAGTATATTTTAGAGGCTGGGTATCAACATCGAAACATCGAAAAGGGGAACCAATACGTCGTGCCTCATGATATTTTTTTTTAAGTTGACATTTTTGGGAAAATCATTCCCTTTCCCATCCTAATCTTTCATCCTCGCCCTGCTGTTGGAGCTTAGTATGGTTGCGTTCAATCGACTCCCATTTGCTCCTGCTCATTTGTTTTTTCTTCTGCAGCTTTCGTTTCTAATAAGCACTCATTACCCGGTCACTTTAAAATACAAATAAAGTAGTCTGTGATATTACTACATGGAAAGATGAATACAATTGAAGAAATCATTGTTATTTAAATGGGATGAATCAATTCAAGGGGGTTGATAATTTCGGTTTGGAGAATAATTTATGGCTTTTGATAAGCTCTAATGAATTGTGACTCGGTTGAGTATGTGCCTTCATTCATGGGTTGCTTGCTATCACTTTTCTGTTTTTCGATTTTTCCTGTAACTAGTGCCTATGCTAGAGGGGCCGGAATTGATATGCCTGTCTTATTGGTATATGGTGGAACGGTGGGGATATCTTAATGTGAATTAGTTTTCTCATTCATGATCATGATGTACGTGGCTTTGTTAATTGTTTTTATGACATGGATTTGCAACTGTTTTGCTTTTGTATTTATGTGTTTTGATGGCTACTTTTTGTATCCAAATGTAAGTAATTTGTTTGACTGACTAAAAGTGTGTGTATCCTGATTCTGTTAATTGTTTACTTCATTATAGTCATCCTAAAGGTATTTATATGGCACAAATCTTGCTACTTAGGCAGCATCCCCAAGTCCCTGGGAAAGGAGGTAGCTGCAGTGGAATCTTTTATACAACTTGTGGACAAAGCAAGGAAATCCATAGGCACCCCAAAAAAAGCTCTCTCGTGGTTCAAAGCCTACAGAGTGAAATATGACATGTCCACTGAAAGTGCTTTGGTGCCCCGCCAGTTGTGCAAAGAGTAGTAACAATGCAGTTAAAAAGAAGATATGTCCTTTTTTATGGTAAAATGCCAACTGGAACTTGGATCCACAATCAGTACTGCTGATTGAACTTTTGGTTTTAAGCAGGCCTGGGCGGAATTCCGCGGAGTTAAAAGTAAACTGTGACAAATTCGTCAGAGTTCTATTAGTGAGTGGAGTAAGGTCACATATATGCGTCTCTGCTGTAACTCCCGGGGACAAATGGCTGTGGAACAGAATTTGATAATGGAGTGTGTATGAGTTGCCAGTCAATCCCACAAGCAATAACTCCCCTTCATAGTATATCCTCCAGCACCCGCCCTAAATAATGCATGACTGACCTGGCACTGGGATACGGCTGTCCCGCTCTCTATATATCAATCACAGAGAGTACACCTGCTGCCTGGTGTGTCCACGCCTGTTCGAGAGTACTGGAAGGTGGAGCACCCCAGGGCAGGGATGGACTGGAACTGCTGGAAGAGCAGTTGAGTTTCCCCCTGGTGACCGTGGGGCTCTGAGTCCACACATTCTGCCTCTGTCCTCTGCTCTGCTTGAAGTCACCCGTGGGGAGTGGCCATTGGAGCGGAGAGACGCAAACACAGAACCTCAGGGGCATGGGTGACTCTAGCCAAGGAGCACTTCGTAAGTCTGTGCAGCATAATAGGATTGGCTGAGGTGTCACAACAGCTCCAATCATAGGTCAGTTTACACATTACAAACCCCTCCGTTTCCCTGATGATTCCTACTGGCTGTTAAGAAAGCTGGAATGGATGAAATGCTTTCTTTAAAGGCAAAGCTCTTTAATGGTGGTGAACTGAATTTCCAGACGGTCCATGTAAGAACAGGTTGCCATCTTCGCCCTATGTACTCTTGTTGAATGTTAAGCCCCATCGCTGATGGAATAGTAGTGCTTGCTGTGACCACAAGTTGTGATTTTGTTGATTCTGTTGGCAGACCTCTGACCTTATCTGTGGGTAAACAGTATTTCAAACGTCATCTTTGTCATTTTTAAGTCTTGCTTACACAGTGCGCAAGCGCTGCTTTGGAGACCTTTAGGAATCGCTCCAGGCTTTTCTTCAAACTCGTGCATGTTTTGCACTGTTTGCTATTGGTACTCGTGCATGTCTGGTGTTTCCCTTCCGGGAGCGAGCAGCGGCGCCATCTGTTAGCAATTATCAGGCCTGCTGCTGCTCGCTCCCGCAAGGTAAACGCCAGACATGCCCTCAGCGTCTACAGGCATTCAGTATCCTGTTACTAATTACGTTACTGCCCTCTTCCCCTGGGATGTGTTTTCCGTTACATTTTTGATGTTGAACACATGTCAGTAGTCTGTAGACTTCAGATTTGTTTTAACAACAAATGGGTTCTATCGCGTTCTGGCCTCTGCGTGAGGCTTGACACCAGTGTTCGTTGAGGTCGTTCACCCCCTGAGAGCCAGGCTGTGGGCACCAATGGTTAGTTTACAAGTTACCACTAAGTAACTAGTGCATTCATGAACCCGCCCGGTTTAGGACCATGGTGGAATGTATATAGACATCTCTCTCTCCACAAATATTGCTCTTCAAAGACAGAGTTGAAGCACTACATGTAAACTATTGTACCCGTCATGTTGTTCATTAGGCACACCAGTGATGCATCCAGGTTTCCAGCAGGTTTAGCACCTCCAACCTAAGCCTTGTGGTGCTTTGCACAGACAGGTCAGTCCGGGAATCTGGTGCTTGCAGTCGTCTGTTGTGTTAACTCAGTGAGTCTTTTTTGGGCCTCTACTTCTGTTTCCTATAACAGGCCCTGCTGAAGTCCGACCTTTTACTCGTCTTGTCGAAGGCTTTAGTATTTCAGTTTATTAACGGGTAGCACTCAGGCCCGTCAATAGATCCCGCGCCAGGAATGTCTTCTGTAAAACTGGTTTTACCTTAATGTACTCGGGCAGCGATTTATTCAAGGTCCAGACAGTGCTGAGACCCCCGCCGGCAGGCAGAGGTTTGAGGCTGAGGGCCGGAGTGACCCTGGTGCTGGGACTGAAGCAGCTCTTGGTGAGGGGGAGGAGCAGAGCTGTGTGTACTTAAATACAGCACAGCTGTGTGTACTGTATTATAGCACAGCTGTGTGTACTTTAATACAGCTCCCTGTGCGGGCGAGGGAGCAGAGCTGTGTGTACTTCAATGCAGCAGAGCTGTGTGTACTTCAATGCAGCAGATCTGTGTGTACTTTAATACTGCAGAACTGTGTGTACTTTAATACGGCAGAGCTGTGTGCACTTTAATAAGGCAGAGCTGTGTGCACTTTCATAAGGCAGAGCTGTGTGCACTTTAATAAGGCAGATCTATGTACACTTTAATATAGCAGAGCTGTGCATACTTTAATACAGCACCGTGGTGTGTACTTTAATACAGCACACCTGTGTGTACTTTAATACAGCAGAACTGGGTGTACATTAATACAGCAGAACTGGTGTACTTTAATACAGCTCTTTGTACAGCAGAGGCAACATATCTGTGTGTACTTTAATACAGCACACCTGTGTGTACTTTAATGCAGCAGAACTGGGTAATACAGCACCACTGTGTGTACTTTAATACAGCACACTTGTGTGAACTTTGATACAGCTCTTTGTACAGGAGAGCAGCATAGCTGTATAGTTGAGTGCAGTTCTTTGTGAGGGAGGGGGTGAGGAAACACACAAGACACTACACACCAGCTCAAACATACATGGAATGTGAACACACACAGGATACAATACACCACCTGAGATGTGCAAGGAGTGTGGACACACAGGACACTACACACCAGCTCAGATATACAGGAAGTGTGGACAGTTGGGACACTACACATCAGCTCAGACACACAGGACACTACACACTAGCTCAAACATGCAGGGAGTGTGGGCACACATGATTCTACACCAGCACAGACACACAGGGGTGGGGACACACAGGATACTGCACACCAGTTTAAAGACACAGAGAGTGGGACCTTATAAGTGTTTAGCCATGCAACAGTTGATGTTGTTGCACCAAGGATATTGTGCTGGATAACTAAACGCTTATAAGGTCCCAAAGGTGAGACCTATTGGCTATGCCATTGCTTGTTGTATGCGCTGTGTTGGTGTATGGGAGACTCTTTCTGACCACCATCTAGGAATTTAACATCTATCACTGCTGTTCACTGACTCAGAGATGTCACTCGAAAATGCAGATTTCAGGAATGGATGAGGGCTAAAATACCTGCTGGCTATGACAGGGATGGGTGCCGCTGGTAAACTCAGCTACGTGGCTGTCGGCAGAGTTTTTTTGTTGTACTCCGTGCTCCAGGCCGAGTGGGCAAAACTCAGTGAACTCCACTGGCGGAGCAGAATTCACCACCCACCTCTAGTTCTAAGGCTGTAAGACAGGGTTAAATCATGCAGTGTTATAAAACGTCACTGGACAACGTGTCATAAACTGCTATGGGGAACTCTACACTTGTGCTGAAAAAACGTGATAACACTTGGTACGGTAATCCAGGGAGTATCCTGCCAAGAAAATGTGCAACCCCTTTTTTTTCATTTCAACAGCTTTATTCGACAAATTTGAGTCATAATAGCAATTACAAAAATACAAATAGGGATAATTGAATAAAACAGCTGTCTAATTGGAGGAACATTCAATTATTACTTAAAAAAGGGAGTTACATTTCTTGCAATAGGAGTGCGCGCCCTGGTTAAGACTGTCTTTGAACTCATAGTCCTAGAACTAAGTGGTAATACACGCTAGACCTGTCCTCACAAGAATAAGTTCAATGCACATATCATAAAACTTAATATAAAATACTAAAAAGTGTTATAAAATATATACACTACACATCACAATCTTAAGTAAGATTAACATTTGTTATGAAACAACTTCTACGTACAAAATTCATTTGGGTCTTAATGAACGATACTGACTATTATATCCTATACTACTTAATGAGAAGATGATTATTTTGGGTCATAACATTATGTAACCTCATTCAGACTTATTAAGAGGGCCCTTAATACCTATGACCACCCTAGGAATTTTGCCATGGCTGTTGCCATGTATGGTGAGGTAACTGTGGTTAAATACTGTTCCATGGCATTCCGGCAGTCAACCTTGAACTCGTTATTTTTAAAGCGGAATTAAGGCTCTGATATTTATACATTGTGTATTCACCATCTCAGATTACTACCTTTCGGCCGGGATATGCAACATAAAAACATACACAGACAGAAGAGCATATGTTAGTGTCACTGGTCAGGGCCATATGAGCAAGATGCTAACAACCTCCAGTCTCTGAATAATTAAAAGCTGGGCAGACTACAACAGAAACATTGCCAGGCATTCATTCTTTACAAGGGAATTCATATTTTTGGCCAACAAGGAGACTCTGAGATAGACATTAACCTATTTGTGTGGCCGCAATATTTAACCTTTGATTACTTGTGTTTGCCGCCCGGGCTGTACCATCATTGTGTAACTCGTGTGACACAGTAAGCAATATCTCAGGTGTACATTTGTTTTTAACCCCTTCGCCGCGGGGCTAATTCCACCGTGGCACTGGGGGAGGGGGTGCGCGCAGCGCCACTGTGCTTGTGACGAGCTGTCATGACCACACCCGTTTGCGTGGAACGCTCAGCACAGCAGGGGAATTATCCCTGCGTGTGAGTGATGCGCGGGTCATGACGAGCTCAGCTCATCATGAGCGCAACCGTGCCTCATGACGAGCTGAGCTCGTCATGAGCACGGGAGGGGTTAACGGGCATATGAAAAACTTCAGGGATCAAGTCACACAGTCCATAATAGCTCACATAAAAGCACAACAGTATCACAATTAATAGAACCTCCCTCAAACCGGCTACAATCGTAATGATTCAGTTTTCACTTGCCACAACATCACGCACACGTCATCACTGATGTGAGTCACAAAGCCTCGAAACCCATGATATTTATGCGTTTGACGGAGTCAAATCTCTTTCCTGAAAAAATGTGCACAAAATCCAGGCAGACATAAATAGTTTTACCTCTTTTATTCTTGTTTTACATAGAGGTGTCTCTGTCTCCGGCTCAGAGTGCAAAGACCACCTTTAAGCCTATAGGGTCAGGTCAGCAGCTCCGAGCTTCAACGTTTTACAGATTGTCACTATTGCTCACAGCAGGTGGGGTTTCTAACAAGGGAGTGTCACATTCTTCGCTGGTCCCCGAGTGCATTTGGTAAAACACCTGTTCTTTCACAAGCTTGCTAATCTGTTGTGTGCCCAGGAGCATCTTTTTGCCATTGCAAACATTTTCATTGTGTTTGATGCCACTGGTTGACACATATCCTGATGTGCCTACTTTTGCAGCTCTGCATGCATACAGGAAGGGACAGCACTCATTTAATTCAAAGGAAGCACTATGTCAACTCTCGCAATACAAACACTATAAATAAATGTAATCCCTAATATAGTTTATATAGTTGTAGCAGCATGCCATACAAGCAGGCATGAGTAACACATGTGTATATGGCAGAATTGTGTAGCTCATTGCCCTCGCTTCATTTTATTACAGGAATACAGTGATGCCTCCACACAGCACATTGTAGGACATGGGTGGTGTACTGCGTGTTTTGGCATCAGTGGCAGCTGATCTACTCGGGGGGTGGGCAGGCAAATGGGTGGTGGTGCATTGGTAAACAAAATAAAGAATGAAGAAAACACTTACCGGATCGTGTCCGATGATGTCCTCCTCACTCTGACCTCTTCTGCTGGGACTGCAGTGCACGCCCCAGCAAATTCCCTTAGTCAATCCTGGCCTGCTCATGTGCTGTTAGCCAGCATGTGAGCAGTGCCCTGATCGGTGGGAGCGGACTCTCACTGCGCTCTCGAGGGCATTGAATGTCTGCACTTGCTCTGAACCTAGCTGTCTTAAGACAGCAGGGTTGAGAGGTTTAAAGTGCGAGTTGGGGCTGGCCTTCGCCAGACGGCCAGCCAAAAAGACCTGCGCACCTTGAACAAGTGCAAAGCCAGCCCTCTGCCCACCACTTCTCCCTGCTGTCACTCAGCAGGCCCCACCCCGTCCTGCCACTCTGTTCAGGATGGGACAATGAAAAATAAAATGGTAATGAATTACCATTTTATTTTCCATCTCTGGGGCTTTCGGGGCACTTAAGTGGAGTGACTCTCCTGCGCTCCAATGGAGGAGCTTACCCTTCTCAGGCAATAAGCTGCAGAAAGCTCAGTCCAGTCCTTTCACTGCCCAAGACAGAAGCAGACACAACAACAATGGGAGAGGTAGGGAGATTCAAGGACACTCTCTCAGTCCCCGGTTAAGTGCGAATAAACAAAAACAGAGAGGTCAGGTCAATTTCAGAAACCACAAAGCAGAGTCAAATGAGAATCGCACACCCACTTTGGGTGGGAAAGAAAGCCCTCACACACCGACCTAGTCAGTGTCATGCTTCATCATCGGGCCCCACCAAAGAGGCCGAGTGCCTCTTTGGTGTGCTGCGACGCCAGAAAGACTGCGGAGCTGGTTGTGTGAGAAGGGCGTGCTGTGAGGTAAAATTAAAATTAAAAGTGCCTAAACAGGTATCAGAATAATACATTTTAATAAGTGATCCCTAAGGCACAGAGAAAAAGTATTATGTGTCTGAATTTAGCTGCCAAGGTATTAGGATTGGTTAAATTCAGAAATACATTACGTCAGTCAACATGTTTCTGCCATATGGGTGGTTTCAATTTACCAAGGCATTCATCAGGACTAAACCCCGGCGGTATGGACTCTCTAATCGTCCATCCTAACCTGGGGACGTGAAAGTGAAAATCTAAAAAAAGGTGAAAAGGTGCTAAAAAAAAGGAGAGCGGGTTGCTCAATCCAAAAAAAACACTCCAAATGGTAGAGTATCTCAGCACTTTAAAACAGGGCGCTACTTGCACCATGGGTCTCGGGAGGGGGGTTGGAGCGTGCCTGGCACATCGCCCTCAACGCTCACAGCCCACTGTAAACCTGGATGTTGCCTCAATAGCGGTTCTGAAATTGACAAGACAGAAGCAGGCCAACACAACAAAGAACACAACAAAGTGATAGTTCCACCTGACAGCATCTTAAGCTCTTCTTCTTGGCAGGTTCCTTAGTCCAAAAAAGTTCTAAAGTTCTGGATTCAGGACCCCAATACTTATACTAGCTCTGGCCTTTGAAGTAGGCATACTTTAAAGACAGTCCTTCTTGCCCACAAGATCCAGTTCTTTCCTGCTGAGTCCCAGACACTCTTCAGGAGGTGGAGACTACTTTGTGCTGGACAGGTCCAGCCCTATTCATGTGTCAGTGACTACTCCTCCCAATACTCTTAGCTCAGGAAGACCCATCAACTTGGTGATGAGTCATCAGGATATGCAAGGCACACCTCAGCTCCCTTTGTGTGACTGTCTAGAGTGTATGCCGGAAAACCCTGCTGTTAGGCAACACAGACATAGATTGCACAGGCAGGCACAGAATGGTTAAGCAAGAAAATGCCCATTTTCAAAAAGTGGTATTATCAAACACGCAATTTAAAAACCATCTACACTAAAAGATGTATTTTTAAATAGTGAGTTCAGACAACCTAAAGTCCAACTTTCTATCATCTTCCAATGGGAATCTGTGTGTTTCCAGGCAGACCCCATGTTAACCTATAGAAGAGATAGATAGCCTTGCAATAGTGAAAAATGAAGTGCACAGTATTTCACTATCATGACATGTAAACACACACCACTATGTGTCCTACCCTTTAAGTACACTGCACCCTGCCCATGGGGCTGCCTTAGACCAACCTTAGGGGTGATGTACATGAAATAAAATGGAAGGTTTGGGCCTGGCAAGTGGGTGCACTTGCCAGATCGACATGGTAGTTTAAGATTGTGCGCACAGACACTGCAGTGGCAGGTCTGAGACACATTTGAAAGGGTACTTGTGTGGGTGGCACAATCAGTGTTGCAGACCCACTAGTAGCATTTGATTTACAGGTCCTGGGCACACTCAGGTCACCTTTCTAGGAAATTATTAGCAAATCAAATATGCCAATCATGGATAAAATCAATCACCTATACATTTTACTCAGAGAGCATATGCACTTTAGCACTGATCAGCAGTGGTAAAGTGCCTAGAGTCCTAACACCAACAAAAACAGGACAGAAAAATGGGAGGAAGGAAGCAAGAAGTTTGGGGATAACCCTGCAAAGATGTCGGGTTCAACAATTGCAAATACTTTCTTTCTTATCATTTAGTCACACTATTCCACTCATTGTGAGTGGTCACATGAATGTTCGGCAGGCAGCACTTATATAGGCTTCACAAGAGATCATGGCAATACATTTTTATCAGTAGGGTGCAGAGAACCCACTCATTGATCATTGAGATCCAGTGGTTGCTTTTAAATTACAGGATGTGGGGGACTTCCACTCTTAATTCGCCAGCCATCACTGATCTAAATAGGCCTGTCATTTACTTAAACTTATGCCGTATATGAATGTGAGTGTTGTGTGCTCTCACTTCTGACTCAAAATCGCATCTATGAAATCTATTGCTTACTTTGTGCAATTGATTACAGGTGGTGGGCTTCAGCATTCTCTTTTGTGGAATTGCAGGATACTCTTTGATGGGCTAGGATATTGGAAGTTTTATCAAACTTTTTTATCAAACTGGGTTTAGGCTGAAGTCCAGCACAGTGGACAAGGTTGTAGACCTATTATTGATAGACTTCCAAGTTTCCCAATATCAGGAGGACAGTTTGTTTGCATGCTATGTAAATGTTCAATCAATCAATCAGTAGATTGTAGAGCGTGGCTACTCACCCGTGAGGGTCTCAAGGTATTCGGGGGGGGGGGTTGGTGATCCGTCTGGGTGTGGAGGTTCAGTGTAAGAGCCAGGTCTTGAGGTCCTTCCAGAACTGAGCCCGTGATGCAGATTGCCTGAAGTGGAGAGCCAGGGTGTTCCAGGTCTTGGCGGTGAGGTAGGAGAAGGATCTTCCTCCGGTTCCAGTCTTGGGGATCTGTGGGGCGGAGGCCAGGGCGAGTTGGGCAGAGCAGAGTTGTCTTGCTGGTGTGTGGAAGGTGAGGCAGTGGTTCAGATTATCTGGTTTCGCGTCGTGGAGTGCTTTGTAGGCATGTGTGAGGCGCTTGAAGGTGATTCTCTTGTTGATAGGGAGCTAGTGGAGTTGTTGGAGGTGTTGTGTCATGTGGTTGCGACGGGGAATGTCGAGGACCAGTCTGGCTGCAGTGTTTTGGATGTTCAAATTTGATGTAGCCTTTAATGGTTTGGACTTCTCTTTTTTGTGGGGAAAATGTGTTGCATGGGATATTTCAGATGCCTTGTTAAGGGCATCATTTCTCTTTACTGAGACACATTGGTCAGGCTAAATGTTGGTAATAGATTAAATGTTGGTAATGGAATAAGAGGAACAAGAGTATCAAGGCACATTCAAACTAATATAGGTTTGATTTAGGGATGCATATTGTCTCCTTTATTATTTAGCCACTCAACTGCATACCTTGTCAATTCTCTCCAAAAATAAGAGGAACTCGTATAAAATGTTTTCAATATGCAGACAGCTTACTCATCTTTGACCAAACCAATATCAGTCTACAGAGATCACTGTATGAATTTCACAAATGTAATTTATTAATTATTCTCCTTGCTAATAACATGAAGATCATGCTATTTGGCAGGCAAAAAAACTAATCTAGCAAGACCTATTATTGTGGTCAGGCAGATTAAGCTACACCCCAGTTTATAAATATTTAGGCATCTGGGTGACAGGCACAGGTTCTTTAAAGACTAAAAGTGACACTGTAATTTGATTTTATTCATTGAGGTTGTACTCAACCTTTCTGTGGAATGTTGTACTTACAACCTGGATGTATTACAATGAAAGGTTTTTCGGGAAATCTTTTGGTTACCAACTCCCAGTTCCCAAATTCTTTTGAATGCGAGTTTACCAGCCAAAATCTATTCTGTAAAATAGCACTTTTTTATTTAAAATATTGCTACTTGATTAAAATGCCAAGCAAGGCTCCATTAAATCAGTGATAATGGCGTATATTACACACGGAGAATGGGCTAAAAGGTAATCCCCGAACTATTTGGCTTGTATCCTCGACTTGCTCAACATGGACTGAAAATCTATCATATCTGGTAATCAAATGAGTCATGAAATCTCAGTTATTGTTGATCCCGGGGATAGTGATTTTGCGGATTATAGAAAAATGCAGTATGAGGATTTTCTAATAGATTCGTATAGCATAGCAACAAACAGTATTATTTGAAGGACTTGTTGAATAGCATATGTAGAAAGACCATTATTTCATGCGATTTCACTTACTACAGTAAGGGAACTTGGGGGAGGCAGGCGTCTGCAGGCTAGCATGCCTTGCAACTACAGATTGTGCAGCTACAAAAGTGACTTCTTTTTGCACACACTATGCTGTTTCCCTGGAGTGCCGACTGAAAGACAATTACTCTTAAAACAAATCGTTTTATGTCACCGCCCTAAAAGTTGCATGGACATGCTGAAACACTGCTTAAATGCAAGTATTTTATTAGAGTTATATCTCGCTGCTAATTTTATTTATTTGGTAGCTAAATGTTGGTAACTAAGGACATTATATCTCATTTACTGCAGAAATATTAATTGAGATACTAAACGGAATCATCAGGAATCCAATGAAAGAATGTAATTTGTTACTAGCTGTTTTTAGATTATCGTTTATGCATTGGGTTTGATACTATGTTATATCCTAAGTGATACATTTTTTTGCTTCAGTATTGAGCGGGCTAGTTGCAACACAGAAGACGAAGAATGCAACATGATAATTTTTGTGTCCCCTGCCTCATATGCTTGGTTACTGATTATAATTAATCTTGTGCAGTAAAAAAACGTGTACGTCTAGTACTTCGTTAAATTATTAGAGAATATAATGACTCAAAATCCTTGGGTTCTAATGTAAATTTTATGCAAACAATGTGTGCACAAGGTTATATTTTTCTGGAATCTTCCATCTCTTTTAACAAAAGCAAGCGTGCGAATGATGTTCAACTCTGTGCTCCAAGGTCGACGTTAGATTAGCCTGAAGTGATTTTCAGGACACTGCGATTCAGTCATGCAATTGCAAATATTTCTTTGCAAAATGGAAGGACGAGAACACAAAATTATTGTAATTCAAATTCAAGTTAAAACGTGATGGGATTTTCAAACGGAGAGTGTAAAATGAACTATATTTTAAAATAACGTTGGCGTAGGATGAACACATGCAGGTCCTCTGGTCCAGTGGAGCTGAAATTAGATAAGCAAACTTGTCCACAAATCAGGATATTCCCAAGTCAGCCATTTGCAGGTAAACTGCTCGGAAACGTCGAGGGAAATAATGACAATAGTTATATTTTAAGGCCAAACTGTACTATGCAACCTTGAATTCTGTGGGTGCAAAACGAGGATTAAGTGGACGTTGCATGTAGCCTGCCTCTCATAGATTGGGTATGTGGTAAATCCGGATATCACTAAAGAGCCTTGCAAGATTGTTACCCTGGTTCTGCACATTTTGATGGATTGATTTCCCCATGCCCGCGTAGACTGTCTGGAACCAGGTCTACACTGGCCCTTCCTGCTTGGAGTGAAGACAACTGTCGCTCGCCATGGAACATAAATGGATTCCTAGATGTTATCTCTTAATGAAAACATACATTTCTTCACTGCTGAAGATGCTCATATCCAATTCCATGGGCTCACCATACATGTAGCCCCTTTGGTTGTAATCTCAACTCTATGGCCGGTCCTGTGGCTGCAGAGAGTCACTGCTCTGTCTGACCTTCCCATTCTGTATCTCCTGTATATCGAGATAAACTCGGAGGACACCAGAGGACACAATGGTGCTTTGGGGGACAGTGTGCCAAAGGGAGGTCAGTCCCCCTGGGGCATTGGGGTGAGGGAGGCACAGTACAGAGTGTTGTTCCCTTTGAGCTACATCCGGTATAGGATGTAGCTCCTCAGTATATAATCCTCCATTTTGGGGCAGTCACCCACCATTTTTATGGTAGGTGTACACGCTGGCAGCCCCATTCAGATTAGGAAATAGCTTTTTAGTGCATAGGTTATCATTAGGCAGGAATGGAACCTACTGACATCAGCGGGTCCATCAGGTGCTGCAGCTCTTTGCCGAGGCCAGGCGCCTGGAGTTGGTAGTTGATGGTGGGGCCATAGCGTCACTAGCGACGCAGGCTTCTGCTGGCGTGGTGGCTGTCATAATGGTGCGCTCATCGCCACTGGCCAACGCTCAGGGCAGTAATGAGGTGGAGGTGAGTTCTCTGGGCTGCCCGCGAATGCGCAGAGTGGCCTCTGTAGTTTGAGAAGGGTGGGGCGGGGCTAGGAAGGGGCCGCTGGCGATGAGCGACAATGTCGCGAAGGCAGTGGGATAGTAAAACCCTTGCAGCCAGCCACAAAGATTCCAAACGAGCATTGAGAGGCTGGAGCTTCGTAAACAAGGCAGGGGAGTCCTCGAGCAATCCTGAGAAGGAGGAGCCTCCCACACACTCAATAAATGGGCAAGAGGCTGCCAAAGGGAATAAAGTGGGGCAGGATGAGGCACGAGGCAGGAAGTATGTTGTGGACCGGGGGCTAGAGAAGGAGGACATCTTGTACCTGCCCCTGGTGTTTTTGCACCAAGATGTTTTTGCACAGTGCAGCTGTTTGTGATAGAGTATCCCATCCATCGAATATCAGGCCCTTAGTCTTAGTTATGATGTAAGTAGATATTTGAAGACATTTCAGTTTGCCAACTGTTAGCTAATGTTTGTAGGGCAAACTGTCTGTCAAAAACACATGCTTAAAACACTCCTCAAGCTAGACGTGTTGATAAATTAGAAATCCCCAAAGTGCATTTCTGACTGATACTTAGGGGAGTGCTGTGCTAGATCTAACACTGTTCAAGTTCAAACCCTCCGGTGATTAAGTTTGGGAATATAAAATAAGGAAAAGTCAAAATGATAGGGTCGGATAAATAGGTAAGTATCTTTAGGGACCCGTTGACTGGGAATTGCAAAAGTATACTTGTATTTAGTTTTGAATTGACACAAGGTAACCTGAGTGCCTCCTTCTGACACTCTTTAGGAGTGCACAGTTGAAAGAGTAGGGTTGTTGGTAACATTTTCAAATTCATTCGACTGCTTTCCTGGTGACAAAAACGCCGCCCTTTGTAACAGTTGGTAAGAAGATTTAGATTTTAATCTGTTGTATGGAAGTGTTATATATGGGTATCCTGAATATCTGTCATGGCTATGGCTCTCATGATGAACAAAGCAATTCAGTGACATTAGTACCAACCTCCATTCAAAGCTAAAGCAGTGTCTGCTGCACTTAATCTTTTATAATAAGCGCACTTGTGGGGCAATAGAGGAGAAAGGATAAAATGCCATCTAAGTGTTCCCATCTTCGTTGTTACTTAGATAGTAAGTCATATCCATAGTTTAGAATAAAGGTATTATTCACTGCAACGAGTGAGTCTTGCGTATAGATTTTGGGATCTCTCAGTGGGGGTTCATAGCTCTCCAGATACATGGTTGACTACTCATTGTTTCCAAATAGACAGCGATATGTTCATTTAAGTGGTGAACATAAATCAGTTACAATTTTAGAATCATATGTGGAAAGTAATCCACATTGGTGGTATTGTGGTGTTGCCACCATGTTTAATCCCTGCAAAGCCTTGATGCCACTGTCTTGTCCAGGGCCGGAGTTTTAATGGTAAAGTTAATATTTTAAGGAATGGTACTTTGCACCCATGGGAAGTGTTTCCAGTGAAATGGTTTTGGGTTTGTCTCCAAGAGGACCAGTTATTTAGCTGTCGCAGCAAGATGTCTACTTTTTTGCCCTGTACTTCAGTCTTCTGGCAAATCTGAATTCATTTAGTTTTGGCAATAATGGAGTACTCTACTATTAAGAGAGGTCTGTGAAAATGAGGGGAACAAATGTTTTTAATGGGTATCAAGAAGCAGAATAATTTCAAGTGACATGTGGGAAGATCTTCAAATTTCAAAGAATGTGTTAAAATTGTTAATAAACCTGAACAAATGGTGTAAGATACCGAAATATGCACTAGATTTGAATATGTTTAAAACCTTGATCCTTGGATTCAAGAAGATCATCTTTTCTTTGTTATTTGGTTGGGATTACATATTTTCTGGTACGGATAGTCAAGTGGTATCCACAGAGCCTTGTCAGAAAATTCCCTATCAAAAGTGTCTTTAGCCTTTGTGGGGTGGGGTAAAAATCACTACAGCATTTATTATTTGGTTCCAATCCATACTTGTCCCCCCAAAAATTGATTGAGACAATTTTTCTTATGGAAAATATATGCACAACAGTGATGCCCAGGATTGCTTTTGTAGCCAAATCTGCTACTTTGACTCAAAATATTTGCAATGATTTTGAAAAAAATTATGAAGAAGTTCTAGCAACGAGCAGAAAGAGGCAAAATAAAGGTGAAAAATGTGCAGAGAGAGGCAGAACAAAGGTCCAAAACTAGTAGAAATGGGTTGAATAAATGTCAGAAACAAGTAGAAAGAGGCAGAATAAAGGTCAGCAATGAGCAGAAAGATATGAAATAGAGGTCACCAATGAGCAGAAAGAGGCAAAAAAAAAAGGTGAGAAATGAGCAGAAAGAAGTAAAAAGAAAAAGTGAGAAACAAGAAGCAAGAGACAAAATAAAGGTCAGCAACGAGCAGAAAGACGAAAAATAAAGGTGGGAAATGAGCAGAAAGAGGCAAAATAAAGGTCAGAAGCCAGCAGCAAGCGGCAAAATAAAGGTGAAAAATGAGCAGAAATAGGCAAAATAATCGTCCGTAATGAGGAGAAAGAGGCAAATAAAGGTGAGCAACGAACAGGAAGAGGCAGAATAAAGGTCACAAATGAGCAGGAAAAGGCAGAATAAAGATGAGCAATGAGCAGAAAGAGGCTGAGACCTCTTCTGAAGCCCCACTCCCTTTCTCAATCACTCTGCAAAGGGGCCTCCTGGCGTACTACTGGTTGGAGAATGAAGTTCCTTTAGCTGCTGAATGTCATTGGGGGCCAAAACCCCTATTGTTGCCACAAGTAAGTCCCCACAGTGGGATTGCTCAGACCTTGTTGGAGACCCACCCCCTTTCTCAACAACTCTGCAAAGGGGCCTCCTGATTGGGGGATGAAGTCTCCATGGCTGTTTAGGGTTGTTGGGGACCAAAAACCCATATTGTTACCACAAGTAAGTACCCCACAGTGGGATTCATCAGAGCTCATCGGAGGCTCTGCCCCCTTTCTCTGCAACTCCTGAAATGGGCCTCCAGGCACACTTCTGGTTGAGGGGTGAAGTCTAGGGGTGAGCGCATCGGTAAATGCCGCTCCGCCAGCAGTTGGCGGAGTTTTTGCTGAACTTTGCATTCCAAGTGTAGCTCAGAGTGGCAAGCCTTCGCAAACTCCACAGGCAGAGCAGAGTTTACTGCCCACCCCTGTCAGAGACTCACACACCCCTTATGCTCTCACTCACACACTCATATACCAACTTGCATACTCTTTCACATGCACATACAAAGCTACTCAGACACTCAAACAGCCACTGAGACACTTATGCACTCACACACATACTTACTGTCAAAGAATAGTAGTTACAGTTAGGAAATCATTTTTTGTTTAAAACTGTACACATTCACTGAAAACACCAAAGGTTACAGGGAGGTTAAAGTTAGAAAATAGATGCAAAAAACCTTAGGAATTCTCTAAAAAAACAAAGGTTACAGGGACAGTAACGTTAGGCTCATATTTCACTCATACAAAACCAGTGAAGTTCAGCAGTTATAGTTACCTGAGCTAACTATAACTTAGGCCCCTGCAGTGCACTGCTTATGACCTCACATATTACATCACGCATGACATGGTCAGTAACATCATATTACCACAGAAAGCTTTCTTGAACAGAAGGACGTAAGCCCACTGGGGCAGTGGTGTTCTGTTTTGCCTTTCCATTGTTACTTTCATTTGACTTATTAAAATGTCACAATTTTGATTGTTTTTTTTACATCTGATAAACTATTCAAATGGAGACATTATGGAGTGCTTTTTTGTTAGTATTTTAGTGTAAGTCCTGTCTCTTTGTTTATTTCACTGTATAAACAGGTCACTTTCTGTAATGCCATGATTGTGAGCAACACTAGTTTACCGATTTAAACGCACTGTGTTTGAAATAAATATTGGAGCATTTGGACCAGCCTGAGAGCCCTAGGCATTATGAAGTTCTATACCATTAGTCCAAAAGACAGGGTGCATCCTATTTCAAAATAGAATGTGTAGTGATTAGCACCCAAAAGCTATTTTTCACTGTGGCAGGCCTAGCTGTCCTATGTAGAAGACCAGCGTACAGAATAAAATCCTCATACTCTATCGTGGAAATGGGACTAGCTTAAAAAATAATGAAACCGCTATTTTCAATAGTTAATAAAAATCCAACTCAAATGTAAAGTCAAATTCTTTATAATTATTAAGGAAAAATAACTTTTATAAATTTACCTTTTCCATTCCTGAAGTTCCTGTAGACTAATTTTACCTCATTCTTTAGGGAATGCACAGGAGTCATGTGACTCACTGGTTAGAGTGGTGTGGCTCACTGGTTAGAGGCAGCAGACCCGGAAGCAGAGAACGGCCCGGGACCAGGGTTCTATCCCCAACGCGGCAGGGTCATGGACCAGGGTCAGCGGACTCGATAATTCTTGCCTCGGTGCCTACACTAACCAGGGATCACACTCGGCAACTCTGGGCATTAGCTTGCCTCATCTCCACAACGGCCCCCCACATACGCCGGGGATGCCTGGTTATACCTTGGAGATACCCAGTAGGGACCATCTCACAGGGAAAGCCAGGACGGGTTCCCCAGCGGTCTACAGCGCAGAGATACTCCTTCGGGAGTCGATTCTAGCGCTTTAGAAACCCACAATTAATTAATTAATTAATTAATTAAATCCCACCCACTAGTTCATGATAGACATAAATGTGGCACCTCCAGGCACCTACTTCAGAACACTGTATGGACCTGCAGAAGATCCAGAGAGAACTGAATCTGCTGACCTTGCCCAGAGAAGAGTCCTGAAGGACTGCTCCTGCACCCTCTTGTACCCAAAACAAAGAAGTGGACTCCAAGGGTCATAAGACTGGCCTCCTATACAAGGTACTGGGATACAATGAGCTGCAAGAGGAATTTTCCTGGATGTAGCCAGCTGACCAATTGCAACTGGACTTGGATTGGACCTTGCTGTTGGGCTCTGCCTGACACCTTTGAGTCCTTAAGTGCCTCCCCTGAGGTCCTGGGAGGTATTTAGAAGTGTTCTCCCATGGTGGATTGAGACTTTGTCATAGGGTAAAACCTTTGACCCGTAGAAACCTGGCTCGTGTATCTGACCCAAGCTCCAGTGTGGTCAGCCTCAAATTGTGCCTAATTACTGGTCTGCACTGACCAATGACCATCATTGGCAGTTTGTGATTTTTTACCAAATTTCTGCTTAAAACATAAAAAAACCATATATTCAGTTACCCCTTACTTGATATTTGTTTATTACATTCTACTCTAGTTTTCAAATTAATTTTAGGTGTATACTTCCAACTTTGTAGATATATATAATATATCCCTCGAGGCTTACAAATTCTCCTGGCGCCCAGCTATGAAAAACCACACCCCGAAATGCTAAAGAGATGGGGCCAATGCAATCTGGACGCCTCAGCCAATTTGGTGCAACTACTCATAGAGTATGCTGAAATTGACCGTTTGGATTTATTAAAAGAATTGGAGGAGATCAATATGAAACTGCAAAAATTTGAACTAAACGATATGATAACAACGTCAAGTAAAGCAATACAGGAGCGGTTAATACAGCATGAAGAAAAAATCAAAGCGCGCAAGGCTTACAAATTTGCGCGCGATAAAAAACGATTATGAACAAGGCAAAATGTATACTTCTGCGCGCAAATTTGATAGCGCAAAACAAATGAAAATAAATCAAAATCAAAAACAAGCCTCCGCAAATATACCGTCCACATCAACAGGATCCATGCAAGAAAACCAAGCAGAATCTGCCCCTGGAATCAGCAACACTGATTCAGTGAATAGCAGTGTGTACTCTGATGACAGTAGTGGAATCAATTTAACGACAGGAGGGCCTCAAATGGTACTCGACCTCGGCGAGGAGGTTGATTTTTTAGTAAGTGCGCGCCTCCAAACTCTGCGCCCTTTGAATCGCCGTCAACAACAACAACAAAAAGGGCCAGAATCAACACAAGATGCAAAGAACGCCGGAAAAAACACAAACGCAAACAACAGCAAAAAACCCAAAAAGAGGAATCCATACTGGCGCAAAAAGAATTAAAAGATAAAACAATAATACATTGATCAACTGCTACACTTACTACGGCTGAAAACCAACTTCTAAGCCTGGGACTATCACATTGCCCTCTAACTGATTTCAACTATACGTCAACTAGAATAGATATTTTTCGTTTTATACGGAAATTAAAACTACGCAAATATTTCAACATCAAAGATGGTCTTAATAACATCACGGAGACAAATATAAAATCATCCACTAATGTACTTCAGGCCCGGAATGCTAAGGCATTGCTCACCCTGCATCAAATGGACACTGGGAATAACCAGGTGGATTGCAATCTGTCCACACAACGGGAACTTGCGGAAGCCAATATTGAGCAGTCTGGCGCGGGCATGAGCCCGTTTAAACCCACTTCTTGTTTTATGCCTACAATGCCAAAAGACTCTCGACTCATTTCATGAGGTTGTTACATCGGATTTGAAAAAACTCTATCAACAAGTGAAACATCGCAAAAGAATCAAAAACCACAAAGAGATGAAATACTGGGCTCTCATTTCAAAACTGAAAAAAGATCATAAAAACATTGTTTGTAGCTCTGACAAAGGGGAGAATATAGTGATCTGGCCCCAGGAACAATACAATGCGGAAGCCAATAAACAACTTTCAGATATTGACTGTTACCAGATCGCTAGCATGAAAGAATATGATCGCGCTAGAGACTCCCTAACTAAGTTCCTACATAGATACAGAAGAGAGGGCCTAATCTCAATGCAGGAATTTAAATTTCTCAATGTTGACCACCCAGTCATGCCCAGGTTTTACCTAATACCAAAGATACATAAAGGTATATTACCAACTCCGGGCAGACCGATTATCTCTGCCATTGGCAGCATGGCAGAACATTTGGCACAATTCATCGATTACTTTTTGCAAGAGTTGGTGATGAATCTACCCACCTTTATCAAAGACACAGGGGATTTTTTAAAGAAAATTAAAGATATCCCATGGACACCTAATTCTTTACTTATAACATTGGATATAGAAGCTCTTTCTACGAGCATTGAACATCAAACAGGTCTTACAGCATTAGAATATTTTTTGGGAACAAGACCTCTCCACTGTTATAAACATAACAAAATGATTTTAGAATTTGTAACTTGGTGTCTCCACAACAACTATTTTGTCTTTGGTAAAGATGTATACCTACAGAAGAGGGGTGTTGCCATGGGGGCCTGCTTTTCCCCCAGCTACGCGTGCTTGCACGTCGGCTGGTGGGAGAGGTGGGTCCTCATGGGAGAGCACTTTCAAACATTTTTGGAGCATGTTACCTTATGGGTTCGTTATATTGATGACGTGTTTTTAATTTGGAAGGGCGATGAAGAGAGTGCTAGAATGTTTGTTTCAGGTCTCAATATTAATTCAGTCAATTTGAAATTTACTTCAAACATCAGTAGAGACCATGTAGACTTTCTAGATGTTAGAGTATCCCCCAAGGACAACAAACTCTCCACCACCCTTCATAGAAAAGCAACAGCTGGGAACTCGACCCTACATATGAGTAGCGCCCACCCACGTCATGTTATAGACAATATACCCTATGGCGAACTGCTTCGCCTTAAACGAATCTGTAGTAGTGAAGTGAAATTTAGCAAATGCTCCTCTGAGGCAGTTGCTAGATTTAAAGCCAGAGGTTACAATGATAAAATACTCAATATGGCAATCAATAAAACTAAGCAAAGAACGAGAGAATCACTGTTCTTACCCAAATCTCCTGACAGTAACACAGAAACCGATCCAACCAGTTGCAACATCAGGTTTATTACAGCGTTCAGTTGCCTAGAAAGAAAAATTAGGGCAATTCTGACTAAGAGTTGGCCCATTCTCATGACAGACAGTGTTCTGTCATCTCAACTCCCCAGCAATCCCATTGTCACATTCTGTAGAGGTCCCTCCATGAGAACATTGGTGTCCAATCCCTTTCCTGAATTACCTGTAAGCACCTCTTGGTTCAAACCCCGGATGGGGTTTTTCAAATGCTCAAGCTGTAGAGCTTGCAAATTTGGGATAAATACCACCCACTACAGCACTCCCTTTAGTGCGGTTCCGTTGTCCATCAAAGGTAATTACAACTGCAAAACGGAGTATGCTGTATATGTTCTGGGGTGCACCTTTGGCCTGAGATATGTTGGCAGCACCAGGCTACAGGTGCATGCCAGAATATTGCAGCATCTTCGCGCGATTGTCAACAATGACATTCCTACCCTGTCGCGAGACACTTTAAAAGTACACATAACAACAACTTACAGTGTCTTACGTATTTTGTACTTACTTCTGTACCAAAATCCCGAAGGGGAGGCGACAGGGATAAATTGCTCCGACAACTAGAATCTAAGATGATACTGGAACTGGATAGCAATGTTCCCAATGGACTTAACACGACTGAGGACCTTTACCATTTTCTATAGGGCTCTATGGAAGATGAGGGGGTGGCTTTATTTGAAGGATTGCTTTGGGTGGATGCTTTATATACACTGTTCCCTGTTTTTGAGCCTCCCTTGCC
The DNA here is from genome assembly GCF_964261635.1 of Lissotriton helveticus. Lineage (NCBI taxonomy): Eukaryota > Metazoa > Chordata > Amphibia > Caudata > Salamandridae > Lissotriton > Lissotriton helveticus. The sequence continues at coordinate 668,797,747 of NC_136065.1, read as the reverse complement.
CGTTTTACCTGTATTCTGCAACATTATGTATTTTCATGAATCATGACATTTATCTTATTCTTTAAGAAAGTATATGTATTGTTTTCTTTACACAACATGGGGTGATACAGCTTTGGTTTATTAAATCCAGCTGCATAGGTATTTTAGATTTTTCCATGGTATTCCTTGTGGGTTTTCCCAAATGTATTATGATTTCCACTATTTTCATCTAATTGTTTAGATATGGGTTGTCCAGGCTTTACAACATTATGGGGCTGCCATCTAATCTAGATGTCCTCAGCAGTTATATAATTAACTGACTGTCTATTATCATTTTTTAACAGCACTTGAGTCTATCAGATAAACATTGTGTGAATTAACCTGTTTACATTGCGATATTTTGCACATTCCATTCATGGAACTAACTGATCTCAAGAATCATTGTATTTATACAGATATGCGATAGTTTGCACATTAATATTATGCTGCTACATATTCGTACTATGTTTTTTGGATTTTCAAGTACTGCACTCAGTTAGTCTGTTATTACCTGTATTCATTTAAGGCATTCATGCAGTTACATACATTATTTCTTGAAAGAATATAATTAGAGACAACCTTGTTTTAATAGTGGAACCAAGTTATATATTTATTTATATAATTTCTTTATATGTATATGGGATCCCTCTACTTTCATGGCACCATGTTCACTTCTGTAGTGTGTTGTTTATGTTCATTAGTCACATGGTGTACCTCACAGCATATAAGAATAAGGCATTTGCATTTGTATTTTATTGTGATCAAGTATAAATATATATATATATATATATATATATATATATATATATCTCTTTTCACTGAAAAAAACAAAGATTATGCACAGGTTTCTCATCAGTAATGTCATTGCAAATATTGCAGTGATATTATCAATGATGTAATATGTGGGGCCAAAACATATATATTGAGGTAGGGGATGTACACCTCCCCCATCCCCAAGCCTTAATTGACCCTGGGGACCCGATCCCCATGACCAAATTCAAATAAAAGAGAAGGGAGGCCTTTTTGGGAGGACCCCATCCCTGTGGCCAAATATAATAAAAAAGGGAGGGGTTATACAGCCCATTTCCTCGAGCTTTATTATGCCTGAGGCCCCCCTCTCAGAGCTTATTTTAGACCTGGGATCACCTGGGATCACCATTCCCGTGTCATTTCTTCTTTATAGGTGGGTGCCCTGGTGCTCACTCGGGACACCCACCAAGTACCACGTTGGAGGCTGCAGTGTGAGCCCCAATGCGCCTGTGACCCCACCCGGCTCCCTGCATGGTGTGGGAGCCGGTGTTGCTTAGGCAAGGAGGGAGCAGCTATCTTTGCATGCTTCTTCCATACTGGAGCAATATGTGTTGTGTTTCCCTGCCACCACACCCCGAGCAGGGGAACAGAACACAAATATGCCTCCAGCTGGCAGGGGCATTTTTAAAGCTCCTGTTGGCTGATAGCAGACTTATGTTTTGGCTCCCATTTAGCAAGAGATTTAAAAGGGTTCCTGTCGTACGGGAACCAAAAAATGTTTCCCTGCCCGCGATAGTGCGGGCTGGGCAATTACTTTGTCCAGGGCGTGGACTCCTCAGGACGTAGTCGCTAAGCCAAACGCCAGCCCTGAGGGATGGGGTCTTGTGGGCCTTTGGAGGCTAAAAGGGGGGGCACGTGACCCCCATCCCTTTTAGTCATGGTGACGGTCCTGGGAGATAGGGTGCCTGGGCTTTTTTAAAGGCTTGGGGAGGGGGCAAGTTTCGTAGTGAACGCCTAGATTTCCCGGAGGAACTGCTGCGCCGTTTGCACCTGTAGTTGAAGCGCCAGTGAGGGTACGTTGGTTCCGCTGGGGACTGGCCGACCCTGCGCCCAAATGCTGTAACATCCCCCAAAGATTCCACTTCATCAAAAGCATTTCCTGGTGTCTAGTGTGTGGATACCTGCTCAACCCCCATAAAAAACTCAGCATGTATAAAAAAAAAACACTCTCCGAAGACCCTAGGCACAGAGAAACAAACTTGCTTAATCCTTGGGAGGGTATGTTCCTGTGTGAGGAAGACTGAAGGAAGCTACAATGTTTTGGGGATTTTGGGCTATGTAAGCAGTTAACAATGTTTTTGTTATTGGTGTACATAGGTGAACATTTTGTTTAATCTATATGCTATCTATATGTATTCTACAGGCTACTTAAATACTTTACTACTTTTGTTTTGCATTTTTAAAAATATTACTATTTAAACGATGGCTTATGTGCTCAGTGCTGCGTTCTGATGACTACGTGTCATATTCACGCTCTATAAAAATGCACAAATGAGCACTGATCCCTGGAACTCCTCTCTCTGGCTAGCAGACTTTGCCGCTGTCTTCCTCCCTCCACAATCGGTCAAAAGTATTGGGGTCAAAATAGATTACAGTTTGTAAATGTCTACCCAAGAGTCTTCCCATTTGTCCTGCTGGACCTGACAGATGCATAGTCTATACAAAATTCTTTCCTATTTTTTTTTTATAGTTCCACCTTTCACATAGAATTATACCTGTAATCTTTTCACGTTTTCAGATTCTGCAATGCCCGGATATCAAATAAATGTAGAACTTTATAAGAAATCCTCTGTATTAATTTTAAACAGGGCCTTTCTCTTTTTGTTTTTCTTTAATTATCAGTTAGGGTCATTATGACAGCTGTACAACACATTTAAAAATGCGTTCTTCTTATAGTTACTATTTTAAATATGTACTGCAACTGGTTTGTGTGATTTTTTTTTTCTCCCAATTTTTGTAGCAGCAGGGACATTAAAATACTGGTCATGCCGGCATAAAAGCAGCTAGGAGCAACCAGAGACCAGAACCAAGCCGCTTGTTTGACAAACCCAGCTCCCAGCAGCCCCTATTCTTAAACAAGTTCACGGACAGTATATTTGAACTCGAATAATCTTTAAATTTCTTTGTATTTTTCGCCAAGCCTGTTACTACTTACACCTATTTTTATCTCAAAGAATTGTATTCTTACTCTCGACGGTTTTCGCCTCTGGCCTTGACATAGGTTGTGCTCTTGAGATGTGCAAGTCCAGATGTGGCACTAATGATCTACTCTCAGGCTCTCTGGAACGCCCTACCCTGTGAGCTCACGAGAATCTTCTCTCATCTTCAGTTCAGACAAAAACCTTACCTTTTTCCTTGATCTCCTTAACTTTCTTTCTGCATTCTCCTTATTATTCCATTTCCACGGTGCCAAGAAACCCGTGTGCCGTGTGGTGGCAGTGCACTTTGCAATCTCAAATTGGCATAACTTCCCTTTTCCCTTGCTGAGTGAGGTAAGTCAGCACCCTTTCCATTTGCCCGTGCATTCTGATGACTCAAGACAGGAGCAATCCATCTCCCAGCCTGCAGGCAGTGGCCTCAGGCCTTCCTCACTGCCAAGTCAACTTGCCAACAGTTGGACAATTCTTCCAGTACAGGTTGGGAACATTATAGTAGTATCGATTTCATTTGATCTTCTAATAATTTGCTTAATTCTTTCTTCGATTATGTGATATTCGACAATGTATTCAGTGATCACAATTTACTTTCGATATCTTTTGTAACTGCCATCCTTCCACTGAATTAAAATGATCCTTTGCCTTTATTTGGCGCAAAAAAATATGGAACTGTTGTAGAGATGGTAGATTGTAGATAAATTTAAACTGCTTCGCAGTATTGTTCCTAGCAATAACGCAGAAGTGTTTGCAACCCTAGATGAAGCGGCGGCCCTCAGCTATTATACGTCATTGAGTGCGCCTCTCAAATTTCTTGTAAAACTCTTCATATGACAGACATCCTTGGCAGCGGATGGTGAGAGTGGTCGCACCACACGAATTTATGAAACAAAGGAAGATGATGTGCTGAACCTTGGTCTGCTGCTGTGCACTTTCGTTTTGCTATTATATGTTGTTTCAACTTATTGTGTGATTCCATTTGGGAATCATTGACATTCTCGATCTTCTTGCGAGCTCAAAGCTCATAGATGGTTTGACTCTCTCAACTCCAAAACAAATGCTGATCTGTTAAAAGCCATTAAAATGTTTCCATGTGATAGTGATCATTTCTGTCATGGAGCCAACAAAAACGCTTCTTCTAATAGTGAGGATGAAATTACAACCAACGCTTGTGAATCTCTATTAGTAGCTAGCACTTTAAAAGACTCTGTGGACTTTTGGCAGGTGTGAGAAACTGAGTGGTTGGTTGACTGGGGTGCAAGCAGCAACCACAATACTAGTCAGGGTAAGGCACAAGCAAACACCAAAATAACCTGTGCTCACCCCTTTGGTAGCTTGGCACAGAGCAGTCGGGCTTAACTTTGATGCAATGTGTAAAGTATTTGTTCAACACCTCAAGCAGTAAAACAGTGATAAATCACACAAAAAGGATCCCTCAACAAGTTAGAAAATATAACTTTCTTTAATAAATAAAACAAGACCAAAATGATGACAATCCAATCAGTAGAACCAAAAATATTAAAATTTAAAGATTTTAGAGAAAAAAGCGCCAACTGTGCCTATCTGGTCGTGTCTGACCTGCACAAAGTCACAAGTTCATGCCGCCCGTGATGGAGCGCAGGCCAGCTACAGGGACCCAGTTAGGCCTGCTCAACATAGTACCTTAAATCCTGGCTGCGGAGCTTTGCAAGGATCCCTGTGAAAGATGCGTTGCCCAGTCGAATCGATGCATCTGTTCTGAGTAGCTGTGAGGCTGCAATGTGGAGTCTGGCATCATTGTTGAGGCTACAGTCGATGAGGGATGCGAGGGTCTGTCCTGGTGATGCACTGCGCAGTCGGGGAAATGCGTTGGTTCCAAGGACTGCAGAGGTGATCCATGTCTTTGCAACGTGTCCAATGGTCGCAGCAGCGGTGATACATCAGTTTTGCTCGGGTTGTTCCTTGCAGCAGAGGAGATGCGTCAGCTCTGGCGAATTCACATAGGCTGGTAGAGCACCTTAAGCCCACTTATTGGGGCGGCACCACTCGGCAGGGAAGACTCACAGATGGCAGAGTCCAGGTCCAGATGCAAGGTGGTTGGAAGCCAGTTGTGTCATTGAGGCTTCAGATCAGGAGGCCAGCCAACTAGCCCTTGGAGTCCCTCTAGGTCTTTCTCACCCAGGCAAGAGGGTAGCGGGTGGCAGTTCCTTAAGAGTAGCAGTACAGCACAGTGGCATTCCTTTCAGTGCACATGAGTCCTTCTTACTGGCAGAGTATTCATAGGTCCAGAAGCGTTATTGTCTGAGGTCCAGTGTGATACACAGTTATGCCTTTGAAATGATGGAGAAGCTTCTACCGGGGTCTGCCTTTGAAGTGCACAGGTGCCCAGCCTTCCTCTCCGTGGCTCAGACTAACCACAGGGTGTATACAGACTTTTGTGTGGAAGCAGCACACATCATATTCAAGTGTAAGTGGGGCTGAGCCCAGCTCCCCCCCACCCATCCTGCCACTGATGACCCATCCAGTCACACATAAGCTCTCCATTGTGTGTAGCTGTCTAGGAGGAATACAAAAAGCCCAACTACACCTGGTCATTTTACTGAGAGACAGGCTGCAGGCACAAAAAGGCAAGGCAAGAAAATGTCATCTTTCTAAAAGTGGCATTTTCAAAATAGTAATTAGAATCCAACATCACCATCAGTTAGGATTTAAAATTCCAATTCCAATGACCCCAAACAAGAAGGGATCACCGCTTCCTATTCAGAAATTACACTTATACCATGAAATAAGGTAACTCCAGTGTTAATCTATGGGAGAGGTAGGCCTTGCAGCAATTAAAAATTAGTTAAGCTGTTTTTTACTGCCAGGACTGGTAAAACCTAAAATTCCATGTCCTTCTTTCTAAATACATTGCAACCTGCCTTCTGGGCTATACAGGGCCCGCCCTAGGGGTGGCTTACATGTATGAAAAAGCAAGGTATGGGCCTGGCAAAAGATTTCTGCAATGACATGTTTTAAGTGCTACTTAAATGGTGGCACATTCAGTGCTGCAGGTCCTACAGTAGCATTTAATTTACAGGACTTGGGCACAGGTAGTGACACTTTACTAAGGACTTACAAGTAAATTAAACATGCCAATTGGGTATAAAATAATGTTACCATGTTTTAGGCAGGGGCAGCTCCTCCACTAAGGCTGAGGAGAGTTGCTCCACTGTTCTCAGAACGGGAAATATAAAATGATAATAACATTGTTATTATCATTTTATTTTTCATTGGTTCGTGGCTGGGTTAGGGCGGGGTAGGGCTGGTGGCACAGGGGAGGGATGGTTTGTGCACACTAAGTGCGCCTGACTGGTTGGACGGCCGTCTGGGGCCGGCCAAACAGCCATGGACACTAAGCATGTTCCCCCCCCCAGGCGGTAATGTACAGACTGGTGGGGAACATGCCCAGGCTCCCCGTCCCGGTCTGAGCGCTGAACCACAGCACTCAGCCTATCCACAATGCTGCATTGCTGCATTGTGATTGGCTCAGGGGAGCCTGTGTGCTTCCTCCTTCTGGGTCGAAGCAATGGAGGAGAGATGGCAGACGGCGGCTGTGAGGACGGAGGTAAGTGTTTATATTTTGTGCCCCCACCCTACCACCCAGTTAGGGGAAAACCACGCCAAGAATGCTAACAGCAGGTGATTAATCATCCTTTGTTTTTAAATTACTCGAAGATAGGGATTGAAAAGGTGATTGCACCTGACGTCTGGGTCGACCACTTTACAGCAGTATATGGCAATGCTGCTGTCCCAAGTAAATCGCAAGCTTTAGGTGAGAATGGGCAGACTTTACAGCTGGAGGGCTGAAGATAGAGTTGCAAGAAGTTACTGCTACCATAAATGGATTATTGGCAGCTCCAGGCCCGGTCGGAGTACCCGCAGATGTATTCAAAGATAACATTGAAGTATGGGCACCTATTCTAGCAAATGTTTTTAATGTTTTCGGCAGGATTGGCCCCCCGAAGTTAGTCTTACTCCACAATAGTACCCCTATTTAAAATGGGAGATATGCATGAACGTAAATTTTATCACCCTATCTCATTAAATAATTTATCAGCAAAAATTATAGAAGTCTGGGTGCAGGAGTAGGAACTGCTGAGCAGTGTCTCAATTTATGTTTATTGATCAATACATATTCTGTAGCTAGTCTGGGGAAAGTATAACTTGCCTTCATGCACCTAAGATCGGCTTTTGGTCATGTAAACCACACAAAGTTCTGGGATATTGTGAAAGGTCTAGGAGTAGAGGCTAATATTATCAACTTTCTAAGGCAACTGCACAGTGAGGTGTCGGCAAGCATGAGGTTTGGCTTAAAGGGCTAGTCAACTGCACCACTAAATCAATCTACAGAAGTGGGACCATTTGTAGTTACATTGTACATAACTGTATAAGAAAGACAGTCAACCTGAATAAATGTACATGTCCAGAGAGTGGAAAATCGACCAGTTTGTCATTACCTGCTACTCAGCCAGTATGAGTGCCCTGCATGGAAGTTGCTGCATGATGATGCTTTGGAATGTTTGAGAGCCTGTGAGGTGTTGGAGTATGGGCTGAGCAGCAGGGAAGCTGCTCCTGGTGGGGGCTCATCATTGAAGATTACTATTTGAACGTATTACTTGCCAGCAACTAACACCAGTAAACCATTTTCTATATAATATACACCTCGGCTTCTGGACTTCTGATTATCACTCAGTTCCTGTGTTACTTTATGCTGATGATGTGGTGCTCATACCCAGGCCTCCACTCGAAACTGCTTGACTAATGTGTAACTTTTATGAGAGATCTAGAATTGACAGTAACCCAATCTAAGACGCGTATCGTATGGCTCAATGAGGAACAGAAATAAGTCTTACATAGTGAACGGGGCTAAAGTTGCATCTGTTATGACTTTCCCCAATCTGGGGTTCTAGTTCAATGAAGCTTGCACATGGGATCATTGTTAGTTGGGTCATACTATGGCAGAAAACTGCACCAGAAGTTTAGAGGAATTTTTTTTAATTTAGAAGTCATTTAGGCTTTAAACCCCTCGGAGAACTGGTGCAGGTTTATAAAGCAAAATGTCTATCCATTGCAACGGGAAACATCCTTTACAAAGCAACTTTTACCACGCAGGTCTATTACAACGCAGGTTTTACAACGCATTGCGCTGGGGGGGCGCTCTAGGATAGGAAATAGATTTAATTTACTATCCAACACCTTCCCTAGTGTCCACGGGGACTGGAGTTGGAATAGTAAATTAAACTATTCACTATCCAGCACCCCCAAAGCGCTATGCGTTGTAATGGTATGCGTTGTAAAAACTGCGCTGTAACAGCATGTGTGGTAAAAGCATGCGTTGTAACGTCATACATCCATTGCAATTTATGGCTCCACGCTATGTGGCATTAGGGACCACCTCGATCATCAAGAAAATCAAAAATGGTTGCCTAAGAATATATCTAACTGTGCTTCAAAGCACTGGTACTCATATCTGCCATACAGAATTAGGTCTAGATTATGTTTGTGATTACATCAAACTCTGCCGGCTTTTGTTGTGGGGGTCAATCTGGACTAAGTCTGAAACTAGTTTTGATCACAGAGTTTTGTTAGTTTGTATGAATTTGGTTAATGCGTTAAATATTTCCAGGCAGGCTTACAACCCATCACCCACAGCATAGACCTGTTGGAACTCTACATTAATCTAGAGGCGCTTTTACCCTGATTGAAGTACACAGTGACGGAGCACTACTGGGCACGGAGTAGGCACAGCCGCACATTAGGGAACGCACTGAGAGCGGCACATTTATTTGAAATACAACTTAGACATGGAATCGTATCTTATTGGGCTGTAGATAATATTCTTAGAATTTACTTACTATATGGAGATTAAACGCACTGTATTTTATGGTTGCATTATCTGAACCAGTTTTATATGCTACGAGCGTGTTAAACTGTCCATGGGATGGCTTTTTGTGCAGATTACTCTGCATTTTAATCTATTTTGCAAGTATTACACTGACCTAAAGAAACCTTTTTACTGGCTCTTCTGAGAGAGGCTAATCTTAGAAAATGTAGGCAGGCCATGCTCTGCTTACATTCACTGTCCTCTATCAACATTTGCTTGAGGGCGACTAATTACATTCTGCGTGCAATTAACTGGAGGAAATCTCTTGGGGCCAGTGGTTGCTAATTAGATAGCTGATCCAAATGCACAATAATTTTAACAAGATGTATTTATAATAATTCTAGGAGACTCCCTAATTCTGTCCTAATTTCCTTTATTTATTTAAGAGATGTTTTATAATAATAGTAGGATGTATCCTGTCTAGTGTATTATCTTTATTGCGATTTTATATTAGCGAAATATTTATATTATTTTTTATCTGTGTCTGTGTCTTTTATGGCCTTTTTATGGTCGAATAAATAATTGAATTGAATCAACCTTTCTTCCTATGTGTATCTGTTTTATGGGTAGGCGTCATGACAGACTGACCACCGTCTACTGCCTCTGTAAGCAATGTGTTCGATTTGGGACATTGGCTCCTACTTTTTGAGCACTTCTTTGCTATAGTGACCTGTTTCATGATGCCATCAGCTTGGTCTGACCTTCCATTGAGAGTGCACAATGACCATTACTACCTCTGTAGGGATGTCTGTCCCGGGAGTACTTACGATGATAGCTGGCCTGTCCATGTACCTCACAAGGAGCACCTTTTCTATTTTGCCAGTGGGTGATGATCGTGGGGCTCTTTCTCCTCACTATTCCACGTTTTCTAATGTAAGAGGGAATAGTTCAATCTACTTACCTCTGCAGGGCAGAGGTGCAAAAAACGTGCTCTTTTTTATTAGTCTTTGTGGATCATACTGTTTTGCCTTGATGAATTGAACGCATTTGAAAAGAACTGACGCTGCAGATTTTGGCGTTCGTTCTGTGAGGGGTGTTGCCCAAAACTTGGTGTTCATAGTGGGATGCCGGGGGTAGATGGTCCTGTTCCTCTGCGTTTAGCAAGTTCTTTTACCATTGGGTTCAATCAGCTTCTTTTTCCTTGTGAAGAACTTGATGTTTGGGCTCCTATAATTTTGAGGTGTCTCAGAAGTTACCTTAAAAATTAAGATTTTCAGATTGTATTTTTATTAATGAGATGGAGGTACAAGAGGTTTTTTGTTGTTAACAGTCCTTAGCTTAATTTCTTCTGTTTCCTTTTCTGAGGTAGGTAAAGAAAAGGATAATCGTCTGATTAGATGTATTTGTTGATTCGTTTAAATGGAGAGTAACGTTCTTATTCCAACGGAGTATTTGTCATTCTCACCCCTGTGTTCATTTGTTCATAAAAAGTTGATCTTTGGTCTTATATGTGATTTTTCCATCTGATAGTCATATGATAGCTTGTGGTTCCTGGGAAATGTAGTTCCCTACTGTACGTATGTAATGGCTCTACGGGGTTTTATTTGTTTTAGTTGCTGTTGTTTGACAGAAATGGTGCAGAATGCACATCAATGCCTTCTTTTAAATATTATTAACATGTTAATTTTACTTTAAATAGCCATAGAAAAATCTCTATTTTATATGTTAACACCAAAAGTGTTTAATGAATTATGCATTTGGGAAGTATTATGTAAGGCTGTTTTCCTGTGGTCAGAAACCTGTATGTGGTTCACTCACTGCATCCCACAGACTTAGATTTGGTACATCTCCCCCTATGGGGTCATTCAATCAATCAATCAATCAGGGATTCTTTAAGCGCGGTACTTAGCCTTGAGGGTCTCAAGGCGTCTGGTGGTCAGCCGAAGAGCCAGGTCTTGAAGGTCTTCCTGAAGATGTGCAGTGTAGGGGCGCGTCTGATGTCGAGCGGGAGCTCGTTTCAGGTCTTGGCCACGATGTAGGAGAAGGTTCTGTCACCCGTTCTTGCTCTATTGTTGTGCGGGGTTTCGGCGAGGTTGGCCGATCAGATGCTCCTCTTGGGTACGTGGAAGGAGATTCTATTGTTGAGATATTGTGGTCCGGTGTTGTGGAGGCATTTGTAGGGGTGGGTGAGTATCTTGAAAAGTTACTCTCTTCTCAACTGGTAGCCAGTGGAGGTTACGCAGGTGTTGGGTGATGTGTTCGTGTCGAGGGAGGCCGGGGATGAGTCTGGCTGCGTTCATTCCCTGGGTTGACCACAGTACTAATTGAGTCTCTGACTTCATAGAGTTTCCAAGGACTGCTAGGTCTCCGAAAGCAACTAGGCACTGACAAGGAAGTAGAACATTCTCTATCTACCCATTGGTTTGTGGAATTAGGTCTGATCACCTTTCCTGGAAGATTCTGGTAGGAGCCCAGATATCTTGAACCGTTCCCCATTGGCTATTATTTGCACTTATCCCTGCCGATTAGTCAGATAGTTGCAAGCCTCTCATTGGGACAGACCAATATATGAGGCTGTCGGAGGAGAGATCTTGCATTTCATGAACTACCCTCTGTGAGCTGCTCACTTTGTTGTTATTTTAAGGATGGACTATTTTGGCAGTACATCTCAATGTTCCTGACCCTTTCTTTATTGGCACCCAGCGACCACCAGATTCCCCATCTGCTGGTGTCTCTCTGCACACTGTGTTCCTGCAAGCAGAGCAGCGGATTGTCAGCACCACAACTGACCACAGATATGAGGACTATGTTTTTACCCTCATTGCAGTGGTGTGATGGAGGAACTGCATATGCCTTCAATTAATTCACCCTTGAGGTCAGTGTTTCCCAAACTGTGGGCCACGAACAGATTTTTGACAGCTCGCAAAAGTGCAAGCAATAATAAAGATGTCTTTAAATTCTGTGTTTATCTTGTCACATTTGCTGTGCTTCAAAGTCAAAGGTCAAATGTCAGGCTATGATTTCTGACAAATCACTGCTTTTTTTTTAACTTAGGGATTAGTGTTTACAAACTCCTCTCACTTTGCATTGTGCATCTAGCTCCTCGGTTTAACCACTGACCTGCCTTTTGTTCTACCCTAGAAAAAGTGTGCCTCCCCATGTGGACTCTTATTTCAGGGTGACTCTGCTTGTCAGCAAGGGCCCTAAAACATTTAGGCCAGTGAAGCCAAACCTTGGGGGAATAGTGCCCGTGTTGCACTTCTATTAAGGTGCCCTGTTTGCTCATGTTTTATGCCGTGCATCTATTTATTCCTATTCAAAGAGGAGTAAACCATTTTTATCAAATTATGCATTTTGCTGCATTAACTTAAGTGTTTATTTGTGCAAAAAAGTGCCTTCCCATAGGTGTGTGCTGTCGAATATCCCCTTTAGTGGCCTTCTTATCACTGCTTTTTAGTGTGGTGCATTCACTTGTCCCTTTCCATGTCAAGCTGTGGATCACTGGAGAACATCCTCTGTGGCAACATGCTTTCTCTTGTCCTTTTCTGGCTGCTGATCCCTCTCTGAGCCCTACAACAGACCCAGATCGGTGGGCGGGTACCCTTTTTACCTACCACGATCTCCTGTAGCACGCCTATTACACATAGCTCCGCAAACACTTGTGTAATTATGGTCCTGACACCATTTGTAGATTGTTTAAATCTTGATTGGTGCAGGGCTTTCAAACCCATCGAAAGAGGCTATAATTCCAAAACGAATAAAAGGGAAAAACGCAGTCCTATGGCGTATGCAAAATAAGTATGGGTTTTCTTCATGGGGGAGACAGAATAATGAGGAGGACGAAGCAAATTAATAGAACGCACCTGTCCTCAAAAAGGGTGCCTTGGTGCTAAGCAAAGCCATTTAACCAAAGTCTAATTACCACAGAATTGTAGACATTGGATACTACCACGATTTAATGGAACCCCATTCTCTTGACCTTCATGACATCTGCAGCCCTACACCTGAGCAATGCAACATCTGCTTTGGAATAAGGTGAAGACTATATATTATTATATTTAGTGATATGACGCCCATGCCATTTTTATGACTTCACTTAGCATTAATATTCTTCTATATAACAAGTCCACAGTAATCTGTATCAAAAGGGGAATTTACCTTTTAATATATTTTCTGTCTTGGATCACATGCTGAAGTCATAAATGTTTTCCAGCTCTATAAGAGCTAGATACGGTTTAAAAGTGGGAGGAGGTGAATTTTTGTAATGATGGTGTAATATGCGACTGGAATGTCACACGTTTCTGCGAGTATGCTTCTGTTGGTTGAATTTGAGCTTACTACGAAGGAACCCTTTTGTTGATTATCTCATGAGCCTTTTAGTAGACAAATGGAGTAAATGAATGAATGGATGTATTGAGCAAAGCCGTAAACGGATTCTCCTCTAAGCACTTATACGATTAACAGAACTGTAACAATATTTTATATAATACTCAATTCTTGTAGGAAGCTTGTTTCAAAGTGCTCTCAGTTTTGCTAAATATCTGAAAATCCTCTGCAGGGGGTCAGGGTAAATTGTCCAGGATCACAAGATATTCTGATCGGATTATCCTGAAATCTTTCAGTTCCAAATGTAACAATTGTGATACTTGGTCATACAAACATTGACGCTGATTTCTTCATGATGCAGAAGCACCTGCTCAATGTAGTGCAGAAGCTATTTTCTAAATGTAGAACGACTCCTGGACTGAGGGCTTGGTTTTAGTGTCAGAACCAAGTTAACTCCCATGAGCTTCTTGAATCAGCATCTCGGACACTCCCAGGCTCCGGCCACAGGTCCCACCACTCTTACTTTTGCAGGCTGTGGCAGGCATGTACTTAAACAAACGTTGGCATAGTCAATAAGTCTCACCAATGCATGGATTACTTGCTTTGCCAATGTGTTTTAGCCTTGTTGTACACCAGCATGGCTGCTGTTTAGCATGGCTAAAAGTTTGTGGCGTACAGAAGAGTGGCAGGAGGAGTGGTATGAGTGGAGTGTAATAGAGTGAAGTGTCATGAAGTGTTGTAGGGTTGGCATAGAATGTCTTAGAGTGGAGTGTCGCGGCGTAGAGTGTTGCAGGATTAAGTTGTTGTGGATGGTTGTAGAATGGAGGATCATAGAGCGGAGGGTCACAGAGTGTCGTTGAGTGACACAGAATGGTGTAGAGTAGACGGGCATAGAGTGGAGTCGCGTGGCATAGAGTGGCGTAGTACAGAGTGGAGTAAAGTGCCATAGAGTGGAGTGCTGTGGAGTTCAGTGCCATGAAGTGGAGGGGAGTGTTGTAGAGTGGAGTGAAGTAGAGTAGAGTGTCGTAGGGTAGAGTGGCAGGTTGAAGAGTCGCGGGTCGAAGATTGAAGGTTTGTGGAGTAGCGTAGAGTGTCATATCGTAGAATGGAGGGCAGAGAGTATCGTGGAGTAGAGGGCCTTAGAGTGGGGTGGAGTAGAAAGGCAAAGTATAGAGTGGATTAAAGTGGCGGAGTTGATTAAAGTGGCGTAGAGCATTTTGGAGTGACAGAGTTTTGTACAGTGAAGTGGCGTGGAGAGTGGAGGGGAGTGGCGTGGAGGGGAGGGACGTAGAGTGGAGTGGAGTAAAGTAGAGCAAAGTAGAGGGGAATAGAGTGTCATTGTGTGTTGTAGGGTGTCATAGGGTGTCATAAAGTGGAGTTGTGTAGAGTTGAGTAATCATGGTATTATAGTGCACTACCATTACAGACAACACATTTTCACTTGAAATGACCATTACATTTCCACAGACATACAGTTTTAGTGATAAAATTATACAATGCACAATATACGATAATGTGTGAAAATGGCATCACCAAGTGTTTTGATTTGTTTTAATCCTATTAGAATATTTGTTTCCTCCACAGTACAGAATCACAAAATAAAACATGCTTCATTTGTGGTTTGCTAATTCGAATACATTCTGAAATATTTGAACAGTACATTAAAACATTTACATTTAGTTTTTTTGCTAGTAAAATAACATTCTACAGCCTTTAGACTCACATGGGTACCCAGCACGATTGTCACATAAATCCTCTCACTTCGAAGTCAGAGAGAGAAAAGTGAACACCAAGCTTGCTTAGAAAATTGACCCTGACATTTCACGTCTGTCTTTGAAAGCACATCAAATGTGACAAGATAAGAGCAAAAAATTAAAAGGCCTGTTTTCCGAAAACGATTACTCGTCGTGGATGAATACAAGGAGCCCTGGTAAACATGCTATGCTCTTCAAGATGGACTAACTCATGCTGGACGGCCTAAAATAAATTAGGCAAGCAACTGTGAGTTACAAACTACAAAGCCAATGGTAAGCAATGGGTGGAATACACTTCCAGGTTTCAGAATGTCCCCAAGATGTCTCCAGCAAACCAGACAGCTGCGCTATCTTGTAGACTTCGACCTAAACAGAATCAAACTTCCACTGTTTACGCTATGGGCTAGTGGTAAACTCTGATCCGCAAGTGGAGTTTTGCCATTCCGCTTGGTTCGCGTAGTTCAATAAAAACTCTTGACACCCAACCGCGTGCCCACCCCTTTATTAAAATCTACCAAATCGGGCTCTCCCAATGACCTAATTTCAGCTAAAACTGCCAAAAAACTTGCAGCCGAACTGGCCGAGCCTCTCTGTTCCATTCTCAATTGCTCAATTAAAGAAGGTAAACTCCCTAAAGAATGGAAAGCTGCTCAGATTATGCCCATCAGGAAAAACCTCAAACTGCCTTCTAATGTCACAACCAACTACCGAACAATTTCATTGCTCCCCCTATACAGTAAACTGTTGGAAAAACACATTAACACACATCTATCTGCATTTATCGAATCTTCTAACTGTCTTGACCATTCTCAGTCAGGATTTCGCCCCAAGCACAGCACCGAATTGGCCTTGGTTAATGTAACAGATGACATTCGAATGCAGGCGGACGCTGGCGGAGCAGTAATTCTCATACTGCGCGACCTGTCCGCCGCATTCAATACCATCTCACACCAGATTCTGCTGGATAGACTGCACTCTATAGGTATTCATAACACCGCTTTAGACTGGTTGAGGGACTTCCTCAAAGGCAGAACCCAAACGGTGACTAAAGGGGCACCCAAGGGTTCCTGTCTTAGCCCCTCCCTATTCAATGTGTACGTTGCCCCTCTTGCAGTACTCCTTAGGAACATCAGGTTTACCCTGATTTCCTACGCAAACGACACACAATTCCTTCTTTTTTACAATAAAGACACCCCCATCCTGCAAAACATATTCGTGGAAGGCATGAAAGCTATAACATCTTGGATGAACAGCAATTTCCTGCAGTTAAACGCAGGAAAAACAGAAATAATGCTCTTCAAAGACACAGTCACCAGCTGGTCCCCTAGCTGGTGGCCAGAGGAACTAGGCCCGGCACCATCTCCTAAGTCAGTAGTTAAAAATCAGCCTGTTCCGTAAGGTCTTCCATTTCCTCCCTTCTTCAACACGCAAAACCCTGATTCATGCCCTAGTACTTAGCCGTCTGAATTTCAGCAATGCTTTGCTGATCTCAGCTAAGGAATCTGCCTTGCATAGTCTTCAGGTGGTGCAAAACACAGCAGCCCGCTTGGTAACCAGTGCACCCTACCGTGCCTCCTCCCTTCCCCTGCAACGCAAACTCCACTGGCTACCTATACGCAAAAGAATCCATTTCAAAATCTGCTGCATAGTGTTCAAAGGCCTAAACCAGATGGGTCCTGCATATCTGGCAGACAAACTAATCAAATACACAACTTCGCGTACCCTCCGCACTGAAGGGAAAGGCCTTCTTGTCATCCCCTGTATCAAGCGAACCAGAATGGGAGGAAAATCGTTCTCTTACCTGACCCCCAAACTATGGAACCAACTACCCCTGGATGTCCGCCTCACCACTAATTATCTAGGCTTTAGGAAAAAACTCAAAACCTTACTTTTCTAACACTGCATCCCTTACCTCTATACACCTTAGCACGGAGATAACCCATTTGGGGTGATTCAGGCGCTCTACAAATGATATATAAATAAATAAATATAAATAGTTACAAGCACTCACGATGTTGGTACATTTTTTAATGATCTATGAAGCCTAAAATGCAGATGACTGAGTGTTTGCCTACAGTCTACCACAGGTATTTTGCAGCATGCACTCAACCCACTGTGCAGTGTCATTCTCTCGCTGCTGTAAATGGTGTTACCAGGTCTCACATTAACTCCTCCTGCTCTTTGCCCGTCACCAGCCCATGTGACCTCTGCCGTTGGCAGGGTGCCTGGGTGCGTGGCCTCACAGCGTCTCGCCTTCTTATGCTGTTGGCAGGCACCTGGGTACCAGGCACCTCTGGGAGTCATGGAAAGCAGCGTGAGCCAGGTAAGATACCGGCATCTGGGCTTTATTGTCAGATCAAACCAGTGGGTGCTACAGGGGGGCAGTGCCTCCTTGGTTCTCTCCTCAGATTCACACTCTGTCACGGTTCTAGAACAGGAACCACCGTATTACTCTCTGTGGTGGGAGTCCCAAGCATTTGTTAAGCAAGTGATGTAGGCTCGTGGTGCCTTGGGTGCATGTAACGGTCTGTAAACTGTGGGACACAAGTTAAAACCTCCGACAGCTGTGGGGGACAAGTCAGTGACTGGATACATATGTGTACACAGTACAGACTCAAATCCCAGTGGATCAGATCCCACTGTAAGTGTAGCTCCTAAACAGGATGATGAGGTAATACAGCGCACACTTCCCCAAAACACGGACACAACTTGATGCAAATTAAGAGGGAAGGTTTTCCTTCCACGCTCCAGTGGCAAGCGGTGATGGAAGCATAGCCACTGAGGCTCTTGGCACCAGAAAGTGTGTCAGCATAGTACTGGCAGAATAACAAACTCCAAGTGACGTCATTGGATACAGGCCTCCCAGCAGTGTAGACATGGGCAGCTTGTTTATAGGAATGAATGCCACGCTATGCTCTTGGTAATTTTAGTGAACATGGTGCCATTCTTCGCAGCAGGTGAAGCTTGGCAGCTATGCCCACTCAGCCGCGTGATGGGGCGAGCGAGGCCTGGGTGACTTGCTTCAGCGGAGATTGTAAAAACTGGGGTGGGCGGAGCTCTGCAGAATGTCAGAGTTTTTGTATAACTGTGTGAGTTTCGCCCACCCCTAGTTTTCACTCACTCATAGATCCTCCACGCGGATGCGTTACTGTTTCTGATCACCAGAGGCGCTGGGTCCCCTTGTGCCGCATTTTGTTCCCACAACAACAATTAGAAGCATTTTAAAATGAACTCGCAATAAATATAAACTGGGTTAGTCTGAAAGTTGGTTTAGTTCATTCATTCAAGGTCACGTACTATCGCAGCTTTCCTATATGTTCACTTGTGTTAACTTTCAGGGCATTTACACGAAGTACAAAGAGAAAATTGAAACTTTCAAGGTTAAGAGGGATTTCAAGGCTGTCTGTTAAATCTGGGGTAAAGAACCTTTCAGCTTTTACAGACCTGTTGTCACTCTATTACTCCAAGGTTCCCTATCTCTAATGTCAATCTGCAGATGCTGTCCCATGTAGCAGACTACAGCTTAAATGACACAACTAAGGGGGCAGTAAATAATAAAAGAAACCAGTATTGGGGGTGCATCATATACCACAACCCTAGGGACATATAGGACACCTGCATTACCAATTACATCTTTGAGTTTCACATTCCATGGACTGTACCACACATGCCTTTACAATGCAGTCATTAGAATGCATATGCCTTTACCACGCATGTCCTACCATGGAAGTCTTTACCACACATATGCCTTTACCCTGCATGCCTTTCGCAGACAAGTGTAAAGCTATATATATGTGTGAGCAAGGTTACTCTGTTAACCGAAACGCGTCATAGCTGTTGGAAAATAAAGACCTGAAGTTCCACGAAATCCTGAACCCTCAAAATACCCTTGCCACCTAAATACCCCTATCCACCCTGAACGCTAAAAATAATGAACATACAGCTGCAAAAAGGCAGAGGTGTTGAATTTGCAGGTTTCTTGAGTTCTTTGCAGCATGGAAAAACCTCCAAGGACCCAGAACTGGATGTGGCACTACAAGGCAGGTCAGAACTCCCAGCAGTGGAGTTCAAGGATGCTACAGGTGAAGTCTTTTTGTCCCTGAGAGTTCTTAACAGGACGTACGCTCTACTTCAAGCCCTTGGAGAAGATTTTTAAGCAGGATACCACAGCAAGGCCAAAGTCCAGTCCTTTGCACTGCCCAAAGACAGAAGCAACAACTGCAGGCCAACCTAGCAAAGCAACACACAGCAAAGGGGCAGTACTTCTGCTGGCAGCTTCTTCTTGGCAGGGTCCTCTTAATCCAGAAATAACATAAACTTCCGAGTTTTAGGTCTGATACTTCTACCACTTTTCCCTTTGAAGTAGTTAGAAGAAAAGTCTGTCTTGCTCAGTAAACCCAGTTATGTCCTCCCTGGTCCATCCACACTACTGCATTGTACAAGGAAGCCACAGCCTAATCAGGTGTTAGTGATCACTCCTCTCACCACTCTAGCCCAGGAATATCCATCAGCATATGCAGGGCACACCTCAGCTCCCTTTGTGTGAGTGTCTGGAATGAATGCACAAATAAACCCCTGGCAGTCTAAACTGGACTTTGATTTGACACGCAGGCAGAGGCACAGGGTGGTTAAACAAGAAAATTTCCACTTTCTAAAAGTGGCATTTTCAAACACACAATTAAAAAAACAACTTAAAGATGTGTTTTTAAATTCTCCGTTCATAGAGCTAAACTTCAAATCTCTTATCACTTCCCAATTGAAAGTTACACTAGTAGGATGTTACAAGGCAGCTAGAATGATAACCTATGGGAGAGATAGCCTTTCAATAGTGAAAAACGAAATGCACTGTATTTCACTATCACACCACAACATGTCCTACCTTTCACATACACTGCACCCTGGCCATAGGGGTACCTAGGGCCAACCTTAGAGGTGACTTACACGTAAGGAAAGGGAAGGTTAGGGCCTGGCAAGTGAGCGCCCTTGCCAGGTTGACATGGTAGTTAAAAACTGTGCATGTTGACTCTGCAGTGGCAAGTATGAAACACATTGGAAAGGCTACTTGTGTGAGTGGCACAATCGGAGCTGAAGGCCCACTAATAGCATTTGATTTACTGGCCCTAGCAGACTCACAGTGCACTTTACTAGGGACTTACCAGTAAATCAAATATGCCAATCATGGATAACTCATCAGAATCACAATTTACACAGAGAGCATATGCAGTGGTAAAGTGCCCAGAGTCCTATAGCCAACAAAAAGAGAGTCAGAAAAATAGTAGGCAAAAGGCAAAACGTTTGGGATAAACATACAAAAAGGGCCAAGTCCAAAAGGTACCACTGATGGGAGCACTCCTGTCCCACATAGAGTACTCAAAAGACTTTTTCAAGCGTATTGAGGACATTACTTTGGAGCATGGCTTTCAGATTCTCATCCTTGACATCAAATCACTCTATATGAGTATTGTACATACGGATAGGATCAAGGCATGTGAACAGTTTTTTAACAACACAACCTGCTATTTTTCACACACATGCATGCTTGTGGGGATGATGGAATTCTGTCTCACCAATAACATATTTATTTTTAATAACCCACTTTACAGACAGTCACACAGACACGAGACCTCTATGGGCACTTGCTTCACCCCCAGTTACGCGAACCTTCTGATGAGCTGGTGGGAGGAGCAAGTGTCCACCACACCTAACTTCAAGACTGATATGGAAAAGATCATACTTTGGGTCAGGTTCATAGACAATCTGTTCCTAATTTGGCAGGATAGTGACAATGAGGCAAGAATTTTGTCGAACGTATGCATAATAACACACTGAACGGAGAACTCTCATACAACATGAACAGGAACCATATCAACTTCTTAGACATACGTATCAGGAACAACAGGATCTCCACCACATTACACCATAAGCCCATGGCAAGAAATAAGCCTCCTGCACGCACTCAGCATTCACACTAGCAAACTCAAGTGAAGTATTCCATATGGAGAACTGGTGCATCGCAAACACAATTGTAGTGATGAAGGCTCTTTCCTCAGAGATCAGAGCATAATGCTACTATACTTTGTTCAGAGAGGATACCTGAAATAGATTCTTGATAAGGCCACTCGGAGGGTCTCCAGACGATCTAAGAACAAGATTTTGTTTGGATCTAGGAGCCACAAGAATGATGGCGAGGGGATTCCCAAAATACTTATCACTACATTCATTACTGGGCCAGGAGCCGCGCGTGGGAATCCTAGCAAAAGATTGGGACTTAATCAAATGTGACCCAGTCATTGGCATGCCCCTATCTAACACTCCTAGTATCACCTACCGCAGAACCAGATCCTTGAGGGACATGCTAGTCAAAACAGATGTAGGTACACACATGGGGGGTCACACAGCTTGGCAGCACAGCAACTTAAGGGATTCTACACATAGTGTGTGAAATAGAGAATACTTTGCAATTGTGATAGGTGTAAAGTTTGTGAACAATCCACCAACAAAGAAAAACGCATGTCAGTTCATCCAGGGAGCAATTTGAATATTTCTGATACCAAGGTACCTAAAGCTATATTAAAATATCTCAAACCAACCTCTGTTTCGCTTTGTTGGCGGTTGTATTGGTATAGTTAAAAATATCAATTGGGGATAAGGATATTATGGTCCTTTGACCCAATAAATCATCGTAGGACTAAGATATCTTTATCCCAATTGAAATTTTTACATCGTTTTAGGTACCCCCGTCACAGAAATATTCAAAGTTCTAGGTGGAACGTGGTCAAGCACATCCAGGGTTTTAGAGACCAGGATGAAACCCGATGATGAAGCATGCCACTACTAGAGTAGGTGAGGTTCTAACATAAGGAAAAGGAATTTTTCCTTTCTGGTGACATCGGACGGGGTACTCAGTTGAGAAAGGACAATGTTGCATGTGGATAGAATATACCCATTTGTTTTCATTTTTTTTTTTTTTTAAACATTTCTTTATTATAGTATTTTTTTACAACATGTACCTCCCACCCATGAGCCCCCCCTCCGATTCAGTCATCTGTTTACTTGTCACAGATTTACAGAAAATTAAGAACAGAAAAAAAGTGAAAGAAAATGAAGAAGGAGAAAAAGGAAAAGAATGATGATGAATAACTCAAATCAAGAGAACAGAGAAGCATCAAATTCAGACATATTCGCGAGTCATTGACATAAAAAAAACATTAGATTATAATGGCATTAACTTCATACAATAAGTATAATATTCTGTTTTATAGTTCTTGGTGTCGAATCCACTGTGTTAGGTGATCCCATATTTCTAGACCTTTTTTTCCTTTTAACTCCCTTCCGCAGATATATCGCAATCTCTAGAGTGTATGTGGCTAAGAGTCTTGCCCGCCACTGTGAAAAAGTCGGGGGGTTTAGATCTAACCAACTGGATGCTAAGCATATTCTATAAACAGCCAGGGAGACACATATGAACCCTTGCATTTTTTTGGCCTGATATCCCCGTCCCTTCCTAGCATAATTTCGGCTACTGTGATTTCTATATTTGTATTCAAGATTTCGGATAAGAATGCTGATATTTCGTGTCTAAGGGGTCTGACTTTATCACATGTGTCAAATAAGTGGACTATATCGGCCGCTGGTGTCGAGCATCTAGGGCATTGAGTACCTTTGCCTGTGCTCCATTTGGCTATCTTGTAGGTTGTGATATATAATTGGAAGAAGGTTTTATAGTATTGGACTTGTAGTTTGGGTGGCATTAAGAGTGATGGATAAAGTTGGAATGCCTTCTGAACTGATTCCTCATTCATATCTAGCTTATTTTGCCATTTATTTATATGTTTATCCATGTCATCTGGTAACAAGGAAACTAGGTTGAGATATATTTCACCTAATTTTGCGGTGATGTTTCTATTGAGGATTTCTATTGTTTGAATCCTATGGAACTCCGCGCTTCCACCACCTTTCCTTATTAAAAAATCTCTTATTTGAAGGAATTTAAAGAAATCTCTATGTTCTAAGCCAAACTCATTCTTTAATTCTTCGAATGATTTGAAGCCTGTTGATGTATAGAAACATCCACATCGAGTGATCCTCATATTCACCCATCTTTTCATAGTTATCAAAGAAGATATCAGGTAGATTATAGTTCTGGTGAAGTCTTGTGTAATAAGAGTATCTAACGGCCCCGAGAAGCTTGCGTATATCTCTCCATGCGTTATATATACCGGCTAATGTTTTGAAACTGACCTTTTTGTAGTGACAATCAAAGGTAAGTCGCCAAATATGTTCACCCGTTTCAATACCAAGGATGAGTTCTTGTGGGGTCGGAACTTCCCCTTCTTCCGTAGGATTCAGATTTGGGGTCAATAAGATCTTGCTATATTTCAGGAGTGTGGCCCACCAGTAGACCTTGAGGTCAGGGACAGCAAGTCCATCTCTTTCTTGCGGGAGCGATATATATCGGTAAGCTCTGCGTGGTTTTATATAGCCCCATATAAATAGAGAAAATGTATTGTCTATTGCCTTGAATATGTGTTGATCAAAATTTAGGCAGATAATGCGGAAAAAATAAAAAGATTTCGGGAGATAAATCATTTTGATCACATTGCATCTGCCTATTAGGGTTAGATGGAGGTTGTCTAATTTGCTAAGATTCCGCGTTGTTTCTTTCAAGAGTGGGCCTATATTGATCTTAACTAATTGGTCTAGATTCAATGTGATTTTTACGCCTTGATATACAGCGTTCCAGTTCTGACTGTTAGTTTGCCCCATATGTGCTTCTTTTGTTTGCTTTATCCCTTCTGCCTTTTCTGTTGGATATTCTTCATCTATGTACCGCATCAGTGCTATTTTCTTTTTTGGGTTTCTGCTGATTCATGTGCCCTTTCCACATCAACCCTACCCACGGCTAGCCCACCTCTCTGTTGGAAGATAGATTTGGCAGTGTGATCAACTGTCAACACACTCCCCTGCAGGCCCTATTCTTTGATTCCCTCTCTCCACAAACTTGTTCGATAAGTTTAGGTGGTGAATGACACCCTGCGCCAAAAACACCTGACAACCCCACTATACAAACCTGGATTGAAACTAAAAATAATTTCGGTTTCAATGCAGAAAATCTGTTTCTCCTTTGTTTACTTTCATAGGTAGTAAATGTGATTGAGCCATATTACCCTTGGTATCTGATGCTTTCATTTCAAGTTAAATCATAAATGACTAGCAGAATCAATTGGATTTCAATTTCTCTTTGACCTTATTGGATGTGTGTGTCTCTTCAGTGTCTTTCTATGTTTTTCTCCCCGCACCTCTGGACCGAGAGCACCAGCGGTTCTTCCACGGGAAGTGTTGAATTCAATCAGCATGAATTTTCAATCTACTTCAGACTTCCAATTTATATTTTAATGCGTGCAATTCTATTGCCTCATGGAGTACTTTTTAAGCTTCGTGCAATTTTGCAGGCTTTATTATTGTTTTAACACCTGTAGAGACGTGTTCTTTTTCTTCAGATTTTCCTTGGGTCTTTTGAATCTCGCAGTCATAACGGGTAAAACGTTTTTAAATTACCTCAAGTGCTCATTTCGCACATTTGTGGTGCTGGATTTATGTTAGCTTTGTATTTCATTAATTTAGTAGTTCTGGATGCTTGGATGTGTTTTGTCACTCTACCGCCTACTCAAACACTACAGGTAATAAATACGGTAACTAAGAAATACCCTACTTGAAAATGTTTGAAAACCTTGATTAAAAACACAGTTGGACTATAAAGAACGGAGATTATATATTTTATGATTAGTGAGTACTTTTCTGAGATGTAACTCTATTAAAGACTTTATATTATAAATAAATCCTTAACTTTGAAGAAAGTGAAGTACATACATCCTTGTGCAGTTTTCTGTGGAGGGTTGTTGGAGGACAGGACATCTGCTTTGACCTTGACCTTGACTTCAAAGGTTTGCAGGGAATCGGACAATCCCTGAGAAAGACATGCTGTGCATGCAATGCTTAATTTGTGTAGATGGTTCCAGGTGGTGAGCACCAACAGTCATTTTTGTCGAGTATGATTTATTTCTCATCATTAGATTTTCACCCGGATCAAACGAGAGAAAGAATGAGGAGGCGAAAAATAGGACGAGAATGACAAAGCGAAACCAAGACTGAAAAAGACAAAGAAAGAGCGAGATAAAGAGATAGACAGGGTAGGATAGCTGAAGAGGGAGGCTAGAGGTGGAATCAAGACTAGGCAGCCTTGCTATTTGAAACCGCAGCATTAGGCAACAGTGGTGTCGAGCTTGTGCTACACTTTTTTGTCTTAAAATAAATTAGTGCTGTGTACATGATGGATGAATAGGGTGTATACGTTTTTTGGAATTCTATAATGGGTCCTTCAAATATAGAAATCCTGCAGCCTCAAGGTAGAGGTTTACGATCTTGGAGGGGGGCAGAGGGGGGTAGGGGGGGGGTCTGTTAGTCTGTCCGTCTGTCCGTCTGTCTTTTAACATTAACCTAAATTCAGAGTAAATCTGGACTATAGTTTAGATCAGGGAGTGACCTCCAGTTGTTTTATTTCTAATATATACAGTCCACAGCGGCTTAACTGGCTCAGTCCCCCCTGCAGTGGCATGAACGGGAAAAGATGATCCAGGCCTCTTGATACATATGATATCCTTTGATTGAACAGTTACAGTAATTAACCACGACTGACGCGTTTCGGCAACTGCCTCTAACTGGATATATATATATATATATATATATATATATATATTACCTACTGGCGATAGCCAGTAGGTATATATAGTTAGGATTGTTTTCCATAGGGAAATCGCAACATTGTATTGGGAATAACTTTGGCGCCGGTTGAGAAATCTTCCTGAAATTTTCCTTAACTTTGCCTCACGGCGCTCCGCTCCTTCCCTGAAAGTTTGGGGGGGATTCGTCAAGCGGGGGCCGAGATAAAAGGGGGTCCCAAATCGTGTTTTCCCCATGTTAATTTCCATAGGGCGGTTGGACTCACTTTTAGCCCGAACGGCTGAATGGTTTTCCACCAAACTTCGCAAAATTGTGGGGACTGGTAGCCCGATGTGCCTTTGCTATGTCTCAAGATATGTGCTCCAGTGGTTTTTATGAAAATTAACTTTGAAAAAATATATATTGGGCTACATTGGGCTATATATATGTTAGAGCCCAAATGTAGCCCAATGTAGCCCAATGTAGCCCAAAGATGGCCACCAGAGACAAAAAAAAACAAATGTAGCCCAAATATCAGCCAGATGTAGCCCAACTATAGCCCAATGACAGAATGTCCCAGAGTGTTCTAAAGAACAACTAGAGCGCTAACAGTCTTACTTATGACAAAAGTATGGCACACCTGAAGTCATCTTGATTGGAATAAAGTGGTAACACTTAATACATTTAATTTGAAAAGGAACAAAATGAGGGGTTTCATTTTGCCATAGAAATTTTATATATATATATATATATATATATATATATATATATATATATATATATATATATATATATATATTCACTGAAAAAACCATTGGTTACACACCAGTTATAGTTAGGAATTAGCATTTAAAAAACCTTTGAAATTCACTGAAAAAACTATAGGTTTCACATCAGTTATAGTTAGCTGGAAATTTTACTCGCATAAAACCATTGAAATTCCCACGTTATAGTTAGTTGGACTCACTATAACTTGCACGTCTGCAATGCACTGCTGATGACGTCACATATTACATCACTCATGCATATATTTAAATATTTAAACATTACTCGCTAATATATGTATTCACTAAGATACACTTAATAAGCCAGTTAACCAATCAATTTTTTTTTTCAGTTTCAGGCCTTATATAGTTAGGAATTAGCATTTAAAAAACCTTTGAAATTCACTGAAAAAAACATAGGTTTCAGGCCTTATATAGTTAGGAATTAGCATTTAAAAAACCTTTGAAATTCACTGAAAAAACCATAGGTTTCCGGCCTTATATAGTTAGGAATCAGCATTTAAAAAAACCTTTGAAATTCACTGAAAAAACCATAGGTTTCAGGCCTTATATAGCTAGGAATTAGCATTAAAAAAAAACCTTTGAAATTCACTGAAAAAACCATAGGTTTCAGGAGTAATATAGTTAGGAATTAGTTTTTAAAAAAACCTTTGAAATTCACTCAAAAAACTATAAGTTTTAGTGGTGTTATAGTTAGCTGGACATTTTACTCATACAAAACCAATGAAATTGCTCCTATATAGTTAGTTGTACTAACTATATTTCGCGCACCCGCAATCCACTGCTGATGATGTCACATATTAGATCATTCATGACATGGTCAGTGACATCACTGATGACATCTCAAATGACATCACTGATGACATCATCCACGTGACAATCACATACACCTTTTCATACACTATTACAATTTTTCATCACTGTTTGTAAAATACAGAGTATCATATTTAAATCCATTGTCACAGCAATACAAGTATCTAAAAATCCACTCAGTGATTCATAGATGTATACGCACATCTAATCACTTACCTATGGATTCACTCATACATGCTGTCAATGAACAATAGAACACTATCAAAAATACTTATACATCTATATCGACATTAAACAACAGCACGCATCCTATTCACATATGAAGTCATCCTACTCACTTATGCAAACAATGGATCATACTTACATATTTACTTAGCAAAACACTTATACAAACACCACTTCTTCTATTCATTTAGATAGTAAGTCATACTTAGTGAATTATAAAATCATTATTGCAAGTATACAGTTATCCATACAGTCACTCACACAATCATTGTGTCTTATGTATACTTATTTATATACAACAACTGACACATACACTGCCTTTTATTTTTCTAGTTTGTTGGACCTGTACCTTTGAGAAATATATTTGCTCATCACCACACCCATAAAGAGATTCCCTCACCCAAACTGTTAGAACATGTAGTTTTAACTTCATATATCTACTGAATCAACTATTCACACATCTTTGGACAGTCACACCCCCCCCACCGAACCACACACACTTTCACACTCCCATACAAATACTCAGTTAACTAATCAATAACTAATATAGACTTTCACATAGCTAGTAACCAACTGTAGAATCAGTTTACACAACAACTGACAAAGTGATACAGATATTCACACAGTTTAGTCACTATCCACTATATTTAGTGAGACATTATAAATTGGTCAAGTAAACAGTCAATTACACTGCTACTAAATCCTCCATCCAAATATTTATTTATATATATCCACTCATTCTTCAATGTAAATTGCGATATATATAATGCATATTTAAATAACGAAGCAAACCACATTCACTGGATGATGTCATCAGTGATGTCATCAGTGATGTCATTTGAGATGTCATCAGTGATGACACTGACCATGTCATTTAGACAAAGAGGGGGACAGGGGTGGACGATATTTAACGGGGTCCAGTATACATGTCCATCAAACTAGTAATTCAGAGAGAGTACAAAGTTCCCCGGGAAGAGTGAAGTAGTAGAGGTGTGTGTGCAAGGATGAGGGGGGAATCCCCTTGTTGGGACTAGAACCCTCACACACCCAGCAAGCTAGGTGTCATGCTTCATCATATGGGTTCTGCTCCTCGTCAGACTGGCGCTGCATTGTCTGACGGGCTCCCGAAACCGGGGCTCTTTATCGGAGATCTTTTGTCCCGGCCATATGGTGCATGCGTGTGAGAGGGCAGGGGGAGTGTGGTCGTGAAGTGAATAGTTAAGTTAAAAAAGGTAAATCAGTCCACAACCTATTTTATTCTTGTGGTAGATTTCCTTGATTAAAAGGGGGTGGGAAGGGAGCTAAATGCCCTGGAACTATCCTAGCAAGTTAGCTACTACCCTCGTGTATGGTCGACATGTTTCTTGCCATGATGGCAATTCTTCAGGACCTAGTTGTTGTGTACCACACTGTGAAATATTAACTAAAAAGTGATGAAAGTAAGATGAAAATTAGAAACTTGCAATATGGTATACAACCTTCTGTGGGCGGTAATACCGAGTAGCAGGCCGATCGGTCCTGCTCAAGTTCCTAGACCTGTGGAGAATAAAATGAACACAGTTGACAGATGGTGAAGTGCTGATCCCATCTGGTGGATTTGCACCTTGATAATCCATGCACAAACATACACACACACACAACACAACACCCTTAGTGAGAGGGTGAAACAGGCATAAAAAGTTTTTTTTATATAGCGAGTTTGGTGATAAAGTCACACAACCAGTGGTTTGTGCACACGAATATACTACAAATTAGCAATGGTGTTTGAAGAGGCAAAAGGTCTGCTAGTTAAGAGGAAGGAGACCGGATTCATCATGCTCACCCCAGGAGGTTCCCTGAAGTGCTTCTCAGTCTGCTTCCGATGAACCGGTGGCAAAAGGGTATGGTACCTGATAGGGGAGATTGGTGGTACAGTGAGCTATGTAAGCGTAATCACGGAGTGACCTGGGAATTTACAAGGACCCCTATGAGGGCGCACACCAGGAGGTAGATAAGGGTCCTCGCATCTCCAATTCCAGTGTGTCGCGGTGTCTCATCGTTCCAACGCTTGAAACGATCCGGTCACCGATGGCCGCCGAAAACGTGCAAGCACCGAAAACCCGCGTCAGCACCAATGCGCCGCGCCCCCGCCGGAGTACAGCGGGACAGAGCAGCGCGACGGAGCAGAACGCACGGCCACGGGCGAGCACCGCAGTGGCCCATCAACCACCCAGAAAGCATCATGGCCAGGTAACGATCGTCCACCCGGCACCCACCAACTCGGGGGTAGACGAGAAAGCTTACGGCTACACTCCCTGATGACGAGATGTCCTCTGCTAAGTCGGGCGGATCTAACCCGAGCAGAATAGGGAGGGAAGTTAAAGGAAAACCAAAGTCACATATGGCGACCTTACCTTCGGCAGCCCACAGTCCAAGCCGTAGCACCTACCCCCGGACGGCGTCTCGTTTGAGGCGCTCAGCAGCTGGTAGCTACGTCCCGGGAAGCTCCCTCATTTAAACAAGTTGATCGCCTTACTTTGCCCGGTCACCTGAGCTGCAAGGGTCACGCCCCTTTCCCTCCTCTCTCTCAAAGCGCAACTGCGCATGGGCGGTGGCCCAGGACCATAAGACGCGAGTGGCGGCCATCTTAGAGGGGAGTTGAGACAGTGGTAAAAGCGGGGTCACAGTAGGATAACCACTCTGTAAGGACTTGTGCGAGGGAGACGCATAAAAATGTATAAAAATGTAGGGTACTGGATGTGTTCCTCTGACTCGGGGTAATCTGTGGGTAAAAGTACTGATAATTTATGGGGAGGTATTCTGGAAATCATACCGTACACACAGAGTGTTCACAGATAGGATCACTTCAGCTACCCAGTGCATTCCACGGGACAGAGTCGTTTAGCCCCAGTGAATCTAGTTGGAGTCGATGGACCCATCTTTGTTCAATCCTGAACAGGGCTAATTTTGTGATTACTAGGTGGGATTCCAAGACTAGCCATTTGAGGCTGTCAGCAGGATGGTTATTTTGAAAGTAATGTTCGTATAGTTTGGTGTGTGTCTTCGAGCACCTAATGTTGCTTTTATGCTCCATGATTCTCACTTTAATTTGCCTCATTGTCATGCCTACGTAGTTTTTCCTGCAGGGACAGGTGATCATGTAGATACATTTGGTTCTATTACAATTGGTGTGTTTGCGCAGCTGCCACAAGAAGTTATCGGTTATTCTTACTTCTTTGGCTTGTGATGTCTGTGGACAAACTGCACACCCACCACAAGGGAAGTGGCCCACCACTGGGGGGAGTCTCCACAACGTGCTCTGATTGACAGTTGGGTTTCTCTTAGGTCGTGTATGGATGAGGGCATCTTTGAGGTTAGAGGTTCTTTTAAAAGCTAACCTTGGGCGCGGAATTTCTAGGCCCCCTGTGTTCACTATGGACCAATGTTTGTTTATAGTTTTCTTCAGAAATGATGAATTTGGAGTGAAACTCGTGACACATGTTATCTGGTCATCTCTACTTTTTGGATGCGGCTCTAGTAGGCACTCTCTCGGGTTGTTAGATGCTCTCTTGTAAGATTTCTTGAGGAGTCTGGTGGGGTATCCTCTTTCCTGTAGCTTATGTTGCAGGAGCGTAGCTTCTCTTTGGAAGTCCGCCTTTGCTGTACAATTCCTCCGGACCCTGAGGAATTGTCCAAAAGGGAGGTTATCCCTCAGGGCACGAGGGTGGTAGCTTTGGTACAGAAGGAGACTATTTCTGTTGGTGCTTTTACGGTAGAGTGTTGTGCTCAAACCTGTAGGATCGAGGTTGATGCATAGATCCAAAAAAGGGATGCTATCTGCTGAGATGTTACCAGTGAACTTCAGAAAGGGATTCTGCAAGTTAATCCATGTGCAGAAAGCTTCGCAGGTAGCCCGATCACCCTTCCAAAGGACTAGGATGTCGTCAATATACCTGCGCCACAGGGTAATATTGCCCAGGTAGGGATTATGTGCAGATCTGATGATGCCCTCCTCAAAGGTTGCCATGTAGATGCATGCCAGGCTTGGAGCAAATGTAGAACCCATTGAGGTCCCCTGGATCTGATGGTATAATGTGTACCATATTGGAAGAAATTCTCTGTCAAGGCTAGAGAGGCACATGCCATGATAAATGGTATTGGTGTGGCGGAGGACCATTCCTCTCGCAACAGAGTCAACTCAACAGCCTCCTAAGTGGCTTGTTGAGGAATGTTGGTATACAACGCCTCGACATCCATGGTGAGGAGAAGGTCGACATCATCCCTCCCCTCAATGGATTCGACGAGGCGGAGAACATCTCTTGTGTTTTGCAAGAAAGACGGTATTTTTCTGACCACTGGTTGGAGAAAAGAGTCACAGAATTTAGATAAAGGCTCAAGTAGAGAGCCGATACCTGAAACAATCGGCCTTCCCGGTACTGGTAACACCCCTTTATGTATTTTGGGGAGGGTGTAAAAGTATGGAATAACCGGGTCTGTAGTGATCAGGAATGCTGCTTCATTCTTTGAAATCCACTCATTAGTTTCGCCCTCCAGCACAAGGATGGTGATGGTAGTAGCCAGTCTCTTGGTGGGGTCTGTTGTGAGTGGTCTGTAATGCTTGACATTGGAAAGTTGGCGTTTACATTCCCTGTCATAGTCACAGCTATTTTGAATAACAGTTGCCCCACCCTTATCTGCTTGTTTAATGACTATGCTGGTGTCATTCCCCAAGGCTAGAACAGCCTGTCTTTCATTCGTGCTCAGATTTTTATGAGTGGATGTATTAGGTCTGTTGTCCAGGCTCCTAAGTACTGCTCGTTCGAAAGTTAGTATCTCAGGTGGAACCATTGAATCAGAGGGAGTGAAGGTGAAAGGTTTCCGTAGCCCAGTATCAGTTTTGTCAGAGTCGAGTTTCTCAACAAAAAAGGAACGTAGTCGTACCTTCCTAAAGAACTGTTTCACTTCACACATTTCAGTGAAGCTATCAGGGATCGGAGTGGGAACGAAACCCAACCCTTTCTCCAGGATATCCATCTCCATTGTGTTCAATGTTCTGTCGGAGAGATTCACAATCAGACTCTTCTGCCTCTGGTTGTGCTCCTCGTTTCCACCATTGTCTGTGCAGTTGGTTGGTCTTGCCATTGCACAGCTTTTTGCCCTCCTCGCTTGCGCCCTCTTCCTCTGCCCCAACCTCTGCCTAAAAAAGGTGGGTTCATCGGGTAGAATTGGGGTGGACCCTGGGGGTAGAAGGGATATTGCCAGGGGGGTGGCATCTGCGGTGGACTTTGAAACATAGGACCATTATTAGGCATTTGGTTCCAGTTGAAGCGACCCTGTTTACCTCTCTTGTTAGTTTGGTTACCTCCACCGGAATCACTCCCCGAGGAGCCCCTGCGGCTATCATTGTCTGAGCTCTCATCGGTTGAATAACCATTCCTGTTGTTGGTGTATCCCTCCTTAAGGTAAGGGTACACCTTCTCCTTGTCGAATTTTGCTACGTCTTTTTGTAGTTTGGTCATTTTTTGTTGCAGGAGAAATTCTTGGTTATCAGAGATCTCTTGATTAATCTCCGCAAGTTTGGCAGTGAAGGGAGTTTTTTTCATTGTGCCTTGTATCGTTATTTCAATTGCTGTGATCTTTACCAGGAGTGCGTCAGCCAATCTCTTAGCAGTTTTAACAATCAGAAAGAGGAGGTCTCTTGTGCACTTCCAAGAGACATGACACCAGTCAATTTTAAATTGACCATCTTCAAGGAACAATCTTGGCATGATATTGACTATTAATCCTTGTGGGGCGATCTTGGCCCGTAGATATTCAGTCATCATCGCCCCATGTACCGTTATCCTAAGCCATTCTTTTTTGAGGGCCGTTACCGTTGCCCAGTCCTCATTGGCAGAGTTGGAGGCGGTAGCACCACCCATTCCAAAGAGTGAGGGAGCCGATCTTAAAGCCTCTTCTATTGCTTCTTCATTGAAACTTAAGCCTGGAACAACTTCCATATTAAGATGTTATTTGTGCCAGTCCAAGTTTTATTAAGTGAAAGACAGACAGGTTTTTTAGGAAAGCCAAATGTACGGCAATGGTATCAGTGGGCACCCAGTGGTCCTCTCAGTAAGATCTACTTACTGTAGGTAACCTCAAAATCCCGCGAGAGTAATCCCGCGCTCAACATTTAGACAAAGAGGGGGACAGGGGTGGACGATATTTAACGGGGTCCAGTATACATGTCCATCAAACTAGTAATTCAGAGAGAGTACAAAGTTCCCCGGGAAGAGTGAAGTAGTAGAGGTGTGTGTGCAAGGATGAGGGGGGAATCCCCTTGTTGGGACTAGAACCCTGACCATGTCATGAATGATCTAATATGTGACATCATCAGCAGTGGATTGCGGGTGCGCGAAATATAGTTAGTACAACTAACTATATAGGAGCAATTTCATTGGTTTTGTATGAGTAAAATGTCCAGCTAACTATAACACCACTAAAACTTATAGTTTTTTGAGTGAATTTCAAAGGTTTTTTAAAAACTAATTCCTAACTATATAACTCCTGAAACCTATGGTTTTTTCAGTGAATTTCAAAGTTTTTTTTAAATGCTAATTCCTAACTATATAAGGCCTGAAACCTATGGTTTTTTCAGTGAATTTCAAAGTTTTTTAAATGCTGATTCCTAACTATATAAGGCCTGAAACCTATGGTTTTTTCAGTGAATTTCAAAGGTTTTTTAAATGCTAATCCCTAACTATATAGGGCCTGAAACCTATGGTTTTTTCAGTGAATATATATATATATATATATATATATATATATATATATATATATATATATATATATATATATATATAATATATAATTATTTTTTTAGAGCATGAATATGATATTTCATATGTATTGGAGTGGGTTCAACCTCTGTAATTCCCCAACATTTTTGGTTTGGACATCTTTTTGAATCTTAGCCTCGGTGTGAGAACCCCTGTCAGATTTCCACCCATTATGTGATTTTAAAATGGGTTTGACATGCAACTCCCAGTTCTCCTCTTTTTAGGTCTCGCCCTGGAATGAGCATCCAAAGGATGCGTCCAGGGTCGGAGACGTATAGTTATCTGTCTCGAGGGAAGGAAGGACGAGAAGGTGTACGAGCTTTGCTTGCATTTCACTGCCTGCACGCGCACCGCCACTCACGCATGCGCACATACACAGCCACACCGCCACTCACGCATGCGCACATACACATCCATACACAGGCACACACACCCCGTCGCCGCCGCACCTACACGCATTCACAGAGACCCCTCCACACACACCAGCCCCTCTCCTCCCGGCTCCACTCACCGGTGTCTGGCAGGCGCTCCCCGGGTCTCCAGGCTCCTTCCCTTCCTCCGCAGCTGCAGGCTCTCCCCACATCACGCGGGACTCTCTCTCCACATGGGAGCCCCGCCTCCTCAGTGCGCCCGCTTCGCCCCGCGGGTCTTCACCCGGTCCCCCATCTCGGGACCGGGACTTTAAGGGAAACAGTATCCAGGGCTCCTTCCTGGTCACGGGAGCCCCGGGGCCGCAATGCTCACGCCACTTCCTGCTGCCGGCTCCTCTTCCTGGTTGCACGTCAGGTCCCGGGCCAGCAGCCAATCAGAGCGCGGCCCGGGAAAGACGTCACAGAGGTGTCCCGCAGTACCGCCCCCGGCCTGCCTGACTTCCTGGTCGCAGGAGAATTCTACTGCTGAACTGGGTGTTATAACGCAGTCTCCACATGTAACTGTCTGCAAAGGTAATGCAACAATTTACGCTACCCCATCATTGTGTAAAAGAGCTGCATCTATGTTTAAAACAAAAAAAAAGACTTCAAATAGTGTTGTTTTTTTGTTTCTAGGTTGCTATTTAACAGTTCCTCTACAGACTTCCTGTTTATTGTTATCGTCTCGCCTATAGTCTTAATTGCATGAACGTATTTTTCCTGACCTCATTTCCGGTCACTGTTTGTCAGTTTCAAAGCATTAATGCTGCTTTTGTTTCTGTTCGCTGCTCCGGTTCCTTGAAGCTGTGTGATGTTGCCTGCTTGGCTCTTATTGTTCGCTCTCTGGGAACGCTGATTGTTTCCTTCTGTAATGTATGATTTTTGTTATAGTGAACGCCAGGATGAAGAGACAGTGAGCCAGTGATTCAGATAAAGAGCAAAATGTGCATTAAAAAGTGTCCTTCTTACTCATGCCCAATTCAAACTGAAATTAGTACCCCTTCTCTTTTCGTGGCGGCAGAATATTGAATTAAATTCATTCAATTAGTTAAAATAAACAGCACAGAACAATTACAGGTTCATATGACTATAGGGTCAGAGGACTTTCCTCGGCAACCCCAAGCCCTGATATAATTAAAATTACTTGATCACACCAACATTTTTTTCATTTCAAACTAAGTGTGCATCACTCTTGCTGGGTGCTTTCCAAGTAAAGCACTGTTGTTTGCTTTTTTTAATTAGGATGTCGCCATTTACTTACCACTAATACTTCTGTCTTTTCATATGTAATAGGGCAAAAAAATATAAAAAAATATTGCTTTTAAGTTATGCTAATAATGCCAGGAAATGTAAAACTCTCTTTTGCTGTTCCCATAGGCCACGTGGACATTACACTATTTGTTGGAGCAGAGTGTAGGCACAATCTTAACAATTCCTTGAGACATATGTTTGGCTCTCTCAGTTTGGGGTTTTCAGCTAGCCCGTGATTGCACCTTGGTTAAGAGCCAATTTAACATAAGGAGCTACTGTTTGTGTTTACTGCCTCCATCAGAAAAGCAACATATTCCTCTCTTCTCGCTCTGCTTGCTGGCTACTGTGTGTGGCTAGCCGTAGTTATGCGAAGTGAAGTAAGGATTCCTGATGAAAGGGGACAGCAGTGTGGTGGAACTTATGACTCTCCGCCCTGCTAAGCTTCACAAGTCAAAATAGAGCAGGGCTTGAATATCATAAGGCTCAAATGCATTGGGCATGTATGATAAAATATGCATAAATAAAAAAGTGCTTGACTCGCACGTAGGTTTTACCTAGATTTCCACGTATTTGTGGGATCACTAAATTCCCCAAGAATGCCATTGGAAGTCTATGGAAGCCATCGATTCCTAAATATACTACCAACCTGTTCGGCTAACTCCTTCACGTTTCTGAAGGGCAGTCAATCCGCAGGAGTTGATATTGTGGAGTTCCATTATTACACGTACATTTTTACCCATATGACTGGCCCATATTATTTTGTGCAATTAGTAGAATTCCATTGCCAGGCAACCATCATAAATTATGAGAGCGTATGTGGATTGTTGGTACCTAATTTAAACACTTACTCACGCCTTTTTTAGGTCTCGCCCTGGAATGAGCATCCAAAGGATGCGTCCAGGGTCGGAGACTTATAGATAATCCTTTTATGTTACCTTAGACTTTCACATTACAGTGTCATATCAAGTGTGTGATATGTGCGCATGACCAGACTGTGTGTGGATCTGTTCTTGTATTTTCATCATAATAAAATACAATGAACATAATCTACACAAAAGTTATTTACAAAAGTTTAAGCTATTGCCATTATAATTTACAATAACCTTTTTTTACGTATTAATTATTAAAAAAATTACAAGCCATTGTTATTTGTAATATCAATACATCTAAGTCCTGTAAATACAACACATATTGCGTTACAAATGCTATAGGTGTCTCATTTGCGAAAGTTAAAACTATTGGCATTGTAAATGACAAAGCTATTAATTTAGCTATTTTCAAAACCAACACGTAAATAAAAAAAAGGTCATTTACAATACCAATAGCTCAAACTTTCCTAATGCGAGACCTATTGCATTGCAAATGCTTGTTAAATAAGGTCAGGTGCTGTCTATAGCTGGGGTAAGGTGTTCTGGGCAGGTTGCACGTGGCACGCCTCTGAACTTATGCAGGCTGAAATAGGAAGACAATTGCCTGACTCAACCTGGCATCTGCACACAGGTAGCACTGTGGCAGATGTAGACTAGTATGAATTGTTATTGTATAATTCAGTGATCTAATTTCTTTTGGGAAAAAGGGTGCAAATAGATAGTATTTTTGTTCCATTGTGTAATATTGTGATAGAGTTGTGTTGAAACTATAACTTTAGATTGGAACTTCGCATAGAGATCAGAGTCTGTCTTGTCCATATTTTGTGAGGCCCATATACCAAATCTAAGGTTGTTTTTATAATGGCAGGAATCCTTACTATACTTTATATGAAAGAGCATATTTCTTGAGTCAGCCCCTCAAGAAATTCACCCTTGGAACTTCCTGGCTAAGTGAGTTAACTACTGTTCAGCAGCACTTGAAAGACAAAGGTCCTAGTATAAAATAGTGAAATTCTATTAGGATTAGGAATCTACTTCTGTAGGTGTGGTGTAGGGTTGTAGTCAACATAGTCGACATCAGCAACTGTTTGACAATGACAGGAAGCTCTCTTTGGTGACAACAGAACGGGCTCAGACGTCTGTCCCTGCTCCCTGGAGTGGGTTCTTTTAGCAATTTTTGGAGGTAAGAAGCAAGTATGAGTCAGAGGGGGTCAACTTAATGAAATGTGTACTCTGTTTTTGACAGAAGCTGCTGTTTTTATTTCTACCCAGGTACTATGCAGGTAGTGGGCTGATTGACTTCAATGTTATTTAGAGATAGAGGGATGATATGGCATTGCTAAATTGGTTGGTTGCTTCGCCACACAAGAAAATCCTACCTTCTTTATTAAGCTCCTTGCCATGGTAGGCGCGCAGAAGAGGAGCACAGTTATTGTCTCTGGTCATCAGTTTTGGGCGTTGGCCCCTCTAGATTTGTACTCTGAACTTGGTGGAGCCTATCCAGTGCTGGTGTCCGCAGCTCCAGGACACTCGCCCAGGAACTGTGGAAGGTGAACTTGCTATGGATCATGTAGAAGAGAGTCCTTTGGGATTCTTTTGGACTGCTTGGATGTGCAGCAACTCTTGATTTGTACTCTGCACTTGGTGCTCTCTATCCAGTACTGGTGTCACCAGCGCCTGGACACCTGCCCAGGACCCGTGTCG
The DNA here is from genome assembly GCF_964261635.1 of Lissotriton helveticus. Lineage (NCBI taxonomy): Eukaryota > Metazoa > Chordata > Amphibia > Caudata > Salamandridae > Lissotriton > Lissotriton helveticus. The sequence goes on along the minus strand of NC_136065.1, from coordinate 668,759,268 downwards.
AGTGCACTTGCTATGGACCATGAAGAAGGGTGTCCTGCAGATTTCTTTTGGACCTGTCCTTCTATTTTGCTTGAGCATTAGTCATTGCAGACTTCTATTGTTGCACTTTCACCCTGCAGGACGAATCAAAGTGATCTACCATTCAGGTCTTGTGGGGTCTCGTTGAGGAAGACATCAGGTCATTAGGTCACCAGGGTGGGACAGGATGGCAAGCCCAGAGAGGATGCGGCTGACTAACAGTGTGTCAGAAGGAAGTTGTAGTGTCAGATCATTTTTTGGGCTGAAGGAAAATGCTCAAGAATCTGAGGGCCATGAGAGCCTAGAGCTGTTGGTCTTGTTGTCACATTGGTTTCCAGGAGCACAATACAGAACACTCTGTTTAAGAGTCCAGCGTGGCCTGGGATATGAAAATGTACATTTTCCACTTCAAGGTGGCTTGAAATGGTCACACAATGGAGCTGTGAGGGCTGGGTCAGTCTATTGACCAAAATAATCTCTGGTACGATCCCATCGTTTTCAGAAATCCCTGCTTTGTAAAGGTGGTCCTCCCAGTGAATCTGGGTGCAAGTCGGTGTCACTTGGTCTTCACCACCAAAGCCTAGGGACAAGGAAAGTTGCTCTCTCAGTTCAGGGAGCCCCCAAGCCCTGATGAAGTGAGTCACCATGGGACACCAGAAGCATAATCCGACTACCACCCACTCCAACACTGATGAGAATTGCTGAGAAGGAGGGGGGAGCAGAATAAGCAAGGAAAGCCAGCTCCACTACAAGTCACAAGAGTCTAGTATCTGGTGGGCAGTGGAGCTGCCAGAGACTGCACAGCTTCAGAAGTCACTCTGCAGTCCACCAGAGGTCTGTGATGGTGCTCATTGAAGCCAACATGACAACTCTTTTGAAAGAAAAGTAAAATTGCTGGATCAAAAGGGGCAGCGGCATGCTCGTAAGAGTGGGAGTACCCTGGTTGCTAGGCATCCATGGCTACAAAAGAACCTCTACGGCTGTAACCCACAAGCTCCTGATGACAAAACGTAGTCTGGCTCATGGATTCTTCCTTCTCTAAGGGGAGACCATGTAGTGCAGTGCAACTGTTATGGTTTTTTTGGTTTGGTCTGGCCCTGCTGAATATTATTTCTTGATGGAGAGCTTATGTAATGCTTTTAATATGCCTGACTTCTGGATGGTCTCTCAAGGCCGAGAACTTATGATCATGCTTTTGTCTATTTTCAAACCAGCAGGCTTAATTTAATAAGGCTCAAAGGTTGTAGGCCTTTGCCCTTGTCCTGTAAAACATTTGAAAAAGTCAGTAAGCTTAATCTGTGTAGTGAAAAGCATTATATTGTTGCAACAGGCCTGTATGAAGGTGGGTGATTTTAAGTTCAGGCAATGCTGGTGTGCAAGTTATCACAGGGTACCTCGTTGATAAGGGAAATATACATGATACCTCCTAGATATGAGGTGCCCCCTGTGATTGTTAGGATACACGATCTCTGTGGCGCCCCTTTACCAAAGGCTTCCAATCTGTAAATCTTGTACATATTTGTAGTTTTGTACGTAGGTTTTAGTTATGTGTGTTTCAAAGTATTTTCCACTTGAATAAAAACTACTACATGGCCTTTCATTTCAGTGTCACTTTAGAGTGTCTCTGAGTTTCTAGTAGACTGCTCCTGTCTAAGTCAACCTTGGTTGGAGACCTCCCCCACTCGTCCCCATTCTCCACAGGTAGAGTGTGCACCAAGGACACACATAGCAGAATGCAAGAGAACATCATTTGATCAATGGCACATTATATAGAACAACGAAGACTTTGGATGCTAATAATCATTAACACAGTTAACAACTTCAGCTGTTATGGAAGTTCCTGCTAGAACACAGCACTATTAGTTCTTGCATGACAGCAAGTGGAGTATCTACTCTTAGGCTAGTGAAGATGTTAACATTTCTGGCTGAGACTATAGGTTCACCTACTCTAGAAATCCCACCTCCTACTCTGAGCCCAGAGGGGGCACATTTGAATGCCCCTTAATAACTCCCGGAATGACCTGCCTCAATGAGACCCACCCTCTGTCTTGCCTCTTCGCTAGGAGCATAACGCTGTGTGAACCCTTTCCTCACTTGCTTTTTGGAATAGAACTTAGCTGGTGTTTGATATTGTTTAAAGTTCTGTTATATGTTTCCTACAAATTAAGTAGGGCTGTTTATCTGGACAACATAGGCTTCAGAAAATGGGAACTTAGTTCACACTTACCACCAGAAAATGTTTGCCTGGTTCCTAGTTAGCTCACAGTGCCCATTCTGAACCCCTAACCTACCAGGGTACCAGATGTTATCAGCAACCCTAAACATGACCACTCTTTATTCCCCCGAGAAATATCTGGAAACAGATCTTACCCTTTCGTTGTTTACTTTTACATGCCCAAGGTAAACACAAGAAATCTACCGATTGGTTTTCCAAACTTTTATTGAGAAAGAATGTGCTGCAATTATTAGGCAGAAGAAACAAAGCATTGTAACCAGCAGTAAAGAATGTTGAATAAGATAAACATTTCAACCATCATAATAATACTATATGATTATACTGCTACCTAACACTACCTATACTATCGAGAGCATAGTGGGAGTACTATCTGCCAGATCCATTGGGATAGCCTAACCTCCATGCCTGAGTATGATGTATCATGAAGCCAGCCTGTGTTTCGAGGCTATCGTCCTTTGCAGGATAGAGGTTGGAGCCAGCAGGACTTCATCTCAGCCACTGTGCGTCATGTTCCTGGACGATCACAGCAGAAGTGCTCCTTTGCCACATGTACACGGAGACTGTTTATATAATAAAAACACTGTTCCAATCACACTGTGTCAAAGTGCAGAACTGATGCGATGGTTAATCTGGAACCTTAGATCTTTCTCCAACCCGACAACATAAATTCAAGGGCACATCGTTCTATATGCCTAGCCTTCTACAGAGAGCCCAAATAGAAAGATAATAATACTTACTAAGAAATGAGCTGCATATAAAATAACTACTCAGCATATTATCTTGTAAATATAAATCATGTAAAAAGTCACCATCCGAAAATGATGTCAAGCTAAAACGTGAAACTGAAATGGAGACTGAGCGCAGGTCTTTTTGTGTCTCACACCACTTCTGGCATGGCAGTTAGTGGTAGACAATATAAGCCTTCCTTCTATCCCTTTACTTGCCACCTCTGAAGTATCACTGGACTACAGGCAAGTGTAAAGAGCCCCCATTGTCCCAGACCATGGACATAGGAGACATACTGTACTGTGAGTCAAGTTCACTTGTTGGGTCACTTTCACTGGGAGACTCAGGACCCTGAATTTGAAAGGACACCCTGAAGGGACCCTGCTCGTTTTAGTCTGACCATTACATCATCCATATGCCTCTCTGTGGACTGTTTTGCATGGAGGAAGGCTCTGTAAGAGTCTTTATAGCCGCAAACTTGAAGTGTTCTTAAAATGCGCATTGCGTGAAGGTAAGGTGTGTGACCTATTGGTTAGGCTGACGCTGGGAGAACCAGGCTACCTGGACTTTAATCATAGTTTCACGAATCGAACCAAACAGCATTCTCGTCCTCCGTTCACTTTTTTCCAACGTTACATACAAGCAGAAACGGAAAAATACTTGGATTATGTCCAATGCAAAAAAAAAGAACATTTACTGTTTGTTGACTGCAAACAGAGATATGTTCTAAGGACTCCTACCGGCTCTAGGGATAAGGGTCCGATAATGTGACAAAGAAGGGTACACTCCAGCCAATGCCTTTGCAAAGCTGCACTGGGTTTTCAGTGCAAATGGGAAATTAAAATCTGGACTTTCGAAATCTCGATGCCTCCCATAATGCAACTGTGAGCTGTCTAGTAACACATGGTGTACATCAAGAATGAAAACTTCACATACCGTTTCTAGCAGTTTTAAATGACGACCCCCCCCCCGGTTTGCATTTCTTTTAGAATCTAATTGTATTCCTTTTGCTTTTAGGGCAACCTTATGTGATGTTTAACAACTGCGCACCGAGTTTGAGTCACACACTCACAGTGACCCCGCCTTCAGTGCATGTTAAATCAGGTTGCACCAGTCGCTTAGTTCCAGTAATATCCTCCTTCGCTCTCCCTAATGCAGGTTCTTCCACACAGAGACCTCTCAGATTTTAAGCTGTTGATATGTTTTAAAAAGCCTTGGCATGTTGGATTCTAGGTTTTCTGTAACACGTTTCCAGATTTCTCGGTTGTGCTGGAAGCTAAAAGCAGCCAAGTAAAATATTTTATATTCTCGAATTGAAACAAGCAAAGCAACACCGCAGGAACATTTGATCCTCTGTAGAATGTTTTCACAGGTCGACCCAGACCCATTCAATTTGTGTTTAAATGCGACAAAACAATCAATTTTACTTCACACGTTCCTTGAAAGGTTTTGCAGGCATACTGAAGAGAAATCTGTAAACTAATCCAGTACTTCAGGGTATGGCGCAAGACTCAGGAAATTTTAGGATTCTGGGGTCCCCGGGCCCCAAACGTAGTTTCGGGGCCCTTGTTCGAATTAGCTTTGAATTTATGGACCAGTTTCAGCTCTTGCTAGGTCACTGACCGTGCACAGACACACTCGTCCAAATTCAAAACATGTTTAATCCAATGTTCAGGAATAGGGATGTGTGTTTTCAATATTATAACACAGCAGCAGGTCAGTAATATTACTGCAAATGGTGTCTGTGACACCTCTCCATTTCTCATATGTGACATCCTGTTTGGATCTAAAATAAACTTTTTATGGATTTTGCAAGAAACATAAACACAATATTTGTCTGCAAAATGTCTTTAACCCCTTGCGTGCTCCCGTCGGCCACTGAACCCCGCCCACCCTTTAGAACGCCCGCACCGCGGCGGTTTTTCGTTAACAGACTCTCACATATTACCCAGGTTAAAAATAAATTAGAGGAAAACGCTATTTGCAGCAATCTGTTCAAGAATTATTCAAGGTCACCAGGACACGATTCTCTGCAGGATAGAGCTGGATATATTAGGGGGCCCCTGAAAGACTGGGGCCCTGGGCCAGAGCCCACTTTGCCCATGCTTAAAATGTCTCTCTCTGGAGCATTATTTCTCTGCAGCAGAAAACCATGGATGTGGCTAGAGTACACTAGTGTGCTGCTTCTGCAAGGTTGCTTTGGAGCTGGAAGGGATAAGGATCACTTGGCCCATCGGGCCATGGAAACAGTCTCTTAGGGTTTTCCCGTGTCCTGCATGCCAAATGCAGGACTGGTCGGGGGTATGACCCACAGCGAAGGATGTTGCTGATCTGTTCATGGCATGGAGCTCTTTGCTGTCAGTTGTAGGATCATGGGAAATGCTAAGTTTCTTAATATAAAATGAGCAACCACGTTTCGCACACTAAACACTGGAGGGGGGTAAAACAGGAATGTTTATCATGAGCACTTACCTGTGGTAGATCATTACTCATATTTTGAACAACTGCTATTCTGTGTTTCTTCTCTGGATGCTGTGTGGACTTTTCTTGGCTTGAACATGTTTAATGCCAAATTTCCATGTAAAGCCTGTCTAGTCATTCTATTAATGTATTGTGTTGCCTTTGCCAGAAATACTTTACATCAAACCAGGCTGGATAGTACTTTCAGCAGGTCTGCCATGATTTTATTTTAAGATCTGCTGACTGCACTTCTGTTCTTGACCTTATGTGATCACCAGTAAAAGAGATTTCAGAAACACTCCTGAAAGAGATTTTTGATCTACCCACATGTTCATAACCTTGAGTAGAGCAATTGATTGGACAGAAGTTGCAAGTTTCCTTTGAAACATAGAGCTTGTATAGCACTTTTTGCATTGTTTCAAAGTGTATGCTTAATACAGATGGACTGTGTTGGTTACGGCGAAAAGCCATCGATCGAGGCTATAACCTGATTTGTTTATCATGAAAAGTGACCATTTAGGTAGTAGCATTGATTCATTCCTCTGAACAAAACCCTTAAAAGCTTCCCAACAATCCAGTGGATAGTAACATGCCTTTAGATCATTCTGATCAGTGACAGGAGGCGCATGAGGATGAAGCATGCCAGATATTAGGCGGTTGAGGGCCTTCGTCCTGAAATAGTGGGGCACTTACATCCACTATGTCACCTTTTTCACTGTAAATAGGCAGCCCCTTCTGGTTTGTGTAACTATTTGTTATTCTTCATGAATTATTCTGGATTGTCCTCTGTGTGCTACGTTCATTCTTCCCCCGAGATACAGTATTTTATGTAAAGTCATTGACAAGGAAGAAGTCTGCTTAATTTACACCACATCTTCACTGAAAAATGCCATTTTATTGTTCAAAAGGAGCTGGGTAGCTTCTCTAACTTCTAATATAAAAAGAACTGGCAATCCAATAAACTTAATATTAATGCCCCTGTAGTGAGAAAAAGGATCCTAAAAAAGAATTGCAATTGTAGTTTAAATTAACCTTCCATGTTGATGCAGTGATGGGGGGCAGCTTTTTTCTTTTTTACAAGTGTTTCTTGCTTGCCCCTACTGGTAGGGGTAGGGTACTATTGTCCTCTGGAAGGTAGAGGAATTAAGAATACAAGTACCTCCACCAATCTGGTGTTGAGAACACAGAACAGTGCCTGGTGATAACCACAATAAACCTGTAATATAAATTCCTCGACATTCCTTACTCTCGTGCAGTAAGTGTGGCTAGCTGCAATAGTCAACATGCCCAAATGTAAGCAAAGCTATGCTCGCTAGACTTGGGGGTTGTTCTAGAAACGAAACAAGAAACCCAAAGATATTCCTTCGCTTCGTTCGAGAGACAAAATGATTGCACACTAAACCTTTTTTTCATGCCCTTTATTTCATGCTGTAATTAGGTCTCGCCTAGACGAAAGCAAAGCGAAGCTTTGCTGTCTAGGGCGAGACAACTAATGTTGTTACTTTTGGGGGAATGTGGACAGCAAAGTGCCACGCGCTTTTTCAGGCCGAGATTTGACCTTGTGAGCGCGCACGCCCAGCCGGCGCCGTGCACATCCCCTGCCTGGTGCGCGCTCTTCAATGAATGAAAGTGAAACTGGCTGCAGTGCCTCGCATCCATGCCGCGTTAGTCTCTTTCCCGTTTATTTCCCTCCGCTTCTCTCGTGTCCCCTTCCCTCCGCCTCTCTCGTGTCCCCTTCCCTCAGCGTCTCTCACCTGCATCCTTCCCTCTGCGTCTCTCGCCTCCCCTTCTGTAGTTTACTGTCCTCCCTCTGCCTAAGGCTCTCTCCAGGTCCTTTCCCTACCTGCCTCTCCATGCTCCGCTCTCTGTCTCGTGGGCCGCGGTGCTCCTCTATCTCTTCGGTGTTGTTTCCCGTCCTAGCTGCTAACTTTCCTCTGCAGGAAGTCGCCGCTGCCCCGTCCTCGGCTCCAGCAGTGCCCCACCCTCTTAACTTCACGTCCCTCCCTTAGCTCCTCCCTGCGGTCTCCTCCCCTCTCCCTATCTCTCCCACCCCCTGGCGTCCCGGCTCCCAGCAGTGTCTCCACGGCTCTGCGACATGGGGCAGTAGCTGCTGGTTGAAGCAGATCCCGAACAGCCCCCCTGCTTCCTGGTGCCATGACCCCCCGACCCGCCCCCGAGGCTCCCAGCCGGCGAAGGACGGCTGCTGCTGGGCTTCCTGGCGCTATCTCTGGCGCTGCACCTCATCACCCTCGGGGGCTACCTCCAGCTGCGGGCAGAGCTGCGACGGGAGCTGAGCAGCGGGGCCCGCACACAGCAGCCCCCCAGCAGCGGGACCCCGGTGACAGCGAGCGGCGCCGCCGTCAGGTGAGTCCTCTGAAGTCCTGCCCGGAGCAGTTCAGGGCTGGTTGTTATTGTGAAATGCAGTTACATGTCGGGCATGTATGTTCAAAAACAATGTTGTTCGTTTTAGTGTAGGCATTAACACCCAAAAAGCCTGTCTGGTACCCTCCTGCAACTCACATACTACAGAAAATGCGGTAGTGCAAGGTCAGCTGAAGGACAACCTTGCGTTGGTCTTTTGGATATATTGATGTGTATTACAGGATCGTAAGTCCGTGCTGCTTCATAATAATAATTGGCATCTGTAAAGCGCGAACATATCAGCTCTCAAGGCGCTAGGGCCCGCCAGGGAGATTAAGTGAGCTATTGCCCACAGTCACATGTTGCCGAGCTGGGGGTCGAACCGGGAGCCCGGCGTTCCGGGATCAGCCGCTCTGGTTGCTGCGCCACACGCTGCCATAGAACGTGATCGGTGTAAGATGTTATCAGGTCACTAGGTGATGCTCCAGCAGGTAACAAAGAGTTAATAGCGACTTAAGGTTGCATGGCAGCATATGACGTTAGGGGAATGCTTTTCAATACGTTTGGAGGGGACAGGAGGCTGCTCAGGTCGCTGCGCCATACACGCTGCCTTAGAATTGTCCGGTGTAAGAAGTTGTCAGGTTACTAGGTGAAGCTCCAGTTGGTAAGAAATAGGGAATAGCCACTCGAGGTTGCACTGCAGCACATGAAGTTAGGGGAATGCTTTTCAATACGTTTGGCGGGTACCGGAGGCGGGGGGGGGGGGGCAGCCTGCAATGGTTATAGCTTTGATTACTTCAATTATTTTCTTTGGCTGCAACAATTCCAAAGAACAGATTTTAGGCTGTGTGGTCGAAGTGGCACAGTAGGGTGACGATGACAAGAGAATGACTTCATTGCCTTCGTTCTAGAGACTGCCTAAGTCCAAATTAATAGCTTTTCTGATGAAATGTTCTGGGAAGGAGTTGTGGTGTTTCCAAGGCAGATTGGTGCATTTCGAGACAATTTTGAGAGTTCTTTTGATGTTCTGCGTTTAAGATGTGGTGAGAATTGAGATCTTTTAGCTGCCCTGATGACTACTTTGTAAATTGTATACTGTTCTAAAGTCTATTTTCTCACTGATTTGGTGATCCCCCCCCCCAATCTCTGTTGAGGTAAGTAGCTTCTGTTTTTCTTAGCCATACATCCATTTTGAAGCAGTCGGTCTTTAGTTGATAGCATCTTTCTTAAGAGGCTTTGAGGAGAGCCATTATGCTGAATGAAATAAATATGCAACTGAATGAAGGGAAAGAGAAGTAAAGTTAAAATTCTGATTTATTCACCTTAAAGACAATCCATACACCATAAAGAAAACCAGGAGTGAGGAAGGAGTCAATTTTTCTGTGAGAGATTCCTTATTGTATTTCAGGAGGCTTCTTCGAGCCATCAATAGTTCCTGCCACTTTCAGTAACAAGCATTTTCAATGCAATAGAACTCGCAGTTGTGAGTTTGAACTATTGGCATTGTAAATGGCAATGCCTTCTATTTACGTGTTGGTTTTTAAAACATAAAAGGCATTGTCATTTACAATGCCAATAGCTTAAACTCTCGCAAATGCGAGACCTATTGCATTGCAAATGCTTGTTTTAGTTTTTGTTTCTGATTCTTCCGCTTCGTCTATGTTTATAGACAAGGTTTTTCAAAGCAGCTTTTGTTGCAATTCTTAAGGGAAATGAAATCTTAAATCCCTTGCAAAGCAAATGTAAACAAAAAGATCTCTCTAGACATCTGGCATATCTAAATGTTCGGGAAAAATAACCCACAATATTGAATTCCATACGCTGGGACTTAACCCATGCTGATATTGCAAGCTCAAAAAGCATAAACATAGACTAGGTCTTAACAATGTAATGTGAGATACAAGCCCTATTTTTAGGTTTTACCTACTCTTCAGTGCATGCTCTGTCTGTTGCAAGAAATATTGCCTGCTTCCTATTCGTGTCCCAGTTTGTCAATCTTGTGTTTTGTCCCTCGCTCAGAGCATTACCTCTTTACCATCACTTTTGATTGGCTGGCTTCTGTACTTCCACAGCTTGGTTTTCAAGCACCACTTTTTTGTTCTTGGCTAAGCAGTCCATAATAATGTATGCCTTTTTCAGCTGTGTTCATCGTGTGCTTCTTTCCCCCTGCAATCCGTGCCTCACGCCTTATTAGGATTGCCACCTGACCCCTTTTTTTCATGGCATGATAAATATTGTAATCTCCTGATGGTACAAAAAAATAGGGAAATAACCAATAGCCAGTATTATTTCCTCTTCTCAACACATACTTAACAAGCATTTGCAATGCAATAGGCCCAGCATTGCTAGAGTTTGAGCTATTCGCATTGTAAATGACAATGCTTTTTATTTATGTGTGGGTTTTGAAAACAAATAAATAAAAGGTATTGTCGTTACAATGCCAATAGCTTAAACTCTGGCAAATTCGAGACCTATTGCATTGCAAATGCTTGTTTACTAATGCACCTTCAGAATCACCCTGGGAAGGGGGAGGGGAAGAAACAAACACAGGTCCATATTATGATGTGCATTAAATTAAAAGATAGAATGTAGCTTCTACCGATAAGATGGAGGCACTTCTCAGCTTGAAAAGCACTGCTAAATGCAGAATGATATCTTCTACATATTTGTTGGTTTATGCACTGAGTGAAATCAGGTGTGAACGTGTGCAGTATGAGATGCCCCGTCACATCCTCCCTCCAGCCTCCTCACGACGTCGTACAATGAAACCCGCCTAGCATGTCAGACCTGAGAAAGAAATGTTCTCTAATGTCTCCAGCACAGGCGCATAAAGGACACTCATTATTCATCTCTAAGCCATGTTTAATCTTTTTCCAATTAAGCATCCATTTCGATCAGAAATGTACTTTGTCTTTCCTTAAACATTGTTTGTATTCAGATCCGTAGAATCCATTGTGATTAGTTCAGTGCTTTTTCTTCCCCAATGTACTTTGTTGGGAGCAATTTGTTTATATTTAAACATTTGAAATTATTTCATAAGCCAAGCAAAAACACTCCCTACCACCCCTGATGGAAAGGTAATCATCGGGGATTAAGTTACCCAAATTCACAGATGTTCGTCACAAGTGGATATTGTGTGGTAGGTGTCGTATAGGAGGTCCTCCAGCTTCAAATACTAAATAAAGCAATAGCAGGCAGGTGGGCTCTGCTGTACTTCTGGGGCCTGATGGCAGCGCCTGCATGAAGCTCCATTAAGGCATTTCTTCAATTTCCGCACAACTAATTCCAAAGATTACAAGCACAACTTAACTTGAAAACTATACCTTCCATATGCAACCTCTTCTAGCTCACCTACCAATCCCAAACATGAACTGCCATACAACCCCCCCACTCACTAGAGACAGCACCCAACTCCTGATAACTTATTCTACCACATTCCTTGAGTGAAGGCATGACATGGTTTGCTGAGTGCCCAAGACTACATCCTATAACACTGGACTAAGCCCTAATCTTAGGGTGTGGAAGAGTGTGCTGCCCATCATAACGTGCCTCAGTGCCTTGCCTGGGGTTGGTAAATATCCAAAAAAGGTTATGAATAATAAAAAGAGAATTACGCTCACATTTTGGACATGGAAAGAATTTTTATGAGACAAACACGGGGGTCATTCTAGTATCACTAGATGCTGCTCTCTAGAGAATGGAATGCCCGACCTGGGTATTGTATATTAATATGTCTACATATTCGGAAGGCGGACTAGTGTAAAACAGGGTAGATAAAACCCTGTAGATGTTAAATGACACTGGGTGAATTAAATAAAATAGATCTGTGGCTGCTGTGACCTGGGGTATCATAGGCAGAGAATGCTCAGAGATGATTGAAACGAAGATAAAAAGAACTCGGTGTTCAGTATAGATAATTTCCCATAGCTGTAGTGTGAGTATATGCATTCAAGGGATACATTGGTATGTAGTACATTTGTGATATATTGTTATGATCCCTCCATAGTAGGAGTTTCATGTGACTCTTATCCTGACAGAGAGAGAAATAAAACCATCAAGAAAGACCAGATGAGACAGGGAAAGACAAAAAGGAACAGTAAAAAACACAGAAGATGAGGATAAATACAGGTTGAGATGGGAGAAACAGACTGTAAGGTAAAGAGAGAGCAAGAGTGAAAGAAGCAAAAAGGAAGAGACGGAAAAAGAAAAACCTGAAGAGACAGGGAGATAGAAGCAGGAAGAGGTAGAGGGAGCGTGTCGGACAGAGAAAGACATGGACAGTGGCACACATGAGGAGACAGGAGATGAAAACACGGGCCACACCCAAAACTGAACGTTTCTACATTCTTTCTATGAATTTACATGCATAGCCCGTTCATCGGTCTGTCAGTAAATCCATTTATTTGCCACCTTCGCATCATTACCCCTTCCTACATCAATCCATCTATCTTGGTGCGGCCTGATTTCATGCGTTGTTGACTGTATGCAGGGCACAAGTCCTAAAACAAGCCTGCGGTGGGAGCGTGTGAGGCAGAGAGGTAACGCCATGCACGTGCACGTCGCCTGTCCATGTGCGCACATGGTTTGTCTCCCTTCGCGCACCAAACCGACAACAATAGTCTAGCCAAGGTGAAGCAGCGCATGCGCTGCATTCGCTAGGTGAGACCTAAAAAGGAGACATAAGAAGAAAGTCCGTTAAAATGTATCTTAGGGCTGTTGTAATGATCAGTGACTGACAGTTAAAGTTAAGAATGGTGGCAGAGCTATGAGAAAAAATTAATATTAATAATTTTTATTTACAGTACTTTTTAAGTAAAACGTCCTGGCCTTAGCAGAATCTTAAATTAAAACATGAAGAAATAACTGGTAGTTTTACTCAGGGAAAGGTGACAACCCTAGCTTCTCTCTGAACCCCTCCATGTTGCTCTCTCTCATGCACCCCCTCCCTGGTTGCCTTCTTGCACGGGTGCTTCTTCACCAACCACTCAACATGACTCTCGTGCCATTGCTTCTCCTCCCCCACCCTGCCATCAGTGTTGCTTCCCCTCACTGTCCCCTTCTGGGCCAGACTGGGAGCTCCAAGCAGCCCTGGCAATTTTCTCAGACCAGCTCTACCTTGCCCTGGGTAGCTGGAAATGCTTGCTTTCTGCTTGTGTTACTGAGGGCCGTTATTGCAGCACAGCTGCAAAACTGCCAACAATTACAAAAAAAAACAACCCCCACTGCTACAAAACTAAGTCCCACCCTTCTAGCCTCCCCTGGGAAAACGCCAGATGCCAGTCCGGCCCTGTCTCTCACCCGTTGCCTCTCCTCCCCACCCCTGTATTCTCTAACCTGTTGTCTGCTCGCCTGTGGGCTTATGTTAATGTTAATGTTAATTTTACCTTGTAGAGCGCTTAATACCTGCAGGTCTCTAAGCGCTTCAAGAAGATCTACGGAAGTTCCAGGAAGAGTTGTATCACAGAGGGGAAAGTTATGCCCAGGCTTCTGTAAATAATAGGGTCTTAAGTTTCTTCCTGAAAGGAAGGAGGCAGCTTTCAGAGCGAAGCTGACCAGGCAGCCTGTACCAAAGTTGCAGCAGAAGGGCAGAGAAGGCTCGACCGCCTTTAGAAGTGTAGTTGAATCGTGGACATTTTAGGAGGCCCTCCGTGGAGGACCTTAGTGAGCGACAGGGAGCATATTTCTCCAGGCGTTCCTTGATGTAATTGGGTGGCTGTCCAAACAGGGTCTTATGTGTAATGCAGAGCCCTTTGAATTTGGCCCTCTGCTTGATGGGTAGCCAGTGCAGTTGTTGCAGTAGGGGTGATGCCCGAGTGCGTCTGGGTAGCTTTAAAATCAACCTGGCAGCATTATTCATCACCACCTGGAGTTTGCCCAGCAGTGAGTCCGTTAGTCCAATATAGAGCGAGTTCCCGTAGTCAAGCCGGGCCAGAAGCAGGGCGGCCACCACTGTCCTCATGGTTGCGAAGGAGAGGATGGGGGTGAGTCTCCTCAGCTGCCTAAGTAGGCTCACTCAAGTTACGAACACAGTGGTGATTTGATTGGCCAGTGAAAGTTTGGCATCTATCTTGATTCCCAAACTTTTCACCACCGGAGCTGGGGCTGGGGTATCATCCAGCTCGTGCGGCCAGTAATGGGAATTCCAGGAGTTACTATCATTAGTTATGGCCAGCACCTCTGTTTTATCCAGGTTGATCTTGAGTGAATTGGCTGTCATCCAGCTTACCACAAATCGCAGGATGTCTTTCACCTGAGAGTGGGCTTGTGGGATGTTATCTATTTGTACAATGATTTGCGTATCTTCCGCATAGTTGAATACCTGGCAGTTCACCAAGGCAAGATCCTTTATCAAAGGTCTGAGGTTTATGTTAAACAGGAGAGGGGACAGTGCGGACCCTTGTGGAACTCCACCGGGGATAGACCACTTCTCTGACACCCATTCCCCCATCAACATTTTTTGGGTGCGGTCTGTCAGGAATGAAGTAATCCATTGCAGGATTGACCTCCAATACCAATGTCTTTTATTCTTTCCAGGAGTTGTGAATGGTTGACCGTGTCGAACGCTGCTGACCGGTCTAGGAGGAGTAGGCCACATGGCTTCTTGTTATCTGCTGTGATCCTGATTTCATCAAGTACAGATAGCATCACCAACTCCGTAATATGGTGAGCCCTGAAGCCAGCCTGCCTATTTCCAAGTAGGTGATAGACCTCCATGAATCTGGAGAGGATTTGCAGGACATGTTGTTCCATGATTTTGGCCAGGAAAGGGAGTTGAGATATGGGTCTGTAATTTTTCATATTAGAAGTGTCAGCTCCTGTTTTCTTGAGTAGGGGGATTACTCTAGCTTCTTTGAAATACCTGGGGACCTTCCCAATTTCCAGCGAGAGGTTCATCAAAGCAAGGATTTCTTCCTCAATCGCTGGGAGAGTAAGATTAAAGATCCTCGGTGGACAAGGATCAGCGGGTGAGCCAGATTTGATTTTGGTTGCGATGCATCGCAGGGTCTCTAGATCGAGAGTCTGAAAGGAAGAGATCAGCTGTACCCAGGGCCGGACTGGGAACCAAAACCAGCCCTGGCTAAGTGCTCGGCCGGCCTCAGCCCCCCCCCTCCGAAGGTTGGTGGTGCCACCGAGCTCTTTGACGGGGCTGGTTTTCGGCCGATTTTGTTACAGGGCCGATTTTGCAAAAACGGCCCTGTAACAAAATCGGCCCCCAGGGACCCAAAACCGGCCCTCACCCGTGCGGCGCACCGGGGGATTGCCCGGTGCCCGCTATGGCCAGTCCAGGCCTGACTCTGCCCTATTTTCCCGTGTCTCCACCTCCTCATTGAGGAATTGCTTGAAAGGGGAGTTGTCGATATCAGCCAGGATATCTTGGACTTTATCGAGAAGTAAGATAAAAATTTACTACATAGTTCCTGACTGGATGGCACATCCAGTGATTGTTTTTGACTCAGTTCCTTGAGTATTTTAAATGTTTCTTTTTGTTTGTTAGTTGCCACCAAGATCCTATTTTCATAATATTCGGCCTTCCTGCTGAGGAGCGCTTTTTAATCAGTGGACTTTTGACCTGTATTCTGCAAGGGCCTGTGGCTCATAGGATTTACGCCACATTCCTTCGTGGTGGCGAAGCGTGCGTTTTAGAGCCCTGAGCTCCTCCGTCAACCAAGGTGCGCCCTTACCCTTGTTTCCTGTTTTTATTTTCTTGACTGGGGCTAATTTATTAATGGCAGATGATAGCTGGCTGGAGATGGATTCAGTCCACTCTTCAATATCACCTGTCACTGGCCTCCTTATGGGGTTTTCTCCAAGGGTGCTCTCTAAGCTGGGACCCTCAATTTTATTCCAACTTCGTACTAGTTTCCAGTTGGGTGGCGGGCAAAAATCTCGCCTAGCTCGGGGGAGTAGAAGATTAATAAAGTAGTGGTTTGACCACTCACAGGAGGTAGTATCCACTAGATTCACCGATGGGAGAGGTGTCCAAACCAGGTCTAGGGTGTGTCCCTTCTCATGGGTAGGGGTCATTACTAACTGTTTAACCACTTGCATGCGAATGACAAGGTGAACTCGTCATGAGGCACACTAGAGCTGTGCTCATGACAAGGTCAACTCGTCATGTATAATGGGATTCATAAATATGCCGCACAGGACGGGAAAACCCCTTAGCAGCCAAGTGGTTAAACCCAAGAGTGGTGAGCGTGTCCTCAAGCTGTTGGGCCTGTGCACTGCCTTCTCCACATTTCTCTTTCTCTCCTTGCTTCTCTTGCCCCCACCCTCTTCCTCCCTGTTGCTTCTGCCACCCCTGGTTACTTCAGCTCCCCCGTGGGTTGCTTCAGCCCCCCTCCTCTGGTTTACTTCTGGCACCCCTCATGTAGTTTCTGCACCCCCAATGTTGCTTTCTTTTACCAGCTTTTACACTTTTAAAAAAATCTTTTGTAGTTACCAATCCAACTCGGATAGGTAACTAAACAAAACAAAAGGTGCATGTGTTGAATACATGTCTACAAAATTACCCAGACAGCCATGTTAAAAACATTTGTTTTTATTATTTAGCTTTGCCATTTACAAAGCATCACTACGCTGTCCAGCATAGCTAAAAACCACTATCAAACGAGTAGGTTCCAATGGCGAGACCTATTGGCTTTCCTAATACTTGTTTTGAAAGTGTTTTTCTAGCCCAGGCTTGAATTTCTGCGCATATGTGGCTGGTCAGATTTCCTAGACCGTTTTCCTGGTTTCCTTAGACCCTAGCAGAGAAATTCTAAACTCTTCTTCCAAGCAAAGGACTTGTGTCGAAAATACCCCACTCCATGTCCACCAAGCGTTTTGGAAACAATACTTGTCATTCACTCTGTATGCAAAATATTGCTAAACTCAATGAATGTCTTTGGCAACCTGTGCTGTCCTTGCTGCATTGGCAGCTGTTCTTAGCCCTTGATGTGTTTTTTTAGGTCGAGCCTAGAGGCAGCGCGCATACCCTGCTCGCTCTGCAAGGCATGCTGTAGTAGAGTATGCTGTGGAAGCCTCGCCTACTCTCTGCCCATATTTGTCATTGGCTGGTGTCATTGTCCTTAGTAAATACTAGCTTCCGATTTATTATGAGGCTTGTAAGTCTCTGCTTGCTACCGCCTTGCCGTCATTTGTTACCGCCCATGACAACTGGACCTTTTACTTCGCTGGTTACACGGTCTCCATTTTAAGTCTGTGAGCACTATTTTGTAACTTATTAATGGGGATAATAGCGGCTGCTTCCTGCATTTGCAGAGCGCCCACACAGGACAATGGTGGCTGCTTTTTTTTTAGACTTTATTACTTTTGGGATGAACCCCATGCTGAGTGCTGCACCCACTTTAGGGACTCCACACTCAGTTTCTTTTATTTTTTATTTTTAACTACTATGTTTAGCACAGCGCCCATTTCAGGGACACCATGCTTTTTTTTTTTTTACTTTATTGGTGAGTGAGGCGCGCTCTGTTTGTTTATTTCTTTTTCTAACTTTAAAACTGAGTGCAGCGCCGCTTCAAGGACACAGCGCTCGGTTTATTTATTTTTAATTTTTTTTACTTTAACACTGAGCGCGGCACCCGCGTCAAGGACACCGTGCCCAGTGTTAAAGTTAAAAAAAAAAAAACCAAGCGCGGTGTCCTTGAAGCGGTGCTGTGCTCAATTTTAAACTTAAATATGCATTTGCAGTCCAATAGGTCTCGCATTTACGCGAGTTAAGCTATTGGCATTGCAAATGCTTGTCACATTATTGAAGGAAGTGGGTGCCTGGCTGCAGCTGATTTGACGCGTTTACCTCTTCGATGCTTATGACGAGCTGAGCTCGTCATGAGGCACAGTGTAGCTGTGCTCATGGCGAGCTGAGCTCGTCATAACTGCCGCGGAACACCCACGCAGGGCTAATTCCCCTCCTGTGCGGGGCGTTCCATTGAGTGGGCGGAGTGGTGACGAGCTCAGCTCCGCTGTGCAGTATAATGAGCTCAGCTCGTCACGAGCACCACTCACGGCCCCCCCCCCCCGCACCACCGGGGAATTAGCCCCGCGGGGAAGGGGTTAAATCGGGGAGAGTCTCTTTGCCAGTTTCTCGTTGAACACAGCAGTGGCACTTCACCTTCGATGCAACAAAAAAAATTACAGTCCTTGGAGCACAAAAAAGGATTCTTTCGCGATGAAGCTGTGAAACTGGTGGGGTATTTAAGAGTTTCCACTTCCTTTTTCTTATTTCTTGATGTCATATCGTAATGATCTAGACCCAACTCTTTTCATAAATATGCACTCTTCCTTCTTTCCCGTTTGCTTTGCAGGCATTTCCGTTTAGATGGTGCGTCCCCACCAATGTTGTGAAGAAAGACAGGTCGCTTAGAATTCTGTTAGCAGGAAGAAAAGGGTAGCTTCAGTGTTCATTGTAAAAGGAATGAGAGTTACACGGATTATCGCTCTCAGGAGCAGGGCAGATGTCCTGCTCTCTTCAAACTGCCTTATTAGACCAGTGTTCAAACAACAATCCAAGCGTTGTAAAGCCAACTCACTGTACAGGATCAGCGTGACATACATGAAAAAACATGTGTAAATAAGTCACAACTGTGTAATACCTTCCCTGGCCACAGCAGGAGGTTGGTTCACTGGTTGCAGCTGTATTTAGCCATGTCTTAAAGGCTGGGTAGGGCCTTGCAGTGCTTAATTTGTGGCGATGGTTCCCGGTGCTTGGCACTGGCACTTATTTATTAACGCCTGCACATATTATGAGAAACCACCACATGGTGGTGCTGTATGTGTATTTTTAAGAAAAGTTAATTACTGGAGAATTACACTATTTAACATATTTTAAATAAATGATGGTACCTTAAACCTGCAGTTTAAAGTGACATGGGTTGTGCCAGCTGTAGTGGACCAGTTAGTAATACCTCGGGCCCTGGCACTTAATTTTTTACAAATTACTGGATAGTGGTACAATGTTCCCTTTGTTGCAAGTTTACTTTCATCATACCCAGATGCCTTGGTACCCAGAAAGAACCCTTGCTTTGAGTTTTAGGGTCACTGGCGAATAGGTGCTTGTGTGCAACTCCATCTGCCTTCCTTCGCTTGAAGAATCGGGGAGCCCAACTGCGTTTGCCAGGGCATCCAATCATTAGTGATGGGCAGGGACATACAGCACTCAGCTGGCAGGAAATGTGACACTGAGTTTGCCTAACTTGGGCTCCCCTTCCTTTGAGAATAGAGAGGAAACCTTAAATGTCCATCTTTAGCTCACCTGCGACCAATCAGTTTTCTTTTCTGAAAGGCTAAATCCACAGCATGCTCTGAAAAGCCCTTCTAAGAGATGACTTTTAAGAAGAACATTTGGTGTACTTGAGAATAGTTGACTGCACCTGGTACTGCATGTTGACTCATTTAGTATTGTATTTTTTACACTGCTAGTAATCAA
Organism: Lissotriton helveticus; assembly: GCF_964261635.1. NCBI lineage: Eukaryota > Metazoa > Chordata > Amphibia > Caudata > Salamandridae > Lissotriton > Lissotriton helveticus. Next base: position 668,740,039 of record NC_136065.1, on the reverse strand, counting down.
CCTCTACCCTTTAAAAGCAGACCTTGAAAATAAAATTGCCTTCTGAAGACCTGGATGTTTCTACATCTATTTATGCTTTTGACCCTCAGCATGCGTGGTCCCCAGTGAGGTTCTAATTCTGGATTGCACCCCAAGGATTCAGGCTTCATGATCTGCGATGTAGAGTCTCCTTGCTGACGTTTACTTCACATGCTCTGAGGTCAGGCATTGTGAGATTCTGAACCTGCCCATGCTTGATCCAAGAGCTATCCGCCACTCCAATTTTTAGTTGTTTTACCATGTCCTATACCTATCTGTGGATGGGACTGAACCTTCCCCCTGCAGTCCTGTTGTGTGATTTGTGTGCAGTGTTTACCCTGCCTATGCAAGCCTCATTTCGCACCTCTGCATTCCACTGACACATCAACTCTCTCCGAGTTAGTTATGATGAATTATTTATGCACTGTACTCACTTGGAATATTTTGAAATAAGATGGTCCCTTATGGCATGTTCATCCGGTCCAGAAAGTTGTCCAGCGTTGCTTCTGACCAGGTGCTGCTGCCCGGTCGCTTCAGTACAGTTAGAATTTGTTGTGGAAAGTGACCGAGCCTGCTGACCCCTGGACACAATCCTGGCCACACTTATGCCAAATGATCAGGTGACTGCTGGTGGACTGTGCGTTAGATAAAAGGTGTGATTCATAAGCATGTCAATTTGCATGATTATGAGGAATTAAGTTGTTTTTTGCTCTGGCTAAAGCATATCTTGATCCTATAGCTTAAATGAAGGCTTTTGGTAAGAGTGTATCGTTTTCACCCTGAGGCTTGTAATGTTGTTCCCCCTCAAACTTTTGTCTTTGGGTTTGGAAATGTTGCAAAGTCATTCATTACATTTGTTCTTTTTTTAACAGCGCAGCATAATTGTATTCATATGTTCATCTCTCAGCTGACTGGATAGCTCTGCCACATATCTAAATTATTTTCACCTCGAGACTGCTCTGCCATCTTTTTTCTTTAATTATAACAGTGTGCTCAATATTTGGTGCACCCTTGCAGACAGCATTGTAGGTAGGATAGGTTAAAATGCACAAAAGTATGGCAACATGTTCCATCCTATTACGCCGATACCTGTCCCTTCACGTGTCTCCAGCTGCAGGGGCTTGCACTGATTTCCTACAACCCTTTCCCCACAGCGTCTGCATTCCTAGCGCCTATTGACTGCTGGAGTTGCTATAGCTCCAGCTTCCAGAGCACATGCAATTTCCAGGGGCAGGCTAGGAGTTTTAGACTGTAGTGTTTAGACCTTGCCCAAGAATTTGTAAAATCTGCTCATTTTATGAGATTTATGATTTATTGGAACTGTTCTATTTAACATCCATGAAGACATTTTCTGACCAAAAAGAATTCAGCGAATGATAATTGACCAGCTTATAATTTGGGTAAGGCTTTTGAGGCAGGCATTTTAAGAAGTGACCTGGGTGGCTTGTAGAATGTCCCTCTGCTTAGTGTGTCCTGGGGAAATGTTTTCAATTACAGACTATTAATAAAGAACTGAAGGTATATCTTGAGGTTGGTGGGTCAGCTTGCGCAAATATTATTTTTGGACAGGTTCTTTTTTACCACATTCTTTTGAAAGTCTTCAGCATCTCAATGTTTTCTTTTGGGGTTTGTTTTAAAAAAAAAAGCTCATGGGATTAAGTGCTGTGCGTTTTCCAGATGTAAATCGAGGTATCCCCAGAAGATAAACCCTGGTTATGTTCCATGCTTTTTCCACTAACATATATTTGCTGTAAGTGCTACAGGTTTTGACATGCGGAGAGTGCATTTGTCACGCCCCCTTTTAAGAAATCAATTTTTTATGTTGATCTCGTTTTTTGCCATCAATTTATAACAAATCTAACATGCCCCTAGTATTTGGATTTTTAACATCACCTTCAGATAATTTATGGAGGCTTCTCTCAACCAACCCACCCAAGAGCCATGTTCTTCGGTACTCAATATTTAGTAGTTTGAGGATTGTCCGGAGGGTGCCGCAGTAGGAGGTTTCTCACTACATAGAAGGTGACCTGTTTGTATAAACTACACAAAAGATGGCGGCTTATAAGAACAGAAATAAATTGCACAAATACTTCTGAATGTGGCCTGGCAAAATAATGTGCATGTCTTCATTAACCCTTACACAGCCTCTGTATATTTAACACAATCTAAGATTTTTCTTTAAAAATATATATTGCTCTGTCCCCTCCTTTCTTTATTATTGATCTGTCGCTCTGGTTAGGAAAACACTTGTTTACTATTGTTTGGTTGCATAATATCATTTGGTACTGGATCTAGTTTTAATAATGTGTATATATTTTATTTTTGTTCATTTCCTGAAGCACGTAGTGATTACCCCACCTGATTGTAGATTAACATCACTGTATCACCTCCGCTAAATTCAGAACTTCATAACCGCCTTCTGCCCACGTCCCGCTTAAGGGATCTTTCTTGCAGCAGAAGGCAGGGCCTCTTCAACTGGAGATTTCCAGCTCTGAATGGCACTCCCCGAGAACTATTATAAACAATTTGGCCTCTTTATGAGAGGTGATCTGGGGAGCTCGCCCACCCCCCACTACCAAAACCAGTTATGAAGAATATGGTGTATACCTGGATGATAAGGTATCTTTCACTCAGCAGGTCAACAAAGCAGCGTCCACTGTCATCTTATATTTCAAAACATTGAACAAAATCTGTCCTGTCTTGCATGCAAATGTCTAAAGCTAGTCGCTTAAGTCCTAATTTTGCCAAGAATGGACCATTGTAATAGTCTTTACTTGGGCATCTCCAAAGTCCATTTAGCAACCTACAGGTATTGCAAAATTCTCCAATCCATCTGATCTTCAGGTTCAAGAGAAAAGATCTTGTATGTGCCTGAAGGCGAAATCTCCAATGGCTCCCTGTAGAGAAGAGGATCTTTTTAGGTCTAGCCTGCAGACAGCGCGCATGTGGTGTCGTTAGGTGACGCTCTATTGTAACTTATAAAAAAAACCTCTAAAAGGCGCTTTTAGCCCACCCGTTACCTACCATTGGTTGGCTTGTTCATTTTTCGCAGTTCCTTGCTCCTCATTGGTCAGCACAAGCAGGCATCAGTTCCTGCTTGTGTGTGTGTTCTCCTTTTGATAGAGCATGGCCCAAGCACTGATTAATCTCTTTATCCGTGCCCTTTCGCTACTTGCGCTCGCAATGAGGAACTTTTTGGGGGGTTCTTTTCCCTCATGGGTAGTTCCTCTATTGTCCACTTGCTCTGTTATTGCTTACCCCCCCCCCCCCAGCCTAATCATGACCCCCTATCCCATGTGGTGTGTTGTTTGCTCACCCCCTATTTTGCATTGTTTATTTCTTGCTCCACACACGGTTTGCTGCTTGCACCCAGTTAATTTCTGCTTAACGTGGCGTCCCGCACCCTCTTTTTGCAGTGGTGTCTCTACGTTGACTGGCATTTCAAGCTGATGATCCGGAAGGGGGGACTGTCAGGAGCACAGTTAGTGTCTAAATTAGGGAATCTCACATGGAGGTTTCTAACCACAACATTACGATAGACAGTTTCCATCGCACAGGCTGCCTCACAGGCCCTGTGGCTGTGAAACTTCCACATGCAAAAAGAACAATTGATGGACAGAATGCAGAACGATGTCATACATTCACCCTAGTACAGAGATCTGGACCTCAATCCATCGTTTTTTTGCTCACCATGCCATTCCAGTTTGGTCCCAGCCATATGCGAATCAGTCTTGACCCTGCGTCCAATGGAACAGTCCAGCCCGAACTGCCAGGCCAGGTCCTCTCTGGACTGGAAACAAGCATCCTAGGATTGGTTTCAGGCTTTCAGCCCTCATCAGCCAGGAATGCTTGACTCCAGTGGCATGGAGAGCACTGGACCCACATCGGGGCATACCTGTCCCACTCGGGGTGACAAATGTAGAAAGAACAATTGATGGACAGAATGCAGAACAATGTCATACATTCACCCCAGTACAGAGATCTGGGCCTCAATCTATCATTTTTTTCCTCACCATGCCATTCCAGTTTGGACCCAGCCATATGCAAATCAGTCTTGACCCTGCACCCAATGGGAACAGTCCAGCCCGAACTGCCAGGCCACAGCACTTCTCAAAACACAAGGACATTCAGCTTGGAATAATAGCTCATTGGAGACTGTCGGAGCATCAGAATAGCCAAGAGGAATGAGGATGCTGTGTTACTAAATAGTGTTCACACCAGGGATCTAGAGGGAAGGGCCCAACCAGAAGCGTACAAATCCCTTATTCTTGAAAAAACTCACAAAGAAGTATGTCTGCTATATTTGACAAAAAAGCACAGGTATGTCCAAACGTGAAAATGTGACAAGACTGGGGAAGAGATCCTTTCAGGACAATAACCCTCACTCACCCGAGGGTGACATGCTTCATCGTTGGATTCCCTCCTCACACCTGGACCGCAAGGTCCGGAATAGCCAAGAGGAATGAGGATGCTGTCTTACTGCGATAGCTGCTGACTTTGGAGTTGGGGAACCAGGTTCGGGTATCGGGTTTGACTCAACATCCTGTGATTCTGGGCAAATCACTTAATCTCCCCGTGCTTAAAACAAAAAAGTATATAATGAATGTGTACTTGTGTAATGTAAGTGATGATCATGTAAAGCGCTCCAATACTTTCGAGTTGACCTCATGCTATATAAAACTGCAACCAAAAACATGAAATTAGTGGGTACCCAGTGCAGTGATGGAGAGCAGCTCCTCACTGGGCCCTGTCAGCAAAATACTAAAATTGCAGCACCTGCTGCATTTGATACCTCATCCATTACTAGTGAGTGAACTCAGGGGATCTATGATCATGCTGCAGAGATGCATGACTATGCAGTGCAGTGACAGAGGGTGGCTCTTTTTTTATGGACACTCCTGATTTTCCAGTGACACCACCAAAACATTGGACCCTGCCATCCGTCGTTGGCTTTCGCTGGTGCTAACAGGTCAATCAATTTTTCAGAGACTAGGTACTCTACAGGCCCGGTAGCTACTTCAAAACACTGTTGACAGCTGGGCCACAGATTGGTTGCACATTCAGATTTCTGAACCATGTTGTAGTCTTGCCTCGAGATGAAGGTGAGGCTCTGGAGTTACTGTTGCCATAACGCATCTCTCAGACAACTTCAGATCTTACTTGGCAGCACAATTCTTCTCTACTTCTTTTGATCAATCAGAGCGCTGACGTTTCCTAAATCATGCATGACAAGCTAATTTGATCCCATGTTTTTGCTTTGCGTTCAGGGTTTTAAAGTCCCATTTATCAACTGAGGACTACAAATCCCAGAATGCAAAATAAACACAGTACTGACTGAACTAATCACTCCTGGGCCTCGGAAAATGGAAATCGTTGGCTCCTCTATCGTAAACGTGATTTGTATGCTTAAAGGGGTGAGCTATGGTTGGCGAGTCTTACCTTATTGTGTTTCAGGCTGGTGAAAACTGACATGTTGTGATTTTGTTTGCTGTTACCTAGTTTTATTTTTCATTCAATATCTGCATCATCACATTTTTGGAATGTGTAATGTTTGAGTGTAAACCAGTTTTGGTATGTTGGGTGTTTTTATGCTGTGTTGACTGCATACACGTGTCTCTGATGTGATGGCTTATTATACAGATGTCACATCCCTGCCCTCCCCAGCATTGGGTTGTCCTGTGTCACCGGAATCCCTTACTCGCTTTCTCTCTGCTCTGTTTTATTGCAATCTTATCAGATCTCCAATTCATGCGCTGCCAGTGGGGGTGGATTTAGGAAGCCTTGTTACCAACCAGGAAGAGCTGAACCGAGCCGCAATGTCTCTTTAAGCATTCTTTGTAAGAACGTCTTGTGCTGGGATGTGGGCTTAAAGGGGCTGTGGAGCCCAAACAAAGGTTCTGCTTATGGGCGCCAAATGTTGTCAGGCCTTGAATTGGGAGATGATGTGGCGTCACAGCCAGAGCTGCTGATTTTGGAACTGGGGATCCCAGTTCGAGTTTTGGCATCCACTTAACAAATCCTGTGATTCTGGGCAAATCACTTAATCTCCAGGTGTCTAAAAATAATATGAATGTGTCCTTATGTAATGTAACTTGTGCTCATCTAAAGTGCTCCAATACTTTCGGGACAAGTTTGATCTAAATAAAACTGCAATAAAATTATAAATGTATTTATATAGCACTTACTAGCCCAGACGAGGCGTTGGAGTGCTTTTCGGTGGGTAGAACGCTAATCCAGAACCCAAAAAGGATTAGTGGTAAATTAGTATAGGAAAATACAAGTTGTTACTCACATGTCCAGAAAAGCACTCACCCACCTACTTGCAGACCACACACCCACTCACACATCCACACTACCACTCACACACCCATACAACCACTCACACACCCACACAACCACTCACACACCCACACAACCACTCACGCACCCACACAACCGCTCACGCACCCACACAATCACTCACACAGCCACTCACGCACCCACTTACACACCAACACAGCCAATCACACACACCCACTTACATGCCTGCATACCCACTCACACACCCACACACCCACACAGCCACTCACACACCTACAGACACACTCACAGGCCCACACAGCCACTTACACACTCACTCACACAGTCACACACACATTTACATACCCACACACCAATACAGCCACTCACAGACCCACACACCAATACAGCCACTCACAGACCCACAAAACCACTACCACACCCATTCACAGATCCACATAACCACTCAGACACCCATTGCAAGCCCACACAACCACTCGCAGACCCACTCTCAAACCCACACAGCCACTTGCACACACCCACTCACACATTCTGACACCCACACAACCACTCACACACCCATTCACACAGCCACTTACACACCCACTCACGCATCCATTCATGCACTCACACAGAACCAAAGGTTACAGTGATGTTATAGCTGAGTACCCGGTAGAGGTGATTTTAAAGTAACGAGAATGTGTTTTTCTTGACTGAAACATAGCCCTTTAATGGTTTGGATAGTATATTCTTGTCCATAATTGACACCTGAGCATTTAAATTCCCCCATCCTTGACAATGCACAGTTTAACATATTCCATATGCCTGTTTATTCACTGGTTTGGTAGTCTGGTGTACTGTTACATAATTCTTTCTTGCTCCAGTTTTTATTTTATTAATTTATTTAATAGAAAATTCTGACACCAGCTACTTATTCTTGGGGCTTATGGAACAACAGATGCGGGTAAATCCAGGTAGTTTTCAGTGGCGCATTCTATTACTGCATAAATAGCAAAGTCTTACTCTGATTTGGAAGACCAGGTAATTCAATCATTTATGTAACCAAATAGGAATTAAATTTTATGAGGATGGTTCCTTGACTGTAGGAGCTTGTTGAATGGTATAAACTTATTGGAAATATCACACCTGCAATAGATCTTCATTCGATGGGTGGTCCGAGATGCGGGAACAGAATGGTCAAAGCAGTTTCCAAAGAGAAAAGGATCTATAATACCTTGTGAATTATAAGAAATGTCTTTAGGGTTGTGGATTCTGCAGCCTCAATGTTTTCCACATTGTTATGGATTTACCATACTTGCCACATAGTCCACCCAAGGGAGGCTCCTCCACAAGAGCAGAGGAACATCGCCCCACCTGCTGTTAGCGCAGCAGGCAAACACAGATAAATGAAAAAACATAATAATGCCGTTTTATTTAGCCACCAGTTCACGCTGTGTACTGGGTGAGCATGAGGCATGGGGCGGGGCTGAATCCTGCTATTGCAGGATTACTGCTGCCTCTTTCAGTACATATGTCTGGTTTGTCGGCCGGCTACCTACAGCCAGCCCGACGTGCACACTGTAGACCCAGCAATTCCCGGGCTGTGAAACAGCCAGGGGATTGCTGGCACAGGCCCCCAGCCTCAAAATGAGCGTTGGGTTAGCCTGCTCCCACCAATCCTGGAGCTGCTCTCATGCTGAAAAAAGTATGGGAGCAGCTCCAGGATTGTTTGGATTTGCGTTCCACTGGGCAGGCAGGAAGTCTTTCCATTCCCGCACGTGGATGCAGGAGAGGAGTGCCATGCCGAGGAGAAGAGACGCATTTTATATTTATTTTATAACCCTAGCCACCACTGAGCCTGCTACTTGCTGTATAATTGACATATTGCACCCAAAACATGTTTCTAGCTCAAATGGATGAAAGATGTTTCTAATAACAGTGCTGTGCACGGTTAACTGGCCAACTTCAGTTAGTGATTGCTGACTTCTGCTATAAAAGCTAGTACTAATGAACAGACTATTTTCCACAAGACCGCATTAATTACTTTTAATTAGTTTTAAAATGACAAAATAGGAAAACGATACTGACACAGAATGTGCCGCATTATGCCTTGTAATTTGCAGCCTTACATGATCAGAAATACTAATGGAGCCATTGTTTTAATGCATTGTATATATTTATGAGGGGGCAAGCTCGCCTCCTAAGACTGTTGTTCTAGAAAACGTGGCTCCCTGAAACACGTGGCATACAAAAATCAAAGCATCCACCTGGTTGTTTCGATTAGTGTTGTACGTTACTTTGGAATAACGTGTGGTGGAGAAAAATCGAAAGCTCGACCTTTACTGCGACGGCCCGTACCATTTAGTAATGGGGGAGGGGGCGATGGCCGTCCCTCGCATTTCATCCTTCAAACGCTGCAGCACGTTGTGCTTAAGCAGTTCATTTGCCCGGATTTCTTTTCCTCGTACACTGTTATTTATTTAAGACGGTTCCCGCAGCGTGATCGTAGCGTTTAATACCAATGAATGTGCCTGCCCCACCTCTAACGGCATGGGTTCTAATTCTGGTCAAAACAATCAGGGCCACGGGTAGTGCAAGCCTTTATGAACCTACTCATTGCCCTATTAGCGTGGAAAATGTGGTGATGCCATTGCAGTAGTCAGTCAGTGTTTTTATAGAGCTCAGCGTCCACCATCAATTGCTTTCTAGTAGGAGATTAGAAGTGTAGGATGATGTACTGAAAGGGTGTGTTCATGATTAAAGGGAAAGGGCTTTAAAGGCCATTTGAAGCGAATTAAGGGCATTTTTTTAAGAAGGGAAGCGGCAAGTGCGTTCCAGGATTCAGCTGCCACTGTGGGAAAGGTTTTATCTTTGGTTCTAGGATTATGAGTTTTGGGAATCCAGAGAAGAAAGAGGGGATCAGATATTCTCATCCTGAAAGGTCTGTGCCAGCAGAAATTCTTGGCCATGAACTCTAGCGTAATCGAAGTAGGGCATCTCAATCATGGATCACAAGCATAGTTTTATCGGACCCACAGTAAGACTGACCCATGGAAACCATGCAATTTGCCCCTCTCAGAAATATCATTACTTTGGTCTTAGTATTTTCAGATGATGTGGAAATAACCGAGATTATATGTTTCTGGTAGCAACATGCAGTAATCTGATTCACTGTGCCAATTCTGGCCTCGTTTCTTGAATCCTTAACCCAAAGACTTTGCCTGCTTGAAGCAGAAAAACCTCAGGGTGCAATAGGACTCAGCAGTGGTGATTCTGCTAAATTTATAATTCCAATGGATCCGGTAATTCTCACTAGGGGAACCCATGTGAATTTACTTACCTCTCCTAATAAGGTCTTCTGTGTTTGTCGATATTCTGGCTGTTACTACTCTGTAATGGTCAGACTTGTGTATGGAAAATGGTGGAAATCCGAAGCGTTCATTTCATACCAATCAGTTCTAAATTTTACAGTTAAAAAATCTGGCCTTGCACTCCTCTGTGACCACAGCTGAATTCGATGTCCTTTTGCTTCCCATAACACCAGATGAAATAAACGTTCATACATGATGTGCGTGTTGTGTCCATTTGTAGATGGAGTGAACCTAGCTGGCTAGCAACGGAAAGCTATACAGGGGCAAGCGAAAGTGGGAATACATGAGGGATGAAGGGGAATGTGCTTTTCTTCTACATTTTTTTTTTTGTTTGGAAGGGCTTATTAAATCTACCCATAGGAGACAATCTTTTAACCCAATTTTGGTACCTGTTCTCTGCGCTCCTTGTTCCTTGTATGTATGCGCTTTTTTTACATGGCATGTCTGCCCTTCCATGCTGCTCATCATTCTAGTCTTTTCTGCTCCCAAATTTCTCTCGTTTGGCCCTGACACTTTTGTGTGATTGTTTAGACAAGAGCGCAGGTGTTTTAAATGCCTGACTGATGCAACATACAAGAGGTGATGAAGGTTAGGTGAGACTCTAAACATGCTGTACTTGTTGTCCCTTTCGTTGTATGTTACCTATCATGGCGCATCCATGTTGGTGGCTGCTGTTCTGCCAAGGTAGATGCTGATGTATCGGTGTGTAAGCAACTAGACCAGAAATCACCAAAATGTTGCTCGCTAAATCCACATTACAGTAAGCATTTAATAAGAGGCGACCATATTCGGTCTCCTACGCAGTTCAGCTGATCGCAGTGAGCAAGCCAATCCCTCCTCACAGGTGAAGGGGTTGAGAAGCAGGACAAAAGAAATGGCAAAAGGGTGCTACTGCCTCAGCCCCACAGTCTCATACCACTTCTAAAAATGTTGGATCTAACTTGGACACATAGTAACGTTTACAACACAGTTCCACAAAGAAGTTGGCTAAAAAGCCATAGATTTTGCTGCCGTTCTTAAAGGGGTATCATGTATGTGCTTTTCAGAAAATTGAGTATCTCATGCAAACGGTGTGTATTTATTTGTATGTATTTTTTTTTAGTATCACAAGAACATTATCCCAAGGGATCTTGGTGTTCTATACACATGACATGAGGGGAAATGATCAGAATTTGTACATCAAGAGATATTCCCTTTAAAAATAGTGTAAGACTGCCTCAAAAATGAACTTTATTGACAATCAAGACAGCAGCATAACACAAGCCCCTGTAGCCTTCAGGTGGCCCCCAATCATTCAGAGGGGCCCTTTTGTGCCCCAAGGTCTCAGAGACTCAGGAGCCCCTCTTCACATTCTGCAGGGGTGCACCCATCATTTTGTGTTGAGCCCCTGAATCAAAATCTCAAATACCCACAATAAAGTCAATTAGTGTTGCAGTGTTAGAGTGCTATACAGTCCGGGGTAGAGGAGGAAGATATTGAAAATAGCTTAAGGGTCTGCATATGTCTGTTAGCGAGAGGTGAGTATTCAGTTGAACCAGCTTCGACATTGCCATTTGCTGTCTTGTAGTATTTCAATGCTTCGCTATCTAAAGAAATTGAGTCATGAATCCTTTGTGAAGTGAAATAACACCACTTTTCAGTCCTTTGCCACGACATATGATAGTGATCGATTTTAATGTCTCACTTAACAACATTCCAGTTGAGAGAAATGAAATATGAGTGGAATTGCTGCTCTTACATGCAAGAATACTTCCAGTGTGTGTCTCTGTGTTTCTTTTTTTGATTTGAAAAGGTTTTATTGAGAATTTTAATACATAACAGATGGTTGGCAAACATTCATAAGCTGAGAACATTCTGTACGTAATATATTGTCACAAAGATTCATGGTTGCAAGTACAGTTGATGTTACATAATTAAAAGAGTTCAACAATGTGGTACTGTCCTTGTTGCGCAACAGTGAGGATTTAAAGTAATACAAATAGAAGAAAGTAGGAAATATAGTAGAGAAGAAAGCAAAAAAAAGGTCTAGAGATAGAGGTGATTACCCAATGTTAATTTGGGGGTGTACAGGAAAATTCTGTCAAGACTTAACAGGTAGTGTCAGTGATATATTGTTAGGACATATAAGGGACACACGTATGAACCAGTGCAATCAGGTGTAGATGAGATGGATAGGACAGGTGTAGAAAAACACTTCTCATTGGGGATAAATTACTTCTATTTAACAGATTAAGGTTGTTCCATAGGGACTTATGAGCCAAGATCCAGGGATATTGTATGGAGAGGATAGAATGTGAGCCTCTATTGTATCTCAACCATTCCCACCATGTGTTATTGGAGGCATTCCTCGATGATTTCCAAGAGGAGAGGATGGTTTTGTGGACAATGGTGAATAATAAGTCATCTAGTAATAAGTCTTTATGTTGTAGGCCCATCAAGTGGGAGGTGTTAAGGGTGCTGCATACTGAAAATGAAAGGTTCCTGGGAAGGTTAGTTTGGAAAATATCGTCAATGGTGTTGTGCACTTTATTGCAAAAATTGTATAGCAGAGGGCAATCGTACAACATTTGGCAAAACTTCGCATGAGCAGAATTACAGCTCCAGCAAGGAACTTTGTCCAGAAGACTTAGTTTAGTAAGTCTGTGTGGAGTATAGAAGGTTCTGTGTAGGATATGCATTTTGGTCTGTGCGAGATTTTGAGTTATTTTCTTGGTAAATGGGGAAGCCCATAATTTAGGCCAGTCTATATGCGAAGAGTTAGATAGACCATCTTAAGAACAGCCCTTCTGCCATTTCAGTTGGTTGGCGTCAAATAGTGAAGTGGTTTTGGGTCTGACCTTTGCGTAGATCTTAGAGGGTATGTGACCTCTTCTCTTAAGTACTGATTGGAAGATTGGTAGCGAGGCAGTTTAAAAAATGAAGGATTTGTGGTTAGAAATGGCGACTTTAAGTTTGCGAAATTTGTAAGAATAAGAATAGGGTATTCCAAATATTTGTGAACTATTGTGGAACAATAGGGGATGGAGTCTGAAGCCAAGATCACCTACCGTTGATATTCCTTTTGACCTCCACAAGTCACAGATGGGGAGATTGGGGTCAAGTTTGATGTCATTATTGAACCAGATTAAGGAATGTTTTATTTTCACGTCTGGCAGATGAAAATCGAGATATAGTAGACTATGTCTAGTATGTTTTCAAATCAGGTTATAGAGAACAGGGCGGTGTTAACAGACGGTTAGAAGTGACACCAGAGGTAGGTTGTCTGTTGATAGTTGCTCAAAAGAGAGCCATGGAGGAGTAAAGTCTGGAGTATTGTCAAGCCATTTCACCCCTAGGCAGCCAAAAAGGCGAGATGGTATTTTCTAAAGTCAGCAAGGTCTAAGTCTTAGTTCCTGTAGGGAAATACCATGTTTCTTAGAATTCCAAATGAATTTGTTTAGAAGGCGGTCCATGTCATGAGAAAATTAATCCGAGCAAAGGATGAGAGACAAGCTTAGTAAATAGTTTTGGTGGCCATCCTTCGAAACATTTGTGTACCCTAGGGATTCAGTATGTCACATAGATTCTGTGAGGTTGTCATTGAATTTGAGACCTAAATATTTAATGAATTTCGGTTTCCAAGCTAAGCCCAAATTTCCCAGAACCTTTTTGGTGCTTTCGATGTATTCTTGTTTAGAGTATAGCCCAAAACTGCAGCATATTCCTTAATTTTGACCGCAATTTCAGGGATGGCAATGTCTGCATGCTCTGTTAGATTAAGGATGTCATCCACGTAGGCTGCTGTTTTGAAAGATCTAATTTTGATGTTTATACCTATAGAGTTCTTACGTTCATTGAGTGACACCAGAAGTGGTTCAATGGCTAGAAGGAATAGAGAGGGGGATAATGAGCAGCCATGCCTTGTGGCTTGTTTGAAAGGGAATGAGTCAGACAGAATTCCATTAGACCCGATTTTGGCACTGGGATTTGAATATACGGCCATAACCATTTTTACGAATGATTCACCTAAGTTAAAGCAAGGCATTGTGGACTTCAGGAAGGGCCATAAAACCTTGTTGAATGCTTTTTCAGCATCAAGTGCTATGGCTGCAGCTGGAGAGTTTTGGGATTTGGAAACCTGCAGTACATATCATAAAAACCTAATTTTATCGTTTGAGAGTCTGCCTTTAAGAAAGCCGGCTTGCTATGGACTGATCATGAGTGGTAGCTCACAGGAGTGGCTCACTTCAATACGTTTAGCCAGAATTTAAGTGTTAGCCTGCAATCTAAATTGATGAGCGATATTGGTCTATAATGTTGGGGATATGTTTCATCTTTGCCTTTCTTAGGGAGTAGAGCTTTGGTGGCCTCCGATGTATCCCGTGTCTTCATAGTCATGAAAGAGAGACAAAAGAAGCGCATATAGCTCTTCAGTGAATGACTTACAGAATTGGGCAATGAGGCCATCTGGCCCAGAAGCTTTTCCAACCTTAAGGGACTTAATTGCTGATTGTGTAAACATAGATTATGGGTTTGCTTATACTAAACCGCACTTCTCCAGAGTAATGCCAGTTGTACAGAGAGCATTTAATAGTATCTGTGGCAACCCAGGCCAGGGTGCTTCAAGGTATGTGACACCTACCCACCAAAGTGTCAATTAGTCCTTGGATTCAGCCGAATCCAGGTCAAATATGAAAACACGTAATACCCAAGCTACACCAACGTCAGTATTTTCATGTGGAAGGGCGCATAAATTTTATACACACATTACTTAGTTCATTTTTCCACAACGCCCTATATCCACAAAGTCCATATGAGATCTCAATGAAACCAATAAAGTAGTCCAATCAAAAGCTTCTGTCTTGAAGTCTGTTTTTTAAATTTCCACAGGTTCATGAAACTCCAAGTTACAGCCGACGCGCGTTTCGCCCTCTGAGCTTTCTCAAGGCTGCAATACAGATGTTCATACATGTCCATCAGACACTATATAGGTCATATTGGTACATATAACTGCATATTTACATGCAAAATCCCTTGTGATGAGTGAGTGGTTACTCATACAACATGGTATTCATTGTCTAAGACAAAACACCCTTGTGGACAGTGTCTACCAGAGACCGACTGTTAATGTTGGCGGAAAGAAGTAAGGATTATAAAGGAAGAGCTTGCTGCCATTTACTACCAGCATACTCTAAATCTTACTATTTATTGTTTGTGACCTATATGTAATTATATACACCATAGCCATCACCTAGTGCAGAATGCATATGCACAAGTTAATGATCAATCTCACCTTATTTAAGTCTGATACGGCCTGGTGGAAAATAGAAATGATTTCTTTCTTTACAATATTCCTTGGTGTGTTGTGCAGTATTCCGATTCGCGCAAAATAAGGGCACAGTCATAAAACAATAGTAACTGTTCAGGCTTCAATCGATATTTTGTGAAATTCTGTAAGAAATGGTAATAATATTGTTTGGCCTTTGTGTATCACCAAAGGACCTAGATACATAAAATATCATTTATCCATTATAAAATCTCTAAATATTATAAAATGTCTCAATATTCATACACGGCTAGCCCATAAGTCACTTATCTTGTATATAATGAGACACATGTTGCCAATATGCATGATTTTTTATATTTATTAAAACGTGGCCTTACCAGGAAACAGATTATCGTGGTATCAAATGCAGATATCCATTATAGTTATTTGACACGGTTCATCATATTGTCCACAAATTTCATGGGATTATGATAGATCCCGAATGCTGCCGACTGGTTAGACGGGTATCACCAGCACAAGTTGATTATAGGAGCAGAAGAAAGAGAAATATGAGGAAGACACATTAGAAAAGTTTGTACTTTTTTACTCCCCATAATCCATTCGTTTTAACTCGAACGGAGTTGCAGCGTTACGCGCTATCTATCTTCGTATATGCACACGATATAGAGTCATCCTTCGATGTTCTCATGTTCGCATTATCCTTTACGGCGACCTCACCTGATCACGTTAATTTTCAGCCATGATGTGTTCCCGGTCAGTTCCTGCTCTGACTTCCAAGCAGTCTCGCGTTACCCGGCGCTTTATTTTGGAACCGCGGGAGCCTAGCTTGCTCCCGACATAGAAAGCAGACTTGTAATGTGTACAAACCAGGTTGGTCTGGACGCTAAGAAAACGGTGGCCATTTGTAAACGTGCAGATATTCATTGAGCCTGAGGTTGTAAAAACCACACAAGCCATGTTTTTCACTAGCTCACTTCCAATCTCGAGCAGTTATAAAGGTTTCGATTTACAGTATTTAAAACCAGTCGATAGACATAATTGAGTAAGGAGTTAAGAAGCGTGTACATTTCGCCATATCGTATTTGCTAAGTCACGTTATTTATATATAGCATCAACAGACGGTTTAACTTTATTTCTGTTGAATGTCTATATAATGATCAGCTAGTCAAGAATGCATTCAAAGTTACATTCATTCCACCAACATAGCTCGCAGATCCATAGGATCCACTGCCACTGTCCACTTGATACAATCTCTATGGGAAATTATTCCCCAAACTTAAGATACAAGGATTTGAGAGGAAAAATCTTCACATACAGTGTCTAGTTCATCCTTATATGCAATTTAGATTCTTATCACCATAGCATTTATATTTCTGGTTTATTTTTCATTGTTCATTAGATTCACTTGTCAATGCTTACCCATGCCACTAAATATAAGGAAAGTTTTTCTTTCATGGTTATATACCCTCTTTTGGCAAAGGACAACACTTGTTTTGTTTGCTCAAGACTACAGATCAAGATCAATTATAAGAATTCATGGAGGTCTTTTGTGATGTTAATGCCAAGTTCTACCGCACGTAACCTTATATTCCAAAGGCTTTCTGTCTTGCGTAGATATGATACTTGATCCCCACCTCTTGGTCCCATATTGATACTTTCAATACCATGCATTTGGAGCTTGTGTAGATCATTCGGATTGTGCATGTTATTGAAATGGACTGCCAGTGGGTATCGTGCATTATTATTTCTGATGGCACGTATGTGTTCCTGAATTCTATCTTTGAGGGGTCTGATGGTACTCCCTATGTAAATTTTTCCACACATACAGATAATGCAGTAAATTACAAATTTTGTGTTGCAATTTATGAAAGTATCAATATGATATGTCTTTTCTGTGTTGTACTTAAACTCAGTTTTTTTATTTAGTCCAAAACAACAAATGCTACAGTTTCCACATCGGTAGAAACCCTTTTGTGTTCCTCGTAGCCAATTATATTTTCTTAACGGTGGTACAAAGCTCGGGCACAAATGTTGTCTGAGTGTTTTGCCTCTTGCGTGTGTAAGCATTGTTTTTTTTCCACTACAGAGTTTAGATCAGGATCATGTGTCAAAAGATGCCAGTGCCTCCTCAGTATTTTAAATACATCCGTGCTGGCACAGGAGTAGGGAGCAATGAAATTCACTTTCCTGTTTTTATTTCTTTTCTTGAAGTTACTGTTTTGATTGATCAATAGGGTGGATCTTTTGATTTGATTCACCTTATGTCTAGCTAATTTGATACTGGTAGGGGAGTAGCCTCTCTTTATGAATCTATGTTCCACCTTATCAAGTTCTTTCTCCAGAGCTGACTCCATACTACAATTGCGCTTAATGCGTAGCATCTCGCCGAAAGGTATGGCATTAATTTGTGACGGGGGATGTGCACTCTCTGCATGCAGGATGGCATTGCATGCTGTTTGTTTTCTGTACGGTAAAGTCACCAACCTGTTCTTATCCACCATGATTTTGATATCTAAAAAATTGATTGTTTCAGTACTTGATTCAATGGTGAAAGTTAGGTTGTGATTGTTCGTGTTAACATATGTGCGGAATAAGTCTAGTTCTGATTTGGAACCTGCCCAAAAAAATAAAATGTCATCTATATATCTCCCAAAATATAGTATATGTTCCAATAGATGTCCCGGGCAGTTACGCCATATGTGTGTTAATTCAAATAATCCCATATACAGATTGGCGTAGGATGGGGAAAATTTAGCCCCCATCGCCACTCCCCTTTTTTGGCGATACCACTGACCATTATGTAGAAAGATGTTATTATCTAAGACCAGATTTATCAAGTCGAGTAGCATAACTGTGTGCTCATAGCATTCGATTGGACGGCTGTCCAAGAAGTGTTCAATTGCATTGAGACCCATTTCCCCTGGTATACACGTATATAAAGAACACACGTCCATTGTGACCAGTAAGTGGCCCTCTATCCATTCTACGTCAGATATCTTACTTAGGATGTCACGAGTGTCTGTTATATGTGAGGGTAAGTTCACTACGTGTGGCTGCAGGTACATGTCTATGTATTCCGATATTTGTTCTATTGGTGAATTTATCCCGGAAATTATTGGTCTTCCGGGAGGAAATCCACCCTGCTTGTGCACTTTGGGAAGCACATATATACATGGATTGGTGGGAGTATCATTAAATAGGTATCTATATTCTGTTTCTGAAATCAGTCCCTTGCCTTTCCAATGTTTTAGTCGTGTTTCAATTGATGTGATCGTTTGCCTGATGGGATTCCCAGATAGTAGTGTGTATGTAGTTTCATCAGCTAATTGCCTGTCTATCTCTTGAATATAGTCTATTTTGTTCATGAGGACTATATTCCCTCCCTTATCTGCTTGTCGTATGACAAGGGAAGTATTGCTGACTAGTTTTTTTAGGGCAGAACACTCATCATAGGAGAGATTGTATCTGTTGCTATATTGTGTGATTTTAAATTTGTCTTCCAAATGATATAGATCTTCATGTACTAGTTCCTGAAATAAATCTAAGGAGTTATTACTAGCTAGTTGTGGTGTGAATCTAGATTTGGGTTTTAGCCCACTGTCCGAGCCATCAAATGTGTCAAGATTAAGTTCAGATGCTAAACTTTCCAATGACAGAGAAGTATCCTGGTCCCCCATAGTCATTAATAAATGTACAGCCTTGATGTCTTTAATTGAGTGGGTTTGTCCTAGTGTTTCTAGTTCTGTGTTGTTCAAATATATCTGCTTTTTTCCCCGAAAGAATTTATGCAATTTTAGTTTTCTTGTAAATTTCAAACAACTCACATGGTATGATGTAAAATCTGGATAAGCATATGGACAAAACCCAAGACCTCTGCTTAGAAGGTTTATTTCAGTTTTGGACAAATCATAGTCAGACAAATTAATCACATTAATATCATCATTATCATTGTCAGCATCAGTACAGTCTATGGTTGCTGATTGCGTGCCGCTGATCTTGTGGTCATTCCCACCTTTGTATTTGGGTCTCTTTCTGCATTTGCCCCCCCTTGTTTTTTTGTAAATCGCTCTTTCTGTAGCGCTTGCTTGTTCCCTTTGTGGAACCTCTGTAGTTCTAAATAAAATGGGTCTGTGCTCGTGCTAGGAGTTGGTTCTAATAGACCCAATGACTCTGCACTTGTAATGCTACTCATACTTGACGCCTCTGATATACTCGGCGTCTTTGTGTTCATTGATCTAGTATCCTGGCTCTTTTGTCCTGTCGTTCTAACATTGTCAAATTTACGAGCAAAGGTATAGACCCTGCCGTTCTGATAATCCCTCTCATCTCTTCGTATCTTTTCCAACTTTTTCTCTTTGAGGTATAGTTGATGTTTCTGTATCTCATCTTTTAGTATAGCCAGATTTTTTTGTACTACATCTGGAAGATTCATTTCTTCAATTTCTTTCTCTAATACAGAAATTTCGATTAGAAGTTTCTCTCTTTTTAACTCCGCATCCCTGATCAGAATATCTATCATACCTGCAGAGGAATTAAATAGCAATTTCTCCCACTCCTTGAGGTGACCCTTGTCCAGGTCCTCAAAAGAGGGAAAGATTAGAATGCGTAGCCCTCTGGGTATTTGTTCTTTAGTTAGATATTTACGGAGGACGGTGGCATCCCACCATCGGGAGAGCTCCTGTTTCTTGAGCCTCTCAAGACGTATAAATTTTTGTTTTAATCCTTCTCTTTCTGTGCCAGTAGTAGTGTTAGTATTGCTACTGGAGTTTGTGTTAAACAAATCATCTATGAGCGCATTTCTGTTGTCATCAAAGGCAGCCATATTAGAGATTGTTTTAGTATTAAAGATGAAATAAGATTTCCTGTCAATGTTAGACTGAAATACAGAATGACGTCTTAATTCAATAATTCAATTCCTATACAATGCGATACTAGTAATACAATTTTAAGGCAATTGACAGAGTGCAGGTTCTGCAAATTTAGAATTATGTAAACATAGATTATGGGTTTGCTTATACTAAACCGCACTTCTCCAGAGTAATGCCAGTTGTACAGAGAGCATTTAATAGTATCTGTGGCAACCCAGGCCAGGGTGCTTCAAGGTATGTGACACCTACCCACCAAAGTGTCAATTAGTCCTTGGATTCAGCCGAATCCAGGTCAAATATGAAAACACGTAATACCCAAGCTACACCAACGTCAGTATTTTCATGTGGAAGGGCGCATACATTTTATACACACATTACTTAGTTCATTTTTCCACACCGCCCTATATCCACAAAGTCCATATGAGATCTCAATGAAACCAATAAAGTAGTCCAATCAAAAGCTTCTGTCTTGAAGTCTGTTTTTTTAATTTCCACAGGTTCATGAAACTCCAAGTTACAGCCGACGCGCGTTTCGCCCTCTGGGCTTTCTCAAGGCTGCAATACAGATGTTCATACATGTCCATCAGACACTATATAGGTCATATTGGTACATATAACTGCATATTTACATGCAAAATCCCTTGTGATGAGTGAGTGGTTACTCATACAACATGATATTCATTGTCTAAGACAAAACACCCTTGTGGACAGTGTCTACCAGAGACCGACTGTTAATGTTGGCGGAAAGAAGTAAGGATTATAAAGGAAGAGCTTGCTGCCATTTACTACCAGCATACTCTAAATCTTACTATTTATTGTTTGTGACCTATATGTAATTATATACACCATAGCCATCACCTAGTGCAGAATGCATATGCACAAGTTAATGATCAATCTCACCTTATTTAAGTCTGATGCGGCCTGGTGGAAAGTAGAAATGATTTCTTTCTTTACAATATTCCTTGGTGTTGTGCAGTATTCCGATTCGCGCAAAATAAGGGCACAGTCCTAAAACAATAGTAACTGTTCAGGCTTCAATCGATATTTTTTGAAATTCTGTAAGAAATGGTAATAATATTGTTTGGCCTTTGTGTATCACCAAAGGACCTAGATACATAAAATATCATTTATCCATTATAAAATCTCTAAATATTATAAAATGTCTCAATATTCATACACGGCTAGCCCATAAGTCACTTATCTTGTATATAATGAGACTCATGTTGCCAATATGCATGATTTTTTATATTTATTAAAACGTGGCCTTACCAGGAAACAGATTATTGTGGTATCAAATGCAGATATCCATTATAGTTATTTGACAAGGTTCATCATATTGTCCACAAATTTCATGGGATTATGATAGATCCCGAATGCTGCCGACTGGTTAGACGGGTATCACCAGCACAAGTTGATTATAGGAGCAGAAGAAAGAGAAATATGAGGAAGACGCATTAGAAAAGTTTGTACTTTTTTACGCCCCATAATTGCTGATTGTATTTCGGAGCCTGTAATGAATGGTTGAGGAGGGACTGGTGATGGTCATCCTGTTTGGGTAGATTGAGCTTATTAACCCCTTGCACGCTGACCGAATTTTCACGCTGTGCGGGTGAAATAGAGAGTCGGCGGTGTTCGGACGTCCCCTGGCCGTCGTTAGCACACGCCCACCGTGACGCTTGGTCCGCAGTATGCAAGGGGTTAAGGTAGGTTAAGCTATCTTCTCTGTTAATATTAGCGTTTTCTTCATACAGGATCTGTAGAAATGGAGAAAGATAGCAGAAATGTTTTACGGTTCTAAGTGTAGTTTACCCTTGTTTGTCTCTTACAGGGTTCGTTTGTGAGGTGTTCTGTTTGTTTTTTAGGTAGCAGGCTTAAATTGTCCTAGCAGTGTTGCCAGCACACTGTTTTATTTAGTTGAATTTGGTCACCCATTGACCCGCCTTGGAGCAGAGGAGTTTGTTATATTCATATTTTTTCTGGTTTATCGTGTCGAAAAGAAGTGTGTCTTTATCCAATTGAAGTCCGGCGCCTTGTTGGTTTATGTTTTTTTTTTAGCTTCACCAACTGAGCATTTGCAGATTTACTAATATGAGCACTGATGCCTATGATTACCCTCCAAATGGCAGTCTTAAAAGCATCCCAGAGAACTTGGGGAGAGCAGCAATTGGGAGGATTTTCGAGGGAAATATTTTTAATGGCTTGGCGGATCTTCTCCAAGTGATTTTTATCTTGTAAAATATCGGAGTTAAGTCTCTAGGTTTTGTCTTTTAGAGTGATTGTGGCCCAGTCTAAAGCAGCAAAAATGGCACAGTGGTTGGAGACTAATCTGGGTCCGAAGGAGGAATCAATGATCATTCTTGCCTTTTTACTGGGTGCTGCTATATGATTGATTCTGGAGAATGAGTGGTGTGTTGAGGAGTAGAACGTATAGTCTCTGGTATCCGGGTCTTGACGTATCAACAAGGGAAAAGCTGGAACATATTTACCGAAGTAATTTATGTGATGGGAATGATCTAAATTTGGCTCTGAAACCACGGTCGATGGTGGGATCAAGTGGGAGGTTTAAATTGCCCACCATGATCAGACGGGAGTCTTTGGGGAGACTTGCTATCTGTTCGTCAATGTGCTTCCAGAAGTCAGTATCATTAGTGTTCAGCATATAAATGTTCAATTGTTAAAATCCTTTGCCAGATTTTGATAGTTTATTAAGTATTGATCTCCCATCCTGGTCAGAGTGTGTTCCTAGAACAGTATTATTTGCTTGTTTGGTGATGGTGGTAAGAAACTCTTTTTTGTTTTTGTGTGCGAGTGAGCCTATAATTTCTGCAATCCATGGGGCGTTAAAGAAAGTTATATCTGAGGAAGCGAGTTTAGATTCCTGTAGTAGTAGTAAGTCACATCTGAATTTGTAGGTGTATTCAATAATTGTCCTTCTCATAACTGAATGGTTCATCCCTTTTGTTTTAAGTGAGATAATTTGTATGAAGTTACTCTTTGACATGAGTAGTATTTTGAGAAGCCTAAAAGGCATAGGTAGATAGAATCATCTTGACGTCCAGGTTCCTCTAGTCATTGTGGACAACTGAGGCTACTGTGTGGAGATAAGACTTCTAGGTACCCCGCCTCAGTTCATTGTATGAGGCCAGAGCTGCAATACAAGAGTAGTAGCCACTAGAGATTCTTTGCATGCAGTGTGTAATCTTACAAGATGGTTGCTCCATGGGTTATTCTTGCGATGGCGAGTAATGTTTAAGTGTATTTTGTGTCTTTAATTAATTTACACACACAGATTGGCCAATTTGTTCATCTTGCACTAGTATTATCGAGTCCTTATACCAGATCTCGTCGTTTTTGGTAGGATGCTAATAGGGTAGACACAAATAAAGTGAATGCAATGCCAAGACCAATGGGTTTAAATCATGTGTAGCACGGCTGAGTAGATTGCTACTGACTCTATATAGTGTTTAAGGTGCCTTGTGCTTTAATGATTTATAGGTGCACTCGAACTGCCTATGATGAATGCAGGTTGTAAATATCTTTATGGTGTCTTATAGTGCCTTTATTGGTTACTGATGTCTTTAAACAGCCATTATTAGAAGTAAAGAGCGAGTGCTTATGTGTGTTCTTAGTATTGTTAGATTAATAAGGATGGAGAGGAGGTGCCATGAACTAGGGGCCTTTGGTGAGAATGTTGAATCCAGCAGTGAATCTCTTCATAGGCTGGAACATTGAAAAAAACCTTGGCACTGGATGCCTCTCCCGTTATGCTGAGGTGAGTGGGCAGTGACCATTACTGTATTGCTTATATGAACACCACTAATCAAACCAGTCCCAATCAGTCATTGACTTTAACTATGTTGAGCCAGGGGTGAAAGCGGCTTTATTAGCAGAGAACGTGGCTCACACCCAAGCATGTTCTTTTGATACTGCTCGGAAGTACGTAAGTGGCTATACACAAACAGGTGGGACCATCCAGCGACTGACCGAGGGAGACCTGCACTGCGGGGTCATCTGGTGTGCTGCGAATAGCACCACACAATGGAGTTAGTGAGAGGATAGGAGCTTGCTGTTTGATTAAAGGCTATTTGATGGTAATAGTGGTAATGGTCAATATATTGCAGGGATTGCAGCCGCCGCAGATAGTAAGGAGATATTTGCACAAACAATAGCTGAGCTGCTGTAAATAGCTTGCCAACCTTAGTCACTCATTTTCCGTTCAGGATAGATTGACCCAGCTGGGAATGGGGATATTGTAGTCTAGCCGATTGCTTCTGATCCTTGATCGCGGCCTCGCCGCATTGTGGGTATGGAAGCTGCCATGTTCAAGGCCACCCTATGCTCAGATCTGGTATCACAGCATTTCGATGAAATGACAGCACCAGGGAGAGTTTCAGGACCTGAGCCTCTGTCCTTGCAGGATCTGGTGCCCTTTGCCGGTATTTTGGGATACAAGTAGTGGGTTTAGCTCATTATTAGTGGTCAGATGTGGCTTCTGGGAGACGGAGCTCTGGCTCAAGTGCCCATCTTCTTAAATGGTCAGGTGCTTGCCTACTCAGTTTAACCATAATGTACCTAATAGATTACTCTCATAAAATGCCAGAAATTGCCATTGTGAATCCATGAACTCTCATGACAAGTAGTGGCTGTAGGAGCCGAGGGGCTTCCCCCCAGGTTCCAAAGTAGAAAAAAATATTTGGGCAGCCGCTACCGAACTACTCCTGGTGGACCCAATGTGGCCCTCCCATGATGTGCCATGGCACCCTCACGGTACAGTAGGGGTGAAGTTTACTTAGCAGTACTGCAGTACCAGTGAAAAATAAAAAAATATTAAAGACAAATGTGGGTTAGATGTCTGCAGGGCATTGCTGCCCATGGGGAGGGGGGGAGGGGGGTTGTGCGTAGGGCCTGGGGTGGTGTTTGGCCACCTGGCTTGGGGGTGGCCACAGCATGCATGGCTAAAGTGCAGGGGTCAGTTTGAGGCCATCCACAACAAGTGTGAACGCAGGGCCTGGACAAAATCCCGGCTACCTATGTCCAAAGGAGAAGCGTGGCTCAGTGGTTAGAGCTGAGATCGGCCGTGGACCAGGGTTCGATTCCCAGCCTCGGCGGGTCTCGGGCTCAAAAATTCCACGGACTCGACAATTCTCGCTCCGGTGCCTACTCAACTCACGGGGTCACACTCTGCGACTCTGGGCAATAGCTTGCTTAATCTCCACTACGGCCCCTCGCGGCGGGATGCCTGGCTTTCACCTTGTGGATACCCTGCCGGGGTATCTCACAGGGGAATACCAGGACGGGTTCCCTAAGCAAGCGCTTAGATACCGGGTCGGTGATTTGCGCTATATAAATACATGTACATTTACATTTACATTTACACAAAGCCCATGCACAGCAGGGCATTGGCCACTAAAAGAAGCTTAGGTGCACACTGTGCCTGGAGGGAGGCCTACCTAAAGCCAACCCAAAAGCTGAATATGATAAAAAAAATACAGAAATTCACTGAAAAAACACAAAAGTTAAAAAGAGCTTATCGTTTGGTACAGTAATAGCATTACCCATTTTGTAAAAAGAAAACCAGAAATGCACTGAAAAAACAAAGGGTAAAGTGACGTTATAGTAAGGTGTTGAAATGAGATCAAAACAAATGTTTACAAAATAAAATTGAAATTCACCAGTTCTACTTTATTGGTCTAATTATTACATCACCCCAGCCCTGTTTAATGACACCATTGATGAAATCACTGATGACATCTCAAATGATATCAATAATATCACACACACATGCACACACACATAGTTAGAAATATATGGCCTTGCTTCTCTCCTTTTCATGAATGCCCAGGCTCTTTATGGTGGTAAGCCAACTCATTGGTGGCTCCTGTCATATTCGTCAAACCCATAGAGCCAGTGAGAGAAACACTGTAGAGCTGCAAGGTTACTTATGGACCTTTTTATAGTGAGAATAACCACATAGGGACCCTCCTTTGTGGCTCCCAGGTCTGCATATCTTTGCAGTGTGTTGTGGTACGGTGCTCTGGGTGCTGAAATGTGGCTATTCATGCGCTGTGTATACTGTGGTGTGCCCCAGAACAAACAAACACAGTGCATGGTATTTTGCGAAGCTTTCAAGATTTATTTTTATTTTTTATTTATAAAGTGTTATATAGCGTGAACTTGATCCCGAAGGATATCAGAGCGCTTTACAATTTGAGGCAAAGGTAACAAATCAGAACATTAGTCCCTTACAGAACAGTTACCACTGCTCAGTGGTTCTAAGTGACTGAATTAATTTAAGCCTGTGGCCCGGTAGTTACGTCCAGATGAGCATACCTGGTAGAGGACTCGCTGATATTTCATACTAGCCAATAACTATTTTTTGCATACTTTAGGTAGAACTTGGCCCCAGGTAAATGGCTGTTTTACCCAGTTTAACTGGGTCTGCTTTCTTCATTCCTTCTAACTAACTTGTCTTGATAGGTCTTTCTTAAATTGCCATTATCATCCAGGACTTTTATAGAAATGGGCACAGTGTCCCATAGTACAACGACCTGTTAATGTAAACGTTCACTTGTCTACAAAGCCAAATATCGATTGCATTTTATTGCCTTTACATAGTGCTTCATACCACTGATGAGGCCAAGAGGTGCGTTTTCGTATGGCAGTACGTTAGTCGATACTGGTGCTATGATAGGGGTGTGCGCAATTTGCTTTTGTGTAATTACCTGAAACTTTGGTGGAAAATTATTCAAAAATATGCATAATTTGATAATTTAGGACTACATTTTTGCATCAAATGCATCCTTGTGGCAATTTTTAACACAAGGACACGTCTGGGGCTAAAACAAAAAAAGCACAAAAAACACAACTGTCGTGAACTTCAGCTGCTCGTATTCTATTTGTTTTTGTTGTCCCTATCTTCTCGAATTACAATTTGACCACGAATGGCAGTGTAATTACACAACAAACTATTGAGGTGTAATATGGGGAATTTTGGGTAGCAAGTGTATACGAAATTCGTGGAAATTACGCAAATTATGCTGGCGTGATTTCAATTTTATCTAAGCCTACTTCTGAAGTGGTTGCAAATGCCAACATTAAATTTGCTTGAAAGCAAGAACACAAAAAAGAGATGTCTTAAACTAAATACATGTTTATCATAGTTTATTAATATACTGAAATGCTGCGAGACATTTAAGTTGAAATCTTGAACACAAAAATAAGTAAACTTTATCCAGACTGCTGCACGTAACTTGTGCACTATGGGCCTGATTCATAAAGGGCCTCTGCAGTCGTGGTGGAGGCCCCGCAGTCGTGGTGGAGGCCCCGCAGTCGTGGTGGAGGCCCCGCAGTCGTGGTGGAGGCCCCGCAGTTGTGGTGGAATTCCCGCAGTCGTGGTGGAGGCCCCGCAGTTGTGGTGGAATTCCCGCAGTCGTGGCAGAATTCCCGCACTCTGGGCAGAATCTACACAATGAGAATACACATTGTGGAGTTTCCGCCCCGAGTGCGACTGCATGGCCTCCACACGAGTGCGGAGGCCTTTTGTAAATCAGGCCCACAATTCATCGTTCTGGATGCTTATTTAACATTTGTGCATAATGAGGGCTGTCGTTTTCATTTGTTTCAATTAACCAGCACATTTGATAGCAATGATTTGTAAAGGAACGTCCAAGGCTAAATACACAATGTTTGGTGTAGATGGAGTGATCTGGTAAACCTATATTTAAAATGTTTTTTTTTTAAAAGGTACCGAATTGCTATCCTACATATGTAGGTAACAAAGAATAACAGGAATTTGTTAAACTCTGGGTTCAAAGTGAAATCCTAGGGGGCTCAAGCTCTCCTATTGTTGTCTATTTGATGTCATCCAGAACCCCGTGGACAAAGACAGCCCCATTATTCACTGTTACTCATTTATAATTATATGTGAAACTGCTACAAAATCGTTATGTAGAGATCAGTCCTTGAAAGGCTAATGTATTTCATCTCCTACTAGATATGCTGTCTCTAAGGATTGGCTAGAGAGTGATTATGCATTGATATCAAAATTTCCTGTGCCTCATATTCAGTTTCATTAACAAATGGTTTAATTATTAGGTGGATATGAAACTTTCATACACCCTTTCTTCCTTCTTTTTAGTCTGTTAGCCTCCTCTATGCCTGTTTTTGTGGTGTTTGAAACTTTGTGTATGTGTGCTGTCTGTGTGTCAGTGTTCCTATGTTACTTTGTAGACATGGGCATCTGGTACTTTCTGATCTCACCCTGGAAGCTCTCACTTGTATGCTATTGCTGTCCAGTGGCGGCTAGCATCGCCCCACTGCCTTCAGACAGGAAAAGGTGAGTAAAAATAAAAAGATAATAATGTAATGTTATTATCATTTTAATTGTTCCTCCTGCTGCAGCAGCTTGCGTGAGGGGGAGGGGCGGGGTTGAATAGCAGGGGAGGAGGGTCCAACTCTCTTAAGTGCACAATGACTATTTGCTTGGCCCTCTCGGGCTGCTCAAAACCGTCATGCGCATTTTCCCAGTTCTCCATGCAGGCTGCATTACAGCCTGCATAGAGAACATGCCCACTTCTACAGCCCCTGCCTGAGCGCCGTGTCACGACACTTAGACCAATCACAACGCTGCGTGATTGGTCAGGGAAGTCTGTGTGCCAGGTGCTTCCTGTTTGGAAGACGAGAGCAGGAGCAGATATGCGGGGGACCCGGCAGGAAGGTAAATTTTTTTAAAAAAAATTGTTGTGACCCCGTGCCCCCTCTACTCCCTGCGCCCGCCTACACCCCCGACTGCCTTGCGAGCCGAGCCGGCCGCCACTGATGCTGTCTGGCAGACCCCGATTAATAAGTACTGTTTTCCACCTTAAAATATACTTAATAACCTCAACTGCTCTCTGCTTCTCTCTTTTGTATCATGTTTCCCTCTCCCTGTTCCTCCTAGACAACCAGATGACTAAGGTTGGCTGATGGCTACCAATGTGTTTGTGGTATATCATTCCATTCAAAATGCTCCTTCCTCATTCCCTCAAGTGTATTTGCTCCTTTTCACTGTTCCCATTGCATCTTGCAATTTAAAGTGGCTATAGAGAAGCATAAAATGCTATACATGTAACTCACATAAATGTGTCTCTCGTATGGGTGACCAGTAAAGGTGATCTGAGAAGTGGTGACTCACTGTCTGCCTATTGAAGCGTGTGGGTTGGTTTAATTGTGTTGGTGTGTATGGGTGTCTGTATATGTGGATGTATGTGTCATCTATGGACATATGTGGGGATGTTATGTGTTCTGTATCTGTCTGTATGTGTTGCACTATACAAAATGCAAACGCATTGGCTGTGTAGGGTGAGGAATGGCAGCAACAGCTTGCTTTTGTTTTGTCCCCCTTAGTCTCTGCTTGCGCCTTTTAGTGGCAGAGGTTGACATACTTTCTTTCAAGGTCACCCAATGAGGGATAGAGGTATGGGCCTTGAGAAGGATTTGTCTGTGCTCAAGGCATGGTCATTCAGCTCACTAAGGGCAGCTAAATGTATTGGGACATTTTACTTAAAATGCTATTTAGTGCACAGAGCTTGGAATAAACAAGTTTGTCTTTCATGTAGTCTAGAGCCTAATTGTTTGTCCTTGGACTAATTTATACATTGACTGTAATGAAATAAATGCAGCACACCAGTTAATTTTAGCACCTTACATGTACCATGGACAAATATCTTACTCCGGCCATGAGTTGGGTTTCTGTTAAGGGTCGGGATGATGGTGGGAAATTCCCGGAAGGGGAGCAGTAGCAAGCATTCTACTAGTTATGGAAACCCCAACATATCAAGTGAATATGCATTTTGTAAAGGAGTACTCGGATCATCGGGGAACTGGACTGCAGTGGGAATCTGCATGGCTTCCCTCATCCCCCTCATTTCCTTCCACACATTTGTAAGGCTCTCCATTGTTTTTTAGTTAGATTCTCGCTTGAAAATCCTCAGAGACACGTAGATAAATGTACTTGTGCTGTTAAAGCATCATCATTCTTTTTTTAGAACATTGGAATGTTGGGAGCTCCATTGAAAACAATAAAGTGCTCTGGGCTTCTAATGGCGGGTAGAAGCCTTGAACTCCTGCATTCCAAAGGTGTTCACAGCTGTTGCTGTGAACACAGGCCTCACAGACCCAGTTGGGATTTCATTCACCTTGGGCTCCATGAGACCTTTGTTTTTATTTGTTAGAACATTTTGCCCTCTAGCGGTGGAAAGTTCTAATAGCCTTATAGCCCTCTGTAGTTGGGCTATACCGGCATTAAAGACCCCACTTCCTTGTTAAATGGTGCTCGATGAGCGGGCCATTAATGGCCGGAATAGCCCAATATGGCGGTCTATAGGCCTATATTAGTGTAGTCTCCTGCTAACTTGAGGTGCCATAAGAAAATCACCAACACTTATTTATTAACACCAACATTTTAATGATATTCCACAACATGGTGGTGCTTGCCATCTAATTGTAAGCAGCACACTTACACAGCATATTTATTAATTCAATATACACTTTAAATGCCAGTGTGCACAGGCTATCTTTACAGCAATTAGTGACCTGGAGTAGTTCGAATTGTCACAGTTGTCCTACTGTGATAGTTTGCAGGAAATGTTGGTTTTCATATTTCACAATGTGGTAAGGGACAGGATGGTGCAAGCTATAGGGGGCTTCTGGGAAATGTCTTGGGCCCTGGTACTTGTGTATTATTTTGAGAGAGAGAGAGAGAGATAGATAGATAGATAGATAGATAGATAGATAGATAGATAGATAGATAGATAGATAGATATTTTACAAATTAAGCACTCACTTTAGCTCCAACAGCAGTTTGGCTCTTTAAAAAAAAAAAAAAAAACACACTGATACCAAACCAAGACCTAATTCTAGTTCAGCAAACGTAGAATATTAGAATATCAAATTGTCAGAATTCAGCTATTATCGGCACAGTTCTCAAACTTTGAACCGAGGCTCCTAACTATCCCAATCACGTTTTTTCACATCTGCTATTTCCAATTATTGTACCCACAATCATAAATGAGTGGGTAACTTATTCTGTTTGGTTTATCCCTCATCTGCCCAATATCTTTAATATCCTCCCTTCACACTCCCTATATCCCAATATGTTAAAACAGTGACCATACTTCCTTCCTACTCATATGTAGAAAATATAAAGAATTGTGCCCAAGTTCGTACCCATGATGCATCTGTTTTAGACAGTGCTGCAAATAAATAAACATTTATCATGTCACTAGATGCACTTCCTGTAGGCTTTGACTTAAACCACTACCCACTGCTGATGGCTTTAAACCCCAAAATATTCTAAAAACAACTATGTGAATATTTTTCAAAATAAACTTTTCCAACTTTGCATACATGACACCAACATATGGGCAGTCATTAACTGTTTTTTTGCCGTCCCTCTTTCTTTCCTCTCATTGTAGGAAAGTGGCTTACTGGTTGAGGGGGTGTGAAACCCCACTCCAGCAGCAACCACAATTCTTGTTAGGGTGAAACACAGCAAACCCCCAAATTAACCTGTGCCTAGCCTGGCACAAAAGCAGTCAAGCTGAACTTGAAGGCAATGTGTACAATATTTATGCAGTACAAAAAATGTATAAAGTGAAAACACAACACCAGGAAATTCCCACACAATTTATTAAACAGAGTACATTTTAATAAATTATTTACCACCAAAATGACAAAAATAAAATTTGTAGAACCAGAGATATGCTATTTTAAAGATTTGAGTGAAAATAGTGCTTAAAAGCACAAAGAGTCAACTGTGGTTATATGGTCATGACAGACCGGGAAAAAGTCACAAGTTCAGGCTGACCCCGGTAAAGCGCTGGCTAGATACAGGGGCCAACTTGGATCTGCTAAACAAAGTACCTTAAATCCTGGTAGCTGAGTGTTGCGAGGTCCAGCGTCAAGGATGCATTATGCAGTGGTGATTTGGCGCTGCAATGCGAGGTCCTGTGTCAAAGATGCATCACGCTGTGGTAGTTCCAAGGAGATGTGAGGTCCTGCTTAGAGAATGTGCCACATAGTGACAGTTCTGAGAGGATGCGGGGCTGAGATGCAAGGTCCTCTGGTGAGTATGGGTCATGCAGAGGCAGTTCCAATGAACAGTCTGATCTTGGGTGCAAGGTATGCATCATGCAGCAGTGGCTCTGATGGAAGGCTGCAGGGGGATGCTCGGACAACAGCTGGTTTGTCTGAGCACCGTCAGGCTCACTTCCAAGGGTCCAGTACTGGATCTCACCACTTGGGGGCAATATTCACAGCAGATAGAGTCTAGGTGCCGGGTTTAAAGTGGCTGGAACCTTTTCTGTCACTGAGACTCTGATCAGGAAGCCAGCCAAGTAGGTATTGGAGTCACTCTGGTGGTCCTGGGTTCAAGATGCAGATCCAGTCCTTCTCACTCAGGTAGCAGCATAGCAGGGCTGCAGAGTAGCAGTCCTTCTTGCAGCAGAGCAGCTCAGCAGTGCTTCTGAGTCTTTCACAGGTCCAGAGGTGTACTGAAGAGTTGGGTCTGATGGTCCACTATTTATACATGGTGCCCTATTTGATGTAGGAAAAACGTCTACAGTATTACCCCTATAGAGGTGTCTGGAATGTATTGCCTCAATTCCCCGATCTTGTCCCAGATTGTCTGGTGGCATAAAAGACTAGTGTGAAACCCTTTGTGAGTTTACTGAGTAAGAGTCTTTGTAATGTGCAAGTTTGGTAAATGACAGTTCTGCCTCCTATCAACTCAGAGATGGTCCATACTGCCACCACCTATTACCCCTTTGTCTCACTGTCTGGAGTAATACACAAAGACCAACTACCAGCTACACCTACTCATGTGACCCAGGATACAAGAGGCAGGCAGAAAATGGTTAGGACAGGAAAATGCTAAGTTTCTAAAAGTGGCATGTTTAGAACTGTGATTTAAAATCCGATCTTACAATTAAAGAGAGTTTTAAATGACAATTCTTTAGACACTAAACTCAACATTCCTACTTGATCCCATTTGAAAGTTATCACTTATTAAACGTAATAAATTAACCCAAAGTTATCCTATGGGAGAGGCAGGACTTGCAGTAGTAAAAAACGGATTTAAGAGTTTGCAGAATACACTCCTTCTAATTCTTCCTAAAATTTGCTCCAACTAAAGCTTTTCTCTGACTCACTTGAAAAAACATCCCAGGGCTATGCTGATCTACTTTGGGAACTTTCTTCTTAGAGAAACAATTCATGATCTTGCAAGACCCACAAGCCAAAGGGAATATAAAGGGTTTAAATTTTTTGTCAGGCCAGACTTTGCGCATACCACCGTAGAGCAAAGGTGGAAAATGCGCCAATTATTTGCACCATTTGAAAAAATTGGTGCCAATGTATTCCTACAGAATCCGGCACGGTTGAAAATTTTATTTAAAGGTTCAATCAGAAGCTTTACGAGTGAAATACAAGCTGAAGAATATTTAAGAGAAATCTCAGAGATGGAGACCCAAAATTCGGGGAAATAACTAAATAACACATAAAGAAGTAATAGGAGAAAACTAAAACATTCCGGAAATGCATGGGGGAGTACTAAAATGAACCAGTAGGGTGGAGCATATTATGTGTTTAAACTTAAAAACCCTATGCTGAAACAAATTGCTTTACCTGTTTAAAGGTTGTGTTTAATTTTTATGAGTTTAAACTTAAAAACCCTATGCTGAAACAAATTGCTTTACCTGTTTAAAGGTTGTGATTAATTTTTATAAATCTGTCAGGGCCACGGGGTGCGCTTTGGCGATCTGATCATACGGGCGCCCACACCTAGGACTCGGGACCTAGGATGCCTAAAGGGATGGTAAGGGACGGGGATGGGGGGGGGGAAAGGGTGGGACATGGGAGTAGGGGGCGGGAGTGTAGGACCAAGGAACGTCAATCACATGAAGAGTAAAAAAAACCTGTATTACTGTAGTCACAGACAATCGTGCAATGATTAGGAAACAAAGACATGGGTATGACACCAGGCTGATGGCAATAATTCTAATTTTAATATGGCTAAGTTGAAAATTGTTTCTCTAAACACCTGCGGACTCATCGATATTAAAAAAAGACAGAAGGTGGCGGTAGGACTTCAACTAATGGAGGCTAATATCGCCTGCTTACAAGAAACTCATATTGAAGGTTCTCAGCACTACTTATTGAAATCGCTGATTTATAACCTTATCACTGCTTCTACACAGGGAGTCCGAACTAAGGGGGTGGCAATCTTAGCAAAAGGTGGGGGGTTCCAATTTGACAGAGTACTTTCGGATAAACTTGGGAGATGGGCAATCGCCGAATGCAAGTACAATAAGGGGCGAAATAAAATAACAATTTGTACTATATATGGTAGTGTTTTTGATGAACCAGAGTTGCTAATAAAGATCTCCAATGAGCTCGTTCATTGGCCTTTACCCCTTATAGTGTGTGGGGATTTTATTTGCTCCTTTTCTGGGACTGGACTATGGAAATGGGAATTTAAATATCATGGCAGGAAACCTAATGTCTTTCGGGCTCTAAAAGACTTATGTTTGGTACATAGCCTTATAGATGGGTGACAACATAATCACTGGGGAGATCCTGGTTTCACATTCTACTCATGTCCACATTCGCGACATGCAAGACTTGACTACATGCTTATATCAAATTCACTGAAAAGTGTGTGTACGATAGATAAATTACCACGCTTACTATCAGATCATAACCCATTAACTTTAAAACTATCATATACTCCGAATAACCACCCAATTAAGAGCTGGACGTTCGAAAGGGCTCTATTAATTAATCAAAAGTACTGCGAACACATGAAGGGGTGGATTCCGGGTTTTATTGCAGATAATATTGGAAGTACATCTATAGTAATTGTATGGGACGCCCTTAAAGCGGGCATAAGAGGTGAGACCCTACAATTCTCTCTCAGGTCTAATAAGGAAGGGAAATCCCACTTAGCTGCACTACATTATAACTTGGGCAAAGCCGAAGAAGATCTGATTCCTGCAGCCGAACAAGGCAAGGAGTTAGACAGTGCATTATCTCAGGTAGCCATTGCAAAAAATCTCATCACAGAAATAATAGTGGAAAAAGCCATCACTAAAGCATCAGTAAATAAGGAAAAGATATATGAGCTGAGCGAACTGGTTGGGCATCAGCTAGCGATGCGCGTTAGAGAAGAGGCATCAGCAAGTACTATTAGAGAAATCCAAGACCCGAGATTAGGTATAAAATCAGAACCAGATGAAGTAAGGGCCGCATTCCAGAGATTCTATCAAGATCTCTATACTGAACCGATAAGTGGATTGGGGGATCCAGATCTTTATTTAGAGCCAAATCGAGGTCCTAGATTTGAGAAGAAGGACCAGGACATGCTGGATGAATTACCCAACTGGGATGAGATCCTACTATCTTTAAAAACATTAAAAAGCGGAAAAGCGACAGGACTGGATGGGATACCATCTGAGTTTTATCTGAAATTTGCTGATCAATTAAAAATAATATTGATGACTTTGTTTGTCCACATATTCCAGGGAGGTACCCCCCCCCCCCATCCTGGTCAGAAGCTAAGATTGTGGTATTCTTGAAAAAAATAAAAATCCGCTTGATTTAGGTTCATATCGACCAATTACTCTAATAAATGGGGACTCAAAAATCTACTCGAAACTCCTGGCGGCCAGATTGGCACCAATAATAAATAAAATAGTATCCAAACACCAACATGAATTTATACCAGGTAGGTCAACAACTGACCATGTTCAACGGGTGATCTCGCTGTTTGACTATACAGAGTCCACAGGAGACCCTATGGCTCTTATACTCCTTGACGCAGAGAAAGCGTTTGATAGGGTCTCCTGGAGATTTTTATGGACGGCAATGTCTTATAGTGGAATCAACGATAAATTTATTATGGCCACTCAAGGCCTATATAACAAACCAAGTGCTAGAGTATTAGTTAATGGGCTCCTGTCAGAAAACTTTGCAATCACGAGAGGAACTAGGCAGGGTTGTCCCTGCTCACCCCTCTTATTTGCAATATATATCGATCCATTTATTCGTTGGCTTGACAATTGTATAAATATTTCACCAATTCAAATACGTAGTCATAATACCAAAACTTTGGCATACGCCGATGATATCACTAGAGACCCCAATATAGCCATGCCGGTGATAGAAGAGGAAGCACACCTATTTGGATTAGTATCTGGATATAAACTGAATTCTAATAAAACCCAGATTGTTTTAAATAACAAGATTGTGATGGGGGATTCAAGAGTAACTGAGGAGGCCGTATATCTAGGGGTTACAATAACTGCCAAAATTCTAAACATTGTTGATATTAACCTAAAACCACTGATTTCTAGAACCAAGAAGGAGATGGTCCGACTGGATAATTTACATCTACCTATAGGGGGCCACTGTAATTTTATTAAGATGCTTTTTTCCCCCGATTTCTATATTTCTTTAGGACTATCTGCCTTGAATTTCCCCCCAAAATCTTTAAGATTATCGACTCTATGCTCTCAAGTTTTATTTGGGGATATAAAAAACCCCCGACGGGCTCTTAAACAATTGGTACTACCGAAGGAAAAGGGAGGTTTATCCCTACCGAACTTCAAGTTGTATTACTGGGCCACTGTCCTAAACTATTGTGCCAATTTGATTGCGATCGATAGTATTAATCAAGAGATCCCGACCCCTCAAGAACTCCTACTAGGAGAAGATTGTGCTGGTTGCTTTTGGCGACATACTAACGATAATGATTTTAAGAAAGTCAAGTTTAAGACTATCTTAGGGGCTTATAAAGCATGGAGCAGTATCCGAAAAATGTTGGGGCTTGGGCGATTCTCATTTTACACACCAACAAATAGGAATAATGATCTGCCTCTAATATTTCATGACAATTGCATAAATAGATGGATATCGGCAGGGATGGTGCAATTGGGTTGTTTTTATAAACAAGGATGTCTTAAGATATTTGAGGATCTGCATGAGGAATATAATATCAGCCATAGGGATTTTTTTAAGTTCTTGCAGGTTAGAGATTTCCTAATAAAGAAAACTGGTGGGCGGGAGAACTTCCGGAACAATCAATTGATTGATAATTTATGTAAAAAAACGACTCCCAGGATTGGGGAAATCTATGAAACATTGAATTTAATGGCCCCAGATGATATGGACAAACAATGCGTAATTTGGCAGGAACAACTAGGAGTACATTCCAATATCCCCCGCATAGCATATGAGTTTGCACTACATTCATTAATGTCGATAAAGCTACAGGCGCAATTTTATAAAACTTTTTTCTTCCTATATTACACCCCTAAGAAAATTGCTAAATGGGAACAGGGAAGGGAACAACATGTCCTCGCTGTGCACTATACGGGGCTGATATTATACATATATTTGCTACATGTAACACGCTGACTAAGCTGATTAATGACATCCCTGAATTTTTATCAGAGTTTTGTCAAACAAGAATTGAAATCTCAACGGAGGAAATCATGCTGGGGGTAGCAAACTGTGAATTGCAGACAAACACTCAGGGCTTAATATTCGTGGCCATGGCTATACTTCGACTTACTATTGCCTCAGCATGGTTAGATCCTGATCCACCTACATTTCAACAATGAAGGTCTAGGCTATTAGCCACTTGTAGCCTGGAAGTCGCAATTTATAAAAACAAAGGGGCTAAGAAAAGATTAATGGGCATGCGGATTTGGTCACCAATGTTATTGTGGATCCAGAGACATACATGATTGTATTTTGTGTATATAGTATTATCTTCATCTTTATTTCTTTGTATCCTTATGGCAAAGTATATCATACGGGATTAATTTCCGTTGTATGTATATTATATGCTGTTTATTTATCTAGTTTTGACTTGTTCTTGGTCAGGGCAAGGGGGGGTGGGGAGGGTGGGAATGTATTTTTTTATGTAAAAACTGTCAATAAAAAGATTTTTTTTTTAAAAAGAAAAAGAAAAAACATTTCCATTTCTATGCCACTTTGTTGCAAACTCTACATTTCTAGAAAAATCCCTCTCTAGTACCGTAACGTAGCTCACTTAACAATTGAGTCCCTTTCCTCAAATCACACTTCTGGGTCCCTTTTGCTTTTGCTTCCATCCTCTGCAATGTCATCACCCTTCCCGCAAGTAGACTAGATATCCTTGCTCCTTGAAAACACAGTTTATCACTAAAAATGCCATTGCTGGTCTTTCTTTCTGACTTTTCTGGAGCCCAAATCACTGCTAAACTATTCACCCTGGCCGAAATATCTTCCATCAGGTTTACACATGAACCCAGAAAAGTTGCTTTCCTCACTGCACAGCAATCATAAAGAAAGTACACTGAACGGATACAGATGTCATTTAGTAGGCCCTTGCTTGGCAGTACAGGAATCTTTCTAAATGCACTTAAAATGTTTTCCAAACTGCACCCACTGCAGAAGAAAATTCTTGGGATGCACCAGTACAAGAGAGAAAGCATACTTGACGTTGCACTTGCAGATAGACAACTTAATCTCTCTTCTAATGATTAACACCAGCTAAACTGCTTTGTCAGTTTTGGATTACACTGGTATGTATTCTGCTGAGGTGTACAAACTCATTCACAAAGCTACCATTTTACCAACATGTCCAGTATTAACAGAAACTCTTCCTTCATATTCATACTAAGGTTATAAACGAGCAAACCATGAATGGGTCACCAAGGCTACCTTCTACTCGATTTCTGGACACTTTCTGTTTTAAAAAACAAAAACCTCTAATCCAACTAAAGGACTAACCGTCTCCCAATACGCCCTAATAGACCATATTCCCTGTGGTATGCAGACTTTACTATGTGGCTGACATTTTGCCGGTTGCACTGCAGTGCTCAATTAAGTAGCCCTGCTGTTTGTTGTAGGTGCCGAAATGCCTGTGGGGGGGGCAGGTTGGGCACAGGAGGGGACACAACCCCCCTTAAAAAGAAAAAAATACACAATATTTACATAGTAAAAAGTGATGTCAAGAGTGCGTCTGTGTTTGTCCCGTAGTGAAATTTTCACATATCCTAACTTTTCTCTTGTACATCTCCTAGGGCCAGTGCTTAATTTGTGCGAGTGATGGTCACGGACGCTCACTTTTTGCAGCAACGTATTTTTCAGTCATCATACTTTAAAGCATAGCAAGACAACCCGAAGTGTAGAAATGAGAGAAAGGAGGTGGAATTAAAGTATAGGAAACTGTGACAAGGAAGCAAACAGGAATTAAAAATATCCTGCAGATGTTCTGTAGCTAGTACCCAAATTGTATGCGGGCCATGCCTGTTTGCTTTTCATTTGCCCCACTTCTCCTTGCCCTACTGATCACCACACCTCATTCACTTTTCCCTTTCCTCCCTAGAGGATCATTAGCAGCCCATCCAATGTGCTCTTTTCCCTTCTCGCATCCCCTACAGCTGGACCGTAATCACTCAGAGTATTTTTGATAATTCCACCTACTGACCCTTTCCCCTTCCTGTACTTGTTTATGATTGGCCATTGGCTTCCTTGTTATAACCAGTCTAGGAGGAGAAGCCTATTCATTAAAGATTGATAGTGGGCAACCACAGAGCCTACCCCGAAGATGGGCACTCTCAAGTCTGTTCAGGCTCTCTGGAGGGGGGGGGGGGTTGTCTGCTGCACTGATGAAGATGAGTACTACAGCACAGGCAGCTTTTTCCTGTGTCACTGTCGCACACACCCTACTCTTCTACCAGCACCAGAGGAAATACCACACCCTGAACATGCCTGTTTCTGTTCTTCATTGGAGCAACATAGTCTTATTGTTAAGCAATAGAGGCTTCTACGGACCTACCCGCCATGCACACTACCACCTCCAGCACCTCGGCGGGACCATCAGAGCCTTCAAATCCAAATAGTCAGATAAGGATTTGCCCTATGATACCAGCTGAAGATGGCAGCAACCAGCGCCACACTGACAGCTGCAAATACAGTCCTCTTCGGTGAGCAGGGATTGGAAGAAACTCTGTCAAAAAGACATTTGTGGTTTCCTCAGGGATAATCCTTCCACCATTCATGGGTACAGGAGAGGATCCACTTTCACACACCACCCTTTTGAGAGACAGTGGACATGCATTTTTTCACTGCATTTGAGCAGATTGTCTGCTTGTGCCTTGATTGTATTGCATTCATTTAGTATTTATATACACGCTCTTTGTGAGGTCTAAAGCTCTTTTTTTCCTTACTGTATGTATAACCTATATAGCGCTCTGTACCCGTGAAAAGACTGTGTGAGAACTGCCGTTTTCGGGGGATCTTGGGTTCCCTTTCAATTTGCATGATTAAGATAATTTGATTGTAGGTCATCTCTTGATAGTATTTAAAACCATATAATGCATGGAGGCAGGCAATAGGCATTGTGTGGTTTCAAGAGCGAAACATGAGAGTTGAAAAGAGTTTTAAAGATGGATACAGATGAAAATACGGGGTACAAAAATGTGATTTTGCTTTATATGAGATTGTTGTTTATTGCCGTCATATAGTTGATGGACAGGAGTAGGAGCACATCCATAGTGTTTTCCTAATCTACCCAGTGCAGCAGTGGGAATACCTCTCTGAGACATTTCATACCTTCCTATTGCCTTTGGTCCTATTGGTATAAAAATAGTATCCAGTACATTGAGTCTGGTTTTCAGAAAAAGCCATGTTTTTATAGTTTTTCAAAATTCTAGCTGTTGATCGTCCTTATTTCTGGGGAACGGTGTTGAACAGTTTGCTGGTTTGTGCCAATAATGGTGTTCCACCTCCACTGTTTCTTCTGAAAGAAGGAATGATGAATATTAGTAGAATCTTGATCTAAGATTCCTCCTTTGAGTCTAGAGTGTGAATTTGGATTGGAGATGGACAATTTCTGTAATTTTCCCTGTGCCCAAGGCACTCATTACGCTGTGGGCCAAGCAAAGAGCTTGAAGGATGTGGTCATGTTATCATGGCTGTTCAGACTAAGAGCTTGTATTGCAGCCGTGTGTAGATTTGTTTAAGTTGAATGATTAGGAATTTTGTGAACTCAATACGGAGTCTTTTGGCATACTCGTGGCGTGATAGCACTATGGCTGTTCAGGCTTGGACCCTATGGGATAAGCTTGATAGGGAAAAAACAGTGTTGTGTTTTCATGGTGTTAAAGGTCCTTTATGCCATATCTTTTGAACAAGAGTCCAAGCTCTTTACTTCTGTGGATATGGTAAAATGAGATCTCATCCCTGTTGGACAGGCTGTGGCTGGGTCATACATTTTCTATATTCCTCGTCTCAAGATCTCCATTTTAGAGGGATTTAGTTTCAAGTGTTTTGTGGCATCCCCTTGTGAATGGTCTGTTGGAACTTTGTAGGTTCAAGTGTCTTGACATATGATGGGCTTTCCAGTTTAGGGATAATCTATCTGTCATTGGGTTACTTGTAACCAGTGAGTTTATAAGCTCAGCAAGTGGTGCTTCATACACGTTGAATAAGACGGAGGCAGTTATTGAGTCGGAGGAAATACCTGCCTTTTGTCAGAATGCGGCTCACTCTTATGGATGAAACACGATTTGTGTTAATACTGTCAGGTAAGGCTGAATACAATTCAAATTGGAAAAAATATATCAGTCAATGTGCAGTGTTTACTAGCTAATTAACAAACTTATTTAAAAAATAAATGAGAAAACATGGAGCGAGCTCTGATTCATGGGTTTGGCGCCACTTGTTGAAAATCAGTGTTGGGTGTATTGGCCTCTGGTTTTCAATATGGACACGTGAATCACAGTGGGGATCTCTTTTCCGCCTTACTGTTTTACGCTGTTACAATGCACAGGTCGTGGCATTCATTCTGGCAGCTTGGACGCATTTAATCGAAGTCTCCTGTTGCAATGCATTATTTATTTTGGCCTTTTGCTAAAGTGCTGGCATTTCATTTTGCATCTATTTCAGAATGATACGACAGCAAACAAGTTCTAAATTGACTCGCCTTTTCCTTTGCTCGCAAAGCCCTGGCCGAATGCTAAATTCCATTCGTGTTAGTTGAGGGAAGAGCCATTTCAGTGTGTGATATAGGAATGATCATAGAGTGAAGAGTAATTGATTTTTCTACGTATTTTCTAGGCATCAAATAGATTTGTATGACTGTAAAAGGCTTGCTTCGATAAACCACTGTAACATTCGAGTGAAAGAGTGGCTTCCCTGCTTTTGCCTTTGGGTGAGGGAGTGCACAGGTGCCAGTTCATTGACACTCGCTCCCCCTAGGATGCTAGCAGTTTTCCATCGGTCGAGGAGAAGGAATGAATCGGTATGCGATTTGCATTTGGTGGGCAGAGTTACCAAATGAGGCATGATGTGAACAGGTTGTCGACCTAAGAACTGCTTGCCACTCTCATTTGCTTTTTCTACCACACAGTTGTGGCATTTTCCCTGCTCCACGTGAACTTTTAATTTGGAATTTTCAGCATAGTATTTAGTGCACGCGTTATTTTTTTAACTGAATGGACATTTTTGGTTGTTTGTGATGATAGAGGTATGTATCTAACCCGATTATTTTTATTTTTTATCCTTAGTTAAAATGTATGCATCATGCTCTGTTGGATGATCAAGAAAATTAGCTGCTCCAGTTAATGATTAATAGCCATGAGAGCATTGAGTCTCTAACTTCCTACTGCCTCTAAGATATCAGCTCTTGGGTGTGACGGATGAAACCCACTAAACAAAACCGAGTTCCTCCGACTCCAACCTAAAACACCCAAGAAGTTCTAAATGAATGGATAGATAAACTCAAAAAATTGAATCTGTGACTTTGGCTAGATCACTCGGATTTATTATTGGGCAAATCCTAAAATCATATTTATTTGTGTATTTCTGGAATTTGTATAGTGTGAACCTTTTAATATCAGAAGCCAAGGGGTACTTTCTAGTGACCCCAGGTCTCATCGACAGCTATGGTTCAGCCCAGGGGTCACCTGACCCGAGGTTACTAATAAATGGGGGGAACCTGATTGAAGGTGGTTTCACACCAAGTACTCAACAGTGTGCCTGTGCTCCAACCTTGGTGCCAGCCTTCTCGATGCAGCCTGACACTGCTGTTGGTGACACAACAACTGGCCATGAGGGATGGTGCACCCCACACCCTCTCCTTTGCCTGCAGCACCACCCTGGCTCCCTATCAGGCCCCGCAGAGAAGCCTACCCATCAGCGCCTGCCTCCAGTGGCCAAACTCTGGTGATGCCCTGCACCGCCAGTGGCGGCCTTCTATTCAAGCATGAGCCACCAATGCCTCCTGCGCCCGGGGCTGCATTGGAGGCTCCCAGCTGGTCCGATTTCCTCACCTCCACCTGCCCACTGCACCTTTTCACCAACAGTATAATTTCAAAGAACTAAAAAAAAAAAGTAGTGGTTCAATAGTGAGGAGAAACATGCAAATCTGTGAAACAACTGGCAAGAGGCCTGTGCCCCAGCAGTGCCACCACAGCACCGGCACAAGTGCAGGACGGCCTCTTAAGTCGTGGGATCACCGAGAACTCGCACAAGGTATGATCAACAACATTTTCTCACCCACCACAAATGAGCACCAGTAGCCTAACCCACTCAACCCCAGGTGAACAACTTGCCTCACTCACAGCCAGGGTATTGATTGCCCCCTCCTCTTACAGCAAACATCGCCTAGAACCGCTCCAATTGCCCGGCCAGTCCTCCCCTGTTCAGAACCAGTATG
This sequence comes from Lissotriton helveticus, assembly GCF_964261635.1. Taxonomy (NCBI): domain Eukaryota; kingdom Metazoa; phylum Chordata; class Amphibia; order Caudata; family Salamandridae; genus Lissotriton; species Lissotriton helveticus. The sequence goes on along the minus strand of NC_136065.1, from coordinate 668,696,491 downwards.
AACCCCAGCATGGCATCCATCCCAACTATTGAACCTTCCGTTGTCACAGGCCCACCTCCTCACAGGTAGTGAAATGAAGGACATGGGTCAAAAGACTAGAAATGTATTTTGCCGCAATAGGGTTAGATGCCGACAGACACCGACCAATGTTCTCCATGGGGCAGGCAAGGCCATTTACAAACTTTATAATAACATAGTTGAAACCGGCCTACCATACACTTACACGACCCTCAAGGTGTCATTGATAGCACAATTTTAGCTGCTAGCCAACCGGATAACAAGGGTTTCTTGCTCCACCAAGCCTGCCAGACACCGTAAGAGTTCGTGGACCAATTCTACGCCAGGTTACGTGAGCTCGCAGGCCCCCGCACACTTCCTGATGAGCAGGATGAGATCAGAGTACAATTCATTTGGGACTGTTCATCTGCCAAACTGCCATAGCAAATACTGCAAGTCCCCTGAATGACCATGGCAGACTTCCTCATACTCGGTCAATCAAAAGAGATTTCCAAGTCGCAGGCAGCCCACTTGGAAGCAACTCTACAACGCTCTATAAAAGTAGAACCCTTCAATCAGATTGCCTACCCAAGCTACGTTGCCCATTGGGAAGAAAGACTACCCAAAGGCCACAGAAACCAACAGACCATGCTGGTGTTGCAGTGGCAGAAACCCATGGGCCAGTGACTGCTTGGTGAAAGCAAAATAATTCTCTGCATGTGGCAAGATGAATCATTATGCTAAGGTGTGTAGGTCTGCCCACATCCACAAGGGCACCAGGAAGAAAACAGTCAACTGCATTGAAGCAGATCCTATGCTAGCAGACAAAGCTGACATGAATGGTGATACCTCTGAGGGCATGGTACACATAATCCACATGGTTGAACAAGCCCAAACACAGGCCCACACAGTGCCCCGCTGCTGAATCACTGTAGAAGACTAGCCACTCACCCCACTTGTGGCACAAGAGCATCCATCAACATGCTACATTTGATGCTACACCAGTCACTGCTCACCCCGCCAGTCCTTTGACCTTCAGCCAAAAAAGTGTACACTTTTGGCACCACCACATGCCCCTTGCCGGAGTCTTCACTGCTACATTTGCACACTAAAGCTGCTCCACAAGAGCAAAAATCTACATCACTTGGGGAGGGACTGACATTCTCATTAGCTGCCTCATACCTGATTGCCTCCACCATGTTTAGTTAGCTTCAGAATCCATGCCAGTGCCGTGGTTACCCTCCTTAGAGAGCTTGAACACCAATTTAGAAGCCCTGGCTGCCTGAGAGGCTTGTTAGTCCGTCTGCAAATTGATCAATCTGTACAACCTGTTGCCTTTCGCCACCGGTGAGTGGCCTTTCATCTCCAGCCGAAATTAGAATCAGAACTACGAAAGCTCAAGGCAGAAAACATAATAGAAAAAAGGAATGGGCCGACCTCCTGGATATCGCCCATCATTGTAGCCAGTATGCAGAAACAGCCCAGTGAAGTGCGGGTATGTGTCAACATGTGCCACCCAACAGAGCCTTAAAATGTGAGTGGCACTAAACCCCAAGAGTTACGACTTTGTAGGAGAGGTTTTAGGTTCCTGCTGGTTCTCAAAAATGGACCTGAGATCAGGGTACCACCAGATACTTCTGGCACCTAAATCCCACCATGTAACAACATTCTCCGCCCACCTCGGTTTAGGGTGCTACAAACATCTCAACTTCAGCATCTCCAAGGCTGCCGCAGTGTTCCAGGACATCATCAGAGGAGTGTTGGTGGCGCTCCCAGAGTTTCTAAATGTCAGCAAGCACATCCTGGTCCATGCATCTGCCCTGAAAGTACACCTCCACACGCTGATGGTCCTATTCAAGTGCCTCCAAAATAGCGAGTTCACTCTAAATAAAGATAAATGTGAATTCCTCGATGAAGAGATAAGCTCTTGTTGATACTGCTTCTCTCCCAAAGGAGTATCCCCAAACCCATCCAAGGTCCACGAACATCCAATCAGTACCAGCACCAACCACAGTAACCGTTGTCAGAAGCTTCCTGGACATGGTCACCTACTTCAGCAAAGTCATGCCAAACCTCACCATGCTCACTGAAATCACTCTGTGAGCTTACCAAAGTATTCATCCCTTCTCAATGGGGTGGTGAACAAGAACAAGCATTTCAAGCCACAAAGCAAGGGCTGTCTGACAACACACCTTGTGCATACTTTTACCCAGGCAAAGACACAGAACTATCAGTGGACTCCAGCCCCACAGGCCTTGGGGACGTTCTCTCCTAGAAACAGCAATGGGGAGACTGGGCTCCCATTGCCTACACTACCCGAGCTCTAACTCCCAACAAATAGCGCTATTCCGACATAGAGAAGGAGCTGATCGCAGTACATTGGACCTGTCAACCCTTCCACCTTAACTACCATCCCTTCACTGTGAACACGGACCACAAACTACTAATCCCACAGTTCAAAGGGTCCGCAACGAAACTTCCACCCTGGATCGAAAAAATTGATACTCCAACTACAAGAATACCATTTTTTTTGGTGGAGAATAAGCCTACAATCTGGTAGACTACCTGTCTCTGAATGCCTGGCCAGCCATGCCATGAGAAGCAGCATAGACAGAAAAATACGTATGGATGGTCGTAGAACATTTGTAACCCCTTTCCTTACCACTGGTACACATTGTAGAGGCCACTAAGACCAATGACTGCTTTCAACTAGCCATAGCAGCAACTAAATAAGGGTTCTGGAATGCCATCACATCAAGGCTGTCACAGAGGAAAGAAAAGGCCTGGCATGCTCCAGTGTCCCTGCACCTCATGCAGGATGAACTCAGTGTCCCAGCAGAAGGCAGTCTGCTAAGAGGGCCACGGCTCATCGGGATGACAATCCTAACCCAACGGATGGTGGACCTCACAGATGGATTCCACACAGGGATTGTAAAGGTGAAAAACAGCCTCTGAAATAATGTATGGTTCCCAGGCCAAGACAACCAAGTTGAGTGAACCATCAGACACTGCGACCTCTGCCAAGCTGGGAGTGCACTAGATCGTCTGTTGGCCATCCCACGTTTTCGTCGGGTTAGGCTAGGTGGCCAGTCATTTTCAGTTAAGGTGGCCACTCATTGGAATGCCCTTCCGACTGGGCTGCGGCACACTCAGGACTTAAGATGCTTCAAGAAGCTTCTTAAAACATACCTTTTTACCCAGGCCTACTAATCTTCTTTCTAGCCTTTTGTTTGAGACTGCTCCGCGCCAGGATACTCTAGAGTAGTTGTGCGCGCTACAAATTTCCATATAACATAACATCCCTCTGCTACCCATTGCCACGAGCCAGTCCCTTAGGTGCCATGGCATCACACCAGCACTGACTTTGGAAGTCACACTGATGGAAGACACCTACTTGTGATCATAGACAACTTCTTCAAATACCGTGAGGTAGAGATTATGAATTCTGCATCTGCAGGAGTGACCATACCAAAACTGGAAAAAGTAATGGCCACCCATGGCCTGATCAAAGAATTACGCTTGGACAATTGGCCTTCGTATAATGGTCAAAACCTCACAACCTGCCTCATGTCACAGGGAACCAAACACCGCAGAATCACCCCACGCTGGCATATAGCCAATGGGGAAGTCGCAAGATTCATGTGGATCATCAGCAAGACCGACCACATTGCCCAAGCTGAACAACAATTAATAGAAAAGGCCATATATACGTTTCTGAGGACTACTATGTGACCACTACCCTCACACCACTACCGGAGAGGCACATAGCATCCTCTGCTTTAGACTGAAAGTCGAAGATACCATCCCCCATCAGCCACCGTGGGAGAAGACATCCCCCACTAGCCAGTGAAATGCTACCGCAACTGCTTGAGCAGAACCAGCAAATGTCCCATCACTGATGGGCCAGACCCTCGAGCTCCCAAAAGAGGGACGGGATGCTGGTGAAGGACCGACAACCCTGGACTAAATGTTGGCTCCTCTTTGAACACCAACCATGGCAGGTCACCCAGGTCCTTTGAACCATAGTGTCAATGAAAGGAGGTCTGGAGACAGTCTCCAGGAATGCTTTCAATTTCAAGCAGTTCTACATTACCCTTGGAGGACGCCAGAGCTCGAGTAGCCTGGACTTTGCGACTGATCATCTCCCTCAGACCGCTGACAACTCAGAGAATGAGATTGAGCTGCTTCTCATCCATCCCGTCTAGAGCTTCACAACCAGCTTAAAAACTGTTACATCATGAATAAAATGATTTCTCAGTCAGTCAATACTCATCTGATGAACATCAACATTTACAGCTATTTGGTAGATAACCTCTCCTGTCTACACAACATCCACGTTTGCCCCGGGTCTACAGTTTTATTTGGAAGTTATCTGGATTGTGGGTGTTTTTGATTGCTATCTTTTTGTCTTTAGGGCGGCCCACTGACATTTTCAATGCAGTACTTAATCTGCTGTCATTTTATATACCATGACTCCTTGTTGCAAATTGTTGCCTTTTCTGTACTTATTTTATCATTGGCACACTTCTTTTTAACTTCCCTTGGTAATTGTCGGTTTGTTTGTTAGAAGTTGTGTGTTGGAAATCGTTGCCTTTCCACGCTTTTTTCACTTAATGTACTGCACTCTGTCGTCTTATTTTGGTTAAGAAGAACCATATTTAAAACCATACAAATTCTGTACCCAAGGTTCGAGTGGAGCACCCCCAGTCCATCAAAGCATGCCAGATAAACTATTGAGGTATATTATGCTAGGCTGTCCCTTGACGTGGAGGTACAATAAGATTATCTTCAAATAGACTTGATGGCAACTGATGCATTTTTGAAAGGTGGTCTTGGACCTAAACAGTTCTAAGTATATCCTCTAGGGATATGGACAAAGGCAGCCTCAGTAGGCTCTTCACAATTCTTGAGAGACAGTATATGAAAATCAAGGTAAGCCACTACATCTGAGACAGCTGATATTGACCCCAAGATATTACCTCTTCTGTGTGATCAGTGCTTCCTGGGCGACTGCTTCAAGCTGGTTGATATTGAAGGCTTCTCCTATACAGTCATTCCCCTTTCCAGCTAGTCACGAAGACATGCAGGCTCAAAGAGTCATCCGTGTAGCTTGATAATAGTTGATCAGATGTGATCTAATTGCATAAAGTATAAGCTATTTTAATGTCAGAGGACACAGTAGTATTGGGTCTCCGCTATCCAGCCTTACCAAGTACTTTCTAATGTCTAAAGACAATTTGAATATCTCACTGCATCGCTGCTAGAAATCTTGCTTGATAGCATATAAAAACCTTCACAATTCAGATATCTGAAACACTCTGAATTTTCTACATTCATTTTAAGAAAGATGTCAGCTCTTCCCACATTCTCTGATTTCAATTCAGTTTAACTTAATTCGGCCAAACGACCATTAAAGGGCACAGTCATAAATACATTAAGAGCATAATATTTTTTAAATGTATCGCATTATAACGCCCTTGATATATACAGTAATAGAATAGATTTATCTAAAACAATGTCAGTTTAGCGACCAATGTATGGAAAGTAACTTTCCTCTGCGTATTTCAGACCTGCGCAATCTGGATTACATCAGAATTTGTCTGATATAAAGTTTTTGATTTCTTTCAGTCAATAAACAACATAGTTATCTACCATACATGGTGTCAATAATATTCCATTTTATACAATCATATAAAAATATAAAACATTATAGATAAAAGCATGTCTTATGTCATCTCTGATTTCCCTAGACAAGTGGTCATCCATTTTTCCTGAGTTGTTACCTGCACATAAAAATGCTGGTTTATCTGCAGTGCCTCGCTTTGAGAAAGGATAATTGTCTAACCGATAAGATTTAAGTAGCCCATTGTTTCTTATTGGAGATAAGTACCTATTTTCGTTATCCTGTATAAAAGAGCTCTGTTTTCAATTGTTCTTCAACATGATCATAGTTTAAATATTACTTAAACCTTTTAGGGGGTACATCAATCATCATCATCATCATGACTGAGAATCGTTGCGTGTCTAAGCATCCAATGTCTGTTCTTAGGTATGTGTGCCCTATAACATTCTTTGCATTCTCTCTCTCTCTCTCTTTCTCTCTCTCTCTCTCTCTCTCTCCATAGGAGTGTATGCACTCCCCACCCTGCCCTCCTCCCACTCTCATTGCATTTCCCCCCAATCACAAGTTGAGATCCAGAGGTGCAAACTTCACTCTAATCTTCTCCATTTGCTAGATTGCTATGGTGTTGCCGGCATGGCAATCATTTCTGCAGTAACCCCTTCTATCTCCGCTGCAGTTCTAGCTGTTGCTTCTTTTCTCTGTCGTCTCTCTTCGCCGCACTCCATATACCCAAAGCATTTCCTCATTATGCTGATAGCAGTGCCCTGGTTTTAATGATTGCCGTCTGGAATGAAGGCTGCTTAATCCGGATGGGCAAATGGCCTCAGGATGGTTATTACCGAGTCCTTTTTTTTAATGCCTTTTTCCTGATCCCTCCTCGATTGTTGTCGCGCACTCATATTTTTCTCTTCGAACGTTCTGGATGTGGCTATCTCATTTGCATAAAGTGCCCAAACACTACAAATTATAGGAAGGACAATCAACAAGTGATGTTCCATTTGCAGACGTGGTCCGGCCCCACCCTACTCTATCAGCATCGGCTCACTCAGTAAATGTATTTTTATTATCATTTTATGTTTTTTGACTAGCAGTGGGGCGATGCTCCTTCGCCATTATCGAGGAGCCACCAGCGCTGCTACATACCCCCCACTAATGACCGCAATTAACTCCTATTAATTTATTACGCCAAAAAGAAACTGCAATGACTGCATGGAATGGTTTACTTAAGGGCACAAGAATAATGCTATTAACTAGCAGTACTCAATAACACTGGACTAACCACTAACCTTGGGTTCCAGAGCAGCATGCTGCCCAGCGTAAAGTGCTTTAACTGGGTAGTAAGTGCTTTAAAAATGCAATGACAATTACAACTATTCCATATTCGTTTCTCAGCAATCTCTGCACTTCCTGAATGTGTCTTGTATATTTTCCACTCTCACATTAGTCCCTGAAATCACCACCACATTTCTAAATATACAATTATATCCCCTCTGCGCTTTCTATGCTCCCTGGATGTGTTAGATATATTATGCTCTCTTCCTGTAGTCCTTTAATTCACTGCATTTCTCAGGCATGCATTATTTTCACCTCTTCAGTTTGTGTACTACTTGAACGTGTCGCGAGTTTTCCACTCTCTTCCTGTAGTCCCTGAACCCACTGCATTTTTCACATATGCACTTATTTTACCTCTGCCTGCTCTGCACCTCCTGAATTTCTCCTTTATGGAGGGCAACTGGAATTAAGTGATTGTGCGGCTGTGGTATTTTTCTCATAATTATATATTTGCCACACTTGCCACATAATCCACCAACTGCTGCATAATCTGTAGATTTGGAAAAAAATTGTTTCTAGCTCAAATTGTCCAAATGTTACTCAAAACACAGTGACACGTGTGCAACGAAGTGGAAGGCCCCATGCAAAGCTTGACTGGTCACCTTTCTGTTGCTTATTGCTATATTTGGTATCAAAATTGTTCTAATGAGGTGCAACCAATGCCCAGACAATGTTAACGTGTAAAAATGTCAAAACAATGCAAGCACAAAATATGCCGTATTATCCTGCATAATTTGCCTTTCCTTGCTGCATAATTTGGCCTTCCACTGAGACATAATTCCAGTTGACCTGCCTATATACCCCTATTTCCCTTATGTCTCATCAAATAGTCCTGCATTTTCCCACGAGCCTGCATTTCACTTCCGGTATTTTTCCCATAGCCTCTCATTTTAGCCTCTGCAGCTCCTGCTCTACCCTGCATTTCCCCATCACATGTAATAGAAGTGCAGACTGTTCTGTGCTTAGAAGGGACAAACGGCCACATGCATCAAGGTAAATTGCATTCGCAAACGGTGCGAATCGCAAAATTCGGCCGTTTGCGAATGCAATTTCCTTTTTTGGGATGCATCATTTTTTTTATTTTTTCGCAATTTAATGAATCGCAATTATGTTGCGATTTCTTAAATTGCGATTGCATTTAAGAAATCGCAATTTTTGATTTCTTAAATGCAATGCATTACACTTTAGAAATTGCGAATTCGCAAATAGGGAGAGGTAAATTACCATGAAGTTCACCTTCATGGTAATTTGCGAAAACTTTGAAAAATGCACAAAAGTGCATTTTTCAAAGTTTCATTTTACACACACACATGCCCTTGGGGCATGTGTGTGTGAAAAATTTTCTTAAAGTTCAATTTCAGGGGTGCAGGACCCCCCTGCACCTTTGAAATGGCATTCTCATTTTGCGATTCCTTAATTGCGAATCGCAAAATGAGAATGGCTTCCCATTCATTCCTATGGGCCTCTAGGCCCATAGGAATCAATGGGAAGGGTTTCCTTAATTGCGATTCGCAAATTGTGAATCGCAATTAAAGAAATTTAAGAAATCGCACAAAAAAATGTGATTTCTTGATGCATAGCGTTTGCGATTTCTTAATTGCGATTCCTTAATTTTCGCAATTAAGAAATCGCAAACGGCAACAATGATGCATGTGGCCGAAAGGCTCTACCAACCACACTGACTGTTGATCTGTCACTGCTGTGTCCAGATTTAAATTTCGAACCCAGCCAAACCAACAGCAGTTGTCAAGTTGATCTAGACAGGCCAGGAACCTGTATAGTGTTGTTCTCAGAGCTTTAAGTGGGCCCGGGTCCTGCCAGTGCTCAGCATCGTCAGTTCTAAAAAGCAGGTGCCGAGACGGATCCCTATCAGGCTTTCCATTTTTGCCTCCAACATCAGGGTGAAAAAAAAAATAACTCTGCAGCAGTAGCATCCTTCACTGCCTTTGATGTAACTTCAAAGAGACTTGTTATAATTCGTTCATAGTCTCATCATGTCAGAAATGAAGCATTTTCAATGTTCTATATAACAAAGTCATAGCTGTTGCTTATGCAGTTAACAACCATTGACAAAGCCAATAGGCCCGATTTTTTGTAGTTGTAATGTTACTTTTATATTATACATCTGAATGCAATGACAGAAACAGCAACATACCAGTCCGGCGGCACACTATGCTAAGCACAGATTTTTAGTTCAGATGTTTTAAACCACCCCCTTAATTACACCGGCCACGCCCCTTTGAGAGACCCCCCTAGTTTTTCATCCCACTTAAAGCGCTGGTTGTTCCGCTATTGAATTTTGATACTTGCTGCTGGTTTTCTATTGTAACTACGGGACTACCGACAAAGGAAGACATCCATTGGACAAGCTTCTCACACAAGACCAGGAAAAGCTCAGGATAGATCATTCTCCACATACTGCGTACCTGAGACAACTGGAAAAATGCAACGTTGTTTCATTTTGGTATGTTTATGGTGCTGCACAAAGTTACCTATAGATCAATGGAGCACTGTACTTAAGAATAGGAAATTAACACAGTTCTGATGCCAGAGAAGCATAATATAACCGCGTTTGTGAAAGAGAAAGCTCACCCCTTGGGGTGTTTTGGTACTGAATAACAGGCTCAATAGTTTTCATTTTATCGACCTCCGAAGGATGAAAGGCTGAGGGAACCCACCGGGATTGGAATTTGTGATCATGGAGTTAAACCCCCCTCCAGTGGATCCGTGAGTCCCCAGAGCCACCAGACCAAGCTTAGAATGATGGGGGTGGCACCGGAGGTTGCAGTTGGTCACACTGGCAGTGAACCCTTAAGAAAACCTTTGGATTCTGACACATGATTATTTACAAATTAAGCACTGGTTGCATGTAAATAGCTTCTTAAAACTGTCACATCACACACTCAAACAGCTCTGTTCTCCAACACTATAAAACTTTTCACTATAAAAGCCAGACCTCCTGCTGTGTCATAACTTTACTGCTTACACACTATTTTTAGAGTCCACTGATACCCATGAGTCAAAGCGAGCGCACTTTGATTATGCAAACTGTTTTCATTTCTACTATAGGGATCTGAAAGACATCTTATGCAGCGTCACTAGAATTATGCTGCAGAAAAGTTCACAATAATGTGGGAAATCTGTAGTTGTACGGAAAACCCTGCTGCCGCAAAAATCACATAATCCCAGTGGCCCTGCTGTTATGTAGAGAGGGCATATGTACTTTATAATTATTACATGGTTTGCCTTCACCTTTTCTGCACGAAATTGCGCCTCAGCCTTGTAAAATCGATAAAATAAGGCAACGGCTAAAAATAGCTCCACCTAGTTTTGTAATTTTTTTCGTGTATTTTTATTTCCCTTTTTATGCTCCATCTTTTCCGTTTTCCCGTAAGTGTCTTCTGCCTCTTTTTTCTCGAGCCTTACACCCACCGATCTGCCGCTACTAAATTTCCTGTTTTTTTTTCTCTCTGTCCCTCTCCTGTTTTGCAAATAGTATTGGAGGGAGAAAAATCCACGCGGAAGGATCTGTTGCTTAGAGACGTGCTTGGCAACGGACCTGTTCTATTTAAAAACCCGCCAAAGTTTACTCAGAGATTAATATGATCTGCGCTGTATTGTGAGGAGCCCCTCGTGGACTTCTGATAAAACTGTGCGGCCGCAGCAACATGTGTGAGTGGAGCGGATGAGGAAAGCTTCAACCTGCCCTTCTCAGTCGCTAATGCTGGCTCCGTAATTTTTATGCAAAAAACAGGAACGAAACTTCGCTTTCTGCAGGGGATTCGATAGGACGTTTACGACATGTCTTTTTCTAGGTTTCACTTATTTATTGGTCATTTATGGCGCGGAGGTGGAAATGGCTACGATTCTACCAGTAGTTTCCTCTATGTTGTAAACTCAACATGTTTTGCGTATTTAAAGTGTTTGAAAACTCATCCCTTGAAGCTACCCGTCTCTTCATGCTCTACCGCCTCAGTTGGGGGCGCGAACATATGGACTACACGCATGCGTAGTGACGTGCCTGTATTTTCAGTCTTTCTGCTTCTAGAGACTATTAAAAGGGACCGAAATACAATTTCTTCCAATAGTCAAGGGTCGTTACAGTATAGTAATATTAATAGTCCTTGAATAGTTGAGCATATTTTAGTGCCTCCTTCCTGATTTCTAGGAGATGCGTAGAACTAGGGGGCATATTATCAAGGACCGGTGTTTAAATTATCGCCGTTTTAGCGGCAGGAAACTGCTGCTAAAACGGCAATAATGGGCTTGATAATACACCCTTGTGAATTCCCATAGAAGCCCATGTTAACACCAGAACATGGGCTTCTATGGAAATTAACAAGGGCGTATTATCAAGCCCATTATTGCCGTTTTAGCGGCAGTTTCCTGCCGCTAAAACGGCGATCATTTTAATACCGGTCCTTGATAATATGCCCCTAGGTCTGTTTACGAATGCGTGAATTTACAGGGGGAGTTTCAGCAGTTAGAAAACCACTGCAGAACTGCCTTGTTACTTGTAGAAAACTGCTCAGTATACAGTACTTTAGCTGAAGTCTGGCCCCTAAGTGTTTGTATGGCACAAGTGCCTCATAAGCTTATAGTACTTATATTCCCACAGAGAAGACGAAGGAGCATCTCCTCACTGCTCCCTGACCTGTGCAAAAGGAGAAATAAAATGATAACACAAAGTTATCATTTTATTTTTAGTACAGCGCCAGGTTATGGCGGGCCGGGGCTGTTGTCAGATGGAGGAGTGGTTGGTGCGCCATAAGTGCGCATGATGATTTGGCCAGTCCTCTTGGGCCGGCCGTACCGTCATGCGCACTTAGCATTTCTCCACCTGGCTGTGTTGCACAACTGGGTGGAGAACAGTCCCAGTTTTACAGTCCCGGTCTGAGCGACCAACCAAGCTGCTCAGACCAATCATGATGCTGCTGTCATGCTGGTGACAGCAGTGTCATGATTGGCTTAGGGGAGTCCGGGATCCTGGGTGCTGCCAGGAGGAAGGACGGAGGAGAGGCAGCGGCGGGCGACCAGCAGGTAAGTAGTCTTGTTTTTTTTACTACCCCCACGCCACCGTTCCCTAGCAGGCGCCGCTGACATAGAACCCGTTGCAAGTTGCTCGCAGTTAACACTGGCCCTGGTAATGTCCATGGGCCCAGAGAGTTTTTCACAGGGACTTCGGCTCCTCGATACAACTGGAATATAAGGCTGGAAATGTGGCTGAGAAGGAGGAATTACAAGTGGAACAGTCTGCATTAAATCAGATTCACCTGCCTATTGACCATTTTTTGTGAACCATCAGGGTCCAACTTATAAAAGCATGATTTTCTAGCCCCCAGAGCTACAGTAGCGGCTGTTGATGGTAAACAGGAGGCCAGAAATATCAGTCCCATTAAAGGGATGCAAAAATGAGGTCCTTAGTGGCAGTCAAGGTAAACCTTCTCTTACATGAAGACAGTGGCAGCTCCTCTCCAAAGGAAAAATATAATGATAATAACGTATAGTTGTTATCATTGTATTTTTCTTATGGAAGTCAGTGACTCACGAGCTGGGGCTGGGCTGGGCAGCGCAGGGGGAGGAGTAGTTTGCCCTCCCTAAGTGCGCATGACTGATTGGGCGGCCCTCATGGGCCGGCCAAGCAGTCCTACATGCTTTGCATGTTCCCCACCAGGCTGCATTACACATCCTGGCATATATATATATCCCTCTTGTAGAGATTCACTATTGCCCATTGTTTCATTAGACACCTCTTCATGAAAGCTAAACCAAAATATTCAAATTTAAATAGCTCCCATTGCTCTCTGAGCCGTCAAACATCTCTGAGCTTCACAATTCCTCTTTCTTTAATTAGCAGTCTAGTAGTTAAAACTGTTCAAAAGCTGAGCACTCTAAATGCAGTCAGCACTATTGCTAGTGGTAACAATCTCTGATTTATGTAGCCAGAATGTGTTTTTCTTTTAAGAAAAAAAAGAATTTAACTTGTGATTAAAAAATCTCGGAAATTCATGGAAAAACCACAGTGTCACTACAGTTTTGGTTACTACACAATACCTAAGAACCACTGAAATTTGAATGTTGGGATTAGGTAAATTAACCATAACTCTCTCCCCATCATACACTGCTTAAAATCGTTAAATATGGCATCACTCATTACATGTCAAATGATTTAATTGATAACATCACAAATAACATCATCTAGACGTTCCCAGACTCTTCCTTTGGCGGTGCACAGTAGGGAACGCATAGGAACGGGCTCAGTGCCCAACTCTATGTGCATGTCAATGACCTGTCTTTCTGTGTCTGAGCACTTCTTCTACGTCACATTACCCTTGGGACAAATGTGGAGACCTCTTATTCATCATCATCTGATTTATAAAGGGAATTCACAGAAAAAAACAAAGGTTAAAGTAACGTTACCTATTACAAATTGCAGCAGTGGAAGAAACCAACCCGTACAAACCCGTCCTCAACATATAGCAGTTCTCAAAATATATTAGTGGTGGGTGCAACATAGACCATGCTCTTGATGTTAATTACTTGTATATATAGATTGCACCTAAGATTTTACTCGTCCACCCAACCAAGCTCAAACTTCGGGGCCGATTAGGAAGGCGGACGGATTGCCCCCGCTGGGCTGGCGGTAGCTACCGCCGGCCCGGCGGGGACAATCCGTCCACCATCCTCACAGAAATGCCCCCTGCCACATTAGGATGGCGGGGGAGTCCGCGGCGGACAGCAAGACCGTCCCCTACTTTTCCGCCGCTCGCCTTCGCGACAGGCGGAAAAAAGTGCTTACATATGGTGGCGGTGTCTGCAAGACACCGCCAACCATATTACGATGCTGGTGGTCCTATGCCTTTCCACGGCGGCATTGCTGCTGTGGAAAGGCATACGGTCTTTGCTTTGGGGGCCCGTTGCGGGCCCCCAGGGTGAAGGGGGGTGCACATGGGGGGTACCTATGGTACCCCCCTGTGTTTTAAAGTACAACATGGCAGGCACCACGCGGTGCCTGTCATGTTGTGCTTTGAAACGCACAACATACATTTTTAGCATTGCGGTGGACGGTGCTTTCAGCACTGCCCGCCGCAATGTTAAAAATGCGGGATGCACCCACCACTGTGGCGGGTGCATCCTAATTCGATGCACGGGACCTCCGCCCCTGTGGCGGACGGTCCTTTCCTACAATGGGATGGCGGACGGACAAAGTCCGTCCGCCATCCTAATCGGCCCCTAAGTTGGGAAAGACTCTGGGCACCCACTCAATGACAAGGAATGGGGTAAACTCCTTGAATATCTTAGGAAAGTTTCTCGCAACACCAGGCTCCAACAAATTTTGTACTATTCTCTCCACAGAGCTGATCTGTCTTCCTATGTAGTAAACACATTATTTTGCACCACAACACCAGGCTGCCACTAGGAAGTGGCAGACTTATATCATATAATGAGTTGCCCTGCTGTAACTCAGTTCTGACACACAAGTCAAACTATCACTATAAATGTAAATGATTGAGACTGTAACACTACCCCAGAAAATTACTACTTAGGTCTCGCACACCCCGTCCCAAATGGGTGAAAGCAGGTACTAAGTTTGCAGACCTCTTACTAATCTTAATGAAGCAGGGCATTACCATACACTGGAAATCCCCCACCAAAGGGATGTATGTCATTACATCGCAGAGTAATACCATGCGTGCCATTACAACGTGGGTATTACTACGCGATGTCAATGACATCGCATGCCATTACATCGCATACGTTTACCACAAGTATGCCTTTACCACGCATGCCATTACAACGCAAAGGCATGCGTGGTAAAGCAATACTCATGGCAAAAGTTTGCAAGGTAAGTGACATCTCTACCCCTACACCTACGCAACACACTACTCCCACCCCTACACTACCCCTAACCCAAAAACCCTACAACACTACCCACACTACTCCCACCCCTACACTACCCTACAACACTACAACACTACACTAAACACTAAAACACTACACACTAAAACACTACACTACACAAACACTACTATACTACACTAAAACCCCAAACACTACACTACCCTTAACCCTAAAACACTACATTACACACACTACTACACTAAACCCTAAAACACTACACAAACACTACTACACTACCCTAAAACACTACACAAACACTACTATACTATACTAAACCCTAAAACACTACACTACACTACCCTAAACCCTAAAACACTACACTACCCTAAACCCTAAAACACTACACTAAACAAACACTACTACATTACCCATAAACGTAAATCACTACACAAACACTACTACACTATCCTATAACACTACACAAACACTACTATACTACACTAAACCCTAAAACACTACACTACCCTAAACCCTAAAACACTACCCTAAACCCTAAAACACTACACTACTCTAAACCTTAAAACACTACACAAACACTACTACACTAGCCTAAAACTTAAATCACTACAACAGTACCGTAATACTCTACACTAAACAAACATTACAACACTACACTACACTACAAAAAACCCACACTAAAACGTTAAAAAACACACAAACGTTAGAACACTACTTTTACACTACCCTAAACCCTACAAAAGAAACCCCCACCCCAAGCTCAACCCCCCCTTACCTCTCTCCTCTCCAGTGTCGCCGTCTCTACTCCCGGTTCCTGCTTCCTCCTTCCTGCACGGTGCACGTCGTGGGTAGGAAACAGCCTAAGTTTCCTCACAACGATATGGATAGCCGCCTCCATTACACATTATATCGCATGCGTTGTAAAAGCGCATGCGATGTTTGGTATGCACAGTTTTAACCAAGCATTGTAACGTTGCATGCGTCGTAACGCATGCGATGTAATAGCAACGCGTGGTAAAAACTGCGTTGTAGTGGCTGTTCCCCCCACCAAAGGGAAGTGACCATTAAGCGATTACGTCCTACAAAAGCACAGCCATACACCGAGAAGAGGCACGTGGTCTCTGTAAATTCCCAATAGCCAAAGAATGGGTAGAATTATGTATATCTATAGCAGAGAACAGGTGTGATGACTTATCGCCCCCAGAAAGACAATGAATTACACACAAGGTCCTCATCCCCCCAGCACCACTGCTTTTCTTTGCTTATGCCCACTGCTGTCATTGCACTGGTGGCCGGCCCTTTGGTGGGCCACACTTTGCGACCAGTAGACTCTTCCCTACCCTTGACTCCGTACATGGGAACATGCATCATTACCATCCTATACTTTACACATACAATACCTGCTGTTCGATAGAGGACATGAGTTTTAATAGATCACCACTGTAGCCCTAACTCTCAGGACGCCTTGGCCCATGGGGAACAGTTTATTATATTTAATAATGTTTATGGTACGCATATCAAATTAGAGGTTCATCTCCTTTTGCTAATTTTTGACGATTTCTGCTACAGCTCACCATATGTCAACCAGACATTACTTAAACCGAGCACTGGCGTAGGTACGCCTGTAGCTTACAGTTGCCATCATATGACCTTCAACTGGACTTACATTGTGCTTATGTTGAGTGAATGCTTTGGTCTCTCTCCTCTGGATGCTACCATATGCTAGTAGTACAATGCTGCAAAGTCTAATGTGCTGTACTACTTCATGTGTTAGAAAATCAATACAAATATATATTTTTTAAAATGAGAGGCTGAATTGGCCTTGCAAGGATTGGACTCATGACCTGCAGACCACACCATGTACGATGTAAAATGGTCAATATTTTGTGCCAGGCTGCCAGCTAAAGAACGATTCAATTTGTGCGGCTTTGAAAGGCCAAAAATCTCTCTCGGTCTCAAGCCAATCAAAATGGATTGCTCTTACAAACTGTTTACCGCTGCCAAACTTTTCAAATGTAACTCGCCATGAGAATAAATGTGAATGAGGGCCATTTTAGTAGTTTGCTGAATAAAGGCTTTGATGTATGATAATTAACATAGCTGTGTAAAAGTAATTTCTAAACTTTACTGTGCAAATACTAAGCTGCTGTTCAAGTAATCAATCACAGACCTGATGAATATGTTTCTAAAGGTTTTCCAGACATATATGTATGTATATATTTTAGTTTAATAAAGCACGCGAATACCTGGAGCTATCCTGTCATCCTGTCACCACAAACTGTGAGTACATAAGGAGACGGTCCTAGGCTAAGCAAGGATCACAATTTGAAGAGGTTATGCTTTAAAAGTTTTCAAAGTTTCAGAAAGTGGGGCTGAGGGCCATCAGTCCCAGGCAGGGCCCTATTAACCCCTGTGGAGGCCCCTAGACAGTCGAAACTTTGAGCCCCCCCCCTCTCAAATTATCTCCTAATACCCAATTCACCGGATTTTTTTACAAACCGACAACTACCAGAAGATGAGCTTTTCATAGACAAACTATTATGTGAATCTGATGTCTCTCGTTTATATACTTCAAGTTGTTGATGGGTACATTACATTAATACAGTATTTTCTCTATAGAGGCTTTAAGGTGAAAGTTTTCGTTTCTTTGAGTTGATTCATTTGTTTCTATCTTTTGGAAACAACATTTAAGAAAACTTGATGGTACTTATCTGTCAAGAGCAAATCAATATTATTTTGAACTAATGCTGCCGGCCCCTAAAAGGAGTGGGTCCCATAGGCCGGTGTCTTCTTTGCCTATTGGGTAATCCGGCACGGATTCCAGGCCAGAGCTGTAAGGACCGAAAACGAGCGACCTCCCAGACATAGTGCTCTGCAGTTTCTTTGGATGCCTGCCTGGTATGCTGAAAATATTATGTTGCCCAAAAATCAGCAAACACCAGCAGAACAAAAAAAGTCAACAAAAAATAGACCATGTGGACTTAATTCACTGATCCTCCAATTACATTTCCATATTCAATGGTGCACTGGCAAAGCTTCATTTGTCATGAGTGGCTGTTAAACTTATCCAATGGCTGATGAAAGTGATAAATGGCTTAACAGGTAGTGGATTGGAGGAGCTGACTTCAGTGCTTCTCTGTATAAACTGAATGCCCTCTGCACATCTAAAATGGCCTTTTCCAGACCTAAAACATGACAAATAACTGAGCAGAAATTGCACCAATTTTACATATCCAAACATTTAATGTATGTCTTTGTCGCTTTATATTGGCATAGCTCATTCAAATTGTAATGGTAGGAAATATAGAGCGTTCATGTTTACAAGTCTATCAGATACCACAGTGAACATCTCAAGCTGCTGCTCGTCAGACACGGAATGCTTAAACTTTGCTGTTTTCTTTTGCTTTGTTGGCCATGTTATGTATTTTCCGTATAAAATGGAGTTCTGCCAAGAGGGAGGTGATGTGGCCATATTTCTTGGCGTCCTTGATAGCGAATTTAGCTGCATGCAGGATGCACTTTAATGGTGGCCCGTTTGCAGTCTGGAAGGCAATGTGGCGGGGAATTGTGAGTATCAAGGGTTTGAATAATAGTTCTGAAGCCACTTTCTGGGAAGAAGGTTTTCACTATATTTAGTACTAGTCCATCTTAGTTTTCATGGTGGTATGTACCTGAAGGTGAGATTGCTGGCCTAGGTGAATCCAAGTGATTTGCCTTTGGGTGAAAGGTTCAGTGAAAATCCGCCCAGTTTCATGTTGTTGAGTTAGCTTCGGGCTTGTTCTTGGCAAAGAGCAGGAATTCTCTTTTGTTTGATTAAGCTACTGGTAGGTGTAGAACACCCAAGTCTGGATGATATGGAATGTGTGTTTTAGTTTTTTGATGTCTGGAGCAATGGATACCTTCAGATACATTTGTGGATCATCAGCGACATTCATAATATGAAACAGTGACCTGCTTTCAGATTGTGATCTTCCAAACAATAAATGAATTAATGTAAAACTTAATACGAAAAACAAAAGACTGGTTCTGTCCAATTTTATTTTTAAGTTGTCACCTGGGAAACTCCTAGGAATGCATCTCGTCGAACAAAATATTAGAATTTTTTTCCCATAGAGTTCATTGGATTTTGATGCCCCTTCATGATAGGTTGTAGAGGGCCGTAACAAATTATTGTGTGCTGGCAAAGCAAGGTACAGGCATCAGCAGCACATCAGCAGCACATACATTCCTCTTCCAACCAATCAACACCTCTGAGAGGCCCCAGAATACATGCATGAGCTTGAAGACTGTTCTTTCCATAGAATGGGTTTGACACATAAAGCCACCAGTGTAGGAAGGTGGATACCTGACTATGGTTACCCCAGATTTTTTGCCTTGTGTTTAGCTGGTTTTCGACTTAGTTGGCCTGATATCCTGCTAATCAGTGCCCCAGGCTATCTGCTCTCATTGTAAAATGGACTCCATGTACTTTAGGTACATCTCCAATTGGACATTGGCTCACCTTATGAGCTAGTGTACCTTAGGTACCCAGGGCATAGGTGCATCCAAGGCCTACCAGGGGCTGCAGCATGTATTGTGCCACCCCTGGCTGGCCATCCAAACTGACACAACTGGCTGATCACTCAGCTGGGGCAAGGTCGTGTAATCACCCCTTGCTTAGGTATAGCATTCCTATACCTACCATTATATATAGACACATATGCACCTATAAATCACTCCTATGGCAGGCCTTAACAATCTCAAAGGCAGAGTGCTTGGTTTTATGTGAGATGAGGCTCTAGCATGAGCTGAGCCTGTCTGCAGCTTTCGGAACCATGTCCTTATAGCTGTTCTATGATATAGCCATACCATATACTCTTAAGCGCATTATAATCCTCGCGGTTGAATGCTAACTTTGGTTTGGCTTTATCAAAACATGTCGTGTAAGGTGCCATACGCTTTAGAATACTACCCCCTCACCAGTTCTGGCGACGGGGGTAGCATTCCAAACCTTCTAGAGGGAGAAGACATGTTGTTCCTACTAATCCCGGTTAAAGTTAACCAGAGCCTCTTTATCACAAAATGGATGCTGCTGCCACAGACACAAGTCTGACCTCCTGCTGCTGGGAGTTCTTCCAGCGAGAGAGGCTTGGACAATAGGTTTCCTGTCTTGGGAGGTGCTAGCACCACCCCAGACAGGCCATAGTGTATTGGGGCAGGGAGGGCTGAATGAAATGAGACACTGCCTGGGGCACACAAGGTGTCCCATGCATAGTCTGGTTCAAACTGGTGCTGGGGCACTCCAGCCCCAGCGCTGTCGCAAAACTGGACAGAGGGAAAGGGGTGTAAACACCCCCTTCCCTGGTCCCACCCATAGGAGGGACCTAGCAGGTAATCCAGCCCCTAAATTTGGTATATAGGTAGGAGCTGAGTCCCAAGACTTTAGATTTATCCTGACTGAAACTTGAAACAAAACTCTGAACCTTCGACGTTCTACCTGAAGATAGAAGACTGAAGAATCTCCCTTGTGGTCAAGGAGTGACCACCCTGTGTAAGCAGGCACCATCAAGCGATCAACGGTTTGCTTTGTCGACGCTCCCACCGGAGCCCGAGTGCAGAGCCTGACAAGACCCAGACTTCCAGACTTCCTTCAGCCCGATCCACAGCCACAGCAAAACTGAGACCTGTGGAGGCGACGAGAGACGTGGGACCGGCCATCTTGGAAAGCCAGCGAAGTGCTTTCCGTCCAACTTCTGAGGCACCCTCGAAGTTGTGCATTGGGGATTGAGAAGCCCCAGCCCCGAGCACCATCTGCACCAAAGATCAGCCCTCCACAATCCACGAGTGCCGTGTGGGGCCCTTCTGTATTTTCTTGCTTGACGTGTCTGTCTGGTCACTTGCCCGTTGGCTAGTGGCCTCTGTAACGATGAACCTTTGAATTTACACCACTGGTCTGGTTGCTCCAGACTGGCCCCTGCTTCCCTGAAAAGGAGAAGCCCATCAGACCTTGCTGGTCTGATCCAGAAGCCATCTTCGATTCCTGCGTGGGTTGCCTTTGCCAAGGCTTGTTGACTCCAATCCGGAAGCCGACACCGCCGGCAATGAGAGCCTTCCTGGGACAGTCCGTTTCCAGCTCCTGGTTGTCGTCGACACCTCCTGGTCTACGTGGCTGCAGAGACAAGCTTCACGACATCACCTGATTGCTTCGCGACATCGCCTGGTTCCTTCCTGGTCACTGGCTAGTGACCCAGACTCTGTCCCCTCTGCTTTCAGGTACTCTTCATCCTCGATACACCCTTGGATCCAACCGGACACTTCCCTCCTGGTCGCCTGCAGCATCTTTCTTCACGGCTCCATAGGATTCAGCGACGAAACACGACACACTTTGACACCTATGCACCCGCTTCCTGTGGGTGAGGTAACGCGAGTACTCCGGTGATCGTGTGGGTATTAACTATCCTAGTGTCCTAGTTTTCAGTGACTTTCTCCTAGTCCATCCGGAAGTGACCTAAAAGAACTAGTTTCCAATTCTTTCGTTCCCATTCTAACTCTATGGTAACTCGCGTTTGTGTAAAGACACTGCACACGCATCCTGTGGGCCTCCTGCTCCCTATCCTTTGGTAGTACAGCGTAGCCCCAGCGATTCTCCAGGCCCTAGGCCTATCCTTTTTTCGTGACGTGGTTGTTATACCACTATTTTAGTATATGGTTTGAAGTGCCCCTAGGGCATTACTGTATTTTGTGCAACTTATTTTATGATAATTAAGTATCTTGTTATGTGCTTGTGCCTCTGACCTCATAAAGAGTTCAGAGGATTAATTTAGTAATAAATACATAGATATTTTATATATATAACCTCTGTGGTGTCCTTTCATTTGGTATTAAAGGGATTGCATATGGTAAAACAGCTGGCTTCACATGCCCTCTTGAGTTTAGCCTAAGACTGCTTTGTCCATGCTACCACTAGGATAGCTGGTCTATAAGGTTGACTTTACAACCATCACCATAAGGGTTGTTTGGACTGGTGCAAGGTGCTCACTAGAATAATGAACATCATATACCAGGCCAACTTCTCACAACCAGAAAACAAGTGTTACTGCATTTCAAATTTGTTTTAAGATGGACCTGCCATCACGGCTGCTAAATGACACTTTACCTTTTGCAACAACCGCACTCAAATTCAACTCACCCAGAATCTCCCCTTTTCTTTATATTAAAAGAAGCGCCAACACACCTTAGCCTTCCCTTCCTTCTATGTCACCTTCCTTAAATTAACATCAATATTACTCAGTTCATAACTCCATGCCACCTTAACCTCACATTTGTCTCAGCTCAATCTCACTTCACTCTTCACGTCAACTCCTCCTCAATCCCAGCCTCCTCCTTCTCCTCCTCTTCCACTCCTCACTTAACCCCTTTAACCCTTCACCTCACCCCCCACCCACTCAAACACTAACACCACTTTAATTTCATTTCTTATTATATAAAGATCCAGGTTGCTGAACTTTACGGGTACGGTTTAGGGGATATTAAGATGTCAAAAACCACAGGTTTGGGTTCTAGTTATTTTTTTCAGTCATTACACCAAAAAGAATAATTTTTCACATAAATACAAGAGTAAACAGCTGGTAAATTGGAGCACAGTATTCTCCACAGGAGATGCATTGAGGCCAGGAGGCAGGAAAAAAATGGGTATTCCAGAACCTTCTAGAATGTAAAATATGAACTCTCCAGAACTGGAGACAGCACTCCAGATGTGGCCTCTTAAGTAGTAAAAATAGTCCAGGGGGGAGGCTTTGAGAAATAGATGCAATATTTGGAATGACCTTTACAGAATTCGACTCCAGATTAGGCCTTGTACGTAATGTGAAGCCACTACAGCGGTGACAGCAAAAACCCTTTGGCGCTCTGAATTTCTTTCACTATAAATGTGAGGAAATGTGGACTGGCTCTTTTTCTGGCGTGCCAGTCTGCAAAGTTGTACTGCTGCTCGTGCCAAGTCTGTGCATAGTGTTTGCGAAGTTTTGTAAAAATCTTTAAATTCTATTCAGGGCCTTTGGAATTATTCTGCACTGGCCAGCTGAATTATTAGGCAGCATTCATGAAATTGGGAGTTAACAAAAGGCAAATAATTATGCATAAAGCAGCTCAATCTTTGGCACTAGTGCTTTGCCATTTTTTAAATGTTAATATTCATAAATACGGTTTGGCAAATGTTTCGCCTCGTTAGTACCAGTGTAACACCTGAATAGAGAAATGTGACAAGTTAAGATTGCAAAAGATGTGCCAGACAGTGTACCATGATCATGATGTGCTGTTTTTTTAAAGTAACTTTTGGTCCATTTGAGATAGAAACAGACTATTTTTTTGGTCGAAATCTGCAAATTATGCGACAGATGATGGATAATGTGACAAGTATGGTAAATGAATAATTATTTGGAAAACGGTGCAAATCACACCATTACAATGTATTGTGTCAAAAGCTGAAATAATTACATTTGACAATGCATGTAAAATATATAATTAATTCTGAGAGGAGAAACGCTCCTTCGGAGACTATTCGATATACACTCTTGTCTCCTGCGTTTTGTAAGGCACATTTGGGATGTGATATTTTAAAACACCCCCTGCTGCGTCACATCCCGCCGAAGAAGAAAATGTGATACTCTTCAACAGAGTTTCTTAAAATAGTATAAGAATTATCTAGTTTGAAAAAGAGGTTACCCAACAGATAAGTTTGTAGAATTTTCTCAGGCGACTCTTTCCTCCCTCTGACCCTAAACTGCCACAGGCCAGTCCTACATGGCCATCTAGGGTTATTACGAAAACGCTGACTAATTTGTACTTGGTATTTATAACTTTTCCTACTTTCAGAACTCACAAGCCGCAGAAACTGTTGTGCTGTTTGGGGGCAGGGGGGGGGGGGGGGCTTTTACCAATGTTTGGTGGCTCGGCAAGCTGCTTCCTTTCATCGGAAGGGCTTCACTTCTACTTGCAAATTTATTTTTGGTCTTTTTCAAGTGTGTTCCATGCCAGCTTTCATTTTCTGCATTATAGCTTGTGCCGTCCAGAATGTCACATGCAAAAACAACAATTGATGGACAGAATGCAGAACAATGTCATACATTCACCCCAGTACAGAGATCTGGGCCTAAATCCATTGTTTTTTTGCACTCCACACCACCCCAGTTCAGACATGGCCATATGCAAATCAGCCTTGACCCTGTGCCTCACGGGAACAGTCCAGCCCGAACTGCCAAGCCATGTCTTTCCTGGACCGGAATCAAGCATTCTAGGACCGGTTTCTGGCTATCAGCCGTCTTCAGCCAGGATAGCTTGACTCCAGTGGTTTGGAGAGCATGGGACTCACGTCTGAGCATACCCATCCCACTCGTAGTGACAAATGCAAAACAACAGTTGATGGACAGAATGCAGAACAATGTCATACATTCACCCCAGTACAGAGATCTGGGCCTAAATCCATCGTTTTTTGCACTCCACACCACCCCAGTTCAGACATAGCCATATAGCTTCATTTCTACTTGCAAATTTATTTTTGGTCTTTTTCAAGTGCGTTCCATGCCAGCTTTCATTTTCTGCATTACAGCTTGTGCCGTCCAGAATGTCGCCCCTCATTAGAGTTTGCTAAAGTGTAGTGTGTGTGATGTAAATCGGGTATCCAACGTAGGCCCAGGGAGACTAGACTGACTTAAGAAACAACCTTTAGATTGATTTGATGTAAATGTATGTTATGTGACTATCCTGAAGAGCTGGTATTGGTCAAGGATCTGGGATACCCGCCGGACAATCCTAGTGTAAAGGCTGCTGAATGATTCGTTTTGACACATTTATTTATTCAAGTATACTGTTTTATATAGGGTGCACAATGCAATAGAGCATCAGACTACTTAACACAACACAGCAAAGCATATATACACATTCAAATGGACAGACAAGGGAAAAGCACTATGCAAAGTGAAAAAACTATACGCCGTAAAGCAGTATCCCAGACTGTGAGTGTATTGCAGATGAATTTGTGAGGGCATACAGGTATGTATTGAGCAGGCATGCACTCATCCGTAGTGGGGGCACAATGTCAGACTGTGTACAAGTATAACAATGCTCGGTCCACGGGTAAGTGGTGGGAGATGATCATCTCTTCCATCTCTGTTCCACAAAGTATATTCATGCTGCCAGTATCAGTATGGTTGCCACCTCTGGTATTTGAAAGACATCTTGGGGATTTTTTTTTTTTGCCGAGTTTTATATAGCGCGAACTTGACCCGAATCGGGTATCAGACTGCTTTACATAGCACCAGTTACAGTACATGAAGACACACATTCATTTTTGTTAGGCACGGGGAGATTAAGTGATTTGCCCAGAATCACCGGATGTTCAGTGTCAATACCGAGACTCGAACCCAGTTCCCCAGATTCAAGGTCGAACCCCCTAGCCATTAGGCCAACTCCTCTTTCAGAAAGTTGGTCTAGGAATGCATTCCACCGTGGTCTGCTGTTGGCTTTGTGGTTTGTTAGATTATCTGGCTCCCCATTTGCTGGCTTTATCTATTTTAGGCTGTGCAGCTTCAATTTGTACCTCCCCATGCCAAAGCCTTGCTTACAGTATTCTTCCACTAACTCATTTTCTGTAATAAATAAGCCTTTAAATCTTGTTCTTATCGCATCACATTTGCTGGGCATTCAAAGACCAAGGTCAAATGCCAAGCTGTGTTTTCCTGTGAGCTTTGTGTTTACTTTGTTTTTGGGTGACTTCAAAGTGAGAGTGTTTTAGGAAAGAGGAATGCAGTGTACTTTCTCCATGGAGATTGCTTGTGCCTTTACATTTTTTTATTTTAGACTTAGCCATTTCAAAAGGCATCTTTCTTTACCTGCACAAAGCATTTGCACATTTTTGAAAAATTCCTTTTCTTTGGTAAGTAAAATTAATTTGTGAAACTGCCTTTATAGGAACGAAGTACAAAACCGCATTTCAATCTCAGCCTCAGTTTAACATATGGTGATCTTGGGCAATTTACACTGTTAATAACCCATTGACTGTCAAGCACAGGATAAGATCTTTTCTCAGGAAACAGCCAGCCATATTGTAACACAATTTAACAATGCCTGGTTTTCACCTTGATGTGTAAAGCATATGCTTTATTTATGGCATCTGTGGCAACTTGTTTTGGAGGGTTCGACAAGTTTAAAGGCACTTTTTATGATAGCTTTTGTTTTTGTTTAATACAGAATAATGATGTGTTCTGTCAGCAACTGTGCCTGTTTTGGAACACATATGTCACTGGATACAAACAACTTCCTTTTTTGCCCTTGCAGGTGCTAGGGCCATGATTTGACTGGTGCAGCAGGGTAGTGGCACGGGGGCCAAAGCTCTAGGAAACCCACTGAACACCAATAATTGCTATATTCTATCTCTAAGCGAGCAGTCACAAGTGCAGTTACCTTGCAGGCACTAGGGCCATGATTTGACTGGTGCAGCAGGGTAGTGGCACAGGGGCAAAAGCTCTAAGGGAACCACAGAACACCAATGATTGCTGTATTCTACTACTAAACAAGCAGTAACAACTGCAGATACTTTGCACTAACACCACCACTGGGTCTGGGCACCCAACAGCACAGCTTGCCACAAGCTACTAGTAAACAAAACAGAATGCACGTGCTGCTCACTATTTCTTTGCCTGAATTTCTGGCTAAAACATCTGACTTCAAACCAATGTTTTGTGTGCAAATAGTCACTTTTTATTTTAGTTTTTTTTAGTCAATTATTCAATTTTGACTTTTTTTGGAAAATTGCTTATACCAAAATTTTTCGTTTTACGACCTTATGTACAACACAAACCTATTTACAACATTATGTGACAACTTATTATCATTCAAACAACAGGCATACCACTTCCATACACTACAATATAAACAACACTTAAATCCAAAACAAATAAGAAAATATATTAATTATTTTCAGTTGGAACAATGAATTATTACAACAAAGCCATATACATTTTCTACAAAAAAGAAGATGATTGGTTCTATTTTTGTATGACTCAAGATTTTTTTCTGGCTTTTTCAGTCTTCGCGTTTCGAACTCGTATGGTTATGGAGTTCTCATCAGGACCGTAGTCTCTGTTTTCACGAGAGAGGCTTTGTTGTAATAATTCATTGTTCCAACTGAAAATAATTAATATATTTTCTTATTTGTTTGTTTGTTTTGGATTTAAGTGTTGTTTATATTGTAGTGTATGGAAGTGGTATGCCTGTTGTTTGAATGATAATAAGTTGTCACATAATGTTGTAAATAGGTTTGTGTTGTACATAAGGTCGTAAAACGAAAAAATTTGGTATAAGCAATTTTCCAAAAAAAGTCAAAATTGAATAATTGACTAAAAAAAACTAAAATAAAAAGTGACTATTTGCACACAAAACATTGGTTTGAAGTCAGATGTTTTAGCCAGAAATTCAGTCAAAGAAATAGTGAGCAGCACGTGCATTCTGTTTTGTTTACTAGCAGATACTTTGCAGGCACCAGGGTCATGATTTGAATGGTGCAGCAGACGCAGTGGCCAAATGCTCTAGGAAACCCACTCCACACCAATTATTGTTACATTTGACCTCTAAACAAGCTGTCACAAGTGCAGTTACCGTGCAGACACTAGGGTCATGAATTCAATAGTGCTGCAGGTGCAGTGTCGCCCGGACCAAAAACTCTAGGAAGCCCACTGAACACCGATTATTGCTATATCTTACTACTTAACAAGCAATCACAAGGGAAGTTACCCTGCAGGCACAAGGGTCATGATTTGAATGGTGCACCGGGTACAGTGGTGCCGGGTCCAAAATGTCTAGAACACCCACTGAACACAGAATATTGCTATATTTCACTACTAAACAAGCAGTCAGGAGTGCTTTTTTGGTTCTTTTGTAATCATTGCACCCAAAGTAACACATAGCCTTAAGCATCACAATAATAAAAGCTGTAACCTATTGGATTTTCTGTCTACCTACAACCTATGCTACATTCAGCGCATTTATATGGCACATATAAATACCCAATAATATAAAAGTACCCAAAACCTACCATATGGCATTCCATACCAAGCATTGGCAAAGCCAATAGGTCTCGCTTATTATGGAACTATTGGTTTTGTCAATGTTTTTTAGCCATATTAGTCAGCAGCGCTAGCTATAATGCAGCATAACTGAAAATGTAGAAAAAAAGTGCTATAACGCGGACAGCGCTGGATTTGTCATACAGCTTTTTTACATAAGTTTCAGCCCTTTGCAACAAAGCTACAAAAAAGTAGCAGAGCCAATTGGTGATTGGTTTTGCCAATGCTTGTCTCTTTAGTCAGGAGTGATTTGGTAGTCCACAATCCCAGTCAGGGACGTGGAGCAACTAGTTTAAGCATATTCACAAGCGAACTGAAAACCATCTAGCTTTGGGCAGAATTTGAGGGGGGGGAGACTATGTTAAAGAGAAAGTCTTTATGTTGCTTTGTAATGTCTGGCAGGAAAGTTAGGGTTGAACATTTAGGGGCATTGAAATTTCAGATTCTAAGAGCACATCCTCATAAGACTGGTTCAAGATCTTTTACTTCTTGAAAGCTGGCATTTTAAGTAGCTGGAGTCATTACTCTGAAGTTGCGGCATAAAACCATAGAGCTTTAGTTTGTCAGCTAGATAGTGCCACCATGTATTAGGGTGTTGGTATCTTGCCTGGAAGGTGATATCATCTACTTCAATGTTCTCGTCAAGATACAGTTCAATCTACCCTTTCGTTGAGTTCAATCTACCCTTTCGTTGAAGCATCAAACTATATCACTCGAAACGTGAATGCAGTGCGCAGGCATCGAACCCTCGAATTTTAAAGCATTATACCTGGTGGTGTCGGTCATTTGTCCGATACCCAACCAGATGATTCCATCGCTGTCGACCTTCCAGAGTCAAATAAGCAAAATAGATTGTAGGTCCTCCCAGTGGCGCACCAACCTGTCAATTGTAATGCCCCCAAATTATGTAACTGCCTCTAACCCCTGGGCCGCCAAACACTATTGTCCAACCTGGGATCTCCATTTGAGATCCCTTCCCATGTGTGGGAACTGGGAATGCATCAAAGAGAAATGCCTCCTTCGCAAATAAACACTATAAAGTAACTACATGGAGATATTTCCTTTTTCTCTTAATCTGATAATGAAATTTAAAACCTGTGGTTGATTTCTAACCTTTTATGACCTTTAAGGGTAAAATCATTCTGGGGCGCCTTAAAGGTGAATGGGCGCAACATAAAAAGAATGAAATGTATGCCTAAAACTAATATCCTCCCAATATAAAATTAGCATATGGCTTTGCCACTATCTATTAGACATGAAAGCAAAAGACACACAATTGATGGGCGGAATGAGGCACAAATCAAAGCATTCACCCCCAGTCAAGAGATCTGGGTTAAATCCATCATTCTTTTGCTCACCATGCCACCCCAGTTTAGACCGGGCCATATGCAAATCAGCCATTACCCTGTGCCTCATGGGAACAGTCCAGCCCGAACTGCCAAGTCAGGTGCTCCTTGACTGGCCCGTTACTGTGATTCAGCAGGCCAGAGGTTTTCCCGCTCACGAAGCTTTTGTGAGGAGGCTCGTGACAGACGTCGCTGCATTCTGTCGGGTAACACGTCGACTGCTTTCACGCGCGGCCTCTTTATAACACAGGAAGGAAGAAGGGAAAACACTTTGTTCAAAATTCTCGCAGAGCAAACTGAACTGAAGGGATAATAATGATGTGACATCCTCAATTAATTATACCACTTCTGCGTCGTGAGCTGGCGGTGAAAAGAACTCCTTGGAGAGAGGATGAGAATATAAAGTGGATGTGGTAACGGCCCATTCTAGGCTCAGTTCCTGTGTAGAAGGCGCCTTTCCCCTGTTCTTCACACTTGCTTTTTTGTAGTGTATTTTGCACTATGTTTTATATCTTACTCACATTGACACTTAGTTTTTTATTTTTTATTTTAATAATGCTGTTTAACCAATGCAACGACGTGAGGTGATATCTCGCTTGCTTGACAGACCTTTGGTTTCTGTGGGGATATCCTTGTCCAATACTCACAACTGTGGGTGGTCAGGCAGGGTCTGCCTAGTGGTTAGCTATGGCAGCCCCAGCATAAGACCGTTTGGAAAAGGGCACATTTCAATTCTAGTTGTGTTGAAACAAGCACCATGGAGACCTGCCAGACTCTATTATTGGGTAGGACATTGTTTGGTGAAGACGTTCTAAATGGGATTTATCATGATTCAGAGGGCAAGCAAGAAGGCAAACTCAAATGTTAAGTCAATAGCACCCACATGTAATTCACCGCCATTTAATGATTCTGTTTTCCATGGAAAAGCAGGGTGTCGCTAAGTTGGTAGTTCTCCTTTGTACTCCATAGAGTCCGTGCCATTGTGTGCTGTCGTGTTATTCAATCAAACAATCCAGTCAATCAATCAATCAGTGGTTTATAGAGCGCGCCACTCACCCGTGAGGGTCTCAAGGCACGGGGGGCAGCTCTGGGTCAGTTGAAGAGCCACGTCTTGAGGTCCTTCCTGAACGTGTGGAGGGTTGGGGAGCGTCTGATGTTGACTGCGAGCTCGTTCCAGGTTCTGGCTGCGATGTAGAGGAAAGCTCTCCCGCCGGTACTGTTTCTACGGATGCGGGGTACCTCTGCCAGGGCGAGGTCAGCGGAGCAAAGGTTCCTCTTGGGTACGAGGAAACATACTCGGTCTTTGAGGTATTTGGGTCCGATGTTGTTGAGAGATTTATAGGCGTGGTTGAGGAGTTTGAAAGTGAGCCTCTTCTCGACGGGGAGCCAGTGGAGATTTCGTAGGTGTTGGGTCATATGTTCGTGGCTCAGTGTCTCAAGGACGAGCCTGGCTGCGGTGTTCTGGATGCTTTGGAGTTTGTGTAGAAGAGTTTTGTTGATTCCGGCATAGAGGGCGTTTCCGTAGTCTAGTCTGCTGGTTATGAGTGAGTGGGTGACTGTCTTTCTGCGGTCGGGGGGGATCCATTTGAAGGTCTTGGTGAGGATGCGGAGGCAGTTGAAACCGGTGGATGCGACAGCGTTGATCTGGCGGTTCATGGAGAGGGAGGAGTCAAGGATTATGCCGAGGTTCAGAGCGTGGTCTGTCGGGGTGGGTGGGCTCCGGAGGGCCACCAGGTGTTGTCCCAGGCGGAGGTGCAGGGTCCGAGGATGAGGACCTCGTTCTTCTAGGAGTTGAGCTTTAGGCAGCTGTCCTTCATCCAGGCTGCTATGTTTCTCATTCCTTCCTGGAAGCAGAGTCTGGTGTTTTCTGGGTTCTTGGTGAGGGAGAGGATGAGCTGGGTGTCGTTGGTGTAGGATACAATGCTAAGCCTGTGCTGTCTGGCGATGGGGGCCATGTAGATGTTGAAGAGCGTCCGGCTTAGTGAAGATCCTCGGGGGGGTGATGTTAGTGGGATCAGAGAGGAAGGGGGAAGTCTGATCCTCTGGGTTCTGCCGGAGAGGAAGGATTTGATCCAGTCGAGGGCAGATCCCTGTATTCCTGAGTTGTGGAGTCTGACGGCTAGCGTGCGATGTGAGATGGTGTCGAAGGCTGCGGAGAGGTCTTGGAGGATGAGGGCTGCAGTGTGTCCCTGGTCTAGCAGCATGCGGATGTCATCGGTGGCGGCAAGGAGG
Source organism: Lissotriton helveticus (assembly GCF_964261635.1). Classification (NCBI taxonomy): domain Eukaryota; kingdom Metazoa; phylum Chordata; class Amphibia; order Caudata; family Salamandridae; genus Lissotriton; species Lissotriton helveticus. The sequence continues at coordinate 668,665,001 of NC_136065.1, read as the reverse complement.
GGGTCTCGGTGCTGTGGTTGCTGCGGAAGCCATACTGGGATGAGTCTAGGATGGAGTTTCTTCGCTGAAGGCAGTCAGCTGGGCGTTCACGAGTCTTTTGATGACTTTGGCTGCGAAGGGGAAGAGAGAGATGGGCCGGCAGTTCTTCAGGTCCGTTGGGTCAGCCGTTGGTTTGTTGAGGAGGGGTGTCACCTCCGCATGCTTCCAGTCATCTGGGTAGATGCCAGATATGAGCGAGGAGTTGATTGTTCGTCCTAGTTCGGGTACGATGACAGAGGCGGCCCAGTAGAAGATGTGAGGGGGGCAGTGGTCCATTGGGGCTCTTGAGTGTGTCTTCTTCATGGTTGAGGAGATGAGCTTGACGGCCGCGGGCCCAGGAGGTTATGGTCGGCTTCTCGGCGGTGGTGGGTGGTGTGGTGCTGTTTTCTGCTGGCTCACTGAAGTTGTCGTAGAGGGCCTTAATCTTCTTCAGGTGGAAGTAGGAGCTGAGTTTGTCACAGAGTTCCTGGGAGGGTGTGATGTCAGTGGCTTCGCAGGTGGGTTTTGCAAACTGCTGAATGACTAACAGTTCCTTGATGTTGGATGCATTGGTCCTGACTTTGTCTCAGATGAAGGTCCTTGTGGTGTCCCTTATACATTGGTGGTAGTCCTTTTAGGGCACCCTTGTGGTTGTTCCATGCTTCTGTGGTCTTCTAGATCCGCCAGGTTTTCTCCAAGCATCTGCAGGAGCGTCTGGCTTCATGGAGTTCGGTGGTGAACCAGGCAGCCCTCAGTGGGCATTGTTTGGTGGTGCGGCGGAGAGGTGCCAGCTTATTGGCGCCGCAGGAGACCCAGCGGTGGAATTCCCTGGCTGTGGAGTTTGTGCCGGTCGTGGCCTTGGGGGCGTCTTGGAGGAGGGCGGTGTTCCTCGGTGACCTTACTCCAGTTCCGTCGCTGCGGGCGTGGGGCGGGCTTGGGTGCGGTGGTGGTGTTGGTTGTGAAATGGATGCAGTGGTGGTCCATCCAGAGGGGCTGTGTGGTGTGGCTGAAGCTATTGTTTGAGGATGTGGTATAAGGGCAAGATCTGATCATCTTCATACTTTGGAGCTGGGGAACCAGGTTCAAGCCTAGGCGTTGGCTCAACATCGTTTGATACTGGGCAAATCACTTAATCTCCCAGTACCTACCAAAAATGACTGTGTCCTTGTGTAACATACTGGTGCTCATGTAAAGGGCTCCAATACCTTTGGGTCGAGTTTGCGCTATATATAACTGCAAAAAAAACACAATAAAAACAGTGCGATATTAAGTGTTGTTCTCAGGCATTTTATGGTGAGGTGTAGTGTGATGTAGTAGTGGTGTGCTATGGGTTGATGGTGAGGTGTGACATAATGTGGTACAAAGTTATTAGTAAGGTATCTACAAATGGTCCAACAAGTGCAGAGGCACAACATGTCGCAGTGGCTTTCTTTTTCTTGCCAATAGGCCACAGAGGGCCCAATTACAATTTTTACTTCCTACAGTAAGACCCAGGACACCCTTAGAACGCTGGTGGGAGTTATGTACTGGAGTGGTGTGCTAATGGTACAGTAGGCGCAGAAACAGCATTTATTTAGGACTTACTGACCCTTTTGCCTTCTACCCCATGTTGTTGCGCTTCGTCTTACAACTCCTTCCTCAAATGTCTCCAGCTATGTTATAAAGTAAACACATTCTTGAAAGGACACACACGAGACACACAACACAAGACAACGTAGGAGGACAAACACACAACACAACACACCTTCTTCCTTTATTTGTATTCTCGACAATTAGCAAAGCGAGATTACGTATAGTGTGACCTCCGAAAAGCACATATCTTTGTGCGACTCGCCCATTGTTTCCTTTACTCAACAGGGATTTTTGTGCGGAATTCCCATTTAACTCTCCTGAATTCTACTATTGGCATCCTTGTTTCTGTTACACTTGTCAGTTTCCTTCTTGTTGCTACTCTTCTGATACGCGACACCACTCTTACTCCAACACTTAACAGTTGACCAAGACACCTCTACTACTCTGTCAGGTTCACTACATTTCACATCACAATTGACCTCTATTCAATCTTGCTACGTAACTGGAACCTCATTACCAACCTTTACATCCATTCCCTTCACAGATTTCATTTCATCAAACCCCAATGTACCCTCTCTTGTGCTACAATGAAAGTTCCCATGATCTTACTTGCAGCACACTCCCAACAACAAGTACCCCCTCCATCGAGTGTAATCCAAGCAGGAAGGAGTTCAGAACTACTGCTGCAGTCCCTCAACGCATAAAAGGGTGTGACAAACATACAAGACCTAAGTGATGTGCCTCAGCGTAATAGTGTGAAGTATTGCAGTATCTTATGGTGGAGTGAGCTGTGTTATATTGTGTTGTGATGTGTAGCGGGTGGCAGTGTTGAATGCCTTGCTGTAGCATGATGTGGTTTGGTGCAATTACCTGTGGTGTATGATATGGTGGGGAGTGTCTGCCTGGAGCGCCATCCAGGAGAACATGCCACATATCGTGTGCAGAAATTTTTTTCTGGGCCTGCATGACATTAATTGCATGTAGAGGGCTGCCCAACCATGCGGTTAGAGTAAAGTAGGTTTGTTTAGAGTCTCTGGGATGCATAGCTCCATGGATTTCCTGCTCCAGTCTTGACAATGAGCTAGCGATGTTGCAGCGTCCCCCTCAAACTCCCCACCCCCGTAACCTTCACGAAGGGAAGAGGGATAATATACAATAATGAGGCTTTTCAATTGTTTTTGCAGCAATTAGTTGTATGTTAAAGGCACTTAAATGTCATTATAATTAATCTGAAACTTAAAGACCAGCTCCTACAAACCACAGCCTACTCATTAATTCTTTTTCCCCTAGACTCATGTTAACAATTGTGTGTATAAAATGCTAGCATTCTGCAACTTGCACTTTAGTGCCACTCCTTGCTGGGGTTTTGGGGAGGAGGAAGGACGAAGCGTGTAAAAGATGTAAAACTATATCTTTATCTCTTTCTAAAGTCTAGAGATATTTGTATCAAGGATCATTGTGCTTATTAATATTGAAATGTGATGGTCAGTTCATCCAGGCCTCTGGAACCCTAGTGCTACAAGGCAATCCTTGTGATACGTATTGCCATTGTCGGTGGAACCACAGGAACTTGGTACGACTGTGAGGTCACTGAAGCCAAGAGGTTCCATTTTGGGATTTGACTTCAGAGGGAAGGGGTAGCAAGGTCTATCAGTCAAGGCGTACTCTTAAATCATAGTGTAGAGCAGTTAGATCAGCAAGCTTGTGTATTACTTAAAATAAATATTGTCTAAGCAGTGCTATCCTTTCCTTTACATTAAGAAAATGTTCTTCATTCTAGCACTATGATCCCCAAGGATAACTCTTTCTAGACTCTTTCCTCTTCTAACCATCCTTGCATCATCTCAAACCTCCTTTCCTATTCAGCTCATCCAAACAAGCCTCTCTAAACCCTTCCCTCTGACTCTTACCCCCTCTACCCATCTCATACCTCCTCCTACTGCTATGATCCCCCTCCCAAAAAAAGCACTTTCTAAACCCTTCCCTCTTCTATTCCTCCAATATCCTTTTCAATCTAACTAAGAGACTCACATGTCCACCACTCAAATTAATTTCAAACTTCCCTATACTAATTCCATACTAGCCCTGTTTGGGTTCCGGAGTAGCGTGCATCCCACCAAAAAGTGCTTCAACATCTCATCAGGGGTAGCAAGCACGATATAAATGCAAATCATTGCCTCTTCTATCCTCCACTATCCATTTTTTTTTTTTTTTTTTTAAGTTCAAGAAAATTTATTTGATAATGACAAGAGAAAAACAAGGTGTCAATACAAAGTACAATGGAAAAATAAAACATTGAGAACTATGTCAAATAAAACAAGCATAAGATTGTAAATAGTATCAAAAGGTAAATCTGGACATTGGAATGAAAAAAGGAAAAAGCATTGGAAACATTAATCATAAAAAGCATGAAAATACCTGAAAGAAATATAAAGACGATACATTGAAGAAAAGAAAAATGGAATGGAGTGAGCGTTTAAGGAGGTTTAAGGACTTCTTGTTGCGAAGGCAATGGACGAAATGAACGATTAGCACAAGTGTCCAAATAAAGTGTGACAGGGAGCCACAAGCCCAAACGCTTTGCAGCCATGTGAGCCGGAAAAACAAAGGCAGTGTCAAGTCTATGATTATGGCAAACGTTAAACCACCGCGCCTTAAAGAAGATATTGCAGAAGTCCTTCCAATTTACCGTTATCTGCTGGAATGTAGCAGCCAGTAGCAAATCAATAATCTGAGGTTTTAGTTCAACATTATCCCAGCAGGGGGAAAGGCTGCCTAAGAAAATGTTGATATGAGAAAGAGGGATACATGTGTGAAAAATCAGATTAATTTGAGCCCAAACTTGTAACCAAAAATCATGAACATAGGTACATAAGAATAACATGTGAAACAAAGTTGCTTGTGGAGAGGAGCAAGACCAGCATGTATGAGAAGTGTTTGGAAAGCGATTATGAAGGTCAAAGGGTGTATAAAGAAGTCTATTATAAATAAAGAACAAGGACTGTGTCAAGGTTGCCGCTCTCGAGGATTTACGGATCTTGATCCAAACTTTGTCCCATAGTGAAATTGCTCCCAGCATTCCTCCACTTTGGATTTAGGTCTAAGAAAGTCAGTAATGTGAAGGTATTTGTAAATGGCGGAAGCCTTTGGGGTGTTGCGTAGAAAGGAGTGAAGCAAGGAGATGGGAGTGGGAGAAACAGGAAAGGAACATAACTGAGAGAGCCGATTATAAGTCGTCAATGCAGCCTCTCTAAGTAAGTGATAGTTACGAGTAAAGGAGGTGGGTAAGTCATAAAGGGAACGAAGAGTGGTGAAAGGTAAGAAAGAAGATTGAGAAAAAAGTTGGGAAACCCATAACAGCCCCTTGTGATGCCATGTTTTCCAAAAGAAGGGTTTATTACGGATAAGGAGGGCGGTGTTATGCCAAATGGTGGAGGAGAGGAAATCCGCAATGGTCGTGGGAAGGGAATGGGAAGAAGATAGAAGCAATTTAGTAGTAAATTTGTGAATGGGAGTGGAAATGGAAGAGGGTTTACGGGAGAAGGAAAGATATTCAGCGAAGGAAAAAGGGGAAAGAAGAAGGCGCTCAAATTTAGCCCACAAAGGACAAGGGGTGGTAGGGTCTTGCAACCAGAAGGAGGCTTGTCGTAATTGAAACGCTTTATGGTAAGCAGGGAAGTCTGGGAAGTTAACTCCACCCTCCGTCTTAGGACGAATCAGTCGAGCAAGAGACATTCGAGGCCTTTTCTTATTCCAAAGAAAGGACATCATAGTGGAGTTAATTTTCTTAAAAAATTTGGAAGGAATGGATACTGGAATGTTAGAAATAGTATAGAGGACTATGGGAGACAACATCATTTTAATAGTATCGAGGCGGCCCCACCAGGACAAGTAAAGAGGATGCCACTTGGACGTTAAATCCACTAATTTTTGGATGCATTTGGACAAACAGAGGGAAACAGTATCTGGAATGGTAGGAGTAATATGCAAGCCGAGGTATTTAATATGGGAGGATTTCCATGTAAAATTAGAAGCAGCAAAATCATGTTTAAATGTGAATTTTGTTAAGGGTAGAATCTCACATTTATCATTGTTAAGTTTATAACCAGATATGTGGGAGTAATCATTTACTTCAGCAAGGAAGGCGGTAATCGAATCAGTAGGGTTAGAGATAAAAAGAAGGATATCGTCCGCGTATGCGGCTAGCTTAATTTGGGAATCTGATATCTGAAAGCCCTGAATGGTAGGATTCTGACGTAGTTTAGACAGAAAGGGTTCTAAGGCCAAATTAAAAAGAAAAGGAGATAGGGGGCACCCTTGACGGACGCCTCTTTTCAAATCAAAAAAGGAGGATACTTGACCATTAGCACAAACAGCTGCACGTGGATTGGAGTAAAGTAAGGAAATCAGAGAAATAAATTTAGGGCCAAAACCAAACCAATGAAGGGTGTGAAAAAGATAGGTCCACTCAACTCTATCAAACGCCTTTTCAGCATCAAGGGCAATGGCCGCAAGGGAATGGGGTAAGTGACGGGACTTAGATAAGACATTAAATAATAGTCTAGTGTTGTCGGTGATGAAACGGCCCTTGACAAAGCCCGACTGTTCCACCCCCAGAAGATCTGGGAGAAGAAGATCAAGACGTGCGGCAAGAGACTTCGCAAATATTTTATAATCAATGTTAACCAAGGAGATTGGTCTGTAATTTTTACAATGTTGAGCATCTTTCCCCTCCTTGGGTATGAGACAAATGTGTGCCTCAGAGAAAGAACCTGAGGAAGATCCCAAGGTGAGGAAAGCGTCAATGAGGGAGTGTAGTTTTGGGATAAGTAGTTTTGAAAAGTGAAGGAAAAATTCAACTGTAAAGCCATCCGGCCCAGGAGCTTTATCTTTTTGGAGATTCTGAAGTGCTGTGAGTAGCTCTTGTTGAGAGATATTAAGCTCTAAATGAGAAAGGTCAAGCGGGAAGTGAGTTGGCTTTTGGATGTTGGAGAAAAAGTGGTCTAAGGATTGAGAGGAGGGTTGGGTTTCGGAAGAGTATAAAGTTTTGTGAAAGGCAGAAAATTCAGCAAGAATGTCTGTATCCGTGTGTTTGAGAACAGAGTGTGTGTCATAGATTGATTCAATATTCAGTTTGTTGTGCTTTACTTTCAGATAATTAGCTAAAACCTTCCCAGCCTTATTTTTGCCCCCATAAAACTTTGCACTCGATTTCAATAAATATAAAGACACATCATCCGTGGACTTTTTGTTAAATTTCATTTTAGCATTGACCAGGGCTGTTAAACTATCCTGCGATCGGGAAGTAAAATAAGAATGCTCCAATTTCTTAATGTCAAGAAGGAGAGCAGCTGTAAAGCTGCTAGTAGCTTTCCGTTTTTTTCCACAAAGCCAATTATAAAATCTCTTGCTGCAGCCTTGAAGGCATCCCAAATGGTGTGCTTGGGAATGGAAGGGGTGTCATTAAGTAAAAAAAATTCATCCGAAAATTCAGTGAAGGATGCAGTTAACTTGGGATCCAAGAGAAGGGAATTATTAAAGCGCCATCGCTAGGGCCCAGCTGATTTAGGAAGGATGTCAAGTTGAACCAAAGTGAGGGCATGGTCTGAAAGTAAAATCGGACCAATCTCTGCATGAGTAAGGGTTTGGACAATATTGTGAGTTACAAAAATGTAATCAATCCGGGATTGGGAGTGATGACAGGGAGAGTAAAAAGTGAATTCCTGCAGCTCTGGATTACATAAGCGCCAGGCATCAGTGAGCTTACGTTGAGAGATAGCTTGAGAGAAGGATTTATGTGACTTATTAGGAATAAAGGGAGCTTTGGAATTTCTATCCAAAAAGGGGTCAAGGGGCTGATTACAATCACCTGCTAAGATAAAGTTGTCATCAATAAATCTGGTAATATGACGGGAAAATGTATGCCAGAAAGTAGGATCGCCAGCAGTAGGGGCATAAACGTTTAGAAGGGAAATTGGAAAATTCTTAATAGAGAGCTTAGCATATGTCCAGCGACCACTATCGTCTGATTCCTGAGAAAGCAAAGAATGAGAAAGATTTTTGTGACATAAAATGGCTACACCATTACGCTTGCCATCCCCTGGAGAATAGTAAACATCACCTACCCAACCTCTCTTCAGTTTAACAGATTCTTCAGCAGATAAATGAGTTTCTTGCAAAAAAGCAATGTCAACATTTAATCGTGCAAGATGCGACAAAATTCTCTGTCGTTTGATGGGAGAATTAACGCCCTTAACATTCCATGTAACTATTTTTAGCGACATAACATGAAAGTGAGAAAGAAAATGTCAATAAGAAAAAAAGGAGTATAATAAGTGTCCAGAGGAAAAAAGTGAGCAAAAAGGATAAAAGAATCAAGAAGAAGTAAGGTAATGTGAGATCGAAAAAATAAATGAATAAGAGGAAAATGGAGTAAAGAAGTGGTGAGAAAAACCAGTTGAATGAGGAAAAAAAGTAGAGGAATGTAAGTAAGAAAGAAAAAGGTTCAAAAAAAGTAGAAACATGGGAACTGTCGAAAGCAAGATAAGGAAGAAGTAAAGTAAAGTCCACATTTGTAAAGCGCACAATCACCCGTAAGGGTCTCTAGGCGCTGGGGGCCGTCGGGAAGATTAAGCGAGCTATTGCCCAGAGTCACATGGTGCTGGGCTAACCTGCCGCCGGAGCCGAGGATCGAACCGTGGTCCCCAGATTCCAGCGTCAGTCGCCCTGGCCGTGGCGACACCTGTGAACAGGGGAGAACTAGGGAAAAAAATATGATGAGGGAGAAAGAAGAGGTAGCAAACAACAAGGGAAGGAAGGAGAACATACTTACGGAGGGAGGAACTGGGGAAGGACGATCACTGGGGAGAGGAGACGAGAAAATGGAGGGGGGAGCACCAACTGGAGGAGGCAAAACTACCGACGTAAGAGGACCACCAGACCGGGGGGGAAACACACTGTGAGATGTAAAACCTGTGGAAGAAAAGAAAGAACAGAAAACTTGAGAGAGGAAAACATCAAGAAATTAAATAATAAAAACGAAATGGCAGACAATGGTAGGAAACAAATGACTACATTGTAAGGGCATGAGGGAACATAAGAGAAGCAAGAGGGATCATTTAGAAAAAAAAAGAAAAAGAGGGTGGAACAACATGATAAATACGAACATAGAAACAGTTAGCATTAATTGTGCAGACTAATTAAGAGAGCAGAACAGCAACTCATGAAAGTCACGGAGGAAAAGCTGAGGAGGAACTAGATGAATCCATATCGGACGCTTGAGCAGAATTCAGAAAGCTCCGGAGGCGACCAGGATCCTCATAGGTCGTCGTTTTGTTGTTGTGAGTAACTCTGAAAAGGCAAGGATGGAAAAGGCCATATCTGGCGCCAATGGAACGAAGCTCTGGTCGCATATCCAAGAAGGCTTTACGGCAGCTGGCTGTAGCTCTAGCGTAATCCTGCGCAAAGAAGAGAGAGAGTAGATCCTGACCATGTGAGGCGAGGAGAGGCACGGGCTGCTGAGAGGACTTTGAGAAGATCAGTGTATTCTAAGAAATACATGATGACACCTCTTGGTCTTGAAGAAGCAGAGGAAGTTGAGGAAATGCGACCCAGGCTATGTGCTCGTTGGATGTTAAGCGTGGTACCTTCGGGCAAATGAAGGAGCTTAGGTAGGAAGGATTTGAAGAAAGCTATGGGGTCATTCCCCTCACAATTCTCCGCCAGGCCGTAAAGTCGGAGGTTGTTGCGTCAATTGCGATTCTCAAGCTCCTCAACCTGCTTCTGGAGAGCGGAAATCTGCGACTGCATGTGTGTCACCTTGGAGGATGATTTTTGAAGAGAAGATATGGAGCGTTCCACTGACGTCACTCTCGTATCCATTTGTGACCAGTTGTCAGTTAAGACCTGCAGCTTGGAATTGGTTTCCTCCATGAAAGGTCGGAGAGCGCGTATCTCCTCCAACAGCAACTCCATAGATACAGCTGAGGTAGAACCTGCCGGTGAGGGAGGATCCTTTTTGAGGCGCTTCGACGTGGCTTTACCTGAGGGTTGAACTGGACGGTCCGCTTTGGACTGCGACATTTGGACAGCAAGTGCCTGAGAAGCTTCCAGATGAGCCAATGCAGAGAAGAGTCTTGAGTTTTTGATGAAGACGCGTCGTGGAATGTTGGAAATACGAGTAGTTTCACCTCTCTCCATACAATGAGAGTCGCCTCAAAAGAGAAAACAAGGGAAAAACTGGCACTAGGAATGTGCTGTGCGTGCCTGCGAGAGTCAGTAAACTTGTAGAGGGAAGCCTCAATCAGCAAAGGCACACAAGAGCTAAAAAAGTCCAAAGAGGGTGCCCTCTCAACCACTTAGGAACGTCAGAAATTCACACAGAGGCACAAAGCAGTATCCATATACGTAGATGAAGAAGCCCTTATGCTGTAGAGCAAAGCGGAGAATAGCCGCGACAATGAGCAACAGCACAGTGGTATATGGTAAAGAAAAGAGAGTCCATCAGGAAAAGCACAGCGTCGTAGTGGAGAGGGGTAGCTTGAGTTGAGTGCGCAAACAAGAGAATGCGTAGATGGCGTGAAGAGCTGCAAACATGAAGAAAATTCAAATATGGGAGAGTTCAAAGAAATTATATTGAGTCTGGAGAGAGCAGACGTAGATAAGGTGCACCGGTAATCTGTGTGAGAGAATTGCCCCAAGGAAACAAATGGCCGCCGAAATCGCAATGATCGCGAGTGAAACTCGCACAGGTCAGCACAGGCAGGTTAAGGGCAGCAGCAGGCTGAAAATGTGAAAATTAGCTCACCATGAGCGATAGCCGAAGTCTGGAGCGCTGTGTGGGCAGAGTATTGTCCGTAGCAGGGTGCGCGCTGAACGCGCGGTGTGGAAACAAAATGGTGGTCGTGGCCGTCAGGGAGCCGCGGCCGCTCGAAATGTCGCCGGAAACACCATAGAAATGTCCAAAAGAGCCTCAAACTGGGAGCACAACATTCCTCTTATGTTCGGTGGCAGGAACTTCTGCTAGCAGGTAATGGAGAGAGGCAGAAGAGGGTGAATCCCCCGGTCGGCACGGAGCGCTCACATCGGAGCCGCCGTCCACGCCGGGCACCAAGCCACACCCCCTCCACTATCCATTTTTAACCCAAATAACAAACTCACATTTCCCCCGCTCGAATTAATTTGATATTTCCCTATACTAATTCACCACTAATCCTCTTTGGGTTCCAGAATAGCGTGCTACTTGTCGAAAAACGCTTCGACGCCTCATCAGGGGTAGTAAGAGCTACATAAATACAATTACAAATATTAACTTTTGAAATGTTTTAAAGCATAAAGTACACGGATACAGTTGTGTGTCTTTAACTGGAAAAGCTACGCAACATGCGTCATCAGGTAAAACACAGTTACTCAGTATTATATCTTGTGTGGTGCATGGGGATGTACCATGTAAGCTCCTTTTAGGTAATAACAGAGAGTCATGGCAGTTCAAAATGTATCTGTAGCAATTTTGGTCTCAGGTGCTCATTGGTGGGCAGACACTTGGTGAAGACACAAGGACCCTCATGACCGTGTCAAGGAACTCAGCAAGGAAACAAAACAATTGCTGCAAAGGCACACAAACTCCAACTAAAGTTCAGCGGGCTCAGTAGTAAAGTCTCAAGAGTAGCAACAATTGTGGAGTCACACATGCTTTTGCATATCTTAAGCGCCGCTTGAGGGGAAGAAGCAGTGTGAAGCTGTCAGTGATCCATGGGGAAATGGTTGTTGTGGTAGCAGTAAAAGAGAAACACAAGTCCTAACACTTCCTTCTTCATTGCCGCTCAGGACAGCACAGGTGGAAGGGTGATTGTAAACAGAGACAGGCCTTCATGCTAATCTACGGTGCTCCACAGGAGTATGCAGTAGCGATTTCAAAGCTGCATGGTACATAACACTGTTGTTCAGTGACAATCGTCACTATGTAACATGTTCGTCTGTGAGACTGAGGATTTTCTTGCGTCCGGTCTCAGTCACTGCGATCTTACCAAATGTCCTCACAGCAGGAGTTGTTGGACTTCTGATCTAGCCGGAAATGTGCACTTCTCCATCTGCTCCGTGGTGTGCCTCCGTTTCTTCATTCCGGGAACAGCCGCAAAAAGCCTTCTCTTCAGTACAGGAGTTGTATCACCTTCCCCTCCAGAGGGGAGAGCCACAGAATCTTCCGATGGCGTCACCCTTACTCTACACAAGGGTGCAGAGCTTCAAGCAAAATGTGAACTTTGGATATGCCAAACGGGTGTGCCTAAATACAGCACAGTGAAGTTGGTCTCTACAGACAGGACTCTTATCTTGAAAGTTGGCTCCCAAAATTTGGAGTAAGCCTACCCAGTCACAGTGCATTTTCAGGACATGTGCAACATCTCTATAGCAATCAGACCATGGGAGAACTGTCATTCAGCTTACATAGACTGGGTTCAGATGACCAATTAGGTGTTGTTGCTGGGATCATGCCCTCTTCTTCCAGAGTGACAAAGGATGTGAGGTGTGTGCAGGTAACCTACCACTTTATATAAGACATACAGCGTTGGCCAGGACCCTAAACACAAATATTATTCATAAGTTACTTCTGTGACATCTGGAACTGGCTTGACCTGGTCCAGTGAGCACAGAGGATTATTCTTTTCCATTCCTGTACAAAGAAATTCATACACATTCACTTGGCTTTACATGGGTTCTGCAAGGTATGAGGAAACAAGTGCAGTATGGCAGGGCATGGGAGCAAGAGGGTGACCAGAGCATTGATCATCACTAAAGCCTCTGCAGTGCCTTACATCCCAAGTTTGCAGCAGCAGCCACCTTGTGTATGGTGCTTCCCATGTACCCAAATACCTTCTTAGCACACCACATTTAATCGGTGGAATTATGGGACCTACCCATGACCTAGTGTATGGATTTACACAGGCATAGCCACTAGACGGTGTCTCTTCTGGAATGCAGGTGAAAAGACCTATACCTCTCACTACTATTAAGGAGCTGCCACCAACCATTAATGTAAAGGTCTGGCAAAGGGAACTGTAGTCCTCCAAATTAAAAGAGATACTACTTTCGATACAACCTAAGAATATACAATATCACGGAGAACATTTCAGGACGAAGGTTCCTTAATCAAGAAAACATACCCGATCGGTTAGAATGAGTAAATGAGGAGCACTTTGTCACTTGGGAACTGTGCCCTTCAACTTTACAGGTTTGTATAGAGTTTCTAATAAAAATACAAAGCAAGAGGTATTCGTTTTACTATTTTGAAATGCTGAAGTAGCTCAACCTAGTCTAATTTATTATTGCTTATGTTTTTAGGTCGAGCCTAGACAGCGGTTGCGCTGTCTCTCCGAGACATGCTATATATATTTTGTGGACTTGCAGCCTGCCCACTGCCTTTAATTTTTCTATGCAAAAAACACAGTTGATGGACAGAATGTAGAACAATGTCATACATTCACCCCAGTACAAGGATCTGGGCCTAAATCCATCGTTTTTTTGCACTCCACACCACCCTGGGTTAGACACTGGCTATATGCAAATCAGCCCTACCCTGTGCCTCATGGGAACAGTCCAGTCCGAACTACCAAGCCATGTCTTTCCCAGACCGGAATCAAGCATCCAAGGACCGGTTTCTGGCTATCAGACTTCATCAGCCTGGATAGCTTGACTCCAGTGGTGTGGAGAGCCTGGGACTCACGTCTGAGCATACCCAGCCCACTCGGGGTGAAAATTGCAAAAACACAGTTGATGGACAGAATGTAGAACAATGTCATACATTCACCCCAGTACAAGGATCTGGGCCTAAATCCATCGTTTTTTTGCACTCCACACCACCCTGGGTTAGACACTGGCTATATGCAAATCAGCTCTGACCCTGTGCCTCATGGGAACAGTCCAGTCCGAACTACCAAGCCATGTCTTTCTCAGACCGGAATCAAGCATCCAAGGACCAGTTTCTGGCTATCAGCCTTCATCAGCCTGGATAGCTTGACTCCAGTGGTATGGAGAGCCTGGGACTCACTCCTGAGCATACCCAGCCCACTCGGGGTGAAAATTGCAAAAAAACACAGTTGATGGACAGAATGTAGAACAATGTCATACATTCACCCCAGTACAAGGATCTGGGCCTAAATCCATAGTTTTTTTTGCACTCCACACCACCCTGGGTTAGACACTGGCTATATGCAAATCAGCTCTGACCCTGTGCCTCATGGGAACAGTCCAGTCCGAATTACCAAGCCATGTCTTTCCCAGACCGGAATCAAGCATCCAAGGACCGGTTTCTGGCTATCAGCCTTCATCAGCCTGGATAGCTGATAAAATACAAATACAAAGCAAGAGGTATTCGTTTTACTATTCTGAAATGCTGAAGTAGCTCAACCTACTCTAATTTATTATTGCTTATGTTTTTAGGTCGAGCCTAGACAGCGGTTGCGCTGTCTCTCCGAGACATGCTATATATATTTTGTGGACTTGCAGCCTGCCCACTGCCTTTAATTTTTCTATGTCAGTTTCTTTTAAAAATCCTTACTTCTAAGTGGTTAATATTTCCTCTTTGTCCCACCTTTTTAACAATTGATTACTCCTAAGGAGCAGTGCCCTAGTACTTGTACTCTTTCACTTATCCCATTTTAGAAATTGTAAAAGGGACTACTTTTGCCTATGTTTAAGGGCATTGCACATAAGCGCTCTATCTTTTCAGTGCTTTATTACCACAGCACCCACTTTCATGTGTCACCATCGTGGCCACATTATATTGCATGATCTCGACCCAAAGGTATTCAAGCGCTTTACATGAGCAAACAGGGATTTTAAATGATTTGCCCAGAAGGCTGAGCCGAGGCTCGAACCTGGTTCCTTCAAATCCAAAGTCCGCAGCTCTGGACATTAAGCCACACCCTCTCCCCAATTATTACCTTTGGAGACAGTCATTTTAAGGTCAGGCAGATTATATGGGTAACATAGTATATTGCTAATTTAAGTTACTGAACCTCAAAACATAAACTCATTTCATTAGAAAATTCTGCTGTAAATATGTGAGGTTTACATTATGATAACGTGCAAGAATATAACTATCTGTAAATGAATTGACGGTAACATTATCAGAAATTTAATCCTTGTCCTTTGTCTGTTTCAGTATGCATATCACGTGATGTCATTGGCAGTCATGTCTTAATTTTGTTTCAATGTTTGCGTTGCAGTGCCCTGTCTTTCACCATTGCGCCACATCATTGTATAGCACAGGTATATTAAATGATTTGCCCAGAATGTTGAGCGATGCCGAGACACAAACCCACATCATTATATAGGGCGATTTTGACCTGAAGGTATTCATTCACTTTACATAAGTGCACAGGGAGATTAAATGATTTACCCAGAATGTTGAGCGGAGACCTGTACCCACATCATTTTATAGCAGGATCTCGACCCAAAGTTATTCAAGCTCTTTACATGAGCGCACGGGGAGATTAAATGATTTGCCCAGAGTGTTGAGCCGAGGCTGATGAGGTGAGTTCACATGCATTTGTATAATTAACAACCATTAAAAACTCTCATAGTTTTCAGACTACATATGCACAACCTTGCATACTTCATAAATGGTGGCCCCTGTCACAGTAACCTGGTGTGCCAAAAAGCACTGGCAAAAGTAGTAGCCAATGAGGTGAGAACTATTGGCTAGGCCAATGCTTGTTTAAGTATCCTATTTCCTTGGTTGAAAGTGACATATTTTTAACTAAAAAACGGTTGAATTGTTTGCTATTATACTCATGTCTAATTTATTCTCGGCAGAGTGTAAACAAACTTCACTTAATTTTGTACTTCTATGCTTTGTAATGGATAAAAAGAAAGATGGATAAAGGAAGAACAGAAAAAGGCTTGAGAGAAGGAAAACTGAATAAAAATGAAGAAAGATAGAGAAAAGGAATTAAATATACCTGGGTAGAAAAGACTGAAAGAAAGATGAATGGATTGGGATAGATGGATGAAAAAGTACAGAAAGGTTAAAAAGGGAGGAAAGCACAAAGGAAAAAGATTGAGCGAGTACAGAAGGACAAAGGAGTAACTTAAGGATAGAGATAATGAAGACAAATTGAAAATTTCAGATTCCCTCAGGGGGAGCAATGTCCTAATTAACTGCTATATTCGCTTGACTCACCCCTTTATCAGAGCTATTTGGGATGTGGTTCAGACTGGGGATCTTTTACTTCTTTCGCTTCTCCCTTGGTGCTGATAGATATTTCCACAGTTCATGTTATTTTGTGATTTGGGCACTCGGTACTTAAACTCACTGAATACCTGATTCTTACAAGTTAATGGGTACAACAAAAAATTAAGTTAATTCGTTCATCTTCTTTAATATTCTGTTAGAAAACTGGATACAAAATCTTTAGAAACACTTCATTCAACAAAAAGCTTGGTCACACAAGATAATTACAAGTTAATGATGTAAATATGAGTGAATCGCTCATGCATGACAGTATGTACCTCACACAAAGTTACATAAGTTGCATGATTGGATGTGCTATGATGCTAATATGATATCCGGAAAAGTTAAATCAATGGTGAAAAGCTTAGGAGTTTACATAACATCAAACCAAGATAAGATTGTTGAGTTGAATAATCGGCCACTCTTAATAAATTATATTGCACTAATGAAACAATGGATGGAATAGACTACCACTCACAATATTTGGTAGGGTCTATTTGGTAAAAATATCTATCTTATCTAAACTTATATACCTGTTTGGGTCTATCCCAATAGATATTTCTCTGATTTTCTTTCAAATAAGTATACGCTACTATTACTGCCTTCACATAGGGGTATAGAAAGTTTTGGCAAGCAGTGCCATTTCTTAAAACTCCTTATGTTCACTCGCAATGCCTAATTTTATATTCTATTATTGGCAGCTATGTGTTGCTTAATGGCTATATTAATACGCTGGTCACATAATGCGTTCCCCAAGAGCATGTATGAACTGTCTCTTGGTACGGAAACCACTAGGTGATTGCTGCAGCAGTTTGATCCTTATTATTACAAAAGGGTGAGATGCTCAAAGATTCTGGCAGCAATGGAGGAACCATCCTAATATGCCGACGATTTATCGAGACCTTCAACTGGGTATCAAAACTACATTACCAGAAATCTTTTATGGTGCAACACCACAGAACTGGAAATAGCTGCCATTGAATATCTAGGTATGAAGTACAAAAACACATTTTGGAGACATGTGCAGACCTAGTGGAAGAGTGTCAACTCTCTAGAGTTGGTGTTTTTTCTCTCAAAGATTTCCAGGTTAGACATTACCTGCTGAATTCGTGAATATTACTTGACAAAAAATATGCTTGATATCTTTAGTAATTTGGCTGTACCTAATATTTAAGACTTATATATCATCTTTAGCAAAAACATATCATGTTATAATGCATCTCTAGCAAAAGCATGGATCACTGATCCAGTCACAGATGTTACTACAGAGAAGGTTGGGAATAGCTTTCTAGTGAGTAGGAGATATTTCTGAACGGTGAATTTATTAGCTCAACACTTCCAGGCGATTCACGGACTACATTTTACTGCCAGCAGGTTATGTGTGTATAAGTGAGATCAGATTCGAAGTACCCTAGATGTCAAACTGAGAATGCCAAATGATGTACATATTTTTGTCTTGTGATAGATTGAGGGAATTTTGGGATGCTTTAGCTTTCAAACTATCAGAATTGATGAATATGGACATTATTAGTACCCAGCCATTCATATATCTGGGATGTGACATTACAGGCTATAATGCACAATTTAATAGTATGGGGATATGTAATATTGCCAGCACAGTAGCCAGGTTATTTAATGCTAGTCATTGGATAGATCCTAAACCTCCTGAAATGTTATTCTAGTGCCAGTACCACCATATAAGTCAGACTTCATGGCTTGTAATAAGGCCCCCCTCCCCATGGGCATACGGTTGTTGCCCCCTAAATGGATCACCAAGATGTTGAGGAGAGCTCCCCCCCTGAGCCAGTCTCTGCGCCAGTCTGTTCATGAGGCTGCTCCATCTCATTCTGGGAAAATCCATCCCGACAAACTGCATTTGTGCAAACCCCCGCATCCAATTCCTGCGTGCAGCCCACTGCGCCAACCAGGCAACGAATGGATGGCCAATCACCCACACTCGGAATCCTGGTAAAATAAACAGATGCCATTTTTTACACACTGTTTTAATGTCCATTTTGGTCACACATTATTTCAAAAACACACTTCAAACCACTGCACACAATATTTACAATTTACACGTGGTGCCTTCAAGGGCGGATGTAGTGCTTAAAGCAGCGAGATTGCCAGCGCCCCACCTTTTTTATGCCTTCAGGCAATGCCTGCCTTAAAAGCCGCTGTGACTGCCCAATCCTAAAGGAGTGGCTGGAGTACTTTCTTTCGTGGCGGGCAAGGCCCGAGCGTGCTAGGCAGGCACCCATGATCCGATCTACCTTGAATTTCATAAGAGACCCCTTGTCTGCATTTATCAGGAAGTAACCCGGGGCAATAGGGCGAACAGCCATATAATCCTTAACTTTGGCAACTGGGCAGTATCTCTGGTCCCTCAGTGGCTTTAGAACTACCTCTGCCCCTCGCCCTGCCTGGTCTGTTTTGAACTTCCTAATATGGATCACCAGGGTGTCCTTCAGTTTCACATCCTGGCTGCCTAAAGCGTCGCCAGACAGGTCTGATTTGAACCTAGCCACCAGTTAGATAATTCTGAAAGCCCCAAAGAATGCCAGGCAAAAAACTGCCGCGAAGAGTCTGGTCTCAAATTGCAAATGCGTGACCTGATCAACTGCCTCCAGCATCCCCTGGAGTGTGGGAAAGTCAATGGGACCCTTGTTGTCCTGAGCCCTAATCTCCTCTCTGGCCCACCCTTTAAGGCCCGCCCTGATCAGAAAAGATTTGGTCGGGTCCTGCCCACCCCACAGCTTGGCAGCATGGCTCACAGCCGCCAGGTGACCACAGACCCACGAGTGACTCTTCCCCTGATCCTTTGCCTATAGTACATACGCCAGCACCCTATGCTCCAAGGAGAGGGAAACTGAGCCCAGTATCTCTGAAATGCTTAAGAATGTGGTGTCTCTTGTATCTCTTCCAGGTCCCTGGTGCGAAGGAGCATTTCCCTATCACTCTCATTTGCTGTTCCACTGCAGAATACGCCAGAGGTGTGCTGGGAAGGAGGTAATCTCCGCTCTCGCACGCTTGCGGCTAGGCATCCCGGAAACGGAGCCACTGAAAACGAGAGAGCGCGTCAGCTGCTACATTCTTGACCCCCTCAATGCCCTTGGCCCTAAATTCGATATTGCAGCACAGGCAGGCCCTGATCAATTCCCTTAACAAACACAGTACCAAGGGACACTTAGCTGTCTGCCCATTGATGGCCTGCACCTCCGCTATGTTATCAGACCAGAATATAACCTTCCTATCTGATAAAGCCTCGGGCCACAAATGTAGAGCAATCACAATGGGAAACAGTTCAAGTACAGTTATGTTTACGGTTATGTTACGCTTGCGCCATGCATTAGGCCACTTCTGTGCACACCATTCGGCCCCCATTATGGCACCGAAACGTTCTCTCCCTGAGGTATCAGTGAAGAGGCAGAGCTCAGGACTGCCAGCCCATGGTGCTCTCCAGATAACTGTCCCATTAAAGTGCAGTAGGAGCTCATGCCACATTAACAGGTCCTCCTTCAAACCTTTACCCAGCCTGATGAAGTGGTGTTTCTTGTGTACCTTAGCCATTCGCCTCGCTAGTCTTCTTGCAAATACTCTTCCTGCCGGGATCACCCTAGCTGCGAAATTCAGTTTTCCCAAAAGGCACTGGATCGCGCCCAGGGTAGCCTTGTCCTTGCCTAGTACCGCCTGAATATCCTGACGCAGATCCTGCACCTTATCAGCAGGGAGCCTGGACTCACCCTTGATCATGTTCAGCTCGATGCCCAAAAACCTGCGCCAGACCCTCAATCTTACCCGGTGCCAGCGGGACCCCCAGGCGCCCGCCAAGTCTTGGAAGCAACGTAATCCCTCGATAAATTCCTGTGTCCATGCGCCCCCGATGAATAAGAAGTCATCCAGGTAATGAGTCACTCCCTCTATGCTGTAAGCCCAGGTGAGCGCCCACTGGAAAAAGGAGCTGAAAGCCTCAAAGTAGGCGCAGGACACAGCGCAACCCATTGGCATGCATCTGTCAAAGAAGCCTTCTCCCTGCCATTTGAACCCCAGGAGGTGCTGGCTGTCAGGTTGAAGCGGCAGCAGACAGAATGCAGATTCATTGTCTGCCTTGGCCAGCCAGGCCCCCCTACCTGCTCTCCTCACCATGTCCATAGCCATGTCTAAGGAGCAGTAAGAGACTGAACACGTCCCCTCTTCTAACCAGTGGTTTACCGAGTTGCCTTCTGGATAGGACAGATGAGGGATCAACCGGAGAGCCCCTGGTTCCTTCTTAGGGACCTCACCCAGCTGGGAGATCAAGAAATGCTCTAGTGCGGAACGATCAATAGGGCTCCCTACCCTGCCCAATGCCACCTCCTTCTGGACTTTCTCTATTACTACTCTTGGCAGTTCCCTGGCCTACTTGAGATTCTCTGCATCTCTGCAACCTAGAGGCCCATGGTATGGTATCTTGAAGGCCGCCACAAAGTCCTCTGCTAAGAGCCGACTGTCTTTTGGGTTCGGGTAAAACGGGAGCAGGGTGAGAACGTTCTGAATGATGATGGGGGAGGGGCCTTTATTGTTGGATAGTGAAGGGCTGCCCATCATGGGAGGAGATGGAGGAATAGGAGGGGTGGGGGCAAGGGGGGGGTCCTATCTTCTCCTTGTTACTAACTGTCCTGCCTGCCGGCGGGTGTTGGGAGACCCTCCCGCCTGTTGCTGCATGAAACAGCCGCGTGATTGGCCCCACACTTGCTGCAGGTGTGGGCAAACTTGCAGACCTTGCCCCAGGAGCAAGACTCAGCGTTATCCAACCTACATGTGCCGGAGTTGAATCTCTTGCCCCTTGCTTCTGTCCCCCTCCTTGGCTTCCTCGAAAGGGCTGCTTGAAAGGGCGTTTGCCAGTCTGCTTTGGACCTTTATAATTGTCCCACCCCTTCTGATTCTTGCTCACCCCATCCTTGTGCTCAGTGGTGAATTTCCCCATGTGTTTGATCCAGAGCTGAATCTCTTTCTGATCCCACCCTAGTTCCGGACATAATGCCATTCTCTTCCGCAAATCCCAGTCATAGTTGTACCACCCAATCCCGCCTGTCTTTTTTGCTTCATTTTGTATGGAGCGGGAACACTGCATTAATGCTGGCCCCTGCTCTGGGTACTTTTCCATGATCACCGCAGCCAAAATGGAGAATGCCTCCACCAAATTCTCAATAGTTTTTTCAGGCCAAGGTTGGTATCTCACCTTCTTTTCCTCATCCTTTCTCCCCATCTTCCTTGTATCTTGCCCTTCTACCTCGTGCATCAATAAGGTCAAGATATCCATGAACTCCGCCTTCAAATCCCCTCTTTGGCAGCCAGTGGCACCTCCCAAGCCAATGAGCAACGCCCCGACATCAGAGTTGCCACCGTGATAAGAGGCAGGGGCGCTGTACCCACTGCTGCTGTTTTTGTAGCTCGGTGGGGGGTGAGGTGGTGCGGGCTCTTGTATGGTGGCCGGCTTAGGAACTGGACCGCTGGTCAGCGGGGGGCTGGGCGCAGCCGCGTGATTTGCATTGGGTGGGGGTGTCGCCAGCTGATGTCCCCCCAACCCTGGGGAATTGGTGACTGCTGCTGCGCCATTGGTGACCTGTGCTCTATTTGACCCGGCCTCTTGTAGGGACCCAGACCCTACTGCTTAATAGGCTGCCTCTGGTGGTTTTTGAACGTTTGCGCTGCTGGCCAGGCCCCCCCAGACCTGCATTATTGCTGGTGCCCCAACTCCACCAAGTACTGGAGTTGCCAGCGAAGGAGGTGCTACAGTGTTGTCTAAATGTGTTTGGAGTTGCGCCACCAAACTCAACATATTATCCATCACCTTACCCATTTTTAGGTCTCGCCTAGCGACGCAGCGCATCCCGTGCTCGCCTTGGTGAGATCTATTGTTGTGGGTTTCGCGTCCGAAGGGCGACAGGAGATGTGCACGCGTACGGACAGGAAATGTGCCCGTACACGTGCACATCTCCTGTCCCCGCATAGGGCTTAGATTACAACACTTTGTCTGCGAAACTGGCCCTGACAGCCTGAATTATCGCAGCCTGTGCTTTACACCTCCTGCTGATAAGCTTGGTGCACCGCTGCCTGTCTCTGTCATTGCAGCACCTTTTACTGACTGCACTCCGCCACGTGAAAGCTGAGCGCCAGGCTCAGTGTATTGTGCTTCACTGGTTTTCTCTCTCTTCTGCTCCTGTCAGTGCTTTGAGGCGACTTGGTGGCAACCAGCGCTATACAAATAATTATTATAACGGTTCACAAAGCAGATGTTTCAAAGCATGGTTTGTTGATAAAGGAAAAATCACTTTTAAAATACTTGCTTCTATGTTTGAATTTCGACGTATCTCTTTGGTGGCTGTGACAGAGCTGATATCATATGTAAATGTTTGGTGAAAGGGGAATACGGGAAATAAAAATCTTCTCCTGGCGATTTAAGGACAGTAATGAAGCATGTTTAATCTTTCAATCACTCCGGAAAAAAAAGGGCTCTGACTGTATCCGGGCATCTTGGCAGTGCGGTACAAATACTCTATCACCATACTTCCGGGCTAACTGGTTGCTAGGCTAAGCCTGTACTCTAGGGAAAAGCCAAGTTTTAATTTTTCCCCTGAACTTCATCAGATCCTGCAGCTGTCTTAGCTCAACGGGCAGACTATTCCAAAAGTGTGCTGCCGCATAGCTAAAGGCTCTTTCACCAGATTTAACTTTCTTAATCTTGGGTATATTCACCAGGTTAGTTGAGGAGGACCGAAGGCTACAGATGGGATTATACCAGTTGAACTTAGACGCAGCAGTATTATTCCCATTGCATGCAGTGCTTTGAAGACGATGCACAGTGATTTAAATTGTATCCTCTGGAATACCGGGAGCCAGTGCAACTCCGCCAACGCCAGGGATGTGGATGACCGTCGTGGTCTAGATAGGGCCAGTTTAGCCGCCACCGTCTGGACTCTCTGGAATCTCCAAATCAGGTACCTAGGGGTTTCCAGTAGTAGTGCATTCCCATAGTCAAGTCGACTCAGAATGACGCTCCTTACTATGTGTGCTCGTACCTGATATGGGAGTAGCAGAAGAAACTTCCAGAGAACCCTAATGAGCGAAAAGCTGCTTCCCACAATTTTGTTAACTTGGGTTTCAAGGTTCAGCTTGTCATTAAAAATGCCCCGAGATTGCGTACCGTAGTGACGGTTAGCAAGGGTGTCTCCGTGGGAATGGGACAAATTCCCGAAGGGAGAGAACAGGGGACTTTGCCTGCTGCACAGCAGAGTATCTCTGTTTTTTCGCAATTAATTTGTAAGGAGTTGTTTTTAAGCCAGTGCACCATTTCTAGCATACAGGCATGACATTTTTCCAGCAAGACCGCATGGTCTCCCTCCAATGATACAATGAGCTGTGTATCGTCGGCGTAGTTTACCAAGCTAACCCCATATGACTTAATAATCGTGATCAGGGGGCTCATAAAGGTGTAAAACAGCATTGTGTTGATTGTCGAGCACTGGGGGACTCCATGCCTAATCTCAGCAAAGTCCGAGCGATAAGGTGGAGGGCCACCGCCTGTCGTCTAGTTGTCAGATACAATCGAAACCAATCCAGTGCTACACCTCCCACCCCTACTGTTTTCAGCCTGGCCATGAGAACTGTGTGGTTGACCGTATCGAATGCAGCAGACAGGTCCAGTAAGATCAATATAGCTGATTGTCCCCTGTCTGCTCACATTCGAAGATCTTCCAAGATGGTCACCAGAGCTGTCTCTGTCCCATGACCTGGGCGAAACCCAAACTGCACATTATCCAGCTTGTTGTTACACTCCAATAACTGGGAGAGTGCCCTACTAACCAAACATTCTATGATCTTTACTGGGTAGGGGAGGAGGGATATAGGTCTGTAATTATTATAGCATGCTGGATCAAGTGTGGGGTTTTTCTGCAGAGGTGTAATTATTGCTTGTTTACAGTTTGCAGGTTCATGTCCACTGCTCAATGATTGATTGCACAGCTGTCGAAGAATTGGAAGTAATTCACCTCCCAGCTCCTTCAAAGTTTTGGGAGGGAGGGGGTCCAAAGGAGAGCCCGAAGAAACTCCTGAGGCTATCTTATTAAACTCCTCCTCAGAGGGAAGCTCAAAATGATCCAGGTAGCCTGCCTGATCCTCCGGCTCAGCCCCCCATTCCCAGCTCTTTTGCTCACTCGTTGACAGTTGTCCCTCTACCTCGCCAGATATGACCGCATCATCAATTTCCAGCCCTTCTATGATTTTTCTTATTTTGTCATCAAAGAATGTGGCTAGGCTAATACATAACTCTTGACTAGGTGAGGTGCTGTTATCAGTGCATTCGAGACTAGCAATGTCCTTTATGATTTTAGAAATACCCCTAGTGCTATTGGGTGCCTTCAGGATAGGTTCAGCGTAGTAGTAGGAGGGCTTTGTCTATCTCTGCGCATGCCTTCCTCCATTGCCGCTCTGCCAGTTTACATTCCTTTTTTATAGTTCTCAATGTTTCATTGTACCAAGGGGTGGAGGGTCTCCCCAACTTCCTGATTTTCTTAACCGGGGCAATCTGGTCAAGAGTTTCGATGATATGTCTACAAAAGGATGCATAGTTCTGTTCCACCGATTTCAGGGTGTCCAGAAGCCCATTGACCTTAAATATCGTGGATAAGTCAGCCCTCTTCAAGTGACTCTTCCAGTCCTTGCCTAGGAAGCTTCTTCCCCTTGCTGCGTCAACTCGCCTGGATTTAGTGATCGACACCCCAAATTGTACCAGATAATGGTCCGACCAGCCCACAAGGACAGTATTTTCCACTTTGACAGAATCTCTTTCTCAAAGATCAGGTCGAAAACCAGGGGTGTAACACAGGCCCCTGCGGTGCGGGGGGGCCTCACCCTCCAGGGGGCCCCGTCAGAACCGCACTTCTGCTGGGGAGCTCTAGATTGAGTCTGGAGGGGGCCCCTTCACGTACCCTGCAGGGGGGCCCCCTCAAGGTTCGTTACGCCACTGTCCAAAAAATGGCCCCCCATATGAGTAGGTTCTAAAACCTGCTGCGTAAGATTTAGATTCTCGCATGACTGTAACAGGTTATTGTACCCAAGGTCCAGACTCCCATTGGCCCATAGGTTGAAATCTCCCAAGGCCATTACTCTGGCGTGGGTATGTACCATATTGCTGAGTGCATCAACCATGTCCTGTTGAAGACAGAATGGCCCCGGCAGTCTACAACATAATATACCCGTCCAACAAAGCCCATTACGGCTTTTTAGGCGGACCTCCCATTTGGATGCCCTTCTCAAAAATATATGCATCACCATTAGCCAATCACACTGCGTGGGGCGACGGAGAAGACAAAATGGTGCCAAATGATGTATCAAAAATGACAGGATTACGCGAGTGGCTTACTGAATACTGATGGCAGGAGGTGTGATAATATGCTGCCCTCCCATCAGCCTCTGCTTCCAGGTTCTGCGCACGATCGCTCATGTATGATGTTTGTCGTGGCAGGGCGACCACATTTTAACAGTCACAGTGTGTGTTTTACAGTGCAAAAGCGTGCCCATGTATCTGAAGTATGGGGCACCATCTTCCTTTAAATGTCTTCGCTGCCATTTTTAAGCTGATGCTTAGGTTTCCTCGTGTGCTTAGATGGTTCAATGCTTGTGTGCAAACACTGAGCGCTGGTGGTACTGCATTGTGTCACATTCCTCGCAAGGTTGCATTGATTTTTCACCTATCTCCCATTCTGATCAGTGTGTACACATGTTCATGTGTTAATTGCGCGTGTAGAAATTTGCCCACCAGCGGCTTCTATTCAAAGGCCTGTCCGTCGGGCAATTAGTAAATATGGATTGACTTGCTGCGCAGACCGATCGCCGAAGCGTTTATGTGTAGCTATATGGTGTGGCTACACAGTGTAGGTGGTACAAAAAAGGGTATAACCAATGTAGTCACTGGGACCTGGGTAGATGATAGTACAAAAGTAGGGGGCCCCAGTGTGAAACCGTTTAGGAAAAGAAGGACACAATAGGAACTTTGAAAGGGAATAAGAGCAATATAGATTCACTGTTGTATACTCTCAATGAATCAAAACACAACATATGGTTCACAATTTTATGAAATTAAAAAGAACGCTCGTTGGTTCACAAACGACAAAACAACAGTGCCCCTGGAAGGAGGGGGGGGGGGTGGTGCAAGGAGGGTGTGCAGGCTACTGGGAAATTAGGAAGAGTGTGCTGGTCAACGTGACCTGATTCATGAAATAGTTACAGCTGTATTGGCTTCGAAATTCAACCACACTTTTCACATGAATGTTCCAATAATTTCATCACATGACATCATTAAAATAACAATTGTGGACACATCAACATTGTGGTAAATTGCTGGCAAAAAGGATTGTCGTCGATGTTTCGACCCCACAAGTTCTAGGTGACAATGTGACCTTAGGACGGGGTCTTCATCAGGACACAGGAGGGAGGGGCAATGAACCGTGATTGCCAATCATCACGACAAAGACTACATGGTAAAGCTGGGCCTGGACGCTCCATGTGCGAAAAAAAGGACCAATCGAATGGGGTCTTTAATTCCACTGTGCTTATCAATAGCGAGAAAACAAAGAGTGCGCCGCCTGGGATCGGTCGGCCACTGCCGTGACAAAGATTCTGTTCGTGATAACCTTAATGAGTTAAGTTGATGTCGCCGGCAACCAGTCGGTATTCGCATGCAGAGAACCAGGGAAAACGGGACCGCAGGACCGTCAGTCACTCCAGTGGTAGGTGTGCACAGTCCATCAGTAGCGGGTTCGGGCCCCCCCGCTGCTCACAAGTCCAGCAGCTGAGCTCACAGGATGATGCAGTAGCGCCCGGTGCTCAGCGATTACTTAACAAGTGTAGAGAGAGGGCGTAACTCGTTTAGGGCCCGCCAGGCACTCCCACAAGTGTTCAGAGATAATTCAACATTACTTGATGTGACACAGAAATTCGGTTGCACTGTACTCTGTTAATTGGAGTTTTGGTATTCTTTACTGTGGGCCATTTTTTTATCCTTTCTAAAAGTTGTGGGCATTTTTAAGTGAAATCAGCAGCCGATAATTTTTAAAATAGAGCTCGGAGTACAGTCCCAAATGGAGCCTCGAAGGAGCCAGGGCAGAGTGATTACTCTGAAGGGATGTAGATGTATTTTTGTATCATTTATGTGTGTATGTGTGCTTGCTGTTGTTTCTGTTCCTGTGCATGCTGAATGTGCGTTTCAGTGGTTTCTGGTGTTTGTCTGTTACTGTGTTTTGTATGTGTGTGTCTGGGCAAAAGTCCTACACAAGCATTTGCAATGTTATAGTTCTTGCATTTACGCGAGTTTAAGCTATTGGCATTGTAAATGACAATGCCTTTTATATATGTTTTAAAAACAAAAACAAAACTATAAGGCATTGCCTTTTTGTAATGTCAATAGCTCAAACTCGAGTAAATGCGAGACCTACTGCATTGCAAATGCTTGTTTCAATGTTCTTGGCGCCAACTACGTAAGTGTTCGGTGCGCCCGCCGGTACCCATGCGAGCCCTACTTCTTGCGGATTGGTCACTACTCTGATCTTCGATGGCAGAGGGTCTGAATGAAATTCCTTATTAGTGGGCCTGTGCATCCATTTGGGCCTGGCAGATCCCAGCTCTGCTGGTCCTGCCTGTGGCTGAGGTCCAACACTACCCCGGAGTCCTCCTGCCCTCCTGCGACTTGCTGGGCTGGGACTCATCCACACAGCTGGTTTGGGAAAACAAGAGGGTGGGGGTTCCTTGGCTGTTCATGTCTCCGGACTGTCGCGGCAACGGTCTTAAACGGTTCCTAAGGGGATAGAGAATCGTAAATACTTGCCCTGCCAATTCCTGAGGGTGCCACCACACTGTTGTGCTGTAGGGGCCCCATGTCCCTATCCCCGGTGCGTGTCCAACCCACGGGTGCCCCGGTACTTACGTCGCTTCTTGATTCTGACAACCTAGCCTGCTGAGCGGTCTCGTGAGAAATAATATTCTTGCGGGTGGGTGGTAGGTGCACTTATGGGAGCAAGGCGTCCTCGACTGCAGTTCCAGGGGCCTATTGCTTGCTGTAATTCAAAATTGAAGGTTGACACCTCGCAGTCACAGTGTGCTCATCCCCAGAGATTCATGTCGGCGCGCCGACCCACACCCTAGCGCTTCTCCCCCCGCTGCACCTGGAACCCTCCCTCACCTACTGCCTCATGTCTCCCGAGGCCCAATGCCGTAAGTTCATTTATGGCATTAGGGGTGCCCGCATCTGATTACTGTTGCCTCACCTGTGTCTACTTGTCACGACCGCGAACCTTCCTGGTTGATCCGGAGTGACCACGCTTCCAGGGACTGACCCTAGTATGCTCCTACGCTGCCAAAAGAAATTGAATTCAAATGTTATCATCCTGGCGTGACAATCCACCACCAACAACCGCCCTTGCGCCCGGTGTGACCTTGAACATAGCCATCTGTTGGCCTGCCCGCAACTCGCCGTTCGTGAAGGACCGGGCCTCCTACCTTGCACCCAACATCCAGTCCCAATGGCCCCTGATCCGCCAATTGTGGAAATATGTAAATCAGGCCCCTCGACATACCCCATAGGCTTTTAACTGTTTAAATCAGCTGGGCTTATGGTTCATGGACCATATAGGCCCCTAACTGGGCAACCGCGGACCCCATGCGCGTTGGCCGGCATCTTGGATAATGCGCTTACCTTGAATGATCTGCAGCCGTCGGGGTGCCCTGTCCACTTGCGCAGACACCCTATAATAACAAGACAGTCATACACATTTACAGGTTACAAGACATTGAAAAAAAGTTTTACCTGTAACCTTGTTATACGAAGTGCCACACTGTCCTCACTCACGCTACCACGTCCTTGCAACAAACAAGTAACTGTCTCTTGACAGTTTAAAAACCCATCTTTTTTCTCGTGTGAATAGATAATTGGAAATGTCACTTATGTGTAGAGGGACATTTGGTTTTTCCAACACTGTCCAATGAAAATCTTCTGCTTTGTGGTCTTTCTCCACGAAATGTCTGGTCAGTCTTGTCGTACTCTTTCTGCACCTACCGATAGACACCCAAAATTCAGGCCAGTACGGGGACCACAGCCGCAACTCTTGCGTTATTAGTCCCAGACTCTAGCAGACTGAGCTAACCGGCTGGGTAATAATCTGCAGCTTCACGTCCCCCACCATGGCTTTCCCCACCACGGCTGCATCCTAGAAACGAGGGAGGGGACAGAGGTCCGAGGCTGGCTCGCTCTGCGAGCTGCTGTGAGGGCAGGCCCATCGGTCGAGGGCCAGGGGCAGGACACCACCTCGCCCAGGCCCAGATGACGGTGTGGCTGGCGCAAGAGAGGACGTCAGGGAGGCCGGGGGAGGCATAAATACCCTCCCCCTACCTCGGCGGGCCAGAAATGACGTGCCTAGCACGCCGAGGCGAGAGGACTCCTTCCCTGAGCCCAACCACAAGGGGGTTTTGGGGGGCAGCCGAGCCTCGAGGTCTGCCCCCCGGGCAGATTGGGAAGGGGAGGGGGGCAAGCATGGCGGCAGACATCTTGCCGTTTTGAGCTGATTGGGAATAGCCCAAAAGCAGCCAAAATTCAAAATACAGCCCAAGGGATTTAGGAGTTAACAGTGCTTGCCCAGCCACCATTTTAGGGTTTGTAACCTGGTGGCTGGGAGCGCTGCAGTATAGGTTTTTGTCCCCACCCGCCCTCCCTGGGTTCAGGTTTTTGGGAGGTTTTGCCAAGTTGGTGTTAGGTTTTACAGGGCTGGGTTGGAACAGGTGCGCAGGGGTTTTCTGAATTGTATGTTGTCGCTTGGAACAGGTGCTGGCGGTCTGGTTTTGGAAGTTGGCCAAGTTTGGCTGGAGTTTTTTGTAGTTAGGTTAAGTTGGGGAGTTGGTTTCAGGAAAGGGGAAAGGTTAAACAGGTTGGAGGTGTTACATTGGTGCTCATTAGTTACAGTTGCAAGACGACGCATAAGAGGTTAGGTTTTGGGGGTTTATGAAGGTCAAAGGTTAGGGGTTATGATTGTGTATTATGGCGTATTTATGTAATGTATTTGCATTTCATGTATTGTGTTTTGCTGGGTGGGGGATGTTTTTATCATGTGGGGATCGTAGGGGTGGGGGGATAAAGATCAAGGGATCAGGTAACCTGATGTTTAGAGAGGTTTTAGTTTTGTAAGGCGGGGAGCCAGTTTAATAAAGTTTGTGATGTGCACCTGTTTCAATAAAGTGGCCTTTTTTACACAAACAATACGGTTGTCAGTCTGGCTTGCCCCCCTTTATCCCGCCCAAGGAGGGGTGGTGGTGTTTGTGCCCAAATGGCACTAAAGGGCCGCCCTTTTAGGGTGGCCCCTCACGGGGGCCGTGGGCAGCCACATTTATTCATTCAGGGCATCTCACCATTCTTACAGTGGTTATGGAAGTTAAAAATGGCGAGACATAGCTAAATTTGATGTGATAAACATTTCACCTAATGGAAAACAGAACTATTGGCATGGTCAGTGCTTACTCAGTAAGGTGTTTTCGTCGTTGGTTTACAAGGCATGTTTCAGGCCGGGAACCGCTTCCGATGACTGAACAGTGAGCAGAGCTTTGTTCAAAAGTTGTTTTTGAAGAGGACCAGAAAGCGCACGTAGGTATGTTTCTACCCATCTGCCCTGTCAGGAACAGGAACAAGTCTGTGCTGTATCCTATACACCGCAGAGAACATCCGTTTACAAAACTCTGACACTCATCTCCCAGCCTTGCCATTTCCAGGCTGTCTCTGAGCTTTGTTGACATTCCGTTTCCTTCTTCCTCCCTGACGTCAAACCTGTTGAAAACATGTTTCTGTTTTTAGGTCGAGCTCTCTCGACCTATTGCTGTCGAGTTGGGTCTCAAGGGAGATCGACTGGTGCACGAGCGCCGATTGCACATCGTGGACGCGCATGCCCAGCCTCCCGGAACCGTGCACATCTCCTGTCCCGCAGGCAAACCAGCATTCAGACAAGAGATGGCCACGTGCAGCACACTGTTCACACACACATACACACACACACCCCTCTCACCCCCCACTCACCGGCTCTTCCCGCGTTTCCCTCTCCTTCTGCAGCGGGTCAGTGTCTGCAGCAGGCAGACTCGGAGATCGGCTAACTTTTCCGGCGATCCGATGTGCACGCTCACGGCGACGTGCGTTCCCACCGCGCTGCTACGCGCCCGGCGATCCTCTCAGCCTGTTACATTAGCATTCCCGCAGTTGCACCAACCTGACCAAAAGCACAACCATTGACGTGTGGAGCGTGGTCAGTCGATGATCAGAAGCATGCCTAGAATGACCGCGCAAGCGCGGACGGATAGTGCTCTTTTATTTACAAACCTACAATTTAGCGAGCGCAGCTCATCCGTGTGGTGTCCCTTTAAAGTACAGTGCTTGCGCATGCGCCGTGATCCATTACGCTGAAGTCTGTGAACTGTTTCCGGCCTGCGCGCGGCCGCACGGAGAACGGGGCGGCAGGGATCCGGGAAAGGGAGGAGGCCACCGGTGGAGGAAAGTGACAGGTGCCGGGGAAGGGAGCGCCTCTCCTCAGCGGCGTCTGAGGTAACTCGGGCCACAGGCCGGTGTGGGGGGCGCCGGACGGGGCATGAACTAACTGCCGGGGTACGGGGTACGGGGGGGGGAAGGAGGTGCACCTCAGGCCGGGGGCACCAGGCGCTCCTCGGGCAGGGCGCGCACTTCAGACCGGAGGCCTGAGGCGCGGGTCTCCTCAGTCCGGGGGCATGCGGCGCTCCTGCCTGAAAGGCTTGTTGGCGGGTGACATTCCTGTCAGAGCTCAGGCCGACTTGCCGAAATCTATAGCGGGAGCAGAAACGGTGGTGTCATGGTGGTGAGGTGGAGGAGTGCACTAGGTACGGGAAAGGGAACTTGGCCGGGGGAGTCAGGACAGGACAGGAAAGGCACCCACCAGGGAAAAGGAATGCAGAACAGTGCATATAAAGTGGTGTTTGAAGGTGCTTCTATCCATTGCCTAGCAAGCTTCTTGGTTGGTGCATCGACCTTCACGGAGGTTGCAAACACCTGTGCACTCTTCAATGTGTTGCTTAAGTGAATAAGCACTAAGGCGTCGAATGTGTTGACTCCAGACACTTTGAAAGAATGGAGGGTGTTGTATGAGAGCAATTTGCTCTTTACCGAGGTTCCAGTATGCATCGGGTTTTGTTTGTTTGTATTGGCCCTGTTCCAAAATTTCATATTCTACTGTTTGCTGACCTACCTGGTGCTAAATAGTTATAGGTTCTAAATACCATATCACATAAATCATTTCCTCACTCCATATTGGTAGTCGGAGTGCTCCTGTCTTACTGAGAGGTGGAGGAAACTGCTTTATAACATCACAAAATGCACGTTCACCCGTGGGCAACTTAGTGCTGAATAACAGATGCTTATTGTTACCCAACTCAATGGTACTCATTTTATCGATCTCCGAATGATGAAAGGCTGAGTGGACCCGCCGGAATTTGAACCTGCGACCATAAGGTCAAACAGTCCCCTAGAGTGAACGCATTAGTCCACTGAGCCACCAGCCCCGGGGTTAGATGTGGGGGGGAGGAGATTCTTCAAGAGTGTGGCGTGATTGCTAAATGTTCATTTGTTTCCCTCAAAGGTGGATTGTGGCTATTTCCTGCTCTAAACTGTGTTCTGTGTGCTCGGTCCAATGTCCTTTAAAAGTGGAGTGTACATATATATATATAGTACGTATGTATCATGCATTTAGAATATTTTGATGTGCTTTTGGTAGTCTCCATCAAAAGTACAGTGATGTATTTTTTTTATTCTAGTGGAGTTTTCTCGTATCTGGTGTCAGTGTTCAGTGTTGGTGTGAATTGTGTGCTGCTGTTTGTACGGACTCAGTTTGGGTGGCGATAACCGTCGTTCTCTCTTTTGCGTGAGGTTACATTCTCTTTGTCTGACTAAGTTTATGTTCTTCAGATGAAGGCGGTTGCTATCGAGTGGTCATTGGGGAGTGTGTACCTATTATATGTGTAACGTGCTACTGTCACCCTTTAATTCAAGTTGCCGAGGAGAAGCTTTTCGCAGAGGCCAAATGGATTTTTTTTTAACGTTAACTTTGCAGCTGCCAATGCTTGTTGAGAGATGTTTTCCCTTTCCTGTCAGCATGAAATTGGACTATTGGCAGATAAGGGTTTCCTTTGTGCAAGTGATACCTTGGGAGGAGCTGTGAATCTCGTCAGCCTCTCACCCGAGCGTGTGATCCTTTGCCTGTGTCTGCTGAAATCCTCACCTTTACTGTGAGTGACTGCACAGCAGTACCGAATTCTTGTCCCTTTCGCTCTGTCCCCTCTATCTCTTAACTGTCCCCTGCTCTTGCCTCTGTCTGCCATATCTGTCCAGACTTCCATATATATCTTCCTTCTACCTGCCTCACGGTGGCTCTGTATCTCACTGCTTTTCTTCATTCACCCCGCCCCACCTTTCCTACACGTATCTCTCCACTTTCCCTTCTATCCAGTCTCCACAGATATTTCCATTGTGCACTATGTCTAGCTCACCACTTCTCTCTCTTTTTTTCTACTAAATTACGTTAGGCCCTTTTTGTACCCTTTCTTCTATCCCTTCATTTCACTCTTCTCTACGTGCTCCCATTCTCCCCTCAGTCTTTTTATCTTTATTTACAGTTCACACATTTCTCCTCTTATGGTTTTCTTCTTTGTCTTTCGTTCTTTCTCTCTGGACCAACTCCTCTTTCTCTGCTCTCTAGGCTCTACATCTCGCTCCGGAACCTTTCCATTCTCCCTTGCATCTCTGAACCCTCTTCTTTTCTCTGTACTACCTGTTTTTCTCCACTCTTTCATTTGCTCTTCACTCTTAATCTCTATGCATTTCTCTGTTCTCTTAACTCTTTCTCTCCTTCCCTTATCCCCTGTGTCTCTCCGCACATTCCTCATCTGTCCTCTCCCTTTTATCTATCCATTCTCTGCATTTTCTCTTTATTCTTTCATCTATCTCCACTTTGTCTGGTGTATCTCTCCATTCTTTCATTCCTTATCCTTGTGACGTGTAGTTCCGTCGCCTGGCTCCCTTAACTATTTATAGTGTAAACACTGAGCCAGGCCCCAGGCAAGTGCAGGGAGAAAAATATGTGCGTTTGACCTGTTAAGTAAACTGCTGCCTAGACCCTTTGTACTCCGTAGAGGGCTTTTTAAGTGGGACAAAAACTGGGTTCCTCTTTCTCCCCCTACCATTGATGGATATTAATGTTACTGTTTTATATTAATCTATGTACCCCTTCTTCCCCTTCTTGCCCCGCTCTTAATGCGGACATGATTCTTTTCCTTGGAACTGGCATAGATTGTACGGTATCTATCTATCTATCTATCTATCTATCTATCTATATTTCTAAATATCTATGGCCCTCCCTCTATCTATCTAACTATCTATCGCCCTCCCTCTATCTATCTATCTATCTATCTATCTATCTCCCTCCCTCTATCTATCTATCTCCCTCCCTCTATCTATCACCTTCCCTCTATCTATCTATCTATCTATCTATCTATGGCCCTCCCTCTATCTATCTAACTATCTATCGCCCTCCCTCTATCTATCTATCTATCTATCTCCCTCCGTCTATCTATCTATCGCCACTCACTCTATCTATCTATCTATCGCCCTCCCTCTATCGCCTTCCCTCTATCTATCTATCACCCTCTCTCTATCACCCTCCCTCTATCTATCTATCTATCGCCCTCCCTCTATCTATCTATCGCCCTCATTCTATCTATCTATCGCCCTCATTCTATCCATCTATCGCCCTCATTCTATCCATCTATCGCCCTCATTCTATCCATCTATCGCCCTCATTCTATCCATCTATCGCCCTCATTCTATCCATCTATCGCCCTCACTCTATCCATCTATCGCCCTCATTCTATCTATCGCCCTCCCTCTATCTATTGCCCTCCCTCTATCTATCGCCCTCACTCTATCTATCTATCGCCCTCACTCTATCTATCTATCTCCCTCACTCTATCTATCTAGCCTTGGTGGGCTCGAGGTTGGACTACTGCAACTCTCTGTATATGGAAGTCAATAAGAGTCTTTTACACCGCCTGCAGATCGTTCAGAATGCTGCAGCGCGTTTTGTTCTGGCTCTTCCGAAAACCTCCTCTGCCACTGCAGCTAGGAAGGACCTTCACTGGCTTCCTGTCCAACACAGAATCTCTTTTAAAATTCTGTGTTTGGCCTACAGAGCGCTGACAGAAGGTTCCTCGAGTGCTATTGGCTCTCTCATTACGCGTTATGTTCCCACAAGAGGTCTCCGCTCCGCGGGACTGTGTCAACTTGTTGTGCCCCGTGTAAAACTCGCTAGATGGGGAGCCAAAGCTTTCTCTGTGGGTGCCCCTCAGCTCTGGAACTCTATCCCTATTGAAATAAAAACTCTTCCTTCATTAGAGCTATTCAAAAAGGCCCTTAAAACTTATTTCTTCAAGAGTGCCTACCAATGAGAGAATGCTGCTGTGAGGAGGTCCTAGCTCCCATATTTTGATTTAGGCGCCTTGACGCCCATTGGGCTAAGTCTGCGCAAGATAAGAATCGTT
Organism: Lissotriton helveticus; assembly: GCF_964261635.1. Classification (NCBI taxonomy): domain Eukaryota; kingdom Metazoa; phylum Chordata; class Amphibia; order Caudata; family Salamandridae; genus Lissotriton; species Lissotriton helveticus. Next base: position 668,629,558 of record NC_136065.1, on the reverse strand, counting down.
TCATTCATTCATTCATTCATTCATCTATCGCCCTCACTCTATCTATCTATCGCCCTCACTCTATCTATCTATCGCCCTCACTCTATCTATCTATCGCCCTCCCTCTATCTATCTATCGCCCTCCCTCTATCTATCTATCACCTCCCTCTATCTATCTATCGCCCTCCCTCTATCTATCGCCCTCACTCTATCTATCTGTCGCATCACCACAGCATCTCTCAGCACCATCACCGCATCACTCAGGGGCACCACAACATCACTATGCGCTACCACAACATCACTATGCGCTACCACAGCATCACTGAACACCACAGCATCACTCGTCACCACCACATCACTCAGCGCCACCACAGCATCAATCTGTGCAACCATTCAACAACTGGTTCAAATATGTTCTCTCAATGTTTCAAGCTTTATTACAAATGTCACAAAAAGATGTTAATATTTCACTTCTGTTCTAGGATTTTCGTCACAATAAAATACACTGAACATAATCTTCGCAAAAGGTATTTACAAAAGTTTAAGCTATTGCCATTATAAATTACAATAACTTTTATTTAAGTATTAATTATTTAAAAAAATTAAAAGCCATTGTTTTTTTTTTTTCAGTATTCAAAAGGCTCCATTTTATAATATAAAAATAAAAGGATCAGGTGCCCTACAATAACACAGTCATTCGAAGTGCGAGCAGAATAATAAAACATCCACAGTTAAAACGATCGCAGGTAGAACAATGGCGCTAAGGCTTATGATTCAGGATAAACAAGCATATAGTCACAGTTCGCACCAGTTAAGCGCCTGCCCATTGATAATGATAATACTGTAGGAAGTACAGGCACTGATATGAAATATCGATAATATACACAAAAGTGGACCCACTACGCTGACACGAAAAATGAAGAAACGAAAGAAAAGACAAAAGAAGAGAAACAAAAGAGAGAAAAGGGCCATAGAAACAAGAGCAAAATGAAAAATCAGCCGTTCAGGTGTCGAATTCCGTCAGTATATCACTCCAGTTGCATCCACAGCGTAATTAAGTCACTCCATTACGGCGCCAACAGTACGGATGTTTTACATCGAGACGGGACCAAACTCCTCCTCCGCTCCGGCGGGCCGAGTCCACCCCAGATTTATGGCCGATGTTATTCAACTGATATCCGGGTGCACTCCTACTCGGGGTCCCGGCTCAAGCGTCGATGTGGGCCACAAACTTCGAGACGACGTTTCTCCGCACTCAGAGGTCATGGAACCGTCGGGGTTGCACGATACTGCATCGTTTCAATTCACCTTCACAGGGGCATTGCACCGGCACAAGAGAACTAGCAGGATTTCATAGCAGGATGGGGAGGCTTACGGAGCCAGGAGCCTAAGCGGCCATCTCGGTCGCCAGCTTGGCTCCTTCCCCCCAAAAGCCATTGTTATTTGTAATATCGATACATCTAAGTCACGTAAATACAACACATATTGCATTACAAATGCTATAGGTGTCACATTTGCGAAAGATAAACCTATTGGCATTGTAAATGACAAAGCTATTAATTTCGCTATTTTCAAAACCAACACATAAATACAAAATTTGTCATTTACAATACCAATAGCTCAAACTTTCCTAATGCGAGACCTATTGCATTGCAAATGCTTGTTTTCATTTTCCGACTTGTTGGCTCTTTTAATTTGACAAATGTTTATCTAGATATGATCCGCAACAGCTGAGCGAGTTTACGAAGCTCTTAGCAGGATATAATCTAAACCTAAAAAGTAGGGTTTTGTTATTCCACTTTGAATTTTGGACACGCCGTTCACCAGATAATACACATTTTAAGTTAAATTGTGCCCTCTTGTGTCCTCTTAAATATACGCACGTTTCTTTAACAGGTATAAAATAGAAATTTTAAAAGCTTACAATCGAATTGCTTTCACCAACGAGGTCTGGCTGCGCAAAAGCTTTGATCATTAAATAAATGAAACCCAATAAAATATGTAAAGTCAGTTCATCCTGTACTGCTTTCATAGTAGGGTGAAAACTATTGTGTTATTTTGTTGGCGATATAACACAAGCATTGGCAAAGCCAACAGGTCTCGCCTTTATGCCCTGTTGGCTTTGTCAATACTTTTAGCTACGCTGTCGAGCATTCACACCGCAGGATGGCTAAAGTTAACAAGCATTGAAAATGCAATAGGTTTCGCCCTCGTTTAAGTTAAAACAATTATATTTGTAATTGGGTGGCTTTTTAGCTTTGCTTTTATTAGTGTCTTTCAAACTTTCATGTACGTAACATGCATATGTATGCATATATGTATATGTATGCATGCGTTTGTATTTATATGGATATGCAGATGTATATATATGTTTATATATCTATGTATGTATGCATATATATGCACATACATATATAAATGCATATGCATATATATACTTGTGATCAAGCCCTGGGAGCAGGGTGAAACGCGTTGTGGCGGTGGTGCGGGCGAAAGAAACAGCTTTAAGCACAAGTCATTGGGTCTGCATTCGTTCTTGGCAGTGGCGAACATTGGAACGGAGTACTTGATGCATATATATACATACACATATATATATATGTGCATATGTGGGCGCGTAGAGAGGTATAGGTAGAGAGGTATAGGTAGAGAGGTTGAGAATAGTAGAGAGAGGCAGAGAGAGAGCAAGAGAGAGAGGTAGAGCGAGAGATAGAGCGGTAAGAGGTAAAGAGTGAGTAGTAGAGAGTGAGTAGAGAGCAGTAGAGAGCAGTAGAGAGTAGTAGAGAGTGAGTAGTAGAGAGTAATAGGGAGTGAATAGTAGAGAGAGTAGAAGAGAGAAGTAGATAATGAGTAGAGAGTAATAGAGAGTAAGTAGTAGAGAGTAGCAGAGAGTGAATAGAGAGTAGTGGAGAGTGAGTAGTAGAGAGTAGTAGAGGGTCAGTAGTAGTGAATAGTAGAGAATGAGTAGAGTAGTAGAGAGTAGTAGAGTGAGTAGTATAGAGTAGGTAGTAGAGAGTAGTTAGTAGTGAGTGAGTAGTAGAGAGTGAGTAGTAGAGTAGTACAGAGTGAGTAGTAGAGAGTGAGTAGAGAGTGAGTAGAGAGTAGTTGAGAGTGAGTAGTGGATAGTGGTAGAGAGTGAGTAGAGAGGAGAGTAGTAGAGAGTGAGTAGTAGAGAGTGAGTAGAGAGTAAGTAGTAGAGAGTTGTAGAGAGTGAGTTGTAGAGAGTGAGTTGTAGAGAGTGAGTTGCAGAGAGTGAGTAGTAGAGCAGTAGAGAGTGAGTAGGGAGTAGTAGAGAGTGAGTAGTAGAGAGTAGTAGAGAGTGAGTAGTAGAAAATGAGTAGTAGAGAGTGAGTAAAGAGAGTAGTAGAGAGTGAGTAGTTGAGAGTAGTAGAGAGTGAGTAGTAGAGAGAGAGAAGTAGAGAGAGAGCAGTAGAGAGTGAGCAGTAGAGAGTGGGTAGTAGAGAGTAGTAGAGAGTGAGTAGGGAGTAGCAGAGAGTGAGTAGTAGAAAATGAGTAGTAGGGAGTGGGTAGAGAGTGAGTAATAGAGAGTGAGTAGTAGAGAGTAGTTGAAAGTAGTAGAGAGTGAGTAGTAGAGAGAGAGCAGTAGAGAGTGAGTAGTTGAGAGTAGTAGTGAGTAGGGAGTAGTAGAGAGTGAGTAGTAGAGAGTAGTAGGGAGTGAGTAGTAGCGAGAGTAGTAGAGAAAAGTAGATAATGAGTAGAGAGTAGAGTAGTAGAGAGTAATAGAGAGTGAGTAGTAGAGAGTGAGTAGAAAGTAGTGGAGAGTAAGTAGTAGAGAGTAGTAGAGGGTCAGTAGTAGTGAATAGTAGATAATAAGTAGAGTAGTAGTAGAGTGAGTAGTAGTAGAGTGAGTAATAGAGAGTAGGTAGTAGAGAGTAGGTAGTAGTGAGTGAGTAGTAGAGAGTGAGTGGTAGAGTAGTACAGAGTGAGTAGAGAGTGAGTACAGAGTAGTAGAGTGAGTAGTGGATAGTAGTAGAGAGTGAGTAGTAGAGTGAGTTGAGAGGAGAGTAGTAGAGAGTGAGTAGTAGAGAGTGAGTAGTAGAGAGTGAGTAGTAGAGAGTGAGTAGAGAGTGAGTAGTAGAGAGTGAGTAGTAGAGAGTGAGTAGTAGAGAGAGAGCAGTAGAGAGTGAGTAGTAGAGAGTGAGTAGTTGAGAGTAGTAGAGAATGAGTAGGGAGTAGTAGAGAGTGAGTAGTAGAGAGTAGTAGAGAGTGAGTAGTGGAGAGTTAGTAGGGAGAGTAGTAAAGAGTGAGTAGAGAGCAGTAGAGAGTGAGTAGTAGAGCGTGAGTAGTAGAGAGTGAGTAGTAGAGAGTGAGTAGTGGAGAGTGAGTAGTGGAGAGAGAGCAGTAGAGAGAGAGCAGTAGAGAGAGAGCAGTAGAGAGTAGTAGAGTGAGTAGGGAGTAGTAGAGAGTGAGTAGTAGAAAAGGAGTATTAGGGAGTGAGTAATAGAGGGTGAGTAGAGAGCAGTAGAGAGTGAGTAGTAGAGAGTAGTTGAAAGTAGTAGAGAGAGTAGTAGAGAGAGAGCAGCAGTGAGTAAGTAGTTGAGAGTAGTAGTGAGTAGGGAGTAGTAGAGAGTGAGTAGTAGAACATGAGTAGTAGAGAGTGAGTTGTAGAGTGTAGTAGAGTGAGTAGAGAGCAGTAGAGTGAGTAGTAGAGAGTGAGTAGTAGAGAGTGAATAGAGAGTAGTAGAGTGAGTAGTAGAGCATACTAGAGAGTGAGGAGTAGAGAGAGAGCAGTAGAGAGTGAGTAGTTGATAGTAGTTGAGAGTAGTAGTGAGTAGGGAGTAGTAGAGAGTGAGTAGTAGAGAGTGAGTAGTAGAACACGAGTAGTAGAGAGTGAGTTGTAGAGTGAGGAGTAGAGTGAGTAGAGAGCAGTAGAGTGAGTAGTAGAGAGTGAATAGAGAGTAGTAGAGAGTGAGTAGTAGAGCATGCGAGTGAGTAGTAGAGAGAGAGAAATAGCGAGTGAGTAGTTGATAGTTGCGAGTAGTAGTGAGTAGGGAGTAGTAGAGAGTAAGCAGTAGAGAGTAGTAGGAAGTGAGTAGTAGAAAGGGTAGTAGAGAGGTAGATAATGAGTAGAGAGTAGAGTAGTAGAGAGTAGTAGAGAGTGAGTAGTAGAGAGTAGTGGAGAGTGAGTAGTAGAGAGTAGTAGAGGGTCAGTAGTGGTGAAAAGTAGAGAATGAGTAGAATAGTAGAGAGTAGGAGAGTGAGTAGTGGAGAGTAGGTAGTAGAGAGTAGGTAGTAGAGAGTAGGTAGTAGAGAGTAGGTAGTAATGAGTGAGTAGTAGAGAGTGAGTAGTAGAGAGTGAGTAGTAGAGTAGTACAGAGTGAGTAGTAGAGAGAGAGTAGAGAGTATTAGAGAGTGAGTAGTGGATAGGAGAGCGTGAGTAGTAGAGTGAGTAGAGAGGAGAGTAGTAGAGAGGTAGATAATGAGTAGAGAGTAGAGTAGTAGAGAGTAGTAGAGAGTGAGTAGTAGAGAGTAGTGGAGAGTGAGTAGTAGAGAGTAGTAGAGGGTCAGTAGTAGTGAATAGTAGAGAATGAGTAGAATAGTAGAGAGTAGTAGAGTGAGTAGTGGAGAGTGAGTAGTGGAGAGTAAGTAGTAGAGAGTAGGTAGTAGAGAGTAGGTAGTAGAGAGTAGGTAGTAGAGAGTAGGTAGTAGAGAGTAGGTAGTAGAGAGTAGGTAGTAGAGAGTAGGTAGTAGAGAGTAGGTAGTAATGAGTGAGTAGTAGAGAGTGAGTAGTAGAGTAGTACAGAGTGAGTAGTAGAGAGAGAGTAGAGAGTATTAGAGAGTGAGTAGGGGATAGGAGAGCGTGAGTAGTAGAGTGAGTAGAGAGGAGAGTAGTAGAGAGTGATAGAGCATACTAGAGAGTGAGTAGTAGAGAGTAGTAGAGAGTGAGTAGTAGAGAGTGAGTAGAGAGCAGTAGAGAGTGAGTACGTAGTAGAGAGTGAGTGGTAGAGAGTGAGTAGTAGAGAGTGAGTAGTTGAGAGTAGTAGAGAGTGAGTAGGGAGTAGTAGAGTGAGTAGTAGAGAGTAGTAGAGAGTGAGTAGTAGAGAATGAGTAGTAGAGAATGAGTAGTAGAGAGAGAGTAGTAGAGAGTGAGTAGAGAGTGAGTAGTAGAGAGTAGTTGAGAGTGAGCAGTAGAGAGGGAGCAGTAGAGAGGGAGCAGTAGAGAGTGAGCAGTAGAGAGTGAGTAGTAGAGAGTGAGTAGTTGAGAGTAGTAGAGAATGAGTAGGGAGTAGTAGAGAGTGAGTAGTAGAGAGTAGTGGAGAGTGAGTAGGGAGAGTAGTAGAGAGTGAGTAGAGAGTAAGTAGTAGAGAGTAGTTGAGAGTAGTAGAGAGTGAGTAGTAGAGAGTGAGTAGTAGAGAGTGAGTAGTAGAGAGTGAGTAGTAGAGAGTGAGTAGTAGAGAGTGAGTAGTAGAGAGTGAGCAGTAGAGAGTGAGCAGTAGAGAGAGAGAGCAGTAGAGAGAGAGAGCAGTAGAGAGAGAGTAGTAGAGAGTGAGTAGTAGAGAGTGAGTAGTTGAGAGTAGTAGAAAGTGAGTAGGGAGTAGTAGAGAGTGAGTAGTAGAAAACGAGTAGTAGGGAGTGAGTAGAGAGTGAGTAGAGAGCAGTAGAGAGTGAGTAGTAGAGAGTAGTTGAGAGTAGTAGAGAGTGAGTAGTAGAGAGAGAGCAGTAGAGAGTGAGTAGTTGAGAGTAGTAGAGAGTGAGTAGTAGAACATGAGTAGTAGAGAGTGAGTAGAGAGTGAGTAGTAGAGTAATAGAGCATACTAGAGAGTGAGTAGTAGAGAGTAGAAGAGAGTGAGTAGTAGAGAGTAGTAGAAAGTGAATAGAGAGAGTAGTAGAGATTGAGTAGAGAGTGTGTCACACACACAGTCACACACACACAGTGTTTCACACACAGTGTCACACACACAATGTGTCAGTGTCACACACACACACAGTGTCACACACACAGTCTCACAAACAGTGTCTCACACACACACACAGTGTCTCTCACACACACACACACAGTGTCTCACACACACACAGTGTCTCACACACAGTGTCTCTCACAGACACAGTCTCACACACACAGTGTCGCACACAACGTGCTTAAGTGGAGAAGCCAGGATTAGAAATCGGGCCATCTGATAACACACCAATTAGAAGCCATCAGCCTCACCTCTAGACCACACCTCATGCTTGAACTTGCGGAATTTAATCATTTGGAGAAAAAAATGACATGTGCACATGGCCCCATAAAGATAGGAAACCTTTTACTTCAGAAGGAAAGCAGGCGAGCCCATCCAAGTGGGCCGTCTGTAAAAGAGAAAAGTCCACGTCACCAAAAGCTCTTTTACAATGGCTGCCCACCATTTTGCATAAACGGCGATGCAGGCCAATGGTAAAGAGGGGCGGGGCTTAAAGCCCTTTACTGAAAGCCCTCTAAATCATTAAATCTAGCCAGCAAGACTGCGCATGTGCGCATCCCACGCCACCTGAGACCTAAAATATAGAGCGCGTGCATTTTTCAATTTATATTGCATCGTCTAAAGTGAATTCTGTGGCATGACGTACTTTTTCACGAAAGGCAGCTTTGTCTCCAGCTGCCATATGGTGAAACAACAACCCGGTACTGTTTGTTTAAGAACAAAACCATGTGTAAGCTGGAGACAAAGCTGACTTTCGTCATCCTGATGTGTACACTCGCATTTACTTTGGACTTCACAAACCTGCTGGAGCTAGGTGCCTTTCGGTGATTGCATTGTTCTAATTAGAAGGATGGCTTTGCCTCAAGAGTTGGATAAATGTGTTTATATTTGTTCACCCCGAATGCCTTAAAGCTGTTTAGAGTGCTGGAGACCACAACGGAACCCAATATTTGAGAGGAAAGCATGTCTCTGGCAAGAGGATATGATATGTGTCTTTCCCCCCCGGTAAAAAAACCAGGAGAGGTACTGGAGAGGGAGCCGCGTCCTCTGCATTAATACCAGATGGGCTTACATCTACTGTCTACAACTAACATTACTGAAAAATCTAAATTTGACGGCTCAGACAAATGCCCTTCCTTGAAAACAAATATGGCTTGTCGAAAAATAAGTATATATGCACCCTTCCTAAAATGGGTAGAGATTGCTTGTATCACTTGTCTCCACGTATATAAGATGCGATCTGTGGTGGGGGGGAGAAGCGGGAGTTGTGTGCGTGCGCTAAAAGAAAAACAAGCATGCTAGTGGTGCGTGCATGAAAAAAAGGTCGGGAGTTGTGTGTGTGTGCACGCGCACCGTGAAAGGGATCGCGATCGGATTCACATGATAAAGCCAGATGGCAGCTGTGCACGTCGCGCTTGCTTGTGCGCGTAACAGCAAGCTGGTGGCTGGAAAAAGCATGTGGGTAGCACTTCGAAAACCCTCTTACTAAATGTCTCGCCAGGGCAACACATGCGCTGGCTCAGGCGAGACCTAAAAAAAAAAGGAACATGCAAGGGTGATTAATAAGCAACATCTTTTCTTTATAATAGACAAAAGCATCAGTGTACTACTGTGATTCTGCATCTCCAGGCAGCCAGACCAATTCTACTTGAGGTCAGCTATTCCAGTTAAGTAACCAGTCCCATTTTTAGATGGTTTCTGGATGCCTTATTCTGGTTTTAATTCGGGGGCCGGAGCCTCGCTTTATCCATTAACTCCTTTAATTTAATAAAGCAAAAAAAATGGGTGATAAACTTGAATTTAATTCAGCCACTCGTAATTACGTAGGACTGCATTCCAGTCAGTGTATTTTTCCCCCACTATTCCACTCCAACAAATCTCCAGCCATATGCAAATCACTTTTTGTTCTGCTCTAATTGTTCTAATCCTGAATGAATTGCCAAGCCAGGTCTCCTCCAGACAGGAACACAAGCAAGCCCAGATCAGGTTCTGCCTTGTTTGGTCTTGTCAGTGAACTGCAGCTTCAGTCCTAAGACAAAGTGAGTTCTTCTGGGCACATCCGTAGCACTTAAAGTGATCTGGAGTCTGGACCTAAGTAATTACCAGAACCAGAGATTAATTCAAGCACCCCAGTCATCATTTTCTTCCTTTTTCTAAGATAAACTCTTTATTAACAGAAATACAACATTAACACAACTTGAAAGAATAATAGATATATTTTACTAAAGAATGCCCTAAAATGAATATATAAACTCCTAATGTCATTCAGGCTTCCGCTTTCGAAATCTGCTACTCTGACTCTTTCCCTTCTCCCATCCTGCCTCTAAAAATTGTGAATATTAGTGCACTTTGTCACACTTACTGTACCACTTGCACCTGAATCACTTGGGGTGAATTTAAAAGTGCAGATAAATGTTGGAAAAGTACTGCAAACACCTCTGAATGTCCACAAAGTGATGACTGTGTTTGAGTGTTTGTGATATTTGCAGTGCATGTACTTGGACTACCCTGACAGCCAAATGTATGTAAAGAAAGGGGGCATGTCAGCTAAGGTTATACCGGGAAAAAGAAAGTTGTGAAGCCTAAGGCGACACCTGGCAAATGGAAACTGTATAGGACAGGTGTCTCCAACGAGTAGCTCGTGAGCTACCAGTAGCTCTCCAACTACCTGCAAGTAGCTCGCCTGTGTGCATCTCAGACTAATAACATGAAAGCCTGTGCTCGGTTATATTATTATTTATATGTCAAAATTAAAAAGCATGTATTTGAAATGAAAATGTGTGTATTTTCAGAACTCATAAGCTGAAGGTTGGAAAAAATGGTTCAATTTCCAAAATAAATTCAAATTATTATTTGGGCTGGGGACATTTATTACTCCTATTATTACCTCGGTGCCGGGAATTAGCAGCTATGGCTGTTATGTATTACCCATGTAGATGTATTCAAAATTGATCATGTTTTTGTTTTTTTACTTTACTGCTGGCAACCCTGCCTGAGGCACTGATGTGACCACTGCTGACACTCTTGAACGGATTATCGCATCACTCACAGTAGCTTGTGATCATTTTCATTGAACATAAGTAGCTTTTATTACAGAAAACATTGTCGACAGCTGGTCAAGGACCTGGGCAGTGTTTTGTATCCAGCGCTTTGGGTCAATTAGTAAGTGAGTGCTCACAGCTGACCCCCAAGAGTGATCTTAAGGTCTTGAGCTTTAATTCTGGCAAGACAGACTCAGATTTCAATAATTCTGAGGGCTATTAATTGAGTACCATTAATTTGGAATTTTGAAGTATTTTATTTATTGCACTTAGAACTGGCAGGAGCAGCATTGTGTAAAATACTAAGTAATTAGTGCCATTGTGGTGTGGGTTAACCTGATCTCTTGAAAGCACAAGAGAAGCCACCATAGGTTGCAAAGCTGACATACAAATTGACACGTGCTGTTTGCTCCATGCTTCTCTACCTTCTGATTACTGACCTGCACCACTGATTTCTGCATACAGGCAACTAGCCCATGTTGCTTCAGCAGCTCGGAGTGGTCCGTGTTGCCCACTTTGACTTCTTGACCAGTTGGGTTGCGGCTGCTATGCCTTTCCTAACTTGAAATCATGTTCAGTTCCAAGTCCAGTGCTTAATTTGAAACCTGTGGTTTCCCGTGCTCAGCACCGGCACTAATCGCCAACACAGGCGCTTATGGCTCAAACACCACCCAAAGGTATTGGAGCGCTTTTCATGAGCACCAGTTAAAGACACATTCATTTTTGGTAGGCACAGGGAGATTTAGTGATTTGCCCAGAATCACAGGATATTCAGCCTACGCTGAGACTCGAACCTTGTTCCCCAGCTCAAAAGTTTGCAGCGCCGGACAGTATGCCACATCCTCTCCCCACTTGCAGTGTTTCATGGTTAGTAGTTGGTTCTGTTAAAGGCGATGCTAATAGGAAAAATGGGCTGGTGCAAGCTGCCCCCTGACAAAAGCCCCAGCACTTATTTTTTCACAAATTAACCACTGTCCAAGTCACCCATTCTCTGCTGCTGTGTAGCTATTTCTTCCCACTGTTTTGTAAGATTTAAATTCATGCCACTATTGCTACAAGACTAAAGAATTTGACAACAGTAATACGCGTGTTTTGCAGTGCTAGCATGTTCCTTTAGAGGATCGTGCAGATGGCAGATTTCAACCATTAGAGATTTTAAGAAAGGCAGGAATACTCCATCAAAGCTTACGATATAGCCAGGGACCTCTTAAGAATTTTTAGGGCCCAAGTCAAATATTTTTGGGGGGCTTCTTGTCTACAGCAACTTAGAATTTCTGATCTGTTCTCTGCTAAATTCCCATCCATTGGATTTTACATGAAATTTCTGAAACAGTTAAAAACAAGCATTTACAATGCAATAGGTCTCGCAGCATTAAAGTTTGAGTTACTGGCATTGTAAATGACAATGCTTTGCATGAATTTTTTTTTAATTTGCAATTGGTATATAAACATTGTTTGTGAATGGTTAGCTGTTGCTTATGCTAAGCAAAGTTGGCAGTAATATAGAGTGCTAGTCTTGCTTGTTATAAGCATGCTGATTTAAAGCGCTCTGATACCTGCGGGTAAAGTTTGCGCTATATAAAAGTGAAAACTAATAAATAAATAAAAAAGCCTACCTGTACCACGTCCGTTCTTATTCTGCGATGCCACATATCTTTGGGTCCCTGTACTTATTAACTGCACCCAGCTGTGGAAAACCTCCATGGCAGGAACAACGTGTTGCGGAGCAGACACAGGCAATGTAGCCACTGTCCTGTGGCTGCACCGCGGGGTAACAGTGTAGGGGCAGGAAGGCAGGCAGTTGGTAGTGCTGTGCCATAGCAGTGTAGTTCTCTGTGTATGCTGGGCATGGGGGTGGCTATTGGCTGACAAGAAGTGGTGAGGAGGTGGGTGCCTTATCTTGTCAAAGTTTTGTGCTTGACTCTTTGCAGCAAAAACGACTTGAAAAAACACGATAATACAAAAAACCAGCATCTACTTCAAGTGATTTGTTAGAGCCCTCCCACCTGTCAGAAAGTAGGCACTCTGAACCTTTTTTACATTTATTTTCCTTTCTTTAATGGTACAAACTCGCAACTCAAACGCGTAAAAGAGTTGCTAAACCAAAGGAACAGTGAATAATATTTAATTACGATAATTCTATAGAGATTTCACCGACCTTTGCAGCAACAGCATGTCTATCTGCATGCGTTTGTGTCTGGGAGAGCAATAAAACGTGTCTTGCATATCACCTGTGTTCCCGGCATGCTGGGTTCTCCGAAATACGACTTATTATTAATGTTAATACATGACAACATACACAAGAAGCAATTTCTCTACATGCTACCACGCGAGAAGGAGCATGTCAAACCCCACAGAACACACTCTGGCATGAAGCACCCGGCTGCGGTGTACAGTCTGTCTGCAAATAACTCGGAGCTGGCAGGCAATTAGTGTGCATGAACAAGTGAAGTTTTTATCGCACCGACCACGCGCGCTGAGCTCTGAGGAACATTCCCTAAATGCCCTGATATTTTGTGAAACGGGCACATGCCAAATGCGTGATGTGTGGCGCTGCTCAGTGAGACACAACACCACAACTTAAAACAGTGTTCACAACAAGTTCTCACTTTCACTCAATTGACAAACAACAGGCATGTCTAATTCGATATCTGCACTTTGCTATTGTTCACGTGCTCCTGAAAAGTAAAGTTCTTTTCACATGCTGTGTTTGCTTTTCCTGTAGCGTGGTACTTGTTAAAGCATATAGCACACCTTTGTTAGCGGAACTTGAATTTCAACACACAGCATTTGCTGTTCGTAATACATGCATTTATGATTATGTAAACATCTTTAAAATGCTGTGTGGCACCTTACAGTTATCTGAAAAAAATCACATCAATAAATCATTTAAATACAAAGTACCCTAAATGTTTTTCGAGTGGGTCAATTACATGGTTTGATTTGAATTCACCTGCGCCTAGCGCCGCGATGCCATCCAAACGGCTACATCAATTAGAGAAACTATTTCACTTTACAGACATTTCTTCTGTGCGAAAGTTTATGTTTGAGACCAACACGAAGTAACAGCTGCCTGCGACAAGAGCATGTTTAAACCGTACCAAACATGAAAAGACTATGGGGCTATACAAATAAAAACGAATTAAAATAAACAACACGCAATTCCTTTCCCGAATTAAAACACCGCCCAGCCGATAAAGTCAAAAGCACCCAACTCCAATGATATTCTAACTTCACAGGAGCCAACAGAAACACAGGAAACGAAAGAAAACTGCTGCAGAGAAGCTCTTCAAACTGCACAAAAGCCAGACACCTACCTAGGAGCGCGGAAACGCTACATCCACCGGCGTCAAGGTGAAGAAAAAGTTAATCAGTCTGCGTCGGAGGAGGGGGCGAGGGAGGGCTGCTGTGACGTCAGCCTCGTTCTCAGAGTCCATTGGCCCCGGCCTCGGATGTTCCATGCGCTGGAGGGCGGACATAATTCACGGTGACGCGGGGCTCCCATCCCCGAGGGAGAGCCCCCCCGGAGGCTACAGAACACCGGATTGGCGGTAAGTGGGACTTAGTTAGGGGGCGGCGGGGGGGTGCGCTCGTGTGTGTATGTGCGCATGCGTGTGTGTGTGTGTCTCTCTGTGTGCGACGGCGGGGGGGAAGTCTCTGTATGTGTGCGTGCGTGTATGTGCGCTCGTGTGTGGGTGTCTGTGTGTGTGCGCATGCGTGCAGGGGGAGGTGTGCCTGTGTATGTTTGCGCTTCCCAGAGACAGGAGATGGCCACGGTGAGCGCGTTCTCGCACGCGCGGCCCGCTCTGATCGCCTTTTGCAAGATGCGCGCGGCCAGCTCCTGTCTTCTGGGAAGCTGAGTCGCTGGCAATAGGTCTCTGGCTAGACCGCGCTTTCACGCGGTTAACGCCACGAGACCTAAAAAATGATAGGCAGTTACTGACAGTTTTAAACGTACTTAAAACTGAATGGTCTCATCCATGCCCTTTAAGATCCCTCCTTTTCTTGCTCTGACCTTGGACTGTCTTGAGTCACATATAGCACACATAGAACACAATGAGACAGCCCACTATGAGAATATAATGTATTTGACAACATTCTATGACCAAAAAAGGAAGGCTTTTTTAGATTTCAAACATGCTAATTTTCAAAGCATTGACATCACATAGGATCTGGAACTCGCTTCCACAACACAGTCTGTTGTTTGGACTTAGGACAGAACTTTACAACATTTAAAGTGAAATGAAACCCTAGCAAAGAAAACCCCATTGTGGGACAGTGATTGTTAGAAATTTTTGGTTGACTGGGGTGTGATCCCTGGTCAAGCAGCAATCGCAAATCTTCTCAGGGTGTTCACAAGCAACCCTAAATTAACCTGGCTCAACCCTCGGTAGCTTGGCACAGAGAAGAGCCTTAACTCAGAGCCAATGTGTAAAGTATTTGTGCAACAATTCAAACAGTAATACAGTGAAAAATTACAAAAAGCATATTAGTAGAACTGGATATGTTCAGTTTTAAAGATTTCAGTAATAATAGTTCCAAAAAGCATAAAACGTCAACTGTAGATATCTGGTTGCGCCTGACTGGGACAAAGTCACAAGTTCAGGTCGACCACGTTAAAGCGTAGTCTGGCGACAGGGACCCAGTTAGGACCACTGAACAGAATGCCTTAAATCCTGGTTTGTGGGGATCCACATCAAATATGTATTGCACAGCCAAAGCCATGCGTCAGTCCAGAGGTGCGGCGAAGCTACAATGTCCCCACATCGAGAATCCCATCGACGAGGACTTGTGATGCAATGTATGATGTCAGGGATGCTCCGCGCAGTCAGGGCGATGTGTTGATTTCGAGGAACTGCAAGGCTATGCTGCTGAGTTCAAGTACACCCACATTGTTGTCTAGGCGGCAGCCAAAAGGGGATGCGAGGACCTGCGCTAGCGATGCACCACATACCGACTGTTACGAAGAATCTGCGGGTTACGATGAGGGTCTTTGCAACAGGTCAGATTCACAGAGTAGCGGCAATGCATTGTTTCTGCCCGGGGTTGTGCTGCATAGCAGAAGAGGTTTGTCAGTTCCGCTGGATCCACAGACCCTGGGTAAGCACCTTAGGCCCACTTCCAAAGGTCCAGGACTGAGGTGGCACCACTTGGCAGGGTAGACTCACAGATGGCAGAGCAAGGTGCAGGTGCACGGTTGCTGGAAGCCTGGTATGTCACTGAGGCTTCAGATCAAGAGGCCAGCCAGCTGGCTGTTGGAGTCACTCTGAAGTTCCGGGTTCAAGAGATGTAGGTTCAGTCCTTTTGCACCCAGGCAAGAGGGCAGCAGGCAGGGGATCAGCATAGCAGGGCAGCATTTCTTTCAAAGCAGCAGTCCAGCAGAGTGACAGTCCTTTCAGCAACACAGGAGTCCTCCTTCCTGGCAGAGTATCCACAATCGAAAAGTATACTGAAGAGTTGGTGTCTGAGGTCCAATATTTTTACCCAGTAGTGCCTTTGAAGTCGGGGAGAAGCTTAGAGGTTTCCCTTTGAAGTCTCCAGGCATCTTGCCTTCCTGTCCTGGCTCCACACTAACTACAGGAGGTATGCAGTCCTCTGTATGGAGGCAGGACACAGCCTATTCAGGTGTAAGTGGGGCTGGGACCAGCTGCTCCTTCCCGTCCTGCCAGTGGATGGCCCATCAAGGCAAACCTAAGCTCCCTCTTGTGTGTGGCCGTTGAGCCCAACAGTCAGCTACACACAGTCATGTGACCCAGGAACAGGCTACAGGCACTAACTGGTTATGGCAGGAAAATGCCAACTTTTTTAAAGTGCCTACACAGGATTCTTTCTTCTATTCGTTCTCATGTGTTATGAATGTGATGTTGACCCCATGTGCAGCAGATTACCGAAAGGAGCAGTGCCCATTTTCGAACACTCAATGAAGTGATTGGCCACGTTGGAACTAATAACATTACTTTTGTGGCGGACCGTTGGAGGAGTGATTGCCCAGGGTGCTTTTCATCTCCATATCATTGAAACATATTCAACGGACCAGACTACATCTAACAGCCCTCAAATCAACCATGTATTGTTACCTGCATAGCTTTCCTAGGGTCACTCAACATATGGAAATACTATCCTGAAGATGATCTAGCAGATGCCTACACCGAAACGTCGACAACTGCGCCCATTTTCTTTGTGATTTTTCTCACTAGAGGAATTGTTTTCTGTATAATTAGTTCCAATTTCTTTATGTAGACAGTGTATGGAATGGGTGACCACATAAGTGTCAATGAGATAAGAGCAACAGCAAAGTGTTTTTTTCCTTTGCAATCTTTCATAGATCTGTTCATGTTAAAATAAGCAATTAATTTTTCGAAATAACTCAATTTAAGCTACTGCTCAGAGCTTATTGCTGATGACTTCATAACACATGAGAACGAATAGAAGAAATAATCCCTTGTAGGCACTCTTACCTGTTGATACACTAATTACCTCCAGTAGGCCTTCAATAGACCTCCAAGAGTCTATTGGATTGCCCACTCCTCCCTTTTACAACTTCCTCAAAGTAGCATTTTGAAAATTGTACCTTAAAATTCAACTTCAACATAAAATAGGGATTTTCAATACAACTTCAAAGACACCAAACTAGAATGGATCACCTGTTCCCATTTGGAAATTACAGCTTATTAAATGTGATAAGTCAACTCCAATGTTATCTCTTGAGAGAGGTAGGCCTTGCACTAGTGAAAAAACCCAAATGTAAGAGTTTTTCACTGTCTGGACATTTAATACTTAAACGTACATGTCCAACTTTTTAAATACACTGCACCTTGCCCTTTGGGCTGTCCAGGGCCTACCCTAGGGGTGGCTTGAATGGATTCAAAAGGAAGGTTTGCGCCTGGCAAAAGGTTTATTTTGTCAGGTTGAAATAGCATTTTAAAACTTCATGCACCGCCTGCAATGGCAGGCCTCAGTCATGTTAAATGGGACTTAATTGGTATCAATAAACTGGGGGATGTGTGTTTGAACAGAGATTGAAAATACGGGTTGTGTGATAATTGACACCTTTGTGGTGTTTCCCTGATAAATTCTATCAGGTCAAACTTGCTTAAATTTAATGGGAGAAACCTCCCTGAAAAAAGGCAAAACATGCTTAATTATTTGTGTTAAAAAAGCAATACCGTATGTAATGCTCCATTTTTCTTGTAAAAGCTCACAATAGGAGGTATTTACCACACGTGGTAAAAACCTAACCCTGTGGTAATGGCATTTACCAAGTGTAGTAAATACCCACCCTATTACGACAATTTCGTGAAGAGAATCTCAGTATTTTGACATTGCACTGTGGTAAATTTGATTATAATGTGCTAACGTTGCAGAATCGCCATCTGTTGCTCTTCAGTGAAAAGTTTGGAAAATGTTGTTTCTGTGCATGACAGACCTTCAATTCCAGCAAAAACGCTATAGGTTTTCACAGTATATATTACCACTTAGGGATTTCTTCTCCATACTTTACCCCTTCCCCGCGGGGCTAATTCCCCCGCTGTGCTGGGGGAGGGGGGCGCGCACAGCGCGCGGTGCTCATGACGAGCTCAGCTCGTCAAGCAGCACGGTGGCGATGTGCTCATGACGAGCTGAGCTCATCATGACCACACCCATTTCTATAGAACGCTCAGCACAGCGGGGGAATTATCCCCGCATGTCATGACGAGCTCAGCTCGTCAAGAGCACAGCGCAACCGTGCCTCATGACGAGCTGAGCTCGTCATGAGCACGGAAGAGGTTAAGAATACTAAAGCACCCAAATCGTTAAAATGATTACTGAATGTGCGTAAATTGGCAAATTCGAACGTGACTGATGTGCAGCACCACCTATCCGGGCCACACTGTGAGGTTTTGGGCAAAACTTTTTTTTAAACTATATTTCAATACATCATTCTCTTGTTATTTTGTTTTTGTATAAATGAATTGTCAGCTCATTCATGGGTTCCACCTCAGCCACTCACCGTCATTCACTTACAATGCCTGCAGCAGGCGCCATTTTCCCATGCAACCTTCTTAGCTGAGCACCCCAACACAAGTGGGATCTCTGATTGTCCCACACAGGAAATAACATAAAGCATATGCTGCAGTTCTATACTGGAGTCACCATTCGTGTTAGGCATTATATAAATTCGTGTTAGGCATTATATAAATTGGTGGCTACATCTAAACATTTTTTGGAGCAATCTGCAATTTGAATGACAACACTACCAATTCACCTTTATAATCCGTATTGCAGCTCCTTAACCTTGTTTAGCATTAACTTTTCACTGGTATTATGACTTGAATAAACCTGGGAGAGGTTGCTGTTTCCTCGCCGTGAATTGTGCGGTTTTTAATCGAGCTGTCCTTCCTTCTGGGAAAGATGGCATTTTTAAAAAAGCATGATAAGCAGCCTGGTGCATATTTTACATTTGGCTGAAGGTACTTTCTCAATTAATGAGAGGCCCTTTGGAAATGTGGGGCCTGGTCCAGAGCCCAATTTGCTCATGTCTGAAAACGTCTCTTGGTACAGCAGCCGCGACATTGACCCATTACACTGCAGATTTCACCTACATTTGTCTGCACATGGACTCTACATCCTAGTTTTTAAAACAACCAGAAAGAATCTAAAACTTCAAAATACTAAATCATGCACCAATATGTTAATAATAATGTTACAGCGTTGTGATTTTGCCACATGATTTAGCACAACATTAAAAACGTGTTTGGCAGTATTCCTGAAAGAACATTACTGCCATTTGTGTCAGAATAACTTAGTGCCTGGAGCTACTGTTATTATTATGGACTTTTAGCATCAACGTTTATCTATGGTGCAAGTCGATATGCACAAGATCACACATAAGCACTGGTCAGAATCATTCTATACAATATGTTGTTAAACTGCACGCACCCAACCCTTTTTTTTTAATGTTAGGTCTGGTATTAGCTAAAACCTTTTGATTTTACTCAAATTATATGTATAAAATACGTACCTATAGGGGCTTTCAGCCAATCATCTTCATTAATGGGTCTGTTATTGTGCCTTTCACCTTTTTCTTCTGCCAGTACAGTATACACCTCTGGCCAATAAGTACGTCCACTTTAGGCATTGGCTGACTTCACTGTTAGAGATGTCATTCTGCCCTTTCACAAGAAGCGCATCCACACAGAGGGTGTTTTTTTAAGTGCCACTGACTACTATGACAATGTGTGCTTTTTGAGACCAAAACACACATTTGTGTTTATTGCCCGTGCATTTTCTAGACTGATGAGGACTTAGCAGCTTCTTAACAAAAACGTTTTGCAAAAAAAATTAACAAACAAATTTAACAAAGGCTTTAGGGAGCGCAAGGGGATTGAAATCCCCTCAGGCTACGTGAAGCCTTTGTTCACAGCCACAAAGAAGCATTGGAATGTTGGAGTTCCGGGTTTATACCAGCCATTATAAGCCCGGAGCACTCCATTGTTTTCAATAGAGCATCCAACATTCCAATGTTCTAATATGATCTAGAGGTGAACAGAGACCGGAGTACTTTAAAAAATATTGTGAGGATTCTTCGAGCTATTGGAAGCCTGTGCTGCAATGTCTCATCGGTTTTTGAAACAAAACACAACTGGAAGGATTCAGGTTCAGCTAAAAGAAAAGAAAGAAAGAAAGTAAGGTGTCATTTCAGTGAAAATAATTTCTGTAAAGCATTCGTCTTTAAAATAATCTTGTATCTAAGAATATTCTCAATTCACCTCTCTTGAACCATCCACTCCTCCCCCACTTAACAATGGTTATAAATAGCATATAACACTTTACACACTATCATATATACTCTAAAATGTATAATAAATATTTCAGACTGGTATATCATGAAACTTGACAGGAAGTGATGGAGTCCTGTGCACCGAAGGGACTTAAGAAAAGATTCAAGAATATCTATGTCAAGATTCTGGTGGGGGTAGTGGAATGTCTAGTCCACTCCCACACACTCTACCCTAATCCAATCTTCCCTCTATCCAATCTACCACAATCCATTCTACCACAATCTGCTCCACTCCAATCTACCCCACCCCACTCTACTTCAATCTACCATACTCCAATTTACACCACCCCAAGTTACCCCACCCCAATCTACCCCACTCCAATCTAACCCACTCATTCCAATTTACCCTACTCTAATCCTCCCAATCCCCCCTCTGTGCACTGACCCTAATCTACCCCACTACAGTCCACTCCAGTCTACCCCACTCCAATCTTCCCCAATCTATCTCCCTCCACTCCACCGCACACTAGTCTACCCCATTCCAATGTAGCCACTACAATCTACCATACTCCACTTCTCTCTAATCTACCACATGCCACTCACATCTACCTCACTCCAGTCCAATCTAACCCACTCCAATCTACTCTACCCAACTCCACCCCAAACTACCCAACTCCAATCTACCCCATCAAATCCATCCCACTCCAACATACCCCAGTCCACTGTATCCCAATCTATCCCACTCTAGATCATCTCACTCCTATACATCTCAATCCAGTCTACCCCACTCCAGTCTACCCTACTCTACTCAAATCTACTCCACCATAATCTACCCCACTCCACCATAATCTACCCCACTCCACTTCAATCTACCCCACTCGACTTCAATCTACCCCACTCGACTTCAATCTCCCCCACTCCACTCAAACTCACTCCTCTCTACTCCAAACTACCCCACCTCAGTCTACTCCACTCCAACCCACTCCAAATTACACAATACCATTCCAATCTACCCCACTCTCCCAATCGATCCACCCCACTCAATCAAACCGCACTTCACCCAGTGTACCCCAATCTACCTCACGCCAGTCTACCCCTCTCCAATCTCCCCAAATCCATTGCACTTTTCTCGTATCTACCCCACTCTGCACCAACCCACCTCAATATAACTCACTCCGTCTACCCCACTGTGGTCTACCCCACTCCACCCCATTCTACCCCACTTCAATCTACCGTGTTCCAATCTACCCAGTCCACTCTGCCACACTCCACTGTACCCAAATCTCACCCACTCCACTTAAATTCAATCTACCCCACTCCAATATACCCAACCCCACTCTACCCTGTTCCAATCTACCCCACCCCAATCTATCGTACCCCAATCTAACCCACTCCAGTTTAACCCACTCCAATCTACCTCAATCCAATCTACCCAATTCTACCCCACCCCACTCCAATCCACCCACTCCAATGTACCCCACTTCAATTTACCCTACTCTAATCCCCCAATCTACCCCACTCTATCCTAATCTACCCCACTACACTCTTCCGCAATTTATCTCACTCCACTCCAACCTATCCAGCTCCACCCCACTCCAAACTACTTCACTCCACTCTACCCCAGTCCACCCAATCTACCCCACTCCACTTCACTCCATACTACCAAATGCGATTCAAATCGACCCCACTCCAGTCCAATCTAACCCACATCACCCAAATCCACCCCATTTAGGTCTACCTTTCCCCACTCCACCCCAAACTACCCCACTCCAATCTACCCAACCCAATCTGTCCCACTACAGTCTACAATATCTACTTCACTCCACTCCAATCCACAGAACCCTAACTCAATCTACCCCACTCCAGTCTACCCCAACCCGCCCCAATCTAACCTATACCACCCTATCCAACTCCACTCCAATCCACCCCACTCCATTCTAACAAGATCTACCCCACTCCTATCTATCTCACTCCAATGTACCCCTCCCCATCCTAATATATCACACTCCACTCTAATCTACCCCATCCCACTCCAATCTAATCTACCTCACTTCGCCCCACTCTAATCTAACCCACTCTAATTTAACCCACTCCAATCAACCCTAATACAATCTACCCCTACCCACTGTGCTCCACTCTTCCCCAATCTACTACACTCCAATCTACCCCGATATATGCCAGTCCAATCTACCCCAGTCTATTTACTCCACCTCAATATACCCAATTCATCCCCCACTCCAATCTGCCATGCTAAACTACCCAACTCTGGCACTCCAATCTACACCCCACTCCATTCTACCCCACTCTGTCCCCACTCCAGTCTATGCCAATCTACACCACTCTACTCTACCCCCAGTCTACCCTGTTCTAATGTACCCCAGCCTACCCCACCCCAATCCAATGTCAATGCCACTAACACTAACATTTTGCCACACCTGTGTACATCATGGCTAAAACAAATTCGCATAGGTGAGACCTAATGGCTTTGCCAATACTTGTGTAATTGCCACTCTGCACACTACCGAACTGAATAGTGCAGCCGATAAGCCAACCATTTGAGTAATTACATCCTTGTTATGCTGCTATCCTACATCCAATTTATCGTAACCTATGTATTCAGAGGGCCCAATTCACAACCCCTTTTACCACTATCCACATTAGAGCAGATGCAGAAGAAGGTGCTTGGTGCGGCTGTACGAGTTATCAAAGCGTACTTATGTGTGCACAAAATTAGATGCTGGTGTGCAAATTGCACAATTTGCATTGTGTGCTGGGGACATGCTAATGTGTGTAGATTCAGCACATTTCTCACTAAAGGAGAAATGCGCTGGACTCAAGCCTCGCCCACTATTCCTGTATGAACCTAGTAGAGGGTTGACGCAGGGAAAAGAGCAATGTATCATCCGACAGCACAGTTGTCATTGTACTCATACACTCAGTCAGTCAATTAGTTTCTTTATTATTCGGCTTAGTTCCATAAGAGTATATAAAAACACAATAAATACAATAAATAGTTAAAAAAAAAAAAATCCGTAAACAGTTACAAATAACTTTCAGTACACATAATGAGCTCGATTTCTCAGCAAATCGTTTTTTTTGGTTCCATTTCATCACTTCCAAAAAGTTCTACATATACCCTGTAATACTAAAAAAAAAAAAATAGGGAGGTATAATTAAGCATGATTTTAAATACTTACATTTGAAGAATCATATTTTTCCTAAGGAGCCTCATATATAATTTATTTCTACATGGCAGGTATTTTGTGCTTCTAACCTCTGTAGGAATTTTAAGCCTGCCTTTTAGTTTCTGATCTATTCAGTGCGAAAAATCGGATTCAGAAACTGGGAGCGTAATATCTTAAATAGAGGGAAAAATAGGATAAAGTGCATAGTACTCTGTGCCGAGCTATTATAACAAAGGCATTTATGGGAGATCAAAAGAACAAGTTTCTTGTTAGGGAAAAGCTAAAAGAAAGTGCACCCTGCTTAGACAAAAAAGCGAGTAAGATAAAACCTATACTGTGTGATACAAATCCTAGATATTTATGGTTTCATACTTAAAGTGCTAATGAAAGAGGTGTAATCCACAACTGTCTCTATAGATTCCGCCTTTTTCCACCTCTGTATTACGCCTAAATTCAAGAAACAGGTTTCAGATATTCTATTTGAAGTCTACTTTAATAACATCTGTGTTGCGGAAATATTCTGGCAGTCCCAATTCAGCGAAAACTTGCTCCAGATAATATAGCCACTGGATCTTAACCCTATTACATTATTATTATATATATATATATATATATATATATATATATATATATATATATATATATATATATATATATATATATATATATATATATATATATATATATATATATATATATATATATATATATATATATATATATATATATATATATATATATATATATATATATTACCTACTGGCGGTCGCCAGTAGGTATATATAGTTAGGATTTTTTCTCTATGGGATTTTTGAAAATTCTATGTCTAATAACTTTGGCGTTTGTGGACGGAATTGGCTGAAATTTTCAGGAAAATGGCACATTTTGTTTCTGAGCAGCCCTTGAAAATTTGGGGGGGGTTCGTCAAGGGGGGCCGAGAAAAAAGCGGGGTCCCAAAACGTGTTTTTAACATTGAGTTTTCCATAGGGCGGTTGGCCTCACTTTTAGCCCGAACGGCTGAATGGATTTGCACGAAACTTGGCAAAATTGTAGGGACTGGTAGCCCGATGGGCCTTTTGTAGGTCTCAATATATGTGCTCCAGTGGATTTTGAGAAATTAACGTTTAAAAAAAGATATATATCTGTAACAGCGAACCGGGCAGCGTCCCAGGACGCGTACTTTTCGCGCAACGGAGCTTTGTGAAGCGAAGCTGATTGGTTCTCTGGCGTCTGTCAACATTCCAAAAAGTCCGTAGCGGCCGCCATCTTGTCTCTCGGTAGGATCGAGAGACAAGAGGAGGCCAAAACAAAGGGGGAAATAACCATAAGGGGGCATAGTAGATCCTCGCTGACCCCCTAGGTTTGATGTGGAGGTTTTAAAAGGGCCCGCGGGGCAAAAAAAATAATAATAATAATAATCAAACGGCTGAATGGATTTGCACGAAACTTGGCAAAATATTAGGGACTGGTAGCCCGATGTGCCTTTGCTAGGTCTCAATATATGTGCTCCAGTGGATTTTGAGAAATTAACGTTCAAAAAAAGATATATATCTGTAACAGCGCTCCGCTTCGCGTAACGGAGGTTTGCGAAGCTGATTGGTCATTCTGTCACTGGGCTATAGTTGGGCTACATCTGGCTGATATTTGGGCTACATTTGTTTTTTTGTGTGTCTGGCGGCCATCTTTGGGCTACATTGGGCTACATTGGGCTTCATTGGGCTACATTGGGCTACATTTGGGCTCCAACATATATATAGGCCAATGTAGCCCAATATATATTTTTCAAAGTTAATTTTCGTAAAAACCACTGGAGCATATATCTTGAGACATAGCAAAGGCACATCGGGCTACCAGTCCCTACAATTTTGCCAAGTTTCGTGGAAATCCATTCAGCCGTTCGAGCTAAAAGTGAGTCCAACCGCCCTATGGAAATGAAGGAAATGAATGGGTAATTTGTAATTAGCAAATAGCTAATCGCAAACTAGGAATGGTAAAGAATCGCTATTTATTCCTTAAAGTTCGCTATTTAGGAAATGCAAAAAACTTTGATGATACATATGGCGGTTCATCTCTAACAAGATAAGAAGCATAGGGATACATTTATGATGACTGGCGCATCACCAGGGATGTGTTAGTCATTCTGTGCCGCTGTTCCGTCACCTATGGTGTGCTGCATTTACAATGCGGCGCATCATGGGGCAAAAACAGCACAGATGCGTGATGTATCTGTGCCGTAAAGGTGGCGCATTGCTGGAGTTGTATCGCAAGTGTGATGAAGCTCCAGCAAGGGTCGGGGGTGCCCCTGTCGCAGGGTTTCTGTTCTCACACAGAACTGTGGACAGAGGATTGGAACCTCGGCGAATTAGGGTGTCCCAAAACTTACGTTAGTAATCAAAAACCCCTTAGCAAGCTAGGTACAGTGTCACATTGGATATAACAAACTTTCAATGTTTAGACAATCCAGAATATGAACTTATAGTACCTCAGGATACGTGGAACTCATGAACAGTCGGTCGTTATATATTTCTTAGAAACCAGAACATGGAGTTAAGAAGAACACATGTGTATTTGAAATGTTTATTTACTAATGCCGTCTTCTCAGGCGTAGTATCTTAGATAATACAAGTACACATATTATCAGTAGCAAAATTACCAGCATAGTTACTAGTACATAAAAAGCGAATGGTGATAGTATGTTAACATGCTGTAAATGAATAAGAGTTAGCAACACTTATAAGCAGCCGCGGACCGTGGAGGGAGTTACGGTGAGGCAGGGAGGCGGGGAGGGGGAGAAGCAGGGTGGAGAATACAAGTACACATATTATCAGTAGCAAAATTACCAGCATAGTTACTAGTACATAAAAAGCGAATGGTGACAGTATGTTAACATGCTGTAAATGAATAAGAGTTAGCAACACTTATAAGCAGCCGTGGAGGGAGTTACGGTGGGGCAGGGAGGCGGGGAGGGGCAGGGTAGAGAGGGCTCCACCCTGCTTCTCCCCCTCCCCGCCTCCCTGCCTCACCGTAACTCCCTCCACGGCCCGCGGCTGCTTATATCTCACCCTCCCTAATACACATATTATATTATTTGCTAAGAAGGTCTCTTTGTGTTGGTTTAGGGCGTGCCCATACTTTAGTGTCTTAGATTTGAAGGAATCACATCAGCATACACCAGCTCTCTCTTCATGTGAACCGCATCAACTGTTGTGTATGTGTGTTCGGCAAAGCAATATAAAACCCGCCTCATGCCCAGAATTGGCAGAAGTTGCACTTATGTTATGAGTATGAAGTCGTGGAGATCAGACCTCATAACAATTCTGTATCGTGTTGTTCTTGAAACTTTAGCACTCGCTGTACAGATATAGTTTAACAAGCAAAGCAGATAGTAGAGCAATAACATATTATTCTCATGTAAACCACGATGAACTACTAGGTGGAAAGCTAAAGCAACAACTAAGTGTCGTGTGCAGAAGTTGCAAAAAAGGAAAAATGGCGTTTAAACCGGTAATGAGCCCATGCTAACTTAACACGGTGTAAAGATATCCAGGACCTAGATGACACCTCCCCATGATCCGGAAACGAACTGAATAAGATAATAGAAGTGCCATCTCATGAGAGCAGATTGCAAGTTTATATGTGGACGGTCCGCAAGGTAAAGCATTAAAAACTAGGAAAATTTAATGCTAAAGAAAAATAAAACAGCCAAGTACTTTATCGAGTCTTAAGCCAATAGGCAAGGTAAATAATAAAAACTTGACAAATAAGTCAATGAATTGTCAATGAAATGCTAGTACTCAGCATATCAAACATGAAAAAGGTCTATGACATAACTGTGTATGCAAAATAAGCTGCAACAGCCTCCAATAGGAAGTCACCGTCTTCATCCGAAAACAGTTCAGCCATCCAATTTAAAAGCGGAAAAGAACATACGTGCTCTCCCAGCACCGGATCCTCTATCACCATCAGAGGACAGCTCGGTGGGTTTTCAAGAAAGCTCTGTTCCAAGAAAGACTGTGCTGCCGCCAGTAAATTCCAGGGACCAAGTAGTCCATGCATCAATGCCACAGCCATAATCCTTTCGCCAGGACAAACCAACTCGTGAGTAATGATAGGAGTCATCAGCTGATTAAAGTCGACGTCAGGAGAAACCGGTCCGCAGAGACACAAATCAATGGCCCAATCGAAATCACAGGTCAGGCAGTGAAATACAGGCTGGACACAGGTGAAGTAGGAGAATCCAAAAGATAATCCATATGCCGTGCTTAATATCGCCAACGGCATTGTGCCATAATATTCTAGCATGCGATTGCGGAACAGTGTCAGCAGCTGCAGGGTGGGAGGTTGCATAGGAGGGACATCCATATTTAAAAATGTAAAAAAGCACAAGAGCGTCCGCTGGTAATGCAAGTAAAAATGCCAATCCACGAAGCAGAGTGGAGAAAATAGAATGAAAGAAAGCTGGGATGACTCCAAAGATTTTCTCAAATGAAGTCACGAGACCACTGGTAACAACTTTAAAAAAGTGCGCCAGGGCCTTTGTGGAGGATGCGTTAAAGATAGTCCGAACCATCTTGCTGAAATTGAAAGGCAAATCTGAATTGAGAAGGGTCTGCACCTCTGTACGGGTGTTCGCTATGTGAAGCACGAAAGTTTCACGGGCCGAACTCAAGGCCACCTCTCTCTGAGACAAAAGAGCTCTTATTCTTGACATGCCGTTGAAATCTCTCCCAAGGTTGGTATTTGTGGCCAGATTGAAAACTCCCTATGTTCATGTGTGGGAGGAAATAGAACATTTCTGCAGCAAATAACCCGTTCACTTACTGTTACCATAAAAGGAATACTTTTAATTAACTCAGAACAATCTTCATTATTGAGCCTCAAATAACTACCATTTTCCAACAACTTGAACGTGGGGATGATAGCAGGAACTGGCGTGCCTTGCAACACGCAAGCCATATTTGGTCGGTGTTTGTTGCATGAACCGTGTAACTGTATGTGCCTACACATTAGTGAATGATCTGGCGTCTCAGTGCATTCCTCTCCATTCAGATAAACTTCTTGATCATCTTTGAAACATCTGTATGTGTATGGAAGCGACCAGACCTCATGAAGAAAAGCACTACCTAAAGGTTCATAACGACCTATTGGTATATATTTCATACAATTTGAAAAGTTATATAAAGCAAAAGGCAGCGTTATTAAACCGTGGATAAGGCACGTTGTCAAAAAACCCGCAATCCTCTGCTGATGATGTCACTGAGCATGTCATGAATGATGTAATATGTGACATCATCAGCAGTGGATTACGGGTAATAGTATCTCTAGTTTACTCCCCTATAGCTGTCTTTCTTTTAACATAAGTCTCTGTTTCCTTCCCTTATACTTACTGTTTTTGGTTCGCTTCCGGTTCGCGTACCGGCGAGCGAACTGGGAAGCGAACTAAGAGAAATAGAGGTTGGCACAGTTCCAAATATTGTACCAATTTTTTAATAACGGGGAGGTAGTTCTGAAAAGAACTTTTTTTTTATTGTTTTTGTTGTTTTATATTTTTTTAATTATTTTTCAGAACATTTTGTTACTTTTTTTGAATTTTTCTGAACAGTTTTATATTTTTTGGGGTTTTTCTTGGAGGGGGCAATGAAAACGATTCATTGTAAAGGGCTCAACAGGAGCAACAAAACAAAAAAAAAGTATTTATTATTTTGGGCGTTTCGTAAAGAAGCTCTCCCCGGTGATTGCGACTGGGGCTGCGAGCTAATCGCATTATACCAGTGATATATTGAGACTGTTTTAATTGTGTTGTTCAGCGTTTGCACCAGGCTGTGACAAAAATTGCATTTAGTTCGTAAATCTTTATTTGGGGGCTTTTTAATCAGAGAATGTAAGGGGAATTATTGCAGGTACTCTGACACCCTTGACACGCTCTTTTTAACACTTCCCTACCTCTATCTGTGGCGATTTCCTTACGCGTCTGGCAGCGGTGGGCGCCATCTTGGGGATAACGGGGTCAGCGCTCTAGTCGCGCAGGACTCCCGCCCTCCCAGCATATTTAAGCCAGGCTCCCGGTGGCCGCGTTGCCTAAAGAAGCTCTCCCCGGTGATTGCGACTGGGGCTGCGAGCTAATCGCATTATACCAGTGATATATTGAGACTGTTTTAATTGTGTTGTTCAGCGTTTGCACCAGGCTGTGACAAAAATTGCATTTAGTTCGTAAATCTTTATTTGGGGGCTTTTTAATCAGAGAATGTAAGGGGAATTATTGCAGGTACTCTGACACCCTTGACACGCTCTTTTTAACACTTCCCTACCTCTATCTGTGGCGATTTCCTTACGCGTCTGGCAGCGGTGGGCGCCATCTTGGGGATAACGGGGTCAGCGCTCTAGTCGCGCAGGACTCCCGCCCTCCCAGCATATTTAAGCCAGGCTCCCGGTGGCCGCGTTGCCTAAAGAAGCTCTCCCCGGTGATTGCGACTGGGGCTGCGAGCTAATCGCATTATACCAGTGATATATTGAGACTGTTTTAATTGTGTTGTTCAGCGTTTGCACCAGGCTGTGACAAAAATTGCATTTAGTTCGTAAATCTTTATTTGGGGGCTTTTTAATCAGAGAATGTAAGGGGAATTATTGCAGGTACTCTGACACCCTTGACACGCTCTTTTTAACACTTCCCTACCTCTATCTGTGGCGATTTCCTTACGCGTCTGGCAGCGGTGGGCGCCATCTTGGGGATAACGGGGTCAGCGCTCTAGTCGCGCAGGACTCACGCCCTCCTCAACCAGCTATATTATGTGCGTTAAGTCCAGACGGCGCAGCGGGCTGGCGCAGCGGGCGCGCCGGGCGCGCGCCGAAGCCGCGCCTAAGCCAAGCCCGTCTGCGCCCGTCCGAGCCTGGACCGAGCCCAGGGCCACCCCCCTTACATCGCCGCCCTCAACAAGGATAGTCTATACTGCTAACGAACTCCGTTATTTTAACACTACATTACAGACTGTACATGTGCCTCCGATATGCCTACTAGCTGACCCCATTGGAGGGCCTTTCTTATGCACTTTGTGCACAAATGAGAGCATGGTTACCCAAACCCTTACTCCCCCAAATCCTCAGAAACTTATACACGCCGCACTCGTTAATGCCCGCTCGCTCCCCTGTCACAAAATTGACATCTTGGAGCTGCTCAAGAACTATGCTATTGATCTCCTATTCTTAACTGAGACTTGGGGCGACAATGCATCAGGGCCGGACTTTAAGGCTGCGATGCCTGAGGATTATTGCGTCCATAGGCAGGATCGTATCTCTGCCCATAAAGGCGGGGGGATCGCAATAATATACCGCAACTGCCTCTGTGTAAAAACCATCGATCTTAAACATTCTAGCTGTGAGGCGTTGGCTTTTACGATTACCCTTACCACTAACCAAACATTCACAGGCACTCTTTTATACCGACCCCCAGGTTCTCGTCCGAACTTCCTTTCTCAACTCAATCAGTTGAGTGAGCTATCTGCAGATCATAAATACTTCACTCTCCTGGGAGATTTTAATTTTCATCTTGATTCATTGTTAGATAAAGATACTGATCAGCTTATTAATGATCTGCTTGCTGTAGGTCTTGAACAACTGATCACAGAGCCAACTCATGAAGCAGGTCATACGCTTGACGGTATATTTACTAATAACCCCCATATTATTAAAAATGCTATACTTCCTTTAACGTGGTCTGATCACTTTGCTATTTTATTTGATATTCGAATTAAAACTACAGCTTCCTACACTACGTCTGTAAATCCTGATCTTACCTGCAGAGACTGGAAAAACCTTGATTTTAATCAACTTGCTCAGATTCTTACTGATGCCTTCACAAGTATAGATAATGTATCCGACCCAAACATTGCAGCTGCTACCTATACTTCTATTTTGGAAGAAGCTTTTCTTACTTTGGCCCCTCCTAAAACATACAAATGCAACAGGAAGACTCCCTCGGCCCCATGGTTTACCGAAAACCTTAGACTCCAACGACAATATTGTCGTAACAAGGAACGACATTGGCGTAAAAACTATAACTCAGCAGACAAGACTACTTATAAAGCTGCACTTCTTAGCTATAAGCAGAGCATAGTACTTGAGAAAAACATCTATTATACTGCCCAAATAAATCAAGCCCGTTGTAGCATGAAGAAACTGTTTGAAGTTGTCAACCACCTTGCCGAACCATCTAATCCCTCGACTGAAACGTCTCAAAGTTTCTGTAACGCATTGGCCGACTTTTTCTCCGAAAAGGTCATATCCATATTTAAGGATTTCAGCCCTATAGTGAAAACTTCTGATACTTTTGATTCTCAGTTACACGAGACTCCGACAGCTTTAACTGAATTTACCAGCATGAACCCACAAGACATTCTCAAATTAATTCAGTCAATCAAATCTGGTTCCCCTCTGGATCCTTGTCATCCATCCATACTCAATAACATTCCAGATATTATTTCCATGCCACTGACACATATATGCAATAGTATGTTTGTTACAGGTTCCTACCCTACCATCTGGAAAAACACCATTATCAGGCCGCTTCTCAAAAAACCTTCCCTGGACCCCACACTATCTTCCAATTATCGTCCCATTGCCTCTCTGCCGTTTCCAGCTAAGATCTTTGAATCGGTCATGAATAAACAACTATCTGACTACATTCATATTAATGACCTGTTAGATGAAACCCAATTCGGTTTCCGGCAAGGTCACGGAACAGAGACTGCCCTGATCAAGGCGGCTGATGAAATCAGGGCCACAATGGACAAGGGTGGACAGGCTGTCTTGATTCTGTTGGACCTGTCGGCGGCTTTCGACACGGTCGATCATGTAACTCTGATCGGCCGTGTCGAGGCCATCGGCATTAAACATAGAGCTAGGGACCTCATTGCATCATTCTTGGCTGATCGTAGACAAGCTGTCAAGTTGGGCACTTTTACTTCACCTACCTTCAGCCTTCCCTGTGGAGTGCCTCAGGGTTCCTCGCTAAGTCCGACCCTTTTCAATATCTATGTTTCGGACTTAGCGAGGGTAATAAAAGAGTATAACATCAATTTGACAACATATGCTGACGATACTCAGTTGGTGTTATCTATACACAAAGACGGACCCACGGTCGCAGCAAATTTTAAGAATGGTATGAGGGCCATTAGCAGTTGGATGGCTTCCAACTGCTTAAAACTTAATTCATCCAAGACGGAGGTTATGCTGTTCGGAAATATTCAACCTTTGTGGTCCCCTTCATGGTGGCCTGAGGAACTGGGAACTCCGCCTCAACTTGCTAGTAAAGTCAGAAATTTGGGAGTGATATTTGACAACAAGCTCCTGTTCCATCATCATGCGAATGCGGTAGTTTCATCTTCCTTTAACATCTTAAGGAAAATAAAGAAACTTTTACCGTATCTTCCCAAAGCTTTGGGAAAAACACTTATTTCCACACTGGTGTTCTCTCGCACTGACTACTGCAATGCCCTCTTCCTCAATGCTCAAAAAAAGGTTATTTCCAAACTGCAACTAGTACAAAATGCCTCCGCCAGAGTGCTATTGGGCATTCCCAAATACAGCTCTGTTTCTCGACACCTAGACCAACTGCACTGGCTTCCAGTCAGAAGTCGTACGAAGTTTAAGACCCTATGCATTGTCTATAAGGCAATAAACAACACGGGCCCTAGATTTCTGAGGAGTTCCTTTAAACCTTTGGCAACCCCTAGAACGTTACGCTCTAACACGGCTCACATGCTTCAGATTCCTAGAACAAGGACAGTGACTTGGGGAGATAGATGTTTCACCATAGCAGCTGCGAAATTGTGGAACTCCCTCCCCCTCAATATAAAGATTAGTCCATCATTGATTGTCTTCCGAAAGCAGCTAAAGACTTGGCTGTTTTCCCAATGACATCTTTTATACATCACTTTTATTCATTGTCTCAACGTTTAATCACTGGCTAATTAGTTTTTAGTCCTTAGCGCCGAGACACCCACGGGTAATTGCAGCGCTTTAAAAATTGCAAAAAATAAATAAATAAATAAATAAATAAATAACTTGCATATGATAGTCAATAGCTCTGTTGATCAGAGTGATGCTTCTTTCTCCGTAGCAAATGAATCCATCGCAAAATACGCAGATGTGTTTTACTTCACCAAATCTCATTTGTATATTTGGCACCATCTCCCTGCCCTCTGGTCCCGTTACTTCCGGTACAACAGATCTTCTGGCCATAATAGGGAGATTATCTAGGTCGTTCCGAAACTGTGCAGCACTGTAGTTGTTAGGATGCCACCTAGTCATATGGCGATGCATTGTGTAGTTTCCGAAACTGTATTTTTTCTCGGTTCCTCTGGACAGTCTATCTTGACATATAAGGCAAGTTACGTATCTTGCATTTACTTTTTTCTGACCTTTGGGAATTTTAAAAAATTGCCAAATGAAGTTTTCTTTCCGGTGAGACGTCCTGGGTTCCTCAGGCAAAAACTGCCTCTCTTCCTGCTCTTCCTCGTCTTCCTCTTCTTCCTCTTCTTGCTGAATTATAACTTGAGCAGGTGGTCCACTCTTCCTTGGATGTGGTGGAGGTGGTGGGGAAGCACCAGCTGAAGCTACTAAAGAAGCCATTGCTCAGTGATCACAAAGGGTCTTTCTCTCACAATGATGAAAGTCAGAGTGAGGAAAGAAGGAGGGATTTTCATCATTTGGGAAAAACAAGAGTTCTCAACCAATGAAAAGTGTTCATTTTAGATTATATGACCTAGTCTTACATCATTAGGAAACCAAAAGTGAAATGAACCAATGAAAAGTGTTATTACCAAGTCACATGACTTGCTGTGTTTACGTTAAGCGCTTTGCAGGGCCTCCCGGTTTGCTTCCAGAAACCTGCGCTTTGCGACTCGCTTCGCGTACCAGTTCGCTAACGTAGCACGTCATATGACGTATCACGCGACAACGTGAAACGTCATGCGGACGGGAGGCGTCACGATGTTGTTTTCTAACGCGGCACTTGCGGTAAAGAAACGTTTACCGGCTCGCGGTCTATTTCGCGGCATCAAGGTCAGCTAACGGGAAGCTTCCCGATTCGCGAAGCGGGAACGAAGAAAAAAAAATATTAAAAAAAAAAATTATTCATAAACATATAAAATATATTTTTGGATTTAAAGAAGAATACATTTTACAGCTACAGATATTAGCTGTTAAAAAACCAATGAAATTCACTGAAAAAACCATAGGTTATAGACCATATATAGTTAGGAATTAGCATTTACAAAACCTTGAAAATTCACTGAAAAAACCATAGGTTATAGACCATATATAGTTAGGAATTAGCATTTACAAAACCTTATTTTACTCACACAAAACCATTGAAATTCCATATATAGTTAGTTGCACTAACTATATATCGCGCACCCGCAATCCACTGCTGATGATGTCACATATTACATCATTCATGACATGGTCAGTGACATCACTGATGACATCACTGATGACATCTCAAATGACATCACTGATGACATCACTGATGACATCTCAAATGACATCACTGATGACATCATGACACACCAATACCAGTTACTACATACGCACTCACTGATTCCTACGTCTACACACACATTCACTCATTCACCCATACAATGACTCATACATACAGTCACTTATTATTACAACACTATCATATGCACTCATACACCTATGCAGACAGTCACACACTGCCACTCATCCATGGAGTTACTCACACACCAAGTCAGTCCTGTAAAGAATCAATCACACTTCCATTTCTTCATCTATACAGTTAAACACAGAACACCATACTTCAGTGACATCACTGATGACATCACTAATGACATCTGAAATGACATCACTGATGACATCTCAAATGACATCACTGATGACATCATGGCACACCAATACCAGTTACTACATACGCACTCACTGATTCGTACGTCTACACACACATTCACTCATTCACCCATACAATTACTCATACATACAGTCAGTTATTATTAGAACACTATCATATGCACTCATACACCTAGTCAGTCCTGTGAAGAATCAATCACACTTCGATTTCCTCATCTATAGTTAAACACAGAACACCATACTTTTCACACATATACTAACACATACTTACTCTCTTATACAATCACTGATACAAGTACACATTGATATGCACAGTCACACACCTCCCAGCCAGCCACACACACACTCAGTCGTCCATACATCCAGTCATTCTTCAATATGTAAAACGTATTTAAACTTTACAAAAACACACAGACACTAGATGATGTCATCAGTGATGTCATTTGAGATGTCATCAGTGATGTCATCAGTGATGTCATTTGAGATGTCATCAGTGATGTCATCAGTGATGTCACTGACCATGTCATGAATGATGTAATATGTGACATCATCAGCAGTGGATTGCGGGTGCGCGATATATAGTTAGTGCAACTAACTATATATGGAATTTCAATGGTTTTGTGTGAGTAAAATAAGGTTTTGTAAATGCTAATTCCTAACTATATATGGTCTATAACCTATGGTTTTTTCAGTGAATATATATATATATATATATATATATATATATCCCAGCAAACTAAGTCTTGAATAAGCAACCCAATAGGGGAGCAATTTTTGCGTTATCCTCCAATAAGTTCATTCCTGATCCTGTGTAGCATATATATGTTGTAGTGCTTTTGGGAAGTGAGCACAGTCTACCCCAAAAAACATTTTCTATCCTCTGAATTGTTTCAGGATCGGTGAATCCACAAACTCCTGCCCCAAAAGTGTCCACATGTATACTTGTATTTTTGTATAGTTGTAACATCCCCATTATGTGTTTGTCCCGTAACTTAGATGCAAGTCTAAAGATTGCCTCATTTGAACATGAAAATGACAGTGGTCTCTGGTTCAATAAAAGGCCCCACCTCGTATCAGAGTGAAAAGTGATGCTTAGATACATAAATGTTTTGACAGTGACGATTTCAGTCCCTTCTGTAGACTGTACCATAGATATTGTATTGTTGGGCCTCTAATGATAGTAAAAGACTTGGTCAGATTTACTTTTAACTCAAGATCATTCCTAAAAGAAGTATCAGCAACTATTATGGGCTGTAGGCCAGTTGCAGTTCTCGCAAGGAGAACCACATCCTCTGCATATGAGGAAGGGAAAAGGATGTTTCCCAACCTGTGGCAAATCCTTCTCCCTATTCACTAGATAGTTCTCTGGGCCGTTTATGTAGAATAAGAACAATTATGGTGCCATAATACAATCTTGCCATACAGCCAATTGGAACATTTAGAGGAGGAACACCTCCCATCTAATCTAGTAAGGACTTTTATCATTGTAGCCCAATGCATTCATCTAAGTAGATCCACCAATGCTATTAAAACCCCATATTTTCCATATGTGTCAAAAGCACAGGAAAAGTCCATAAAAGTCAGGTACAAGGAACCTCCCCTGGCTTGGACATACTTCCCCAATCAGCAGTAGCAAGATTAGGGATTTCTTCACTGTTCCCAGACTGGACTGGAAGTCATATTGAACATGTGAACATCAGACAAAAAACTATTTAGTTCAGCCCACACCAAAATTCTCATAGTAGAATCAAGTATTGAATTTGCTTGATGACAAATCGGCTGGTTTTTCTCACCTTTTTTTAAGATATTGAATTATTGCTCCACAAACCGAGTAATTCCTCCCTAATCAACGCTTGGATGACATTTGTAAGTAATGGTGCACAGAACACGAAATTCAGTTTAAATATGTCCATAGGGACACCGTTGGGTCCTCGGGGTTTTCCCACTGTGCTCCTTTTTATGGCATTTATCACTTCAGGAATCTCAGTTGAGTTACTGGGCCTACAAGTACCTTCCTGGCTAATTTTAGGTTGACATATTGAGTGGTTGGCAAATTACCCTTTCTGGGCCAAAAACTTTAGCAAAATGGCATAACCAAGCAACCTTAGGCACAGAACCATCTGTAAAGAATGGGTGATTTATTACCTCCCAAAACCTTCTACTATCCCTTAGGATTGCAGCTGCTTCCAGTTCTTCCAATGCTAACTTTCAGATTTCTTGTTTCTGTTGCTTCAGGAGTACCTTATATATCTGTCTGGCTAATCTTATGGTCTTGTTTTTTCGTGGGTGGGAAAGCTTTAAGGGCAAATTTAAGATACCTATGTGTGGAAGAGCAAGCTATATTAGACCACCTATATAACTGGGGAGGGAGGTTCTCTCACAGATTTCTTGGATATGAGCATTTTTTACATACCTTGCCAAAGCTATCCAGGATAAATGCAGGATTTACCTCTAGTGCAAAAAGGACAATTGATGGACAGAATACAGAACAATGTCATATATTCAACCCAGTACAGAGATCTGGGCCTAAATCCATCGTTTTTTGGCTCACTATGCCATTCCAGTTTGGACCCAGCCATATGCAAATCAGTCTTGACCCTGCGCCCAATGGGAACAGCCCAGGCCAGGTCCTTCCTGAACTAGAAACAAGCATCCTAGGACCGGTTTCAGGGTTTCACCCCTCATTAGCCAGGATAGCTTGACTCCAGTGGTATGGAGAGCACAGGATTTACCTCTGGTATCTGATGTGTCATTATCACTTATTTATTATTTATGATTAAGTCATAAAGAAATTAATTTGATCAATTTTGTCCCATTTAGTTCTGAGGCCTCTATTGGTGGAATAGTTCATATCCAGTACTTCTGGGGTAGTACCCTTCCCTGTCACATCAAGATTAATGGCAATTGCTA
The DNA here is from genome assembly GCF_964261635.1 of Lissotriton helveticus. Classification (NCBI taxonomy): domain Eukaryota; kingdom Metazoa; phylum Chordata; class Amphibia; order Caudata; family Salamandridae; genus Lissotriton; species Lissotriton helveticus. Next base: position 668,591,901 of record NC_136065.1, on the reverse strand, counting down.
GTGGGTTATGCTCACATATACAGATTGGTAAAATGTCAAAATACGAAATTATTGGACGTAAGGCAGATGATATCAAAATAAAATCGATGGTGCTTCCTTGGCCATGTCCAGTGAAAGTTTGAATATATGGAGTATCTTCTCCTAGAAAATTACTGTCAAATAACACATTATTCTTAACAACTAATCCATTTAGCGCTTCACATGATGTGGTGTGTTTAAAATGGTGATACCCTCACCCCATCCATCAACAAAGCCACAAACAGGTTGACCCCTAAAACTGCATCTTGTGATATTAAAATCTCCTGCCCAAATGATAACAATATCACTTTAATTTTCACCACTGATATCTGATATAACATCATCCAATTGGCTCAATAAATCAGTAATTGATTGAGCAAAGATATTATAATAGAAATTTATGAGAATTATATTTGGAAAACCCAAATGGAATAAACTAATTATTTAATACCAGGCAGAGTTGAACTCAACTTCAACATGTAATTATGTGGCCCCAACTGACACAAGAAACGTCAGGCCCCCTTTTGGTCTGCCAGATGAGGAGAGAATCACTGGGTTACAAAAAATTTGAAAACCATCTACATAGAATCCTCTAACAACCAGGACTCTTGGCAGCAAATTCGTTTGTAGTCCTTAATCTTCACCATCCAATTATTTGACCGTTTAAGCGGATGCTGGATATGTTCCAGGAAAGCATAACAAACGCACATAAGGGATGCATGGTACACAATAAATTAAGATTCTTAGCCCTAATTTATGATTGAAAATATAGATCAAAGTATTATAATTTGCATGCCAATGCTGACTCTGTGTGAAGTGTGATAGTGGTTGTGTCCGGCTGACAAGCAGTCCTCTTTTACCATGACCATGTGGGTAATCCAAGACAATTTTATTGTTTTGCAATTGCATTTATATTGCACTTACTACCCGTGCTGAAGCATTGAAGTGTAACATGCTACTCCATAACCCAAATTTAGTGGTAGTTGTTATAAATGTGATGGTTATTGGGTTAGTCTTGCGTCTGGGGAAGCTGAATCTTTTCCTCCAATTGCTAGTGGTGGATTAAAGTAATGGGAGTGAGGTGTAGTTATGAGAGTGAGATCAAGCAAATGGAGAAAATGGGATAAGAGTAAATAGAGTAGATATCGCTAGATAGAATGAGGTTGCAAGAAGAAGTTACACAGAAGGATACATTGTGTTTTAAAGCAATGGGATGGGTAGATAGGTTAGAAGGAGAGTTTGTGATTTGTAAGGAGGAGTATAGTTGATTTACTGAAGTATAGAAGGGAGTAAAGAAGCAGGCATGTGAAAGGGTAGAGTACACTCATAGGCACTACGGCAGACCGAGGAAGGAGTTTAAGGAGAGTGTCATTCAAATAGAAAGGTAGGAGAGAACATATTCCCTACCTATAAATCAGGTTACTTTCCATGCAAGGTGTTATTTGGAATACTGAGATAGGATGCAGTCTGGGGAAGTATGAAGAATAGATAGAAAGTCTGACATTTTAATTCCTGTGGGCAGATCATATATGCTGTTGCATCTTTGTTGTATAAGGAGAAGTGGTCCCAGTAGATACTTTCGAACAACAGAATCATTAGCACATATATTCACATAAAGAATTATACTTATACTCAAAATACGAGAGATGTTGTTGAGTTGTTGATGAGTGTGGCTCAATGGTTAGAGCGGCAGACCCTGATGCAGTGTTCTGGCCAGGGACCAGGGTTCGATTCCCGCCTCGGCGGGGTCTCGGGCTCAATTTCCTCGGACCTGTTAATTCTCGCCTCGGTGCCTATTCTAATCACGGGCCCCACGCTGCAACTCTGTGCAATAGCTTGCTTAGCCTCCACACCGGCCCCAACAGCGCTAAGGATGCCTGGCTTCACCCTGGGGGTGCCCAGGAGTGGACACTTCACAGGGAAAGCCAGGAGGGGTTCCACAGCGGTATGAGTATCAGCGCCAGGAAGCCGAATAGGCGACACCGCAAGGTTACCGTCTGGTGACAGTGCGCTCTATAAGTACCATGACATTTACATGACATTTACATAATCACACCCTCGTTTCAACACATGTATATAAAATTACTTCATTATTAGGTAAACATTTGTTGGTTCCGTTTGCCTGTTGGTGGTGTTGATAAAGGCAACTTTTCCTCTAGCTTGCTCACTGGGTTAAAACAGTACAGGTTCGTGTATAACTTGTAGATTACAGGCTTCAATACCAGTGAGTTGGCTCAACCTTGTAACTGTCTAATATTGATGCAAATGATTACGATTGACTTCGGTGATACATTAACTTATTATCATAGATACACCTGTATTCTTTCTGGCACCCAAAGCTTTATACATTGTTCACATTATTCAGCGCGGTTTGGGTTACTAGAACATTTAGAAACTAACACAGAACACCAGGTCTGTATTTAAAAAATTGGACATCATGTTACTGCTGTATATGATTTCATAGAAAAACGGTTCCATAGAATACCACTTCTGTGAAACCATTTCACATAAGCTGTTTACTTGAAATTTTCAAGATGAGTGGCACTTGCAGAAACCAATTCATGAAATGCCTTTTTTGTAAATTGAATTGTATGTTTTTTTAAGCTGCAAATAATATTTGCAGCTTTAAAGGATATTAAATATTACTTTCATTGTTTTTCAGCCAGTGTTACATTGACAGGTTTTTCTTTCATCCATACCATTCCTGTGTCCTGCAACTTGTGGATGTTTCAATTTTATCCAACTGCTCTTCTTGGTGGTTAGTGCATGAGCCCCTATTCCTTCTTTCCAATGCTTTATTTCTCCTCCCCGAATCCCCCTACCTTCTTTGTCCTCCCCCTTCCAACTTGTTTTTTTTTAGAAAAGATACCTTTCTGAGGCTCTCCTTCTGACATTTTAAAAATGTGTTTATTTTCCCTCACCTGATGCTGCTCCTTTTCCCCATTTTTTGTGTGAACTAATTCTGCATCTTCATTCCTCCTCTCAATGCTTTACCTATCCAGTCTCTCAGTATCGTTTTCTCCTCACTTCTTTGGCCATTTTATTTGAAAAACTATGATCTGTGTGCTGGATTCACTATGGGATCTATTTAAAATAAAATCTTCTTTCTAGTTTGTTATTATTATAGTTTTAAAGTTGTTGTTGGACTTTTTCCTATTATATAAACTTGTTATGAAGTTTATTTTCCCATTAAACGGGATTTTATGTTTTGGTTCCTCGGTAATGCGTTTGTATTATTTTTGTTTTTTTTAAGAGTTTACATTCTAAAAATGTTTACAGGTAAAATCCTAGATTTGTTTCTATTTTTTTTTCAAGCCATAAGCCTTCCAGAAAATTATGCTGCTTACATTTGGTGAAATTTCTGGGGGGAAGAGTAGGAGTATATTTTTCTTACCTCTATTTCCATTCCCAATTCGGCTAGTAACTCCCGTTATCAGCCAAAGTACTGGCATCATGGCCTAATTGAAGTGATGACATGGTCTGTAGCGCAATAAATTCTTTATTTTTAGTACATTTTATTATTTCCATTATACTGAAGCAACAAAATGTCGTACATGAAGTGCTGCTTCGTGGGGGATTGCCATGTTTATTTCATGGTATGTACAGATGCAGTTGAAGCAACTGGGACTGTCCTGCATTTCTCAGTTATTCCTGCATGGCCTATGGAGTCATAGGATTCATATTATGACAGACAATTGGGGATCTTCACTGGTACACTAACATACATTTATCTTTTTTGTTGGCCTGTGCTTCTGTACTAATCTCTGTAGTGCTTTGCCTTTAGTGTGTGCATCTGTGCCTATATTGTGTACTGATGCACTTCTGTGTTGGTTCTGGGTCAGTGGGTTGTGCTGCTATGCCTTTGCTGTATTCTCTTTTGTCTGTATGCTGCTCTACCATTAATATACACCTTAGAAATGGAAGCAGTGCAATATGAAGTTATATAAGGCAAACAAGTTATTATTACTCATTAGTTACACTTGTGGGTGTTTTGCTGCTTTGGAGTCTCATATGTTGCTATGCTTATGATATGAACCTCTGCAAAAAGTACCTGTTGCTACTGCATGTACGCCTCTGATAACCAAGTTTCTTCAGGGTTCTATTTGCAGTGCCTATGGTCTGCACTGCAGTGCCTCTGTGGTATGCAGGCTGGTGTTGAGTACTTCTACCAGTGATCGGTACTTCTATTCCTTTGTTGTGCTGCTGCTTACCTGTTGTGTGCTACATTAACTTTATTGAGTGCTGATGTTCCTCTATTGTCTGATGTGTACTTTTGCGACCATGTTTTGGCACACTGTTCTAGTAGTATGTGCATCAGCAGCACCAGACTGGCCTATAGGCAGGGCCACTGGAATTATGTAATTGTAAGGCCACTGCGCTTTTTACATTATTATAAACGTGCTGTATTTGCCACATAATCCAACATCTGCTGCATAATCTGTAGATTAAAAAAAACTTTATAGGTCAAATGATTAAAAAGTTAATAAAAATGCTGTGGCAAATGCAGCTGTCCAGTGGAATGGCCTTTGCAAAGCTAGATTAATCACCTTTCTGTTGCTTAAAGCGATATTTGCATGTTAAAATAGTTCTAAAGAGATGAAACCAAGCACATACTGTGTTCCCAATTTTAAAACGATGAACTAATGGAGTAATATTAGAGAATGTGCTGAATTATGCCACATAATTTGGCTTTTCTTCTTTTGTTTTTGATATTTGTTGGGCACAAGCTAATCACCCTCAAGAGGGTCTCTCGCCGCTGTTGCATCTTACAGAAGTCAGAATAAATTTAGCAGAAATCAAATTTAAAAGAGCCAGATTCTCAAGGATTTTTTCAATAAAACTAAGTCTGAGCGCACACGTAAATGTAGAGATAACTGGCTTCAGTGTTGGGGGGGCCAGAATGGAAAAGGAACTGCCCCCTTGCCTGACCATGTGGTAACCCTACCAGGTTCCGGAGGAATTTACACTGAATTTTATAGAGACTTGACAGATCCATGAATCCCCATAAATCAGCCCCATAAAGTATAGCAGCATTTATTTTGGAATCATAAATTTTCATGGCAGGGATGACCCGTTTAGTTATTGATCTCTTCTGCTCACGCAAAAGACAGCCCGTCAGTTGGGCAAATTTTAGCTGTTGGGCCGCAATTTGCTCTTTCCATGACAAACGGCGATCCAAGGTGACCCCCAGGTAAGTCATGGTTTCAACCTGTTCTAGGTTAACCCCACTCATTTTTACGTTGCTACGTAGAAGGTTATTCCTGGTTAAAACCATGAACTTGGTTTTACTCACGTTTATTTGGAGGTCATTATTTGCACAAAACTCCTCAAAACGGTTCAAGGCCCGCTGTAGGCCTGACCGTGTCTTAGATAGGAGTAAGGTGTCATCCGCGAAGATGAGCATGGGGAATTTGGTCCCTGCCAGAGATGGGGCATCAGTGTGGGTATCAGAGAAAAATTTTACTACCTGATCTATAAAGAGCAGGAAAAGAGTGGGCGCGAGGACACAACCCTGGCGAACTCCACGGCTTACCGGGAATGAATCTGTATGTTGTCCTTGTCCTCCCCACCTTACCCTTGCATAATTCTCTTCGTGCATTCTAATAATTAACTCTAGTAGTTCGACCGGTAACCCTAAGTCCCTCAATACCTGCCACAATTTAACTCTAGGTACCAGATCAAAGGCTGATTTTAGGTCAATGAATGCGGCAAAAATGGTGCCACCGCCGAGCATAACCACCTTCCAGAAGATCATACAAAATCGAAACACCTGGTCGATGGTGCTCGTCCCAGATCTAAAACCTGCCTGCATTGGAGACCGTATATTTTCTGAGTCCATCCACCCCTGCACTCTGGCCAGGATCATGCGGGCAAAAACTTTTTGGAGACAGTCAATTAAACTAATCGGGCGATAGTTGCCCGGATTAGACCTGTCTCCTTTTTTATATATAGGGATGATCTCAGCCCCCTTCCATGTTTTAGGGATGCATGCACCCTTTGCCAATGCGTTGGCTATGTTAGTTATGTATGGCACCCAGAGTTCTGCGTTTGATTTAAACAAATCCGCTGGTATTTGATCCAACCCTGGGGCTTTCCCCCGCTGAGTCAAGCCGAGGGCAAACTCTGTCTCAGTGTTAGTAAAGGTCAGAGTTTCTCCACAAGTGGGTGTTACATGCAGCTTGTTTAGTGTGGGGAGGAGATCAGTGCCCACCATGCGAAATTGGGACGAATAGTGTGTTATCCAGGCTTCTGGTGACACATGATTAGTTGGGGTACGGGAATCAGCATCCTTCCCCCATTTAACTATATCCCAAAATCTTGCTTGGTTGTTGGACTTAGAGGCATCTAACAGGTCGGCCCAATAACCATCCTCCCATGTCCTTTTAGCCTCCCACTGAACTCTTTTATACTTTTTCCTGGCCTCCTTTACATCACACATATTCCTAGATTTAACTTTATCTACTAGGTTACTGTGTGCCACCCTGCATTCCTTATTGTACCACTTTGCCCGAGTAGCGAGTGGTCGGCCAGCTCCATTCTGACAGGGTTTCGAGAGAAGTAACTTGAGCTCATCAAAACATAGTTCATGTATATCCAGGATTTTGTTTGGTTCTAAGGTACCCTTCCCAGTGTCATCTGTAAGCATTTTGTTTAGGGCAAGCATAACCACTTTCTCAATGTTAGTCTGGATGGATTCATCCCCCGAAATGTTGGACCATTTCAGCCTCCTACGGTCATTTGATAGAGTTACAACCCCTTGCGCCGTGGGAACTGGGTCTTCCGTTCTTATCAAACCATCCATCCTTAATTTCAATGACAGCGGGTTATGGTCGCTTTCTGGGCGGGGGACAACTTCCATGTCAACCATAAGAGACCAAAATTCCATTTTGAGAAGAAAATAGTCTATACGACTTTTCCTTAGTCCGTTGTCAAAAGTAAAATTGGCACCAAGGTCAGCGGGTGAACGTCCATTTACTGCCCTTAGCCCCCAGGTAAGACATAGTGCAGTCCAATTTAGAGCAGCCTCCGTTGCTTTCACGGGTTTACTAGTCAGTAGGTCCGGTATATTCCATGTTACATCCTCCGCGGACCCCCAACTGTCCCCTGCAACGTAGAGCGGCTCTATGGTACAGTTCAAATCACCAGCTAGAAGGATTAAGGATCCTTTATTCCATCCCGCTAGTTGTCTATCCAGGACATCCACAATTGGGGGGCACCGACCACCAGGGAGGCCCCGGGAATAGATGTTACAGATTAGCATATCTTGACCACCTTCCTTGCTCAACTGGATGGTCAATAAGTCGGGGTTATCCTCATAGAGTTCTGTGATTTTAAATCCCCATGACTGTTTGACCCATGTTAACAATCCCCCTGATGCTCGCCCTTTACTACTTTTAATTGCTGGTTTAAAGAAGTTTAAAAAACCATTTATGTGTACAGGTTCGATTGTCCATGTCTCTTGTAATAGCACAACATCATATTTAGTGATAAAATCCAGCCAATCCTCTGAAACCATGCGGGCTTTTACTCCCGCAACATTCCAAAACACAATATTAAATGTTGTTGTAGATTCTGCAATGATATTACATGGGATGGGTGGGAAGGAGGCATTTGTTGGGGTAGACCTAATGGACAGGATTCTATCCCCTGTTGCATCTACATTGCTTTTTTGCAAACATTCCCCCTGTGCCATAACCACTATTTCTGCTATTTTATCTGGTACAATCTGATCACCTATTTCGGATATCAGTGGAATTTGGTGTGGAGTTTGTACTTCCCTCTCTTCAACAGCAATGGAGCCACTCGTCAGACCGGGAGAACACCGTCAATCTACCATCTCCAGGTCAGACAACGGTCCAAAGTGGTTGAAGAGTAGTGGGTACTGGGATGGGAGCGGTGTTCTGGGTCCTTTATACCTCCCGTCTCTCACTCTCCACTGGCTTGTACCAGTAGGGCGATTACTATTTGTGTGAGGGTAAAAATAGGAGAGATCTAGGGATTGAACATCGCCCTGACGGGCAAACCTAGCTTTCCTTCGTATAAGCTCCACAACCCATGGGTCTTTGAACGAGATCAAAATACAGTCCCCTTCCAAGTCTTTGGTACCATAGCCCACCCAATCTACTCTTCTCACAAATAAAATTTCTGTTGGTGATGATGGTGGTAGGGGACGGTTTTTATTTAACCAGTATATTACTTTATTGCGCAGTTCCCCTTGCGTCTCCTTAATACCGTCTCTTAGGGGAGCTACACCGGTTAAGACTATGGTATATTGGGCCGCTTCTGGGGGCAAATTTGCACGGGTGTTGGGCGCATCTTTTGTTTACCCTCCAATGGTGTCCTGGAGGATTGAGGATTGGGTTTCCCCCTACTAATTATCTGAGCTGGGATACTGTCAGATTGCCTTGGCCTGCTATCTAGCATGGGCGGATTCAATTTGTCTGGATGAGATTTAGGTGGGTGTTTTCTCCCTAGTATTTTAGTTGGGGTACTTCCATTAGCAGTGATAGCAGTATTGGTAGTCCTAGCCCCAGCTATCAGTTTATTAATAGATACCCCAGATGGTACGGGCTTAGTTGCCTGATTCACAGTTGAATTGCTAGCTATTTGTGTTTTACCTGATGTCAAATTATGTGCCCCCACCACAGGACTAGGTGTGGAAAGTTTTTGCAGAATGCCCATATTGGTGTTAACCACTGTTTCCATTGCGTCGATTTTGGAGGTCATCAGTCTTGTTCTCTCCAAAACCGGAAGCAAGATGGTTTTTAGCATAGCCTCAATCTTGACCAACAAGATGTCGTCACTATTGAGGCAGGTTGGGCAGGTATTAGAAGGCCCCAGGGAAGCGTATGAAGGACAAAACACATGAGGAAAACCATGGGGTGATTGTGGGGCTGAAATTGTCCCGCTGCAATTATCATTCAGTTTAGGCTGTTTTTGATCTTTTTCCCCCTGGGGGCTTGAAACATGTTTCCTCTTTCGGGATATCAAATTTGGGCTCGTTTGAATCCCCTCCGCTGCATTAGGTGGAGTAATGTCAATGAGTTGAGGTGGGATAACCAAATTATATTCGTCTACCCCTGTTTTTGAGCAATCCTCCCCATCCCTTGACAGGTTTACACCAAGTTTCTGGGCCCCGTATTCCAATGGTGACGGTGGCAACACCCCTTCTCCATCTACATGGACTATTGCCTCTGTCTCAATGGAGTAAATGCAGTTAGATGCTGCATGAGAAACAGGGCTTTTCACTAATGCTAGGCCACCTATGGAAGAGCGCTTTCCAGAGACTAAATCTAACGACAGCCTTTTTTCTACCATTTCGATTTCTTTTTCAAGGATCCCAGTAGCTCTGGTGATAAAGGCATCTAGGGGGCCTGAAACTACACCCTTTGATGTTTGTAGCTGAACTAGACGTTCCTTCCCTGATCTCAATGTCATGATGGGATACAATGTGCGGTGTTCTTCCGGGCGTTGCAGAGCAGTCTATAACCTCCCCACAAGATAACAAACAATGATGATAAAATACCTTTGGGTCCTGCACTAGTAATGTACAATCATGTCAGAAAGGAATTTTAGCAGGGGTCCTGGCCCAACCCAACCTCGGGCAACCACGGACGGCCACAGACGGTCCCGCCCTTGTCCCGGGCTTCTCCCGGGACGCTCCCGCACACTCCCGCTTAGCGGGTGCTGACCTTCCCTTAAATAGGTAGTCCGTAGGATTGCAGGCGGGGCGTGGTGGCCAGGGAGAGCGGCCAGGTGACGAGAGGCGCGGTGTGCAGAGGCTTCTGGTATTCGGAGTCCTGCCCCGCACGCTCGCAGCCCTGGACCTACCCACACAGCACAATCAGGCTCCCCTGTGACTCCGGTGCGCAGCGGGACCCGCGAAGCGGGTTCCGCAAGTAGTAGGCAGGTAGAAGGGGTCCAACAAAGTCCTCGACCCTCAGTAAACAGTCGGCAACAAGTACAAAGGTATCCCACGACGGTCAATCCTCACGAGCCTTTTAAGATTGCAGGCGGGGCGTGGTGGCCAGGGAGAGCGGCCAGGTGACGAGAGGCGCGGTGTGCAGAGGCTTCTGGTATTCGAAGTCCTGCCCCGCACGCTCGCAGCCCTGGACCTACCCACGCAGCACAATCAGGCTCCCCTGTGACTCCGGTGCGCAGCGGGACCCGCGAAGCGGGTTCCGCAAGTAGTAGGCAGGTAGAAGGGGTCCAACAAAGTCCTCGACCCTCAGCAAACAGTCGGCAACAAGTACAAAGATCTTATCACTTTAGCCAGGGCGGCCACATAGATGATAAAAAGAGTTGTGTTCAGAGATGAGCTCTCTGATAACTCCCTGTCAAGGGCCATAGTTCTGGAGTTTAAGCGATCTAGCCACACCAAATGGGTGTGTTCAGTCAGAAAATATTTCAGCCAACATAGGGCTTCCGACACAGTCTCTCGCAATCTATGGATTAGGGTTGCATGCATGATGGTGTCGATTGCTGTGGACAAATCTAGTAAAACCATCATAGCTGGGTTCCCTTCACCCAGAGCAAGTCTGATTGAATTCAGAACCTCCACTAGTGCTGTTTCTGTGCTATAGGAAGCTCAGGAACCTGACTTGGAGGGATCTAACACACAATGAGCTTCCAGAAAAGATACACGATGTTGATTCACTAGGGTCTCCATAATTTTTCAGAAAGAGGGGAGAAGCGAATTTGGTCTATAATTTGCCAACTCTCGTGAATATGCTGTTTTTTTAATAGGCCTGACACGTGCTGCTTTCCAATTTATTGGAATAGTTGCTGTGCTCAACGGTTAAGCATGTCCGTTATAGTGGGAAGAAGGGCTGGGGCCAGGGTGTCCATAATATATGGTGAGGCAGGACTCTCCAGAGAGCCTGACTTGATCCTGTTAAGGCCTGCACATGATCCGGGTCAACATGATCAACAGCTTCCAAACGTATTGAATGGGTGATAACAGAGTAGCTGGGTAAGATCAGCCCTTCAGATTCCCTAACATTCGAAAAGGTAATATAAATCTTAGATATTTTTTCTTCAAAGGGCTTGGGACCTCATCGTAGAAACCCCGGGAAGAAGGGATTGGTGAGCCACAGGTTGAAGGATTAGTGAATTCCTTCAGAATCTTGTATAATTCTTTAGTCGAGTTTCCCGAGTTGTGTTTCGTATGTACTGGTGAGTCTTCCTTACTTCTTTAATATTTTTATGATATATTCTTAATGCAGTATTATACGTTGTTTTATCCTCACCATACTTTGTGGACACCCACTTACATTCCAGCTTTCTACAAGCTGTCTTCTCCTTTTTTAAGAATTTGAGAACCAAGGAGAGATATGTGTCTTTTATTGCTGCATAATTTACTCATCCCTGCTGCATAACGTATCCTTCTCCCACTGCATAATTCCAGTGGCACTGCCTACAGGCCAATCTGGCAGGGGTCAATGGGATGGTCTGAAAGGTCAGTGTTTGAGTCAGATTCCTAGAAGTTTGTGGGCCTATTTTATAGCCTCATGGGCAATGTATTAAGTCTGGCTTGACAGCGCAGCCCAGGACAGACAATTATATGAACTTCACTACAGAGGGGTTTAGGCTCTGCCTACATGTTGGGAGCCAGGAGTACATGTTTTGATTGGGCAGAAGTTGTGTGCTTCCACAAAAAAGTACTTTGCCTCCACGCTGCTGTAATCATTTTATTTATTTATCCAACTGCTTTAATTAAACTTTAAGGAACACATACATGACATTGCAAAACTATTAAAGTGTCATATATAACTAAATAATGTATGTGTTTTTCTCTGGCAGCAGCACCGGTAGGAGGGCATTTGTTAACCTGCCTGGATCTTTAAGTTTCGCTTGACAGTGATAATTGACCATTTAACCTACACCCATATTATTTTACAGTTATTTGCTTCGACACAAACACATTTTTATGCAATCTACTTTGAATTTTTCAAACAGATCACAAGTCCTAAAAAAAAGAAGTAGGGGGACGCTGACGTCACGACAGGAAGTGACGTCACAAATGGTGGCTTGCACCATCAAACCCATTGCCTCCCCACGCTCACCTCTTAGATGCGATTGCATCAGAGAAACCAGCGCATTAGCAGCGTTCTGAATCAGCTCCGATGTCGCCCCAGAGAGGCCAAAGAGTGAATGTGTGGCTCCCTTTACTCCAGGTATCGAGCTCCCGCTAAAATAAGTGGGGGGACGCTGTCCACCCACGTGTTACCCCGACTCGAGCCCTGGTTTCACATAACTATACACTACTCCTTTAAAGCCAGACCTTTTGGCATTGCCAATGGTTGTTACTGTTGTTTTCCTGGACATTACCGCAATTTCCTTCAGAAAACATAAATGCTTGTAGTCTCACATACATTGCAAAATACCTATACAGTCTGTCTTTAAAAGTTCAAAACTACCCGATTTGCAAATGTTGGACACATTTTTTGCTATCTGGTAAGCTAATGTGGGCCACTTTTATTTTTGTACCTGTGCTTATTTCTTGTCTAAGTCTGACCTTGTCCAGTAGATAAGGAAGTGGTTTGCGCTCCTTTGATGTCGCATAGCTTTTTGTTTTTTGTGCTTTTCTGTTAGTCTTGTGTTGTGCTGCCTGTCTTGCATGCTGCTGCCTGTTTTGTGTACTGCTGCCTGTCTTTGCTGCTTCTGTCTGTCTTTGCTGCTGCTGTCTGTCTTGTGTGCTGCTGTCTCTTTTGTATGTGGTTGTTTCTCCCGTTTGTGCCCTGTCTCTGTCTCCTGTGCTGCTATCTCTTTGATTTGTGCTGGTACTGCTAGCATAGGCTTTGCTGGTATGCAGTACTGCATGTAGTGTGAGCTGTTGGTGTGTGGAGCGTGTTTGAGTTTTAATGTCCTAGATCCGTTAGCTGTATGTTGCTGCAAGTGTGTCTAGACTACAGTACACACAATGCAAGTTGTACCTAAGTACGTCCCAGTTTCTACTGTGCACATGGTGTGCGGCTGTGTCTGTTGTTGGTGATGCAGGCCCTGTACCACTCTGACCCTTCACGTCCCTGCATAAGTGTGCAGTGTCCTTCCTCTGCTGTGTGTGTGCTGATATTTCTGTATATTATGTACAGCCGAGTCTCCAACAGTGGCGGCTGGCACAGATCGGAGGGGGGATAACGGGGTAAATAAAATGTCACTTACCTTCCCGCCAGGTTCTCCTCCTTGTCCCTCTATCTGGAACAGGAAGCATCCAGGCTTCAATGAGCCAATCACAACTTTGCAATGCAGCATTGCAATTGATCTGAGCACCCTGGTTTGGAGCTCAGACAGGGACTGGGGGCCTGGGCATGTTCCCGACCCAGGCTGTAATGCAGCTTGGGCGAAGAACATGCTAAGTGCGCATGACTGTTTGGCTGCCCCGAGACTGCTGACCAAACATTCATGTCCTCTTAGGGAGTGAAAAGCACTCCTCCCAGGCTGTCAGCAGAGCTGCCCCACCCCGCAAAGCTACCGCAACAGGAAAAAATATAAAGATAATAACATTTAGTTATTATCATTTTATTTTTCCTTACACTTCTGAAAAGCAGTGGGGGCTGTAAGCAAGCGGGCAACGCCCATTGGGCTCAAAGGGCTTCAGTAGCCCTCCCCCGCGTGTGTGTCAGCTCGGGCTGAGACAGCTCCCAGGGGCACACACAGTCACACCAGAGTACTTCACAAGTCTTTAAAAGACCATTTGCTTGTTAAGGAGGCTTTGATGTTCTTTCACCCTTTCTTAGAGCCCCTGCATCTTCAGTCTGCCGATTGCTGGAAAAATTAGACCCCCCACCCCCCTCAAATCTCACTCTAGTTGTGCCTCTGACTTTAACACTCTCAGATGTGTGTTTCCGAGCCTCTGTTTTGTACTGGTGAACAACTGAGCATGTGGGTATGTGCAACTCTGGACTGAGTTTCATACACTGTTGTGCTGTATTAACTTTCTATGCGTGTTGCTCTTACGGTGCTGTGTTTTTGCTGAGTGCTGATTTAACAATGTACTGCTTCTGAGGCTCCTGTCTTCTCAAATCAATAAAGAAAAATATAAAAATTGTAGTTTTACATACACCTGAAAACTCCTAAGATTGATCAACTTGACCAATTATATAAAACAAAATTGGAAAGATAGAAAGGCAAGAAGAAACGTAAATGATCCCCCCCCCCCCCGCCTAATGTTGAGAGATGCTTGTGGTGTGTGTGTTGTGTTGAGCGTTGGTCGATGTGTGTATGTGGTCTGCGCCTTAAGTGTGTTGTACTGTAGACCGAATTCCCGGTGTGCTGCTGTTGTGCCCGCTGCTGTGCCCATGCCCAATGCTTCTTGTGTTGCCAGGATTCCCAAGGCCGTGATTGGCAGAGGATGTAGCCCCCCTCCTCCTTTCTCTGCAAGTCCCGCCCCTCACATCCTCTGGCTCCCAGGCGCCCAGGAGTGAAGCGAGGAGGTTTGCTCTTCCAGTGACAACAGAAGTGCAGCCTGTCTGCCGCCCTGAGCTGGGGGCCCAGTCACAGCTCGGACTGTCTGTCTGACACCGGCGGCCTGGATATATGTGTTCCCCTGACGAGTTCTCCCGCAGAGGAAGATGCTGGCTGCGCCGCCGACCCAACTCCAGCGCGTGAGCGGAGAGGAGGCTGCCTGAGCCCCGAGGCAGCTGCGCCTGAGGTACCACTGCCCCGCGCCTTCCCGGGGCAGGGCTGGCACTGAGGGTGAGTCCGGAGACGGGTGGATGAGTGAGTGGGCGGGGAGGCGACGAAGGCTTACAGCTGTTAGTTTAGTTTGCAGGCGTTCCTCAGCTGTTCTGTAGATCTTTCAGTGGCAGGCTCTGCCGCGTAGCATGGATGGGTTCTTGTACTTGCAAACATGTGCCAACTTTGCCTTTCACTGTCGACTTTCTCCCTCTTTTTACAAGAATGTTTCTTCCGAACTTTCTTTTGATCGGGTCCTTCCCTTCCACTTCTCCATGCATATTATTGAGGAAACCCCTTGTTTGCGCTGCAGCGGAATCTTCCTCGCGGGCATTCCTTGTTTTTGTTTACAGCCCTCCATCATGTCTAGAACTTATCTGCTGCACGTGTGCCCTTTGAAATGACAGTCACTTCGCGTTTTACTCCAGCATAACTTTTGGATGTTTTAATGCGTATACTATATATTGTGTGCATTTAGAAATTAACTTAGGGTCTTGCTCCTTTTTTGATGGCAAGCTTTGAGTTTACAGCTGTTGACGTTCCATTCAATGGTGCCTGTTCACACGTCCATGAGTTTTTTTCTCTGTGCATTAATAAACAGAAAGATGGCAAAGTATCTACTGCTGAAATACGGACACATGCTTTCAACAGGAAGACCCTGCTTCGAGCCAGATAATGGAACTGGGCAAGCGGATGTACAGGCTGGAGCTTAGTTCCAAGTTCGCCCCGAAAGTTGATAGCAAATTCATTTTGTTGGCACACATTTTTGATCAACATCCCTGACCTTTGTGTGTAGAGTTCTTAAACTTCCTTTAAAATGGGGACACATTTGAGAGTTGAGGGCTAACTGCAGAGATTTGAGAGGATCCTGCAAGTTAATATTTGAAGTTGAGTAGGACTGAGACATGATTGTAAACACAGGCGAGAGAAGGGAGGGTCTGAGGGAACGTCTGAGGGAACTTTATAGACCTGCATGGGTTAGTTCCCCAAACAATTAATAATATACACAGAAAACCCTTGAGTCTAAATTACCAAACAAACAGCAAAATCCCAGAGATTATCTCATCATGCTTGTGGGGAAATCCCTTTGTTAGGACGAAATCTTTCACCCACCATAGGTGGCAGGCTTCATCATTCCGATTCGCCCTGTGACGCAAAACCTAGTCCCGCCACGGGCTACAACCCCCTCACTGAGAAGGAGGAGCTCAGGTATTTTTTCTTCCTGGTTTTTAGGATATACTAAATCTTGCAATGAGAAGAAAGAGATTGAGTAGAGGGTGCAGCGCAAAAAAAGTATTAACAGTGAGGGTAATGATATTAAAACTAGGTACCAGGTACGAAAAAAACTTTATTGGCTCGTTCTTGGGGCCAGGATTAAAAACAGAGCACCAGCAGTGGTAATTAATGACTGCAGGTAATAGACGAAGACAGGTCTACATGTTTCAGGCTATAGACCCAGATAGGTATCGCAGCCTTCTTCAGGACCTAGTTTTGCTACTGCTTAACAAACTGTGAAATGTTAAAAAATAATAATAAACCAAGACAAATGCAAATTAATAGAAAACCAGTGATCCTGCTGATTGCGTGGATGATTCACTGGTCATACCCGTCTCTTCTGGCTGCAGCACAACGCCGTCTGGAGTACCGACAGAAAGAGCGGTGCCCCTTCCCTGAGCTGTTGCCAGGATAAGGTGAGGCCTCTTATCCGTAGAGATATGTATGAAGAGTGAATCATCCACACAATCAGCAGGATATCTGGTTTTGTATTAATTTGCAGTTGTCTTGGTTTATTATTATTTTTTGACACTTCACAGTTTGTTAAGTAGTAGCAAAACTAGGTCCTGACGAAAGCCGCAATACCTATCTGGGTGTATAGGCTGAAACATGTAGACCTGTCTTCGTCTTTTACCTGCAGTCATAAATTACCACTGCTTGTGCTCTGTTTCTAATACTGGCCCCAGGAACAAGCCAATAAAGTTTTTTTCGTACCTGGTAGCTAGTTTATATCACTACCCTCACGGTTTATACAGATTTTTTGGCGCTGCGCCCTTTACTCCACCTCTTTCTTCTCATTGCAGGATCTAGTATATCCTAAAAACTAGGAATAAAACATCCCTGAGCTCCACCCGCTCTGTGAGGGGGGTTCTAGCCCATGGCGGGACAAGGTTTTCCTGTCGCAAAGAGAATCTCAATGATGAAGCATGCCACCTATGGCTTTTGAGGGATTTCATCCTAGCAAAGGGATTTCCCCACAAGCATGATGAGATAATCTCTGGGTTTTTTGCTGTTTGTTTGGTAATTTAGACCCAAGGGTTTTCTGTGTATATAACCGGACTGAGACATCCCTTTGCGAATAGTGCAGAGATGAGTATTAAGACTGCTATTTAATTTTAAGAGATAATTCAATTTGTTGAGTGTACTGTATGCATGCCATATACTTTAAAGTAAATGAAGGTTTGTCATTCGTGTTACTCTTAGACGTTACTCAGTATGGTTAATAGCATGTACACCTTCCAGTGGATTACAATGTATTGCCAACAAATGGGCGTTTGTGAAATGGCGGCTTGAACAGCCGCTTTGGTTAGGCTTGTGCCAACACAATGAGCCAGTTTTCCATTCTGTCCTTAAAATAACTCTATTGAACTGTTTAAATGTTTCAAAATGCATGTAGCCACCAGTGACTTTCCTCCATAGGAATTTATTAAAATTCGCCAGAAAACACATATTTTAGATTAAAGCACCACCTAAAAAAGCCTATGCCATAGTGGAACTATTTGCAATGTTGACAATATTTTCCAACAGAGATGTTATCAATCTTTTATGCAGCCCTATGTGTTGGATCTAAATTACCACCAGAGTTCTTGTCGTATGATCAAAAGTCTCCTAGTACAGGAAGCAATGTTTTTGACATTTCATTTCGATTAAGATGGGTATGGATTTTAGAGTTCAAAGGGTCCATTACATAGTAATATTATTTTCATTTTTCCCCAGTTGAAGGTAAATATGTTTCCTTGCTTC
This sequence comes from Lissotriton helveticus, assembly GCF_964261635.1. Lineage (NCBI taxonomy): Eukaryota > Metazoa > Chordata > Amphibia > Caudata > Salamandridae > Lissotriton > Lissotriton helveticus. The sequence continues at coordinate 668,574,189 of NC_136065.1, read as the reverse complement.
AGTAATTGTTCTGATCCGCTGTCTCGTGTCTAATTTTTTTTTCATTCTGAGATGATTGGTGTCATTTTAACTACTTGCCAGAGATGGTGTGTCTTGCCTTTAATGTGTTCCACAGATGTGGTTGTTCCATCCTTTTAGCAGAAAAGTCAGCTTTGTGTGGAATGGCAAAGTTTTAAGTTTTACTAATGGGCATTAAACAATCCAGGTTCATTCACCACATTGGCCAAGATTTACAGTTTTGCAACACCATGGTTTCTAAAAGCCCCCTCCATCGCAGTTATGCCCGTCCACAACTTCTACGCGCGCCCAGGTTGTCTCCTTTCCTCTCCTGCTCCCTTAGTGCCATTCTGGCCAGAAACCCACAGGGCACTATTCCTTCATCTAGAGGGTTACATGTTTTAAAGGGAACACCACTGAATTTACAATCATCCTTCCTCACTCTCTCTATGTTGTTCCATACTTTCCTCTTGACTTGCCCCTCAGAAATCTGACTTATACTCTTTAAAAATAAAATACTGCGCAACTTTAACTCCTCTAGTGTTTGTTAAATGCTTCTATTTGTCTGTTATCAATCCATGTCAAATAACATACTGCAGCTTTAAGTTTTCAATAAGCTTTTTAAAAAAACGCACTCTGATCAGCCATCACAGCCAAGCTGTGTGATGTCACTTCCTGTGCTGTTATTGCACCTCGAAGGCAATGTGAGATAATTTTCGTTTCCCCTGTGATATTGGTGAAATGAGACAACTGTCCCATACCCTTTGAGGGCACTAATATTGTTTTATGATTTTGCCGTTATCTAACCCTTCGTTATCTTTAGGCATTTGAGATGTCAATATTTCTACGGCGCCTTTGATCGTATATAACTTGTAATAAGCATGCCTCCCATAATTTTTTTAATTTAAAACGCTTTCCCTTCGTCATTTCATCCTTTTAGGCACTTAATTGGCCGAGAGTTGCGGCTTGGACTATCACCATGCATTTCTGTTAATTACAAAAAAGTACTCGGCAGTGTTTTCGGGATGGTTGTCAGCCATAAGGCTCTGCAGATAGTAACACTCCCTTCCCTCTTTCATGACCTAATGAAAGTACTCAACCCCACGCCGGACCTAATGAAAGTACCCAACCCCATGCCGGCCTGCTAAACCCAAGTAAATATAAACATACTTTATTTTTTTTATTTAGTAATTTTAGTTATTTTAGATCCCTTTAGCTGCACGCGACACTGGAGCTATATACTGAGTCAACAGGTTATACAAGTGAATTAAATAGAAAAGAAAGGTATAAAAGTTACATATTTCACTAATGGGCACAAAAAGACAACCAAAGATTTACATACATGAAAACATATTATAAAAGTGGAGCATCAGTGGCACTCGAGCGAGAAACCCCATTGTCACAAAGTATAAGGATAAGTCTATTGTTTTTAGGACTGTTGCCCCTTAACAGGGGCTACCCACCTAAATTCTTTTGCAGTGCATACTCTTCATATACAGGCATGGCACACTGACTGGCAAAGGCTTTGACACTCATTCGTTGACTAATTTCTCTGTTCTCCCCAAAGCTGGTAGTAAACACTGCCTAGCGGAAACCGAAGACACACCTGGACATCGAACACCTGTGCACCATGTTTGAAGTATGTCTTTAAACCTCTCTCATGTCACCCACCACATCTCATAAAGGACACACTACATCAAACGCCCTTGTAGCATGTGCTCATAAAGGGCTCCAGGAACAGAGCACTCTATGACCTAGTCAGTGCTGTGCAGTGCTATATAAATACTTTAATACAACGCTTTAGGTTGAACCCCACTCAAACTAAATTTATCTATCTTTCCACCACAAATAATACTATAGTAATTTTGTCCTGATCAGAAATGGCATTGGAAAGATTCTCTTCTTCTCCTCCTATCCTGTATAAAATCCCTTATCTTTCTCACGACCGCCAAAGCCACATCACCAAATAAATACAAATCTGTATTCCCCTGTAGAAAACAAGACCATCATTTTCGGATAACGATTACCAAACAACGTTGTTAAAGTGCATTTTATCACATGTAGACGTGGGCAGCACTTTATTGTCAGGTCTACTAGGAAAGAGGTATTGAAACGTTATGGGTTAACACTTTCTACTAGCCACTTTGAGAACCATTTTGACACAACAAAATATGGAGGTGTTTTATGTCCTGGCTTTTTTTGTTTTTAGCATGTGTCGCAATGTTATGTATTCTGTTATGTTCTTGATTCTCTCCTTTAACTCTTCACTCATATGTAAAGTGAATAAATACCACAAACAGTAGAATGTTCCTTTTAGCTGTGTGCTACCCAGTTTTACTTGCTACAGTAAAACCGGTTAGCACATGTTGTGTGGACCACAAGCTATTTTTAAAATCATGTAATGAAATTGAATTGTCCTGCTCTATTCCTGTTGGTGAGTGCATCCTCCTTAGGCATCATGCACAGCCTGTCCTAAGCATATGTTTTTAGGTCTGTCCTTGAGACATAACATATATATGTAAAAAGAAACTTCTGTCAGTACTCGTCGTCCATTGGTCCTATCCAATGTCATTCACATTTGCTTCAGCCTACTGTATCATGGAACAGTTAGTCAGCCCACTTGAGGAACTTGCTGTCTTCACTGTGAGTGACAGCATTTTGCTTGTGCTCAAGTGTATGTCTGCCTAAAAACAAGTCTACTTCAATGCTTAGTCTGTTGGATAATCTTTGTTTAATTTCTGCCTCTCATTTCATATTTTTTTTAACATTTGTTTTTGCGATTGGTAATTTCTGACTATGCCATTTTAACTTTTTAATACTTTTCAACTTTTAATGCTCATTACATATGTTGGCAACATATGTTGACATTGCTAGTGTTTGCTGTGAGGTGCAAAGATGTATTGTCATTGAACAATACCTCAATCTGTTTCAGCATTAATGGCCTACAACAGAGAGTGTCTTGCACACATTATACAGGCAAGGAGGACTACCTTTTGAACAGTTGAATCAACTGCAAAAACTTTATCAGTGGGCAAACTTCAAGTGGTCATTCAAATGCAAGCAGAATCCAAGATTGTCTTTTCATGGAACCACTGAATTTTCAGGCTTTTACACTATGCAAGGTATAACCACCTATGTGTCATAAAATGTAGCAACAATTACCATTTGTTACTCTCTCGCTCAGAATTAAATGGCTTTGAACATTTCTCAATACATTCTCATGTATATGTTGAAGAACTGCCAAAATTGTGCTGATGAGCAAATTAGTTGAGTGCATTCCAATTTTTTCCTTCTCTTGCCATAATCTGAAAGATGTTTATAAGAACTATTTTTGTGGATTTATTTTCTACTTGAGTAATATTTGATTTACCAATTTCATGAGGCGGGTGACTATATCATTTTCTGTACAACAGAGGCAAAATTCACCACTTAAACATACACTGCACATATGTATTAGATATGCGAACACGTAAAAATTCCTAATTTAGGCTTCCTTTTTTATTTGTTATAAGAAAACCTGTCCAAAATATTCTCTGTGTGGCTAATATAAAGAATGTTTCGATTAATAGAATGTATTTATCTTGGCAGCGTGAAGCAAAAGAATATGTTGACAGCAAGTGATTGTTTTTGGAAACTATTACAACTTTATAAGATCACATTCAAGAGAAACCTTAAGTCCTGCTATATAATTTTGTTACTTTGTATCAAACTTGGGGAACTTTTACTGTATGTTTTTCTTCTAGTATTGAAGGTTTCCTTTGTTCCTCGTTTATGTGGACTAAAGTGTAGCCAGGCCCCATAATGCTGTACAATGCTTGAAGTTGAAACCTGGCTCCAACACCTTAGCGATGACATGGCTTTGAGAAGTATTTAAGTGCATAACTTTGAAGTCAAGCTATGCATAGTAAACGGGTCTTGACTCCTTGGTCATCTACCATCATATAATGCTCTTTTTCTAAATGAAATACACCAGTCTGAGTTGTGTCTAGCGATATTCCCAGAAAGATCTTGCAGATCAAAGCAATACCAATGTCAGACATGTTCACAAGTTTGTCCTGTCTTGAACGCCCCTGAACGTCCCTGAACTGCATGTCGCTTCTGACGATGAAACGAGCCTGTGATTCTAAAATTTAGTGCAGAGATGCTAATGTTTGAGTGACAGCCACATTTAGTGACTTTGTCTTAAAAATATAACTTGTGTCTTTGGTATTACTTGAAACAGTTAAATCTAGAAAGTGATTTTTATCTCGGTGGATTTCTGCATAGGCAGAGTTCCCACTTGTTATCTAGTTGGCTGTTAAAAACAAATCTGAGCTAAGCGGATGTGGTGGTTGTTTAGGTGTTCATGGAGGCCGCCTCTTATATGCTGTGATCTTGGCATTTAATGATAAAAATAGCTTACCACAACCACCAGTGTGGGGGATTCCACAGGAGTGTGTTGAGACGGCTAATGTGTATGACGAGTTTTTTAAAAAGAATAGAGTGGTGTTCTGCTAAGGGGTGTGTGGTAATTATTCCGTAGGTTCTTTCCACTGTCCGTTGTTACCCCGCTGATTGTACAGGTGGTTATGTCAGTCTTGTATGTTTCCTTCAATAGCTTAGATACTAATGGATGCACTAGCCCTTCTAATCATGTTGACAGTTTGAAAAATAAAAATCATGGTCAAGGAATGTAGTCAGCAAGCAGGGTCCACCTTCTTAAAAATCTCCTGGCTGCTCTCTACACTCATCATACCAGATCCTTCGCTCGAAATGCAAGTCAATGCCAATGGTAGAAGGACGCTTTAAAAATACCAAGTCACATAACTCTCACAAGACTGGAAGAACTGCACTTGATAACAGTTTAAATGATGAAATATTATCCTTTTTAAAAATGGCTTCATGCAGATTCCTCCTGCTTCTAAACAAGAGGCGTATCTTCAGGGGGGGTGTTACACCCCCCTAATAAATATATTATTTAAAAAATAGTTGGGTACAGGAGCTTTCAGTCTGGTATGGTAAGGTGTCTGATTGATTTCCTCTGGGATTTTTAAATACTACCTCTGCCAAAAACATGTACACACACGCTCTGCTCTGAAGTTCTTAAAACATGGTTACTTTACAAAATGTGTTTTAAGTACCCATAACAATCTGCACGCCTTTCCCTTTCCAATGGCCCTTAAGCCAATTTCTTTCTATATAATGATTAATATGATATGCCAGAGTGATTGTCGGAATATCTGAAACCCACTCCCCCAACAATCTTACTGACCAACCTACATCTTGCTATTGGATGATGTTACTACTTAGTTCAATGGCAATTAATGTGTCTAACTCCAAAGAAGGAATCAGTGAGTCAGCCCTGCCTGTGTTTGAACTTGTGACTGCAGTGCTTGTGCAGATCTCAGTAGCAGGCACCTCACTCAGGCTAAGTTGAAAAGTTTGTACGTTTTTCAGATTTATCTATACGCAAGGATCCTTATACTCAAGCTTATAATGGCTGGTATAAGCCTGGAGCTCCAACTTTCCAATGCTTGTCTTCATATTTCTCCTTTTTTAATTTAGAACATCCTACCCTTAATGGATGGCTTGCTCGAATAGCCTTATAGCCCTTCTGCCTCAGGCTATACCAGTTGCTAAATTCCCTCACCCATGTTTGAGGGCTTCGCTTGCAGTTTAGGCCTATAATTCTGTGTCAGGGCCTTTAACAACCAGTATAGCCCTCTGCAGCTGGCTATATACTGCAACCAGTTAGGTGTGACCTTTGAACTATCATTGAATTTTTTACCGATGTGTCTTGTTATCACACTGCTTATATCAGAGCAAGCTCACTATTATTGTTGGGAGCAGTGCTCTGGAGCTGCTCAACATTTGCTTGGAACATGACTAGTTGTTACTCCACTAGGAGAATCAACTTGTTCAAGAAAGCTTTCGCAGATGTTCTGTCCTATTGGCCTGATGTAGTAATCCTGTGAAAATGGTTGTTTGGTGGTTCCAGGTAGTCATAAAGATCATTCTTGTGGTATAATTTGAGATAATATATGAACCCAAATAAGTAAATTTAGACGATGGAGAGGGTGGTGTGTGTTTGCGTGTTGTGGTGATGTAGCAATAAACTTATGTACTACTTAACCCCTTCGCTGCTTCTGACGGCCAACGGCCGTCGCGCACTCTACCTCCGTAGTGCTGTACACGTCCGTTGGCCGTCGCGACCCCGCCCACTGCGCTAAACTGCAGCACCGCAGCGGTTAAGTGGTTAAAATGAATGCCTTACACAGCGACCTAAGCATCATAATGTGTTGCTGCCCTGTTGTGTTATCATTATTATAGCACACATTACATATTGTAATTAATAATGCAAATATTTTTATATATTGGATAAGCATATTAAGTTTGGGATAAAGCAACTCTGCTATATAGTATAAGACTTTCAAGGAGTATGGTCACTGTATTGAGGTCATGAACTCTAGGGGTGATATGCAAGTGTTATCCTCGATATATATGGGGTACTTTATTCCCTATAATCCTTAGTTACACCATCGCCCATTGCCCACCGCTCTTTTGAGATCCTGAGTCTGTTTCTCCTACTTTTTAAAGAGATTTTTGAAAATAAATCTACACTGTATAAGAGCTTCGCCAGTATGCAGTTTAATGCAAGTCTCTTTCAAAACTGGTGGTGTGTTAGAATGCATGATTACTAATAGATACATACATGCTTTCTTGTAACGTACTCAAGCAGTGCACTTGACAGGCATTATATCACAAGTCTCCCTGTCAGCCAAGAACTGTAAGTTTTTCAGAGACAGAGCTTCAGAAGATACAGAGCTATTCATTGTTTCAGAGGGTTGCCTTTGATGTCACTTGGAACCACAGTGAGAAACACGTCCCATTATTAACAGCTATGCCCGTGACCACACATCCTCTTAATCAGCTGTACAATGGGAGCAGAGTCATGGGAATGACGGGCATAATGTGCCTTGCTTATCTTCTGAAACTTTACGCCACCCTCCCATCCGTCTTCAGGGAAGCTCCCCTTTCTTCTTTGAGAATACCTGGCATCCTTCTGTTCCATATCCACCAGGACTGTCCCAAAGCTGCTCCAATTTAGGAAACAGTTACAGGCTCACTTCTTTAACGAACACTACATCACAATGCACTAACCATCAACAACCCAGCTTCATCTCCTAATATTTGTTGACTGAATGCTTGTCTTTGACCACGTATAGTGCTTCACTGCCTTTTGGCTCGGTTCACTCTATAGAAAAAAACACATATACAGAGTTACAACCACACCTCTCCCAGTAAAAAAAAATTTGCTTCCCACCCATGTATTGTAAAATATTACCTGGTGTCCTGTTACCCTCCACCACCCCTCTTTGGGCATTCTCCCTTACCCATCACAATGAGATATGTGATATATAATAGGATATATGATGAGATAGTGGAGAGCAGGCCCACCTTGGCAGCAGCTCTGTCAGTGCCGTTGTCAGCAAGGACAGAGATTTGTACGAAAACAGCTCTGACAGAGCGGCTACTTGTTCAGAGGGAACACTATTCATACTGTCGATCTACACAGACCCGGGGTAGACAAGAGGCAGTAGTTAGCAGTGGCTGAGTGCCACCAACCTGCTCTCACCTTTCTAATATTTGTAGAGGCGTGAGGGAAGGAGGGAAAACGCGAGGGAGGTGGCACTCTGCCATTCGCCCTTCCATCGTGTCAGAGTGCCAAATGAGAACCTGCCCAAGCACTGGCTTCAAAGTCCAGCTTTTCACTATCTCTTACCCAGAGCAGTGAATAATTGGATATCAAATGCATTATTTGAGATAATGGCTTCCATTCAAAACCATAAACAGCAAGGATATTGCTACACTCCCAGCAAAGAGGCATGGTCATCTGAAGCAGAAGAGAGCATTCCTTTCCAAGGCTGGATAGCTCCATGGTGAATTGTATTTATTGAACATTCAGTTCAGCAAGGGGGCGCTTTGTCACTTATAATATATGGTCACACACCACACAGCATTTTGTGGCATGAGATATTACAGGTTTTGATATGTAGATTTGAGGTAGATTCGTCCTATGGAAACAAACACATTGTAGCATGGAATTAGTGACAGTGAGATGTTTTAGGCAGTTGAAGGTAGGCCTCATTTAAAGGCAGCTGATTGTGCATTTGATAGCTTGTGGTACCATGCAGCAAGATTCAAGCTCTACTGTCTTGATCTCTGGCAATGCATTAGATGAGCTGAGATGTTATTATACTTAGTTGGCAGGCGATGTTATGCTGAGGCGTTTGCTTTTACCGACACATTAGCAGGCATTGAACCTATGTCTACTGTAATGTCTTTTTACAGTCTCCTAGTAATGCTGTTGGTTCCTTTAAACAGGCGAGTAGTGACAGTAAATTTAGGGTGGAATAAGAAACCTCTGTGCAGGATTTTGTATAGGTGTCCTAGATCATCTCAAAATACCGCATTCATACTGTGGCGCGCATATTTTAGAGCAGCTTCAGATGCATATGGATTATGTTAAACTTAGGCGATATGCTTTTGTATATAATAGGTTCAGCAGTATAAGACATGCTACTTTAAAGTTGCACAGTGGTGCTGTTTTCATAGGACAGACTTTGCAAGAAACCTTTACACTTCTGCAAGTCAATATTGGTGGGGTACAAGGTATTGTGTTTGCAGCTAAACCACACTTATGTATATATGCTCCACTAGCACATGTCCGTGTACCACCCTTGTTACCATAGAAACCAACAAAATGTTTTACAGTCGAAGATAATTCCTATGTGGATGTGCTTACCCTGGTGTGAGCAGGGCTCAACCTTAAATCCGATGTGATTCAGGACAAAAGATATGAAGGGTAGTTTAAATTTGTGTATTTTGTGTACCTTTGTTATGGCTGAAAGTTTGCCTCTTGTCCACACTGCTTAACATTTGAATAGATTGCACTTCTAGCTACACTGTTTTGATATATAATTTGGATGAATTTTTAATGTTTTTCAGAGAGCTCTGTTGATGTAAAGTACTTTTTGGGATATATGGATGCTATAAGTTAAATAAATTGCTGTTTTAGTATGACAGTGGTCAGTGTGAATTGTTTTAGTGTGATAAATGTGAGAAAAAACGTTTAGTCTCCTAATAATAGATATGTACAAACTTAAATAAAAAATGTATGTATTATAATTTGGACAGTGAAGATAATGTAGCAAATAAGTATGATTTAGTACTCTTACTTTTTTGGCCTCAAATAAGGCATTTGCATACATTTCCCACTAAAGAAGCTGAATGTTTGGCTAATAGAAACATGCGTTTTTTTGTAACCCATCTCTGGAAACAGTCTCCTGGTAAAAAAACACACATCTAACAGCAATTAGCAGGCTTGCCACATTCACGTTCTGAACATAGGAAAAGCCTAAATATGTATACTGGGTGGGGCCCAGCACCACACTTTTCCTGTGCTCAGTGATTAATTTGTTTAAAAAAAATCTTTTCTTAAGAGCCAACTCTGCCAAAGACCAGGATTTCTGAATACCAAGGCTTACTAGTTTAGATTCCGCCTCATTATGATACCAACCTACACTTCCTACGTCTTCATCTTATGTTGCCTTTTCCTTTTTCCTCTGATTTCTCTCATTGTCAGTGTATCCTTTCTCTTCCTCCTTCTTCCCCCCTTTCATCCTTTCTCTTCCTCCTTCTTCCCCCTTTCTGCCTTTTTTGCTTATGCTTAGGATCTTATTCTGAATAATGACTTATCTTCCCTTCATCCAATGTGGGGTTGTGAATTCTTTGTGCATTTGCGGATCCAGGAGACCTGATTGGCGTGCAACAAGCGAAAATCTTTGTACAGAAATCTAAGCTCTGAAGCCTGCATCCTGACAAAAAGCATCATGGGACCTGGTGTACTTTTCATCTGGTCTCAAAAAGTGGACACAATATGCGACAGTCTTTTGTTGATTGGAAAATGATTTCATAAAATGATCTGTGTAATTGGTCGGTTTGGAAAATAAGGAATCAGTGTGGGCCGCAGTTCGACCTACCTAATTTATATTATTTGAGTTGGTCGCATATTGCAACTCAGACTAATGTGTCAAAATTAAAGGATGGTGGCCAGCAAGGGTCAGCAGACCACCATGTCTTTGATTGATTTTAAATAAAGTAAACCTTTTTTTATAAGCAGCCCAATTTCGTTAAAACATGAAGGTTTTATTACAAAAACGTTTTGTTTATTTAAAAATGTCAGTGATCAGTTATAGGTGGTAGTGGTCAGCTGGACCAGTGCCTACTGCCCCTGAACCGTTTACCCCAATTCACAGAGGGGAGGGGAGTGGGCCCAAAGAGTGGCAAAACACACAAGATGATGGACGGAATGTTGCACAATGGCTAAACATTCACCCCCAGTCACAGATCTGGGTTTAATCCATCGTTATTTTGCTCACCAAGCCACCCCAGTTCAGACATGGCCATATGCAAATCAGTCTTGACCCTGTGCCTCATGGGAACAGTCCAGACCGAACTGCCAAGCCATGTCTTTCCTGGACCGGAATCAAGCATCCTAGGACCGGTTTCTGGCTATCAGCCGTCTTCAGCCATGATAGCTTGACTCCAGTGGTGTGGAGAGCATGGGACTCACGTCTGAGCATACCCATCCCACTCGGGGTGACAAATGCAAAACAACAGTTGATGGACAGAATGCAGAACAATGTCATACATTCACCCCAGTACAGAGATCTGGGCCTAAATCCATCGTTTTTTTGCACTCCACACCACCCCAGTTCAGACATGGCCATATGCAAATCAGCCTTGACCCTGTGCCTCATGGGAACAGTCCAGACCGAACTGTCAAGCCATGTCTTTCCTGGACCGGAATCAAGCATCAAAGACTGGCCCCATCCCATATGCAAATTGGTTAACACCTTAACTTGCGAGTCAGTAACTTTTCAATGGTTTAGGACCTGAATTCTGGCTGTAAATCTTGGATATATATAAAGCTGATACAGTATTTGGAAAGGACATCAAAAACACGCCCGTCCAAATATCAAATTGGTATCCTTTTGTGTTCCCATTTTGAGAGTTGGTCAAACTTTACTGATTGCAAGCATTAGTTTTTGTAAATGGTCAAACTTTTTTCATGCATCTAGCCTGAAGGGATAAGAGGAGGAAGGGGAGACTCCCCGACATTCCCACAGAGGATATGGAAAGGTTCGGTCCTAGGTGGGTAGATTTGCAAATTCAAGTTCAGCATTGCTGATCTATTAATTCACTGAAAGATCAACACATATTTTAATTAATTAGCTATCTAATGGCAAATTTAAATTATGAGAGTGCTACAATGCATGGCAAAAACCATGCACACTGGTCTCTGGGGGTGGCTCAGGAGCTGCAGTGTATTGCCAAAGGCTCTAAACAACTTATTTAGTGGCATGGGGGCTCCAACCTTTCGATACACCGCTGGTTGGGTGACAAAGAAGTAACTTCTGGGCCTGCGCCCAGAGTTTGCTGTGCACGGCAAAAGGTGCATTCAACTGGTTCAGTTATACAGTACTCTGTCACATGATCTGCACCAGAGCCCGCTTCAATGTGCTCAACACGTAAATGTTCATTATGCAATGTATATGGGGCTGTGCACAGTGAGGTTGGACACTTATGACCTTGAGAACCGGGTCTGGCTGAAAGTCAGTCTCTTCTGTCAATCCTACAGTACATCCAGGGCCACTGGATTTAAGCTATTGTCCGGCTGCTCCGATTTTCGCGTAGTTATAGATTTGCGGCATTTACCACATAGTCCATCATCTAACACATATTCTACAGATTTTAACCCCCCAAAAATGTTTCTAGCTCAAGTGTTTCAAAAGTTACTAAAAATGCAGTGACACATGTTGCCATGCAGTGTAAGGCCCTTTGCAAACCAGGACTGGTTACCGTTCTGTTGCTTATTTGGATGTTAAACTGGTACTTATGAAGTGCAACCAATGCCCAGATAGTGTTACCATGTTTATAAATGATGAAATATTGAAGTAATGCTACTACAAAATGTGCCTCATTATGCCGCATAATTTGGCTTTCCATGCCGCATAATTCACTCAACCCTGCCGCATAATTTGCCCCTCTGCTGCTGCTTAATTCCAGTGGCACTGAGTATATTAACAAAAGTCCATGCAATCCACTGATAAATACTTAATAGTTAATAACAAAACACCATTAAACAATGTGTACCCAAAAGAAAGAAATGACACTGTAACCCCTGTGATGGTACTAATTATTTCAATGAGATATGTAATGTCTCTCCAGTGAAGGGGTGTTAACTCAAATGCTAAGTTGTTGACCTCATCCAAGATGTAACAGATGACATCACACATTACAATAATGATACAAGGGATGTGATTAATGTAATTTGTGATGTCATCTATTACATCATAGGTGAGGTAAACAACTTTGCATTTGAGTTAACACCCCTTCACTAAAAGTTGACATACTTCAACATTTGGCCCAGCCTTTCAGGCCCTGCTTCCTTGATATGACATTTAGTCTCCCGGACCAGCAACCCTTCACCAAGAGGCCATAGAGGGTGGTGTTAGACTGCATCCTGTGTACATTGGTTGATATTTGCCCATGGCCTCCACTTTGTACCCCACCACCAGTGCCCACTCGACCCAAAACTGTCACGCTGAACTTGGTATGCTATACATTGAGGACATCATTAGGACCCAGCCGGTTCTTTTGTGGCACAGGGTTTGGACCACTGAGTGCCACTTGAATCGCCTTATACTGGGGGACGCCCTAAAATTGGAAGGTGCCCATCGAACGAAATGGCTGAAATATATTAAAAGTTTTTGTGGCCTTATCAAGCATCCTGAATTCTTTGATGACTCTGAGTCTTTGGCGAAGATCCCGAGAAAGGAATTGAAAAGGTTATGTATTGAGTCTCTTGGGGCTTTAAGGGATCAAACTGAGCTGACTAAAAAAAACAGTGATGTCACATCAACTGACCTTAACCTCGCAGGCTATTCAACCATACTTAACCCTGCGGTTGACAGAACATGAAAGGTTTTTGTTGGTACGTTTTAGACTTGGGATTTTATTTAGAACTTTGAGTTTTCCTCTTAACAATGACTGGTCAGCCGGCATAAGTAAATGCCCTTGTGATGATATCTCCACTCAGTCGGATATCCATATTTTTTCTTTTGTAAATTTTATACTGTGCCAAGGGAAAGGTGGATTAAGCCAATTTTAAAGTATATGAATTTTAGACAATGCCGTCCCGCCTTTCTAGCAATTCGAAAACTTGAAGATATATTTACGGTAGTATCTGTCTCTGTATTTCTTAGAAATGTTTTTAATTCAAGAAAATCGATAAAGTTTTAAAGATAATGAGCCTATGTTTTTAATTGAAAATATATTTTATTAGTATTTATTTTGTGTAAATAGTGTTTAATTTACGCATTATGTATTTTTATGAAGTATGGTAGCATCTCCCACTATATTACTCAGAAATATATGCCCTATAAGGTATCGAACCCATGAGCTTAAATAATTATCATATACCTTATTTGTTTGTTTAAATTGTGTCTAAAATGTGTTTTATGTACTTTTATGGTTATCTTTGTTTTATAACCGAATAAAGTCTTTGAATTGAATTGATATGACATTTAGTCTCCCGACCCAGCAACCCTTCTCCAAGAGGCCTTAGAGGGTGGTGTTAGACTGCATCCTGTGTACATTGGTTGATATTTGCCCATGGCCTGCACTTTGTACCCCACCACCAGGGCCCACTCCCACCACTCTTGGCCATGCCTTGCAGTACTGGTTACACAGATTGTTCTTCAGCCATGCCTTCTGCCACATAACTGTCATTATGATGTGTGTTTTTTTGTACCCAGAATGTAGACTCCAACCTCGAGTTTTGCTGTAGGCCTCGTCCAACGCCCAGTGGGCAAACCTGAATATCCACTAGGCAGAGCTTTCAGCTGAGCCCAGTAGGTCCTGGGCAAAGACCACGGCCTTGGGCTCTGTACTACAGCCAGTTCCTGACTGCCAGTGCCTATGGGCATGGCCTGTTCCCAGCAATTACTGGCCATGGACAGAGACCCAGGTCACATTCTGTGGTCAATCTCCCACCACTAGTGATAAAAGGGCACTGTCCTGTAACACTATTGTTTGTGCAATGGCTTGTAAATAATTCCCATATAACTTTCTCCTCCAAATCCTGAGCAATCTGCACACAACTTTCCATCCTGGAACCTAATTGGATGTATTTTAATTTTGCAAGGTTTTATTTAGATTTGTGGCAAAAGGCCAAAGCCATATGCAATGCAAAAATATGCTTTGCATTTGTGCAACAGCAGTATGTACCTGTACCAACATTATTGGATGTGAAGCATTAATCTGTGTACAGTTCATCCTGCTATATGTAGTGTATATGTAAAGTTTATGGCTAGGGTTTTACATTTCGTAATTAGAAAGTTCGCTTCATATCTGCTAAATAGATCCTGCGTGGAGAAAGAGGAAGTTATTTTCCAAAGTACTCTCCAAATGGTCACACAAGGGTATCTTCTAGAACAGTGTACAAGACCGTCATTGCCCTTCCTGAATATCCTACGAAAGAACAAAAGGATAGGAGGAGCAACATTTTCAACTCTCATTAGCTAGTCGAGTTCCACCTCAGCTCGAATGCTTTTTAATACATCAATGGTTTGTGAACCGAATGGTTCAAATATACATAAATTGAACCATTTCATGTCCAGCAAAAATGACTGTAATGCAAATTTTTCTAAAACTGCTTTTCGGATTTGCACCGATTTAAAGAAAAGGGACTTACCCCCAGATGCATCAAGCATCCATTTTGCGATTCCTTAATAGCGAAAAATAAGGAATCGCTAATAAGGAATAGCAAAATGGTATGCAAGAAGAAATCACTTTAAAAATAGTGATTTCTTAAAATTCCTTAATTTAGATTCGCAAATTGCGAGTCGCAATTAAGGAATACCTCCCCATTCATTCCTATGGGCCTAGAGGCCCATAGGAATGAATGGGAAGAATTTTCAATTTGCGAATCGCAATTAGCGAATCGCAAAATGAGAATGCGATTTCAAGGGTGCAGGGGTGTCCAAAGGACACCCTGTTGCACCCCTGAAATTGATCTGTGCACATATGTTGCGCACACACATGCCCTTAGGGCATGTGTGTGCGCAACATGAAACTTTGACAGCGCCAAGACGCCTACGGGCATACGTTGCGCTTTATAAATTGCAATAATAAATAATAAATAAATAAACATGAAACTTTGAAAAATGCACTTTAGTGCATTTTTCAAAGTTTTTGCAAATTACCATGAAGTTGTACTTCATGGTAATTTGCGAGCCCTATTAGCGAAATTGCTATTTTTAAAACTTAATGCTTTGCATTTAAGGAATCTCAATTTGAGATTCCTTAAATGCAAGTAATCGCAATTTAGCGAATTCTCAATTTGTGATTTTTGCATTTGGGATGATGCATCCCAAATGCAAAAATACCGGTCGCAAAGGGGCAGATTCTGAGAATCTGCCCCTTTGCGAGCGGTTTTTAGCTTCATGCATCTGGACCTAAATCTGATTAAAGTTTTATCTTTAGGTTAAGTTTGTTTGTAGTAAGGTTGAGCAGTTTATGTGATAGTAGGAAGCAAAAATTCCTATGGGTCTTGGTATTGGAAATGCTACTTATGGAATACCCCCCAAATGTGTGGTCTTGTCCAACCTACACAATATATTAACCAAGAACCCAAGTTGTTGTGAACATTTCCTGCACATTATCAAGTAGGCCAAAGTTGCTAGCGGGCGCATGGTTTTCCTAGTGGATTCTGAAGGAGTTGTTGTTCCAAACTCTCATATTAATATATTACATTTAATGCACAATTTGACATGTCACTAAACCACCACACATAATGCAATGTTACTCCGAAGAGTGCCTGATAGTTTTGTACTGACACGCTTTTCCACCACTTCTGCTGTGCTTCTGGAAGTCTCAAAAATGGACCTTGAACGTCCTATTTGGAGTCAAAGTGATCTGCAGGCACAAAAGGCAATAAGTGAAGGAGACATTTCTGCCAGCCGTAAGAAATGGAAAAAATATATATTTGCTTTGTAAAATGTCTGGTTGATTAAGCCTTTACAAAAATAACAGTTTTTGAACACTGTGGCAAATGTGGAAAGGCCCACGTCTGGCTTTGAAACTGAAGCAGGGTGTAATTTCAGAACTTTTTAATCAGGAGGTTGTGGTTGTCTATGAATAGATGGAAATTACAGTGTTGGGTTTCTGAAAAAAGACCTTTATTTCTCATTGGCAGCCTGCTGCCACTGCCAAGCATTCTAAGGGCATGCACACACTTGTTTTTCTGCGTTGTGCTGCTATTCACAGCCCCCTTGACCTTGGGGTTACTGCTTGGGTGTGTTCCCTCCTGTCTGTCTAGTCAGTATGGGTTGGGTGGTGCTTCCAGATGTTTTTTTTCAGCTTCTTGATGAGGTCAGCACAATGACTGTAAAACGTTGGCATGACTTGCATTATATACAGTTACTAAACCATGTCTCTAGTACTTGACTGTAGGTTATTGTGTTATATTGTAGCATTTATGTCATACTTCATAGCCCATTGTGGATGGCGAAGAGCCCTACACCTCGCAGGAGTACTTGGTTAGCATAGTATTTTGGGTTGTGATCCTACGTGGGAAGCATTTGGTATGTGTGAGTGACCAAAGAGAGCCCCACTTGTCTGGGGGGGGGGTTGCATCACCTAGCTGTGCGATGGAGAAGCAGTTGGGAGGAAAAGGTGCACAAACTAGAGTTGTAATTAGCTGGCAGTCAAAGTTACTCTGCCAGTCCAGCTCTATGCTTCATTCTTTCTATTATGCTAGTGGCGGAAGCACGAGGCAGGGACTTACTTCGATTGTCTGTGTTATAGGTAGTCCATATGGGGTGGCTGTTACATGGCAAATACCTAGCCAGAGGGCAGCCTTGAGGCGCCGTATACATAAAACCCAAACAAGCATTTTCAATTCAATAGGTCTCGCATTTGCGAGACTTAAAGCTATTGCTTTATTTATTTTTTTAAGCATAAAAGCAGGCTTCTTGCTCAAACATAAAACGTGACGCCCGTGTGGTAAATATAAAAGCGGACACCGTGCTAAAACATATAGCAAGGAGCTCGTGCACACTAATTAAAAAATAATGATGAAAGCGGGCGTGTGCTAAAATATAAAGCGCATTGCCTGTGCATATTTAACGTATGTGCATGGCCGTCCGTGAAGCGGGAGCCTTGTTTATGCAATGAAAAAAAAGAACATGAAACGGGCCCCGTGCTAGGCACTGTGGTTACATCACAAAATGAAACAAGTAGTCCCTAAGCACAACACATGAACACTTGTAGCATAAAAGCACTGTATTTGATTGGTGCTCTGTCCGATAAAACGGAAGTGGTGTTTCGGAGGCATCAACCAATAATGAGCCAGGAAAGAAGAGCAACGTAGGAGATAACCAATGGCAAGCAGCAGGCGAGATTACACTCGCTATACTGCTTACAGCAGGTCTTACAGACAGAGCAGTGCGCTGCCTATGCTCAACCTAAAAAAGGGGTAATTTGAGAAGAGCCTGTAATCCATATGGCAACATGGGCAAAGCAGAGACACTGTCATATGAATAAATGACGCCAAATGTATTTGATTAAAAGAAACATAAGAACTCTAGATGCCTCATTTATGCCTGTATTCCAAAGTAGTTGCTATTAGCACAAATTGTATGCTCTTCCTGTAAAAAGTTCCACTGATGAGCATCTAAGCTGGCATCTCAGGTGCTCCTAAAGATAACTTTGCACCTACAAGGAGCCCCCGTGGTCAAACATAAAGCAGCGGACATGCTTGCCCTCACCAAAATGACATTAAAATTGCTAATCTCTGAGAATTGAAAGGGTAGAAGCGGCATCTCTAATTTAGGCTAATAAGTGCCATTGTTTTTAAGCTGTTAGGTCACTTTCTAAGTGCCCTGGAGTTTCAATGCAGGATTCTGGAATTACAGGGACATTACAATGTAGACCCCAAAAAGTGGAAATTACTGAGCAAATATATATTATTGTATCAATTGCATTAGGCGGTTCCCCACTTTTGGCCTGTTTCCAACACTAAGATTTTGGCTACTTTTTATTGCTGAAATAAATGGGGTGGAAATATCATGATGTGCGGATTCCACATCACTTGTAATTCCTGATCTTCTAATAACTTGTATTCACTGTTGAATTGGGGATCCATGACCACTTATAATGAGGGGTCACTAGTGCTGACTAATATAAAGAAAGAAAACTCAAGGTAGACTCTTTTCTACTCGCACGATTTCGAATCAAATCTTGCCATGTTTTTCAAATTTTATATCTACGGTAACAGTGAATGTACTTCTAAATAAAAATAATAATTACAGCACCTAAATATTTAATACATTTATAAGTGGGATTTAAATTTAGAAAATGAAAAATGACACCAGGACACACCGTTATGATTAACACAACACTAACCAGAGCACTGGCAATAAGAGTCACAATCACTAATCTGTGTGTGTGGCCTTTGAACATATTACTTTGTTGAAAGGAAAGTAGTAAGAATGATAAAGCAGCAGTAAATGAAAGGAGGTGATTGGACAGTGACCTGCTCATACTAGGGAAAACAGCACAATTTCCACTATCTAAAATACTTGATAGCCCTGTACATACATTTGTGTGAACTACATCTGAATGCATTGGCTGACTAGGTACTTAAATTGAGTGCTATCTTAAGGGTTGTGGGGGCTCCAGTACAGAACAAATTTGATTTGTTTTTCCCCAGTTTACTACTAATTCAGGGCTGCATGATTTCAAAGAAAACTAAAGTATATGTTTAACTTTAACATAGTCGCAAAAACAGTAGAAATATGTATTGCCGGGACACCAAAAATCATTAGAAGATACCTTTGAGATCAATGTAGGCAGAGGGAGAGAGGTTTAGCTAGAGAATTAGACTTGACAGTCGTCTAATAGACAAAAAGTTCACTGTCCTAGAAGGGGCCTAGACAGTTTTTCACTTTGACTTAAAATGTCTATGCTAACATGCCACAACTGTGTTGAAATTTTGTGGAACGCCTTCTACAGTCCTG
Source organism: Lissotriton helveticus (assembly GCF_964261635.1). Taxonomy (NCBI): domain Eukaryota; kingdom Metazoa; phylum Chordata; class Amphibia; order Caudata; family Salamandridae; genus Lissotriton; species Lissotriton helveticus. The sequence goes on along the minus strand of NC_136065.1, from coordinate 668,555,065 downwards.
GTGCGATTTGATTTGCTTAAGATGAACAATCCTGAGTAACGTTTAATTCTCAGTCTTAGCAGTCCAACTTTGCAGTTGTAATTGTTTAATGAATGTCTTGCTGAGTAAGGACAAGTGTTACCTGAAGACCTCATGTATGTTTGAACTAAGCGGTACTCTGAAGCTTGGAAAGCATTATTAGTCAGATGTATGTTAGATTTGTGAGATTTTTTGGGATAATAACTAAATGTACTTATGTAACCCATGACCTTAGTGGTGTTCTTTATTATTGTTATTTTGGTTTTCACGTTTAATTTTAAGAAAAGGTATATATGATTCAAATGTGAAATATTCATAGTTTGTTTATGTAGTGAATCTGATTTGAAGTATGTGATAGAATGCTCTCAAAAGACTGAGAAACAGGTGTGAGGTATCCAGAAATAAATATCAATTTAATTTTCTCTAAAAAAAGTTTTGATTGCATGCTTTAGCAGCACACGTTACTGAAATATGAAATGTAATGAGTGCTTGTAAGAAATTTGGACTGGGAGGCGACAAACAGTAGCGGCTGGGGACTGAAAAAAAATGTTGAGGCAGTGCAGGGGGGCAGTAACAAACAAACAAAAAAAAACACTTACCTGATGCTCAGCGCTCTTATCCTCGCCACTCTTCTGCTCCATTGGGCAAAGGCTCCCAGACTCCCCAGTGGCCAATCCCAGGGCTGCTCTCACCATGATAGCAGTGTCTGGGTTGGGCAGAACGCATTGTTTTTGCACTCCATCGGGAGCTGGGAGCCTGTGCCTGCTGATCTTCCCACCCAGCAAGGCAGCTGGGTTGGAGAAAAGTCGGTGCTTGTGACTGTTTGCCCATAATAGGACGGACAGCCAAACCGTCATGCGCACTGACAGTAGTGCCCAATTCTCCCTCCCCCCCTGTTACAATGCTGTGGCCCACCCACAAGTCTCAGACGGAAGAAAAACAAAATGATCATATTTGTTTTCCTCTGCGGGCAGAGGAGTGACCCTCCTCCGCCATAGCCTACAAATTACAAAAGTTTTTGTTAAAAGCACTTTTTCAAGTGCCTGCAATGACGCATGAGAGCCCTCTGACGCTCATTTAAGTTCTAGTTGCTCAAAAGTTATGGAAATCAAAAAATGTGCCTGGCTTCAAAGGACCTCAATTTCTCTGTAAAGTGTTATCGGCATATCAAGGAGGAGGCATATCTGCAACACAGCTGTTGCAGTAGGGGACCTTTGGCTTAAAAGTGAAATGCTGCTCTTATGATATCGACGCTGATTTAATTATCTCGTTTGCTTGGCACGACTGTGCGTCTGATGTGTGAGGGCTTCTTAAATGTTTGATGTCGACTTTGGAAAAGATGTTCGGCTCAACTAATTTTCATAGTTGGTACTCGAAGCCAAATGCACAAACATGTTGTTGGCACCAGAATATGGGTATGAGCAGAGTGCAAAAATAGCACATGCAGCTGTATATCTAGGTCCTGCTGTACTTGTTCCCTAGTGGCCAGCCTACAGCCACAAATTCAGAAGCTCAAGCTCATTACAACGTTTCAACCTATCTGCTTAGGCCTCACATTATGCCAGATGTTTTGAATTTAATAAAATTATATGTATATTATACCTACTTGAAAGTAGTTTCTGCCAGCCTTCTTCTCAACCATTGGTCTGTTATGTCATTCACATTTTTCTTCTGTCCACCACAGCGTAGGTCATGGGTCCGCCCATTTCCACCATTGGCTAATTTCACTGTGAGAGATGACAATCTGCCCTTTCACAAGGAGCACATGCAGACAAAAAGTAGTACTCTTCAGTACCAGGGCCTACTATAGCAATGTGTGTTAGTTGAGCCCAAAAATATTTTCGTTTTAGCCAATTTATTTTTAGTTTGAAGAAGGCCCAGCAGCTTCCGCCACAGAGTTTTGTAAAGACCATGACAAAAACAAACTATTATTGACAAATGCAAAAGGCTAGCAGCCAACGCCATATGTCCCTTTTCTGCCATCGTCTTTCTTGCTCAACATCAAAGTCTGTTGATAGTTCAAAGAGGCTACGGTCTGCAACCTTTTAGTAAAGTGAGGTAGACAGTCACGTGACCACTTTAAGCTGGAAACATGTCCACATGTACAAACTCGGCACCTCAATAAAGTCTCAGGATTGACTATTTTTAGCAGATGTGTTCTTTCCTCTCCAATCCTAATGAGACCCAGGCAGAGGGACGCTCTTGCATTTGCTCTCCACATGTTCTTTCAGGCATAACTGTATCAAGTCAAGTTTTTGTGTTTTTCTGAGACTATTTAGGTCTTATGCCATGTGGGGGAAGGGGAGGATTATTTGCCTTTCATTTGTCCAGTCTGATGGTTTTATTGCCTTGTCAAGTGTTTTGTGGGTAAGTTTATTAAACAGCAGAAAAAAATAATGATAGGATTTTTGGATCTCTCTAGTGTCCAAGAGCAAAGGACAGTGTTTTCCTGCCACGCTGAGAGCATGCAGCCCTCTTCCTGAGGAAATCACCCTTCCTCTGAGTCAGGTTGTCCAGTGCAAGTGCTGGGAACTGATTGTCTCTTGTTTTATGTGCTTTCTTTTTTCCGCTTTTATTAACCAGGGTTATTATTTTGTGTTTTCTGCATGAAATGTTCATCTTCCAACATGTGGTTGCCCTTTAGTGAGAATGTTCCTGAGGTCATTCGATAGCTGGGAAGAGAGAATTCTAAGGCAGTGAGATGACTTTCATAGCATAAATGCCAAATCAAAGTCCTTTTTAACCATGTTATGAAGGAGGGTGCTAGATACATTAGGGCCTACTAACCGCCCAAACCCCCAGTGTCAAGCAGTCTTCAAAATCAGACATGCACTCTGTAGTGATGAAGGTCCACCCAGGAAGGTTGTATTTCAAGATGTTTTATTCATAAAGATAACAGGTAGTAAAGTTGATTACATCAAGTAGATATGTGGTAGATCAGAGCCCCACCAGGAGCTGCCTGTCAGCTGCTTCAGCCCATGACCAACTGCCACTCTGCCTCGCTCAGTCCCAACATTCCGAGGCATCATCCGACTCCAACATTCAGAGCACAGGCACTGGCTGGGCAGGGCTGGTAACACACCTTACAATATATATGCAGGATACTACACACTCCCCTTTCTAAACAATGCTTGAGGCCCACCTAAGGCCATGCTAGTACTCCACAGTTTCCTTGATCAAAGAGTCCTCCTGCAGTACGTTCTCTAAAATTTTGATTATTGTATACTTGAAACATTGACATATTTTTCAAGCACAAGATCATTTTTTGTTTAAATCTGTTTATTGCATTTACGTGATACAATCCAATTATACAAGCAACAATGAGTTGCAATGTCAACAGAACAACAGGTACCTCATAATATTGCGAGTTAAATTGCTCTTTGTTGTTACTTGTTTTAGGTTGCATAATACAAATGTATGTTGTGCAAACAAGAGAGTAGATAGACATAGCCAGTTATCAGGAATATTACGAAGTTGTATCTGGAGAACACAATATAGATATAGGCGGGCACTGGTCACATGGAGTGGCAAATCGCATTGTCAGTGATAAACAGTACATTTGCAGAGGTACTGATAACAATTAATATAACAATGAACAGCCAGGCCACAAAAAACATCCCTCCTCCATGGATGTAAATCAAAATACAGGCAATTGAGGAGACAACTTTAAATAGACGAGACGTAGTAACGGTCTCCAGCACTTAGGCTGATCCGGGAAGCAAAAACATGGTTGTCAGGCATGCAGTAGTGAGGGACTCCATATCAGGGAGGGGCATAGGCAGCTCTTCCTCCAGCAACCCTCCAGAATCCCTCGGTGAAATGGTCAATGAGGTGGAGGCATCTTGTGTGTCAGTGTACAAGTCAGCCATAATGGTGTCCCAGCTAGTGGCTATGGATATTTACGAAGCTCCAGATTGTCCTCCCTGTGTAGGGCAACGCTCTCCGCCTACGCCCAGGCAGTGAGAGATCCAGGCTGTGAGGGGTGGGAGGGGATCAAGTGTTTTCCTTATGTGAGCAATGTGTCTATTGGCCAGTAAAATACCCAAGTCAGCAAAGTGGGACATGACTCTATATTTCCCTGTAGCGTCACCTTGAACGCGTCCCAGTCAGTCTGTTATCCGCTTTGCTATAATTGAAATAAAAATAGTCTTCAATAGCAGAGCCAATAAAGGACCGAAACCGTGGATCCTCCAATGCCACGGGTTGCAAGCGCCAGTTGGGGATGGGGAGGCTTGTATTCCTTGTGAGTTGTAGATATCAGGGATCATGAGTGGGTGGGGCCCAAATAATCAATGTGAGTGATAGATGGAGTGAGGTCCGATGTACTGACCAACCTGTCAGCCCTGACATGTAGGAGATGTGGTGCTGAGTAAAAGGAGTATATATACCCCAGTGGAGGCAATGCGGAGACTCCAGTTCCATAGCCAACAGCTAAGTGTCTGAACAATAGAGGTCGCGGGTATGCGGGTGGGGAATGAGCGGTCCAGACCAATATCAGGAACACTACTGAAACCCCCCCCCCCCCTGAGTAACCATGTAAGCCCACTCAAGCGGCCAAGCTTAACATCATAATAGTAGATGCATAGCAGGAAACCAGTTACTACATACATTTTAAACCAGGAAACCCATTCACTGTACCATCCCTGCCAGAGTCCACTTGAACCACAATGGCCACACCCCATGAATGTCAAAATTATTGAGGACAACACCAAAGCAGAGTCAGATTGTCTGCACCACCAATAGGTCAGGTCTCCTTCCCCTACCAGCCCTTTGCCTGCCTTAATTAGAGTTAGTTTCTCCCTATCCAGTGATCCCATGCCCTTGTCATAGTCTACCCTGAATAGTTTGAAAGAAGAGATTATGCCAACGAGTCTGGTGAAATATGTCACTCCTGTCTGATGGCATAGACAATGTTTAATGGTCTGAATAGCTGGAGGGAGTAAAATAGCCTTTTGACCGTGCACTTTTCCATAGTAATTAACTTGTGCAGAATGAAATGGGAAGAGCCACTCGGCCAAATGGAGTGCTGTATGATTTCAGATTATTTCAGCGCTGGCAAAGCAAGTAGGTCTAGCCTTTGGGAACTATTGGCTTTGCCAGTGGTTTTTAGGAATGCTGTGCAGCACCCTCCTCCCCACCCCCACAAGGCCTAGGGTATCAGGTTATCCCTACTCTGCCCCTTTCCCATTTCCCCAAACTTTGTTTCAGGACACATCATGAGTCCTAAAATAGCTGCTGCCACATCATTGTTGATGTGGTGGCAGCCGTTCAGATCGCATCTTGAGTTCTGTTGGCCCCCTGGATCCTCCCCGGTGTGAAATATACAATGTCTTTGATCATTAATTTCTCAAAAGCTACTGAACTGATTTACACCACATCACAAAAAAATACACTCTTTGGATAAAGATTTAGCTTTTTGTCAGATTTGGTGTAATTCCTGTGGAAAACTTCATGGGGAAAACACAATTTGGGGCCCCCTTTCTTTTCCTCGGCCCCCTGCTTAACAGATCACCTTGAAACTTGCCACGAAGGAACTTAGGTGGATGAAACTTTTTTTTTTTTTAAGTTTCATGAAAATTCATCAAACTGCTCCAAAGTTATAAGCAAACCAAAAAATGCTTTGCCTATTGAAGCATGGTCTTAACTATAACAAATACTTTCTTGTGTGGTAAAGACACTGTTGTAAAGGCTGTTTTCTTGATTCATGTAGTGCTTTCATTTTCAGAAGTACTCTGACATAGCAGTTCATTGCATTGTTTCTAATTTCAAGCAATAAATGCAAAGGGGAGTATATTATTTTCAACACAAAATATAGTTTGTTTGCTAAAGAAGAACCACTCAACCAATAACTGGATAATTAATTCTAGAAAAATAATCATAGATTTGCTCATTCATTTTGTTTGTTTTTTCGATTCTAACTCCTCACGTTCTTCAAACTTCTACATCTGAAAGTTAACACTTGTCAGCCACCTAGTTACTCCTCCTTGCTGTAGAAAGGAAACAAACACATTATACTATTATATGGTGTTACTTTATGTGGATTGCCCCTCCAATCCAGCCATTAAAGTCACAAAGTATCTCGCGCCATCAAGTGCTTCTTTTCCTAAATTGGCAGAAATAAACTGTTCTGCACAGAACTTGCAGATTAATTTCCAATTTCTCTAGTGGCTCACCACAATGTAAAAAATGTACATTCACCAAAGTTCTAAGGGCCATTCTTCAGCGTTTTATAAAAACCTTTTCTTATATTTTTGCACCCACAACTTTATTTATTCAGCCACATGTCATTTGCTGTGGTACACCCTGGAGTGCTAAAGCACAAAATCACTGTCATTTTGGAAAATTAGTTTTTGAGTTGTTTTATTTTATTCGTCCCTATGAAAGGTGCACATTTGAAATCACTGGAACCCGAGAGCAGCTTTTTTACCCCTCATAGTATACACGGTGAGGCATTTGTAATGCACAATTTACCACATAGCTCTCAATCGAGCATGTTTTCAATGTGGAGCGTCGAAGTGGAGAAAAAGAATCAAACTGTTTGAATGTTTTAGTGTGGAGAACAGCCACCAGTTTAGTAATATTGGCGATACATTCAATATTGGCTCTGGTAATGCACCGACAAATCTCAATCTAAGATTTCAACACTCCCTTTCAAAAATATTTATCTTTTTTTTCTTTTTTCCTGTCAAGTCTCATTTTTTTAACAGTTTTTTTGTACTCTTTTTTGGGCAATCATCAATCACTCTTCTTTCAACCTCCTGGAAGCAATTAACAATTGCATTGCAAATATGTTTTCACTATTCTTCTCTTCTCACTTGCTTTCAATGTGGACTCTTGACATTGTACTTAGAATCATAATTGTCCTTTTTTAACCTTTATGTTCCTCAATAAAAACATCGGTCATAGTTACCAACTTTATCACATCTCTGACTTTTGCATATGGACAATATATCTGGCACTTTTCAATGAGTATCCCTATGTTTACTGACTTTTCAGTTCTCTGTCTGAACTAAGTGATCATATTCATTTGCATGGAAGAATATCTTAGTGCTATCCTAGCCGTTGAAAATATTAGGCTACTTTCTGTAGGCTCAAGGGAGTATTCTTTCCCTCAATATAATGTACAAAGTATACACTTGCCAGTTTTACACAAGAAGAATGTACTCTAAGATTTTTTTACATCCTTCCCCTTCTTACTTGGAGTCTCCTAATTTCTCCTTAAACCAGTGATTATTAACAAGTACAAGCTTTTTAATTTCCTATTCGTTCAAATCCAAGCTTTTTTTGCTATTGGTGAGGTAATTCATCTAAAACTGGTTTCTAATTATTCTGATTCTATTTAAGTAATTCCACAAGGGAAAATATATAGAATTTTTTTAACTTTAATTTAAAAAATGTAGTTGCACTTTGAAAATCCCTTTGTACACTTATCCCACAGTTCTTATTCCTTGAAGGGCTTTACGTTAAATCCTTGTTGAAGGCTAGTGGTTTGTGGTTCTGTTTATATGCAAGTGTTAAAAGCTTATGGGCTGAGAACTAATACTCTGGTACTAGGATTCAGGTGAAAATAGACAAAGATTTCAGATGGTACACATTAGGATGGGAAGACTTGTTCCATGGGTCTGTTTATGCAAATGAATAAAAAGTTGTTAGCAGCATATTGAGCAGCAGATTCTAAATAGAAATTGCTTCAAGTCATATCTAGATTTGAGTCATCTTTTTCAAACTGAAGCTATAGATATTAGAAGGACACAACTAAGCTCGCCTTGACACTGGTTATAAACAACTGGACTTGATAGTATACCTTCCACTTCTGGTTCATAAAATCTTCTATTTTCCCCTTTTTAATACAAGCTGAACTTTGACTTTTCTAGAACATATCTTAGCAGGAGATTTTGATCTGTAAACATAATACCCACTGGCAGTTGCCAGTAGGTAGTTATAGTTAGGACCTTGTTTCTATTCAAAAGCATTTTTTCTTTTCCAAATAACTTTGGCTCCAGTTGACGAATCTTCGCAAAATTGTCAAAACGTATGGCCTGCTCCGGTCAACTCCTATCTTGAAAGTTTCGGGGTGATTCGGCAAGCGGGGGTGAGAATTATTTTTTTTAATTCCCATAGGAAACTTTAGACACTGCAACAACCCGAACTGCTGAACGGAATTACACCACAAAGGTAGCCCTTGGTTCAGGAAGATACCTTTTTTTAAATGGTGTAAATCCATTCAGTAGTTGCTGAGAAACTCAAAAAATAAAATTTCCGCTATTTAGAGGCACAGAGGATCAGCGGACCCTCCCGACCACGAGCTTGTTATGTTATGTTATGTTAAGTGCTATTTGTAAAGCGCACTAACGCCGAAGCTTCCTGGCGCTGCTAGACAGAGTGAGAGAGGAACGGAAAAACATAGCAACCTATTATAAGAGTGGGAAGAGATGGGTCTTTAAGTGTTTTCTGAATGAAAGGAGGGAGAGGGAAGATTTGATAGACAGAGGAAGGGAGTTCCAGAGAGTGGGGGCCAAATGAGAGAAACGGCGACCACCACATTTCTTAGTTTTATTTTTTGGGAAGATTAGTAAGTCATTGCGGGCAGAGCGGAGATTGCGTGTGGGGCAGTATGGTCGGATAAGGGAGTTGAGAAAACCTGGGCTGGAACAATGAAGACATTTGAAGATGAGACATGCCACCTTAAAGGCGACCCTTTGGTTGATTGGGAGCCAGTGGAGGCTGTGGAGCAGCGGTTTAGCGGATTGCCATCTAGGTAGTCCAGAAATCAGGCGGGCTGCCTGATTTTGGACGACCTGAAGGCGGTTTAACAAATAAAGTGGGAGACCGTGATAAATGGAATTGGAGAAATCGAGACGGGAGAGTACTAGTGAGGTGACAGATTGGGTGAGTGCCGCAGGGGGAAGAAGGTGACGGACTTTACAAATCCTCCGAAGTTGGAACATGCAAGATGAAATCACCGCTCCAACTTGGGCTTTGAGGGAAAGTTCGACGTCAATGATTATGCCCAGACTTTTTATTGTTTTAGCTGGGATAGGATGGGGACCAAGCTCCGACGGCCAGAACTGAGGGCCCCAATGAGTGTGGCTTAGGCCGGGGAGAAGGAGCTCAGTTTTTCCTGGGTTCAGTTTTAATTGGTTCTGATCCATCCAGAGTTGTATGTGGGTCATTACTGCATGAAACGTGTTGATGGCTAGTGGGGAGTTAAGTGAAAAGACAAGCTGCAGATCATCAGCATAATTAAAGGTTGTGATGTCCCATTTGAGGAGGGATTGGATCAGTGGGCGAAGGTACAAATTAAATAGAAGCGGAGAAAGAGAGGAGCCCTGGGGGACTCCGCAGAACGTAGGAAATTTCTTGGCCATATAGGGACCCAGGCGGACTGCCTGCGTTCTTCCAGTAAGGAAGGATCTGACCCATTCGAGAGCAAGGCCACGGATGCCGGCCTGCTCGACACGGTGGAGAAGGATGTTGTGGTCCACCGTGTCGAACGCGGCGGATAGATCCAGGAGGACGTGGGCTTGTGGATTCCCGATATCGGCGTTGCTCCTGAGTGTATCGAGAACTGCCAGAATGACCGCCTCGGTCGAGTGGGCAGGTCGAAAGCCCGCCTGGTTAGGTTCGAGGTACTGGGAAGATTCCACAAAGTTTGATAGGCAGCGGGTGACATGGCCTCCAAGATTTTAAAGAAATAGGGAAGGAGGGAGATGGGACGATAGTTCGATGGCTCGACAGGGTCAGCACCCGGCTTCTTCAAAAGGGGCACCAGGATAGCCTCCTTGAAAGAGGTGGGGACGCTGCCACTGGTGAGCGAACTATTAAGTAAGTGTAAGATGTTATCTGGCAGATTAAGGCAGATGCTGCGCAGAACAGAAGGAGGGCAGCAATCATTGGGGGAGCCCGATTTCACACGGGTGGCAAGTTCCGTTAGGGAGGTCGTGTCTAGGACAGGAAAAGTAGTGAAGGTCGCAGTGTTGTTAAGGGAGGGGTCCAGAGGAGAAGACTGGGCAGGGGGAGGGATGGATTTTTTTATTTTGATTACTTTTTCCAAAAAAAAAGAGTTCAGAGAATCACAGGTAGCCTGGGTAGGGGTCTGAGCAGGGAGTGATCTTTCGTCAGTGGTCAGCTCGTTTAGAACTTTGAACACTTCCTTAGATTTATTGGTGGCTGTAGCAATTCTGTTGGAGAAGTGTTCTATTTTGGCTGACCTAATAGCAGATTTATAGTTATTACGTGTGGCCAGGTAGGCCAATCTGGCTGAGTCAGAATAGTCGCGCCTCCAGGTGCGTTCTGACTGACGTGTTTTTAGTTTCAGGGTCTTGAGATCATCAGAGAACCACCTGTGAGAATACCGGTACCTAGTACGAGGGAAAGTGACCAGGGGGGCGAACTGGTCACTGGCCGACTCCAGCCAGGAACCTATTTCCTGTTCCAGATGATCGATGTCGCTGGAGGGGTGGAAATCGGGACAGGATTCGGCGAGGGCAGAAAGAAAGCCCTGGGCATCATAGGTATTCCATTTTCGTGACTGTCCCCCGGCCATTAGGGGAGTGAAAGTCTGGCCGGTGACTGTGATGGTAGTATCCACCAAGTGATGGTCAGACCAGATACAAGGAAGAATAACTGGTGGGGACAGGGCCAGGTTACAGGACCAAATCTGGTCCAAAATGTGGCCCTTGATGTGGGTAGGATGAGAGACGTGCTGAGTGAGGTTCAGATTCGCAAGATTCTCGAAGAGCTCGGTGGCGTGAAGGCCAGCGTTAGGGTTGTTGTACCAATAATTTAGATCGCCGAAAATGGCGAAGTCAGAATGTGCTGTTAGTAACGCAGATAGTTGTTCACTCAGGATGGAAGGAAAGGAGGGCATGGAATAGGGAGGCCGGTACAATAGGAGAACAGTGAGGGCGCCAGTGTCAGTTTGTACAGTAAAAAGTAAGTTCTCAACCCCCGGTAAGACAAGGGAGTTGGAGGAGACAGAGGTAAGGCGTTTTGATATAATGGCTGCCACCCCTCCCCCAGGCCGATCGTCAGGGCGGTCGGTATGGAGGATGTAGTAGTCAGGGGGGAGGGCCGCCAGAATATCAGGGAGGGCCTCGGAGGTAAGCCAGGTCTCCATAAGCAGGAGCAGGTCGGGGTTAGAGTTAGACAGGAGAACGAAAATATCCTCTGAGTGTTTCACTAACGAGCGGGTGTTTAGGTAAAGTACCCTGATCGAAGTGGAGCTCTTGCTAGGCATAATTATGGGAAGATGTCCGTCTGACCAGAGTGGGTTATGGCGCGAGATGCCGAGGGCATTAGTACGTCGGATAGCGGTAGGGGGAGGCGTAAAAGCGGGATTTTGAAGATCCCTAAGGGATTGGGCTGAATAGGTGATAAGCGGAACAGAATGCCATGCCCCATGGCCCGGTCTGGCGCGGACGGGCGCAGACGGGCTTGCCTTAGGTGCGCCTTCGTCGCGCAAACGGCGCTCCCGCTGCGCTCGTCTGCTGCGCTTCCGGTGTATACACATATTTATGTTGAGTGAGAAGTTGCTATGGGCGTGGCCTAAAAGGGGCGTGGCCTGTCTCGTGGCCGGGAATGGCGGTTCTGTGGGACAGCGCGTCAGCGCTAAGATCCGCTGTGCGCGTGGCCAAGTTTGACAAGTGCTTCACACACGAGCTTTATTCTAATTGGCTGTCAACACTGCAAACCAGGAAGTGTTGGCAGTCATCTTGTGCCTCGGTACCGAGGCACAAGAAAAGATAAAAAGAAACACAAAAAAACAAGAAAAGGGGGCAGGGTAGAAACACCCTGACCCCCTAGGCCTGCTCAGGGGGTCCCACAAGGACCCCCAGGGCCCAAAAAAAGCATTTAAAACATTTTTTACAAATCGTCCGAATTCGCACTGGGTGCGGGAACCCGGCCGAGAAAATTTAAAAAAATGAAGCGCGGACTCCCGTGCTACGTTGCCTGAAGCCCCAGGGTGGGTCAGGTCCCGGGGGCAGTGTAAAAAATAGTGCGGACCGCCACCTCCCTTGGGCTTGGTTAATTAGTTGTTAGGGCACCCAGCCCCCCTGCAGCCCCAGGAACTGCCACCCCCTGGGCTAATTGTAAATGCGTGGGGGGCCTCTAAAATGCTAAAAGGGCACTAAAATGCTAATATGGGGATCCATTACGGACCCCGAGCCCCGGGGACCACTACCTCCCCGGGTTTTGCAATTGAAGGGAGGCGGGCCGCGCGGCCCCCCTCCTGGAGCCCGTGATGGCCTTGGGAACCGCCAGGGCCGGCTCCTGCAGTGTCCCGGGGTGCACATCCCCGTAACACTGCTGTTTGCAAAGACAGGGCGGGAGCCGCCGGCTCCAGTCCTGTCACTGCAAACTGCTTTGCTGCATTGAAGCGAGGACAAGGAAACCTACTTTCGCCTCTCGCTTCAATGAAGCAAAGCAGGGAGCCGCCAGCTCCAGTCCTGTCACTGCAAACTGCTTTGCTGCATTGAAGCGAGGGCAAGGAAACCTACTCTCGCTTCAATGAAGCAAAGCAGATTGCTTTTCCACAAGGGGAGCTGCATGTTAGCAGCTCCCCATGTGGAAAAGCAATGCCGGCTCCCGCAGGAGGTGGGGAGCCAGCGGGACCTTGGGAGAATTGGGGCTCCCCCCACGGTCCCCTAAGGAGAGGGCGGACCCAGGGGGATGGGGTCCCGGGGCTAAAAGTGGCCCGGGATGGGGGCACGTGGCCGCCCTCCCAAAATTAAATAAAATAAATAAATAGATAAAGGCCTGCGAAGGGGATGGGGTCCCCGGGGCCAATAGAGGCCTCAGGAGGGGGATCATGCAGCCCCCTCCATACAAAAAAATAATAATAATGTGGCCATGCCCCGGGGGGGAAGGTCTCCTTGAGCCCGAATTGGCCACGGGAGGGGGGCCCATGCGGCCCCCTTCCTGTTCATTTAAAACTAATTCTCTTAAAAAAGGGGTCAGGCCCTGGGGGATGGGGTCTCCAGGGCACAAAAAAAGGGAAAAGAAGGGGGTCCACACAGCCAGCACCCCCTTCTAAAAAAAAAAAAGACATGATTGTGGCAGAGGCCCCGCCCCTTCCCAGCAACACTCTGCAAACGCGCCCTGTGACACATTTTAAATTGGGGAATTAATTCCCTGCAATGCTGGGGGTCCATAGGAGCCAACTAGCCCACCAGGTACCTCCAGTAAGCGCCACAGGGCTGCATTGCAGAGCGGTGGTCCAGGCCACGACCCTTATTACACCTCTCTGCAACGCAGGTCTGTGGCGCTTATTGGAGGTACCTGATGGGCTAGTTGGACCCTAGGGACACTCAGGATTCAAGGGAACTTAATTCCCCAACTTAAAATGCTCCATGGGGCGCGTTTGCGCAGTGGTGAAGGGTGGGGGCGGGGTCTAAGCTGACATTTGTGCAAACACACCCTGTGGCGCGTTTTAAGTTAGGGAATTAATTCCCCTTGAATGCTGAGGGCCCTTGGGGGCCAACTAGCTCACCAGGTGCCTCCAGTAAGCGCCACAGCCCTGCGTTGCAGAGAGGTGGTCCAGGCAACGCCCCATTTTACACCTCTCTGCAGTGCAGCTCTGTGGCGATTACTGGAGGTACCTTGTGGGCTAGTTGGACCCCGGGGACCCTCAGGATTCAAGGGGACTTAGTCCCCCAACTTACAACGCGCCAGGGGGCGTGATTGCAGAGTGGTGGCAAAAGGGGGCGTGGCCTTTGTCTACCTCTCACCAATCCCACTGCGTAGGGCTTACCGTAGGTAAAAGGTAGGCTAGTTGGCCCCTAAAGGACCCCCAGCAGTGAAGGGGACTTCATTCCCCATCCAAGAGCGTGCCAGGGAGCGCGTTTGTAGATTGGTGGGTGGGCAAAGTGGGTGTGGCCTGGTATGAGTTCTTACCAATGCTGCTGTGTGGGACTGACTGGAGGTAATCGTTTAGGAAGTTGGCCCCCAAGGATGTCCTTGGTGGCCAACTACCCCTCTTGTTACCTCCAATAAGTCCCACACAATGGGATTGCTAAGGCGTCTTCGGATGCAATGGCCCCCCTTTCTCTACCACTCTGCAAATGTGCCTCGTGGCAGACTACGGGATGTGGGATGAAGTCCAATTTAGTCCTGGGGAGTTTGGGGGCCAAGGATCCCTGCTGGTACCTCCTGTAAGTCCGACGCAGCGGAATTCCTAAGCATTGGTTGGACGCCCAGCACCCTTTCCCTACCAGTCTGCAAATGCGACTACTAGTTAAAATAGCATATTTCTGCACCTCTGATGTAGAGGAAGTTTTATTCCCCCTGCCCTATTATGTACTAGGGCCTTACAGAGGAGGTCATGCTAGTCCCAGGGGTACCCCAATGCATAGTGTTCCCTAGTATATGTAGGTGTTTTCACTGTATTCTAAGTGTCTTTTAGCATGCACTGGCTCTAGGCCTGGTTAGTCAGAGTCAGTTACCACCAGTACCCGTCTGAAAAAGTTGTGGGCACAGGATGATTTTGCAATAAGGTCTCTTTCTGCTCCTCTGTTGATTCTTTCTGCACATGCCTTGCTTCTTCCTGCACTTTTCTTTGTCTTTGTGGACTTCTGTTGCTTCTTTCTGCATTTCTTTTGCTTATTTCTGTGCGTTTTTTCTTCTTTCTTCACATGTCCTACCTCTGTAGGCATAGTTAGAAACTAGTATTTTAAAAACCTTTGAAATTCACTGAAAAAAACATAGGTTTCAGGCTTGTTATAGTTAGAAATTAACATTTAAAAAAAAACATTGAAATTCACTGAAAAAACCATAGGTTTCAGGCATGTTATAGTTAGAAATTAGCAATTAAAAAACCTTAGAAATTCACTGAAAAAAACATAGGTTTTAGGGAAAGTTATAGTTAGTTGGACATTTCACTCGTACAAAACCAGAGAAATTCCCCCGTTATAGTTAGTTCAGCTACCTATACCTCGTGCCCCCGCACTGCACTGCTGATGACGTCACATATTACATCACTCATGACATGGTCAGTGACATCACTGATTACATCATCCATGTGATATATTGATGCATCATCTCACACCCTAATATAACTTTTGATACACCCACTCTAAATTACAGACTGCCATTCTCAAAACCATAGACACTCCAACACCAATAACTACATACCCACTCACTGATTCTTAGGTTTACACACATATCCACTCACTCACCCGTACAGTCACTCGTACTTATGGTCAATCAGTACAGGACTATCATATGCACTCATACACATATATAGAAACTCACACACCGCTACTCATCCATAGAGGTACTCACACACCTAGTCAGTCATGCAAATAATTAATCACTTCCATTTACTCACCTATACAGTTATACACACACCAGCTCAATTACTTATACAAATACTAGTACATTCTTACGCTCTTATACAATCAATGATGCAAACACACACTCATCCATACAGCCACTCTCACACTCTCACTTATAGCCATTTATGTACTCCAACACACATATATACTGCTTTTCACATATGTAGTTACTCACACATGTACCACTGAGATATACATTCACTCACTAACACATCCATACACACACTCACCCACCCATACAGTCCATCACAGATGCACTCTTGAAACCATGCACCCAGTGAATCACCCACTCACACATCTATGCACAGAGTCACACACAGCCCACCCACACAAACACTCAGGCACCCATACAGGTACTCAGACAACCAATCAATAACCCATATAGACACTAATTCTGCTATTCTCAAACCCATGCAGACGCTTACACACCAACAGACAGACGGATACAGACATTTACACAGTTTAGTCACTAACCCATGCATTCAGTAATATACTTTTAATCACTCACTTATAGAGTCAGTCATGCACCTACTAAATCATCCATTTAGACACTTATACATCCACTTATTCTTCAATACGCCTTTCCCTATATATATTAAACATATTTAAACTTTACAGAAACACACAGTCACTGGATGATGTCATCAGTGATGTCATCACTGATGTCACTGACCATGTCATGGGTGATGTAATATGTGACGTCATCAGCAGTGCATTGCGGGGGCGCGAGTTATAGTTAGCTTAAATAACTATAACAGGCGAATTTCTCTGGTTTTGTATGAGTGAAATGTTCAACTAACTAATACTTTCCCTAAAATCTATGTTTTTTTCAGGGAATTTCTAAGGTTTTTTAAATGCTATTTTCTAACTATAATGTGCCTGAAACCTATGTTTTTTTCAGTGAAAAAAAATATATATATATACACACACACATTGTAGTTCAGTGAAAATGTCAGTTAAATCATACTATTTTAAATTAATAAAACCACTGAAATTCACCAATTATTGTTATCTCTATTACCCTAGTTGCTTGAACTCGCACCCGCCATGCACCGTGTTGTCGTCAATTAAGTCATTTCAGATGTTTTAGGGATTTTAACAATGATATAGACCTCTTGTAATATGTGAGGAATTTAGAGGTACGTGGCGTGGGTGCAAGAGGAAAAGAAATGAGACTCCAGACCCGACCCATCCCCATCAAATGATCAAGGAACAGTCCCTGCTAGGTCCTGCAATTACCACATAAACTCCCCCAGATGGAATGTATGAGTCAGGAAGGGGAGCCGCCTTAGCAGCTTGTACATCTACTGTACTATGATGTTCAATCTACAGTGTGGGACTCTATGGGACAACTGCAGCCAAGAGTACAGACAAAGATCTTGAGGGGAATGGTCTATCAGTATTGCATAAACTGGGCTGTGAGACCCAAATTCACAGCAGTAGGTGCTCCATACTGTGATCTAAATATTGTTAACTATTTGCTCACTACTCACTGGCTGGGTTCATCAAATGTCATTCTGGTTACACCAGATTGGCCTCAGAGGGCCTGGACCTCTGAACTACTGATCTTGAGCATTTACTCATGCCCAGTAACTGACCAAGGTATTCTGTCTGACATGCTTCAATCTACACCTTCATGCATGGAAATTGAGCGAAACCAGTTAAGACTCTTTCACCTTCTAGCGGTCGTGTTAGAAATCATTATCAGTGCCTGCCATCCTTCCACCCAGTCTTTATATTCAGGCCATTAAACTCTTTTTGTCACACGGTGCAAGGACAGGCATATGACACCTTGAGGATGAACTTATCTAGTGTTCTTTTGTTAGTGTTCTCTTTCACCAAGCAAGGCTTTTCCATGGTACTGTTTAAAGGATACAACAATTCAGTTTGGTGGGTAAACAACGAGTTTTTAATCCTATTGCGTAGACAGTTTATATAAATAATGAGCAAAGTTTCTGTGGTGGTCAGGTGCTCCTTCAGGTGACGTGTCCGTCCTTTCACGTCTAAGTAATATCAGTCAAAAAGTGCAACCATACAAAGATGGGTGCATCCCTGTGTAGGGCACACCTTAGGTTCTAAAAAGAAGAAAGACTCCTCTCAATTACTTCAATTTCAAATTTCAAAATGTATTTCGATCATATTTCGTTTTTTTCCATTCAGCACGTTTGGCCTTTATTAATTTGCCTGATCAGCTATCTCTATTCAAATCACCCTGTGTGATCACTTTTCTGAATGGCTTCCACATATATTTCTTATGGTCGCTGCACTGGGACCTCAATCTCGCTAGCTGCGCTCTACTGCTTCTCACTTCGAAAACTGTATTTCTCATTGCAATCACTTCTGTGCATCGCATGGCGAGGGTCAGGCCTTGTTGGATCAACGTCCATATACTACCTTTTTTCTCAGGACTCGTATAGTCTTTCTTCCACAGTAGTGTCACCTATCAATGAGTAGATTTGTAGAGCCCTCCTTGTCACCTGTGGGGGCATCCAGGCGCTGACAGGGTCCATTTTGAATAACCACGTCTTCAGGGACTTTCGGAACTCTGGAAGAGTTAAGCAAAATTAGATAAACCTAATTTACAATCAGCTGTGATTGCTGCAGGTAAGTTCTGTGGTAATATCGGGAAACTAAACACTATAGAAATGGCCCGCCAGGCCATAAAACAGGCCCACTCAGACATTAAAACAGCCCACACACTGACTTGTCAGATTGCCTTGTCGACCAGTCTGACCCTGTATTTTTGGCGCATTCTTATAGTAGGAAGTGTGAAACCACAAGTCCCAGCATGCTTTGACATGCCCGGTGTAAACTGGGGCTGCTACTTAAACAACGTCCTACTTTCTAGAAACGAAGACATAACGTCTGTCATATATATCGATATACAGCCATAGGGAGATTAGAGGGGCGATTGTGTTGGCAGGTACGTAGTGCTTCCCACCACATTACCGTTTAGATGCAAAATGTTTTTCAGTTATGACACAGAAGCCATATGAACCTTGCCATGCGCATTTTTGGATCCTCAAGATGGTGTGTCTACAACATTTTGTATTTTAAGACCGGATGTAATTAAAACGCGAAAAAACATGATTTGCAGTCTCGAACCGCCTCTAGAGGTATGCTGCATATTTGTTTAATAAACGCATTAGAACGAACCGCATAGACTTCGAGTTCCTCCAAGGCATATATATGCTAATCTCTCCTAAACTATCTAAAGAGAAAACCCATTTCAGGGTACTTACTAGCTCATAAGATTCCTCCGCTTCCATTGTTTTTCTAGTAACTAAGGAGCGGATTAAGTCATGCTTAATTTTGGGAACGCATAGTGGATTCGTCATGGTTGAGAAATGTCAGTCATTGAATGGCGTGACAATGATCTGTGGACAAACCCGGCTGCGTGACCTCGGCGTTACCTTTGGCCTGTCCAACAATACGAAGCAAGGCTGGTGAAGCAATTCATAGTCGATTCTACGCTTAAACAAATGTTTGCCTTCTTTTTTTTGGGACTTGGATGTTGAAAGCTGGAGCTGTACACATTAGGAGGGCATTTAATTTCTTCTCTGTTAGGGGCGCACAGTGGGTCATGAAACAATTGGTGGGGCCCCTTATAAAGGGAATTTGTGAACAGTATCTGTGTGAGTATAAATTCCATGAAAACCCGAAATGTTAAAGTGATGTTATAGTTAGTTGGTATGGTAATAAGATCATGGCTTACCTAAAACAAAAAAAACTGAAATTCACTGAAAAAAAGGTTAAAGTGACTAATTAATATAGTTAGATCTTGAAATGAGATAAAGACTAACAAAAAAAAACCTGATATTCACTATTATAGTTTAGTCAACTAATTATAACTTGTGCACATCATGTGCTGCTTATCACTTCACATATTACATCACTCATGGCATGGTAGAGAATATCATTGATTACATGACTAATGACCTCTCAAAGGACATCATCCATGATTCTGCTTTTCACATTACTGCATAAGCCTTTACATCACTTTAAAGAAAGAATGTTAGTAACGGGTCCATAGTCATATAAAGCATAGATTTACTGTGTGTGCACATGTAAGTGCATAAACTGGAAATAGTGTTAGTTCTGTGTGCAACTGTGGTTGCGCATGTTGAAACTTATATGGTGCTCTATTTACCAATATCCAAAGTTTGGGGTGCAAGTAGTACTCTATATGTTTTAAAAAAAAAGTACATATGATGTGGGTTACAGAAACGTTTCAAAGTAGGTTGTGGCTGAACGCCAAAGTCTGTTGTAAAATGTCTTTGAGAAAAGCCGGTGAGAAAAGCCAGAACCTCTGTTGACAATCGAGCGATTGTCAGTGGTTTGGTTTATTGAAAGCATTCCTCCTATCACCTTTTGTGTGTTTGATGTACCACCCTGTTTGGCTAGGATATGGCCAGACTTTGGTCCTGTGCTCTCTGTGCCACTGGAACCAATCTACACCTGACTGAGATGCCCCTAGGGGAGAGGCAAGTCTTGGGTTGCTTTTATTCTGATTGAGAGAAGATAATGCCTGGCAGTAAGGGCTGGACTGTTCCTTTTAGAGCGGGGTCAAACTGATTTGCATATGCTGGGACCAAACTGAGGTGGCATGGTAGGCAAAAGAACGATGGGCTGGAATGCTACCCCAAGTGATTGCCAGTGGTTATATTTATTGCAAACATTCCTCCCATCAACTTTTGTGTATTTGCCGATAGATTATCCACAAGAGGATGTCTGGTCACAGGCCCAGGTTAAATAGATGTAATGCAGAGCTATAGATATATTCTGTGTAACAAGGATGTTTATAAGATTTGGATATTATGTTTATAAGATTTGGATATTTCTTTCCAGAACTTTTCTCAACATTTTGAGGCACTACAGACTGCTGAATAGTGTAGAATGTCAGGTGACTCACTTAGTATTGTAATTCACACTGGTGTTGTATATATGGTTCTAAGGCTGTATTGCCATTGTGCTCATCTCAGGAATGTATGAGGTTATTTTACCAAACTATGGACAGTTGTCAATATGACCGGGTAGAATCAGTGAAAATACATTGCTGTCAATCTCTTGACTTAGCATTGCATGTCATATGAAGTCTTTAGGAGGGTGATCCAGTTAAGGTGAATAGAGTAAGAATTCTTTTCTGGAGAGTGCACAAGGTTTAACAAGCATTTGCAATGCAATTGGTTTCGCTTTTGGGACCTTATATGTATTTAGCTGTGCAGAACATTAGCCTGGGTGATTGTGAGAAAGTGCCATCTTTCTTGCATTGGTATGCCCCCACTTTTTGCTGAACTGCTAATGTGCTTTGACTGAGTGTGCCCTGGTCTCCTGCCAACCAGGTACCCAGGGCCTGTGTTCCTGCCCGAAAACTGTATTGAAACTAAAACCCAATTGGCATCTCTGGCCACCTATCAGCCCCTAGTAAATGGTACCCTAGGAACCCAGGGCATGGTTACCAGAGAAGACCCCTAAGGGCTGCAGCACTTATTGTGCCACCCTTAGGGGCCCTGTACCCTGACCCCCACACACTGCCTTTGCAGGCTGAGTGTCTAAGTGCAAAACTAAACAGAGAGTCAACATGGTCCACATCTCTGTGTGCCATGCCCACAAACCCACTGCCCTGGCATACCTCAGTCACCCCTCTAGCTGGGTGCCCTATGCCAGCGGCATGGGCACAGGTGCATGAGCCCTGTGCCCCTACAGTACCCAGGGCCATTCCTGGGCACTGTAAGTGCAGTGCTGCCATTAAGAGTATATGGTGCTGGGAGGTCGTCATTACGAACTCTACAGCACCAATGGCTTCACTGAAGACTGAGAAGTTTGGTATCAAACTCCTCAGCACATTAAACCCGCACTGATTCCAGTGCAAGATTAAATGTAAAATGCACCAAGGGTATCTTAGAGATGCCCCCTGAAACCTAAATCTGCAATCCACGTCTGGACTGAGAGGCTGGCTAGGCTGCCAAACGGCAGACCTGTTGCTGGACCCCTGGTGGAGAGCCCCCGCTCTCCTGGGCCTGCAACAATGCACATCCTGGGCGAGGTGCTAGGTCTCCTCCCCCAGGATGGGCAGGGGGAAGCTTGAAAGGCCTGCCGCCTCTGTGAGCTTCTCCAGACGATTTGCTGTACCCAGCAACTGGCCCCCACCAGTCCTGACCCCCACTCTGGCAGGAAGACTGTCGGGAAAACCTATGTCAGAAAGGGGGGTGTGCCAGCCTGTGCCAACCCCACCCCTCAGGTGGGGGAGACGAGGTGAAGCACGACACCGGGCTCCTGCCATCTTGAAGATGTGGAACCCTGCCCAATCACAGCTAGGTTCCTGACCCCCTCCCACAGGCGAGGAGCAGGCTGGGGGTGTACCCACCCCAGGACAGGGACCTATTGGTCCCTGCCCTTGACCTACCTGTAATGCCCCTAAAATCAGTATATAGGGGCTCCCTGAACCTTCCTTCCTCAGATCCCGATAAGAAAAGAAGATCAAGAAGAAGACGACCCCCCGTGCAGCTGCTCACAACAGAACGACACCCACTGACTTGGCCCCAGCCCTACCCGCCTGTCGATCCTGGAACCTGCTCCTGCTTAATCCTGGCGACTCCTGCGGACAGCAACCTTGGGACACCCGGAGGATCTGCCTGCCTTGACCCTCTTAAAGACTGGGACTCCCATAAGTAGAGGCTCTGCTTCAACAACCAACACCAGGTGCCAGCCAGGAAGCCCAAGACCTGCCCACTCTGCACCCGCAGAGCCCGGCCCGTGCCCGATTGATCCGAGACCACGAGGACGTCCCGTCAGCAAATGGGACCCGAGGTCCAGTGCCCAAGGACCCTCCTCGATGAACCAGACGACACCTGCAGCCTCAGAACCAGGGACCCCTCCAACCTCGACCAGCCGAGGGTAAGATTTCCCGACACCCAAAGACACCCCTGCACCCGGCGCCCTACGGCTCCCTGTGCCTCCCTTTGGGGTACCTACCTCTTCTCCAGGATCCCAACTTACCTCTCGAAGTGGTGGTCTCACCTGAAGAATCACCGTCCCCGAGTCTGCAGCCTTTGTTCCCTTTGTACCTTTCCCATTGAATAACATTGAGCGACCGACGGCTCAAAAGCACCCTGCACCCAGCCGCCCGAGTGCCTCTGGCAGTGCAACCTTTGCCCTACTTACTTACTAATTTGCCCTGAGCAAGTGACCAGGAGCCCAGCTCCCACAGCAGTGTGGCCTCCAAGTGATTAGATATCCAGCTGGAGTAGGCAATATACCTCCAATTTATAGGTATGTAGTTACACCAATCAGGAGTCACTGAACATTGGTTGAGGTAGAACCCAATATAAAGTCCCTGAAAATAATGTTTGAATAATTCATACAGGTAACTGGTGTACTAGAACTGACCAGCTGCTCTGCGCAGATTGAAAGACGCAGCAACAATCAATGTAGATACCGTAAAAACGATTCTCCCTGTTTTGAAGTAAGTAGGCATGAAATTCGACCCTATATCTGATCAAATGAGGGTAGCGAAAATTCTTTTAATATCGTGGTTTTGAATTGCAGAAATCCTGAGAGCATCCATTAGATTGGCTCCTGACTCAAAATGAATATCTACTGGCCCTAAATGATAAAAAGGACCAATAGTCAACTAACCAAAGTAAGCACGTTAGTTTGTGAAAATAATTAAATCCTCTTAAGCTTGACATGAATAGTAAACAACCTGTTTTACTATAATGTTCTCTACAATAAACTCAAATTAATTATGTGCATTCACTTCATAGAAAGAAGACTATACCTGTTTTTAATTTCGTCTGTCCTGAGGAAGGTGTTACATCACTACAAAAGCACCGAAACGCGTCGACTAAGGACTTTTTATGTATTATGTTTTAATTGATTGCATTTTTTGGGTTTGTCTACTAAATTGTGATCCAAGTCAAAGTTTTGTTTAAAACATCATGATCAGTGACTCTGAGATAGTAACCGTAAATCGGAATTGTTAGATAGGTTTTTCTATATGTACCAGAGCACATGATCTTTATCACAATATAGATCGAATGCTTGACGAGTTTATGTATTTTAACTTGAAAAGAAAATGTTTTTAAAGAAAATAAAATCTGAGAAACAAACAGTAATTACTTGTGTTGTGTAGTATTAAATACTGTGTCATAATCGTGATATAAAAGTTAATCATGATCTGTGTGTAGGCCTTTCGGTCACCTATTAGAAGCATAACAGCACAGAAAGGAACATTTCTTGTTTATACTGCTAGCCAGCAGCCACCAACCGAAGGCCCCCCTTCCCCTCATTGTCTAACATTGGTCCTAACTACCTCTGCACCCGGCTGCCACTGTGCCACTGAGGGTGAACCAACTGCACACACCTGACCCTGGGGGACCCCTGAGTCTATACCCAGAACCTTAACCTCATCAGTCGAGTACTCACCTGGAAACCGGTAACTCACTTGCCTGCCATTGGATAACATTGACTGGTTTTACTCGAAAATTCTTCTAAGTGTGAAGTTTTGAAAACTTCAAATATTCCTATAAAATCAGCCGAATTCCGAAGTACTCACCTGTGATCAGGAGAGAAGCCAGTACTGTGTCTTGTAGCCCAGTACTGAACCGCAAAAGTCATCCTAACCGGGTTTACTAGTAACCTGAATTTTCTCCATAGGAATCCATTGTCTGCTTTTCTGTGAAATTTCTTCCAAGTGTCTACTTTTTAAAACTTGAAATATTCTTTAAAAATCGTGCTAACTACTGAAACGTAATTACTTACCTGTCTTAAGTAGAGAACCCAGTACTGGACCTAGGAGCCCAGTACTGGATTACAAAAGTAACGAGAACATACTTTACCTGTAACCTGAATTTTCTCCCATTGGATAAATTGCCAGATTTTCACAGAAAGGTTTCCAAGTGTGAACTTTTAAAATACCTTTTTATTCCTTAAAAATCATTGCAATAACCAAAACGATTTTACTGAACTGTTTCCAGCTTAGACCCCAGGACTGAATCTAGGATCCAGTCCTGGACTTACAAAAGTAATCTGCAAAGTAATCAACTGTAAATTGTGTAGAAAAACCAATTGAGCTCAATGCTAAATTGTATTTAGAACTGTGTTGCCTGTTGCAACCCCTGTACCTATTGTGTTTACAAAGTCATTGCCTTTTTGCAAAGTAATAACCTGAGGTCACTCATCACTGAGAAAAGTATATTTTTATACCTTTTGGTTCTAAAAATAAAACAACTATATCTTTTGATGTAAAAACAATTGGCCTGGAGTTCAGTCCTTGAGTGTGTGAAACCTTTTGCTGACTAAGTGTGTACAACAAATGCTTAAAACTGTCCTCTGGTACTCCCTTACTGCTCGACCATGCTACCACTTTTGAGAGTAAGGTCAGCCCTGACTTTAACCTGTTATACCTCTGGAGATGGTGGTCTCTATACACACTGTGCCTTACTTTGGCCCAGTATATATAGAGCCACTTTCTCACAGTGATAAAACATGTACTGTTCTTTGACATGGTGGAAAGTAAGCACCAAACTGCATTGCACTACAGTTATGGGAACACATGGAGAGAAATATTGCCTTTCAGCTGGAAATTATATAGTCCAAAGCTCAGTTTTTAATATAGAATCAAGGCCTTCAGTGGTCATATCACTGAAAATACAA
The DNA here is from genome assembly GCF_964261635.1 of Lissotriton helveticus. NCBI lineage: Eukaryota > Metazoa > Chordata > Amphibia > Caudata > Salamandridae > Lissotriton > Lissotriton helveticus. Next base: position 668,530,055 of record NC_136065.1, on the reverse strand, counting down.
GACTTGAAAAAAATATTGTCTACGGGTGCTCGGGGAAGGCCATTTCTATGGCTGAGAGATGAACCTTGGGGTACCCCACAGATGAGTTTGCTGAACTTACAAGGAGTAAGGTTGACAGTTTGTGTTCTATCCGTTAAGATGGAGCAGATCCGGTAGAGAGCGAGTCCTTGGATGCCAATCTCGGGCAGGTGGCTGATGAAGATATGGTGTGAGGCTATGTCACATGCTACTCAGTGATCCAGCAAAAAGAGAGCTGCTGTGTCTCCGCTGTCAAGAATCATACAGATGTTGTCTTTGGCACAATGTGTGCTGTTTCTGTACTGTGGTTGGGCATAACTCCAGACCGCTTGGCATCGAGGAGCTGGTGGTTGCTGAGGTGGTCTGTGAGGTGCTGGTTGATTCATTCTTCTAAGACTCTGCCAGGTATGGTAGAAGGGAGATGGGTCAGTAGTTGGAAAGCATGGTCAATAGTGGATGGCTTCTCGAATAGAAGCATGACGGTGGCATGTTCTGGTGTCCAGTAATATGGTTGAGGTGATGGAGGCATTGAGGATGGGTGTTAGTGCTTCCCTCATTGGAAAGAGTCATTTCGTGAAGGTATGGTGGGGGCAATGGTCAGATGGAGCCCCTGAGTGGATGGTTTTCATGGTAGTATCGATTTCGACAGTGGTGATTACAGGCCACAAGATCAGGGTTCGCTCATTGGCTGTGATGGGAAGTTGAATTGCAATGGTAACAGGTCTGGTTCAGGGTCAAAATAGCTGCATATGGAGGTGATTTTATTACTGAAGAAATCAGAGAGCTTGTTGCAAAGGTCGTGTGAGGGGGTGATGTTGCTGGAGGCAGCAGGAGGAGTGGGAAAATCTTTGATGATGGCAAAGATTTCTTTGTTGCTGTTAGTGCTGTCGTCGATGTGATCTGCAAGAGCTGTGTGATTGGTGTTCTGCATCTTTTGCTGATAGCGGCTTATGGCTGATTTGAAGATGTCTTTATCTACAGTGTCTTGACTTGTTCACCATTTGCGCTCTAGTTGTTGCAGTTATGTTTCGTCAGTCTGAGTTCATCTGTGTATCCGCTGACCTATGGTTGGTTCCCCTGTCTTTGGGTTGCCCTTGTGGGGAGCCAAGGAGTCGCGCATGCCGTGATCAGCTGTTGAGGTTTTTATGGCTTTCAGCAAGTTGCTGATGTGCTCAAGCAGATGCTCAGAGAGAGTGGAAGCCCATTCCTCTTCTGAGATACTTTCCCAGCAGCGGCAGGTGCATCATGTGATGGTAGGTCTGTGAGGGTGCAGGATGAGTAAACTGAAACTGATGAGGGCGTGGTCTTTCCCGGTCATAGTTGCTGGCTTCTCAAATGTGATGTTGCTGATTGAGGATACATTCGGGTGCAATAGGTGACCACAACAGTTTGGGTGGGTTCAGTAACATGCTGGGTGAGGCCAAGGTTTGCAAGGTTTTCTAGAGTACCATAGAGTTTGGGTCAGTACGGTCTTCTAGGTGGTTCAGGTCTCTGAAAAAAAGAATGGTTCTAGCTTTGATGAGGCATGCAACAAACTCGAGGTTGTCGCTGGTGAAATTGGTGCTCGGCACAGGTGGTCTGTATACGAGTTTACCACACTGAGATGACTCTACTCTCTCAGCAGTTGTTTGCTACAAATAGTGGCCAAGATTAGACTGTAAAGCATCTGTTACTACACTAGAAATGTGTTTGACTACTTGTTTTGAAAAATTTTATGATCTGGCACACAGAACCTTATCTCTGAAAGTACACAAGTTAATGTTGCGTTTGAGATTGCGGACACTATCGCTCAGATAATCTGCATGATTGAGATATAGCTCCTTTATCGTGGTCGGTGACGGTGTTGCAATCAAGAATGAATGCAACAGTGTGTCCTTAAAGATAAGGTTTAATGCAGCATTTCAAAATAGTCAATAAATAAGAACTGACTCAATAAGGGATCTTGAGTCCAGTAATTTTTAAAAACGATAAAGTGCAAATCAGAAGGTGAAATATAATTGGTCTTAAATCGGTCACAAGGCTCAGATACCAATTTCCTTAAAGGCTCCTAGCATTTAAATAGATGTAGCATGAGCAAAATCTCAACATTAGTCCAAGTCCAAAATGTGCAGCAATTCAATAGAGAAACCAGCAGCATCCCTGTTAGAGATCCAAAGAGGTCTGGTTTACCCCCAAATGAGGGCTTTTTATAACGTGAAGTTGTTGCATTTTATTTATCCAGGAATCCCTGGAACCACCACTTATGTTTGGGCAAATTGTAATGCTTATGATCATACTATCCATGACATACTCTCCAAGGTTGCACAGGCTCACCGCTACGATACGTGTTCATGTTTTTCGATGTAGAAAAAACAAGCTGGGATGATTCTCTATGTTTTAGCATAAATCAAGGCTTATGCTGGGGTGAAAGGGGTGTATTAATGTTGATTCAAGCGTTCTATTATTTACCTCTTGATACAGTGATCAATTCAATTGGAAAGCATATTACCCCATAGTGTATGAGCAAAGAGAATTTTTATTGGTGAGGGTGATTCCAGGTGGGTAAGCAACCTGTTCTTGTCTTTCTTAGTGTTTTCATGCTGCATATTCACTCATGTAGCATTATTTTGGGACATTTGTCATCTTTGCCAACTGTAGGGTCCTTGGATTACTAAAACAAGCTCTTGTTTCTGATGCCCAACAGCCAACTTCCTGTGAGCGGCGGATAAGGGTAGGTCATTTCGCGGGTTCCCAACGAGAAACAGAGACACCACTTTTGGGTGTACATTTAATCCGCTGCACCAGTTGAGGCCATACTTTGTACTACTTTAGGTTGCCTCACTTCCCTAACAGGTAACTCCCTAGGGTCAAGTTAGTGGTAGGTAGCACAGCACCTTTTCCACTCTTATGTAGATAGTTTTTCATTATAATATTTTCTCCACGGTCCTGAAGAATCGTCACTGATAATTGTATGACAATTTTAGGGCGTGAAACATGTCGACCATCTGGGAGTAGAGTATGTAATTTGTCACATTAAGAACAAAATACGCTACCCCTCCTGCATTATTTTATTCAGGTAGGGTCTCTCACAGAATAAAGCCTTCAAGAGGATTCTCTGACCTGTTTTAAACCTCACTTCACACATCTACACCCAACTAGGCCCCTCATACCCACTGCACCCTTACGGCAAAGAACAAAAGATCTCCGATAAAGAGCCCCTTTAACGGTGTCCGTTGGGCATTGCAGCGCCGGCCCAACGAGGAGCAGGCTCAAATGATGAAGCATGTTTTACTGGTCCAAGATGATTGGCATGTTGGTGTTAAAAACGGTGGCCATGTTGTAAATTTAAAACATTGATAAACTGTGCATTACTGTTGCAAATCAGCTGCCCACTGAAATGCTTAATTTTATTTTTAATTGTAAGCATGTGTTTTGTCACATTTCGGCAGAAGCATGTTTTTCTTTTCTTTTTGTTTATTATTTCTATTTATATTAATATTCTTCTTTAGTTTGTGTTCTTATTAGGTTGTGAGTGGGTAAGTATATGAAAGCGGGATGGGTCAGTAGATGGATGAACTGATGAATGAGTGACTGAGTGACTGAATTATGACTTACCGAGTGCCTAAACGTTTCAGCGACTGAAGAGGCACTTTAAATTATAAGTAGGAAACCGATTCTATGGTATTTATGTTTTTTATTTAACATTTAAGTTCACTGAGCCTTCTCCCTCGAGGCATCTCCTCATAATAAGTGTCTGGGTTGGTGTGGTGGTTTGTGGAGATTGCATTTTTATTGCCAATGTATCTGCCAAACCTTGGACCATAAATTATATACAAGCTTGTTTTGCATTTAGAGACGGATCTGGGCAGTTTAAAAACGTTGTTACTAGATATATCACAGCTTCAGCACCATTTTAAGTGACACCTTTCTTCTCAAGCGTTGAAGTCCGTAAACCTATGTATCTTTGTAATACAAAAATTTGGCAAAAAAAACATGGCTGACAGAGTCTTTTCTGCAGCTATGTGGCACTTGCTTCTCCTGTGTATTCGCTCAGAACCAGATTTACTCAAATTCAGAGAGCTGTTAAAAACCATGATATTTCCTTGACTTTAGCTGCTTACTGCAGTTTCGGTATAATTGCGCTTATTATTGACTCGCTAGACCTTCCGCCTTGATACGTTAGGGTGCTTTACAAAAACCATATACACTACCATGATAATAATATCCTGCTTTTTAAATAGTGCTTCATAGTGCACTTCAGCTAATTTTAAGCACAGTAAATAACAGATATTAATATTAACCACTTTCACAGTAGCGGCCGGCATTGCTCGGGGGGTGGGCGTGAAGGGTTGCGGGGGGGATCATGGGAAAAAAAAAGAAATTAAATTAACACATCTTATCGACTCCTGCTCTCCTGCCTCCGACTTGAACAGGAAGCAGGCAGCCAGGCTTCCTCCCCTGAGCCAATCGCAACGCTGCAAGGAGCGTTGTGATTGGTCGGGGCGGCGCCCAGCCAGGGGCTAATTGGGTGGGCATGTTCTCCATACAGGCTGCAATGCAGCTTGCATGGTGAGAGGCAGAATGCGTATGACTTGTTTGGGCGTTCTGAGAGGTCCGACCAAACAGTCTTTGCGCACTCAGAGTGGGCAAACCGCTCCTCCCCTGCCCTGCTCAAAGAGCAGAGCAGCCCCACCCACCCGCAATGTGCAAAGCAAACATAAAATGGTAATGACTAAAAGTTATTACCATTTTATGTTTTGGCTTTCTCGCACTGCGAGAAAGCAGTGGGGCGACGCTCCTCCACCCTAGTGGAGGAACCGCCCCGGCACTTTTATGATACTTGATCCCTTGTCATTGTGTAATACAGATTTCAAATGCATTTCTACATCACCGAGCTTTTGTTCACTCATAAATTTTAAAAGTGAATTTAAAGGTGCTTTTTATTGTATTTCACATTAGTTCTATTATTAGTGCCAGTAGATTCCGTAGAGCACTAAACTATGCCTTAGAAATAATCGTCGAATAGTAATAGGATTAGTACTAATAATGTTATGTTCGTGAAGTATTTTTTTTATTTTTTTCTTTGTTCGTTATTGTATGTTGAAACCTGTTCACTTTTTTATACAAATGAAATATAACAATAGTGAATTGCAGAATTCATGCCACAGCATCACATGCTGACAGAAATTGAATATCTTTCTTCCTCTCAGTAATCCACCTTGTTTCGTTTCTAAATCATTTATATGGGGATTTCCAAAGGAGTTTGCTATTTATTTAAAATGTTATATATTCCACTAGATGACTTTACGGCGCTGCTGTACATTTATTTTTCCCACATACCTGGTATGCATTATACTATGTGTCAACATATAGGAACAAATCCGAGAGAGCGGTTTGAAAAAGAAAGGAAAGAGAGCATTGCATCTATGCTAGTTAAAATCCGTATATTTCAAAAAGTGCAGAGACAAACAGGAAATTGCAGACAGGAAGATCCTGTTTCCTGAAAACTGTTATTACTGATTTTTTAGGACAACAGTAGTTTTCAATCACCTGATCATCATGTACCATATTAAGACACCCCCAAAACTACTCGACGGGATGGTTCCCCTAAATTACCAGTAAGGGTGGGGGCAGAGTCCGTCATATATATACCACACGTGAGTGATACTACCTCAACTCTGAGGCCTTCTTTTTTATACCTTCGCTTGTTGGCTAGCCTCCAGATATATTGCGCCTCTTCGGCGACCTCTGGGAGAGTCTAGTACTGTAGGAATTGCGTTTTCTGTTACCATAAAGCCCGAGTGGTTAGGAAGATGAGCCTTATTACTACAGAAAAAAGAGTTTTATTGGTTTTGATAGCACAGGCTGTTCAATGGGCAAAATAATTTTCAAGATATTTACCGAATATGACCAGGTTTTACTGCATTAATTGGGCATTACATGTTTAATCGCTATATCTTACTGTATTTATCTAAAGTTATCTTACTGGACTTGCGGCCAAATATTAGTTGAGCACACCATCTCTGGAATTCGATACCTTGTAATGGCTATGCTGGCATTGAGTATGCTGAGACTTATTTAAGATATACAAACATATAATATCCCAACTGGTATTATTTAGAGGCAATTAGAAATGATATGTATACAACATTATCAGAAAGGAAGTAAGGAGACTCATATTTGGTTATTACATGTGCTCAGGGCATCATTTTATGTAGGAATATAACGAAAGGAAGGAAAACAAGGCAATTGGCAGTTGTAACAGCACTGCACTAAAGTAATTAAAACAATGGATACCAACCCAAATTGTACTTGGTGCTAGTGTGCGTGAGTGAAGAACTGCACTCTCCAAGCCACCTGAAATCGCTTGCCGTCATTTAATCACTGTATATAATTCTGCACCAGTCACTTCGCGTCGCCCTTGTTGATCACATTGTCACTTGCGCCGCTACTGTGTTCTTCACTCACGCTAATTAGTAATTGAATAATATTCTCCGTTTACTTTGCACCCAAACTGAATTTTTCCTCTCTGCATCCGTCCGCGACCTGCGCCAGGAACTCCGGTTCTTCCAGGCCCCACCGCTAGGACTCCACCGCCATCCACGCACCCAATCCCGGAAGACACACCGACTGCGAAAGATCCTTGCCAAACACCACTCATGGACATTTCTCCTGCAGACCCTTCACCATTGACAAAGACCCCACAACCGCCGAAAGCCCACCGAATGCGCACACCACCGAAACCCTGACTTGCATCCTCCCCAACGTGCGCTCCCTGCACCGACACGCCATAGAGATCTGGGACCTGATCGACACCTTCTTGCCCTACGTCGCCTTCTTCATGGAAACCTGGACCAACGCCACTTCAGGCCCAACATCGCCACTGCCATCCATGATGGCTACAAGTTCCAGAGAAAGGACCGCCCCCACCGCCCAGGAGGAGGACTCGCCATCGCACACAAGACCCCCCTCCGACTGTCCACATCCGGCACAAATGACCCCCACTCCAACACAGAACCCCTCCACTTCCAGATCCAGACCAGCCCCAGGACCACGCTACGTGGCACCCTCATCTACAGACCGCCAGGACCTCGCACCCAGTCCGCAACTACCATCGCCGAGCTCGCCGCACCCCACGCCATCACCTCCATAGACTACATTCTACTCTGGGACCAGAACTTCCACCTCGACAACTGCAACAACCCCGACTCTACCACTCTCCTCGTCAACCTCGCCCTGAAGCAGCTGATCAACACGCCCACCCACAGGGCTGGACACACCCTCAAACCCATCTTTGCGGGAGGGACAAACTTCTGCTTCAGCCACACCACCCAGCCCCTCTGGACGGACCACCACTGCGTCCACTTCACCTTCAACACCACCACCACCACTCCCAAGTCCGACGCACCCGCCACGACGGAACTGGAGCAAGGTCACAGAGGAACTCCTCAACACCACTCTCCTCCAAAACCCCCCAGCGCCACGACCTACACCAACTCCGCAGCCACAGAATTTCACCGGTGGCTCTCCTGCTGCGCCGACAAGCTCACACCCCTCCGCCACCCTCTCAAACAATGCCCTCTGAAGGCCGCCTGATTCACCACAGAACTACAAGAAGCCAGACGCTCCTGCAGACGCCTAGAGAAAACCTGGCGAAACCGGAAAACCACGGAACAACCACAGGAGCTCCCTGAAGGAATACCACCAGCGCATAACAGACACAAAACGGACCTTCAAAAGAGACAAAGTCCAGACCAATGCGACCAATGCCAAGGAACTGTTCAACGTCATACAACAGTTCGTAAAAACCCCCAGCGAAGCCACAGACGTCACACCGTCCCAGGAACTCTGCGAAAAACTCAGCTCCTACTTCCATCTGAAGATCAAGGTCTCTACGACAACTTCAGCGAACAGACGCCGGACACCTCCCCCTCCCCCTCCCCACCACCGCCGATAAGCCAATGGTCATGACATGGGATCCCACCACCGTCGAGCACATCACCGCGACCATGAAGAAAACCCACTTAGAAGCCCCAACGGACCCCTGCTCACCGCACATATTCCACCGGGCCGCGCCGCCATCGCACCCGAACTAGGACGGATCATCAACGCCTCCTTCAGATCCGGCATCTGCCCAGACGACTGGAAGCAGGTGGAGGTTAAATCCCTCCTCAAGAAACCAACGGCCGACCCAATGGACCTGAATAACTACCGGCCCATCTCTCTCTCCCCTTCACGGCCAAAGTTACCAAGAGACTTGTAAACGCCCAGCATACCGCCTTCATTTAAGAGAACTCAATCCTAGACACCTCCCATTCTGGATTCCGCAGCAACCACAGATCCGAGACCGCCTTCCTCACCGCCACTGACTACATTCGCTTGGTACTCGACCAGGGATACACTGCTGCCCTCATCCTTCTAGACCTCTCCGCAGCCTTCGACATCTTTTCACATTGCACGCTCGCAGCCAGACTTCACGATGTGGGGATACAAGGAGTTGCCCTCAACTGGATCCAATCCTTTCTCTCCGGCAGAACCCAGAGGATCAGACTTCCTCCCTTCCTCACCGAACACACCGACATCAACTGCGGAGTACCCCAAGGATCATCGCTCAGCCCCATGCTCTTCAACATCTACATGGCCCCTCTCGCCGCCATCGTCAGACAGCATGGGCTCAGCATTGTATCCTACGCCGATGATACCCAGCTCATCCTCTCACTCACAAAGAATCCAGAAGACACCAGACTCGCTTCCAGGAAGGAATGAAGAACATGGCAGCCTGGATGAAAGACAGCTGCTTGAAGCGCAACTCAGAGGAGACCAAGGTCCGCATCCTTGGACCCTGCACCTCCGCCTGGGACTACACTTGGTGGCCCCCTGCCCTTGGGAATCCACCCATCCCAACAGACCATGCACGGAACCTCTGCATCATCCTCAACTCCTCCCTCTCCATGAACCGCCAGATCAACGCCGTCGCATCCACTAGTTTCAACTGCCTGTGCATCCTCCCTAAACCTTCAAATGTAACCCCCCCCGACTGCAGAAGGACCGTCACCCACACGCTCATAACCAGCAAACTGGACTGCGACAATGCCCTATTTGCCGGAATCAACAGAACTGTTCTACACAAACTCCAAACCATCCAGTACGCCGCAGCCAGATTCGTCCTCTGGACACCGCACCACAAATACATGACCCAACAACTCCGAGACTTCCACTGGCTCCCCGTCGAGAAGAGGGTCACCTTCAAACTCCTCACCCACGCCTACAAATCCCTCAACAACATCGGACCCAAATACCTCAACGAGAGAGTATCCTTCCCCGTATCCAAGAGGAAACTCCGCTCTGCCGACCTCGCCCTGGCAGAGGTCCCCGCATCCGCAGAAACAGAACAGGTGGGAGAGCCTTCTCCCACATCGCAGCCAAGACGCTCCCCGACCCGGCACACGTTCAGGAAGGACCTCAAGACCTGGCTCTTCGACTGATCTGGAGCCGCTCCCCCTCCCCCTCCACGGGTGAGTAGCACGCTTTATAAACCCCTGATTGATTGATAGTTCGTATTTACTGTTTGAACTAAACACAATGGCATCCATGTTATAAAACTTTGAAGGATAAATAATAAGCTTCTCGGCCTCAGTGGGGTACAAGCTCCTAGCCTGAGGGCTCAACACTGCACGAAACCTTAGCAGCTGAAATAGGGAGACTGTTAAGGTATATTTGTTCTTCTTATGTGTTTAGAGAAAGTAATACCCAACACTTTTAAAGTGAGCAGCACAAACCATTCATAGCAGGTAGGCTTCCGCCACAGATAAAACCAAACTATGACTTGCACAGTTTTACCGTCTCTGGGTTATGATAAAGAGTGAATGTGGTGCATTATTTCTGCTGGAACCTGATTGGTGAGATCGATAGGCGTGTTAGAGGAAGGGGACGTGACTGAAGGTATCTATTGCGATTCTTTTCTTACATTACCTAACTCTGCTCTTTCTCTTATTTTATTACTGTGTTTAAGCTTTCCTCATTGGCCCTTCAATCAAATTTTCCCTTGTCTCTCTAAATGCTACCTTCAATCAATCAAATTTTCCCTTGTATCTCTAAAAGCTACACAAAATGCTTTGGAAATATTGTAGGACCTCTACTTGTATTTTAATTATTCTCAACTAACTATAAGGTTTATCCTGCATGCTTTGAACTCCAAATGTGGATGAATATACCTCACCATATAATATTTTCCACTTCCAGGACACCCTTGCGGGTGATAGTGCACTTTAAAAATACACATAATTTGCTTTATTAATTGTTCAGTTGTACCTGTTGCACACACATGGTTCTTAGTTGACAAAACCTCCATCATGACTGAAACAAAACTAACCTTTTCTATTTCACACCTCTCAAATATCAAAAGCAATATTGCATCCAGATAGTCAGAAGCATTGAGGAGTACTGTGTTTTCATTGATTTACCCCTCAATCTCACCCTCCCCCTCGCCCCTCATTCCATGGCCGGCTCTAGGGAGGTGCGACCGGTGCGACCGCACCGGGCAATGACTTTGGGTGGGGGCGTCGCGTTTGAAGTATATTATGGCTTTAAAAGCACCTGCTGCTGTGTTCCTGACCTCCAGCAAATTTGAGGCAACAATAGAATGTCATGATAACTCTGGTGATTAATGTTCTTCCTAGAGAGAGATTGGAGGTTTGTCTAGTGAAAGTTTTGACTCATGGTAAAGTAGCACAGAGGGGTAATATGCCTGCTGGAAAGAATTCAGATCAAAACGTGCATATAATGTAACTCGGTAAGTGGGTTGCTGCTTTTGTCTCAGAGATCCTTTGTTACTTGCAGTTTATACGTTACAATCCGAACATAGAACAGTTAGCTTATTAACTGTCATCAAAGAGCTGCATGCAAACTGCAAGGTATGGATTACAGCATTATGATTTTTTCTCCAGTCTTTCGTTAGCCTAATGTTGAAAAAAGGGTTAATTGGAATAGAAATCAATTCTGATTATTAAAAAGAACCCTCAACCATGAGTGATACATTTTAAATTCTTAGTTTGTGCTTCGCCATACCAAGCACTCCTAAACGATCCTACCTACCAGTATGCATGTCATGTGACTCCTACACCTTGTAGTCCTCTGTCTTGGGTAACATTTCACCTATACAGATTTACGCACCTATGATTGATTGTCTCTGTGTGGTGTGTGTGATGTAAATTGCTCTGACACCTTACACTGATACGAGTGGCTGTGGTGCTATAGCACCACTAATTAAATGCATCTGAGAGAGAGCAGTTATGGACTTGATGGGCACTGTTAAAGTGTGGTAGTGAGGGAATCCGTAGCGGAGGTGATCATTGGGGGATGCCAACAAACATTGTCACACTGGGCGCCATCAGCGCTGAAACCGGCCCTGCCCCATTCCAAATACAATCAGAGAGTTCCAAGAACAGAAAGGGCTCATTTCATTATTATAAGCTGCCCTTAGCGCTATGCTCCATGATGCCACTCAAGCAGATTCTTGTGTTCTCAGGATGAGAATTACTAGGTGTGGGACTATGAGGCCTGAATTTAGTGAGTTCAAAAAACCATGGACGTCAATTAACCAAAATGCCTGGGGTAGCGGAAGTTGCAAAACACACCCTCTGACCTTCACTTTTACTCACACACATGCTTACACATACACACACATATTTACACCTACACACTGTCTCTCATGTAAACACATTCTCACCCCGCAAGCATGCACACGATATGCAATAAAAGCTTTTTTTTATAAAAACTTACCAAAGTCGCCAGGGAAGATCATATTCCAGCTTTCTGTACTCAATTTTTTATTACACTAATAGTGAATAATGTAATATTATTTACTATTAGTGTAATGAAAAATGGACACAAAAGAAAGCGAGTGGAGCCCCAACCGACGTCCATAAGGGCGAGCTGCCACTGTTTTCTGTCACTGATTTTGCCACCTCTGAGGCCAGGGGTCGCAAAGGCAGTGGCAGGGTTACAATGGACAAGCCAGGAGTCGCAGCTGCGACCCCTGAATTACGTTCATGGCAAAACATGCCTGATAAAATCACAGGCAGGTCTCCTGACATTTTTCACCTGCTCTGAGTAGGTGAAAAATGTCAGGGGTGAAGGACTTTGACGTTCTTGGTGCCTCATGTAATTTCAAGAAATGCCGGATTCAGACGTGAAGACGCTGGATGATTTTGGCCACGGTATCTCACTCCTGTGATTTCCAGCCTTCTCGCAATGAGGCTCTTAGTGATATAATGATGTTCTAGTCATGGAAATCCCGGCCCAGGCGCTGCCTGCGATCAGCCACCTATATTACCCGTTGAGGGTGCTTCCAACTAATGTTGTCTAGAGCGTTGGGCTTTGTGGTAAAAAAAAATCCTAGGAACAATAAACAGATATATTTCTTAGGGCAAAACCTGGTGCTCGTGTAGCTCTTTCAACAATCCATTTATTCTTGCATTTACAGAGAGTTCAACGTACTTTAGAGGGGGACACTATACGGATTGGCTTGCTACACTGCTGGGGGTTACTGATTATTAGATAAGTCTTAAACTGTGGCATGGTTTAAGATGAACCTTCTGATCATCAAGAGGTAGGCACAGACTGCTGCAGCAGAAAAAGTAGCTTTGTACCCATTGGATGGACAGAAAGCCTTGCAGGGTCGGGCATAGAATACACTGCTGCTAATTTGGAATGCAGTTTTTGCATAAACTACTCGTAAAGTGATATCTCTCTCCACAAAAAAACACTTTTGCTCACTTTTTCTTTTTAAATTGACCATTCTAAGTGGTTCCCGCCATCTTGAATCACAAAATGAAAAAAAAGAAAATGGGTCCTATGTTATTATGCACACAGGCTTGGTGATGTATACACTCACCTACAAAATAATGTGACCGTCAACAGTGGCTGCGTTATTGCACGTTTTTTCCTGATGCTAAGAAGCATCAGCAAAAAGCATTGCCCTTTTATTGATGCTGCGCAGCATCGCTAGAAAGTATTTGCAAAGCCAGTAGGTCTCAAAGGTAAGCCCTATTGACTTTGCCAATGCTTGTTCTTTCGCCGACTGCAGCATAAAGCTATAGTTAAGTTGGTCAGCCCACTTCAGCCATCAGCTAACTTCACTTTGAGTGATGGCATTCTGCTCTTTGAGAAATAGCTCATCCACACATTAGTCCTTCTGTGTGCCAGGGACCGCTAGAGCAAACAATGGTTTGAGAACAAAAAAAGCTTATTTTTATCCAACGATATTTTCTTTATACTGACGAAGGCCTTACAACCCTTCAAAAGTAAAGTATTACAAAAAAATGTGACAACACCAAACAAGCACTGAATTGTCAAAGCCAACACAAAGGCAGACTTTACCAATGCTTGTTTTTCCTCCTTGCTTACTTCCTATCCATACCTTGTCCCGCCCAGCCGTGGGCTTATTAGGATTTTTTTTGTGCTGTTATTGTAGAATGTTTTTATCTTACTTGACCTAGAAAAGTGCAGATGTTAAGATTCAGTCCCTGCTCTGCCGCAGGGATTTACTTGAGTCCATTTGTGAAACAACTTCCTGACCAGGAGGGTCAGCGCGTGCAATTAGGCCCTTTCTTTATCCCTTTCTAATACTCCCCCTCCGCCTCTCGTATTAGGTCGCCAGGAATAATCTGCAGTAGCCTCGCTCATTACAGAGCTTCTGCCTTTTGCTTCGAGCTCTTGTCCTCAGCAAATGTTGAGCTGCTGTGGATAATGGCTCATGGAGATGGAGTATCGCATTAGACCGAAACAGGAAAACGACTTCTAGAATGGTAAATTGTGTTTTATTTTTTTGACAAATAAGGTTTATCGTGTTTAGGAGCTTACCTACTGTGGTATAACAAGAATTCCATGGCTCTGATCGGGCCCCTCATCTCTTGGTTTTGTAGTTGAAAGTAGTCACTAATTGGGGTGAAGTGGGCCCTTCATTTCCGGTGGCACAGTGCCACTGCACCTGCTGCACTATTTACAGCTCCGCCCCTGCCTACCCGAAGGCTTGTCAGCTGAAGGCAAGCAACAGCACTCCAGTATGCTTTAGTGTCTAAGGGCCAGATGTAGGTAAATGCATGTTTGCGATTCCTTAACAGCGATTTTTAGGGAATCTTATTAAGGAATCGCAAAATGCCATGTTGGTAGGAATCGCAATATTTTTTGCGATTCCTTAAAAAAAAAAAAAACTGAAATTCTATGAATTTTAGTGTTAGCACTCGCTATTTCGCCACCTACATCTGGCTCTAAATGTCCTGTATTTTAAGAGATCGTCCAGCTAATAAAAACAGATTTCAATCCATTTCCAAGGTCAGAATTATATCGATATTATTTATTATTCTTGCACTAATGTCACAATTATGTCCTCAAAGCTTATTTTCATCCCTCTCCAGAGATGACTGGAGCTTACTCTAAAAAGACCAGTCCAGACGGAACCCTATAAACCGGCTCTCACGTCATAAAGAGTGTTGAATATGTGGTAACACCACAGCTGCATGTATAAGGATGTAGCCATACGGCTAGAGCAGTCGACCTTGAAGCTGGGGAATCTGGTTTCTCAGTCTCGGCAACGACGCTCAACATCCTGTGATATTGGGCAAATCACTTACTCTCCCCCTGCCTAACAAAAATGAATGTGTTCACCTGTAACAAAACTGGTGCTCATGTAAAGCGCTCTGATACCCGATATCTCAGGTCTAGTTCGCGCTATATAAAACTCTAAAAAATAAATAAATAAACCCATGCACATCATCTATGGCCGAAGAGTGGAAGATGAATTGAACCACGGTCACAGTAAACCTTTTAACAGACAGAAATTCCAGTGCCCACTTATCCTAATCTAAAAAGCACCCCAGATGTAATAATAAACTATTACATCAGTATAGTCTAAGAAAAGAATTTTTTAGTTTTTTAAATTTTTTAAATTTTAAAAACCTTTTAGTTTTGTACAGGCAGACATACCACTACACTCTACTCCGAATAGCAAAAAAAATTGTTGATGCAAAACTGGATAACAAAATCAACAAAGTAGGTTCGATTTAAGGAAATGAAAGCTAGCCTTCATAATGCATGTTCATTCAGAAAGTGATAGTAAAAAGTTGTTTGCTATTATAAACTAAAATACCTGACTATGTATATGACCGTTCAAATCACTATGAGTGCAACCAGCTTTATTTAGTTCTACCATACACCCCACTTGGTTAAGGTGCTCAGAGAACACATCCATACTTGGACAGTTAACAATCTGGAGAAGGATACTAAACCCAACTCTTGCTCAGATGACATTTCTTATTTACTACAAACAGCAGAGGTATCACTCAGCTGACATAGATAGCAGAACTTGGGTGGTTAATTTGTAAAGGAGTGGCGTGGGGCTCGAAGCTCTTCTCTGAATCCCCTGTCTGGTGCAATTAAATGTACACACCCGGAATTCCTGAATCCACTACATTCATCTTTAATTAGCTAACAGACAGCATATTCGCCTTTATCTCATTTCTGCATGTCCCTGCTTTCGCCCTTCTCTTCCTCCGTCTTTCCACTTTATTAATGTTTTTCTCTATTGCTCTCGGTAAACGTCTAATGCAGAAAAATAAGTGCCGTCCCCCAAAAATAAGTGCTGTGCCCCCTACCGGAAGCCAACTGCCCACATTAAGCAATGGGTCAGCGACATCACTGATGACCTCTTAAGTGACATCACTGATGAAATCACTGATCTGAGCCTAACTATAACATCTCTGTAACGTTTGTTTTTTCAGAGAATATACTTTAGAGAGTGGGGGTAGCCACTCTAGTTATAGTTAGGATTCCCAGTGTTAAGGATTTTCTCAGATTTTGGCTCCCTAATTACTTTGCCCCGTGTGACGAAACTTTGCAGACCTATTGCATTTTCTACATTGGTGGACATTGCAAAGTTTTGCGCGGTTTGTCAAGAGGGTGAAAAGAAGAATGGTGTGTCCCAAAGCACATTTTCCCCAATGTATTTCCAATGGACTTTCTTGGAGCTTTTAGACCGACGTAGCACAAAAACGACAATGTATTGTCATGAAATTTGCAGGCATATAGATTATAGCGTGGAAGGATCCTTTTGGGATTTTCATTAAAACAAGTTCAGCTGTTTTGGACTAATAAGGCACTAAAACGTAGTGATACCTCAGGTCATGGTATACCACAATACTTTTGCAACATTTTGCAAAACTACCATGGTACATGGTGATTGCGAGGCAAGATGAATTGGCTAATGACTGACTTTACAAAAGTTAAAAGCAGCCATGTTGTTTTAGGCACACTTTACCTGTGTTCTAAGTTAGGGAATTAGACCTAGGTAAGTAGGAGGTTTTATATTTTTCCCTACCTATTACATGTGAGGTAAACACAAAATGGCTGCCTTTTAGTTTTGTACAGGCAGACATACCACTACACTCTACTCCACTAAACGCTATTCAAATGTACGCCACTCCATTGTACACAACTCCCCTCTATGCCATGTGACTCTTTGCCACTCCACACTACAGTATTCCACTGTATGCCACTCTACTCCACTCCACTCCTCTCTATGCCACTCCATTGTACGCTGTTCCACTCTATGCTATTCTGCTTTACTCTCTTCCACTGAACACCACTCCACTCTATGCCACTCCACTTTGTCACTCCACTCCTCACCATTCCACTCTACCCCACTCCACACAACACCATGCCCCTCCACGCAACTGCACTGTATACCACTACACTGTACGCTATTCAACTTTATGCCACACCACACTGTTCCATTCTACCCTACTCCACTCTATAGTATGTACCTCCACTGTATATCATTCCACTGTACGCCACTCCAGTGTACGATTCCACTGTACGCTATTACACTCTACGTAACTTCACTACACTCTAAGCCACTCCACTCTTCACCACACCGCTCCACTCTACGCCACTTCAATCTACACCACTCCATTCTACACCACTATATTCTTTTTTCTTCTTCTGAGTTTTAAATAGCAC
Organism: Lissotriton helveticus; assembly: GCF_964261635.1. Taxonomy (NCBI): domain Eukaryota; kingdom Metazoa; phylum Chordata; class Amphibia; order Caudata; family Salamandridae; genus Lissotriton; species Lissotriton helveticus. The sequence continues at coordinate 668,513,042 of NC_136065.1, read as the reverse complement.
AAACTTGACCTGAAGGTATCGGGTATCAGAGTGCTGTACATGAGCACCAGTTGCGTTACACAAGGACACATTAATTTTTGTTAGGCACGGGGAGATTAAGTGATTTGCCCAGAATCACAGGATGTTAAGCGTCGTTACTGAGACTCGAACCCAGTTCTCCAGATTTGAGGTCGACTGCCCTAGCCGTTAAGCCACATACTCTCCCCACTACACCACTACCTGCCACTCCATCTATGGCACTCTATGCCACTCCATGCCACTCCACTCTATGCCACTTCCTTCCATGCCCCTCCTCTCCAAACTCCTCTCCTCCACACTTCCCTCCATGCCACCCCCTTCCAATCCACTCAACTCGAATCTACGGCATTCCACTCTACGACACTGCACTCTACCACACTCTCCTCCACGAAACTGTGTGAAACTCCACTTATTGGCTCTCTACTCAATGATATGGCACTCTATGAAGTTAAGCATTTAAAAAAAACAAACATCAAAACCATTGGAATTCAGTGGAAAAAAAACAATGGTTAGGACTCAGTTATAGTCAGGAAAACTTTCTTTTTCTACACACATCAGACTTAAACTCACAAGCATTAAAATAGTTAGACTGTAAGTTTACAAATAATCAAATTAAAGCAATTTAGAGGTGGTGCGTAAATTACAACTCTACGGTATAGCTTTAGAAATTCTAATGTTTGTGTAGTTTGTATAGAAATAATAACGTTTTTTAAACTACAACTAAGTTTTGACCATTGAGTTTTTCATTGACATATATTTATTCTGTGTTCCAAATATACATATTATTTAATGGGCGTTGACTAATAAATACACGTACACATTTAATATTTCAGTGTAAAGATCAAATTCCAACTTTTTACTGATGTACATCTAAATTTTTGTGAGAAAAACACTAAGAAGCAGCTCCTCCATTTGAGCGGAGGAGCGTCACCCAACTGCTGAAAGGCTTTAGATTCAAGCGTGAAAAATAAAATGATAATAAAACAACTTTATTATCATTTAATTTTTTTATCCTGCAGGCTGCCAGCACGCCGAGTGTTGGGGAGGGGGGGGCAATTGTCGATTGACAGCTGCAGGAGGGGGAGGAGGAGTAGTGGGCACTGTTAGTGCCCATATCAGTTTGGTTTGCCATTTTAGGACGGTCAAACCGACATGCGCACTTAGCAGCCTCTAACCCGAGCTGTGTTGCTGCACAGCTGGATGGAGAGCAGACCTAGGCTCCCAGTCCCTTCGGGAGTGCAAACCCATCCTGCTTACACCAATCCCGGCTCTTCTCTCATGCTGGTATTAGCATTTCCAATAAGAGAGCAGTGTCTGGATTGGCCTAGGGCGTCTGGGATCCTGTGCAGTGCATCCCATGGACTGCCTGGAGTGGGGACAGGAGGAGGAGAAGAGAACTGAGGCGGTGGTGGCAGCATCAGCAGCAGAAGATAAGTACTCTTTAGTTTTTATTTTGTATATCTGCATTGTTTTTTATGTTGTTCTGTACCAGCGACCCTAATTGCAAGGGAGGCCACTTTTGTTGTATGTAGTGGAATATATATGAAAACAAAAATGCCCGCAAAAGTGGGGCAACGTTGGGAAATTGGTGCAACAAATACCACCTCTGTATGCAATGTGTCATTCCTCTGGCAGAAACTACTCGTAATAGGTTGCATTTGCCACGTGAATTGAATACCTGACTCCCGTGGCATACATACATTTAGCCTCAGGTGAGGTATTTGCCCACCCAAAGTTTCATACAACTTACAAGGAGGCTCTTTTTGTTGGGGGAGAGAGGAACCAAAGTATCAAGAGAAATAGAGAGTTTTACTGATTTTCCCAATATGAAAATATTTTGGCTGTTTTCCTCTAATAATGGTGAATGCTGAAATTCTTGTATTTGATTACATGAGTATGACCCATAAATTACATTAAGATTAGGGTAGGTACATGAGGACAAAGTAACAATATCTCAACTGGTATCACTCTAAATGACAATTAGGCATGTATGTATAAAACATTACGTTTTCGCTGATTACACAATTGTCACTTGCGTCGCCACCTTTTTGTGTCACGTACACATTTTGAGCACCAAGTCCAATTTGGGTTGTTTTCGTACTTACCTACAGTGCTGCTACAACTGTACCTTTCTAATTTTTATCATAATTATACGATACCATGTGCACATTTCAAAATCATTACAGAGTACAGAGTTTCTGTTTACGGAATGCTGAAATTCAGCAACTTGTAGACCTGGTGAGGACGTGGGTTCAAGTTTCTGGTCTGACGCCAAGAGGTGGTTTCTGCCTAGATGGGTGATGACTGGCAGGGGCACATCGATATTTAAATCTGGAAAGTCCCTTCAGATGTCTGGAGCTCAGTTTCGTGCACACAACCAGTGCTTAGGCTTTTGGGATAAGGCACAAGGTTCGCAATACCTTTATATTCACAAAGAATATGGCACTAGGGGCAGAGCTTCAGGCACTAGAACTGGGGAGCCTGGTTCAAGGCCCGGTTGACTCAACATCTTGTGATTCTTGGCAAATCACTTCACCTTCCCAAGCCTAAAATGATTCTGATCTTGTGTAATGTAACTGAGCTCATATAAAGCGCCCCAAAGCTGTATTGGCGCTATATAACAATGCAAAAACATATAAATAAAATCGTAATCAAGTGTAAATTTCCCCCTCCAAAATGTCCATCTTTTTTTATTTTCGTCTCTGTGGGACACACTTTCATTTAAAAATGTTCCTTTGAAATATTGGAGTGTTTAATTTGAGCACCAGTTACATTACACAAGGGTCATTTATGTATTTTGATGCACTACCTACTTGTCGAGTTCACGCTGTCTAAAACCTATACTAAAAATATACTTCTTTTATTTTCGAATATTAACTAGTTTTTTTATACTGGATAAGACGGGTGTGTTATACCCACCCAATAAAGCTATCGGCACAACTGCGCCGCCCTGAAATAAATTCTTCTTCTTACATTTTGCTAAGGTTTAATGTGAAATTCTCAGAAAAACTACTTCTCCTACTTGACATTTCTCAATGTTAAACTGCGTTACTTCTGTCACCCTTTCATGTCTGGTAACAGCTGATGTAATGCGGTACATAGTTTGTACAAAGGACTGTTATCCAGGTCTTTAAATCTAATAACTGAGTCTGGCAGAAGAGTCCAAACGTTATGTGAAATATTCTAGTTCAGCTGTTGCACCCTGAGCATGTCATTGTTGCATGATGTTAAAGTAGCCTCTGGGCTCAGGAAGGCCATGTCTGGGTCACTACATAAAAGTCATGCCCAACTTTTACGCCCACCACTTTCGAATGTCACCAGCTGCCACTGATGAAAACACAGTTAACTAATGGCTTCACTGACTGGATGTTACAAGGGAAACATCTCTGTTAATAGTCACATGGCCAACCTCAATGAGAGTTTAAATGCACACATGTAATCTCTTACCTCTTGATTGTAGGCAAATCCCCATTTCTTAACAAATACACTTTAGAAAAGGGATTGCATAAACCAGATGTGCAGATATAATATTAACATTTAGGTGGGCAGGAGGTATTGTGACCCACGTGCTGCTTTGCATCCCGTGACTTGTGCCAACTTCTTATACTCAATACTGGTAATACATTTCACACACACGCTCTCTCTGTGTGTGTGTGTGTCTCTCTCGCTCTCCCTCTCTCTCTCTCCCTCTCTCCCTCTCTCCCTCTCTCCCTCTCTCCCTCTCTCTCTCAAATTGTTCGAGGTCCAACGCCCTTCTTTATGGACCCTCCTTCGTGCACAAGACAGGAAACAACAACCACCAGTCATGATCCCACCTTTTATTTAAATTTATCAATAACACGCTCAGGTGAACGAACCATTACCTGCTGGGACTGGTAGTTCCAAATATTACCCAAGTAGGGACTGTTCCTGCCGGCATATTAATAAGGATTTAACACATTTGTCACATAAATTGACACATAATTAGCAGATTTCATGAAAAAATGCAGTTTCTTGCTCTAATGAAAGAAAGTAATACTGCAAGAGATTGTGCTGCATAAATTGGCTTTTTTGCCACTTCATTTAGATTATCTTGTCCCATACTTTGTTCCTCGATGCCACATAATCATAGCAGCCCTGACAATGGTAAAGCTCTGCAGAGCACTTCATTCTGTCATGATGAAGAAACCCATATTTTACAGGTAACCATAAAATATTTTCTCTATTCCACAGGTCCCTGTGAAATGCACACACACACACACTTGCACTCTCTCTCTCTCTCTCTCTCTCTCTCTCTCTCTCTCTCTCTCTCTCACTCACTCACTCGTGGTCGCCTCTGTGTAGTTCTAGTTAGATCAGACTTTACATTGGAAGAGTACTTTTAGTTTCACTAATACCTTTGTTGTTGTTTGATGAATCTTCATAAACAGTCTCCCAAACAATTTTTCTACCTCAGCTCTTTCCTGGAAATTTTTTGGGTGATCTGTCAAATCAAGGTCAAGTGAATGCACGGGCCCCAAAACACGAATTTCGTTGCGCGTACTGCATCGCATTTGGTGATGCAGTGTGCGCAACAAAATGTGTTTTATTTATTTCTATGTTTACTTACCTGTGAAACTCCGTAATCCATACATTACTACCCCCACCCTGCCCCTCCCCCTCCCCACGTCACCGCCCTGCAGGAACTCCTACTGCCGACCAAGGCTGATTTCCTAAGCTGGAGGTTTCACTCTCATTTGAGGATTTCAGCGACCCCTTTTGGTTTGTCTTATGGCTCCATTACGTGGCGTGAGAAATATAAGTGAAAGACTTGCACATGTTTAATGCTTTTTTGAATATACATTCTTTATTGACAAACATTGCAATGCCTGGTATTAATATTGTATGCCTTTGAATATGGTTTTAGATTCCATTGTTTTTAATGTTTAATAAAACAGCAAGCATGCTTTGATTAACGTGACCTCTTGAAAAAGCCAATAGACTTGCCTTCATACATTGGTGTGGGAACCACTTGACAATGCCAATAGGCTTGCCTTGTAGATTGATGTGGTAAACCTTGACAAAGCTGATTGGCTTGCCTCCATTTTATGATGTGGTGACCACTTAAAAAAGCCAATAGGCTTTCTTTTTATAATAGGCCGGATTTTTACGTATTAATGTGGTAACCCCTTGACCAAGCCAGTTGACTTGACCTGTTTTAAAGGACATCCCTTTGTATTCTAGATGTAAGGCCTGTTCGTCACAGGTCAGTAAAGTTAAACTTGGCTAAGGTAGTAAGAACATACTTTGCGTTAAAGGCAACCCAAAAAATTCACTTAAAAAACAAACGTTAATTGATGTTATAGTTAGGTAGATTAATAATATCTTACTTTACGTTATGATGTCACCAGTGATGTCATTTGAAATGCCATCAGTGATTACATCAATGATGTCATTGAACATGTCATGAGTGGTCTAATATGTACAAACTGTTCCAGTTCATGATATTCTGTTGTGGGGTGAATTGATGCGTAAGGGTCTGGATGTGTATATGGCACAGACCGGATCATTGGTTGATTATGCGCCTCCTGGCAGTGTGTGCTTGTCAGCATCACGAGTCAGCACAGGAGGGCAGTAGTAAGATCCCCCCCCTTATGACAGTTGGGCTCGCTTGCTACACTCGCTCGCCACAGGAAACTTATCCTGAATTTTTACGCCTTTGCTCTCAAATATCACCAGCGCCGCTGGCTGTACCGCTTGTGGGTCGGAGTTTTTTGGAGGATAAATTGTGGCACTTACCTCGCTCCTATGGCTACCAAAGCGGAGTAGAGTGGTTTATACGTGGTGACAGGCTGTGATTCCGGGTCGCGGTAGGGTCGGAACAGGGCATTTGGAGTGATGGTAGGGTGGGTTTGGTCCAGTTTTTGATGCTTTATACAGTTTTTTCTTTTATCCTGATTGGTGGTAGGGACGTGGCCCAGCCCCATTGGTCTGACACTGGTTTCCCCAAGGCCTGTTTCTGTGGCTGTTGTATTTTGGGTGCTAATATTCTTCTACCATGGGCTATAAGAGGTTGTTCAAGAGTAACAATGTGGTGCCCTCCTCCTCCTCCTCGGATGGGTCCCCTATACCCCAGAAACGACCTCCTGTTCAAGGCCCTGATGGGGGTGAGATGCCTCTCATGTCAAGGGAGGAGGTTCAGGGCATGATTGAAGGGGCCGTCTCCAAGGCTCTACAGGCAAATCCTGGATTGCCTGTTGGTCCTTCCCATTCTTGGATTGTGGATCCTGGGGCTGAGTTGTCTCCTTCGGATAGGGATGGGCGTTCCACTTCCTCTGGTGGGAGGTATGTCTCCAGGGAGTAGATGTGGGGCATTTTGCCACATGTCCGGGACAAATTGGGGTATCCTCCTTTCCAGCATGATAAAACCCTTTCATTGGGCTTGCCTATTCAGGGCTCAGTTCAGGAGATGGTAATGCAGGTGTGGAGTGAACTGGACAAGGTCTAGATCCCACGCTTTCTCTGGAAGCTGTACTCGTTAAAAGCGGATGACCTCTTCCCCCATTCTGTGCAGTTGGATTTGGTTCTGGCTACTCTGATTGGAAAGACTGCCATTTAGCCCGAGGATTGTACCCTGGCCGATGCCACCAACCAGAAGGTGGATTCGGGCCTTAAGAAAGCCGTTGCTGCTGAGATTTTGACTTGACGGTGATCCTGTTTTTCACTTATTTTTCACAGTGTCTGGTGCAGGATCTTGACAAGTTGGCCAATGGCGGTGCGTGATGGTTCAGAGTGTTCTCGGCTGCTCGCTGCCATGGAACAGCAGGCTAAGTTGCTGGCTGACATTTCTTAGGACATTAGTCGGCCTTCGGACATGTCCACTGGGGTTTTAATGGCTGCTCAGTGGTCTTTGTGACTCAGACAGTGGAAGGCGGATCCTAGGTAGAAAGCTGCTTTGTTGAAATTGCCATTTGAGGGTCAAGCTCTCTTTGGGATCAATTGCCTGCCATAATTTCTAAGGCTTTCACGGGTGCTGCTTCTTCTTCTGGTAAGGCTTGGAATAGGTCCTCCCTGAAGCTTGAGTCTCATCAGTCTTTCCAGAGGAGAAGATTCCAGGCTCGTTTTGCTCCCAAACGTGCTGCCCCTACTTTTAAGGGGACTGCCAAGAAGTGCACTTGGCAATCACAGTCTGGGAGGGTGGTAGATGCCGGTATGGACAGGATCAGGCATTTCCTTCTAGTTTGACATCTGGATGTTTTGGATCTCTGGGTCCTGAACACTGTGGAAAATGGTTACGTGATCGACTTTTGGCAGATTCGCCCGGATACAGGTGCTCGTATGACTCCTGTGCCGGCCACCAGTCTGTGAAGGTTGGCACTGTTGGAGGGGGTCAGGAATTTACTTTAAAAACAGTCAGAAATCGGCACAGGAGCCTATTCCATTTTTGTTCTTGGTTCAGTAGGTCTCTGGGGTTTTCGGCCCATTCTGGATCTAAAGTGGGTCAGCTCCTGGGTTCGGGCTGTTCACTTCTGAATGCGGACCATTCAGGCAATTATTCCTCTGGTCTTGCTGGGAGATTTTGTAGCTTCTTTGGATCTAGAGGCCGCTTATCTCCATGTCCCTATCGCTACCTCCTCTCAGTGATTCCTGAGGCTCGTAGTGGGGGGTTCCCATTTTCAATTTTGCGTTCGCCCCTTCAGCTCAAGTCCTCTCCAAGGGTCTTTACAAAAGACCTGGCGCCGCTAATAGCTATCCTTCATGAGGAGGAGGTGTTCGTTTATCTCTATTTGGATGATCTGTTGCTTCATGCGGCGGAGGAGTCTGTTGGTCGCTCAGGACGAAAGGATCTTGGAGGCTCTACAGGGACATGTTTTTTTTGTGAACTGGGAAAAGTCTTCTTTGGCCACTATCAGGACATGGTCTTCTTCGGGGCTCGTTTGCAGACTGACGGGCCGTACTACTCTGTCAAAGAGGCAACTGGTCTCATTGAAGGCACATGTTCTTGGCTCCTCCTGGAATGGTTGAGGGTGAAGTGAGATTTGGCTTTGGTGGTGTTTCTTGTGCCCTGGGCCCAGTTTCACATTCTTCGCCTGGCCAACTAGATTCTGACTGGGTGGTCTCCAGGGGCCTAGGAGCTGTTGACTCCACTGAGGATGATGGGCCGAGTCCAGGAGGACCTCTCTTGGTGGCTCTGCCAGCAACATCTTCTGGTCGGGGTCCCCTTGTCTCCTCCGACTCTGCTGGTGGTGACTTCGGATGCCAGCCTGTCTGGTTGGGAGGCGTGCAGGTTCAGGGGTGCTAGTCTCTGCGGCACTCCCAGATGTCTATGACCTAGAGGGAGTTGCAGGCAATTTGGCTTGCTCTGCTGTAGTTTCAGAATACTCTGCAGGGGGCAGATGGTTGTGGTTCAGCCAGACAAGCTGGTGCCGAAGACCTATGCCAACAGACATGGGGGAACAGGTCCAGATCCCTGAACTTGGTGGCCAGAGGCATTTTGCTGGGGGCTCAGGACTGGCTTCTGGGGCTGTCTGCTCTTTACATTCGGGGTGGAGAATGTCCAGGCTGATCTATTGAGCAGGGACATTCTCTCTTCCAAGGATTTCTCCCAGCTTCCCAGTTTTTTCAGCCAGTTGGTGGTGTGCTGGGGCCTACCGGTGGTGGACCTATTTGCGGGTCCAGGCAATGCCAAGGTGAGGCTGTTTTGTATTCTGGGTCGGTGTCCTCGAGCATGGGGGATCAACGGTTTGACTTGTCCTTGGCCTCAGGGCCTGCTCTATGCTTTCCCTCCATTCCAGCTTTTCAGAGCTTTTTTTGATTCAAGTCCAGAGGGAGCGGGCCCAGGTGGTGTTGATTGCACCCTGGTGGCCTTGTGCAAATTGGTTTCCTCTCCTGGACTTGTTGAGGTGCGTCCTAGAGTGGGTCCTTCCTGAAGTTCCTTCTCCATTGGTTTTTCAGGCTCTTCCCCTAAGCATCTTAAGGAAGTTGCACTTGTCGGAATGGCGGTTGAGCAGAGGGGCTTAGCCAGTTTGGGGGTCCCTGACAGTTGGTTGCGACCTTGTACTCGTAGGTCCTCTACGCTTCTCTCTTATACAAGGGATTGGAGAGCTTTTTCAGCCTGGTGCACTCATAAGGAGGTTGATCATACTGTAGCTGACCCCTTTTTGGTTATGCAGTTTCTGCAGGGTGGGACTCAGTTGGGTTTGTCAGTTGTTTCGCTGCGAGTGCAGTGGACGGCCATTCAGACATTTAGGGGTTCCTGGGGCAATTGCAGGATGATGGGGTCCTGATGCCTCGGTTTTTTCAGGGTCTTTTGAACCTTTTTCCTCAGCCTGTCCATTCTTTTCCCTTTTGGAATTTGCAGTTGGTTTTGAATGTGCTGTCAGGTCCTCCTTTTGAACCCCTTGAGGGGCTAGAATTGAAACTCTTGACTTTCAAGGTTTGTTACGTGGTTGCCATCACATCGGCTAGGCCGTTGGGTGAGTTGGGGGCCTTGTCCTGTAAGTATCCTTTCTGCAACATCTTTTTGGATCGGGTGGTGCTGGTACCGGTTCTGTCTTTTGTCACTAAAGTTAATTTGGCTTTTCAACTAATGTCCAGAGTTGATTTTGCCTGAGTTTTGTCCTGACCCTTTCTCAGCGGAGGACTGTCGATTACACTGTTTGAATGTGTGACAGACTTTGCAGGTGGTGAAGTCCTTCCGTAAGGGGGATGACTTTGTGAATTTTGGTCCCACTAAGAAAGGGAAAAAATTGTCAATGGCTACTCTGAGTTGGTGGATTCAGTTTATGGTACTTTTGGCTGACGAGGTGACAGGTGTGGATCCTCCATTGGGGGTCCAGGGGCGCTCTACTTGCAGTATGGCGGCTACAGTGGCCGAATGCAGGGTACCTCTGTGGTAGAAATTTGTAGGGCGGCGACTTGGTCTTCCCCTTCCACTTTTGTCTGCCACTATCGGATTGCTGGTCTTGAACGTTTGCATAAGTCCTGGGCCACAGGGTCTTGTCCTCTATGAAGGAATACGGGGATTGAGTTGTGATTTGGGCACATTATTAAAAATTGTGTTCTTCTCTCATTTGTCATTCTCTGTTGTTGCTTGCTATTTCCTCATGTGTTAAGAAGGAAGGTGTGGGAGGGTCGGGAGGTAATACGTCTATTACTTACTGATAATGGCATTACTCCTAGTCCTACTCTCTCGCCTTCTTTCTAGCTCCCTCCCGCCCTCCCAGTACGGTCCAACCGAGTTCTAGACTTGGCTTGTTTACGTACTGGAGGTGGTGGTGGGGGGGGGGGGTTCATAGGCTGGGTGTTGGGGAGGCTGAGGGTCTTATGGTTTAAGAAGAAAGGTGCGGGAGTAGAACTATGAGTAATGCCATTGTCAATAAGTAATGGACGCATTCCAAACTGTACATACCTATGACAACTATCAATAGCACGTTCACACCACTGAACTGCAACATGCAAACACGTTTTACTAGAACTCCAATTAATACACACACTTACAAACTATCTGCACAATGAGCAAGCTAAATAACTCAACATATAGGCATTTGACTAACCCTCTGGCTACACCCAATAAAACATACAACACATCTAATTATGAACAATAGCTGCCTTCTCCCTACCTCTTACAAATTACATCTTTAAAACGCAAGGGTCTGGACTCGGATAGAATCCTCACACCCAGTGCAATTCTTTTCCACACCTTGCGGGTGCAACAAGACCGTGCCAAAGGCGCACTGCATGCACTACATCTATGACAGAACATAAGGGTCACATTTCGGAAGAGAGAATACATTTACTCATGCCTCTCCTTGGGTACAGGCTGTGCCCTATAAATTTAGTCTGTGTTGTGCTCCTGTAAGCCTTTTGGCTTAAGATGTGTCCAAACCTTTGTTTTTCTGTACTTTTCCACTTACTGCAAGCTGAAGAAAAGTATGAGAAGTCTGGCTGCTTGTAGTAGAGAAGCTGGCTCACTTTAGCTGTGGAGATGAGGCATGATTTATGGACTCTGTTAACATTTCAGCATGTCTACTGTGTTCTGTTTTTCACATCACACCCCAGAATAAAGGCAGAGGTGTTTTAAAGTATTTTTATGCGCTGTTTATTGCTCACCATGCCAGCCGTGTGGTTTGGCAGCAGCCTTGTACTATTTTAAAAGCACGCACAGCATTTTCCCCCTGAGTCAGTTGCTTTTCAGGAGCATGAAACAGAAGTATAGAATGGCAGGAAAATATTTTTGGGAATCGGCAGATCTATTTGGGTAGAGACAAAGATTATTGTTTCCGAAAGTAAATGGGAATCTTTAAAGATAGCGTGTTTTTGTGTCCTCTTGAGGTCGAATGTTTTGGACCCAGGGTGGCAATTAGTTTAACATAAATTTCAGCCAAAAACAGGAGACCTCGGAAAAAGTAGCATCTAACTCAAGGATGTGTGTAGGATAAGGAAAAGGAAAAAGTATGGGAACTACAAGATTGTAAATGGGTGAGCAGCCAGTCAAAGGTGATGAAAGGGAATCAACAAAGGCTTGGAAAAAGGTGGAAACATGGGCCCCTCGGATGTGTGCATGATAGCAGTGATTGTGGGCAGCTAACAGGACATCCGGTTGGCTGGACTGTACAGTGTGTCAGACCAGGAAGAGGACGTGTTGTGGCCCTTATGTTTCTGCCATTGTAGCTCATACAGACCGTGCTAAACCCCAGGACCAATTTCTCCTTACCATATACCTAACAATCTCACCATTGTGTCACTCCAATTAGGAATGGAGAAAAGATGTGTGGAGCCCAGAAATAAATACCACCTTGCCACTGCAGGCTTCTCATCCACTTGTGTACCAAGTTATGCTCAGGCTTTTCCTTCTTAATCGGTGCTACGGAATAGTAGTGCACAAAGTCTCCCTTACTCACACCTTTGCAAGCACCAGGCCTGACCGTAACCATCTTCACGGACGAAGTTCTCACATAAGAAAGGGGACAGAAAAGTAAAAGTATCCAGGGATTCCTCAAGTCATTGTGACTACCAAGCTAGCTATCGGCTATTTGGAATTAGTTTTTTTTTCTTCTTCAAATGTTTCCATTGTTAATGTAGCCTGAAAAATTACTGGATACTCTGGACAGATCTCCAGGCTAAACCCCCAAAACCCTTTTGCTCACAGTGGTAATTCTTTAATTGCTAAAAGCTTCTGTTCAATGTGCACTCAGCTGCAAAACTCAAGCCCAGCTAATGTAGTTTAACAAGGGATTATCAGAAATCCATGTTATTCTTTGGAATACACTGGAGTTACTTTCTGTTTTCTTTTTTTTATTTAATGTGTAAACAGCCAACTCTAGTGCCTTTTTCCCTACAGCCTGCTCTTTATACCAGTAGATATTTTTATAAATATGATTCAAAACATAATACTACAATATCGCGAATATGCTAAATGTTTCATTGTTCACTGTTGCAAGGGAAATAGCACACAAGTCCGCAAAAAATTAATAATGTGTTTTCATTGAAAACATTGGAAGTGATATCACTTGAAGTGAAGGCACACCCCCACAGTTTTACTGTACGTTCATGAAAGAGACTGTAGTTCTGGTTATATTGCACTAAAGTATAAAAATGCATTTCTTGGAATCTTTTTTTAAGTTCAAAGTATTTTATTAAAATTTTGCAGACAAAGAAAATGTGACAATTACCAGGACGGCAAATATGCGACTTATCGAGCTGAGTGCTCCTTGAGGTTCCTGTGGGAGTGTCGTTGTTGGAAAATTAAGGACGTGCAGCCACTTGCATGATAGCGGTAGCACCCGATCTGAAAAGTGTTTAGTGGTTTGATAAGTGGCATTGGTGGAAGAATATATATCTATCTATCATCTAGCTATCTATCTATCTATCTATCATCTAGCTATCTATCTATCTATCCATCTATCCATCTATCCATCTATCCATCTATCCATCCATCCATCCATCCATCCATCCATCCATCCATCCATCCATCTATCCATCTATCCATCTATCCATCTATCCATCTATCCATCTATCCATCTATCCATCTATCCATCTATCCATCTGTCCATCTATCCATCTATCCATTTATATATCCTCAATGTGCCTTCTCACACATAAGAACAAACTCCAGCACGGTTGAGCTCACACAAAGAGAGGCTTTATTGTGGCTACAGCAACCAGGTAATGCGTTTCAACTGCAACAGCGGTCTTTGTCAAACCTAATGTTGCCGCCATTTTTGTTTCCTTTTATACACCCACATAACATTTCAACATCCTCAAAGTAAGAGTGCCCGATTTCCCAATTAAAGTGACATGTGCATATTCTCTCAAGAGAAAGCAACCTGTACCAATTTGTTAATTCATCTTAACAAATAAATAAGTATAAAAACAAAATACTCTATACCTGTATGGAATTTCATCAAAGACCATAAAAGTTAAAAATGCCTTCGCAATGCCAACTGCTTACACAAATTAATCATGTATTGGAGGATTGTTGATGTATTGCACCAGTGTAGGTAAATTACTAACATTTATTTGTGATACAAATAATACACTTCATCATCCAATTCACTAAAAACAATTGCAAGACACCTAAGGGTCTATGTCTTGACATTGCAACTAATGTAATCATGGCCATCATACGGGGAAAGTGCCCGTTAACACTCTTTGATTACATATATCTGAAATTCTTACTGATTATAAACAGATCCACTTAGTGTTAAAGTGCAGTGTAAATAGGTGAACCTTATTAAAACTTGGATAAAACAGTATATGCAGGAGTGGACTTGAATAGTAAAAATCAGAAGCAAAAACATTAAGACAGGGAACCTTAAATTCTTCAAATTTTAACATAGTCACATAGTAGGCCCTTCGTAGTTGCATTTCATAGGTGGGCATGCAAATCCACCTCGGTGTTAAAACCATTGGGGATCTTGGAATTAAATCGTAAAATATATTGTGATTCCAATTGTCTTAGATGTTTCTGTCTTTTACCTCCCCTTATTCTTTTTGGCACCTGGTCTATTACAAAGTATTCCGAAAACTTCACATTGTTGTCATGTACCTGTTTGAAATGCCTCGCGTTTGGGCATGTCTGTTCTTTATTTTTAATGGCTCTGACATGTTGTAAAATACGCTGGTGTGCACATAAAATATTACTGCCTATGTATAGTTTAAGACAGGTACATCTTAGGGCATATGCAACAAACTGACTTTTACAGTTCAGAGGTTTCATAATCTTCCACTTTCTGTCTGTGAAAGGTAAGGGCACTTCTGTGGTGTTGACGTTATAATTGCACGCTTTGCTTTTATGGCATCGTCTAAAACCCTTACTATCTCTCAACCATATTTCCTGTTGTTGTATGCATGGGCTATTGACCACAATATCCTGTCTCATTGATTTTGCTTTGCAGAAAGTGATGAGAGGTATGTTCTCTGCCTTTGGCCCTAAGATGGGGTCACTGCACACTAGATGCCAATATTTTTGAAAAATGTCTGATCTTTTGATGCTTTGTATTGTACCCAGTAATGAAACTGAATTTTTGATCTTGCTTATCAGGAAGAGGATCTTTGCTGTTTCTATCTGTGAATATTAGCTGTTCCATAGGTTTCGAATATGCTTTGTCTTTCTCTAGAATAACTTTATTGTAGCCTTGCAATTCAAATCGTCCATTCAGTTCACTCTGTGCTTTGTAAAGCTGTTTTGGACAGCTACAGTTTCTCCTCATGCAGAAATTCTCTGCATAAGGGATACTATTCTTTAGTTTGGTAGGATGGAAACTTAGAGCATGCAATATCGTACTACCTGCAGTGCTCTTTCAAAAAGTTTTAGTATGCACTTTTCCATCTATTACATAGATCATTTGATCCAGGAACTGTGCTTCCTTCTCGCTGAGATGTGACGTAAACTGTAAATTCAATTAATTCCTGTCGATTCACTTCACAGAATTCTCTGCTGACAGCTTACTCCCATGCCATATGACAAATAGGTCAGCAATATAGCAAGACCAAAGGACCACAATTTCTGTCATCTCTTGGGCATATTGGGTTGCCAGCACCTGCTCCTCCCACCAGTCCTTTTGCAAATTAGCATAGCTGGGGGCAAAGTAGGTGCCCATGGCTGGCCCCCTCATTTTCTGATAAAGATCTGTATCAAAGAGAAATATGTGGTTACATAAACACCAACCCAACATGCACAACAGTATTTCAGTGTGTCTGTAAAGGGTTAGTTGCCGGGAACTGAAAAAGTGCTACACTGCCATAATATATATATAAATATATATATTAATATTATATAGCCAGACATATGCATGTATGATGTGCATACATGTATGACAAATATTAACTCCTAGGCAATCAGGATAATACAAGCAAGATGCACAACACTATAGTATAGGGAGAAACAAAGGAGAAGGAGAAAAATATACAGAAATTATTTACTCTTTAATAATTCATTGTTAAAAAATTCATGTAAAAAATTACAATCAAATTCAGAATACCAACATATAGGTAAACCAAAGTTAAAAAGTGGCAATATCTTAGGATTTTCGATGTGCGTTTCAGCGTTCACAGCACCTTCTTCAGGAGTAGCCACACATTTATTTAGGACATCTGTAGTAGGGACAGTTTGTGAGGATGAAGGACTGCACCCCAATTTCTGTTGATCTAATGTATAAAAAATGTTTCAACAATAATGGAGACATTGATTCTTCAAATAGAATGTCTGTATCTATGGTTTTGTGTAGTAAAAATCTTATATTCCCATGTATATGTCATGTTATACTACGTGGACCAACAATATATCTAGAGGTAGCTAATGCCTTCCTTAATCAACATCCGAGACAATATAAATGTCCGTATTCAAAAATCTGATATATACCCGATTATTCAAACACGCGATACCACTCCGGTATATTTAATTGTAGCGTGCTTACAGAAGGACGGCTTTTCTAAAATGAAAAAAATGCCACTGATTCCACTCCTGTGTTCTGCATAGAGCCGGGCTGAAAATGGCCACCGGCGTCTTACGTCAAGAGGTCGAGTAGTTGTGCATACATGTTCATAGGCAGTTAATGTTTTTCTGCATATATGTGTATCCTTTTTGTTTTTTAGTTTGATCAGCTTTATTAAAATGAAAGTCTCATAGTAGAGAATTACAACTTCAGTAAATGCATACATTAAAGCAATAAGATTTTTAAATGACATCAAAAAGAAATGAAGCTGTTTAGGTTTTTGTATAATGTGCAAGAAAATAAAGGAAGAAAGGGGGGAGTAAAGAAGAAATCAATATTAAAAACCTAGTAATAACTAATTATGCAATTAAAAACACAAACATTTGAAATAGATGGTAGATAACATAACGTAGAATTGAGAATATGCAGACAGAGTAACAACTGATGGTGGTTTGAAATGTTCTGAATGTCTATAGTTTGTTGCTTAACAGTATAATCTAAGAAATGTGTTCATTACAAATCTCTATAAACTGTGATAGAAACTGAGTGGCAAATGCTGTATCTAATCTATGATAATGACAAACATTATACCACCTAGATTTAAATGAAATATTAGAGGAACATTTTCAAATTAATTGTAACTTGCTGAAAGGGTAAGGCCAACATGAGATCTAACAATTTAATTATAAGAATACCTAAATTGGTAGCATCAGAGAGACTTCCTAAAAAAAGTTGTAAAGTGGAGATGGAACAATGTATATTAAAAATTAAAGTGAGTTGAATCCAAACTTTCCCCCAGAAGGATGCAGTGGGTGAACATTGAAAAAGAAGGTGCATAAAATCACCACTGGGATGATCACATGACCAATAGTACCACCCTCCCTTTTAGCCTTCTTGAGTGTCAGAGAATTTCTGGATTAATTATTATGCCATAGAAAGTTGGAAAGTATAGAGTGCAATTTTTTAAAATGCGAACTAGGTATATATACTGGAATCATACACCAAAATATAGAGCAGAATAGGTATAGTAATCATTTTGTTCGAGTCAAGATAACCCCCCCAAGTTAGGACTACGTATTCCAATAAGATAGGAGTTTGGCTATTCTATTAAATGCTTCCTTCAGGTTTATTGCAACCGATTTCTTCATAGAGTTAGTGAACCAAATACCCAAATATTTAGTCTTTGAATTATTCCAATAGTTTCCAGTAGAGTAAAAAGAGTGTTTAAAACCACATTTGGTAATAGACAACATTTCAGTTTTGTCCAAATTAATCTTATATCCTGACATGAGAGAGAATTAGGAAATTTCATGAAACAAAGCTGGAATAGTAAGGTTGGGGTTAGAAAGAAAAATAATAATTTTGTCTTCATATTAGAGAGTTTCAAGTGTTTATCTCTATATTTGAAACCCGTTATGAGAGTGTTATGTTAAACACACAAGGAAGGGCCTAAGGAGGTTTAAAGACCTGCAGGGGACGATTCCCCTCAATCACAATTCAAAAACAATGGATAGACCTCTGGGTCTGATTTTTTTTTTTTATAAAACCTTTTTATTGCATTTTATAATTATACATGTCATACATTAATCACACTTGTCGGCTGCAGTATTACAATTGATGTGAACATTTGCGCGTCAGAGAGCAGTGTGGCAGTTCATCAAGTAATAAATTAATTAAGTAATTAATTAATGGGTGGCATTTGGGTCTGATATGAGAAAAAATGCTGGAGTACCCCTTTTACAGGATGATTTCCCTCATCCACCTGGAGGTGGCATGCTTTATCGTAGGTCATACTCCTCGCATTATGAACCTGGTCATAATGCGGGCTACAACGCCCTTGCTGAGAGGGAGGAGTTCAAGAATGTTTTTCTGTGTCAGAAAAAAGATATCCTAACACCTATAGGAGAGCAAGGTGGGGTGAAGGGAATGAATGAAAAGTATGTTTGAGCTAAAACTAATGCCGTGGAATGACAAAACTAACTTTATTGGGGTGTCCAGAGGTTAGGATTAAAGCAAAGAGCTGTGGCTGGGAGTTATTAAACCAGTTGTAGAACAGTGGGGGTTTCCATATTTCAGCCTTTTACCCTCCCTAGAGTTGTAGCGGCTTTCTTTAGGACCGATAAAAAAGAACAAGGTGGAGTAAATTCTCCCCACATACAAAATAAGTAGTGATTATACAACACCAGTGGATGGAGTGGTTTGTTAGTTCAAATTGTAGAATCCATTAGTCCATATGTTACATGAAACAAGACAGTGTAATCAGATTAGCACACCCAGTTATTATGGGGCACTCTATACAAATCATAATCAAAAAGTGAACCAATCTGTGTTCATATTAAAGTTATTAATAAATCAGACAAAGCGTAATTTGGCAAACCAACAGTAAAGTGGCTTACCTGTAATTATAGGTAACAGATTGACACCTTGACCTCCGTACAAAACTCGAGTTGGCATCCAGGTCCTATTTTTGAGAACAAGTGGGACTTTAATATCTTGATGGTATTGTTCCATCATAAAAAGCAAAAGAGTGTTATGCAAATTTGGGAGAGGAAGTATCAAGAGCTAAAACGAATCCAAGGGGCGATAGAGGGCATCCTTGTCTAACTCCTAGTTTTAATTGAGAGGTTTGGAAAAGTCATCCATTAATCAAGACAGAAGCTCTTGGAGAATTATAAAAAAGAGAAATAAGTGAGATAATATTAGGACTGAAGCCATGCCAAGCCCTGCCAAGTAAGTCATTTAAGTAAAAAGGTCCAGTCGATCGTATCAGATGCCTTTTCCGCCTCTATAGCAACAGCAGCTAAGGGAGAAGCCTTGTTTAATACGTTAAAGAACAATCTAGAGTTATCAGATGCAAACGTACCCTTAACAAATCCAGATTATTCCTTACCTATCAATTTGCGTAAAAATAGTTTGAGTGACAGAGCCAGTAATTTGGCAAATATTTTATAATCTATATTTACTAGAGAAATATGTTGATAATGTTTGCACTGCCAATGATTAAGATCATCTTTATGAATAAGACATATGTTGGCTTCTCGAAAAGTACCCCCAGCTGTACCAGTGTAATAGAAAAAGTGAAGAAGTTGCAAAGGTTTAGGGAGCAGTCTTTTGGAAAAATGCAGATAAAACTCCACCATAAAACCATCAGGTCCTGGAGTTTCACCTTTTTTAAGGGAGTTAAGAGGTTTGAAAATTTCTGAGAGTGATTGTCAAGGGAATCGAAATCGAGATTCTCGTGAATGGGAGGAATGGTAAGTTGCTAATAAGCATCGGTAAGAGAAGGGTTGCGGGAGATTCTGATGTATATAGATTTTGGTAGAACTTCATAAATTCGTCCAAAATATCTTGATCTCTAAACACCTGCTTTCCTGTGGATGAGTCGATAGATTATATATTGGTACGTCATTTTCGGACCTTCAAATAATTAGCTAGAAGCTTTCCCACTTTATAATGTCCTCCTTAGTAGGGAGCACTGCTTCTGAGTAAAATAGATGAAGCGTTGTCTATAGATATTCAATTAAAATAGATTTTGCCCGAATAAGTTCTTGTAAATTTGTTCCAGAGGTTGAGGAATAAAATTGATGTTCTAGGCATTTTATAGTAGATAATAATGCCTTGTGGTGTTTGGCAAATTGTCTCTCTTTTTTGTAAAACAAAGTCAATGGACCTCGACCTGCAGCCGTAAACGTGTCTCATAATAATTGAGGAGACGCATCAAAGTTTGCGTGAAATGTAAAAACCTCCTTAGTGAAAGAACCAAAGAAGGAGAAATCTGTATCAAGTAAAAGAGAATTTTTGAACCTTAATCTGCTGGATTTGTGATGTTTTGGTAGTAGTTCTAGATCTGCAATAACTGGAGAAGGATCAGAAATCACAATAGGTTCAATAGTCGAATTAGTAAGGTTCTGGGATAGTGTTTGCTAACCAAAGATATGATCAAGTCGAGTGAAGGATCCATTTGGTGGGGAACAAAAAGAGAACTCTCTAGTAGAAGAGTTACAGAGTCTCCATGAATCTACCAGGTGTCCTTTGGGAAATAGTGGAATGAAATTACTTTTGGGTTTTATGGGGAAAGAATCTAACCTAAGATTGACGGTCTATAATTTGATTACAATCTCCACCTAAAATGATAGTCATCCCTATATTGAAGACATTTCCTAGAAATGTTGGCCAAAAAGAGTAGTCTGGTTGGGTAGGATCATAAACACTGAAAACAGTTAAAGGAATGTAATTAATAAGCAATTTAGCAATACGCCATTTAGCAATACGCCATCTATTGTGCATTTTGAAGTGCATTTTTTAGTATCTAAATATATTGTTATACTCTTATGGAGAACCTGAAACCTAATATGAATAAGTGCACATACCTACCCTATATTAATATTTATATATCCTGATGTGTATTATCATACAAAGAAGCATAAAAACTCCTATACAGAGACTCATGTACGTATATTATATATACATACTATAACATATATGTGTATATATATATATATATATATATATATATATGTATATATATATATGTATATATATATATATATATATATAAATATATATAGCATAAACATTTATATATATATATATATATTGTCATACCATCAGTTTGTTATGTATCTATAAATTGTATATCCTTATACGATGCATAATCTCAAGGACAATAAATACATCAAGCCATCTCTTGACAAATAGCGAGCAAGCTAAAAAAAATCCCTCTGTGTCCATGGAAGCAAAGAAACAATTGGGAAAGTCTTGATTCAGAAATGGGAGAAATATGTGCTACAGCCTGGAAAGGGGTGTTTCACATAGGCTTCGGAGATAGCGAGACATTTTTAGATGAGGTGGTCATAAATGCGCATAATGTTTTATATTTTAATGCATGATGGACACTCTGCTGTCTGTATTTTCTATGCTCTGCCATGTTTATGTTTCGTGCAGTGCCTCAAATTGCTTTATCCGAGAGAAGGGGGGCGTGTAGCACCACTAAACATTCGCCAATAACCAATAATGCCAAGGCTCGCCAGTTTAAATCCCACTTTAATCTTCTTTCACCCCATAGCTTTCTGCTGGATTATCAAGACTTTTGGATGCCGAGAGGTTAACTGATAGGCCTGTTAGGCAATATTAGTTTGATCATGGACCCTATGACAAACGCAATGAGTGCAGGGTTCAAGGCAGCTTCTTACTTACTGGTTACAGAACGAAGCATAATATATTCTGACGATATGGTCATAATGACTATTCTAAAGTGCACCTAAATTAACATGGGTAAATAACATACATCACAACTGATCTTAAGTGTATATATGCATTACAGATCCTGCTTGATCAGCTTAGAAATATTTACATCATTGAACTGTTGTGATGCTAGTAGAGTTCTTGGAACAAAAAAGGTGCTCCGTGACTGATATAATGCAGTATGTTAATTTATTCTGAAACCTGGGAAATGTTACTGAGTAAGATGATTATTAACTAATGTAAATGTTTTGGGTCTCTTTGAACTAAAGTAGTTTATCAAAAAAAGATACACATTTGAGCCTATACAAATCTTTACTGCTGAATGTCACATTGAAATGACTTCAGGGTTCAACAGCATTATAGTCTCTGGTTTTGGGAACCGGGTCCTCACAGAGGGAGGCAGTGTTCCCAGTCTAGTCTGTTAGTTAGAGGGAGGCAGTGTTCTCAGTCCAGTCTGTAAGTTGTCCAGTATGTAAGGTCTCATGAGAGGTCTATGCCGCCACCGCTACAAGAACCTGAACGATCACTAAAAGGTAGTTTAGGTTGATTACAACGATTAAAACCAGACAAAACTAAAGATACCTTAATATATTCAGATGACTTATGCAGCCTATAATCAACAGTTCTACATCAAATAGACTAACAAACATTTCATAAGCAAAGTTAAGTCTAGCTTCATAGGGACAGGGATGTAGCTTTGTCAAGGAGATTTGGTGGGATCAGAATCTCACATTTCCCAACTAAAAACAAGTTGGTGGCAGATGAGATGACTAAGCGGTGCAGCACCCATCATAAGTTGCAAACCTGTTAGTGCTGCTTTCGGACTGTTTTTCGAATCAGACACATGGCTTTTCATCCAAAATGTTTTCAGGGAATTGTGCTGCCTGTTTCAGATTTTGTGGTCGGATGGTTGGACTGTCTTGCTGCCATTGCTAAGTGCAGTGCAATGAGTAACTGTGATTAAACCTTTTCACAGGGTGCTTTTAGCTCACGGTTTAGTTTTGCAATATGAATCATAAAAATTCCTAGAGGGTATTTCATTTGACATGATGTCCACATCATACTCTACATCCCCCAAAAAACCCAGTAAAGTGAGCCATTTATAGTTATGTTGTGATACTACAGCCCCTGATATAGTGAGAATGTGGGTCCAATTCACAAAGCCAAATTTATGACTGAAAATGTATGCCTCCCAATTATCCACCAAAGGACACCTAACGTTTATGCCTGCATAATTGTCTGTTACAACTTTATACAATTATCCAGTAGTAAATTCAGTAATTAAGGAAGTAAGTAAGCGAGTAAGAAGTCTGGAGTGGGAGAATCAACCATGATTTGCCTTGCAAATTTGTGAATGCCCATCAACTTTAAAGTATGTGTGCATTCTCAGACTCCCATCTAACGCATTCCCACCATGTATGTTGTCAGAGTCAGCTCCAGCAAATTGCCCAAGTAAATCCACTTCCACTGTGACAAGGGCAATGGAACACCCCAAAGATTTATGGTGTGCAGGGTTTCTCCAGGAAGAAATGTAATTTCCATGTGGAGAAGAAAATATCACCGCAAAGCGGCCAGCCCTAATGACAAAATGTATTGTTTGTATAATCTGCATTTGGAAATAGTAAAATCTGAAAATGTTACATGATTAAAATATCACATGATATTGCCAGTAGTATGCCTGGAAGATTTCCAAGCATACTACTGCCAATATCTGTGGATTCCTAAAAGTAGCAAATCTGCACCTGTTCATAGGAGTGCATATATGGTGAGATTTATTCCTATCTTTGCAAATCATCCACTTTATATCTTTAAGTTCCAGATTCAAAAATGAACAAGTGAAAACCTTCTCTTAAGGAAATGAAGATGGCGAGAAAAACCAGCATAGCCACCACAACCCTACACTGATTCCCTCAGACCAATTACCAAGCTAGAATTGCATTGTTTTGGGTGTGTCCCTCCCCCTCCAAACCCCACCAACAAAAACTACAATTACAATTTCCTAGTTTGAAAAATTAGGCATTAATAATGGCATACCATTTCCATTCGCCATCATAGCCTCTTTGACAGTTCAAGCAGGCAAGGCTTGGCTGGTCTGTGTGGGACCGGGATGAGCAAGGCCACTACATTGTACATACATTGCGATATTGTCTGATAAATAATTATTGTAATTCCTGTATACGTTTGTAGAACCAAAGTAATATTTAAATTCCTTAGTACCTCCACTAGCCCAATTGAACTGATACTCCTATATACATATGTGTTACAGGACTAAGTTAGAAGAAAGACCTCAGAATACCTGCACATGCTTTAGACTTTGGCCCCTTTATTGAGAGTGACTTAGTGGTGTCTTATCATGAACACCTAAGGAAGTATGTACTGGGGCACTAAATGAAAGACGTTTATGCCCTAGTAGGTCTGACTAGTGACTTAAAGTCTTTGGGGAATAGGAGCGCATTAATGACAATGCCCTCTTTCAAAATGTTTGTTATTAAAAAACTGTATTCATCAGATTAGAGTATTAGACTATGAACAAGCGAAAGTCGTTTCTGATTGTGTGAATGCATCACGTAATTGAGACATGCTTAATTTTGCTTTATGGGACAAATGATGACCAAGGTCATGAGCAAAGTTAAGGATAAAGGGGAAACTGAAGGCATTTTCGCAAAACAATTTCATGTTCCAACCTTCAGAGCACCAGCTTACTATGTGTAAAGTGCACTTTTAGGCTCTTTTGCTGAGACTGTGGTTTTAGTTTCAACAACAGTGGAAGAATGAGGACTAGTTTAATAAGGAATATCACCTATTAGTTTTCAGTGGAGGTCTTATGGTCTTTTTGACAAGGCAGCTGTCGCCAGAAAATCATGTGAGCATCACTATAGATGGATTTGGCTGCGCCCAGATGTAGGGAGACATGAATACATGTTTTGCTTGGGCAAAAGAAAGTGCTTGCCCTCCACATAGCTATGATCATTTTGCTTACTTTTTCAGCTGCCTTACCGTGAACATTCATTGCACCCAGGTGAAATATTAATGCTATTAAAGTATCTTCGATAACTAGAAAAAGTATAGTGTTTTTTCTGGCATTGGCACAGATGAGAGTAAGATAATAGAATTGTAGAGAGTAGCCCTTTCAAACAAAGGGAACTGGGCAAACAACAACAATAAATTAGAATTATTCCCTCTGTATAGTGATTCCTATCCTATGATGTCTCACACACATTTACTCAGATTCAAACCCACTCTATATGTTAATCTTCATAGGGACAGTATTTCTCTTTCTTAGTGCGCCCCAAAAATGTTCAGAGAGTAGAACCACAAAGAGCACAATGTAATCACAATTACAAAAGTAGAAATTAAACAATAATTGGCCTAGACAATGTTATTCATCATTTAACTCCAATTTATTAAAACAATGGATCAAGCTGCACTAAAATGCTAAACACCATGGATTCGACATATGCAATGAATCTTTTCAAATACATAAATTGCCTAAATAACAATTCTTTTGAGGTTTTTACATTCATTCAATTGCCTGGTTGTGTGATCGCAATTGAAATAAAAAATGAAACAATATCTATTTAAAAACATGCAATACAAAAGTCAGAAATATGTCGATGTATTTCAGTGGATCTTGCTTTTATGCACCACCTTCCTCAGGACAGTATCAAAAACATAGTGATCTTTAATTATAATGTATATTCTTCCCTTGTTCTGTCTAGAATGGGAATCTCTGAGTTTATAGATATCCCTTTTTGTATCTTAATCTTTAAAGGGAGATTTAACCATATTTAATTCTAAGTAGGACTTCAACAGACATTGTACCACTTGTATTACTCTTTCTTAAGGTACATTACCGATTCTCTATTACTGGGTCAAGACGTTTTGCGATATTTGAAAAATACCGATACGTGATTGGTCAGAGTAATTAAAAGTTTTAATGAGTCGTGGGAGAATTGATTAATCTCACTTGACCAGAAAAGGGGGATTTATACTTAATTCTGGTGGGTTTAAGAATTGTTTTTTGGTTGAAGGAGGGAACACACTTACACACACTTCTCTCCCTCCCACCTCTCTTACTCTCACTCACTCCCTGTAATTCTAAGACTGTCAATCTAGTCTCCCCCTGTTTCTCTTCGCTTGGTAAACTTACAAAAGAGCAGCTAGTTTCATAGAATTTAAAATGTTCATGCAAACAATGGCAAGCTAGTGGCTGCATTTCAGAAAGCTCGCTGGCTTTCCTTACAAAGAAAAACCGCGATTGGAACAGAGGGCTACTGTTAGGGAATCACCAGTCAACCGCACAATGGTAAAGCCAGTCCTGGGGCTTGCTTCCTTGACAATTAGTCAAATCCAAGGCAGATGCATCCTGCAGCTGCGTGGCTCTTCCTTTCATGAGACACACATCTATTTTTAGGCCATTGTTAAGTCATGCCTTTGCGTTTCTGCCAAAGTTCACTCTTCTCTGGCTGACACCTTTGTACGCATCTGAGCTCAAGATGTATGGGTTAGTTTGGGTATTGCTGGGCAGAAAGGACATATAGGGAGATGTGAGCAAAGCAATATTTTCATTCCGGCAATGGTCTATGCCCTGTCTCTCTAATTTTTTTTGTAAAATAAATCCAGTTTTTGTTTCTGCCTCTATATATTAACTATTTGAGAACATTCATAGTTCGTTGTCTCGAATAGTCCCAGCTGAAACATGCAGAGATCCGCAAATCACAAGTTCAAATTCCGAAAAGGCCAACTCTGCCATCCATCCTTCCAAAGTCGATAAATTGAAAACCCTCAAATTGGGACATTTACAGAACTTCGAAAGAAGGAAGTCCTTTATGAAGAGTTGTATATGAACAGATTATTATCACAATTGTTATTAATAGTATTCTTTTGATTGGGCAAATGGACACACGACCATTTTCATTTCTATTTATTATAGGAGGAGGCTTTAAAGAAGAATACAATGAATTATTTTGTTATTATAACTGCGATCATGCAACTTTATTCTTGTGTAACCGTGTATACACTGTAATTTCATCCATTTCCATAGTTCTCAGCTTCTTCAACTCCGCTAAAAGGTTTTGCAAAACATTATGTTACAGAGCCATTTCAAAAAATATATAACTTCCAGTACCCATCCGGAGCTCTCCCGCCATTCCTCTCTGTGGCCTTCCATCCGCTTCCCTTTGTAATTCAAAGAGTTTTTTGCAAAAAGAGTCTTGTTCACCTAGATCTCCGGCACCCTATTCCAGAAATGGCGATCAACAATTCTGGGCACCCGAGGCTAGTAAGTTATAGGACTAAGCATTTTTATTACTTGAGTATTTAATTTACTGAAAGTACCCAATGAGCTCCTTAAGTTAAGATGGATATTGCAAAGATACACAAGTGTACTGCACTAAAATGTTTGTCTATTATTTGGAGTCTGGGGTTGGGGTTGCTAGTGTGCTGCTGTGGTCACCAGATATTGCCTAAAGCCAATATAAGTGACCTGGGGGTGACAAGCCTTTAGAAAGAATATTCCATTTTGCACTGGTGGCCAAAAACCACCATTATAAATTTGTATTTGCCCCAAGGTACCCAACTATTTAAATTTGTTGGTGGTTATTGGTACACCGTTTATCCTCGAATCACTGACAATGTGTTTAAGGATGTGGAGTAGCGACTTTCCATAACCATCTTGTGACACTCTTTGAAGTCTGGAGTGGCTGCAAGGTTCACAAGGGTCAATCCCCATAGGCGACACTCCAACACAATTGGTCTCTTTGTACTAGGAAGACCTTTTATAACTACTACAGCTAAGTATTCTACATCAACTTAAAAGGACAATTACTTTCTGTACTGTAGGCCATAACATAGATTGTAGCTACCAACAGTTGTAACATCAGGGTGCAGAAATACATGGACCCCAATTACGTGTGACCCAGATAGTGGTGAGTTTTTTTTCTGTACCTT
Source organism: Lissotriton helveticus (assembly GCF_964261635.1). Classification (NCBI taxonomy): domain Eukaryota; kingdom Metazoa; phylum Chordata; class Amphibia; order Caudata; family Salamandridae; genus Lissotriton; species Lissotriton helveticus. The sequence goes on along the minus strand of NC_136065.1, from coordinate 668,485,935 downwards.
GTACTCATCAGCACATGAGGGTGAGGTATCTACCATATGTGCTAAAAAACCTCCCATTCAGAATTTTCACTTATAAAATGGGGTATAAGATGCATAATGCCTTGCTTAATGCTCCGGGCAGTCTGCCACTGTAACTTTTGGCAGGTGTGACATGAAATTAACCTGCGGGAATGTGGTATTGATGGGATACTCCGAATTCTCATCTTTGTAGTAACAGGAATTACTGCAGGAATCCTAATTCAACACCCCACTCATAGCGTAGGCATAACAAACTAAATTAAACAATAGGAGAGTTTGTCTATGCTTGATACAGTAATTCTATGCTGGCGAGGGTGGGATATTTTCTCATTCACATGGATGTGCCAGAAGGTGAGGGAAGAAATACACTTTTAACTTTTGGACCCACTTGTAAAAGGGCATTTCAATACAACCTGCTTATCTACATTACGGAAAATCAGAGGTTAAAATGGTGTTTAATTATGCACATGCTACTTAATGCTGTCTGTTCTGAGCAGATCAGATTTGGCAAGATCAGAGTCCTCATTCGCTTCTAGAACAATCCACCTGCAGTACCACGTAGTGTAGGATTTGACCGCATAACAGTATGGGTTCAAACGGGGTCTAATCTAACCCCAGCGAGTCATGGAGAAAATACTATGACACACCTTTTGTCTGTAATCATAGGATGCGTCCTTCTTTAGGTCAAAGCCAAGCCATCTTGGGGACATTCAGAAAGCCTCTCTGGGAGTGCATTCCGACCAATTGCTTACCATTGGCTGTGTGTTTTGGCCACTCACAGTTGTTTGCTTTCTTTTTGCTGGCTTTATTTGTTTTAGGCTGTCCAGCTTAAGTTAATCCCTCCCATGGAGCACTGCCTTTTTACCACCGCTCCCTATGTTCCTCCACAATTGCTCACTATCTGCTCACTTTCTGTAAACAGGCTTTTAATGTTGTTATTATCTAGTAAGATTCGCTGCGTATTCAAAGACGGAGGTCAAATGTCAGACTGTGTCATCCGAGCTTGGTGTTTACTTTTCTTTCTCTGACTTCAAAGTGTGAGTATTTATGTGACAATGCTGCTGGGGTTTGTAAGGGAAGGCTTTTTTCTAGCACACAACATTTGTATGTCTGTAAATGAACTGTGCAGATATTTCAGAGTTCGAAAAGCCCGAATGAAGCACGATTTATTTTTAATTCTGAAGTGTAGTGGAGACAAATAATTTAGTACAATCAAAACAAATCAAAACACTAGGTGATGACATTTCCAATCACATTATCGTTTATGCACTCTATAATTTTATCAGTAAAACTGTGTTTGTGCAAAAGAATGGTCATTTCAATTGAACATGTTTTGTCTGTAATGGCAGTGTGCTACCACACCATGCATACTTCACACTACCCCACCCCACCCCACTCCACTACACTACAACACTCTACTCCACTCTATGACCCTTCACTCTACTGCACTCTACTCTAGGACGTGCTATGCCACTCCATGACATTATTCCAGTCTATGACACTCCACTCTACGACACTCCACTCCACTCTACGACACTCCACTCTACGACACTCCGCTCTATGCCGCTCTACTTCAAGACACTCTACTCCCTGCACAACAGTCAACTTCATTGTAACACTATACTTGACTCCGCTTCAATCTTCGACAATCTACTCTACGCCACTCTTCAATACACCTGTCTACTCCACTCTATGCAACTCCAACTATGCCACTCCCCTTTACTCTACTCTAGTCTGCGACACTCTCCTCCACTCTCCTCCGCTCTACGACAGTCTGCCACTCCACTCCACTCTACTCTGACACTCTACTCCACTCGGACTCTCTACTCCACTGTTCATCACTCCAAGACACTCCACTGCACTCAGCTCTAGGCCCGTCAATTCCGCTTTAGGCCCCTCCACTCCCTTTCACTCTACAACACTCTGCTCCCTCCACTCAATGTCACTCCACTCAATGCCACTCCACTCAATGCCACTCTACTCCACTCTACCCTACGCCACTGCATTTTTCGACACTCCACAAACTTTTAGCCAAGCTGAACAGCAGCTATGATGGCTAAAACACATCGGCAAAGCCACTAGGTCTTTGCCAATACTTGTTTTTACTTCTCTATTTTCCTGGAAAATGCACCTTTGGAAAAAGGTTTGGTGTGCATCACAAAGATCAGCATATGTGTCTGAGGCTTGAGGTTGAACGCAATGTCTTACAGTATTTATTGCAGTTCACAGTAAAACGGATCTTGTGGAAGTCTACTGTCAGATTAATAGTATATGATAGATATCTAGAGTTCCTAATGACAACTAGAAATCTAGTTTGCTGAACTAACATAATGGACAGTGCTGCAAACATAAGTAGATCTTTTAGATAACTGGCAGGCATGTCGATTTATTTGATTAGTTTTTCATATTTTGTTTGTTCTTTCTGTGTGGATTGATTAGGGAGTCAAATTCTATTGAATCACACATAATATATTCCCCGCATGCTTTGCATGTTAAAGGAAGACACAGCCGCTTGAATGTTATTTCTGTTGCTTCAGAGAATTTTAACTTTCTGTTGCTGTCCACAACACTGTTAATACAAGGCATAAATACAGAATATTCAGACAGAGCAGAACACCAAACAGAGAAAGAGATCTATGCGAGGTACAGATATAATAGACTATGTATCCTAGACCTTTCTGATGAACTATGGTCAGTATAGGCAGACAAGCAATGAAGCCATGACATCCCTACACACCCTGACCCTGTGTTTACTAAACTTGCAAGCATCAGAAAGCATCAATATCAGTGGCAGGTGGTATCTCCCATGTACCTTAGGTAGGGTATTTCAGAACTTTCTAGATGCTGTGGTATCCAGTAAAATCGGTTAAGTTAAAAAAAAACACACAGATGACTTACAAGAGAGAAAGATTCATTTCCACATGTCATAGGTTGTGTTGATGGGACAGATGCATTGATTGTCACCACCTTAGAGAGTGAGTATTTGCACAGGAACAAGAAGAGCTGCACTCTCTCAATATCATAGTGGTGTGCAATGACCACATTAGTAAAATGGTACCCATGAAGTTTGCACAACTCTCACATGTTTACACTGCGCTTTTATAACCGGCTTGTAAAAGAAGAGCTGGGAGGTAAGTAGATGTTGGATCAGTCACTACCGCTGTTTTTCCCATACATTACCCAATGCATGCCCATCACATCATTCATCTCCTATAATTATGGTTGTTGAGTAGACGGTGCACAATCCATATGTCCGTCGATCTTGATATCTTATATCAATCTGAGGACACTGAGCGAGTGGCGGGGCAGTACAGTGCCCACGCATATCAAATCTGTGATTGAGCACATATTCGGCATACTGAAAGGCAGATTTCATTGTCTACATAAACGTGGCGGTGCGCACTTCTAAAACCCTGAGACATGTTGTAAAATATCTGCTACATGTGCAATGTTACAGTATATTGCCCTTGGGAAGGGTCTGCCTCGAGTTTGAGAAGGACTCTGATGATGATGATAAGGAGGATGAGGGAGCTCCATCAACCCATTATCAAAATACAGTGAGGCTCTCATGCAGTGAGGAACTCAGGGCGTTGTTGCCAACCGGTCCTACCGAGGTGAACAACCTTTTTAAAGATTTGAAAACAGAAGATGCATCACGATCAGGCGTGTCGCTGCTGATGGATGACGAGAATCAGATTTCTGGGATTATAGCAAGATTACTGTTGCGGTTTGGAATGAATGAATGATAGGGATTTTGGAAACAAGATCTTGAAGACAGGATTGCGATTTGGGGCAAAGCTGGGAACCCAACTGTTTTCCACAAGTACTAGGAATTGGATATACTTCGCTAAGAATTGAATAAAGCCAACTAATGGTTAAATTGATTGAACAGTATATACAATAGAGAAGAGAGAGAACGATAAGTGTTATTGAAAAACTGATGTACAGAACTTCGATGACAGGATCTTGATGATGTTGGAGCCCTGATGATGTCCGTCTAGGACGAAAAGCGTAGGCTGTATCATATGTGATTTTCATCTCAAGAATTGGATATTTTGTTCTGTTGATCAAACTAAAAAACTGAAAAAATTGGACTAATCAGAAAATAAAGAACTTTGGAATTACAGCATTGGACTGACATCTTTTTTGAATTTGGAGCACTCCTTCTTTGTTTATTGAACCTTTGTAATGATGTACATCCCTGCACTGGATGTTGTTCTTGTTCTTGTTTTTTTTCCCTTCTCAAATCATTTGCTCCCCTCCTAGTTCGCTATGTACCAGTTGTTATCTTACGCTTTGTCGACCCCTTCATTTGTATCCGTTCTTGTGCTGTGAGTTCTAGTCTGATATGTGCTCTGTTTGGTATCCGATTTGACAAATGTACTGCAACTTTTACCTTCCTCTCCGTCCAATTGTAAAGCGCTCGAATATCCCTCGGGATCATGTTTGCCCTATATAAAACTTTATAAATAAATGTAAACATACACATTGACAATGTATGTGAATGCAACTAACGTTTGCCTTGCTCATGTTGAAAGATGTCCTGAACAAGGATCAAATGATCTAGTCTCGATACAAGCCCTGGCTGCTGTTGCCAACAAACCTAATGAGATTGTCAGAAATATAGTATGCAAGATAAGTGGTTATACCTTGCACCTGCCTATCTCCTAACTTTGGTCACCATCGATATTCCAGTTGACCATGGTGACTATTGTTCACTTTGCATGCCTTCTCCTACCACTGGTCCACTGGTGAATAGTGAGTGGTCTCCAACATCAGTAGCGTAAGTGCTGTCCTAATAGTAGCACTGGGAATTTGGAGTACCTCCTGAGCATTAGTCACCTGCACTATGATATACCAACTGCACCCACAAGTTTTCTGTGCGACTGGTTATGGTGGATGCCAGTCTGCCCACGTTATTCTGCATGCCTGGAGATAGTTGTCAGACTGGTGTTCCTGATTCCTATGTGCTGCCGAGGCGACCGTTATTACACCGTACAGTGCATTGACTGACATACTTCAGTAGCACTTTTTACCATACCATTGCCTTAACCTTGATACGCTTTCCCACTCTGTATCTATACTAAGAGATGACCATGTACTATATCTGTTGCTCCTGCAATAGCTCTAGCTCTAGCTTCCTAACCGATGCAAGTGATGCACAGCAGTGGGTATAGCGCAGTCTGCAAAGCTGCCGACTCTGTAGCTGAAGATCGGGTTCATGTCTCGGTTCAACATCCTATAATTCTGGGCAAATCACTTAATCTCCCCATGCCCATGGACAGTGCCTGGCTAAGCCCCACTATATAAATCCACTAATTTCAATATCTTTGGGACTACATTGCTATTTTATCTCTTCTGGTAGGTCCGTCTAACCTATCTACTGTGCTTTGCGATGTACAGCAGGTAGGTCTTCAGACAAAGAAGACTTAGCAGTGGTACATTTAGTTGTAGACACAGGCGAAGGTGTTCTGTGGTTGGGTTGTGGAACAATTTAAATGTGTACATCCCTTGCTTTTGACGATGGACAATTACACTTTTGCCTGCTATTGAGTTTTCTTCTTACCCTGAGTGTGGAAACAAGCAAGTTTAAAGAATCTTAAACGAGACACAGCAGTTGTGATGTCAGTGGCAAGTGATGGGCATGTACTAGGTATGTGCTTTGTAGGTGTCAGAATGTAAAGACCTTACTCTTGTACCTGTTCAATATGTGAGCTGCTCGATACTCATGAGTAGCACAGCAATACACAGACCATTTTGTTATGATAGCCTGTGCCATTTACACAGTGGTACAGTGGGACATCGCCAACAAGGAAGACAGAGTGAATATCACATGTATTGCATGCTCTATGGTATATTGTATTTGTCGCATGGACTACTTGCTGTATGCCCGTTGTTGGTTATTCCAGGTGGTGCCACATTATGTTGTCCATTTGTGTATGAGGTGATGTGTATTTTGGCCCTATGCTGATCTCCCTTCGTTTGTTTATTGGGGCATTTTTACGGTGATTTGCCTAATAATGTGGATGCAGGAGTAGATGCATTGATGAAGATCACCTCTGGTCCTCAGCTGGGATGAGTAGTAGATCAATGCTGGGTGCCAGTCTGTTGCACCTTCAACTGCTGACTAGCATCGCCTTCTTATGGGACTAGAGGTCATACCACTTTGCCTTAATTTAATCTCCATTCCAGTTACTGAGCATTCTGTGCTTATTCTCTCGTGGATGTGCACCTTGATTGTTTTTTTGTCAGCTTAGATACAGTCAGAAACATTTTCACTAATATTTTCTCAATTGCAACAACATACTCATTTACCAGGATCTCTATTTCCTGATCATGAGTTTCCTCTTCCTTCTACTATCATTATGTAGCAGTTGGCTTACCGTTATGGTCACTGAAAGTTTTGAACAGTGGAATTTAGCATCAGTGCATCTCCTCTGTTTGCCTGGGCTGCACCAGGCTCTCTTCTTGGGTCTGTGATTTCATTGATGGCTGCTCATGTGAACACTGCTATTAGCGACTGGTTCCAGTTTGCATTTCGCAATTCTTTAATTTTTAGTTTTACAGTTTACCTAATCACTATTTCATGTTGTCCTCCTTACCTGTATTACATTTAGCAAATTGCAGATTCTGATGCATCCATGTTCATAAATTCTAAATCACTATATCTTCCCAAACCAGTGTTCTTCATCATATACTACACAAAAACAGAAGAAGTGAGAGTTAATGGTGGGCCTGCTAATACCTTCTTTCTTACTAAGATTATCACACAAAGTATAGTGAAGCTAAAGCAACCAGTTCTTTGGTTATATAACATCCCAGACATTTGTGTGCAGATGTCTGGGAAGATAAAAAGCCCTCATCCAGGGTGTGTGGCATACTTAATCTTTGTCTTCATTCCATCAATTGTCATGTTGGGATGGTCTCAGCTAAGATAATATGGGAGCTCTTTATATGATATGTGGGGATCAGCAATAACTGGATAAGAAGATAAATAAATTGCCTTGGATTAAACATCAAAGCTTTTTTTTAATTGGTTATTCTGACTAGGTTAAACATTAAGGGGCAAATTACGATGTCGGGGGGAAAGCCTCCACCCGACACCGTCTTGGATTCGGGACCGACAAACTTGCAGTCAGCGGTTCCGACTGCCGAATTAAGCTGCAGTGTACGGTAGGATTCCCATTGTTTCCTATGGGAGCTTATGTTACGCCCAACAACCGTCCGTAACACAAGCTCCCATGGTGCCTGCCACACAGTGCATGGTTTTACAGGGGGGTACCTTAGGTACCCCTCGGCCATCAACCGTAGGCCGTAGGGGCTAGGGGGCCTTACCAGGGCCCTCCATAGTCAATTTCTGACAGCCTTTCCATGTCGGACAGGCCGATGCAGAAAGGTTTTCGGAAAGCAGCATTGTAATCTCAAGGGTGGAAAAGCTGTCCATAGGGTTGTACGATGCTGTTCCGACTGACAGCAGTACTCTGCGAATCGGTCGGAACCGATTTGGAATGACCATGCAGTTTATGTTCCGACCACAAACATCGTAATCCGACGGTCAGAATGTAAACCGAGTCGGTAGGGCTCCGTTGTTGTCAAGGAGATTCAGACTGTTGGGAGAAGGCTTTCCGCCCGACATCGTAATGAGCCCCTAAGTGTGAGTGGTCATAAGAAATTATTGTTCCATCATCCTTAAAGGTTCGCTCGGCATGTTTCAGCCTACAATAACAGCCACTGTAGATCATGAGAGTTTTCATTAGGACTGTAGGATTCCCCACGTTATAAACTGTGTCTCCCTTCTTAGTGATTTTGGGGTTGGCAGTGAACAAACAAAAAACACAAACACCAAGTAAACATGCAGAGATACTCGCTTGTATCTTGTCAGGTATTTTCTCTGATTATAAAGGCGAGATGCCACATGGAAGAAGAAAAGGAACATCTATCTCCCTGTTGTCACATATTCTTCAATGGTTTTGATCTCCCCATCCTGCAAGTGTTTCCTTTCCTGTCATCATATTCTAACCTGAACAATATTAGTGCCTTAGGTTGTTTACATGAATCTACTTAAAGGCATACAGTCCGTCTTTTTAGTCATATAATACTTGTTGTAATTTCATTTCCTTTTTCATGTGATGGGCTCTATTGCCAAACCTGCACACTCTGTGCCATTCATATATCACAGATAAAATAAACTCTTAAGTTGAAAACCTTGATAAATTACTTCAGAGAGGGTGTGTTAAAATTGTCAGCAAATGTGTTATCATCACTGCACTATGGGCTGGTTGTATGATGGTACAACACATGCCTCAACTACGTATGTCTGAGCCACGCGGTCTCAACCACAACCACGTCTTTACGATGCATGCCTTTACCGTGCATGCCTTTCATGCTATTTCATGGTAAAGACGTGATTAGTAAAGGGACATGTGTGGTAAAGATCACCCCCCGCCCTGAAAACTATCCCTTTTCCCCCAACCAGGCCATAAAAATTTACCCTATGCCCTACAAACAACCCAGCCTCCCTGCCCCCTAAGAACTGTCTGCTACAGCTGTAAACTACTCTGACCCAGCCCCCCTGCCATGAACCTGAACACTACCCACAGCCCTGTAAACTGTCCTAAAATAGCCCTAAAATCGACCTCAACCCCAGCCCTCCTCCCCTGAGCCCTAAAAACTGACCCCTACCCCTAAAAGCTATCCTGACCCCCCTGCCCTGAGCCCTGAGCCCTAAAACCCAACCCCCTGCCCTATAATTATCCCAACCGCGAGCCCTAAAAACTACTCCCACCCTGAAAAACAGCCTCTGCCCCTGCAAAACCTGGCCCCAGCCCCACTTACCTGATCACGTCCTCTCCTGATCCTTTCTGTTCCTGCCCAACCATTCCAGCATCTCGCATATGCAAAGCTTAACCCCTTCCCTGCGGGGGTAATTCCCCCACTGGGCGGGGCGGGGTGGTGAGCGTTGCACCGGGGTGCTCATGACGAGACCAGGTCGTCATGAGTCACGGTGGAGCTGTGCTCATGACGGCCTGATCTCGTCACGACCCCGCCCACTGATTAATTTGCCCGCACAGGCAGGGAATTAACCGTGTGTGGGCGGATCGGCGCTGTTATGACGAGACCAGGTCGTCATGAGCACAGCTCCACCGTGACTCATGGAGAGCTGGTCTCGTCACGAACACCAAAGGTGTTAAGGCAAGCATAGTTTGGCAAGCAGGTAAACGGCATGCATGGCTCAGCCCGCGTTGTTAAAGCGGTTTCCCCTGTGGGATGAATTTGTTTTCTTCTTTTTGTGCTGACCATAACACTGAAATTACTTAATAAAGTTTGGGGGACAGAATTTGAACTGTACACATCGAGGACTTTATTACTAGACATTTGCTTTTAGCCTGTGTGGCATGTTTGAGTGCTAAAGAGCCATTCAACCAGTGAATTCTATCCTGTTTGGATAAAAGTGTTTACAGACCCCTTCCCATGAACGTCGCCATTGGTCCTCTTCCTTGCCAACAGAAAGGAAATGGTTTCCTGCACTATTCCTCCTGGCACCCTGCGATCTTCTGACACGGTGCCATTGTCCTCTGCCAGTTTTCCAAATACTGGAGTGTGATTGATAAATACAGTGTCAGTGACTAAAACATGATTTTATTCAGATTTCTGGCACAGTCCTTAAAGGATTGCCCATTGCATCGAAGATTTGCACACTGAGCTGTGTATAAGAGCTCTAGTTAACTTTTTTTAATTACTTTCTAAGATTATTTATTGTGACTGCAAACTGTTACTGAAAAATTAATAGTATTTGCTATTTGAGTGATGTTTCAAAGAATGTAGTTTACTATTAGTGGGATCTTTTAATTGTTTTATGAGTATTGCTCGTCCCTTGAGTTCTTGATCCAGAGTAATTGACTCCTTGTTACTCATGCGGTTCATTTCTAGGAATAAGTTGGAGCAGAAAATGACACCTTCCTCTCGATTTTTATGTAAACGCCATAGGCATCTCTCTCTTTAAACATGTTAGCACAGAGGGAAGGCATACATTGTGTTAACTGCATGTATTCAACATGGATCTCCCTCTTTTTGGCTTCAACATTCCCCTCAGAAGTTCAGAAAGAAGTAGTGGCATAAAGCAGGACACTTTGATCTCGCCTTTATCAACTTAGGATGGAATGGTCTTTTAGTTGTTCAACAATCACATTTTGTAGCTCATGAGTGTGAAACAGTATTTATGACGTGAGACTAGCCAAAGTGAAGATGTGATTAATACTCAAGACTCTGGATGAAATAGTGAGGAAACATGGCCCAGATAAAACCTCCCCATGCCTTTTCTTCCAGTACATTTAGGGGCTCTCCAGGGAGTATTTTTAATAAGCCAAAACACTAAGCACTGAAATGAGTTATTACGCCTCATTCACCCCTCTCCATTGTATGGTATAATCATGATATTCTCAGACCTCAGTGATGGTGTACAATGCACAGTATCTCTACCCGGGTATACATTTGCTGTGTTCATTTGTATTACCTCTTCATGACTAACAAAAAACTGTCAATACGACACCAACAGTAATCTCTATTCTTACTTTTTGAGTCCACAATAGGTTTAGAGTATTGCATTTGGTTCAACATACTCATCTTTTTAATACTTCAAAGATGGCTGCAGCATTTCTGCATCAAAACCTAACGTGAAGTAGTTGCGTTACGCTATGACATTCTTACTTCCTCTGAAAATGCTGGGTTCAGGACAAAGATCTTTTGAAAAGGGGCCTGAGGGTTCATTAGGAGTTTACCTTGCTGCAGACCAGAGTCACCGGGGCGGTGCACAATTGAAATGTGGGTAAGACTACGCTTTTTTATGAATCCTCCTCAAGGGGTTTCACCATGATAGCATTGATTCACTCACATTTGAGAGCCGTAGCGATCTCCACTAGCTGGAGACCAGCTTATGCTTGGTGGCAATTCAAGCACTTATGGCTGGGGAAAAAACCCATTGTGCTCATTTGCTGTTTGCCATGATCACGACTAACTTTCTCAAAAATGGTTTTAAATTATATGCCTCTGATAAACTTTGTTATCCACATCATAGGCAAACAGCTGAGAAATACTGCGTGGAAACAATAAGTGTGTGACTCAGATCCTCAATAGTATGACAGAAGATTCAAAAGCATGTGTTCTCTGTATTCCATTAAGCCACATCACCAGACGCTCCACTATTAATCTCCAGCTGCAGTTGTTTCTTTGTCTTTTCTTTTCTTTGTTCATTGACACACTAAGTTACAGACAGTGGCGTAATATTAGCCCCTGCAGCCTTCGGCACTGTGCCTGGGTGGCGGAATCCTGCGTCCGGGGGGGTCATGTACTGTTAAGGCCCCCCCCCTCAAGTTTCGTTATGGCACTGGTAGCATAAACCACAGTTCACTGGGTTAGGTTTGAATAGGAGGGTGGAACCAGTCCTTATACACGCCCTAAACCAGGATAGTACCATTCCAAGGGGGCAAACACATCTTGACTTTAGATCAAGCGTTTGCATTTTACAGCCACTTCAGTTAATTTTTATTACTTATGCAGTAACTTGAGAAATCAAGGGTTTGCACCACATACCATATCGCAACATATTTCTCATCGGAATGGTCCCAGTCAACTCAACAGTATGAAGGCATACACATTTTAGTACTCTCCCTGTAGTACCCCCGGAGGAGCTCCGAAGAGATCCCTCTGTGGTAACCTCTTTATTAGGGCCCTGATGATGAAACATGCCACTTTGGTGGGTGAGGGCAACATAAAATTTTAGGGAATACCCCCCAGTAGGGATAATAAGTGTAGTTAAGGCTCACTTCTGTTTCACAAACTCGCTTAGGACCCGGTACATCTAGTTTATATGTTGTGGTACCTATGTGATGAATTTTCATCCCTTGTCAAATTAAATGGAAAAAATAATTCCACATGATCCACACACGTCACAGGATTCCGGAAGCTATTTAATGTGTAATTTATCACATACCATTTTTGTTTCAACTCATTGTTTTGGGAAGGGCAGGGTTTTATTGTTTATGGTTTATGTATCTGGTCATTTCTTGCCCTGTGTACGGAGCCTATTAATAGTGTTTAACATCCCTTCATACAGGATAAAACACATTCATATTGCTACCAGTAGTTACTGAAAATATCAAGAAAAATATTTTAAGAAACCTTTTGGCCACATTAAAGTTAAATGTTTTCAACACATGTATTATACTATTGTGATTTGTAAACCTGCAAAAACTGTTATGATTCTGTTTAAGTGTTAAAGAAGTTATTCCTTTGCTGAAACACTTCTGAAAAAGAGAGCAAGTGGATAACCTTAAAAAGCAGAGGGTCGGCGGGTTCCAGGCATTGTCAAAAAAACGAAACATTTAGAAAGCACTGGCAAAGCTAATAGGTCTTGCTATTTTTAAAGAAGCAATGGCAGTCACAATTTTCTGCCCTTCAGGAACTGCAATTGGCACAGTCCCAATGCAGGCTGTAGTACCTTAGGCTGTTTTTAGAGGTCCTGCGAGTTAGACGCAAGTGCTTACTGTTGGAGAATGATGTTCCTTAAGCTGTTATTAGAGGTCCAATAGACAGAACTTGTCCTTTTTTCACAAAACCAACACCTCAATGAAGGAAGATGATGTAGAAACTGCTGTTGTTGGTAGGTTTGGTAGTTGGGATGCTAGGTAGTAGGTACCATTGGCTGTGTTTGGGATCGAGTTTGGTAGGTAAGTGTAGGTAAGATATACTAGATATGGTATCATACTTATGGTAGGCATATATGGTAAGTTAGGTCTGGTTGATAAATAGGTGTTTTAGCTAAGCTTTGGTTGGTAAGTAAGTATATAAGGTCAAATATATAAGGTTAGGTATCATATGTTAGGCATGGAAGGTTAGTTTTGGCAGGTGTGATAGATTAGCAAGAGTAAGCTACGTATGGGATGGACTGCATTCCTGCCGACGTGTTCCTAAACGATAGGCAACGTTGGCGGAAATATATTTTCTATTTAGTAAATGCCATAGCCCAAGGGATGGTTGTCCCCCACTCCTGGAAGGGAGCTGAAATTGTGCCTGTGTATAAGAAAGGGGACAAGGCTCAAGCAGGCAATTATAGGCCTATCAGCCTTATAAACTCTATTCAGAAGATTATGGGCCGTCTTGTCTTGGGAAAAATTCAGGCCTGGATGGAGGACAATAACATCTTGAGCCCACTCCAGGCCGTTTTTCGCCCCAAGACGAGTACGATTGACCAGGTATTTCGGTTTGTTATCCTCCATTGGAGGACGGTGGCCTTGGGGAAAGGGACATTGTATGCAGTGTTCGTGGACTTGAGGGCGGCCTTCGACCTGGTGCCGTGCCAAAAACTGTGGCGAGTCCTGGAGGTATTGGGGATTGCCCCGGAATTGCTGACTCTGGTTGTGCGTTTGCACGAGGACAACTTCGCCCGGGTCCGGAGGGGGCTAAGAGGAGAGGTGACGGAAATCTTGCCGGTTGAGCGGGGAGTGCGGCAGGCATGTGTCATGGCACCCACCCTGTTCTCACCCTTCGTGAACGGGGTGGCGGACTACCTCTCCTCGGAACCAACTGATACCCCTGTGATGGCGGGTAATCGTGTCCCAATCCTCATGTTTGCGGACGACACCTTGATAGTGTCCAAGACACCGAGTGGCCTTCAGCGGGCACTCTGTTGGTTTGGAGAATTTTGTCGTTCGCACGGACTGGAAATAAACACTGCAAAAACAAAGTTTATGGCCCTCCATGATCGTAAGCCCTCCAAGACCTTCAAACCATATAGAGGAAGCATATATATGGATAATTGCCCACTAGAGCAGGTTGATGCCTTTACTTATTTGGGGGTGACCCTGCAGAGGGACATGCGCTGGAATAGCCAACTTGATCTGGCTGTATTAAAGCACCAGCAGCAGTCAGGTCTCCTCCTGAAAAAGTTCAAGAACTCAATAACGAAACCTATAAGCCCATTTCTTGAGATATATGGTACGAAGGTAGTAAGTTCGGTGTTCTACGGTTCTGAATTATGGGGATTCGAAAAGCTAAAAAGCCTGACACTGGCGGAAAATGAGTTTCTGAGAAAAGCCATAGGTGTCCCGCAAAGTACTCCACTAGTACCATTGATGTGGGATCTTGGGAGGAAAGTATTTAAAGACCTAGCTACCCTGCGTCCATTATTGTATTGGCGCAGAATATGGACCACTGAGGAACTTTTGCATTACGCCCAGGGTCTAAAAGATATAATTGAAATAGACTCCTTCCAAAAAATAACTTGGCTGAAGGAAATTAAATCCCTGTTAGTAAGATTGGGAATGAGAGAACTGTGGGATGACCCCGCAAATGCAGTATTTCCCTCTAAGAAGCTTTTGAAAGCCAGCTACTGGGAGATGACTATTACAACAGCATTCGCAAAAGGTCTCTCCTCTCACTTTACAGGTAGATTTCTTGAATTCAAAGCCCGACCAATGATGGAACCATACTGGGATGCTATAGAGAACCCGATTGATCGTAAGCTTTATTTTCAATTCAGGATAGGTACTTTCCCGATAAAGGTGTTTACAGAACAATGGGCAGGAACAACTGATGACGATAAATGCCCGTGGTGCAGGGACCAACAAGAATCTGAAAGCCATATCTTGTTCTTTTGTCCCAGCTTTGCTGCACCTCGAAAAAAGTGGGTGAAACCTATATGTCGATTAATTGGAACACGCAGATATAGGGAGGCACTGAGAATCTTAGCCACAGACCCAAGTCCCCTTATTGCTATAGCTGTAGCCAAGTTCTTGAAATGGGCTTGGATTATTCGCTCCAAGAAGTAGTTCTGTATAGGTGATGATGCTCTTTCCTTACCACCCTAGATTAGCTTAAACTGAATGGATTATCGAATAACAAAGGAGAAATTGTTTGATTTTAAAATTATAGACTTGTGTTTATTTAATGATCATACTCGGCAGTTGTCTTGTGGAAGTTTAATAATATTTTAATATATTTATATAAATGTACTTTGGTATCTTTTTACCGTTTTTATTTGTAAATATTGGATGTTTTATGAAATGCTTTTATGATTTCTTTGTCGAATAAAGTTATGATTGATTGCTACGTATGTCAGCTATAGTGGGCAAAGAGATGGGTAGATATTGTAGGTAAGCTTGACATGTTTGCTAGGCAAGTATAATAAGTAGACTTATTAGTTTCCCAAACTGTTAGTCTCCAAGCTTATGTTTAGTAGGTCAAAAGGCCAAGAAGTTAATCAAGATGCCTTTCAATTCTGTATTTATCAGGTCAGGTTATCTGCGATTCAAAGACCGAGATCAAATGTCAAGCTAAGTCTTCTTACAAATTGCTGCTTATGCTTTTTATTTTTACCATGGGGATTAGTATGTACAAACTCTTCTCACTGCAGTAAAAAAAAAAAAGCGAAATATCTGACAATCTGACAATCTTGCTGGGGTACACAGAGTTTCAAAGTAAGGGTTGTAGAATGAATGTTTTGTAATACACAATAAAATGTAAATACCTGTAAATGAACTAAACCTATTCAGCAGTTAGGAAAGCAAAAATAAAGCAAAGTTTTTTGTAATTCTGAAGTGTGATGGAAACAAAGATTTAAATAGGATCAAAATAAGTCAAAACTGATGCACAATGATAAATATTCACTGAAGCATGATTTCCACACATTATCATTTGTGTATAATATAGATGAATCATTAAAACTGTATGTCTCTATAAATGTAGTGGCCATTTCAATGGAGAACGTGCTGCCTGTAAATGACAGTGCTCTATAACACAATGCTTTAGTTACATCAATAAAAATCTACCTCCTCTTGTCCATTAACGTGTGATTGCTAAAGTTTGTTGTTCTAACAATTGGGTCATGGTTCTAAAGACTTTGGGACGCACTGTTTTATATCATCTTGACAGATGTTAGTAGATATCAATTTGCTTTTAATTTAGGACAGGCTATGTTACCCAAATGGCAAGCAGTAAAGTAAAAAAAAAAGAAAATCAAATAAAATGCTGGTGTTCCAGCACACTAAATACGTAAAAGAAAACACACACAATCTCAATTTCACACTAAATGTCATGTTGAATCTGAAGTTAACAAAAAAAGACTCAATCTCATCACCAAACTTTAATGAGAACACAAATTAAACAACGTAACCATAATCTAAGTAACATAGTATTGATGGACAGCCTATCCAAGCAATGGAAAACGCCTGAAAGCCAGGATGGCTGACCCAAAGCTTGCTCTCTATGCCTCTATATATTTCTTTATGATGTATTGATGACATCAGCTCTCTTGGCAAACAGCTAAAGTTGCCTAGAGCAAGACTTATGAAGGAAGTGAAAATGGGGAACATTAAGGGGTAAAATCTTGAATACCCTTCTGCAACCCCTTTGGGTATACAAGACAGGAGGGGTAAGGAATATCCATGTTAAGCAAAATGTACAAAAAATATAGATCAAAGAAACATCTGAGCTCAATTCACAAATGTTAGACCCGACAGCCTAAGGGTGGTCTTCCCACAATCTTTTTTCCTTACTCTGGCATTTGTTGCTGATCTAGTTTTAGTTGGTCTTAGGGCTGTGCACTTTACCACTGCTAGCCAGTGCTTAAGTGAAGGTGATTTAATCTCTAAACATGGTAAAATTGCCTTGTACCCAATTGGCCCATTTAATTTACTTGTAAGTCCCTTGTAGAGTGGTATTACATGCACCCAGAGCTTGTAAATGTAATGCTACTAGTGGGCCTGCAGCACTTATTGTGCCAACCACTTGAGTAGCCTTTCAGGATGTCTCTGGTCTGCCATTGCAGCCTGTGTAGATAGTTTAGGTAGTTTGCAACTGTCATACATAAGTCACCCCTAGGGTAGGCCCCAAGTAGCCCCTAGGGAATGTTGCACTACATTTAAAAAGTTGGACATGTACCTTTAACTTTTATTGTCCAGGTTGGGGAAAATCTCCTCTTTCTGTTTTTCCCTACTGCAAAGCCTGCTTCTCCCATAGGATAACACTGGGTTAACTTATTGCATTTAATAAGTGATAACTTTCAATTGGGAGCAGGTAAGAATGTCGAGTTTGGTGTTTAAAGAATTGTAATTTAAAGCCCTCTTTAATGGTAATGTAGAATTTTAGTTCACAATTCACGATGCTGCTTTTCTCGCTCCACCATCTTGTGCCTGTATCCTGGGTCACATGACTAGGTGTAGCTGTCAGTGTTTGAGTATTGCTCCCAGACAGTAAAACTAAAGACAATAGGTGTTGCACATTCACTCAGGGTTTTGCCACTAGTCTTTTGTGACCGTAGACACCTTGGGGTCAGGGCAGATTGGCAGGAAATTCCAAACCCCTCTGGGGAGGAAATCTCCAGAATCTTCTACTTCATAGCTGGCACCAAGTATGAATAATGGACCCTCAGACCCAACTCTTGCAATACACCTCTGAACCTGTGGAAGATTCAGAAGGATTGTTGTGCTGCTCTGCAAGAAGGACTGCTACTCTTCTGACCTGCTGCCGGAGTCTAAGGACTGAACCTGCATCTTGAACCCAGAACCACCAGAGTGATTCCAAGGACTAGTTCTGATCAGAGCCTTAGGGACAGAAACGGCTCAAATCATCTTGAACCCAGCACTTAGACTACTTGCTGTAAGCCTTGCCCCCAAGTAGTGCACTCCAGTTCTGGGCCCTTGGAAATGGACCGGATGGTGCTCTGCCACACTGCAGCCCCTCAGCATCTACAGAACCACCAGTGCTGACCTTCACGCAGTGCATTGCATCGCAAGCCACTCTTTGGCATCCTCAACGATGATCACAGCCTACTAGCTCCTCAAAACCACCACTGAACGATGCATCTTCCCTCAAGGATCTCACAACACTTTGCAACAAGGATTAAAGTGTTTTGTTCAACAGGCCTAGCCTAGTTTCTGTATCCTGTCCACGCACATGTCGTGATCGGCCTGAACTTGTGAGATTGTCATGGTACGGGTAACCAGATAACTACAGTTGGCGCTTTGTGCTTCTATGCACTATTTTCACTTAAATCTTTAAAATTGCATATCTCCATTTCTACTGATTGAATTTTTGTTGTTAGGTGTCAAATAACTTATTACATTTTACTCTATTTTTCTAAATTGCTGTGGAATGTTTCTTGCGTTGTGTTTTCACTTTATCACTGTTTAAAGTGCTACATAAATTCTTTACACCTTACCCTCTAAATTAAACTGGACTGCTTTGTGCCAAGCTACTCGAGGGTTAAGCACAGGTTAATTTGGGGTTTGCTTGTGACAAAGATTGTGGTTGCTGCTTGAGTAGGGTTTCACTCCCCTCAACCAGTAACCCAATTTCCAACAATAAATGTTTTTGGAAAAAGTCAAAATTCTATAGATTGTAGATTTCTATTTAAAATAGAATTACATTTCTGAAATTTTAGAGATTTACAAACATCATGAGGAGTATGCATGAAAATCTCTGCAAGGCACGCCTATGTGTGTGCTTTGCCACCCGTTTGTTGAGAATTTTCTGGAGTAGTCACTATCCACATGCATATGTTTAGAGATTTTGTTTTGTTTGCTTAGCAAACTTGTTACAATTTTTCTCCACAGGCCAAATATTTTTCCTTGTAGAGAAGACTGTTCTCTTACGTCCAGATGGAATGTGTGAATACACCAACTAACTTGAACCTGTGGATGTTTTTTGAACAACCAATCCCCTTCCCATCCCCTTCCCATCCCCTTCCCATCCCATCCCATCCCCTCCCGTGAGGAGATTCCTTTTAAAAAAAATGCAGCTTAGTGGCTGATTATGATCCCACAATTTCACACATCCGGTTTTTGTGCATCAAAATACCTGCTTTTTAAGGCAGTGCACAGTAAATAGTTACTTTTGCTAAATCCCCCAAGGTTAATTAACTCAATATTATTTGCATCAATATTTATTGAGTGAGTGTTTCCACATACAGCTCTCCCATACTCAATTGCAACTGCCAGGTTTTCATATTTTTTTATCATAACATCCGTGCAATTTAATATGCATAAAGAGCCTGTGCTTACGCCTGTATACTAGCCAACCTTTATGCAGTAAGAGATAACCCGTCTCTTGTGTTGGACGTTGGCTGGCTTAAATACCATGTGTGCTTTTTGAATACAAATATCTTTACTGTGAAAATTCTGCTTCCAAGGGTGTTCTAAGAGCAAATGTTTTTAGGCAACAGGTTTCTGCGCAGATTATGTGTTGTATGCCAACTATTGATAAGTAAATGAGCATTTGATGTAGTTATGATTGCTGCTAGTGTTGTAAGTTATGGGAATACTAGAGGTGGCCCACACTCGAACCAAATGAATATTGTGAGGCAAAGAAAAAAACACACATTGGCCCCAGTCCCTTAATGTATGACGTGCTCATGGGGTGTAGTGATAAATCGAACAGGGTTTGAAAATCACTTCCATGTGCTATGACTGTTAGCCACACACCAGGTAAGTCCATATGTACACTCATTCTATAATTAAAGCACACTACCTCAGTTTCATTTTATGCTTTTAACCACACTCCAACTGTTTCCACTGCTCTGATATAACCACTCAGGCAAACCAGCTGGCTAAGCCCAGCTGCTGACCCACTTCGAATATTGAGTTACCGTCCGCAACTGAGTGGCTGATGTGTGGCAATCAGGCACACTCACAGTAGTTGGGTAGGTGACTTGATGGTTTGATGGCTTCAATGGACATATTTGTCTGCTAGGATTTTACCATTATCCTGTCAAGTCAGTTTGGTGATGGGTGCAAAAAATCTTTACTTGTACCAAAGATGGCTTGTAGTATGTTTTAAGAAAACATACTTGTAATTCATTTTTTAGGAGCTGGTGGCCTTTGCGCTTACCAGAGTGGCCTAGAAATGCTAGAAGGTGGAAGCATGCAATATAGATGTCTGCACTTCCTCAATATACTCCTTTTATATTCCTACATTCAATCTTTGATACCTCTCAAATAAGGCAAAGTTTACTCTCCAACAGTAACTCAATGTTTAATCCGGTTGAAGAAATTCTCTAATTTAGTTTCACCATAAAACCAAATAACTGCAATCAAGAGGTGTGTCTCAAAAATAATGGTTTGCTTATGCAGCTCCACATATGAAATAGATAACTTGAAGTCACAGTTCCAGGACTATTAATGAGCTATCCTGGGAAACCACTAGTTCTGGGTGTGGAGTGTCAAAGCAGGAGATATGCTGTGCATCCCTTGCAGACACGCAGAGCCATATTCTGGCAGTTGAGGAGCAGGAGTTGGTGAGTAGCCAATGCAGAGCGCCCCAGATCTCAAATATGCTTGGACTGAAGGTGATCAGGAGAGAACCCGACCAGGTCCTGTCCATACCTTGGCAGTAACATCGTAGGAGGATCTAGATTCTTCAGTGGGTGATGCTTGACAAGTAGTATGAAGGAATGGGACATTAAGATGATAGGGTTTTTGCCTTTGGGTGAACTTAAATAGTCCTGAGTTTAAGAAACTAGAGAACTGAAGTCACCAGAGAGGAGACGGGATACTATCCCTGTTTGAAATGGCCCTTTTTGCAGGGTCATCCCTAAACTTTTTGCCTTCCTCTTGTATTTTTTCTGACCGCTTGTTTTTGGTTTTATGACTCTGGGCACTTTACCACTGCTGATCAGTGCTAAAGTGCATATGCGCTCCCTGTGTAAATATGACTGTGAATTGTTATATCCCTGATTGGCTTATTTATTTTACCTCTTAGTCCCTAGTAGTGTGGCCTGTGTGTTTCCAGGGCTGGTAACCCAAATGCTGCTGGTGGGCGTGCAGCGCTGGTTTGCACTACCCACAGAAGCAGCTTGGAGAGTGTACCTCTGACCTACCACTGCAGTGTCTGTGTGCAGTCCAGAACTGCCATCATGGCTGTGAAGTGCCCACACTTACCAGCCCTTGAACCTTCGCTTGGCATCATATCCGTTACCCCTATGGTAGGGTGCATTGTGTGTGTAAGGTAGGACATGGCTTGATATGTGTAGCATGTCCTGGTAGTGAATTTCACCCCATTTCGTTTTTCACTACTGCAAGGCTACCTGTTCTCTATAGGCTAGAATGGGCAATTTGACCATTACATCTTATAGTCCTAACTGACTCAGGGAAGATGGTAGAAATTCGAGTTTAGTATGCCTGAACTCAGAATGATAAAATACATCTTTTAGCGAAGTTGGTTTTAATATTCTGTGTTTGAAAATACCACTTTTAGAAAGTAGGTATTTTCTTGCCTAAGCCTTCCAGTGTGCTCTGCTGTTATGTGTATTGGTTATCTGGGGTTAGAGGGGCAAGGCAGGATGAGTCAGGCCTGGGTTGAATAGAGAGCTCTGCATTGAGTACTGGGGAGGGGTAGATCCTTGACCTGAATAGGGCTGTGCCTGGCAAGGTGTATGCTGGCTCCACCTGCCACTGTGCATCTGATGGCAGACCCCCTCTTTCTGACAGGTAGGATGCAGCCTGGTAAACAAAGTGCTCCAGGCCTGAGCAGAACTGGTTCTGACTGGGTTCAGTGACTAGTGACTTTTTAGAACAAAGACTTTTGGGGTATAAATATCTGTGCAAAAACCCCAGATTTTTTGTATTGCTCCTGAATGTCAAGAAGAACCTCTGTCCGTTTTACTGAAGGAATCTCCAGGAGAGGACTGTCCTTGTGCTTGTGTGCTAATTCTTGGATTGGCCTGCAGTAGCTCCCCCTGAACTTGGACGAAGAGAGAAAAGGACTTTGAGAGAACTTTTATTTTGCTAAAGCAATCACCCAAGGGCTAGAAAAAAGCTAGCCTCCTGCTGGAGTCACAGGCACCTCTGACTCCCCCACCAGCCTCCTGATTCCTCCCAGCGAGGATTTCTATCTGAAGGTGAGGCCCCTGTGAGTTCCAGGGCCTCTGGTTCTACTACAGACAAGAGAGTGCTGAAATCATCGCTAACACCCGTTTGCGAGCCACCGCAGCTGAAGAGCGTAAGAAAAATCACCGCGCTCGCAACCCCTAGAACCATCGCATGGCACACTTGCGGGCCACAAAGTGCTCGCTAACACCCAAAGATCATCGCATCGCATGTTTGTGGGCTGTCGAGTGCTCGCTAACCCCGGATCATCGCATCGAGATCGTGGCATCACGACATCGCAGTGCGGGCGCCGTGTGTCTGCCATTTTCATCGCATCACACCCGGATCGTCGCTCCCTCGCGGAGCGCCATTTCTTCACATCGCAACAGGGTCGCACACGCCACAGGTCCAGCGCATCATCCCCCCTTGCGGCAAGGTTTCAACGCATCGCTGGCCTAGTGTGAAGAAGTTTGTCACTTTGTCCCTCATGCATTCGCAGACAGCCGCATCATCCTCCCTTGCGGCAAGGATTCAACGCACCGCTGGCCTCGCATGAGGAAAACCATCGCTACTGCTCGTTTGCGATATTTTGTTTGTTTTGCTACAAAATCCAGGTACTTTGTAAGTAAAAGGGTCGCTGAGACCGCTGCCTTGAACTGAACTCCTAATTGCACACTTTGAACTATTTTTACAGCATTTCAAGAGTAACCCTATTTTACAGTATGGTGGCTTTTTAACATTATTGGTCTTGTGTTAAGTCTATATACAAAGATACTTATTTTTTATGACTACTTGTGTGGTGTCCCTTTGTAGTGTTCCTCACTGTGTTACTTGTATGATCATAAATGCTTTACACACTGCCTCTGAGATAAGCCTAGCTGCTCGTGCTACGTTACCAGAGGGTTGAGCAGGGGTTATCAAAGGGTGTAGCCCCCTTACTCTGACTTAGGAAGAAGGGTCCCTACTTGGACAGTGGCCAACCATTGACAACTAGAGACCCCCATTTCTAAAAATCCCATTTAGAGAATTCCCTCCAACTGCTCCTTTGATAGCCTTGCAACAAAGTATTGTGTAATAAACCCACATTCCTCAGACCCTTGCGGTGCCCACATCTTGTGGATCTTCAGTAGCCTATTACTGTTGCACTCTTGTTCACTGAAGGGTCAATGCCCTACTTAAGGTAAAAAATAAAGGCAAGGCACTTATGAAGACCCCTATCATGATTTTTATTTGGCTAGGATGGTCCTGTACGTATATTTTTCTAAACTCTCCAACTCATCAGATCCTGGGCACTTAAAAGGGATCGACTAAATTCATCCACTCCAAAATGCAACCCAGCTTCTTTTCCCTAATGATCTATTTTGACTTCTGTTAAGCCACGATAGTTGTGGAGAGCGACGCCAATACTGGTTACATTTTCTTCTTTAAAGCGGTCTTATTCTCAAGTCACATTATCACTGTGCTTCCATCTGGCCAACAACTTCAGTTCCCCCTCCATGCCTCCAAACTGTCATTTGAGCCACAAATAGGATCACACAGCCTTATGACATTGGTGAATCAAATGAAATGACTCCTGAAAGACTATCATGAAGGGTACGCAAGGAAGAAGTGATGCCAGTTGCCTGCTACAATTTCTCTGCTGCATTTTGTATTTTTTTGTCGAAACCCTTTTCGTTCTGCCTTTCGTTCAGCCTGATTTCTGTACTGTTGAGTCAATGCCTAGGATTGTTGTACTTGAAAACCGTATTCCAAAAGATACATGTTTTGGGTCCCTGGATGGAATTCCATGTTAAGCTCAAATGGGATATAGAGTGGTTATACGGCCCAGTCTGTTTAACAAAAAGAAAAAAAGAAACACAGGAAGTCCAAATAGAGAAAAAGGTTCCTGTGCTAACTGTATGAGGATGAGTCCCATTGGCGAGAAATAAAATAGGGATATTCACCATGGCCAATATACATCAAACACCTTAAAGTATTAAACTGCCAAATGGCACATATACAGTTCACTCATGGATACCATGAAGAAAAGTTTTGTCTATTCCACAAATCCGTAATGCATGCTCCCCTTCATCTCTAGTGCTCTCTCGACAGATGGACGCTTGTCTAATACTTTTGACTGATAACTTGAAGTCACTAACAAGATGATAACTTTCAAGGCTCCAAGGGTGACCTGCAGCTAGAGGCATCCGCGGTGCTATTGCCAAAGCAGTGTCCTTGCCTAACCTGGAATGTATATTGTCGTCTTTCAAAGTGTGGATGTGCCCAGCCACTCACCCAAATGGTCGAGAATCAATGGAGTGAAGGAGTCGTCCATGGGAGATCGAAACATCCATGATTCCCAAACTTTCAGAGAAGCAGTCGGTCTCACACTCGACATTGGGTGAAGGCCATTTCTGGCAGAAATTTGGCATCAGCAGACATGCACTGTAGGGAGAATGTCTAGAGTTCAGAGACTAGGACATGTTGTTACTACAGTTAAACAGATTGTGTAGTAAGTAAAGAGTCACTTGCGTATGCCACGGCTAGGTTCCACAGGTGTATTATGTGTGAAGCATACGGAGCTCACTGAGTTGGCAGGTGAAGTTCTGCCCATCCTTCATCAGTCCAGCAGATAGGCATCGATTGGGAGGATATTAATTTATTTGTGCTTTTAGTAGGCGCTTACAAGACCAACCAAACAACAGAGTGAATTTCAAAAAATCAATTTCTGTGTTTTTTAAGGGGAGTGGGAGTAGGGGGTGTGGTTGTTGGCCCACTATACAAAGTCCCTGACTCATCCCTTCATTATATTTTTCTCAATGTAATATCCGTCACTTTTTTCAAATTTGGGCTTGGAAGATAACAAGCGGCACTTGTGCTTTTCCCTCTATGCTATTCTCCAACACATTTCAAGGGGAAAGGAGCGCGTTACTTAGTTACTTCTTGAGGTTGCATTTTACAGGTGCTCTGCATACAGTTAAGGGTGTACAGAGAAGTACACACTCTTGGTGTATGGAAAATCACAGGAAGTGGCAACTTCAGCCACATTTAGCTCTCTCTCGAAACCTTTTTTTATGATTCTAACTGAATAACATGGCTATATTGACCGGTATATAGTTTTGTGCATACAAGTCTACTTCTATGTGCTAGAATAGCGCCTTGTTTGTAGCACATGAGCACCTTTGCAAAGTGCAGGTGAGCTTTTGTCAATTGCGGCGGAGTCCTTGGGAAGTGCAGTGAGCTGCGGTGAAGTGGAATAAAGCAATTGTTGAATCACATTTCCCTTCTAATTGCAAGGCTTGATTACAGGGCTGGCAAAGAGTTTAAAGTCTAATGACCACAGTGGGGAAAAGGTAGGCATTTTAAACAGCCCATCACAACTTTACTGCAGCTGTTTCGAAACAGTTGGCAAAAATAAATTACCAAAAAAATACATTTTATGGATGCAAAATCGATTTAAAAGTCAATATACAATATACTGGCATACAGATCAGAAAACTGGTGTAGCTCAAATTCAAGAAGGTAAAAATGTCCTGTGTGGCGAGTGTGACGCGTTGGTTGTTTTCGGTGCGGATGCCTATCCATTGACATACCATTATCGAACATTTATCATCTGTACAAATAATGTAAATGCAACCTAATATAGTGCTCTCGGGGAAGGCTTAGTGATGCACTCACTGACTGTCTTGCTTCACCATTGAGCCACAGCCAGATGTACAGTGGCCAAATGCAATCTGTCTTTTTTTCTTAGCTGCATTGACAGTAGAGCATTTTCACATCTCAGGTTTGCTGCATTTTCTTATTATGTCTTCCTTTTATTTGCCAGTAAAAATGCAGAAAATCGTCGAAGTTGGTGCATGTGGCTGTGCAGACTTTTACAGTAGAGGTCGCCCGCTGTTTGACATTATCATTCAGTGAGTACGCTCAGGCTTGGCACTTAAACACCTGGAAAGTTTTTGGGTCCCACGCCCTTTATTGGCTATAGAAAGCGGGGCACTCTGCCAATACGAGAGGGGCGGTTCCTCTTACTGACCAGATCATATGACTGCTGGCAACAGGTGGTATAGTTTCCTTTAATGGTCTTATGAAACACACGCCCAGACATATCTGTAGCTGTTTCTGGCTATTCTAAGATATTTAGTTATCTTGGTAAAATAGGGAAAGTATTTCCTGTGGCAGTTTTTCTAGGATTCTGGGACACGTGCTCCTCACTATCCCTCCACACACATTGCACATTTGTGGTTTCCCCTCTCTCTGGATATGCTTGGAATGTGCGGAAGTGATATGAGCTCCCCCCCTTGGGTCCAGGAAATCCCTGTCTGATCAGTGTACGGTCACATGCAGACGGACATTCACAGAGACTCTTGAAACGCTTCCTGACACAGCAGTGTCATCCCTTTCCTGGCTCCTTCGTGACCTCGTACTCTAATCGGCTCTGTTTTACGTTTGCCAACAGTGCAGTCATCTTTTCAAACGTACCGTAATTCTACTAAAGGTGGCTGGCTTGAACTGATCCTTGAAAACACCACTTTTTTGATCTCCATATTCTACATTTGATGATCAATCCAGAAAATGCATATAGTCACAAGTTTTGTGAATTTTTTTGCTCCTGCATAGTTATACATTTTGGTCTGGTTTACCCGTGCTACAACCATGGGCCATATAAACCCTTTCTCTGTTTCACCTATATCCTTCTTCACTATCTTATCACCCAATGTCTCAATTTTCCTTTCTCTTCCCATTCTCACCTCCTACCTCCTTTATATATCGTGCCAAAATACTCGCGTTTCTGCTTCTACCATCCTGCAAGATGGTGGAAAATGCCCTCTTTTTAGTACACAACTTTCCAGTGAATTTGCATTCACTTAAGTCGCATGTAACTGATTTACTCACTCTCAAGTAAACACCTCTGACTGCTTCATCATTTGTCTTCGTTTGTCTCACTCCGTCTTACTTTTCCACTGTTTCTCAACCTTCGAGTATCAGAGCTACTTGTCACAACTATCACTACCATCACCATTGCTACTACCACCACTATGCCTACCACCATCACCTGTACTCCCACTTTCACTACCATCATCAATAATACCACTGGCCCTCATTGCTACTACTACTAACATCACCACCATCACTAATATGACTATCACCTTTTCTGCTACCATCACTACTACTATAACCAGCACTCTAACTGACATTGTACCACTATCACACGTAGTACTACCATCACCACTATCTCCACCATCACTACTGCTATAGCGCCACCACAATCTTTATCACTGCCACAACCATTGTCACTATCACAACCTCTCTAGCCTCCACCATCAATAATGCCACTATTAACACCGGTGCAGTGGGGGGAAGGGACAGTTTTCAGGGCTGGGGAATTTTTAGGGCTCAAGACGGGTGGGCTTGGTCAGGGACATTTTTATGATGTGGGGTGAGTTTTAGGGCCCACAGCGGGGATGGGGAAGGGACAGTTTTCAGGGCTGGTGGCAGTTTTAGGGCTCAAGGTCGGGTCGGGTCGTTTTAAGTACATGGGACTTGGTTTTAGGGCTCAGGCCAGAGGGGCTGGGGTGTGATCTTTACCACACAGGCCTTTACCAAACATGCCTTTAACACGAAATTGTGTGGTAAAGGCATGCAAGGTAAAGGAATGTGTTGTTAAGACACATTCATTGTTGGGGCCACGTTTGAGAGGCTCGCGTGGTTTAGCCACGTATGCCTCTGTCATACAACCTCTCCCTCATCTTGGAAAGTTGTTCCCACGTGCCCCATACCCTCTCCCTCTGCACAGAAGTGAAAAATACCTCCTCCACTATCTTGAAGGCTGAAAATCTGTAAGTAGATCCCAGCAGTGGTATATGATGGACCTGTCCAGAAGCTTTTACATTCGTAAACTGAATTTCACACCCAAAAAAGTAAAATGTCACTTCTCAGTCATACACACAGACAAACTGCCACTCGCATACATACAGACACACATATGTTAACAGACCAAGCGAGCACTAGTAAAGAATGTAGGTCCGGCGTGTAATTCAAAATGCAAGCCTGATCTATTTTCTTTGAGTGCCTGATTTGTTAGATTCCAGACATAATTGTAAATCTTTCTATGGCGTTCACGTCTTTCATACATTTCACGGCTTTCTCTGCTTCACACAAACTATTGGACATTGTTTCAGTTATTATGCTGTAACTAATCTTAACAAAGTAACATCATTTCAAAACCTATAACAAAATGCTACACTGTTCCATAAAGCCGAATTCAACCTTTACCACAATTCAATTGTAAACTCACTAGATAGCTTGATACTCAGTTTAGTTAAAAAAACATTTTAAACACAACAGATTTCCTCTTTACTCTGTCCTACCCTTCACGGTTCACTGGCAGCAACCAGAAGCTTGCTTTGCGTGCCATAATTGTAGCAATCTGAAATTCCCTTCATTGACCAAATTAACCAGCGTCCTACTCGGTGCTCTATCCTATCTCCATGCATGATTGTAACTTACCGTAGGTAATTTGTACTTGTTTCCAAAATTATTGCAGCTCTTCTTTTCACATTAATTTCTTTGATATACACGTGCAGACATACTCTTCAACATTTCCCAACACTCACATTCCACACTTGTTTGGGCAGTTTTCCATAAAGCGCCTTCTTATTCTCGGCACACACACAACATACTCCTTCACTTCCGCCAGGAGCTATCAGAGGCAATCTACACAAACCTCCACAATTTGCACACCCAGGAACATGTTGCACATATAATTGACACTTAGGCACATGCGAAGCCATTCTGTATAAATGCACACCTACCAACTCCAAGTGATAACACAACCCCCGATACATATGGTCACAGCAACACAAATCGTTAACGCAGGCAAGACTACTCAAAGCCATCCGCAGCTCAAGCATACACAAATGTTTTTGATTCTCATATTGTAAAACCACCCTATGTCATATACTCTGTGCGTCGTCAAAGACCGCCGCATTCTCATATCACCTTCTCGTTTGTGTGAACATCAAGCCGGTGCACACATGATCACGATGTACCCTCCAGGATCGAACCTCCCTTACATGCTGTGTATTTTATTCAGTGTATCATGATGGGAATGTATTGCAACAAATCTACATCATGGGGGGCCACAAGATCACACATGGGTATCTCCTTTCCACCTCGCTCATTCTACAGACACATCTACCAAATGGGTGGAGTATTTGTCCAAGTAATGGGGGCTGTGTGAATTTATCTCAAGGGCTTGGTGGTTACTTTAAAGTTACTGGAACTATCGATCAGATGCCACCAACCATTGGTAATTCCGTACCATGGCCATTTGGCCTTTTGTCACACACATTGAGCTGTGGTCTTTTGAGTGTGGACCCAATTATTCAGCAAAGTTAAGTATTCTGCTCGAAAGCAACATCTCCTAATTAGAACTGGGGCACCTAGGCTCTTAGAGGACTAATGACCCGCGTCTCTTGATCAAGAACACTTACCCGGTGTGTCAAAACCGATGCATTCAGGACAGGGTGGCGCAGGGATGCTGCAGCAAAAACATATCGCTTCACCTTCTCCCCTCATTGACAAGACTTTTAACTTTTCTTGACATGAACTCAACTTACCAGTGTCTCTACTTTGCTGTAGCGTCCAATCATCGAATACAGTACTTAGGATAGTGAATCTGGCTGGTTCAAGTAATGGTTAAAAGAGTGTCAAATTGCATATTTTTTCACATTTCATGAAGTCCTTTAAAATGTTGTGAAGCTGTATGAAACGTCAGACTTTTTTCAGTGGGAACCATTCTCTCACTGATTTCTCAGAATATGTTTTCACTTGGTGTATTCTCACTTTAAAAGTGTCACTCAAAATTGCAGTGTAAAATTTTGAGAAAAGTCACATTACGCAAAATTCGGAAATTTGGCTGACAATTAGAATTTTGCTCAGGGCTAACAATGATCCTTTGTGAAACTAGTCATTTCAGTGCAATGTTATACATTTTACTTTGGACATAGGAGTATGTACTGTATGATACAAACCCATGTATGCATACCATTCACATGAATAGGGGGATAATGTTCAATTTGGGAGGAATAGTTGATTTCCTTTTTCAATTTTCTAGTGAATGTACCATAAAGTTGCAATTTATGAAAGCTTTAATTGCCACCTCTTCTATATGTCAAATTATTTTTCACAAGATATTCTAACATTTTCGTCTTTCTCGTTTTTTCCCTTTATTTTTGGTTTAGCCGGTTTTGGAGTATGGGTACAACTGCCAGCACAGCTCAGCAAACAGTGACGGCAGGATCCCCATTTGAAAGTGTTCAACGCAACGGCAGCATGGATGAAAACCATTCTATCAGCATCCACTCCTTCCAGGCAGTGAGCATCCACAACAACAAAGCCAAGTCCATCATTACCAACAAAGTGGCACCTGTTGTCATCTCGTGAGTTGCAATACATTCTTTGGGGTTGTGGGTGGGCCTCAAGTTATTACAGCACAGCTAATTTAGCATTTGACTAACAGCATGCCAAAGCTCAGTGCTAAAGTAACCTCTCTTAGGGATGGGCCAATGGGGATCCATCACTGGTTTATTCTTCTCCTGGTGTTACCTTTGTGCCCAGACCAGTAACAGTTTTGGGGTACCAGTACAGTGCTACCTGGGGGAGGGAGTAAGACAGAATTAAAGCATTGACTCTAAGGTAAGGTGTGGATGGTTTCCTGTTACGCTATGCTATGCTTCAGCATTTTGTAAATCATTCATCCTTCAACAAGTCCGATTACTTAATTTTCAAAACACACATACAAATCTGAAGCTGTTTGCAGAGTATCATTTTGTTGAGCATTTGAGGGAATTCCAGTGGATAATGGTTTGGTGACAATGCTGGAGCAAGTTTTCTTGCCTATACAAACTGTAAACATTTCTTTAGAAGATTGTAATACTCTGCCAAAATGTTTGACATGATCAATGATAAGAGGGTGATCTGTGGAATTTGATGAAAAATGAAGGCTTAAACATGATGTTCGCACTCATCTGAAGCCAATCCAATTACACATAGATAGATGACATATGATGTAAATCACAACAGTCAGTTTTCAGAAAATGCAACAATATGCTCAATGAATGGTATACTATACCCCTGCACTGTACGTAAGTGGAACACAAATATTTCTGAGTGCTGTCCTAGGTGTTTGGAGACTGGTAGCTGGATCCATATTATCTGGGAATGTAACAGGGTGAAAACTTTTGGGGGGTGAAAGAGGGGTTGAGGTGTTTTTGGGTCTCCTTGGGGGGGGCATTATCTCCAATAGATTTGAATGCAGTTTTATTAGGCTGTTCAAGGCATTTGGAGATCAGTCCAACTCTGGCACACTGTTGATGGCTCATCGCAATGTCAGTGGCACGGTCTGCACTTTGGAAATCATCTGTGCCACCTAGGCTGCAAATATGGTTAGAAATGTTATAAATGTTATAAATGTTTACTCTAAGGAATAGGTCAATGCAAAACATGTAGGGAAAGGAAGAATCTTTTTCAAAGTTTGGAGGCACTCTGCTCCGTTCATTGTGAGGTGAAGTAGTGGGGATGTGAGATTTTGTAGGTTAAGATTGGTCTCACTGAAGTAGATCTCTGTCGCATTGTATTTGAAATAACGCACTTTATTGTTGGACTAGAAAAATACTTCCAATTGACTCTCCCTATTGGCATTATGCTTAAGTTAGCTTTTGCGGCACCACTTTATATTTAGCCACCATTTTGTGTGATGATTGAAACTAACTTCTGTCTCACTTTGCCTGCCTCAGCAGAAAGCAGTGTCGACATTTTTTTTGTATTTTTCCAAGGCTGAGCTTTGTTGTTTCAATGAATACATGAATGTGCCTTTGCATACCTTCCTTGTTAGATAGGTCTGTTCTCATGCTTACAGTGGTGGGCACAGACAGAGTAACCGTGAGTCTGAGGTAACATGTACCCGATCCCAGGAGTGTAGCCCATCTTCAGTGTCTCCTTTGTTAACCTGCTCCAACTGGAAATTTCCAGTTTGGGTGGGACTTGCTGGGCATTGGAAATGTAGAACATCTGATGTAATGTTGGTCGTGAGTGACCCAGGTGGCCCTAATCGGGTAACTTCATTCATTAGCAATATTTACTTACATTACAGGTTTTTTAGAATATGCCTATTTTGAAATCTAGGGTAAAATCTATTTATAATAAGAGTATTGTAGGCAGTAAGTGCAGGCTGCTTGTGTAAACATATATCCTGGAATTGTACTTGAATTTTATTGTGAAATATATCTATATTTGCATTTTGCACTTTGGAAATTGCACTGTTGGCACTTGAGATAATATGCTTCATGAATTCTGTGTATTGAGAAGTTTTTCTGTCTCATTTAATCTTATGATCCTTTGTGCTGTATATTTTTATGCTGCAAGAAACCAAAAAAAAAATAATCACATCATCAAGTGGCATTCTGGAGGTGCTCTTGTCTAGGCGTTAAATACTGTGACAGACTTCGGTAAAGATCAATGCTGTACTCTACCAGTAAAGAAATTATGTGGAAGCAACAAGACGAAGCAGGGATTCAGAAACCATGAGACAAACAAGCATTTGCAATGCAATCGGTCTTGCATTACGGATAGTTTGAGATTTTGGCTTTGCAAATAATAACGCTATGCCAATAACTCATACTTTCAGTAATGCCAGATCTAGTGCTTTGCAAATGCTTGCGTAGTGAGCATAGCATTTCTCAGTGCAGTACCGCAAGCTGCTCCTAGAGGTCCCTAGTGAGCAAAGCACCAGCACTGCATGTCTAGGTGCAGTACCACAAGCTGCTCCTAGAGGTCCCTAGTGAGCAGTTTTGAGAAGTTGCTGCTGCTACATTAAAAAGTAGCATTAATAGAATTATGTAATTTCACTTCAAGGCTTTGATAAGTGGACCAGGAGCTTCGGGTTGTGGCTAGACTGGTTTTGTTGAAATCATTTCACCACTCTCTGAGCCATACATGCCTTTCTTCACCCAAGGAAAGACTGAAACGGAGATGTCGATAACACGTAGGTAAAGCCTCTAACATTTTTAACGAGACCTATTTCATTGAAAAGAAGCGGCCGTGAATTGTCCCGGGCTGCTTTAAAAGTGAAAGTACGCATGGAGCGAAAGAAAGCATGTTGTGTCTGCAGCAGGAGAAAGACATTAAATAAAATAGTGCTTCCAGACTAATGAAGATGTACCATATAACAACAGACGTAAAAGGGCCAGTCCTCATGGAAGGTTACAAATGAAGACAAGGCAGTACTAAGGAGGGACTAACAACCCCATTAACCAATCAGAAGCTAGCCATTACGAAGGACAATGACACAAGCCAATGACAAATGTGGGCGTGCTTTAAATACATACTCCAATACAGAATGGCTCGCAGAGCAGCGGATGTGCCCTTACTTTAGGCTCGACCTAAAAATATCAAATATTGAGCAGCTGGACACAGGTCTTAGATACAGTCCAGCTTGAGTGGATCTTCCTTCAAATACATTCCAAGAATGCATAAAGACTTGCCAGGCAGAAGCAGGGCCTTATGATGTCAGAACATAAATGTGTTGTTCGATTCATGTATATTGCCACCGCATATCAAGACTTCAGTCTTGCAGTGTGACGAAAAACATGGGTTTTTGTCATCAGTTGAAGCAGTGTCTGGACTTGCATCATACAAAAAAACGCAGACCAGACCTGGTAATCAGGTGTTAACCTAAGGGTGCATATATGCATTGAAGAGTGCTTCACTCCTAGAAGGGTTAACGGATTACAGGAGAAGAAGGGGGTGGGTGACAATGAGTGGGTTCTACAGGGAACATGTAGAGGTGACGGAGTATATGGCCTAAGTGTCATTTTTTAGGTTTTGCCTGGCGAAAAGATGCGCTCTGCGCATCTTTTTCGCGCAGGCGAAATCCTGATGAGATCTGTAGTGTGGCTTTGGGTCGGCCCTCGTCATTCATTGGCTGGCTCCATAAATGGAGCCTAGCCATTGGACGAGGGGCCTGTCCGTCAATGCCGGACCAGATTCGGGGGCGTTCCCGACATTCTTTGGCTTTTGCCGACGTCACGCGACGCCGGGAACGCCCCCGATTCTGTTCCGGCATTGCCGGCACCTCCCTTGCTCCCCCTCCCGCTTGTTTCCTGGTGCCCGCCTTCGTGCTCCGGCCGGCCGTCGTCAGCGTCTCTCCTCCCCCTTTCCCGCCCCCTCCCGCTTGTTTTGGTGCCCGTCTTCTGCTCCGGCCGGCCGTCGTCAGCTCTCTCCTCCCCCTTTCCCGCCCCCTCCCGCTTCTCTCTGATGCCCGCCTTCCGGTGAGACACTGTGATGAATGCCACTGAAAGCCCTGGATGGACTGGGCTGGGTCCGGGTCAGTCTGCTCGGTAGTGGGCTGACTAGTGACTGTCAATGACCTCCTGCAGCGCGAAGTGCTGTTCGAAACTCGGAAGCCACCGCCTCTTAACACTAGTGAGTACGAGGAAAGCACGGGCGGCCATGCGTTGCTTTGTTAATATTGCATACAGATCTGAAATCACCGTTTGAGGAGTGGAGCCGGGGAGGGGGCGGAGCTTCGTGGCGAGAGCTCCGTAACAGACACTTGCCCTCAACCAAGCCCTCCGCCCCCTTACCACTCACACAAACAAAACGGAAGTTGTCGGAACCAAGAAGAAAAGCGAAAGGAGGTAGGGAGGGGAAAAGAAGCTGCCAGGGCTGCCATGAATATTAAAGTAAAGCTGGGTCATAAGCTTCCAGCCATGGGAGTCTGTGACTTGTAAACGGCTGATAACCCATGACCCCATGACCTCTCATGGGAACGTTCACAGAGCAGCAGAACAACAGACATCCTTAGTATCGGCACAAAGCCATCGCTGGCACAGTGATTCAAGCAAGTGTATTTTGAGGGAAGGGCTGTGATAATAGCAAATATGCATTAGGCGGAGTGACCCTTGGCTTGGCTGCGGTCTTACCAGGCGCACTTACCTCCGTATCCGGCTCCACTCACGGACCCTCGACATGCCGAAACGGTGAACTAGCAGGAAGTGAAACTTATCGCACTAAGCAGCAATGCCCCTCCCCCGCAGCGCCCGCGAGCAAACAAGACAAGCATTTAGTGCAATAGGTCCTGCATTTGCGAGAGGTTAAGCTATTAGCATTGTAAATTACAATGTCTTTTATTTAGATTTAAAAAAACAAAACAAAGGCATTGTCATTTACAATGCCAAGAGCTCAGACCCAGCAAATGCGAGACCTACTGCATTGCAAATGCTTGTTTATTCTGAAAGCATGACCAGTGTACCGCACAGATGAGCCGCACAGGGTATAATGTGTCTATGATTGCTGAACGTGACTGACAGATCGGCGTGGGCTGCAAAATGTTGTTGAACCTACCTTACGATTATGCCTCCACGTTGAACCTTCTTGGCATCTGTGAACCTAAAATCTCAAATTCGTCCCTTTCTAAGTGTTGGAAAATAACTGCACACATTAGCAGCACATTACCAGCACTCAGTTTATCGACCTCAGAAGATTGAACAGCCGTGTCGGCCCAGTCCGGATATGAAATAACGACCTGTGCAAACAAAAAATGTTAGCAGCGACTATTTTGGTTACTTGAGTCTTCCAGACAGCTCAGTTATTTCGTGGAGAGCACAGACGGGGCTGCTCTGCCACATTCAATAAACAGAAGCGCCACTGGCAATTGATGATCACTGTGACACTCCCCCATATTGAGCGCTGAAAAGTCCAGGTCAAGAAAAGATGCCTTAGTACTTGATTAACTGTGTAGTCAGAAACCTTCGAATAGCACGGCTATTTGCAAATGAAGGGTTGGCCTCTAAATGATGGATTTATGACTAGCTGAGGACTGCCGGTCAATCAAAATCGACTGACTCAAAAAACATAGTGCTTACCGACTTATCAAGGACACTGTGTAACGCCGCAAGTAAAAGTGAAACAAAAACAAGCATTGGAAATGCAATAGGTCTCGCATCAGGAAAGTTTGAGCTATTGGTCTTATAAATGGCATTTTTATTTATTTATGTGTTTGTTAAAAAAGCTACATTAATAGCTTTGTCATTTACAATGCCAATAGTTATAACTTTCGCAAATGTGACACCTATAGCATTTGTAATGCAACATGTTTTTTATTTACGTGATTTAGATGTATTGATATTACAAATAACAATGGCTTTTATTTTTTTTGTTAAATTATTTGTTAAATAATGTATTTAATTTGTAATGGCAATAGCTTAAACTTTTGTAAATAACTTTTGTGAAGATTATATTCAGAGTTTTATATTGTGACGAAAATCCAAGAACAGAAGTGAAATATTAACATCTTTTTGTGATTTGCAATAAAGCGTGAACGCTTGAAAACAGCTTGAAACATTGAAAGAACATATTTGAACCAGCCTTTGACAATAAATTATGACGTAATGCAGCTAACACAAATGTAACGTGTGAAACTGCAGACTGTTATGTTCAGCCAGAGTGGAGCTTCAGAGTGGAGCTTCAGAGTGCAGAGTGGAGCTTCAGAGTGCAGAGTGGAGCTTCAGAGTGGAGCTTCAGAGTGCAGAGTGGAGCTTCAGAGTGGAGCTTCAGAGTGGAGCTTCAGAGTGGAGCTTCAGAGTGGAGCTTCAGAGTGGAGCTTCAGAGTGGAGCTTCAGAGTGGAGCTTCAGAGTGGAGCTTCAGAGTGCAGAGTGGAGCTTCAGAGTGGAGCTTCAGAGTGCAGAGTGGAGCTTCAGAGTGGAGCTTCAGAGTGCAGAGTGGAGCTTCAGAGTGCAGAGTGGAGCTTCAGAGTGCAGAGTGGAGCTTCAGAGTGCAGAGTGGAGCTTCAGAGTGCAGAGTGGAGCTTCAGAGTGGAGCTTCAGAGTGCAGAGTGGAGCTTCAGAGTGGAGCTTCAGAGTGCAGAGTGGAGCTTCAGAGTGGAGCTTCAGAGTGCAGAGTGGAGCTTCAGAGTGGAGCTTCAGAGTGCAGAGTGGAGCTTCAGAGTGGAGCTTCAGAGTGGAGCTTCGGAGTGGAGCTTCAGAGTGGAGCTTCAGAGTGCAGAGTGGAGCTGCAGATTCAGAGTGGAGCTGCAGATTCAGAGTGGAGCTGCAGATTCAGAGTAGAGCTGCAGATTCAGAGTGGAGCTGCAGATTCAGAGTGGAGCTTCAGAGTGGAGCTTCAGAGTGGAGCTTCAGAGTGGAGCTTCAGAGTGGCGCTTCAGAGTGGCGCTTCAGAGTGGAGCTTCAGAGTGCAGAGTGGAGCTTCAGAGTGGAGCTTCAGAGTGCAGAGTGGAGCTTCAGAGTGCAGAGTGGAGCTTCAGAGTGCAGAGTGGAGCTTCAGAGTGCAGAGTGGAGCTTCAGAGTGGAGCTTCAGAGTGGAGCTTCAGAGTGGAGCTTCAGAGTGGAGCTTCAGAGTGGAGCTTCAGAGTGGAGCTTCAGAGTGGAGCTTCAGAGTGGAGCTTCAGAGTGCAGCTTCAGAGTGCAGCTTCAGAGTGCAGAGTGGAGCTTCAGAGTGCAGATTCAGAGTGGAGCTTCAGAGTGCAGAGTGGAGCTTCAGAGTGCAGATTCAGAGTGGAGCTGCAGAGTGGAGCTTCAGAGTGGAGCTGCAGAGTGGAGCTTCAGAGTGCAGATTCAGAGTGGAGCTTCAGAGTGCAGAGTGGAGCTTCAGAGTGCAGATTCAGAGTGGAGCTTCAGAGTGCAGAGTGGAGCTTCAGAGTGCAGATTCAGAGTGGAGCTTCAGAGTGCAGAGTGGAGCTTCAGAGTGGAGCTTCAGAGTGCAGATTCAGAGTGGAGCTTCAGAGTGCAGATTCAGAGTGGAGCTTCAGAGTGCAAATTCAGAGTGGAGATTCAGAGTGGAGATTCAGAGTGGAGCTTCAGAGTGCAGATTCAGAGTGGAGATTCAGAGTGGAGCTTCAGAGTGGAGATTCAGAGTGGAGCTTCAGAGTGGAGATTCAGAGTGGAGCTTCAGAGTGGAGCTGCAGATTCAGAGTGGAGCTGCAGAGTGCAGATTCAGAGTGCAGAGTGGAGCTTCAGAGTGCAGATTCAGAGTGGAGCATCAGAGTGCAGATTCAGAGTGGAGCTTCAGAGTGCAGAGTGGAGCTTCAGAGTGCAGATTCAGAGTGGAGCTTCAGAGTGCAGAGTGGAGCTTCAGAGTGCAGATTCAGAGTGGAGCTTCAGAGTGCAGAGTGGAGCTTCAGAGTGCAGATTCAGAGTGGAGCTTCAGAGTGCAGAGTGGAGCTTCAGAGTGCAGATTCAGAGTGGAGCTTCAGAGTGCAGAGTGGAGCTTCAGAGTGGAGCTTCAGAGTGCAGAGTGGAGCTTCAGAGTGGAGCTTCAGAGTGGAGCATCAGAGTGGAGCATCAGAGTGGAGCATCAGAGTGGAGCATCAGAGTGGAGCATCAGAGTGGAGCATCAGAGTGGAGCATCAGAGTGGAGCATCAGAGTGGAGCATCAGAGTGGAGCTTCAGAGTGGAGCTTCAGAGTGGAGCTTCAGAGTGGAGCTTCAGAGTGGAGCTTCAGAGTGGAGCTTCAGAGTGGAGCTTCAGAGTGGAGCTTCAGAGTGGAGCTTCAGAGTGGAGCTTCAGAGTGGAGCTTCAGAGTGCAGATTCAGAGTGGAGCTTCAGAGTGCAGAGTGGAGCTTCAGAGTGCAGATTCAGAGTGGAGCTTCAGAGTGCAGAGTGGAGCTTCAGAGTGCAGAGTGGAGCTTCAGAGTGCAGAGTGGAGCTTCGGAGTGCAGATTCAGAGTGCAGAGTGGAGCTTCAGAGTGGAGCTTCAGAGTGGAGCTTCAGAGTGGAGCTTCAGAGTGGAGCTTCAGAGTGGAGCTTCAGAGTGGAGCTTCAGAGTGGAGCTTCAGAGTGGAGCTTCAGAGTGGAGCTTCAGAGTGCAGAGTGGAGCTTCAGAGTGGAGCTTCAGAGTGGAGCTTCAGAGTGGAGCTTCAGAGTGCAGAGTGGAGCTTCAGAGTGCAGCTTCAGAGTGCAGCTTCAGAGTGGAGCTTCAGAGTGGAGCTTCAGAGTGGAGCTTCAGAGTGGAGCTTCAGAGTGGAGCTTCAGAGTGTCAAGAGCAATGCCAATAGCTCTAACTTTAACAAAGGCAAAACCATTGCATTGTAAATGCTTGTTGTTTTCCTGATGTGTAGTTTACAGTTGGTTGGTGGAGAAGTGTGTGATCGAGTACTTGATTTTCGGATAAGACTTACTCTTGCCACCATGTTTTTTATCACAAACATCTCAGCCATTTTCGAAATTATATGGGGATGTGTGAGATAAAAGCAGCTTTAAATCACTTCTGGTTTTGAGGAGGTTGGGGAGAGGGGCGGGAGGGCTGCGCCACACCTATTATTTACTTCAGTCTCATTGGAAATCTAGTCAGGTAAAGCGAGTTTTGTGTTGTTTTATTTTCTTCACGTGCTTCATTTCGTAGCTCAGAAAAAAATAAATAAAGTTACCTGCCGAACACAACTTAAGAAGTGAGAATGGAAAGAAGCATAGCAATAACTAGAGCGCAGAAAATTTACAATGTATGTTGATGCTTGGAGAACCAAGTTTTCAATACATCTTTATAGGTGTAAGGTTTAAGTTATTTAATTTAAGGGCCAAAATAGGCATTGATTGGGCATGCCAGTCTATGTACTGCCAGCCAACGAAGCACGATGTAAACAAGTGTTCAATTACAATGCAGGTAATACTGCCATATGTTGATAATGTTATTATATTTCAAGCATTTATATAAATACCACTTTATGGCACAAGTGGCTTTCTAAACCTGAGCACTATTGAGTTCTGTTAATTAAAATGCGTTTGAGTCTAAAGACCTTGTGGATTGTTTTTGTTACAATTACCAATGGGTATGGCTATACATTTAAAATAAATTGTCATTGAGCTTGATGAATGTGTCCATAGCCCAACCTACACAGATGGTTTACTAAAAAGCATCGCCAAATGGTTTAAAAGCTTTAAATGTTTTGGTCAAATGAGGGTATGATATCTTTCTGCTAAATCGTTCAAAGATGCATGTTTGTCTGGAACTTAGGGTGTGCTGTTAAGTTTGCCTTGCTTTATCATTTGTATTGCTTTGGGGCCGGTGAGACTTTCAGAGAGGGAAATTGTATGTGAAATTGGAAAACAGGGCAATAGGAAGTCTGATTGTGTGGTATGGCTTGTAGTTTGGAGATGTGTGTAGCATAGTAACAGTCTGGAAATCAAAAGAGGGTAAGTCCCTACTCTTTTTGCCGAAGATGAGGATTTGTTGGGCAGTTCTCACTAAATCCGTAGGATCTGTGCGTTTGTGGACAACATAAACTTTGAGTAAGGTGCCTAGACTGATTCCATACACCCCATAGT
The DNA here is from genome assembly GCF_964261635.1 of Lissotriton helveticus. Taxonomy (NCBI): domain Eukaryota; kingdom Metazoa; phylum Chordata; class Amphibia; order Caudata; family Salamandridae; genus Lissotriton; species Lissotriton helveticus. The sequence continues at coordinate 668,445,742 of NC_136065.1, read as the reverse complement.
ATATGTTGGCCTAGATGCCAGGTAGCTCACAGTGCCAGCATAAGTCCCCCTAACCCAAACAAGGAGCAAATGGTTTTTGGCAAGCACTAAACATATCAACCCTGACACCTCACAGGGATCGTGGTGACCGATGTAGAACCCTTTCGCTGAGTCACTCGTGCACTCTTGTTCTCAGAGAAATATTCAGAGAAAATATAATGGGATGTTTTCAATATAGTTATTGAACCAATGTTATCCTTGTACAGAATACATGTTTCCTCCGATAATCAGTAGAGAGAAGCAAATAAAAGTGATTACAAGCAACAGAAGAGGAAATAGCAGATATAGTTCTACCATGGTGCTAAAACAGTGTATATATGCAGGCAAATACAACAAAGTGGTAATCAGATGTACTCCTACTATGCAATTCCTTCTCCGTGTGCCTAGCGTGTATGTAGGTGCATAGCCAAGAAACCCCCACAGGATGATCCAACCCCATTGCCTGGTGGGAAAGAACATAGGTCCAGTCTTTGTCACAAACAGAACATCCCTCATAGAGATGTTAGGCAGCTGCTGGCCAAACCCTCAGCATGCAGGGACGCAAAGAAGTAAAATGATAGTGATGAGAGAAAAAAACATCCCTTTTTTTCATTTTGTTTAAAAGCAGGCCAAATGGTTCCCACCAAATAGAATAGCCAATTGCTCGGTGATCGCAATATCGCAGTTGCCAGCAACCGCAGACGTCGTTCCCAGACAATAATATTTGATGGAACAATTACACATGCTAAATTCCCCACCCGGTACGCGAACTGGGTAAGGTAATAACACTGCACTACTGTATGTTGTCTAGTCTTTTTTTTTTCCTGGATCCTGTATCATGCCCCCTGCAGTGAACCCAGAAGCAGAGCACCAGCTCCTTCTTTAATGTGAGCTCCAGGAGCCAGTTGTACGCACAGGGCTGGCATTGGAGCAGAAAATAAGTACCCAAGTGGGTGGGGGCCTCTGATGGTGTAAGTCGCTATACCCTAAGAAGGAGGACAATGGGTGAGGGAGCTTTTTAATTTGTATACTGAGATTGCTTTTCCCCCTTTTTGACCCCCGTATTCACCAAAGTTTGACTAGGAGGCACACTCCTCATCCTGAGCCTAGGGAGTACATGCTCACTCAAGGCTATGTGAGTGTTTAACATGGCCACATTATATTCCACACAGTCTGACTGTGTGTGTGTGCGATGCTTTGCACAGGCACCTCAGCACCTTTTGTATGCACCACACTTTATTTTTAGAGCCACATTGTGGGTTACCACCTAGTGATCTCCTTTAACCAGGGGTTCTCACACACACTGGTCATAAAAAATGATCTTAGCAATAACTGCATGCAAACCTTAAAACAATCACTTGTGGGTTTGCGTTTTTTCCTTCATGTATTTGCTAAACCTCTGCCTTTTATCAACCATACGGAAGCCTTACTGGAATTACCGGAGTGAGTATGACTTCTCTCAGGTGAATGAATGACACAGTAGATTGTACATATGTTTTTATAGGTAACCCCTGTACCTAGGGAGGAACAGGAATCCAAAAACCAGACGAAAGCCAGCAAGGTCTTAGTGAAACATATAGACAGACAGAAAAAAGTGATGGAAGGGTTTGATGAAGCATGTCATCAAACAACTGTTTGGTGAGTGACAGCACTTCTAAATAAAAGGTGTGCTACTATTGACCTAGCAAGCCGACAGCCGAATTCTGTGTGTAAGGACTTACTCTCTTTTTATTTTTAGACTAATTCACTTCTGGGAGGCCAAGAATAGCCCTTTAGGCAGGTCCCCCGTAAAGACGGGTGTGCGCCTTAAATCCCCGCACATTCTCCTTGTGTTTAAAGTACATGTGGCATAGTAATAGCCAGGTATACTGACCAAGAATAGACTTCGACCAAAAGTTATAGTTATAGAGTATACACATGCATCAGGATACCCACTGATATATCTCTTGAATAGTATTTTAATACTTTTATTTATTAAAGCAAAGTATGCAAAGCTGTACTGAACATTGTTGTTCAACCTTTGATCTCTCTGCTCAATGTGCCGTGCTCTCCCATTGACTCTTAAAATATGGGTAGTAAGTTGTAGAACAAAGTTATTTGTGCATTCAGGTTTAGTGATGTTATTTCAAATATGAACCACAATAAACAGAAACACGTGGCAGTCATTTAGATAAGCCAGGTCGAGCATCTCTGCAGATCGTGTGTGCCTCCTCCCTGGTCATTTGTGTGCTAAAGGCACCAGAAACTTGCCCCATCGCAGATGTCCTCTCTGGGGAAATGACTTGTTGGTGAAGCCGTCAGATTTCTATAGCTGTCAGACCACTCTGGAATTATTTACATAATGGCTTAAGTTTGATTATGGACTGTGGGCATTGAGTCACATAGTCTAACAGCATCTACTGTGTTAGTTCTATTCCAAGGTGAGAGAGCTGGTGATCCCACTAAACAGGCTATGGATACTCAGTCTAATATGGCCTCCTATGCTTTCTTGACCCTTTGGGTGGACATGGACGCACACTCAAGGCATAGGTGATGTTTGTACAGTACAACTCCATTATTACCATTGCATTGTGTTTCATATGCCAGATTCTGCCCCAAACGCCCTAGTTGTCATCGAGCTTCCAGCTGCTCTTTTTGGTGCACTTGTAAATAAAAAATAGGAATTGTAGCCTGACTTTTATGGAAAGTATTATGTGTGGTTGGAACAAATTTCAGTCGTTGACGACGGAACGTGTGCCTTCACTTTTTCATGAAGTTGCACATAAAGTTGCTAGTAAAGACGCAATCTTGGAAGCAAATGCATACCTGCTCTAGCTGCAGTCTGTCTCACGAAAAAAGGAGATTGTGAAAAGTAAGGTTTTTAAGGCTTCCTTTCTGAAGTTCGAGGTGGTGGCTCTTCTTATTCTTTCAGGAACTGAGTTTCAAAGTTTGACTGTTCGAACTGAGGAGTTTATCCCTGTGGAAAACATTTTGAAGCCGTTTGCGGCCATTATGGAAGCTAGCGATCTAGCTTGGCAGTCACTCTGGAGTTTATTGAAGGAACAATGCTCCAGTCACATGGGGAGCTCGCAGTTCAATAATTTTAGCTTTCAAGGTGGTGAATGGTGTCACCAACAGCCTGTGTATCCATTTTATACACAAGCATCCATTTTATACATAGCCCTTTGTGTGGTCTGAAGGTATATATTTAGGAGTTATCTCGCTATTGCTTTCTGGGTTTTCTGTACCAAGCAAAGCAAGTATATTTGGGCTCCAAGGTGTAGCACGTTGACATAAATGAGACTGCAGAGCAATAGGGCAATGGTGGCTGGTAATCTTTGAGTGAAAACTAGGTATGGAAAGATTTAGCATGAGTATTTTATGATCTTTTGGTATCTTGATTTACTTGAGCTGCAAGGAAGATTTTACAGTCCATAATAACTCTCTAGGTCCTCCCTTGAGTTAATACGTTCAGAAAAGACTTTATTGAAAGAAATAAAATAAAAGTTTACAAAATAGGTCAATGAAAATGACAAATAAGATCATACAGCAAGATAAGTAGTAGTAATAATACAAAATAGAAAAAGAAACACCAAAAATTGAGCATGACTGCACGCAAAACTGGCATCTGGTAAATTATAGAGCTATGAAGGACATAATAAATATACAATATAAATTAAAAAAAAATTAAGTAAGAGAAGTACACCTAATAAGTTACAGGAAGTTATGGAGGTTTAGGAACTTCTTGTTGCAACAGAGATAGAGAAAACTTAGCACTCATATTAAAAAATAATGTAACTGGACTCCACAATTCTCTTCTTTTTGTAGCTAGAGTCAAGGGATAAACAAAAGTCGTATCTAATCTATGATTACAGCAGACAGCATACCACCAAGCCTGATAAGATATTTTAGTAAAATCTGTCCAATTTTTGGTAATTTGTTGAAAGGCTACTGCTAATAATAAGTCAATTATTCTAACCCTGAAAGTACAATGATCCCAAATAGGAGAAGCACTCCCCAGTAAAATGTGAGAGATAGAAAAGGAATGAGTGGAAGAAAAAATCTTGTTAATTTGAGACCATACTTGCACCCAAAAACTATGAACAAGGGGACATTTGAAAAGCATATGAAATAGGTCTGCGCATGGTGATGAGCAGGACCAACATTTGTCGGGTGCATCTGGATACTGTTTGCTAAGAATGAGTGGTGGTAGTAATAGACGGTTATAAATAAAAAATAGTGTCTGAGTTGCGTTAGCAGCTCTGGAAGATTTGCGAATCTTCAACCACAATTTGTCCCAAAACTCAATGGGCCAAGAAACCTCTAAATCCTCTTCCCAGGCTTCTTCTGTTTTGGTTTTAATGCGAGGTGAAGGTAAAGTTTGAAGAAGTGCATACATTTTTGAAGCTTTGAATGTTTAAGAAGTAAAGATCTTAGTGAAGGTGTATCAGAGAGCATGTGACATGAGGGGGGAGAAGAAACAAGAAAAGCATCATAAGCAAGTTGCAGTGCAAGTGTCAATAACGAGTATTTAGCACCCAAAGTGGGAGGTAAATGAAAAGAAAAGGCAGCTAATGAAAATGAGATAATCTGATTGTGATGGAATAATTGGTGCACCCAAATAAGGCCACGTGATCTCCAGGATTTCCAAAAAATCGGTTTATTGTTAATTAAAATAGATGTGTTATGTCAAATAGGCTGATCAAAAAAGGATGTAATAGGAAGGCTAGGAAGGATCTTGGAAGTATATTTAAGAATGGGAGTGGATAAGGATTGTGGTTTGCGAGAAAACATAAGATATTCCTTGAATGAAAAAGGAGATATGAAAGAGTGTTCTAAGGCCAACCAGAGGGGAGATGATGAGGTAGAATCTGAAATCCAATGTGACGCTTGATTTAATAAAAAGGATTTATGATATAAGGAAAAATTTGGAAAATTTACCCCACCTTCATTTTTAGGACGAATCAATTTGGATAAAGACATACGAGACTTTTTATGTCCCCACAAAAAGGTAGACAAAATGGAATTAATTTTCTTAAAGTGTTTCAAGGATATAGCAAATGGTATATTGGAAATTGTAAATAAGACAATAGGAGAGAGCATCATCTTAATTGTATCTAATCTCCCCCACCACGACAAATATAGAGGATGCCATTTGGTAGTGAGAATAGTCAATTTTTGTATACAGTCTTCCATACATCTAGTAACTGTACCCGAAAGGGAAGATGTAAAATGAAGACCCAAATATTTAATAGAGTTGGGACTCCAAGTAAAACCCGAATCAGAAAAATCATTTTTGGAAGTAAATTTAGTAAGGGGTAAGATTTCACATTTATCTTTATTTAATTTGTAGCCAGAGACTTGTGCAAAAGAGTTAACTTCATCTAAAAATGCAGGAAGGGATGTAGTAGGTTGTGATAGGAATAATAACACATCGTCTGCATATGCTGCCATCTTAATATCAGATTTATGAAAATTGAAATCATGTATTTTATCATTTTGACGAATCCTCAATTAAAAAGGTTCTAAAGCAAGATTGAACAAAAAAGGTGAAAGTGGGCATCCCTGTCTAACCCCTCTATTGAGGGAAAAATAAGAAGGTAAACCGCCGTTCGACGAAATTGCCGCTCTAGGGTGAGAATATAAAAGCGAAATCAGGGTGGAAATTTTTGGGGCAAAACCGAACCACTTCATAGTATTAAAAAGATATGACCATTCAACCCTATCAAAAGCTTTCTCAGCATCCAAAGCTATGGCTGCAAGGGGATGAGAGGAATGCGAGGTCTTAGAAAGAATGTAAAAAAATAGTCTAGTATTATCCGCCAGCAGTCTACCTTTAACGAAACCGGATTGTTCTTTTCCTAAAAGGTTGGGTAAATATGATTCTAAACGCAAGGCTAACGATTTCGAAAAAATTTTGTAATCAATATTAACTAAAGAAATAGGACGATCATTTTTGCAATGCTGTGTATCGTTACCTGGTTTCGGGATAATGCAAATGAGAGCGTCAGAAAATGTACCAGAAGCAGAACCAGTTTGAAAAAAAGTGGAAAGGAGAGTATGTAATTTGGGAATAAGTAATTTTGAAAAGTGAGAAAAGAATTCAACAGTAAAACCATCTGGGCCCGGGGCTTTCCCATGTGTTTGAGAGTATTAAGTGCTTGAAGGAGTTCTTTTTGTGTAAGGTCAGATTCTAATGGGGAAAGATCTAAAGGAGTATCGAAAGGTGAAGACATTTTGGACAAAAATTGGGAAATGGATTGCTCAGAGGAAACTGATTCAGAGGAATATAATGTTTCATAAAAATGTAGAAATTTTTGTAGGATTTCATCACTCTTATGTTTTAATGACCCATCCTGACCATAAATGGAGTCAATATTAACTTTATTTTGTTTTACCTTCAGGTAATTGGCCAACAATTTCCCAGCCTTATTCTGACCACCACAGAATTTAGCGCTAGACTTTAAGAGAAAATTGGAGGCGTTATATGTGGAAACTTTATTGAATTGAAGTTTAGTGGCAATGAGTTCATTTAAGCAATCTTTAGATTTGGAAGTGTAGTATGAGTGCTCTAATCGTTTAATTGTAGAGAGAAGGTCATTAGTTGTTTGTTGAGCTTTCTTCCGTTTGCGAGAAACATAACTAATGATAAAGTCTCTAGCTGATGCTTTAAAAGCGTCCCATACTACAGGAAATTGGATGTCATCAGTTTGATTGAACAAAAAATATTCATGAAAAAAGGATGTAAAGGAAGAAACAAATTGTGAGTCAAGAAGGAGAGCGTTATTAAAACGCCATTTTTTAACGGAAGTAGGCTTTTGTAATACATCCAAAATTATAGAGACTGGCGCATGATCAGAAATTAAGATGGAACCAATGTCGGAAGAGATAAGGGACTGGGTAAGGTGATGTGAAATAAAAAAATAGTCTAATCGGGATTGAGTTTGATGAGGAGGTGAAAAGAAAGAGTATTCTCGCAAAGTGGGATTGCAAAGTCTCCATGCATCAATAAGTATATATTGTCTAATAAGTTGTGTAAAAGATTTATGTGATTTGTGAGGGATGTAAGCGCCAGACGAGTGTCTATCCAGAAATGGGTCAAAAACCTCATTACAATCACCCGCAAGAATAAAGTTATCAACATAATGTTGTGTAATGTGCGGTGCTAAGGAGGTCCGAAATGAGGCATCACCAATCACTGGAGCATAAATATTTAAAATGGAAATGGGGACATTGTTTAAAAGAAAATTCACTAACACCCATCTACCTGAATTATCTGTACAATGCGTTAACTTGAAGGGAAGAGATTTTCGAAATGAAATCAGGACTCCATTACGCTTACCATCACCTGGGGAAAAATAGACCTCACCTACCCAACCCCTCTTCAGTTTAACAGATTCATCAGCTGATAGGTGTGACTCTTGTATACAGGCTATATCTGCGTTTAGCTTGGCTAGGTCAGTCAATACTCTCTGTCGTTTAATTGGTGAGTGCAAACCTCTAACATTCCAAGATATTATTTTTAAAGGCATATAAAAAGTTAGAAAAATATATCAAAAACCAGTCGAGGTGCAAATTTGAAGAATAAAAACAATTAAGGCATATAAGAATTTTAAGAAGAATCATCAAAGACCAAAGAAAATAGTTCCATGAAAAATAAAGGAGAAAACAAAGTAGAAGCCAGTTATATAATGAAGGGAAAAACTGAGAAGAAGAAAAGAAAAGCAAAGGAGAAAAGTAAGAGAATATGAAGGGAAGTGATAAAACTAGAGCAATAGAAAGAAATAGAATTTGAGATGAATAACAATATTGTAAGAAAGAAATTGAGAACAGTAGGAACATGAGAAGAAAAAGGAAAGAAATGTGAGAACAAAACAGAATAATGATAAAAATGAACAACTTACATATTGTTAAGAACATACAAAGGGGGAGGGAGGATGGAGGCCACATAGAACAATGACGGGTCCTAAGCTCCAAAGGGAAGGCAGGGAAGGAAGACGACCGCAACGGACTCCAAGGACATGAGGATAGGATATAACGTGAAGGAAGAAAATCTGTGTAAAAGGGGAAAAAAGGACAAAGCTTAACAATAAGAATATAAAAATGGTGTAAGTAAACAACTAGAGAAAATGTCTAGACATAACAATCATAGAGAACAATAGAGAACATAACAGAAATGCAATAATACAAGATCAGCATGTAAAGATAATCATTTAGAGCTTGATGAAGCAGTAGTATCCATTGTAACATCACTATGAGAGTAAAGGAAACTTTTCAGCTTTAGTGGATCATCGTAAGTAGTAGTTTTGTTGTTGAAAGTCACTTTGAAAAGGCAAGGGTGAAGGAGCCCATATCGCGCTCTCATAGAACGCAACTGTGGTCTAAGTGAAAGAAATTCTTTACGTCGATCGGCAGTGGATTTTGCATAATCCTGCAAGAAGAAAAGAGTATTTCCAGCAAGGTGATTCGAGGCATGGCTCTGGCTGCTGACAAAACTGTGAGGAGGTTTGTATATTCGAGGAAGTAAATGATGACACCTCTCGGCCTTTTGACAGTAGAGTTAGATAGCCCAGCAGGAGGTGGACCTAAGCGGTGAGCTCTCTGTATGTTGAGGTTGGTGCTATCAGGTAACTGAAGAATTTTCAGCAAGAAGGATTTGAAAAAAGCAAGGGCGTCGGAACCTTCTGAATTTTCCGCAAGGCCGTAAATACGGAGATTATTTCTCCTATTCCTGTTTTCCAAGTTTTCAATTTGTTTGTGAAGTGCTGAAACTTGTGCACAGAGCGGATCAACTTTGGAAGCAGAAGAAGTGATAGCAACAACGTTTTGTTCCAGAAGAGTAACACGTTCATCAACATTTGACCACTTGTCAGATAACAATTGAAGAGTAGTTTTAGTTTCCTCAATGAAGGGGCGCAGGGCCCTAATTTCCTCTAAAATAATGTCCATTGTCACTGATGAAGGTTGTTTGGGAGGAGAAAGCGGATCCTTTTTCAGTCTTTTGATAGAACTTTAGTAGCTCCAACTGTTTGTGGAGCTGAAGTTGAGGAGGAGCTTTTAGAAGAGGTGTCGAGGGAGTCGTCCATCTCGAGACACTGATATCTAGAACTTGTATGAAGGAGAAATTTACATGGAGCTGGAGAAGGCTTACGAAGATCCTTGGACAATCTACCCATGAAGTAAATGATGGAGTACAAGAATATAGGTAACAAATGAACAGTTACAGTCACATTCAACTAGGGAATATTATAACAGGTATGCGACCAGATGATGCTGTCTAATATAAATGAAAATGTAAGTATAAGTGGAGCATGACAGCAAAAATGATAGCTAGAACCCAAGGCAAAAGTGCCACCAAAGCAGAGCTAGTGAATTCAAAAATAACTACTGCATGAAGAAAACAAATTGTGCAATAAACAAATGGTAGCTCATAAATGCCAAAAAGAAACAAATACCCTCAGAACGGAGAATAACATCACAGATATGCGATTGCAATATAACTTACTGCTGTAGAATAGAGTTGGTATTAAGTGAACCATAAATAGAAGTCAGTTAAATACATGTTAGGCGATAAAAAAGAGAAAAGCACTTCATGAAAAGAACATATAATAAGGCAAATTATTCTGTTAAGCTTATCAAGACATTAGGGCATAAATATTTATGTAGATAACATTGAGAACAGGTATGCACTGTAGGCTGACGTTAATATGTCCACTGTGACAGGAAAGTTACTTGAGGAACAATAGCCCTATCACTCTTGAAAAGTAATTATGAAGCAAAATGAGCGCTATTGATGAGGAGCATGAAAAACTACAAGCGCTTATTCCAGGAGAATGAACAACCTCAATGAAGCTGGTAATTAGGCTGCGTCAGCGCTGAGGAGAAAATGTCTGCAGCGTCATGAGACGATAGTATCCAAAGCGCATGAGGAAAGCGCTAAATTCAGCGAAGCCGTATTACTGGAGCAGATGAGTGAAGCATGACAGTGCGCAGGCTGGAGGATAAGGCGGCAATAGTTAAATTGATAAAGTCTTGCTGCAATGTAAAACCGCTAGGAGCAGAGCTCCGTCAGCGGTTCTACCAAATGGCGGCTGCAACTCCGAAAATCAGCGCAACACTCACTTGGCAGAAACAGTCTTTGAAAGGCTTCAGGAAGATGACCAAGGGTGCCCCCCTAGATCACCATAACATCCGACATCTTATTCTGCAAAATTCGGGGCAAAGTACGCGGGCAGGAGTCACGCCGGGCTCTCCAATCTCCGCGCCTCCCGGGAGAGCTAAGGAAGAGCCGCCATCGTCGTCGGGCGCTAGCCACGCCCCCCCTCCCTTGAGTTAAAGGATTCGGTTGGACCGCAATCTTGTTGCCAGATGGTGGAGTGGAGGTACTCTTCCCGCTTTCCACATGCAAAAATCTTGATTGCTCTGTTTAGCATGAGGTTGTTTGTTAGCATCCAATTGACGATAATTTTAGTTATTGACCTATGGTACAGGAGTTAATATCTGATGCATTTCCAGCTTTCCAAAATTTTTACATCATTAGCATAGTTGCAGAAGTCGACGGTGAATCAGTTGATAAGGTAGGGGGATTGCTGAGATACTTGCTTATGAGATGTGGAATGATGGGGAATTCCTTGTAGTGAAGGTAGTAATTGCTAATTAGATTCTAACATACAATCTCATGCTTCCAAAACAATCGCAAAGGTGCACCACTTAGCACCAAGACAAAACAGACACATAACAATTTATCAAGTCTGTGTCCATAGTATTTTTCTACAAGTCTCTTCTTTTATTCAAAATATTTTAAAAGCCACTCATGATTGAAAGGTACAGCCGACGTGTTTGATTCAGAAATTGACTTCTTCAGGGTTATTTAAACTGGAATAAGTGCTTAACCTGGAGGAACCTCCTGCAAAAACCTAGCTTAGCAGGAGGTTCCTCCAGGTCAGATCACAGCCATATCGAGGCTGGATCGGGTGATTGTCTTTTTTATTTTCATCCCACCTTATTGTGGTGAGACCTTTGGATTTATTCATGCTGGTGTTTTTATACCGCTGACCTTTTCTTGCTTTCAAGAGAAGCACTTATCGCCGTTCAAATAACCCTGAAGAAGTCAATTTCTGGATGAAACATGTCGGCTGTACCTTTTAATCACGAATGGCTTTAAAAAAATTTGAATAAAAGAAGAGACCTGAAGTAAAATACTATGGACACGGACTTGATAAATTGTTGTGTCTGTTTTGTCTTGTTGCTAAGTGGTGCATCTTTGCGATTGTTTTGGAATTGTTATAATCCTGTATTGGATTGCACCGTGGCAGTGGGTGCATTAACAGTGTGCACAAATAACTGATGGGGGACTCTCACCTTATGCATAGTAATTAGGGATAGCGGGTCATGTGCTAGGCTCTTGCAGGGTACACTGTCAAATCTTGTTTTGCATACAATCTCATGCTGTTTTACTAAGCTAAATAGTTAACAGCAAAAACGTTTAAAATATTTTATGTGTCCATAAAAATGCCCTTTGGCACTCTCTGGTTATGCGCCTTACATAATATTGCACAAAATGTAGTATTTTCTTTCGTAGGCACTTCGAGTAGAATTGGCACACTTTGGCCCATTGGAGGTATTGCAGAACGAGTGTTTTTAAAATAGGGCAAATCAATTTGTACCATTTATGCTGCTTTACTGAAATGATCTGACAAATGTTCTTCTTTTAAAAATGATGTCAACGTTTTTATTGAAAAAAGTGCATGAGAACAGAATCAAAGGCCTTACAATCACTAAGTAGCAAGTAGGGGCATCACTCAGAACATTCACCAAGAAAATGAGAGAAAGCTGTAGCAAAGACATTTATCTTGAAGTGTGACCTTCAAGCAGGCAGCGCTCCACAAGACAATTTCTACATCCAGGTTCAAGAATTTCTTCCTTGTTCCAGAAGCTGTTTCCACTTTTTCTGCATCACCATTTTGAAATCAGGAAAGAGAAATACATGCCAGCCACTTAAATGCTTTACTCAAAATTGATCAGAGTCCTGCAGGATTGCAATATTGGTACAGTCTTGTTTCTAAGAAGAGCAGTAGCCCTCCTCAAGGAGGGCGTCTGTAGGCCTATTTCATGAGAATTGAGACAGTCTGGATTAGCCAAATAGACTGCAAAAAAGTTTCCATGTCCTCGACAAAGTTCTCTTCCAGAACTCACACATTTGCAGATCCCCTTGGATTGTCTACACTCTATACCTTATCCTCAATAAGCATCATTGCCCCCTTACCGCCATGCTGATGAGTAAACGGATCAAGGTGCTCCACTTTGGTACACTCAGTGTCCTCTTCCAGCTTTAACTACCTGGATTCTGCCACAGATAACAATGCGGGTAACTTTCCTAGACAGTAATGAATCGCTATGGGCAAATATAGAATGTGTGTTTCATATATTATGTACAATACACTGTCCCAATAATCTATACACCTTTTTATCTCACCCTAGCCTCAGTTTTCTAAACATCTATTATCTTCTTTTTCTTATCTAACTGAAGTCTTATTAAAATGTTATATTAAGGTACCCATAAATGATTGACCTACCCTACCTATTAGATTAGTAGTGCTAGACATTAAGTAATACATTCGTAGACGAGGAATAAAACTGTCTATGATCCCCTTTCCCTTTTCCCCTTGTATCCGCTGTTTGAAGGCATACCACATAACATTGTATCTTGTTTATGAATGTGTGTTCAATTTCATGATTGCCTGTCTTGTAACTTAATTTCAGACTCTTAAAACTGTATCATTATGTCAAGCATCTACAAGATTATTTATACAGGCAATGTTTATGTGAATTTTAGGAATTTGTGGCCCAATTTCCTGACGAAGGCGTCCGTACACACTGAAACGCGTGTCGAATTACACACTGTTTTGCCACACCATGATCTATTGGATTGTATTTTTTTAAATTAGTTGTCGCATTCATGAACTGTATATTTTTCTTTTTAAAGAAAAACTTTTTTTATTAACAGTGAATGTTGATTACGTATTGTGTTTTTATTTTTACATTTTAAGTATTAAATAAAACAAACTACTTGTATTGCTTTTGTTTGCTTGACATTTATAGTACGTAATATATGAAACACACATTCTATATTTGCCTATAGCAATTCATTACTGTCTAGGAAAGTTACCCACATTGTGTTTTACCCTGTCCTAGAAGATTTTCATATGTCAGGGGGTCTCTGTTACTACATATATTTCTACCACAGACAACCCTTTTCTATCTCATTCAATAATCTCGAGCCTTCTCCATACATCCTTCCATGACTGCTACTATATTTGCAATTGCTTCCAGTTTTTTTTGCAATGTACTCCAGTATTGTCCACATTTCTTTTCAATCCATCAACAGCATCTTCATGAGGGACACATTTATGGCATCACATATTTTTCAGACATTTCTCTATCTCATGCTGTGGCGTTGCAGTCAAATGCTGTTGAGAGCTTGTCAGAAGACCAGCTTCCTCTGAGGGATGATACTGGGCACTGGCCCCACTCACCTCTGGCAGGCTCCAGCATCAGGCTGCCTGGGTCAGAAGCGGTTACATGTAGACCTAGCACAGTTGAATGGAGATCCCTCCTACAACTCAACAATCAGCCTTATATTTGAAAGCGGAGCGGATGAGATGGCTCCTCCCACCAGCAGGGAACGGTTCCTGACACATCCTCCACAACACATCCACCATTTTGCTAGAGGTTTCTGTGCATAGGAAAATATCTCCCAGACTTCCTCGGCAATATCTCAAAGGGGGAAGAACAAATCTCTGGGAGTTGCAATTTTTCCGAGCATACCGTCCGCTGTGGATATCCCTCTTGGACCTACAGCAAGCCACGACAAGCACCAGCAGCCAAGAAATTGGAGCAAAGGCCTGACCTCAAGAGAAAGCAATCACCCTGACGGGATTACAGCTCTGCCCTCTTTTAATACATTTTAAAATAGCAATAAAGACTTTTTTTTTTTTTAGTCCTTCCATAAAAATTTTATCAAACTGATTTTGCACTGCTTTTGGTACATTCACAACAGAACTGTAGTAGACAGACTGGCCTTAACGCTATTTTATCACCACTGTGTAAAATTAGTGTACAGTCTGGCTGAGCCTTGTTTGGCCTTGAGAAAATTCGACTTGCTCATCTTCCTTTTCAATAACTACAAAAATTGTGCCATTTGATAAGCTCATAGTTTTTGCAACAATGTAAGGTTTCTGTAATCAGAAGAAAACGTAATATGCTATCATCCACTGCAGACTGTGGCTTTTTTTTATTTGTATTGAAAAGTAACTCTTAGGCAAACTTGTAGCTGTTTGTGGCCAAACTGGAACTTTTTTGCACTTTAAAAACCTAGGGGTCAATTAGGATGGCGGACGGATCGCCACCGCCATGCAGGCGGTGGCGATCCGCCCGCCATCCCTGCCCGTCGCCACCTTTCTTCCCCGCGCCTTATTACGATGGCGGGGGGGACAGTGGCGGAGGGGAAGACCGTCTGCCGCTTTTCGCTCTAATATGGTGGCGGTGTCTATCAGACATCGCCAGCCATATTAGGATGTGCTGGGGGATATGCCTTTCCGTGGCGGCAATGCCGCCACGAAAAGGTATATGGTTCCTGCTTTGGGGGCCCGTTGCGGGCCCCCAGATTGAAGGGGGGGTGCACATGGGGGGTACCTATGGTACCCCCCTGTATTTGCATGCACAATGTGGCAGGCACCGCGCGGTGCCTGCCGCTGTGTGCATGCAAATGCATAGCATGCATTTTTAACTTTGCGGCGGGTGCTGCTTAAAGCAGCACCCGCCGCAATGTTAAATCCTAATTCCAACAGAGGGACCGCCGCTGCCCCTGCGGACGGTCCCTCCACCTCGGGCGTCCGTCCGCCATCGTAATCGACCCCCTAGTGTGGTAACGAAAACCCACGTTCCAATAATATTATTTGCTGATAACTTGCCTGTGCTAATTAGCACCAAAAAGTTACGAGACAATCAGAATACAATACAGAACGCAGAATTCACTTTAGTAAAATACTTTAGCGCCATCCAGTGCGGAATATGTAATCATTTCCTTATGGCAAAACAAATAGTTTTATTTCCTCTAACATCCGTTATGCGTGAAATATTCTATTATCAGATAAACATCGGGAAACTAAATGTGCATCATGCCACTAGTTAACTTTGTTCGTCGACAGAGAATAAAGCTATTCAAATATTTGAGGGAATATAAAATACATGCTTCCGTTTCAAAAGGTATAACCGAGTCCAGCAGTCAGTAATTGCATCCTACGTCAGAGTAGGTCCAGTGCTGCCCTCAAGAGAGAGATGAATCAATGTGAGATGGTCTGTTAATAATGCCGCCGCAGCTCCCCTCCTCTAGGACTTGTTTTTATTACACTTGACCTATTAATTAGGAATTCTCTCTGAGCGGTGATTAACATCTGTGTAATGCGAGGGGCTCCTGTAATGTCCTGCTGGATACGTTTTAGTGTTCCAGAAATATGCTGTATGACCAGCCACTTCCCAAGGGCTGACTTCCACACTCTTCCCACTCCCATCCATCACAGGCATCACCGGTCAGGGGACCCTGTCAATACAAGTGGCGAGGCGCACTTTCCTTGGGCCAGTTACTGTACCCTATACCATGTGTTGGTGTCATCCTTCTATGTACATGTGGACCTAGTGCCCAAGACCCTACAATGGCGACGAGTAGGTCTGACCCAACGTGTATGCTGGCAGCTGCCCTGCAGTTCCTCCTCGTTGGGGGGTGGGGGGGAAGAGTAGCCTGCACACACTTGCTGCAGCACGACAGCAACTTAAGCCACCCAGAGCATACACCAGCCTCCACCAGCAAGGCCCCCTGCAGCTGCCACCTGCCAACTGGCCCTGGGGAGAGAGATCTGAAAAGGGGGTAAAGTGCTGCAGCTAGTACCGTTGGCCCTCTATGCTCGAGGCGCCTGCACACTGACAACTCACCGCAGGAGAAGCAACCTGCTAACTCAGGGTGGGCTGTGAGAGGCTGTGCAGCCCCCCTGCTGCCACCATGGGAAAAGGAAGACTGGGCAGCATCTCATGCCATTTCCATAATACCTGCAATGCCCCCAGCCTTATAATTGCTCAATGGGAGAGCCGGCCAGCAGCGATACTGAAGCATGCCACTGGGCACATAGCTCACCGAGTGATGCCCTGCAGGCGAGGGATGTGTTGATCGGCCTTTGGCTGCATCCCCTGTGAGCGTGACCCTCCCTGCAGCAATAAGGACAGCACCCACATAGGAAGGCACATCCTGCAGCACTGGGAAGGCTGCTGTGGCTTATACTTAGAGGCACCACTTACAAGGGTGATGTGTATGTGGCGGCACAATAGGGGAAATTCTATTAAAAGACAAGCTGCCTTGCTGCACTGACTCTAAGTGGCCCCATGAACTTGCAGTGTATGCGTGGGGCAGAAAGCTGCTACCCACCAGCTTTGTGCGCTGGCCACCACAGCCAGCGAGAGGAACGGACACGCAAGGTGTAAGCAGAGGACGCCCATAGAGAAATTGCATAGTAGCCTCACCACTGCCTGTCGGGGCACTAGCTCACAAAAACGAGCCGTGCAATAGGTATCAGACCAACAGTACAATATCAGAGGTGCGCGGAGGGCCGCACCAGGAAATCTGCCAGCATGGGCAGGAGCCCAGGAAAGAGGGAGCCCTCAGAGAACAAGAAATAATTTTGGACGACTGATGTTGCACCAACTGGCCACCCCCAGCACCGAATGGCCACTGGTGGCCTATCATTAAGCATGTCACACAGAGTGACCAACCCTGCCAAGCACGCCTACACTTAGGCCTACACTTAGGCTGGACCAAGTGCTGCGACCGTGCAGCCTCAAAGCGCAAGCACTATGCCCTTGAGTGAAGAAGAGAAGATGGAAGAAAGGTGACCCTCCATCCAGGGAGCTGGCACCAAGAATATCCATGAGGAAGGGCCAGGATTCATGAGGGGTCCATGAGGAAGTGAATAGTCAAGTCCTACTGACAGGACAGGACCTGCAAGAGGTCTGCAAAAGAGACTGGAAACAGTCCTATGAGCAGGACGTGAGCAGGAACGTCCCTGTGCAGAGAGCATCACAGCGAGAGGCGTTGCCAAAAGAAAGAGACGACGAGAAACAGTCCTATGAACAGGATGTGATTGGGGAGGTCCCTGTGAAGAGAACATCACAGCTAGAGGACTGGTCATAAGACTGAAGAGTGTGGTGGGATTCCACCACGGCCAGATTGGCAGTAGCAGGCATCAGGCATTGGAGCCGGTTTAGGAGAGTAGGGGGCCGGTTTTGTTACTGTTGACCGGTTTTGCAGCATTGTCCCATTAACAAAAGCAGCAGTGCTGGGGCCTGTTTTGTTAAGCAGTGCTTCACACTTTCCCACCAGCCCCCCCTCATGGAAGAGTCGAGGAGAAGAGAGTGGCACGACACCACATTGCAAGAAAACATTGTTAAGCAAAAGAGTGTGGCACGAAGCCACATTGCGAAAAAGAAAGAAGAGGAGAGAAAGATATGTGATAGACCTGTAACCTTGAAGATCCCGACAACCACGGGTGTACAGGAGAAAGGAAGAAGAGCGTCAAAACACAGGACTCGTGCTACTACGGGAGAGTGCTCCTACAGATGCAAGCCAGCCACTGAGGTGCAGCGACATCACTGGAGACAGCGCAGAGGGAGTAGCAAATTTAAGCTGCTGGAATGCGCAAACTGCATAGCTTGCCCGCTCTTCACAGTGCGACCACCCAGACACCTGTCATAGGCTGCTTGAGACAAAAGGCATTCCTCCTAGCAACTGCACATGCCGATGAAGAACTGAAAGCGGCCACGAAGTCCCTCAAGTCATCCTCACTCCAAGCCAGACATCCCCACCGGTAGCTCAAGTTGTCAGATGGTAAAATCATCATCATTACTATGTGCATCACAAGAACCACCTATGAAGCATTGCTCCACCACAGTGGAACCTTCTGCCTGTGAAAAATCCAGAGACCGAGGTATTCCTCGCATCATGGGAGTCTTATAAATCCGAGACCATCTGTTAGAGCCTGTGTGCACCTGTGTCCTTCTGAAGAGAGCACACCCGACCATTGCATCACCTACCCTTTTGGTTGCACTAGCGACTTGGATGTGGCCCTGTTGGAAATCCACAGCGACCCCTTTGCATGGCCTACAAGATGCCCTGCACAGCCCACTCAGTCTTGTGGCAACCCAGTAAAAATGGCCTCAAAGGAATTCCTACGTGAGGTATCCTGGCATGAGAGAGGAGTCTGAAGCTGCTCCAACCACCACAGGTACCGAGATGACCAACCACCACACTGGGAGCCAGGGTGCCACCAAAGAAATCTCTGTAGCGGACTCAACCACTGACCCTGATGCACCCCAAATTGAACTACCTAAATAGACTCCAAAACCGTGAGACCAGGCGGGGCACATTCCCCAGGTTGACTGAAACCCCCTAGACATGTGATCAAGAGATCCAGACTCCGTCCACACTGCATTTGGTGCCCAGAGTCATCTGGTTGAAGTACAGATGCATTCCGTGATGCCGGGTGTTCCCAGCTGCACCTCTCCACTTATCCTGTCCTGCGGGCTGCCTGAAGGGACTCAGTGGTGTTATGTTTTGTGTATTCACTCCCACAGTTTGTAAAGTTTGTGAGGGATGTAGTGTCCTGCTGGACACATTCTAGTGTTCCAGAAATATACTATATCACCAGCCACTTCCTGTGTGTGCTGGCTTTCACACTCGCCCCACAACCATACCCATCCATTCCAGGCATCACTGGTCAGGTGACCATGCCAATAAAAGGGGCCAGGCGCTGTACCCTATATCAAGTGTGTCGTCTTTCTATCTGCATGTGGGCCGAGGGCTCAACACCCTACAATTCCTAGCTTTGGGATGATTATACTGTGCAAACATTTGTGTTTTCTTGTGCTGTTAGCTCTTGTGCTTTGTCTACCTGGTGTTCAGAGCTCAGAGTACTTTCACAGAAAGGTTCTTATGTAGTTGGAGAGAATGGGCAAGGTGGCTGCATAGGATGCATATATGTTTAAAAGTACACAGGGAATTCATATCCTTGCTCTGCAGAGGCCGTTGGGTAATTAGTCTTACTGCAAAAATTGGAGGAGAGTGGCTATGTGTCTCAGGCTTCTGGTCATTACGCGGAGGGAGTCTGCTGTGGGGGTATTGTTAGGTTATGTGTATTTGTAAAGCACACTATCACTCGCAAGGGTGTTCTGGAATAACACGCAGGTCTAGAACAGGGGCCCTGTCGACAGTCCTAATTTTGCTGTATTAGTCATAAACCCTTTAAAACGGTAGATCATCAGACCCTCTTGAGTTGGTTGGATTTGGGCTTGTGGGCTGGAAGGCTCACCTCCTTTGTAGCAGGTTGCTTATAAAAAGGGAAGCTGGTGTTGAAAATAATTGGGGGGCACTACCAACCAGAATATAAGATCCTTAAGTATTTGCCCGGCGGTGTCGCCTCTTGAACCCACAAAGAAGTTAAACTATTGAAGAGGCAGGCGCTGGAGTCTGGAAGGCAGGAAACAAGGTTTTTATTCTCTCCGGAGGAGAACACAACGAAACGGACAGAAGGTATCGTTCTGAGGTGCTCTAACTGCATCCCTGAGGCCTGGCCTCTTATACACACGTTTATCTGTTTATTGCATGTAACACATTCTCGTCGATACTTTGATGTACGGAAAGACATCCTCAGAATCCCCCCCTTCCCAGCCCGTTCCCACGCAAGGTTACAGTGGAAGTCCCCGCCCCGTTCACAACAGGTGATGATCATCGCGCAGCTGGATATTCCGCCGATTCACGGAGTGTGTGGGGTTCGATCGGATCTCGTGGGATGGGGGGGGCTTTGATCATCTCGGGGGTCCTTTGAGGAGGGAAGCTTTCTATTGTACGGGGAGGGGCAAGGGATTGGTATCGGCAGAGCTGGGTGTCGGCCTGGGAACGGGGAAGACAAACGGGCACACGGGGAAAAGGGGTTTGCATCAAAGGGCCGGGGATCATAAATGGGAAGAAGGGAGGTGTTGCGCTGGGAACAAGACGAGGGCCTGGGGCAGAGCAGCGCCGAAGAGGGGTTTTATGATTCGCGGCAGGTGCAGGCAGGGGGGTTGTCAGCGAAGCTAGGAGGGAGAGAGGCGCGCTGGCTCTCGGCGAGAGCAGGGAAGCCATGGTGCCCAAAATGGCGGCTGTTTTACGCGCACAAAAGGTTTAAGGAGAGCAAGAGGGCGCCGATAATGTTGACGGTTTCAGCCCAACTTTCAACAGTCCCCCCTTTTCAACATATCTAGCCACCTTGCTTTACTCAATGTCAATTTTCATCAAATTCCAAACTTCGGTATCATACAATGCTCTCATATGTTCGCTTCCAATGTCCACAGTTTTGGGAAAAATACAACTCGCACATAAAGAACACATAGGTGGCAAACATTGAATTCCTAAGCATAGGCCACATATTACAACTACGGGAATCAGGATAATGGTGAGCAGTCTCCAGCCCCAGCTTTTGACGGTGTCCCAGAACCAACCACCAAGCGACCATTCTTCTTGCTCTTGGTGAACTTCCGAAGAGAGTCTGTGAAGATGTTCGATGGCTTTGTACACTGAGGGTGAGTTGTCCGGTATGTATGTACAACAGCTGGACCCAATAATGCGGCATGCTCCTCCACGGTCCGCCAGAACCACATCTAGAACGAGGCGGTTCTGAAGAGCCACCAAACGGACCGCTTGGAGCTCGGCAGTGTTGTTGGCAAAGATGCCCGCTGTGATGTTCATGGTTGTCTCGACTGCCTGAGTCAAATGTCGGATGGCACGGCTGTTTGCCATCGGGCCCCAGAGGGGGACGAGTCCTTTCATAGCATCGAGGAACTGCGCCCCTGTTGAGTCGGCTTGCTCAACGTCTTTGGCTCGTTTTTGCCTGTGGTGATTCGCTGGGGCCACATAAGTTGGAGGAAGGACGAAGGAGATGTAGCAAGTGCCCCCCCAGCCTTTGGGGAGCCAGGTGTAGGCCTTCGTGCCGCAGATGAAATACATGTTTGGGGATGACACAAAGGAAGGTGGATCCGTGGAATCCAGAGTGTTGGTAAAGCGGCAAGCGCTGCGACCCACCAGCTGTGTCCCAAGTCCTTCTACACACATGTGGCCTGTGACGTTGATGACCGACAGGGCCACAGTCAGAGTGGCAGCCGTTCGTTTCCGCAGATAGGAGAAGGTGGGTCTGGTTGGATTGTTGAACACCTGCATTTCGATTCGTTCTTTGGCCGGGATGTCCATTTGGATCGAATCGCTGGGGGTCAGCGGGCAGAAGTGTGTCTTTGTCTTGTTTCGCCCGGCCCCATGAGAAGAATGTGCTGCAGTTCTGCTGGAGGTGGCATTGCCCGTATAGCTCTCTTGCAGGAGGATCAGCCAGGCAAGGCAGGAGCCGTGGACGGAGAAGGGTGAAGGGATGAATGGTATTGAATGTCCAGTGGCATGGGGTAGCAACCCACAGATCCAGCAGTTGGTGGTGTTGGTGGCAAGATTGTGCTGGTGAAGTAGCTGCACGAAAGAGTTGTTCCAAAACTCCTTTCGCCTCTCTCTTAGTTGAGGAGAGAGCGAAATTAGATGATGTTCCTTCATGGTGGTAGGCTGAGCAGTGGTTAGGAATGTTTCGTGAGCAGGTGCGTGTTCTTCCATAATCCAGAGCGTAGTCATGAGGAGAAAACAGAGGAGGATTACGATGAAGAGTGCAATTGTCTTTGAGCTATGGAGTCTGTCTATTCTCGGATTTCTGTAGTGGGTATTTCCTGCTGTCTCCGTCGGCTTCTTATTTGGCGCTTCCATCTTCTTCTTATCTGGCGCTTGCATCATCTTCGTCTTCAAGGTGCTCGGTAGTGGGCAGGACCACAGACTTAGTTTTAGCTTCTCTCCAGGTAACCCTTGGTAGTTTGGGTCACCGTTCTGAGATCCTTTAACCTAGTCCGTGGCCTACTTAGCCGAAGCTCCCTCCTTTCGACGCAGGAAATACCCTTCTCGAGATGGCACAGTGGGGTCAGGATGTTTTGAAAGTTCAAGTGTCTCAGTATCAGGGTAGCAGTTCAACGATGGTCGGTCCTGGTTCAGGAGCTCTTCTTGGGTGTTGACGGTGTCTGTCGTGGCCAGGGCTGGAGAGACCTTTTTGCAGTGATGAGCGTGCAGCCAGTGTTTCTTCCCCTCCACTCGAAGTGCGGTCCGAGTGGTGATCAGCACTTGCCAGGGGCCCGTCCACCGGGGTTCCAAACTCTTTGATCGCTGAAAATTTCGGATCAGCACGAAGTCCCCCGGCTGGATGGCGTGACCCGGACCCCTGGAAGCATCGGGGATGGCCTGCTGCACCTGCTGATGAAGGACAGACAAAGTTTCAGTCAATTTGTACAGATAATCAGACATTAGGACATCCGGAACGTCATGAATGGAAGTTGGTTTCGGGGCAGACCAGACGCTCATGGGTCGACCGAAGACAACTTCATAAGGGGTTAAGTGATGTCGGGTGGGGGTAGAGCGCATCGATAGCAATGCCAATGGGAGGGCGTCTGGCCATTTCAGGCCCGTCGTAGCCACTATTTTGGCCAGTTTAAGCTTTAGTGTGGCATTGTGTCGTTCGACAAGCCCAGCAGATTGAGGGTGGAAGACTGCGTGGAATTTCTGTTTAATACCCAGCCCATTTAGGATGAGCTGGATAACTTTGGCTACAAAGTGGGGGCCATTATCACTCCATAAAACACGACAGAGGCCATAACGGGGGAAAAACTCCTTTAACAGAACCTTTGCAGTGGCCATAGCGGTGTTGTCACGGGTTGGATATGCTTCCACCCACTTGCTAAATGCGCACACCACGACGAGTACATATTTCAGGCCTTGGCATCTGTCTAGCTGGATGTAGTCCATCTGCAGGACTTCAAATGGGTGGTTTGGGACCCCAAATCCCCCCCGGGGTACTACAGTTCCTTTCCCGGGGTTGTGTTGCAGGCATATTAAGCATTGTTGGACCAGGCGTTTGGCGGAATCTGGGATCTTGTCATTGTGCCAAACCCTGGAGACAAGTTCGATCATGGGGGCTGATCCTATGTGGGCGGGGGAGTGTGCCATGGTTAATATGGGAATCAAGTACGAATCAGGTAGCAACCATCTGTTCGTGTCTTTTGTCCGCCAGCAGCCTTCATCGTCTTTCAATCCCACCCGTGTCCATTCAGTCAATTCGTGTTGTGTGCTAGTCGTTTGTATGTCTCTAATTGTGTCCTTGGCGTCAGTCCAGTTTTCTGCTTGCGACCTGGTCACGTACATATGTGTTGTCGTTCTATTTTCAGCTGTCGTTCGGGCGGTGATGTCGGCTAGTGCATTTCCCTGTCCAATAATGTCTGTCACTTTCTTGTGTGCCTGGCATTTGATAACGGCAAGTTTGTTGGGGAGGAGGACAGCTTCGATTAAGGCGGAGACTAAATCCCCGTGCAAAATGGGTGTGCCGTGTGAGGTCAAGTATCCTCTCTCCCTCCAGAGGAGCCCAAAATGGTGAACCACCCCGAAGGCATACTGGCTGTCGGTGTAAATGTTCGCTGTGGTTCCTGTTGCCAGGATGCAGGCTCGCGTCAAAGCAATCAGTTCCGCTGCCTGGGCAGATCGCTGGGTGATGCGGGCTGTTTCTACTACAGTTCGAGCCGTGGTGACTGCATAGGCAGCGGAAGTGGTACCATCGGAGAGTTTGATGCAAGAACCGTCCACCCACAACTCCCCGTCGGGGTCAGGGAAAGCTGTGTCTCTGAGATCGACCCTACTCCTGGTCTGTTCGTCCGTAAGAGTCACGCAGTCATGTACGGGGTGCACATTGGGATCGTTCTCTGGCAAGGGTAACAGAGTTGCTGGGTTCAGTGTGGTGCATCTTTTCAGGGTGATATGGGGGGCAAGCAAGGTCAGTTCGTATCCAGTCAGTCGTGCACTCGTCAGATGTTGCGTCTTGGTTTGGTTCAGGAGGGTGTCGACTGCATGGGGTACCAGTACCGTGAGGGAATTCGAGAGTACAATCCCCTCACTCTGTCGGATAGAGACTGCAGCAGCAGCTACAGCTCGAAGGCAGGCAGGCAAGGCTCTGGCGACAGGGTCAAGAGTGGCAGAGAAGTAAGCGCACGGTCGTTGCTTAGGGCCGATGGCCTGGGTCAGGACAGATAAAGCGCACCCCTCCCTTTCGTGAGTGTAAAGGGAGAAGGGCTTTTTGTAATCAGGGGTACCCAGGACAGGGGCTGAGCAAAGGGCATCTCGCAGTTCTGTGAAGGAAGTTTGACACTCAGGAGTCCAAGGGAGTGGGAAAGGGACGTCTTTGTTTAGCAGAGAAAGCAGTGGTTTTACAACGAGGCTGAAGTTTGGTAACCATTGTCGGCAGAAGGAGGTGAGGCCTAATAGGGAGCGAACCTGCTTCTGGGTTTTAGGGACAGGGGTATCTAGAATGGTTTGGATTCGATCAGGGGTGAGTTTTCTTCCATCTTTGGACAAAAGGTGGCCTAGGTAAGTGACCTGGGGTAGGCAGAATTGCAACTTCCTCTTGGAGACCTTGTGGCCATTTTCCGCAAGGAAGTGCAAGAGTTGAATGGTGGCGGTAACCGCTAGAGGGGTGGTGTCGGCTGCCAAAAGGATGTCATCGACATATTGTACCAACACCACCCCGTCGGGTAACTGGACTTGGTCTAGTTGTCTTTTGAGGGCCTGGCTGTAGATGCTAGGGCTTTCCGTGTAGCCTTGAGGCGCTCGGCAAAACCTATATGAGCGGGCTTTTAGGGTAAAGCCGAAGAGATATCGGCTGTCTGGGTGGATGGGGATGGAGAAGAATGCGTTCTTGAGGTCGATGACGGAAAAGGTGGTGGCAGTGGATGGAATCAAGGTCAGGATGGTGGTGATGTCTGAGACCACAGGGTACTGGGGTACCACCACTTTGTTGATCTCTCGGAGGTCGATGATGAAACGGTATGCTTTCTCATCTCCCTCTCCCTGCTTCTTGATAATGGGCAAGATAGGGCTGTTGCAAACGTTGCTAACCACTTCCTCTACCACTCCTGCGTCTATCAGTGACTGGATAATCATTACCAATGCCTTCTCGCCCTCTGGCGATATCCGATATTGTGGGAGTTTTGGGAGTGTTGCGTCTGGTCGGACAGTAATGTGCACTGGGTCAATTAACATACGCCCTACGTCCGAATCCGCTTTGGCCCACAGATACGGAGGTAGAGTGTCAAGCAGGGACGCGTCAACGTCGGTGATGGAAAACATGTGTCGGGGGGAACAATGTCTAAGCAGAACGGGGTTGTCGTAAAGAAACACTCGAACTCCATCTTGAGAACACCTAATCGTCGCTCGGAAGTGTTTCAGTAAGTCAAGTCCCATAATGGCGTCAGGGCTATTGGAGGAAAGCAAGAACGTGGTGTCGGTGGTGTTGTTTTCTACGTCAAAGAGAATCGGGGCAGACAAAGGGTTGGTGGAGGGCGTTCCATCGAAACCTGTCGATGTTATGAGTGAGCCAGACAAGGGTGCCCTTGGAATCAGTCGTTTAGATAACGCACTACGTGTTGCGCCAGTGTCTACCAGAAATGGAGACTTGGTACCCAGGACCTTAGCAGTGACATAAGGGCCCTGCTGGTCAACATAGAGCTCGACTGGATCCCTCCCTCGCCCTTGGCTGTCCTATGCGAAGGTGTGAGTGTCGTCATAGTCAGATTGTTGATATTGGTTCTGCCTGGGTCGATCGAACGTATTTGGTCTGCTTGATCTGTCATTAGTCGCGTCATTTGGGGGCCCTCGTTGTTGTCCCTTAGGTCTCGGTCCGTTTGCTACATCCCTGGGGTCTTTGTTTCTGATCATTTCCAGAAGAACTGGGCACTGGGATTTCCAATGGCCAGTCCCTTTGCAGAAAGCGCACTGGTCTTCTCTAAGGTCTGTGCGTCCACTGTAGGAAGTCAGAGTGCGGTCCTGGGGAAATGTAGTCTTAGGGACGTTTGTCTGGTAGTTTCCCCGGTATTGGTCTCGTCCTATAGTCACCCCTTGCAGTTTGGCAATCATCACCCTCTCTTTTAAGTCCTTCTTCTTTTTCTCTGTCGCCCTATCGTTTTCATTTTTCTGATGCTCATAATATTGGGCCATTTGGAGAATCGCTGTAGGTTTGGAGGCTGCCCAACTACTCTCGCTGGCCTGTAGTTTCTGGGAGATTTCCGATGATAGGCCCTTAACATAATTCTGGACAAACAGATGGTGTCCGGTTGCAGTGGTCATGTCCTGGCCGCTGTAATCGGAGAACACCGTTTCAAACCGGGAGAAGTATTCCGATACATCCTCCTGGGGTTTTTGGCGACAGGCTGTTACTATCGACCAGTCCACTTTCTTTTCTGGGATTAGGGTTTTTAATTTCTCTACGATTTTATCTGGGAGGTCTAGAATGGATTTCAACGGCTTTTGTCCTGGTCCCCGTTGTTTGTCCAGGTCATCGAGTTGTGACCAGGTATGTCCAAACAGCTCAAGGTGGTCGACTTTCCGGATTTGCTTCCACACATCAGCTGGTAGACATAACCCGAAGAACAAGTCGATGTCAGCCAGGGTCATGATCGTTGAACCCAGGGCTGTACCCAATTCAGTATAGAAGGCAGTGGGGTTTTTACGTAGGTCGGGTAGAGATTTCCGGAATGTCAGTATCTCTTGCCGGTCCCATGGCTGGTAGACCCAGTTGTACACTACCCTTCCCTTCGCATCTTGGTTGTTTGCATCATCGTGAGTCCCTGTAACCCGAGGAGGAACCCAGTAAGGGGCAGCCTCACGTATCGGCATCATGGTGTTAGATTGCTCGGTTGGTGGTTCGGTCACTACAGAGGCTGCGGATTTAGCTCCCGGCTTTCGTTCAGTGAGGTGGCGGAAAACCTCAAGCGTACGCGTAAGGAGGTCCGACACATCACACTCGCCCTCATCCCCGATATCGACCTTCCGGTACAGAGTCCTTAGGCTCTCGGGACCTTTGTCTCGATATCGGTCCTCGTATGCATTCAAGACATGATAACACAGTCGTACGGTAAAATGTCGTCTGTGACTCCCTGTATACGAGCTGAACATATCTGTGATGTACTCTTCATCATCCTTCCTTTCTACCAGTGTCCTTGCTATTTTGTCGATCCCCGCTCGCTCATCTTTGTCTAGTCTGTTTGTTCTTGCAGGGCCAGCCCCTCGAGTCTCATGGTCGTCTAACGTTGTTGTTGATGCGGGTTTTAATACAAGGGGTTCGGCTGGCACAGAGGCCATTGGGGCCGACGCTGTGGCGGTACCTTCGTTTGTACCTGGGGGTGGCGCGTGCTGCGCCAAGGGTTGAGAAGGGGCATATGGAGGGGGCATGTAGATGATAGGAGGACCTAACAGCAGGTCCTCATTGGCTTGTCGTTTCGAGGGTAAATCAGGGTAGAGCATGGAGGGGGTTCTAACCGGACACTGGCTTGGCGTTTCCATTTCTAGTTTCTGTTTAGCTTTCTCTCTTTCCTTTATCTCTTTTTTTTAGTTTCTGAGCAGCTAGGTGGGCTGCTTTTCGCAGCTCTTTTTCCAACCTACTCTCAGTTTTCTTTTTACGTTGTTCAGTTTCTTTTCGCCACATGCCGAAGCTGTCAAGCATAGTAGGTGTTGTCTTGTTTTTACCCAGGGCAGTTTCTAGCGTTTTTATTTTATCATCATCGAAGGATCCTATCAGGGGCCATTGACTTTCTTGACCCTTTTTTGTATATTTATGCCATAGTTTACTATAGGCTATAGCGGTCAATCCATGCTTCATGAACATGTCCTTATTAGGGGTGCCTTCCAGTGGGGCTGGATGGTCCATCTCTAATAGGCGGTCCGGGCTAAACAGGCTACTAATCAGTGGGGAGAAGACAGACATGACGGCTCGTAACGAGGGACTAAAAAGTCAGCACTGCCTATCTTATCACTAGGTGCAAAGACTGGACAGAATATTTCTATTCTACGTTGTTTGCAGGCAGTGAATACCTCATGGATCAAAATAACAAAAAGACCAATAAATAACAATGGGGAGAATGAGTAGGTCCGCAAAGATCTGCGTTACCTACCCTTTTCACTATCTGCAAAAAGGGTGGTCTCTTCCCTGTTTGCAGACAGGGAATCTCCAGGAAACAATAGTTTTGCGAACAACAGTTCAGTTTCAAGTGATTATTGAGTGGGGGAGAAAAAATAAGCGGTTGCTTCCCTACCTATCCTCCACTGCTTGCAAAGAGAGAGCCCGTTGTTTCTCCGTTTGCAGACAGTGAATCTCCAAATAAATAAAAAGAGCAATACTAGTATTTTTAAACAAACAAGCAATCAAGCAATTTTTTCGCAACTTGTCGTGGTAACACGACCTTACCCGGACCGCATGGACAGTTTCCTGTCTTCCGAATCCAGCGCCCGATCGTCCTCTCTTCTCCGTTATCTTCGCGGCACTCCTGATGGTTCCCAGTCAGGACCGTAGATCACTCGAGAGAGGTCTGTTCGGAACCAGTGAAGTTCAGATGATCGGCTGTCAGACGAGGGTCTATCGGACAGACGCGTTCCCGATCGTTGCAGTCATTCACTCTGTCGTCGAGACCTCTCCCACTGGATCCACGAGTCGCTGATGGGCCCCACGCTTGGGACGCCAATTGTTGAAAATAATTGGGGGGCACTACCAACCAGAATATAAGATCCTTAAGTATTTGCCCGGCGGTGTCGCCTCTTGAACCCACAAAGAAGTTAAACTATTGAAGAGGCAGGCGCTGGAGTCTGGAAGGCAGGAAACAAGGTTTTTATTCTCTCCGGAGGAGAACACAACGAAACGGACAGAAGGTATCGTTCTGAGGTGCTCTAACTGCATCCCTGAGGCCTGGCCTCTTATACACACGTTTATCTGTTTATTGCATGTAACACATTCTCGTCGATACTTTGATGTACGGAAAGACATCCTCAGAATCCCCCCCTTCCCAGCCCGTTCCCACGCAAGGTTACAGTGGAAGTCCCCGCCCCGTTCACAACAGGTGATGATCATCGCGCAGCTGGATATTCCGCCGATTCACGGAGTGTGTGGGGTTCGATCGGATCTCGTGGGATGGGGGGGGCTTTGATCATCTCGGGGGTCCTTTGAGGAGGGAAGCTTTCTATTGTACGGGGAGGGGCAAGGGATTGGTATCGGCAGAGCTGGGTGTCGGCCTGGGAACGGGGAAGACAAACGGGCACACGGGGAAAAGGGGTTTGCATCAAAGGGCCGGGGATCATAAATGGGAAGAAGGGAGGTGTTGCGCTGGGAACAAGACGAGGGCCTGGGGCAGAGCAGCGCCGAAGAGGGGTTTTATGATTCGCGGCAGGTGCAGGCAGGGGGGTTGTCAGCGAAGCTAGGAGGGAGAGAGGCGCGCTGGCTCTCGGCGAGAGCAGGGAAGCCATGGTGCCCAAAATGGCGGCTGTTTTACGCGCACAAAAGGTTTAAGGAGAGCAAGAGGGCGCCGATAATGTTGACGGTTTCAGCCCAACTTTCAACACTGGGTCCCTCTTTCCTGCAGCATCATCTCTTCACTGCGGAGGTGACTCCACCTGCCGTTGGTAGGGGTGGTGCTTACAGCCTCTTCCTGTTGCACTTCAGTGACAACCATTATATGACGCTCCTAGAAGAAAGGAGTGATGAAAAGAAGTGGTTATTTGTTTGTTTGTGGAAAAAGTAAGCTGCCTCATAAATGTACTAAGGAGGTTCTACTAGAGTCTGGAACTCAATTGCAGACCCCCTTTGCATGTCTGGAAGTGCTAGGTCCTAAACCAGACATGACGCAAACAATAAGGGGAGAGGAGTTGGCCTAACGGCTAGGGTGGTCGACCTCGAATCTGGGGAACAGGGTTCGAGTTTCCGTAATGAAGCTGAACATCCTGTGATTCTGGGCAAATCACTTAATCTCCCCACGCCTTCCAAACAATAAATGTGTCCTCATGTAATGCAACTGGTGCTATGTAAATCGCTCTGATACCCGAGTCGGGTCAAGTTTGCGCTATATAAAACTCTTAAAAAAAAAATAACAAGCATTTGCAATATAATAGGTCTCACATTACTGATAGTTTGAGGTATTGGCGTTGCAAATAATAATGCAACGCCAATAGCTCATACTTTCAGTAAAGCGAGACCTAGTGCATTGCAAATGGTTGCGTAGTGAGCCAGGAACCAGCAGTGTATGTCTAAGTGCAATACCGCAACCTGCTCCTTGAGGTCCCTAGTGAGCAAGGCACCAGCACTGCTTGTCTTGGTGCAGTAACACAAGCTGCTCCTAGCGGTCTCTAGTGAGCATCATAAACTTTGAGGATATGGTAACATTACCCTACCCATAATGCATTGCATGCAAGACAGTACCCCAAATACATTCATATAGCTATGTCCATATATAAAATTATTAGTTTGAGATGTGATGAAACAATTATTATATTTATTCCGGATTAGGATTTTCTCTATGTGGAGCTGATGAAGGGAAATTTATAGAAGGTCTAATATAAATCTGAGATGTGGTAGGTGCAATACCGCAAGCTACACCTAGAGGTCCCTAGTGAGCAAGGCACCAGCACTGCTTGTCGAGGTGCAGTACTGCAAGCTGCTACTATAGGTGCCCAGTGAGCATCATGAATTTAGAAGATATTGTATATCCACCCTACCCATAATGCATTGCATGCAAGACAGTACCATGAATACATTCACATAGCTATGTCCATATATACAATTAGTAGCTTTGTAATGTGGCAAAACAATTATTATATTAATTCCGGATTAGGTTGTACTCTATGTGGAGCTGATGAAGGGAAATGTATAGAAGGTCTAATATAAATGTGAGATGTGGTAGGTGCAGTACCACAATATGCTCCTAGAGGTCCCTAATGAGCACCATAAACTTTTGGTCACATATGCAAAATCCACCCTGCAAGACAGTACCCCGAGTACATACAAAGAGCTATGTCCATATATACAATTAGTAGCTTTGAAATGTGACAAACAATTATTATATTAATTCCATTTTAGGTTATACTCTATGTGGAGCTGATGAAGGGAAATTTATAGAAGGTCTAATATAAATGTGAGATGTGCTAGTGAGTAAAGTAACCAGGCAAGCAAAATGGCAACAGAAGCCGAACAAGAGGTCACAAAGCACCACCTGGAGCACCCGCCAGAAACCGAAGCTTCAACCATTGAGGAATGCTCAACAGGTGAAGTCCTAGCCCTAATAAAGAAACAAAAAAATGGCAAGGCTCCAGGAAAGGACGGAATAACAAACCAAGCCATCAAGATGCTCCCAGATGCTGCAGTGGATCAATTTACAGAGATATTCAATGCGTGTATGCAGCAGCAGTACTTCCCCCAAAGCCTGGAAAGAGGCCAGAGTCATTGTTTTCCCTAAAGCTGGAAAACCACTACGAGACCCTGCAAACTACCGACCCATAAGTCTGCTATCGGGCCTATCAAAGCTCTTTGAAAAAGTTATTCTCGCTCGCCTCACGGACTTTGCTTTCAGTGAAAACCTCCTCTCCAAAGAACAGTTTGGGTTCCGGAAAGACCACTCAACAAATCACCAACTTCTCAGAGTTGTGGACATCATAAGCCATGGATTCAACATCCACAAGTCCACAGGAGTAGTCTTCCTGGATGTAGCCAAAGCCTTCGACAGAGTATGGCACAAGGGACTGATTTACAAACTCACCAAACTCAAGTTCCCAAGCTACCTGGTTAAACTGCTCTCTAACTACTTGTTAGGACGGACCTTCCACGTGACGGTACGGGAGGAATGCTCATCAACACGCCCTATCCTCGCTGGAGTGCCTCAGGGATCAATTCTCTGACCTTTTCTCTTTAACATATTTACCAACGATATCCCCACAGACTTAAAGAAGACTGATCTGGCTCTGTACGCTGATGATGTTGCAGTCATCTCCCAATCCTTCAGCGAAATAGAAGTGGCTAAGAACCTTGAGGCATCACTTAACAGTCTCTCTGAATGGTACAGTGACTGGCAGATCACCCTCAACACAAGCAAAACCACAGCAACATTATTCACCAGGAAGCTGAACAGGAAACATCCTCAGATCCTCCTCAATGGGGATGAGATCAAATGGGAAAACAGCAGCTCCTACCTAGGGGTGACTCTGGACTCTAAACTCAGCTGGAGAAACCACATAGAGAAGACCTGCCAGAAAGCAGCAGCCAAACTGGCTGCATTATACCCACTCCTGAAGACCAAGTCGATGCCCATGCAGAGCAAGGGGCGAGCAATCACCACAATAACTCGACCAACTATGACATACGCTTCACCAGTTTGGAGTGGCTGCCTCCCGCAGCTTCGGGAAGACCTACAGAGACTACAGAACATGGCCTTACGGATTGTAGCAGGTGCACCTATGTTCACACGACCAGCAGACCTCCACAGAGACTTAGGCATTGAGATGTTGGACGACCATCTCCTCAAACTCAACAGGAAATTCTACAAAGGATTAGATCCAAAGTAAAACCCACTGATCAGGAAACTCGCAGACCTCTCTACAAACCCATTTGACCGCTACCTGCGTCCCATTGAAGTGCTGACCGTGCGAAACTGAAACAGCAACGCAACATCCAAAAACTCATCACTGCTTGAAGGCAAACGCCGGCAGGTACGCAAAACTCACCGCTGCCAGATGGCATAATCGCCTCGGCAAGTAACCAAAATCCTTTTGCTGTCTGATGGCATAATCGCCACGGCAGACACCCAAAACTCAACACTATCAGAAGGCACTAGATAGACAAAGACAATTCTGCAAACTCAATCGACCGCTACCCGCGGCCCATCACTGAGCTGACCATGTGATACAACCTCAACTGTGACAAAGAGTCACACATCAATAAGACAACCTAAACAGCGACTAAAAAATTCGAAATGAATGTGGAGTAATGAGGCTACTGCCTCGGTATCCAAAAAAACCTCATCAACTGAAGGCAAGATGGCGTCTGTGTGAGTGGTCGTTGTGGCAGTGCTCTGCGGTGCTGCACAGCTCACTCCAAGAAAATACTTCTCTACAAGCCCTATACATCAGCTGAATTTTCATGATTCTTCATGGCGCAACTCCGAGTTGGACATTTTCAACCTGTCACGATTCCAATCCCGTAGCGCTAAGGCCTCCCGAGTGAGGAATGTTGTGGCACACCGATTCATCATCGTATTTCGGCATCTCAGCTCCGGGTAAGGATGACGGCTATATCCTGACTGTGGATTGATGTAGTCGGATTGATGTGTCTCCATGATTGCCGATATTGCCGATTTCTGCCCTTGCTCCTACTCCTGCCATTTACTTTCATCGTTTCCATTGTTAGTCTAGCCTACTTTACTTTGTGCGCTATGCTATATGCTCTACGCTACATGCTTTATGCTCTATGCTAACGGCTCCGTTTCACTAAGGATCCCCGTCTCCCGCCTCTCTAAACCTCTCTAAGCTTCTCTATGCCTCCTGACCGCTAAATATCTGATCTTTAAAAAAAGTGATCAGTTCTTATCACAAACTTTCTTCCTCTGACTCACCCTGCTTTTTACGAATGCCCTGCTTGTGTCTCGCCATCCGTGCCGATCACCGCTCTCTGCCCGAAGCACTCGAATCTCTCCACGCCTTCTCCTCTCAACTCCCAGGCGTCATCTGCAAACACGAGAGCCGGGCGTCAAAATCTCACGCACGCTGCGTGTCCCGCGCTTCTGTTGCCGGGGAGCCGTAGGAGGTGCCGGCTGCTCGAGGAAAAAGAGAGAGAGAGAGAAAAGGCCTGCATAAGGCGAATGTTGCTCGGAGGCAGAGTGAAACAAAAGAAATGGAGGCATAATTTAAAAATTCGATCTGAGGCTGGAACTGTGGCCTTTTCTTGTATTTTAGCTGACACAGTGGTTAATGTCACATTATTTTCTCTGATTTATGAGACACCAACATTAACAAAACCTCAAGTCCGCCAGCTTTCATCCGTCTCGGATCTCTCACAGAATGTCCTGGACATCTGTTTGAAGAAAATCAATGGCAAGAGAGAGCGGAGGGGAAGTGAAAATCTGCTGAGAAACCACACCTTCTGGTGCAAGAAAGAAACTCAAGGAGGTCAACTCCGGATGCCATCCCAGGTTGCAGATTTGGAGAGGAGAACCGGGGAAGATAGAGAGGACGGAAGGGAGGGACCCATTGCACAAAAGGAACAAAAAGGTCAGAGAACACCAACAACTGCACTAACCAATATGGCTCTCAACAAAGAAAAAATCGATGAAGTAGGCATGCCCTTACAAGAAGAGAGACTGAGCCTAGAAGATCGAAACCTGGAGAAGGCTGAGATTGTCGAGATTGAAGAGACATCTACTCCGCATATAACCAACAAAACTACCAGGAATAAAGGACCTGAAACCAGAGGAGCCAGAGCAAAGGAAAGAGACATGGCAAGGAGTGAATCCCAAGAGAAAGAGAAAGAGAAAGACAAAGGAAAGGCTAAAGATAAAAATGCGGGAAAAAAAATTTAAAAGGAAAAGGCCAGACGCAAAGAGAGAGAGAAGGAAAAAGAAAAGGAGCAGGTGGCAAGAAGGAATCAGGAGGAGAAGTAGAGGAAAACGCCAAACTGGAGCTAATGGCAAAAAAGCACAGAGACTACAGACTATAAAAAATTTAAAAGCCACTGCAAAGAGTACTGGTCTCCCGGCAACATCCCAGCCAAGAATATCGAATATATTCAGCCCCCGACCTAAAGAGCTCCCAAGCGATGCTTCAACAAATGAAAAAGTACAGAGCCCAATGCAAAGCAAGGACTCTAGAGAGCCGAGTGAAAGTGGCAACGATGTTCAAAATATACTCCCAACCGAAATCAGCCCCAAGGGGAACCATACTCGTCGCAGGAGAAAGAACCGGGAATGGGGACTCAAATATGAGGATCGGAGAGACAAGGCCATCCAAAGAAGTGGATACAAGGATAACCAACCAGAGAGAGCAATCTGATCAAAAAAAGATGAACCAGAATATAGAGCATCTACACCCCGCACTCAACAGACAAACCTCTCCAGCTGGGAAAGAATCGCACTCCGCTAATCACTCACTTTCCGATGAAGACTCCGAATCAGAAATATATGAAACAGGGATGTCTATCTCAAGTGACTCTACTGAACTAAGCGAGTCAAGCGAATCAAGTCCTGATGCGCAAAAGGGCCCTGTACGTCTGGAGATCTCTGGCCCCAATGACTCTAGACTACACAGCGAAACTAACGTCAGGGGGAAAAAAAGGAGCGGGGGTGGGAAAAAAAGGATGAAACATAAAAGGGGGAAAAAAAAGTGATGAACGAAGAGACCACAGACCCCGGTAATAACACCGACTATGGCAAAAGCAGACCTAATTCTACCCGAAAAAGCCCAATGATTAAATCACCGGGAGAAACTTCACGTCAAAAAACATCTGAGTCCTCACTGAGCGAGGTGCTAAACTCAATAAAGAATTTTCACGAGGATGTGAAGAAAGATAGTCTAAAGAATCGCATGGCCATTGAAAAATTACAAGGCGCAGTG
This sequence comes from Lissotriton helveticus, assembly GCF_964261635.1. Taxonomy (NCBI): domain Eukaryota; kingdom Metazoa; phylum Chordata; class Amphibia; order Caudata; family Salamandridae; genus Lissotriton; species Lissotriton helveticus. Next base: position 668,410,137 of record NC_136065.1, on the reverse strand, counting down.
AAAAAAGTAGGCAGTATTTGCTCTGAGATGTCTGAGAGAATGGTCATGGTCGAAACTCGCACCGAGAACCTCGAAACTGATGCCGGGAAACTCCAAAAAAACGAAAAAGAACAAGATGGAATAATAAAGGACCTCATGGCCAAAGTGGAAGATCATGAAAACAGATCTAGAAGGAACAATTTAAGATTCCTTGGAATACCAGAAAAATTTGAGGGAGATGACGCTAGAGGGGCAATGATTAACATTCTTAAAACATCTTTTCCGGAACTAGAAGCTTGGGATATGGAAAGGGAGGTACAGTGGGCCCATCGCTTTCCCCTTACCCCATCAAAACATTCTAACAAGCAACATCAATATCCCAGGGCTATGTTGGTCTACTTTGGCAATTTTCTTCTCCGTGAAGCAATTTATGACCTCGCAAGACCTACCACAGAAAGAGAATATAAGGGGTTCAAATTGCAAGACCGGATTTCGCTCACTCTACCGTGGAGCGTAGATGGAAAATGTGCCAGCTATTTGGACCCTTTAAAAAAATCGGAGCAAAAGTATTCTTACAAAATCCGGCACGCCTGAAAATTATATTCCAGGGCTCAACAAGAAGCTTTAATAGCGAAGTGCAAGCGGAGGACTATTTGCGGGAAATCACAGTGACTGGTTCACGAAATGCAGGGAAATAATGTAAATTACATACAAGGACCTGTAGAAGGAATTGATAAGCTGAATTATCTATTCCACTCTGTATTCATAAGCACAGCTTGGGGTAGCACCGAAAACTAGTAGAATGGTTGAGCAGGCTGAAAAACAAATCTAGTTTATAAAATTAAATGGAAAATGCTAGCATGTTATCTAGGTTTTAGTTTAATTGAGATTAGATAAGTATGTAAAATACATTATTAAACTAGCCCAGCCCGCAGGGCTCGCTTACACGGATGTCACACCCCTGATCTCGACAAGGCCAGGTAACCTTCAAAGGTGGTGGTGGGTGGAGGGAGGGAAAGAGGGGGGGTAGGGCAGATCGGGCACTTATTGGGTAAACTCCTTAAGGAACTGAAAGGAAAAACCTCACACTATCGATATAAAAATAGATAGATAGATGGGTCTGTTAAAAATATTGTCATTAAATATTTGTGGTTTAAATGACATAAAGAAGAGACAAATAGTGGCAGTGGGCTTACAGACCATCGGTGCTAATATTGTATGCATGCAGGAAACCCATATCGAAGGGTCACAATCACACATGTTAAGATCACTAGGATACAATGTGATCGGCGCAACTACACAGGGTATTCGGGCTAAAGGGGTAGCACTTCTAGCCAAAGGTAGAGGGTATAATTTTATTAGAACAAAATCGGATAAATTAGGCAGGTGGGTGATCACAGAAGTTCACGCAGGGCAATCTTTACCAATGACCATCTGTTCAATTTATGGGAATAATAGCGATGACCCCTCGGTAATTAATAATGTCTCTAATGAACTCACTAATTGGCCGCTATCTGTTATAATCTGTGGGGATCTTAATATAAATCTTCCACACGACTGGTCAATAAAAGATGACTGGCATTATCATGGACAAAATCAAAGGTCTTTACGGCAATCAAAGAATTATGTATCACCCACGGACTAGTGGATGCGTGACAGACCTTGAATAGTAACCCCAATGATCCAGGGTACACATTTTATTCAAATCCACATCACACACATGTCAGGCTGGATTACTTTTTAATCTCTAGTTCAGTGAAAACCTCCTCTAAATTAGAAAAACTACCCCGTATCTTGTCGCATCATAATCCTTTACTACTCACAGTCGAGATAACCTCTTTGACACAGATACCACAAACCTGGACATTTGAGAGATCTCTTCTCCTTGAGAACGAATATTGTAACCACATGAGAAGCTGGATACCTAACTTCTTAGCGGTAAATACAGGGAGCACAACGGTAGATTTTGTTTGGGATGCCCTAAAAGCAGGAATTAGGGGAGAAACTATACAATATTCACTTAGGACTAACAAGTGTGCAAGAGAATCATTAAGATTGTTACAAGAAAATTTAAAGAGGGTGGAGGAAGATCTTATAAGGGTAACAAGAGGCTCTTTTACCACAGAAGAGATAACTAATGCTCAACTTCAGGTTGCAATAGCCAAAGCAGCAATCAGAAATGTATATACCATCAAAGCAGTTAAAAAAGCTACTGTTGACCGCAAACAAATATATGAGGTTAGCGAATCAGTTGGTCAGCAATTAGCCATCAGGATGAGACAGCAGACCTCACAGAATGTTATACAGGAAATCCAGGACCCTATAGGTGGCAGGGTATCCGACTCAGAGAAGATTAGAGAAGCATTTTGGCGCTTTTATAGTGCTCTATATACAGAAGATGGAGAAATAAATCAAGAGAAAATTACCGAATATTTAGATACAGATACTTGTAACAAATTTAACACAGAAGACCAGGAAAGCTTGGAAAAGGCCCCAGACATAGAGGAAATAGCAAAAACAGTAAAAGATCTCTCCCGCAGAAAGGCAACTGGATTAGATGCTATTCCATTGGAATTTTATATAGTATTCCTGGACCAGCTTCAAGAAATATTGTTAAACCTATGCCTACATCTATTTAGAGGAGGGCAACCTCCCAACTCCTGGTCAAGGGCAAAAATTGTTATATTCCCTAAGAAAAATAAACCCCCAGACCAGTTGGGCTCTTATCGTCCCATTACGTTAATAAACGCAGACTCCAAAATTTACTCTAAACTGCTCGCAAATCGTATCTCATTAATTATTCATAAGGTTACATCTAAATTTCAACATGGCTTTATCCCCGGGAGAGACACTACTAATCACACACGGAGGGTAATCAGCTTATTTGACAGTACCCAAGTGACAGGAGACCCTATGGTGTTAATACTACTCGACGCCGAGAAGGCTTTTGATAGGGTCTCCTGGTCATTTCTCTGGCAGGCTATGTCCCGGGTTGGATTCAAGCAGGTTTTCATTCAGGCAATTCAAAAACTCTACATTAGTCCTCGGGCTATGGTGATGATGAACGGCTGCATCTCTAAAGAACTAAAAATCTCGAGAGGAACTAGGCAGGGATGTCCGTGTTCCCCGCTGCTGTTCGCTATCTACATTGATCCGTTTATTAGGAGATTGGAAGGTAATAGGAATATAACTGCTATCTCGACACATGGATATTCAACAAAGATTCTTGCATATGCCGATGATATCGCAATTGTCACTGCTAATCCAAACTTGGCTATGCCTATCATTGAGCTGGAGGCTGTAAAATTTGGGAAAGTTTCAGGGTATGCTTTGAACCAAGGGAAAACCCAAATAATTATCAATAACAAATGTGATATGGCAGATCCACGCATAACAGAATCAGCTACTTATCTAGGGGTTACTATTACATCTGAATTAGGGAACTTAGTCGACCTGAATCTAAAACCCTCACTAAATAAAATACAAAAAGATCTCCGCCGCATCAATAATTTACATCTCTCTTTGATCGGACGGGTGAATGCACTAAAAATGGTCTACTTTCCAAAACTCTTGTACATATTTAGGGGAAACGACCTTTACAACTACTCATTCACAACGAAGGGCCTGAACCACGACTCCTTAACAACGACTGAACCTGAATCACAAGTCTTTTAACCACTAATGCATTTACAACTACCTCTGGCCAGTAGATGGCACTCTTGGATTGTATATGAAAGATGTATTACTATTGCGCTAAAATGATGGATGGCTGTATTTTATATGGTTTTGTAGAGTGAATGTTTTGTTTTTTAACAGAATAAGTTTAGGAAACCGTTTTCTGGAATAGTGTTTACTATGTGAAAATGTGTTTGAATTTCGTTGCAAATGCGTTAAAGGTAAAGGCATACTCGCCGTATAAAAAAATTACTATAAAATGTAAGTTTTTTGGTAAGTATTAAAGGTAAGTATTACGTGTATACATATGTATATATAGGGTTGCAAGTGTATTTTTAAGGGTTTAGGATGAGTATGGGTTTTTGGGTGGCACGGGTAATATTGGGATTTAAGGTGAGTATGGGTTTTTGGGTGGCAAAGGTACTTTTTACGGTTTGGGTGGGCACGGGTATTTTTAGGGTTTAAGGTGGGTATGGTTTTTGGGTGGGAAAGGTAATTTTAGTATTTAGGGTGGGTGTGGATTTTTGGGATTTCAAGGGTAATTTAGGGTTTAGGGTGGACATGGTGTTTGGGTGGCAAGGGTATTTTTAGGATTTAGGGTAGGGAGGGTTTTTTGGGTGGAAAGGGATTTTTAAGGGATTTGGGTGGGTGTGGGTTTTTGGGTGTCAAGGGTAATTTTAGGGTTTTGGGTGGGTATGGGTTTTTGGGTGATAAGGGTAATTTTAGGGTGGGTATGGGTTTTTGGGTGATAACTATATTTTTAGGGTTAAGGGTGACAAGGGTAATTTTAGGGTGGGTATGGATTTTGAGTGGCAAGGGTAGTTTTAGGGTTTAGGGTTGGTATGGGTTTTTGGGATTGCAAGGGTATTTTTAGGGTTTATGGTGGGTATGGGATTTTGGGTGGAAAAGGAATTTGTAGGGTTTAGGGAGGGTATAGGTTTCTGGGTGGAATGGGAATTTTAAAGGTGTGGGGTGGGTGTAGGTTTTTTGGGTGGAAAGGGATTTTATAACATTAATAGTGAGTATAGGTGTGTGTGTGTGTATATATAGTGTTAATACTTACCAATATTCACTTTACAACGAATATGTCTTTAGCATGCATGGCTTTACCACGAAATTCAAGTGTTTTACAGGTACATACAAACCCATTACCCATATCTATATCTATATCTATATCTATATCTATATATATATATATATATATATATATATATATATATATATACACACAAATGGGTTTATACTTACCAGTAAAATAGATACATGAATGGAGTAAGGGCAAGCGAGGTAAAGGCATAGTAGTTGTAAAAGATAGTTGTTATTAAAACTTTAGTGGTTTAGACTAAGTAGTGGTTAAGGAGTAGTTGTTTAGACTGTAGTTGTTCAAGTGGTAGTTGTTCCATCATTCAACCCATATTTAGAGCCATTAATCTGGAAATTTCAGACCAGTGGTTTAAAAGAATGGAGGGTATTTTCACGAACTTTGTTTGGTCGTACACACAGCCCCGCCGCGCCTATAAACTGCTGACACTTCCCAAAGAAAGAGGACGATTAGCCCTTCCAAATCTTAAGGTATATTACTGGGCAACAGTTTTGTTATATAATCATGAGCTCTTTCATCTTGATGGGATAGGGACAGTGGTGGATTATGATGCCTCTTCAATTCACCAAATAATATTGGGCGATAGAAGCACTGGCTATCTTTGGAGATATCTCTTCGATAGTTACCATAAAAAAGTGAGATTAAAAACACTCATAGGAACATTCAAGGTCTAGAAATCTGTGAGGAAAATGATAGGTTTGGGACAGTTATCTTTTTACACCCCTATACAAAATAATCCCTCCTTACCAGAAATATTTAAAGATACCTACATCAATAGGTGGAATACAGCCGGAATCACTCATATAGGTTGTTTTTTTTCCTCAGAGGGGCTATATTCTTTTGAATTTTTGAAAGATAAGTATCATCTAGAATGGAGAGACTTCTTCAAATATCTCCAAATAAGAGATTTTCTCTCACGACGTACTGGGGGAGAGGGCACCCTGATTAAAAACACCATAGCCGACATTCTAAGCCACTCTCAGGAAAAATTCAGGATTGGGGGGTTATATCCGCTATTATTGATGCATGTTACAGATGATATGCAGAAAATCACTCAGAAATGGCAAAGTAAAATCACCATTTCCACAGAAGAATTTGATTATGCATATGATCTATCACAAACTGTTCTTATGTCAACGAAACTACAGACACAATTTTATAAAATATGTTTCTTTATGTATTATACTCCGGATAGAGTCGCTAAATGGGGCAGTGGGAGAGACACATGCTGCTTTCGATGTAAGTTACAAAATGCGGACTGTGTACACATTTTTTCATCCTGCCCCTGTTTAACTCCTCTTAAGTCAAAAATTGAACATTTCCTCTCATTGATTCTTAAAATAGTGGTTACCCTACCTGATCAAACAGTTGTCCTGGGCGTAACAAATTGTACCTATCAGAATATCGGTCATGAATTGATTTTTATCTCAATGGCCGTACTAAGAATTTGTATAGCATCAACCTAGCTAGATCCTTTGGCCCCCTCATACCAACAGTGGTTTTCAAGATTGTTAGCCATCTTTAACCTAGAAATGGCAATATATAAAACAAAAGGTAGGAAGTGTAGGAACTAAAGGGTTAAAAATCTGGTCACCTTTAATAGAATGGTCTCAAGCTCAATGACATATATAGTAAAAATTTGGTTATAATGATTTAACTGTCACGTGTACCTCGGTAACCTGATGTTCATCTGTCTTTGAATGATTATCTGATAATTCATAGATTTACATTGTACTTTTATTATATATATATGTTTTATGGTTTCCTTTTGTTCCACATACAACCTGCCCGACCGGAGGGGGGGGGGGGGGGAGGGTGCTGTTTTATGTGTTGTATCGTCTTGTCTTTTTGGTATAAAATCTAATAAAGATATTTAAAAAAAAAACTCATCACTGTCAGAAGGAATCTGACAGACGAAAACAAGACAGCCGCTCAGCCAGTGAGTGTCCTGTCTGAAGACCTTTAAAAAAATAGTGCCTTGAGTCCGTAATTAAAACCTAGGGCATAACAACACATGTAACAGGGGGTGTCCTCATGAGAGGTTACAAGAAGAGACCAGGTGATACTAAGGAGGGCCTACTAAGCCTAATGACTAATGAAAAGCCACCATTTACAAAGGACAGGGACAGGAGCCAATTAAAAAGATTGGCTGGAAGTAGCCTTAGCTTTATACGCCTATCCTGAATACAGCATGTCTCGGAGAGGCAGCCTAGGCGAGACCTACATTTTTTTTGAAAAATAGTTTGTTAACATTTGGTATAAACTCTCAATGGACATTCAATTAAGTGAAATGTATAGAACTATGAAAAAGTGGGGAACAAAGGGCTGCTTCTGCCATGTGGGTGCACAGTTTTGTTTTTTTGCCTGACTGCTCCCTGATTGGGAGAACGCAGCTCAGCCGATCTCAAAATAATAGTATTCTCTCAAAGTTCAGGCCTCTGAGTGAGAAAAATAAGTTGTCCTCCATCTGGAGTGGACAGATGTGGGTGGGCCTCCGAGCATCATTATGATGCGCATGGAGACACATTAAATATGTGCCACTCCCCAGATGCCCCCTCAGAGCCTCTTTGCCCATGTCATTAATATGGCGCTGTAGCATGAGCAAATGCTTCCACTCATTGCCACAGGGCCATGCCTACTTGAGATTGCACAGGTACGAAATATGCACCTCTGCAATGGATGTTACAGGGAGGCTGTGTTTGAATCTCCTGTCAGTCCCATAATGCAGAAATGCCTCGGAGGTGCACAAAGCCAGTGCAAAGGCCCATAGCGGTCCATAGGGTGCTTCAGTAACCCATTCGCTGGTGTATTGATTCACCATAGTGCAAAAATTACAGCCATGGAAATCTCAGTTGTGCCCAGTATAAAAGCATAAGCAGGCTTCGACCTCGCCTAAACAATATCTCTGATACGTCCAGTATTTTTGCAACCAGTTTTTAAAAGGTACCAAGCTATAAGAAGTGAGATACACCGATCTATATAAATTTGCTTTTTTAATACTATTTACACTATAGGTGTCTTTGAAAGAAGGGGCTATAGTTTTCAATTTCTTTGTTTTTTTTGTGAATATTCCTATTAAAAGACATTTAACAAAACTACAGGGCCATTCATCTCTTGCATAAGAATTCTTTAGCACATCTACGTGAGTAGAGAATATGACAACTCTTTCCGCTATCACTTAAACAAGGTTTACATCCTCATCACCCCTATTTTAAATAAGATTTCACCAAATAGGAAACTTAAAAAAAAATAATTGAATAATTTTCCTTCCAGACTTACCTATCCTCTGGACTCGCTCTATGTTCTAAATTTCTTACCGATTCACTACTTTTCAAACGTTCCGAATCTGAGAAAGCTTGTTTTTGCGACAGACTAACATTAAATGAAGGTGACCATGTCCACCCCTCAATATAATAGTTATGTTATGGATAATTGATTTATCAAAACTATACTACAGGAGTATCCCGGCGCTGGGTTCTAGGAAGTAGAATGCTGGCCACATATACCTAACATAGGAAATGGCATGTATGGATATGGAATGGCAACGTGTTTCAATAGTAAGATGGGTTATGGCATGACCACTGTTTCGAGTTGTCCGCATAAGGTGAGGAGTAGCAAGTGCAGTGACAGATGAGCTGAGAGTCCTGGCAGGGTGGTAGAAACGGATTCTAGAATGAAGATAAAGAAGAACCCTCCCCAAACAGGACTTTATGTGTAAGACAAAGGAGATTAAAGATCTAACACAAGCGTGCCACCTAGTTCCCAACCACCTGTAATCATGACATGAAAGATTGATTCATGTAAACCAGCAGCAATTTCCATGATCCAAGCGACTAGTTATAAGTGTCTGTATAACAGCCTTTTGCAGTACATTGAAAGCCACAGAAACACCTTCCTAAGAAGGTCAAATATAACGAAATAGGTACGGCAGGTTGCATTTGCTTGATTTACCATAGAAAGCTTTTCATCAATTATGAAGCCAAGGTTTTTTTACCAAATTAATGTTGGCAAAGGAGGTTGCCTAATTCTAGAAACCACCAGTCATCCTCCAAATTCTGAAGTGCTTTTCCAAAAAGGAAAATTTCAGCTTTTTCCCCGTTTATTTGGAGGCAATTCTGTTTCATCCAATCAGCCGTGGCGTACCTGCAATCTCCAAATATGTTTTTTGTTAGGTCAGTGGTTTGACTAATCGATAACACCAATTGGGTGTTGTCTGCATAAAGCAAAATCTCCATACCAAAGGTCCTAACAATGTTTGCCCTTTGGGCCACATAGATGTTAAAAAGCGTAGGACTCCAGGAGGATCCCCGAGGCACTCTGCAGGTATTACTTATCATCCTGGCTTTGAAAGGGGGAATAGAGACTACTTGGTATCTAACAGTTGATGCTGATGTACAGTAAGATTTCATTTCTAAATTGGGCTTCAGGGGAATATTTTGCACTGCTAGAGGAGAGCTCCTGAAAAAAACACACACCTTTCCTTGAGCTATTTCATCAACATCTATATCTCAAAAATATGTTTTTATATATTTGCATTAAGTTATTGTTTTTTTACTGACATACAGCCAATCAGTCCTTAAGGGGATGTAGAAAAATAATGTGAAGCAAAGGGTATATGTATATAAAAGGGGCAGTTTGTGAGTGAGAAATTTCTTACAACTTTTACTTCTATGAGCATTTCTACATATTTCTTAGAGATCAGAAATACAGTACTGTAGCGAGCATTTTAAAAGCCAATAGGGTTTGCCTACGTGAGAGCTATTGACTTTGCCAATGTCCTTTAGCCATGTTGTACAGTAGCGCTGCAGCTGTGCAGCATGTGTCAAAGTTAGAAAAAAAAGAACTATTGCGTAGCACAAAATGGGAATGGAGATGGGGTATATATGCAGCGCCCTGGATAAAACAAAAGTTGAACTTGAAAAGAACATGAATCGGAGGGGTGGAAGCAAGAGGCATGAGGGTTGATGGCGACGTCAGAAGCTAAAGTTGGAAGGGGCTGCTGGGAGCAATGAAGTGGGGGTTAGGAAGACAGAGGGTTGAAGAGCAAATGGAGAGAGGCAGGGAAGAAAACAGATGAGAGAAAGCACAACATGGAGCTGAGAGAGGAAAAACGCAGGGAGAAAAAGCAACAGAGTGGCAAAGTACACAAAGGTGAGTTATTGGGGTGGAAGAGAAGTACACAAGCAGATAAAGAGCACGTAAGTGCAGCTGAGCAAGGGAGGACTCCACAAGGGAGCTGGACTGGAGCCTGGAGCGGGGCAGAGAGACCTGTAAACACATGCATGCTTGTGGAGTGCTGCAACTAAAAGGCGAAATTACCCCCTAAAGCGCAATCAGTGAAAGACATTGGACTATGAAGCAGTATTTGGGTCATGCTCCAGAGGAAGGACAATCACATGAAGAGGAAGTGAAGCTGGCATGCGCTGACCAAAAATAAGCAGGGAAATAAGAGTGACAAGAATGCCAACCAATAGTAAGCAAAGGGTGGGCTCTAAGTCCCCTGTAAGTTAACAAAATGCCTCGCAAGCTACAGCTCATGCACTGTCTCCGACGAGACCCAAAAAGTCAGCTAGTCTCTGAATCTTAACAAGTAGCCTGATGGTCAACAAAAGATAAAAATGAAAATAAATCATGAGCTACATATAAAAAGTTCTAGTTTTCTTATGACCTTATTTCTGTGCATGGTCTTCGCTTGGATTTTGCCACCTGGCACACTTGGCTCACGGGCAACCTTTGCCCTTTATTTATTTTATTTATTTATTTTGAAAGTTTTATAGAGCGCGAACATGTTCCTTACGGATATCAGAGCGCTTTACAGACAGAGTGTGACTAAAAGTTACAATAAAGAAGCAGGAGGTCAATAAACATACAAAGTACAATATAAAACTAGTCACATGAAGGAAGTATTGAGTTACCAGATTACATGCAAAATACAATCAAAATAGTCTGAGGAGGAGAAGTATTGAGTTAACCGAATACAATAGACAGAGTTCATGAAAATGTGGCTAGGAGGAGAGCTTTTACTTCTTTTTTGAAGGATGCTGTAGCTGAGATAAGTCCGATTTCTGGAGGGAGAGCATTCCAAATCCTGGGCGCCATTCCTGAAAAGGAACGTTTGTAGTTTTTTTCCTTGTGGAATCTCTTAGGTTTCAAAAGAAGATTGTCTGCGCTTCTTGTCGCTCTTGATCCACCAGATATTGTCAGTTTCTGTGCGAGATAACTGGGGGAGTTGTAGTGTAAGGCTTTGTGGGTCATACAGGCTATTTTCAGATGTATTCTGGCTTTGTAGGGCAGCCAGTTTAAAGCTTTTAGGTCAGGAGTGATGTGTGACCTTTTTTTCGAGCCTGTGATAAGTCTGGCTGCAGCATTAATAGAGGCTTTTAATGGTGCTATAGATGAAAGGGGGAGACCACAGAGTGTTGACTGCCATATTCCACTCTAGGGATGACCCAAGGCTTGGACTGCAGTTTTGAAATCCTTGGGAGGAAGAAAAGGTTTCAATTTACGCAATGTGTTGATGTGGAAATTAGCTCCCCTCGTTGCATTGCTGATGTGATGTTGCATGTTGAGATTACAGTCGAGTGTTATGCCTAACGATTTTGCGGAGTCCACAATAGTAGGTTGAACGTTGAGAGCAGTGAGATGATTGAGCCAGGGCTGAATGATGTGGACTTTGGAGGGAGGTGCTATTAGGAGGAATTCAGTTTTTAACGCGTTAAGTTTGAGGTGATTCTCTGCTAGCCAGGTCTGAGTGTTCCTAAGCGTTCTGTTGAGTAATTTGATGTCGTCAATGGTGTTTATTTTGAGGTAGAGTTGGGTGTCATCAGCGTACATGTGGAATTGAACATTAGATGCTTGGAGTAGTGCGGTAAGAGGTTCCATGACTATATTGAACTTAGTAGGGGAGAGGGAGGATCCTTGAGGGACACCCAGAGTAACAGGAACTGGAGAGGACATAGTGTTATTAATCTTGAATTTTTGGGTCCTGTTGTGCAGAAAGGAGGTGAACCAATTGAGAACTGTCCCTGAGATACCCATTCTGAGATTCAACAGATCAAGTAGATTCTCATGCTTGACCGTGTCGAAGGCTGAGGAGAGATCGAGTAGTATGAGGAGGCAAGAACCATTCTGATCCAGTACTTGAAGTGCATCATCAATGATGTGGGTCATGGCAGATTCAGTGCTGTGGCCTTCTCGGAAGCCTGATTGGTATGGGTTGAGGAGGTGAAAGTGCTCGATGTGTTTAGTCAATTGAAGGTGCACACATTTTTCTAGTAGTTTGGCTAAGGTAGGGATATTGGTGATAGGGTGATAGTTGTTAAGATCAGAGGGGTCGGCTGTGGGTTTCTTCAAAATGGGTGAGACCTGCCCCACCTTGAGGGAATCCGGGGTGCATCCTTGTTGAAGTGAGTTATTAATGATTTTGGTCCAAAGGGGGAGAAGTAATGGTATAAAGTCCTGAACGGCATTTGCGGGTAGAGGGTCAGTGAGGTGATTGGAGGGCTTCAGTGTGCTGAGAATTTTGGAAATATTATCTTCAGAATACATTTCAAAGGATGACCACGAGGCATTGTTTTTTAACTCAATGGGCGTTTTATTGTGTGCGCTAGAGTAGAGATTTAGATCATTAAGGAGTTCATTTTTGATGTTGTCTGTCTTTAAGTTAAAGAAGGAAGAGAATTCTTCACATGACGGCAGTGCATTAGAGGTGTTTGAAAGAGATTGAGGGACATCTCTGGATTGAGTTTTTATTAACTCGAACATTTTTTTAGGTCGGTTTTTTGCTTGATCAAGCTGGAGGCTAAAGAAAGCAGTTTTTGAGCGTTTGATTTTTCTGAAGCAAGCGTTTCTTTTTTTTCTTGAGTGTTTTGAGGTGCAAAGCAGATGGGACAGATCTCCAGTTACGTTCTGCCTGTCTCATCGCTCTTCTGTCGTCATTCAGTAATCCGTCAAACCATGGTTTAGAGATTTTTGAAGAAACATTCTTTAATTGAAGGGGGGCAGCTGCGTTGATAATAGAGGACATCGAATTGAGGTAATGATCGGTAAGGACCTGAACATCAACAACGCCAATGGGGGGTAAGAGAAGATTGTGGTTGGGGGAGGGTAGAGAGTTGGGGTTGAGTTTCTTCAGATCTCTCTTCCAGACCTTAGGTCTGGTGGATTGAGCGGGAATGAGCTTAATTTTTTCAGTAATGAAAGTGATAATGAAGTGGTCAGACCAGTCACAGGGTTGGATTGACTCGAGTTGGATGGAGTCAGCTTTGGAGATGATAAGATCCAGGATAGAGCCTTTGTCATGGGTGGCGCTGTTGCAGATTTGTGTGAGGTCTAGGTCATTGAGGAAGTTTTTAAAACAATTGACTAAGGAGTCGTTGTGGTCGTTCCAATGAAGATTGAAGTCCCCCAGGAAAATCTGTGTATGTAGACGTCCAGTGTTCGTTGTGACCAGATTCATGAAGTGCTCAGAGAAGGTGAGGTTGTCTCCTGGAGGATGGTAGAGAATATGTAGGGAGCAAACAGGGTTAGCTTCGCTGATGATATCAAGACAAAGGTATTCACAGGAGGAGAATAAAGGAGAACTAACTCTATTGACTGCCAGCTTTCTACGGTGAATACACGCAAGTCCACCCCCTGTTTTTCCAACTCTGTCTAGCCTAATGATATAGTAGTTAGGGGGAACTAGAATGTCAATGAGTGGTGAGGAGGAGTCTGATAACCAAGTTTCGGTTAGTATGATCAAGTCTAGGTCATGTGCGATGATGAGGTCTGCAATGTCTGAGGCATGTCTGGGGGCCGATCTGCAGTTTAGAAGAGTGCATTTAAGCCGAGGAGTGACGAGGGAGGAAGAGGGGTCGGGAGTGAGAGAGACTTTTTTTAGATTATCAGGCACAATACCTCTATCGTTCTGTTTGGAGGGCCTGTGGGGATTGAGAGGAATAGTAGGGATGGGAAGGTACGTGGGGGCTGCGTGGGTCAGGGGTGTGATATCATATGAGTGTAGGAGAGAGCGTATGTCGTATGAAGAGAGAGGGTTGACGCTGCGATGAGGACAGGTGATAGAGTTACGTGAGGGGATAGATGTCCAATAAAGAGGGTTCTGTTTGCAGGGAGGAGGGGGATGGGTGAGGGGTTTGGAGGGTGACGAAGTTTTAGGGGGTAAAGGGTTCCTGAGTTGATTAAAAAATAACTCTTTGAAGGAATGGAGATCATCTTTTATTTGAAGAAGAGGAGTCATAATCTTATCCAAGGTGAAGATTGGAACATTGGAGGTGTTGGTGTTAGAGTGATAAGAGGATTGGGATTGGGGCTGTGAGACTCGGTTAAGAGTGAGATCAGATGAAGGTAAAGGTGGGGAAGGGGGTGATGATGAGTGGAGAGTGGTGCACATTGGAGGAAAAGGTGTAAGGGAACTGGAAATGGCTAATGGAGGGAGAAGAGGTATGATGGTTGGAATAATATTGGGAAGAGAGAGGTCACAACTTGGAGCCAGCGGTGGAACGACTACTGTGGATGGTGTGTGAGGGGATTCAGTGGGAGGGGAATGGTTCCTGTTTGGAGCAATAGAGGGATCGACAACTGTTGATGTGCAGAGACATTCTGTTGCTGATTTCTATTGGCAACCTCAGATGCCCACCATCTATTCATGTTGCTGGCATCTAGTGGTTTCAGGATACTTTGTCATGATATCTTTTTGAACTTCAATGGTATCCCCAATGAAGCCGTGCTTCTCGGAGTTAGACTCAGTATGGACATTTGAAATGAGCCACAGTTATAAAATGTGGTGCCAGGTGAAGGTGGCCAGGCTGATTCATATTTCCTTTTTCCATGTCTGTTTTTATCAGTGATACACAAAATATTCTTCTGCTCAGTTCTTGCTTCTTCAGTATTAATGTCACAGAGTACGTGTTAATTATGCGGCAAAACCAGTGTACTGCTAGAGATAGTTTATGATTATTTCATGTTGCTATTCACTAAAGCACGTGTTTTTTTCAGGTACAACTGCAAAGAGGAGTTTCAGATCCATGATGACCTGCTTAAGGCAAACTACTCGGTTGGAAGGATTTCGGACACCATGCCTGAGCACTACCTCGTCCAGGTACAGTGAATGCAACAAAAAGTGGCATCGAGAAGCTTGCAGGAGAGCCGCATGGACTAGGATTATGTGGATAGTTCGCATGAGCTGCACAGAAAAACACGTCAGATAGCATCGTACATTTTTCAATTGTTTTGTTATTTCTGTGGCCTCTTATTTCCACAGTTTCTTTTCAATGTGTGGCTTTCCTCGTATTCCTAGTATAGCACAGTCAGTTTAATAAAGGTGTGAAATTTGACTAGTCACTTTAAGTAGAAGGATGGTATTAAAAGGTTCATCAGTAATCAGACCATTAGAGTATATCACAAAAGGAAATGTTTTCACCAACACATGTGAAGCAAATTAGATACCAAGCCACTGATAAGTTTTTCAGACAATCCACGTGTTCTCTTGTCTTCCATCTTTTCTCATTAGCAGGCAACTTTTTATTTTTCTTACCAAAGCAAGTGGTGTTGAAAGCAGGCGACTCTACTATGTACTATAGTGGGAAGTCATGTTTGCTGCAGTGCTGCTGTTGACTGCAAACAGAGTTGTAGTTTAAAGATGATGCAGAGGTGCAAATGGGCAAACCTAGGCTAATATTTTTAATAGTAGTCCTCTGTGAAAAAGCCATAAGACGTTAATGACAAAATGTGTGGGGGATGTTTATTTTTTAAATAACCATTTTACCATTTACGTTTTTCGTGTTTTTTTCATATTTGTAAGAGCAGCATGCTTACATCGATCGACCCATGGCAGAATCTAGGAACCTCAAGTCGGCCTGTGGATTTTGGGCAAGTTAAATTAACTTCCGGCAAATGCATTGGTTGCATTACGTCATTAAAAATGAGTCCCTTCAGTTGTGAGTAAGTAGTGTGTTGTGTGGCGAATCACATTTTTCCCTTCTCCTTAGAAGGCGGGAGGAGGGCACAGTCTTAGAGTGCCTGCCTAGTGGGATGTGAGTGCTGGATACTGTGGGCTGGGCTTTTCCAGGATCCCAGAGCATGGCATGGTATGTCATCATTGTAGGTTATACGAACGGAGTGTGGTTTTATTCTTCAGCAGAATTAAATATATGGAGCCTTGCTCCAGTCTTAAGGCAGGGTGTGATATTACACATGTAGCAGCCCTGAAATATCTCTCAAAAGCATCTGTGTAGGCAGTGAGTTCTGGAGGTCGCACACCCACTTCTGGAAGGCTAGCAGGATCTGAAATATCTAGAATTTATATCCTTCTCTAACATATCATCTTCAATCCTAAATTTATTTGTTTGTCTTTAGGGCAGATGCAATGTGATTGTCATCCTTCTGGAGTCATAGGGTAGTGCACTTTGTGTTTTTTAATCCCTAGCTACATGCTACTGAATCAGTTCACATGCAGATTAGTACTGAGAAGACCAAGACAATTTTGAGAATAAGCTGAAGCATGTGTACTGGTATTGTTGCCACAACGTTGAGCATGAGCAACGTAGGTTAT
Source organism: Lissotriton helveticus (assembly GCF_964261635.1). Taxonomy (NCBI): domain Eukaryota; kingdom Metazoa; phylum Chordata; class Amphibia; order Caudata; family Salamandridae; genus Lissotriton; species Lissotriton helveticus. The sequence continues at coordinate 668,393,830 of NC_136065.1, read as the reverse complement.
TTTTAGTCATCTGTGTTAGTTAGCAGTACCTCACATTTCTTGACACAAAAGACTGGCCCCTCCGGGCTTCCGCTGCATTGGGGCACCTGTTGGCCTCCAGAAGGAGGTGGCACAGTTGATCAAAGTTTTACAGAAGGGTGTTGTCTTCCACTGGTCATCAAGCACTACCTGCTTCAAGATTATTAAGCATCTGCACTCCTGCTGAATCTAGCACTGCATGTTATAAACAAAAACAATGTATAGGCGCCAAATTCTATATCCACAATCGAACATAAAGGACCGAACATTTCCTTTTAAATGGCCATTGGGATTTATTTCACTTTTCTTCAGTAATCTCAATTTTTTTTAGAACATTTCTTCACATGTCTTTTTGAAGGGCAAACTTTTTTTGCAGTTAGACTGTGCATTTCAAAACACTTTTTGCCATCAAAATCTATATGACCACATATAATAAACAAGAACAATAAAGTTTTTTACATTTTGAGAACAAAATGAAAAATGGACCAGTCCTATATTTAAACAGAATGCCACCTGGTGGAAATGTTATTTGGTTGGTAATGCAATATGTCCTGCCGGTGTAAGCTACCCGGGGTCACTAACCCTAAATATATTATGCTATAGGAGTAGGCACCCTGCTATATCTCCCTGCTATTGTCGGTTAAGTGCAAATATTCATCCCCCAGATCCTGGGTCAATGCGTTTGAAACCCTCTGTAATTATTGGAGTTCTCCTCAGGACCGTGACCGTGAGTCAGTTCTTCAAATCTCCTCATGCTGTCAGGAGTCTGTGGAAATTCCTTGTTGAAAACCACATGTATTCAATCCCCAAATTTCAATGGTATGTCACTGTTATTCTGTTTCAAGTAATGTGACTACAAAGCTTTCACTTTTCTTTAAAGTGGGGCTTTGTTTGTTATATATCCAGTGCCTGCACGAGACGAGGCGTAATGGAGAGGACCCAAATCGAATTGCGCTGATGCCGGAGATGTGCAGGCACAGGATATATAGCAAACACGCCCGAGTTTAAAGAAAAAAAAAGTGAAAGCTTTGGGGTCACATTCATTGAAACAGAAAAACAGTGACATACCATTGAAATTTGGGTATTTAATACACTTGTGTTGGACTTAGCCCTTTTTGCAGGGTCATTCCTGAACTTTTTGCCTTCCTCCCGTATTTTGTCTGACCTGTGTTTGTTGGTTTTATGACTCTGGGCAGTTTACCACTGCTGATCAGTGCTAAAGTGCATATGCTCTACCTATTGTTAATTGATGTATGGAATAGTGACTCCATGATTGGCTTTTTTGATTTACTGTCAGACCCTAATACAGTGCACTGCGGGTGCCCGGGGCTGGTAAATCAAATGCTGCTGGTTGGCTTGCAGTACTGGTTGTGCTATCCACAGATCAGCCTGTAAAGTGTCTCTCAGGTCTGCCATTGCAGAGCCTGTGTACAGTCTGGTACTGCCATGTTGGCTGGACAAGTGCACCCACTTGCCAGAACCCTAAACCTTCCCTTTTCTGCATATTATTCACTCCTATGGTAGGCCCAAGGGAAGGGTACATTGTAGGTAAAAGTTAGGACATGCTCTGGTGTGTGTGTGTGGCATGTCCTAGTAGTGAATGACAGCCATTTTTGTTTTTCACTATTGCAAGGCTACCTGTTCCCCATAGGCCAGAATGGGCAGTTTGATTATAGCATCTTATAATCCTAAATGACTCAGAGAACTAGGTAGAAATTAGAGTTTAGTATGCCTGACCTCAGAATGATAAAATACATCTTTTAGTGAAGTTTGTTTTAACATTCTGTGTTTGAAAATACCACTTTTAGAAAGTAGGTATTTTCTTGCCTAACTATCCAAGCCTGCCTCTGCTAGGTTGTGTATTCCTTGTCTGGAATTTGAGTGACAGGGACTGGGGATTTTAAGAGACAGGGTGAGTCAGCACTGGGCTGAATAGAGATATCTGCATGTAGATGGGTGGGAGGAGTTACACCTGGGACCTGAATGGGGCTGTGCCTGCCTTCCACAATGCTGGCTCCACCTCCTGTGATGTGTCTGATGTCCCTTGCCCACACTGCCAAAGGAAAGAAGGAGTCCTATCAACTAAAGTGCTCCAGGACTGCACACAACTGGTTTGGACTGGGTACATGACCCTCTGCTTTCAAAGGACAAAGGATATGGTAGTATAAATATTGGGACCGAGACCCAAGAACTTTAGGTCACTTTTGGGAAACAATAAGATCCTTTGCTGGGGTACAGTATTGTGGATTTTTGTCGTGTGTGGTCTATATCAAAATACTTATGTTTATAATACAACCTGTGTGGTGTCCATCTGTAGTGTTGTCACTGTATTACTGTATGTGTTCATAAATGCTTTACACACTGCCTCTGAGATAAGCCTGTCTGCTCGGGCCAAGCTGCCAAGGGGGTGAGCAGGGGTTATTTTAGGAGTGTACCCCCTTACCCTGACTAGATGCAAGGGTCCCTATTTGGTCAAAGGTACCTACCTCTGCCAACTAGAGACCCCCAAATCTAACAACTTGGTTTTCTATAAGGAATTTCCACAGACTCCTGACAGCATGAGAAGATTTGAAGAACTGAGCATGTCATGGTCCTGAGGAGAACCCCAATAATTACAGAGGGTTTGAAACGCGTTGACCCAGCATCTGGAGGATGAATATTTGCACTTAACCAGCAATAGCAAGGAGATACGGCAGGATGCCTACTCCTTTAGCATATTACATTTAGGGTTGGTGACCCCCAGTGGCTTACACCGGCAGGACATATTATATTACCAACCAAATTACATTTCCACCAGGTGGCATTCTGTTTAAATGTAGGAATGGTCAATTTTTCCTTTTGTTCTCAAATTGTAAAAAACTTTATTGTTCTTGTTTGTCTTTATATGTGGTCATATTGACTTTGATGTCAAAATGTGTTTTGAAATGTACAGTCTAACTTCAAAAAAAAGTTTGCCCATCAAAAAGACATGTGAAGAAATGTCCTAAAACGTTTTGAGATTATTACTGAAGAAAAGTGAAATAATTCACAAGGGCCATTTAAAATTAAATGTTTGGTCCTTTATGTTCGATTGTGGATATAGAATAGGCACCTAGACATTGTTTCTGTTTATAAACTTTAAGGGGCCTCGTCTAGGTTGCAACTTATGGGTCGAACACCTTCTTTTTCTTAATGAATCTAGCACTGAAGGCACCACGAAAGCCATGGCAAGATAAACCTATTGATGTCAAAGGCCAAGTTGGCGAAAGTTTCCTTGACAACAGGATAGGAGGAATCTAAGGTGCCAATGCTGCAACAACTCCTGGAAGAACTGGACACTAGGGAGAAGCATCTCATCATCCACCCTTTCACAAGAAAGACCTTAGCGAAACCACCTTGCTGAAGACAACCGAGTCACTTCCTTGCAAGAGAACAACACTTCTCAGAGTTACGTCACCTACAGCTGACTCTGAAGAAGCACAGGGATAGAGGCACATGCCCTCTTCCTTTTTTCCCTCTTCTTCCGCCTCTACCGTCATCTTCACCACCACACTTAAACACATCATCTCATTCGCCGCGAGTCACCTGTTTCAGGCTCACATGCCTTTTTAACCCAGGCAGAACCTTTGACCCCCACTGACCTAATTGACGAGCCCTTAGACCCAGGACCCACCAATGACCCCTGAGAAGATTATAAAGTGCCCCCCTCCCCCAAGCAATCCCAAATTGGACTCCTTCCCAGTTAGGACATACCCACCAGACCATACTACAGACTACTTTGGGGTTATTCAAATGGCCACAGAGGTTGACATGCATATTGTTCAGGAAGAAGAGGACTTCCTTGTGAAGATCTTCTCGAAGGCCAAATATTTCATGCAGTTCTTACCCATGCCCAAGGGCACAAATCTAGGGCCCAACTGCGACCATATTTACATAAAAACGCATGTCCCTCCTGACTCTTTGGCAACCCTAACTACCATGAGGGCCCTCACCAAAGCCACAGGCGATATCCCACCCCAACAAGGAGACCAAGAAAATTGACATAACAAGCAAAATAGTAGTTGTAGGGGCAGCCGTTTATTGGCGCATAGCCAATTCTGTTGGCTGCTTTTCCATTATGACAGGCCCCAGTAGGAGGAGATGCAAAAGCTGGTAAATCATCTGCCAGAAGAGTGCAAGGAGGTGGGTGGGTATAGTGTCTGAGGGCAAATACATCTTGAAAGCCAACATGTGTTGTATGCTCTACACAGTGGACACAGTCTCTAGAAGTTTTAACACCAGCATCCTTTAAACCCAAAGTCCAGCAGCATCTCCTCAATCTCCCGTTCAACAAGCAGCATCTCTTCTGCCCCGAAGTTGACAATATGCTGGAAAAAATCAAACAAAATAAAGGAGGACACAGAGATTATGAAGTCCATATGTGCCCTGTAAACTTTTGCTGCAAGAGGATCCTTTTCACAAGTAACATACTAGGGGAGGGGCCACGGTCAATTCACCACACCAGCCCCAGTCCTACAAGAGACAGTAGCAAACCTTTTACCAGCAGACGTGCAGGGGTACACAAGGGGCGCTTACTGGGGTAACTATTGAGGCAATGCAGGAGTGTCTTTGGTAAAGGAGCTTTCACCTCTAAGCAGTGCTTGCGCACCTCAACCCAGGTCATGCGTCATCTGTTGGGGAGAGAATGTAAAATGTCCTTTCTCGTTGGGAGGAAATGACATCAAACAAGACAGTTTCAGTAGTGGTTTGCCATTGCTACTGCCAAGAGCTTCTCACAACCTCTCCCAACATTTCATGCCACAAACCATGTGCACTAGCTCGAGGAAAAAATAAAACTGCTTTTTTAGAAAGGTGCAATAAAGATAGTGTCTCAGCATCAGCAGGAATAAGGTGTCTACTCTCTGTACTTTATCATCCCCAGGAAGGATGGCTCTCTTAGGCCATCTTAGACCTCAGGCCTCCTAACAAATAAATTGTGTCTGAACATTTGAATATGACTATCCTTCAGGATATCATCACTCTCCTCCAGCAAGGTGATTATATGATGGTACTCAATCTCAAGAATGCCCTTTTCACATACCCATTCACCCTGCCCACTGCCAATACCATTGTTTTGTGGTAAAATGACATTACTAACAATTTAGAGTGCCTAGCAGTAGTGGCTGCCTCCTTGCGAAGGGGGGGGGGGGTAATCACATCTTCTGCTACCTTGATAATTGGCTGATCAAGAGCATCAGCAGGCAGCATGCCTAGCCCACATTCAAGAAGCAATTTTCCTGCCCCAGGCCTTGGGATTCATCATAAATACCAGCAAGTCCCATTTCCGTCTCAACAGATCCAGCCTTTCTTGGGCTCTCAGAAAAACACAGTTACAGGAGATGCCCACTCTGGCCAACAGAGGCTCCCTATGCACCCTGTTAAAGAGGACCTCATGGGGTAATGGTCACAGGTGGAGGGTCACTGATAAGATGTCGTGCTGAGTGTGGTATTCCATGACATGTTATGTTAGAATGTATGATGTCAGTAATGATGTCAGTGGAATCTCTGTGGGGTTCGAGTATGTAGAGCTGGGCTGCTGTTGGAAGAAGACGTGCTTCTTCCCGTGGGTGTTAAGCTGTTTTGCCTCCTAATAAATATACAAGCTGGAACCCAACTATCTTCGTGTGATGATTCACAACACAAATACTGGCGACGATCGGGATCAGCAATTCTAGGAAAAAGGAAACCAGAATTACGGCGGAACAGCGTTCACATGAAGCTGCCACCTTCATAAGAATTTGACGACTTTTTATCGCATTGGGTAACGTACTGCCACTCAAAAAAAAAAAAAAAAAAATTCTTGTTCTTAGCCTGCTCAGCGGAGTTTTAAAACGTATTACTCATACTTTTCACCCGCTTACCCGTTTGCCGTTGAGACATTCAAATAGACTAAGCGTTCCAGCGTGGCTCGAGAACTCGAGGAGCTCATCATTGTCTGTCGCTCGCTTCTCCTTGCCGCTGTGACAAGACGCTAAGCATTGTGGGCCTTAACCTTCAACCCAGAGACGCGCTGACGTCACAGACGTGCCGCCATTTTGAAAATCTACGAAAATCATCGAGGTAAACAGGAAATTCACCGGTCATCACAGGTTTTTACCTCTAAAAGTAATTTATTCACAATTCGAGTGGGCAGTTACTCAACAGCGATTTAAAGGTACATTTATTGTTTTTCTTACATACTTATGGAATTCAATTTATAAATTTCAAATTTGGGAAAAGAAATGTCGAACATTGCTGCCCCACCTCATTTCCTACAAACAGCAGGAGATCCTAACATCGAATGGGACTTGTGGTTTCCCATGTTTATGGCATATGTAGATGTCCTGGAAAAGGAAGGGTGTTCTGCTAAACGCAAATTAGCCCTTTTGCGACATTGTTTGGGAGGGGCAGGAATCAAAGAATTTGACAATCTTCCTCCAATTGAAGATGCTGGTGACATTGATGTTTTTGAAAAAGCAACTAGACAAATGAAAATCCGTTTTGGCAGGAAAATAAACACTGTCATGGAGAGGTTTAAGTTTTACATTTGCATTCAAAAACAAGATGAGTCCATAGAAGACTATGTTTCGGCACTACGCTCATTAGCCTGCTATTGCTAATTCGAAACAATTTCCTATGAACAGGTTCTTAGAGACCAGATCATGATGCGAACAAAGAGCAAGAAAATTCAGGAGAGACTTTGGCTTGGAACAGAAACCACTCTTAATGCTGTCATTAACATAGCCAAGGGTATAGAACAGTCAGAGTTGTTTGTATCAGAAATTAGAGGCTCTAATACCAAACCCTCAGTTCCCGAACCTGAAGTCTCCTTGGTTAAAAACCAATCTAACCCTAATTTTTCTTCCAGAAATATTTGGAGAAAAGATAGTGAGAAAAAATCCAATGAAGTCAAAACCTACTCAGATAACAGATTTGGCCAAAGGAAAATTATTTCATGCTATCGTTGTGGCAGTCCCAACCATGTTGGCAATTATAAAGGTTGCCCTGCCTGGGACAGAGTTTGTGTGAAATGTAAACGTAAAGGTCATTTTGGCAATGTTTGTCGTTCAACACAAAGAGTGAATTATATTTCACAAGAGGAAGAGGAAGTTCTCAATAGCTTTAATTGCATCCTTTCTGTGGATGAAGTTGAACTGGATGAATTTCCCTCTTATCCCATTCTGGTTGATGGCATGTCCATTGAGCTAATGATGGACTCGTGTTCACGATATTCCATCATTGGGTTAGATTTGTTTAAAAGTTTCTGGGACAATAGGGAACTTTGTGTTCCAGACATTCATCCTGGAGGTTATTCAGGCAAAAAGATAGAATTGGAAGGGTACTTCTGGGCCAAACTTCAAGTGAAAGATCGTGTCACCAATGGAAAGGTACATGTAGCCACTAAAGGGGTAGCTATTTTAGGATGGCCACACCAACGTGAATTAGGCATCAAACTAGATCCTAATGCCAATCCTCCTGTGTGTTTCATAGAGCCTGAGGTGAACTTACTCTCCAATATGGAAGATTCTTGTTTCATTAGCAATATAAAAGATAAATTTCCAAATGTTTTTAAAGATACTCTTGGCAAGTACACAGATTTCAAACATAAGATTATACTCAATGAGAATGCGGTGCCAGTTAGACACAGGGTAAGGAATGTCCTGTTAGCTTACAGAGATAAGCTCAAAGGGATTTTGGATGATCTAGTTTTAAAGCATATCATCGAACCTATTGAGTCTTCCCCTTGGGTTTCTCCCGTGGTTTTGTCCCTCGAGAGTTCTGGGGATCTCCGTCTCTGTGTGGACCTTCGTAGTCTTAACCAGGAAATATGGGTTGATAAGCATCCATTGCCGAATATCCATGAATTGATTTCCTCTTTGTCTGGTGCCACTGTATTCTCTACAATAGATTTGGCGAGTGCATATCACCAAGTAGAGCTCCATGAAGATTCCAGGAAATTGACAGCATTTGTTACTCCAGAGGGTATGTTTCAATACTTGAGGATGCCCTTTGGACTAGCCAGTGCTGCTTCCGTATTTCAAAGACTCATGCGAGATGTACTAAAGAACTGCAGTGGTGCAATAGCTTTCCAAGATGATATTTTGATTTTTGGTAAAAACTGTGATGAACATGATTTGAACTTATATTCTGTTCTTAATTGTATTCAAGAGAAAGGTTTAACTTTAAAGTTTTCGAAATGTAAATTTAGGCAGTCAAAAGTCGAATACTTAGGCCATGAAATTTCAGAGAATGGGATTAAGCCCAAACTCAGCCATGTTAAAAGTATTTTGTCTGCTCCCATTCCCATTTCCAAGGAACAGTTACTGTCTTTTCTTGGTCTTACAGAATGTTATGGGAAATTTGTTCAGAATTACTCCATGTTAGTACACCCTTTACGCTCCTTACTCAAGAAACAAGCAAAATTTGAATGGGGAAAAGACCAGCAGGAGTCTTTTGATATTCTTAAAAGGAAAATTGTATGCGCACCTTTTCTCAAACCTTATTCAGTTAATAAGGAATGTATACTTTGTGTCGATGCCAGCAATGTAGGCCTAGGCGCAGTTTTAATGCAAAAAGACAATTCAGGAGAATATGTTGTCTCCTATGCTTCAAGGTCTCTTCGAGGTTCTGAAGTTAATTATTCCACGATAGAGAGGGAATTACTTGCGTGTACCTGGGCCACCCAACATTTCCGTCAGTTCATTTGGGGTACCAAATTTTCACTAAGGACCGACCACAAGCCTCTGGTCACTATGCTATCAGCAGGAGGTGGTAGAACTCTTACTGCTCGTTTAGCGAGGCTTGCCGCAAAGTTGCAGGAATATCGATGTGTTGTCACTTATGTTCCGGGTCGCCATAATGTCCATGCGGATTGCATGTCTCGTTTTCCCATTAAGGATGGTCCAGTTGTGGATCATTCTGATGAATGTGATGTGGCTTTTACCATGTGTGATATTAACATCATTGTTAATGACAATCAGTCTAAACTGGTTTCTCAAGCTGCTTGGACTAAAGCTTGGGAACAGGATGATGTCCTTAAAGATGTAAGGTTGTTTTTAAAAAAAGGATGGCCTGAAGAGAGGAAACTTAGTGGTGATCTAGCTTCTTTCTTTAAGGTTAAGGATGAGTTGTTGGATGATGGTGCTATGATTTTTAGGGATGATAAGATCATTCCTCCCTTAGGCATACGAGATATGATTTGTGATCTGGCTCATGAAGGTCATTTAGGGATGTCTTCCACCAAGAGAAGGATCAGAGAATTCTATTGGTGGCCTAGTATGGACAACATGATTGATAAATGGGTAAGGAATTGTTCCCCTTGTTTTTTGAGTGATAAGTCCGTGAAACCCATTTCTGTGAGTCCCACTCCTGTTGAGTTTGTTCAAGGTCCGTGGCGCAAACTAGGTGTAGACATTATTGGCCCTTTTAGTTATCAGTCGGGCAAAGAGATGTTTGCCGTTGTTCTGGTTGATTACTTCTCCAAATGGCCAGAATTGAAAATAGTGGAGAAGGTAAGTTCTGATGTTATTATTGATTTCCTTAATGAAGTTTTTTCCAGAGAAGGTCTACCTGAAGAACTTGTTACTGATAATGGTCCACAATTTGTTAGTGATAATTTTTCATCATTTCTCTCCAGTTGTGGTATCAAACATAAAAGAGTTTCCAACTATTTTCCCCAAGCCAACGGACAGGTTGAACGTTTTAATAGAGTAATAAAAGAATCTTGTCAGTTGGCTTTGCGTAGTGGTTTGAAGTGGAGGAAAGCCCTCCAAGCAACCTTATTGACGTATCGTTTTTCCCCCAATACTGTTACTGGGTTGTCACCTTTTGAAATGTTGCGCTGTAGGAAACCCGGTTCGAAGCTTATGCCTTGGTGGTTGCGTACTGAAAAGGGTGACTATCTAGAATTAGATTTGAAAGCTGTCAGAGAAAGAGTCAATAAATACCAGGCTAAGGTGTCTCGTGTCCCAGCACGTAATGTGGGTCCACCCAAATTGAGTGTTGGTGATTTTGTGAGAGTGAAATTTGGTGGACTGGTCCGCAAAGGTTCCCCCAGATGGTCTGGTCCTCTCAGAATTATTGAACTCTTCAGCAAAGCTGTTAGGGTGGAAGATGGGAAAATCTGGAATTTAAGACGCATATCTGTGTGTAGATCTGATGACTTGAAACACTTATCTGAACATAGGTCCACTGATTCTAATTCTTTCTCTTCACATTATAGCATTTCTCCTTCTAATGACTCACACTTGGTGAATGACAATTCTGAGCTTAGTGGTACTCATGAAGCTTTTGATCATTTATCTTTGAATAAGAATGTTAATGTTGACAATATTACCAATGATGATGTCCTCAATGATTCTACTTTTAGTGAAGATGCAACCAAGAATGTAAGTCCTGCGGAGGTTGTTCAAGATATTGTTTCGGACAACTTGGTTAATGTGGACCATTCTGATTGTGCTCTTCCTGTCTGTGATCAAAGGTCATCTGCTTCACGTTGTAGTTCACGTGTCAGATGTCCTCCTATGAAATTCAAGGATTTTATTCGATACTGATTTTATTTCTCTGTTTTTTTTGTGTGTTCTGTTTCTTGTGTTTTTCTTTAGTTTTGTTTTTTTTAAAGGGGGGGAGGTGTGTGGTATTCCATGACATGTTATGTTAGAATGTATGATGTCAGTAATGATGTCAGTGGAATCTCTGTGGGGTTCGAGTATGTAGAGCTGGGCTGCTGTTGGAAGAAGACGTGCTTCTTCCCGTGGGTGTTAAGCTGTTTTGCCTCCTAATAAATATACAAGCTGGAACCCAACTATCTTCGTGTGATGATTCACAACACTGAGGAAGGTCAGCACTCACCGCTCTCTGTATTGATCCAACAACTTGTTGCAGGGCAGGCCTTTCGCAGACCCCATTGTGCAAGCCTTCATCGGCACAATGCCTCTCTAATAAGCTGGATTGTGTATCTCAATGACAAGACTATTCAGGGAGTGCGGGACCATCAGTGCAAAGGCTACCACATACATTGCCTGGATTTGCTATCCATACAACTAGCTCTCAAAGCCTTCTACCAGGTCTTCAAGTCAAAGTAGTACTCCTCAAGACAGACAACATGATCGCCATCTATTAGCTGCAGAAACAGTGTGGCATGCACTCTCCTTAGTGCTTAGCACCAGTGCAGAGGATTCTGCATTGGATAATACGCCATGACATAGAACTCCTGTCAGAACACAATCCAGAGATGTAAAACAACTTCCAGACCTGCTCCTCAGGATGCATCACATCCACAGGTACTTCCAGCATTGGAGCACCCCACAAATACACTTGTTTGCCACCCCCAAAAATGCAAAATGCTCACACTTGGCCAATGGGTTCCCCACGTCCCCAGTCCATGGGCATTGTACTATGGATAAATTAGTCACGGTTCTTTGCCTAAGCCTTTTCTCCTCTCCTACTTATTCCGTACCTGGTAAAGAGGAGGATGAGACAAGATGGGGAGAGGAGTTGGCCTAACGGCTAGGGCGCTCGACCTCGGACCTGTCGGACCTGGGGACCTGCCGCTGGCACCACGACACGAAGGGGAGTATGGGGGGACAGCGCCCTAGTCCCACACATCTGGCGAGCGCAGCCTGCAGCGCGCCCCCCGGTGCCGCCCCCCCGGCCATCAGCCAATGGGGAGGGCTCGCTGTGGATGGGGGAGGGCGCTGCCAAGGTATATACCTGGCCAGCAGCTAGGCTCGGCCTTTCTCTCCCGCGCCGTGGCTGCTCTGCGCTGTAGCTGCGCTGATCGTCGTTGAATCGCGAGGTATTGGCTTCCGACTTGCCTCCCCCCCCGGCCCCGTCCCTGGGCATGACCAGGTTGTAACAACGCCAAAACCTCCTGTGATTCTGGGCAAATCACTTAATCTCCCCGTGCCTAAAATGAATGTGTGTCCGTCCTCATGTAACGTAACTGGTGCTATGTAAAGCGCTCTGATACCTGATTCGGTTCGGGTCTAGTTCGTGCTATATAAAACTCTGCAAAAAAAAAAAAAAAAAAAAAAAACCTCTTTCAAACTTACTCTGGTGGCACACCAGGACCCCTTAAAATCTAATGTTCAGGACATCTTCTGCTAACTTTTACATCTGCAGAAATCCGGCCTCACCTACACATCAATACACATAAACTTAGCTGCCATTGCAGCATACATGAAAAACAGGGTACGTTCATTCCTATTTACAATTCCAGTAGCTAAGGCTTTCACTGAGTATCTTAAGAAGGCCATACCTCCCAGAAAAACTCCTAGCCTTATGTGGAACCTTAACGTAGTTCTCATGAGGCCACCCTTTGAGCATTTAAACTCGCGCCTCCTTCAGTTCCTTTCCTTGAAATTAGCCATCCTTTTGACCATTACTTTCCTCAGGTATTTAGGGAACTGCAAGCACTTCACTTGTGAGAACCTTTCATTCAAGATGGTGTTGTTCGCAGACCAAATTCTAAATATCTCCCCCAGGTCAAATTATCCTTCTGCCTTAAAAAAAATCTATAGAGTTCCCTGTCTTCTTTCTGCAACTAGTCTGTGTAGCTGAAAGAGCTCTACATATACAAGATGTTAAAAGAGCTCCTATGTATTACATCAACAGGACCACATTTTTTCGTAAATCTGACCAGATCTTTGTGGCCTTAGCAAAGCCTCATAAATCCCACCGAATCTCCAAGGCTGGCATAGTGACAGGTATAGTCAACTTCACCCAAACCTGCTACCACAAATCAAACTGAGTCGTGCCTGACCCACTCAAGGTGCTCTCTACCCATACGAAAGAAGCCACCATGGCTTTCCCATCCAAATCCTTCTTGTTGAATATCAAATTGGCCACCTTGTTAACCCCACACACATTCCCCAAGAAAAATTGAGTGGACCTCCTGACCCGCCTACAGGTCATACTTGGCTAGACAGCCTCCAGGACTTAAATTCAGACATTGTGTATCAGCCACACACAGGCCACCACTTAAGGAGGGTGCTGCTGCAGAGCATGAGTATCTGCAGCAATACATGCTACAAATGTTTACCCAGTGAGCATATGTTCGTAGAGTGTAGTGCTGTAGATTCAGATGCGCCCCCCGCCTAAGTGATTGCAGATGGTCTCTTATCTTTTCAAGTATTTGGCACTGAACAGTATGCCTAGTTCATTATGCTATGCTCACCCGCTTTGCAGAAAACAATCCAACATTTAGTAAAATAAATAGCAATGAGAACATGCTCATTGTCCACCTAGGAAGGAGTCAGCACATCTCATGACTTGAAGACTTATTCAAAGAAAAACAGCTTGGCAAAATCCAAGATCAACACTAGGTGGATGGAGTACACAGAGCATGTGAATATACAGCACTACTCATGATGAGCAGGTGCTTAGAGGGCAGGTAATATTGTCCTTCCTGTACTCCCAGGGGGACTGATTCACATCACTTGAATAAACCTATGATGTTGTTTATTTATTGGTTCCTTTGAATAACATATGTTGTAATATTAGTTTTACAGGTCAAATATCACTTGCTCTGTAAGGTTTCTGAGAACAATTCTTCAGGTGATTTATTTATGCATGCACTTTTTAACGAGCTCACGTCAATTGGGAAAATGATTAACAAAATATTTATTTAAAGTCGAAGTGCCAGGTGTTTTTTTTCTTCAAATAGATTTTCAGTAAAATTATCAAATAGTAGATTACACTTTTTGATGATTTAGATAAACCCTAAGAAGCAAGTTTGTATGTATATGTTAAAAAAAACTAAATGAGTAAGGGGTTTGGAAAACAGAAGTAATAGGTAGTTATAATGTTCAATAAAGGGATGACAGGGGGTTCACTTAGCTAATTAAATTCCTATATCCCCTCCAGTCATTTTCTAAACCACACATTTAGGACTTTACTGCCACTTACCCCCACGCACCCACACAGCTTTATCAAAAAGATCTCAGATAAAGTGACGCTTTGGGGGACCCATAGAGCATTGCAGCGCCAACCCGACGAGGAGTGCCAGCCTGATGATGAAGCATTACATCCTTCGGGGTGTGTGGGGGCATCATGATAAGGATACACTGTCCCCCATTCCTAGAGTAGTAGAACAACTTTAGTTATCCTTTCCTTCTCTCAGCCTTTTTTCACTTAATGGAACTTTGACTCTAATTTATTTAAAGTGTCTACTTTGGGAGCATGACTCACTGGACCTCCCAATAGCTCCCTGTGTCCCCCTCTTTGTTTATATAGTGCTTATCAAGTATGGCGGCTCAGCCGAGGGACCTATCTATCAGTTTCCCTTTACAATTCACGAAACCTTCTTTTCCTACTGACAATGACAGAACAAACAGGATTGAGCTATGATGATGACATAGTGTCAGAAACTTTGAGGACTCCTAGCCTATTTGGGACAGATGGGGTTGCATCCACGAGCACACCGCAAGGCAACTGGAACAACATACCTTCCCTCAAGAAACAACAGGTGAAGATAGCAATGCATGGGGCAATAATGACAGAGTATTTACAGGCACCCAATGTCCTTGTAGTGACTGTAGCACCCCGTATTTTCCTGGAAGACATCATATTCAGGAAGGAATGGAGCCAAATAGCATGAAAGTGTACACAAGACTGGCGTGTGCTGATCTTTTGACTGGGTGTGAGTGTTTGATTGATTCAGATGCTCCGTCCATCACCACCCCCTTTTGTACTGCTTTTGGCCGCCATAAGTGTGGCAGGGTATGCTCAGACGTGAGTCCCTTGCTCACTTTGCCACTGGATTCAAGCAAGCCGGGCTGAAGACGGCTGGAATGCCAGAAACCGGTCCTCGGAAGCTTGTTTCCGGTCCAGGGAAGACATGGCTTGGCAGTTCGGGCTGGACTGTTCCCATGAGGCACAGGGTCAGACTTATTTGCATATAGCCATGTCTGAACTGGTGTGGCAGATTGGGCTAAAGAACGGTGATGGATTAAACCCAGATCTTTTGACTGGGTGTGAGTGTTTGATTGATTCAGATGCTCCGTCCATCACCACCCCCTTTTGTACTGCTTTTGGCCGCCATAAGTGTGGCAGGGTATGCTCAGACGTGAGTCCCTTGCTCACTTTGCCACTGGATTCAAGCAAGCCGGGCTGAAGACGCTGGAATGCCAGAAACCGGTCCTCGGAAGCTTGTTTCCGGTCCAGGGAAGACATGGCTTGGCAGTTCGGGCTGGACTGTTCCCATGAGGCACAGGGTCAGACTGATTTGTATATAGCCATGTCTGAACTGGGGTGGCAGAGTGGGCTAAAGAACGGTGATGGATTAAACCCAGATCTTTTGACTGGGTGTGAGTGTTTGATTGATTCAGATGCTCCGTCCATCACCACCCCCTTTTGTACTGCTTGTGCTGATAATAAGCACAGCCAAACTTTTGTCAGATGCACTGATCATAAAAATAACCATAGCTGAGAATGCCCTGAAAACAACCATTATCATCACAGCATGGAAGACAAGACTAACAGAACTGAATGCAGAGATGAACGAACCTAGAAAATACCTACTGCAAAAGAAAATTAACAAACTGCAAAAAAGACATAAACTTTGAGAGGGAAAAAGTATATCCATACACAAGAGAAGATTACAGGAACGCCAACAATGACACCTCTTCCAATGACGACTCCACAACATCAACACAATCCAGAATGTCTAACAGTACCTTGAGTAATGGGAGTTGGAAGAGCAGCCAATGGGGATCTGGACTATTACAGACACCACTGATGTACAACTACCCAATGCAGGTATACCCGACAGCACCCCCACCATGGTATCCTGGTTACCATGGACCCCCACCTCCTCTCGCTTTTTATCAACATCAACAACCTCCTCTTTTTTGGAACTGAGGCAGGGGCAGAGGCAGACGAAAAAACAATGAAGACAGGTACAATGGGTGGAGAACGAGGATCAATGCCGAACACGGAGTTAGACAAAGAAAAATGAATAGGCAGTTTATCCAATAGGACCCTGATGACTACTGAAGAGTCTGTTCTACAGAAAGGATTAGGCTTCATCCCAACACCAAAAGAAGACCCATTTAAATGAACAGGTGAACTACACGCCTTTTTCAGAAAACTGAGATCACGATCGTTCTTTCAAACAGAGGACAACAACCACAGAGACGTTCCGACAACAGACACAGGTTTACGGAGCCCCTCGAAATTTACACCCACTACAGCTATGACACCTAGTAAGATTCTAACATACGAGAAGGCTGTCCTGTGTAATGTCAACCACATACAGCCCAAGAGAGTATTTAACAACCTCCCAGCAAGAGAAAGAAAAGCCTTGAAAGATCTGAATGAGGACCCAGGAATTAGCATCAAACCAGCAGATAAAAGTGGTGCGACAGTAATCCTAAACACAGAGGATTATAATAATGAGTGCAACCGACAAAAAGCCAACACAAGATACTACCAAAAGATGGACACAGACCCTACAGATTCCCTCACAAGACGGGTTAGCATCATGGTCAACGAAGCCCTATCAACCGGCTGGGTAACACAGAATGGACTACCTAGTGAACACAAAACCCACTGTGCCTTACTTTTATTACTTACCCAAGATACATAAGAACACTATACCACCACCTGGCAGACTCATAGAGTCAGGGACCAAATCTATCCTGGAACCACGGAGCCAATATTGCAATATTTCAACGACCTTTGGTCCAAAGAACACCATTGTGCCTAAAAGACACAAAGGAAACCATCTACCTCATTGAGAACATCTCAGAACCTGAAGAGATTACCCTACAAGTCACTCTTGATGTTGAAGCCTTATACACCAACATCCCACAAGAAGCCACAATCAGAGTGATAGATGGGACCTTGAGAACCACAGACTCAACCGCTACATTTACAATCAACTTCATCATGGAGTGCACGTAACTAGCTCTTAAAAACAACTTTTTCAAGTTCCAGAATCAGTTCTTCCATCAAAGCCACAGGACATGCATGGGTGGCACTTTCGCGCCTAGCCTAGCTTGTCTGTACATGGCATATTTTGAGGCCCTACATATCCTAACAGAAATAAACCCTTTCCGGAAGGCTATAAAAGAATGGAAACGCTACATAGACAATATATTGGTTCTATCGACAGGTACAGAGGAATGCTGCAAGGAGTTCCACTCATGCATCAACCAAATGGAACCATTTCTAAACTTTACCCAATCAGTCTCAGTGAAAGAAATGCCCTTTCTGGACCTTTTAATTACTTTAAAAGAGGGGAAGCTCTCCACAAAAAACCTACAGGAAACCTACTGACAGGAACAGTTTATTACCATACAACAGTCACCGTGCAAACTCCTTGAGAGAGAATCTCCCGTATGGTCAATTCCTGAGTCTGAGAAGGAATTGCAGTACCACCCAGGACTATGAAGCACAAGCAGAAGAACTGAGTGAGAATCTGAGGAGGAGGAACTACCAACAAAAAATCATAAAAACAGCAGGAAATGGGCATGCAATAACCACCGTGATGCTCTTTTAGAAACATCCCAGAAGACAAAGGATGAAGTAATCATGTGCGTGACAACTTTCACACCCCACTCCAGTCAAATTAAACACATTCTGCTAAAACATTGGCACATTGTCAATACAGGCAACACGAATATGAAGCATCCAAGATTTGCGTTCAAACACACACAAAACATTAAAGATCTCATCGTCCATAGACCACAGAAAACAGTAACAGAGGACCAAACCACATTATGGGGTTTACCGACTGTAAAAGGACATTATCCCTGCAGAACTTACAATGTTTACAAACTCACTACCCACACAAAAAACCAAACCTAAAACTTGATGACCTAGACTGGACACAACGCAGACACACTAACTGCAATACAAAAATGTTTGTATGCATGGTGAAGTGCCCTTACAACCTTGTCTATGTGGGGATGACCACTAGACCTGTGAGAATACGGATTAGTGAACACAAAGCAATATCCATTGCAAATGGGGGACAACTAAAATGAGCACTCACTACATTGAGGAAGGACACACACCAGAGCAAGTCAACTGGAAGATCATAGAGTCCAATCCCTGATGGAGTATAGGGACGGTATTCCAGAAAGAGCAAAGGTTCATCCACTATCTGCAGACTAACATCCAGGGCCTCAATGATGAGATCCCTTGGCTCAAGGTACTATGACCCTACTGAGAAACTCTCTGTAAACGCCACCTAAGTCGAGGACATTCACCCAATAATATGAGGTCACACTGCACAGCCATATTTGTTGATAACCCTACCTCCTCAACTTCCTCTAGTATAACATCTACCTATACTACCTCTACATGTAGGCCCGCCTATGTCCCACACAGTATGCCTTTACAACAGTGACTTACGAAAGCACTTGCAAGAACAATCTGGCAAACACTGACGTAACCATAGTTGGCTATTAACTGTAGCCTAGGTTACTGTTGGACCAATTCAACACTACGCTTTTTCCTGAAACAATGACAATAGGCACCCATTACCTCGCCAAGAGTGACACACATATGACCCCACCAAAAACTAGGTGTCTCATAATCTGCCAATGTAACTATGACGATTACGGAGATGGGTACAATAGCCTTAAAAAATAATGTACCATTCAAAGATGGCGGCCACAAAAAAGTATAAAATCCTTAGTAAGGAACTACATATTTTATCATAATACTTACATCCACTTGAGTAATGAGGCTAAGACTCACAAAAATGAAGACGCATATACACTAACCCAGTCGGCACAGTACTCATATTTACTTTATTACGATGCTATTAGTCTCGTTTTGACACACTAACACAAATACGAAAGGCGCGCTCCAAAATGGCGGATTATTCAACATAGCCTTTTAACAATTAGCTACTTGACTCAGTAATCAGTCACATGACCAGAAACGCCCGCCATCCGTTAAAAACGAAGCACCGACAAACTCACTGTACCGGCGTAGACGGCGTGGTCGACCTGTGCAACTGGTCCTTATTCCTCGAGTAACAGCCTCTAGTGACCCACAGACCGACTCTCACAGGGCAATGTTTTCAAGGGGTGAGAATATTTACCATTTAGCAATTATAACACAGCGATTTGAGGTTTGCCATCAATGGGGGCCTTAGAGGTATTGATTACCTAACCATAGTATGTGGGTTTATTAATACCTACACAATAGTCGCAACGACAACCATGGCAGCTCATCTATACGGATAAGAGAGTGCCTGCAAGTACACCCTACCAATTTGACATGTTTGACATGCATGCCATGGACAAAAAAGAACACATTTATTCTGTTTGTTTGTCTTTCTATACAAATGTCTGTATGTTGTTTCTCAGAGCTCACTCATAGTCACACTGATCGTTTGCTAAAGGTATGATGCAGACTATCACAAGCACTTGGCCACCCAATGGGAGATCTAGGTCAGATATAATGTTACTAATTTTCAAGTATACCCTTGACACTATTGTACTTTCTTACTTTCGTCGTTCACGAGTACTACTCCTTGACTTCCCTAGTGGCACTAGACTAATTCAGGCCAGTGGATGCACTTTACTTTTTTTCATTTCTAAATAACTGTATCGATTGGTCTTGAAGAAGCGCTTTGGATATCCTCCAGAAACCGCAAGATAACACGAAACACGTTGGCCTAAAGTATTTCCATTGGGGACATACTACATAACTAGCTACAGAGGGACATAACATCCCTCACAGCAGCACTAATTTCTTAGCACTTTTTTTAACCATGACAAATGGTTCACTATCTATCCAATACAATTCCTATATCCCCTCCAGTCAGTTTTTAAACCACACATTTAGGACTTCACTGCCAACTACCCCCACGCACCAACACAGCTTTATCAAAAAGATCTCCGATAAAGTGACGCTTCGGGGGACCTGTATGGTATCGCAGTGTCGGTCCGACAAGGAGCACCAGCCCGATGATGAAGCATGACATCCTTCGGGGTGTGTGAGGGCATCATGGTAAGGACACACTGTCCCCCATTCCTAGAGTAGTTGAACGACTTTAGTTATCCTTCCCTTCTCTCAGCCTTTTTTCACATATAGGAACTTTGACTTTAATAATGTCAAGGAATGCAAGGTATTTTGGCATAACAAAAGAAACTACTGTGAACATATACTTTATTTCAAATTGCTGCCAAGAGACATATCATTTGTACATGTCCCAGTACTTAATGCTTTTATGAAACTCGGGAAGTCTCAACTTAGAGCATTATCATGTGTATTTACAATGTTGCACAGAGAAGAGAAACGAATATGAAGGCTCTAGAGGTTGATCCAGTGTTCTTTAGAGGTTGTGTTGTTCAAAATTAATTTTGGTAGTGCATAGAAAACAGTCATCAGATCCAGCATCTGCCAACCATTGCACTGGGCAGAGAAATAGGGATTCAAATGTAGAACCATTTGATACAACATGAGGCTTCTATGCATTGGGGAATTTATCAGCACGTCATTTGGTCAAAGGCTAAGGCTATTGAGGATGTTGAATCATTCTTTTAAAGGATAAATGCTGAGAAAGACAGCTTGATGATCAGCGTGTTCCATCAGAAGTACTTCTTATTTCTTCGACATAATATTCTATATGTATCTTAATGGGCTTTGTGGACTTTAGTCAATATTTTTGCCTTAGTATTGACAATCACATCATACGTTTTGAGAAACATAGCAAATCAGTAGAGATTTAGGCAGGAGGGCATGGGTTTGTGTTTGACAGCCCTGTATATTATTTCATGGTAGATGTAAGTTGTTGATATTATGTCAGTAAATTGAAGTCTTTAATCGAAATGGCGGAGTGCCACGCTCTGTAAAGAATCTGAATACTAGCTATACATTTCAAATCCATGTGCAAGGATCTTTTTAAACCTTTTAAACTGATATGGTCTTCATCTCGATGATTATAGACACTGATCTATTATTTCTTGATACACTTCATTACTTTGCATATCTTTTTATTAATCTCACAAATGCCAAGTCCTTAAATATTTGCAATTACCTCTTCCTTCCCCAACACACTTCCTAGGAAAAGGTTTTGGGTTCAGTAAAATCGTATGAGAGAGATTTCACTATGATCATTAATAACCAATTAATAGTTTATGTAAACAACTTGCTTATGTTAAGTGTGTTCACCCAGCATAAATCATTCCTTGTTTTCGAGAGAGACAGTGGTTAAGTAGCCTCCTGAATTCTAGTATTCCTACGCATGGCTTACTGATTTTTGTGAAATATGACTTTCCACAGGCTCTAATCAGATAACCAGGTCAGCACAAGTTTGAAACATGTCAAATAGCACACCGCAAATATGTAGGGTGACCTCCAAATGAGCATTTGAGACAGAAATGTGAGCCAATGCTTGATGTTTAATTTTTGAAAGTCTCACATCACTGATGAGATCGCTTTGGATACACCATGACTATATAGTGTTCCATTTTCCAAAAACCGCATGAATGATCCATTCACTCGAGTCCTCAAGTGCAACACTATTGGAACATGTCATAGCTGATTTACATAGTATATGCAACGTATGGCTCAAGATTGAGAAAATGTAAGTGGTTCTTGATCGCCTTCTCCATACCTTACTCAAGGTAACTGAATATGCCACTCTCTATCACGTCTGAATTATCCCTTTTTAGGTCTCGGCTAGAAGCGAGCGAAGCTCGCTCTCGCCAGAGACCTATAGTTAGCGGCTCAGCTTCCGAGGAGGACAGCACCTGGCCGCGCGCATTTCTGCGGAAGGAGGCGATTTGCGCCGGCCACGCGCGCGCAGTGGCCAGGTGCTGTCCTCCTGGAAAGCAGCCTCCCACAACTCAGAACGCTGCTCGTGCTCACGCCTGCTCCCATGGCACGCACCCTCTCATCTGTGCGACTTGGTAGAGCAGCTTGTAGTGTTCCTCCCTCTTCTCAAAAGTACACAGGTCGCAGTCTTCTCTTTATGCAGGATGGGCGGATCGCCCGACAAACGCTGGTTCTTTTATTTCACCCACGCTCGCCTGCCTCCCGTTGATATTAAAGCATTTCTGGTGCATCGAAGCATCGAGGGAGGTAAAGTGCATAAAATTATTTTCTCTTCCTACAAGTACACCACATGTGATAAGCATGGGTCATTGTAGCATCACCCAAACATAGATAGTACATGCTGCTTCTGCAACGAAAGGCATGACTCAGTTAACCTGCTCCTGCATTCAGTGGTAAGAAGAGAGGAGTTGGCCTAACGGCTAGGGCGCTCGACCTCGGACCTGGGGAACACGGTTCGAGTCTCGGGAATATCGCGAAAACCTCCTGTGATTCTGGGCAAATCCTCGTGCCTCACAAAATGAATGTGTGTCCTTGTGTAACGTAATTGGTGCTATGTAAAGCGCTCTGAACGTATATTTACATGTGAAAATAATGTGCTTTCTTTTGATACTCCACTGTAGTAACCCCACTGGTCTTTTTCTCACTTTTGGGGCTACACTAGATAGTGCGTCCACTTCTCCTTGAGGATTCCTCCTTTTTGCATTTCAGCGGAACATAAGTTCATTTTATCTCGGAGACAGACTTGGGTGGGGCCTGTCTTCCGCATGTGCGTGTTCTCGCCGATCAGGTCTGTGTGGTTAATGTTGTGCAAGCCACTCATATTATGTGTACCTGCGTGGGTGTTCTGTGAGGCTGGTTTTATTTTACCACTTCAAAGTACGGGCCGTTTCCACCATTAGGCCAGACTAGGCGGTCGCCTAGGGCGGCAGAAGGGAGAGGGCGGCAAAAACAAGAGTTTGGGAATTCTGCTCATTTGCACTCAGCTTCCGAGGAGGACAGCACCTGGCCGCGCGCATTTCTGCCGAAGGAGGCGATTTGCGCCGGCCACGCCGCACGAACGAGCTCGCAGTGGCCAGGTGCTGTCCTCCTGGAAAGCAGCCTCCCACAACTCAGAACGCTGCTCGTGCTCACGCCTGCTCCCAGGGCACGCACTCTCTCATCTGTGCGACTTGGTAGAGCAGCTTGTAGTGTTCCTCCCTCTTCTCAAAAGTACACAGGTCGCAGTCTTCTCTTTATGCAGGATGGGCGGATCGCCCGACAAACGCTGGTTCTTTTATTTCACCCACGCTCGCCTGCCTCCCGTTGATATTAAAGCATTTCTGGTGCATCGAAGCATCGAGGGAGGGAAAGTGCTTACGTTTATTTTCTCTTCTACAAGTACACCACATGTGATAAGCATGGGTCATTGTAGCATCACCCAAACATAGATAGTACATGCTGCTTCTGCAACGAAAGGCATGACTCAGTTAACCTGCTCCTGCATTCAGTGGTAAGAAGAGAGGAGTTGGCCTAACGGCTAGGGCGCTCGACCTCGGACCTGGGGAACACGGTTTGAGTCTCGGGAATATCGCGAAAACCTCCTGTGATTCTGGGCAAATCCCCGTGCCTCACAAAATGAATGTGTGTCCTTGTGTAACGTAATTGGTGCTATGTAAAGCGCTCTGAACGTATATTTACATGTGAAAATAATGTGCTTTCTTTTGATACTCCATTGTAGTAACCCCACTGGTCTTTTTCTCACTTTTGGGGCTACACTAGATAGTGCGTCCACTTCTCCTTGAGGATTCCTCCTTTTTGCATTTCAGCGGAACATAAGTTCATTTTATCTCGGAGACAGACTTGGGTGGTGCCTGTCTTCCGCATGTGCGTGTTCTCGCCGATCAGGTCTGTGTGGTTAATGTTGTGCAAGCCACTCATATTATGTGTACGTGCGTGGGTGTTCTGTGAGGCTGGTTTTATTTTACCACTTCAAAGCACGGGCCGTTTCCACCATTAGGCCAGACTAGGCGGTCGCCTAGGGCGGCAGAAGGGAGAGGGCGGCAAAAACAAGAGTTTGGGAATTCTGCTCATTTGCACTCGCTCACTGTGACAGTATCAAAGTGGTGCCAGGACTCTGCGTCCCAAACCTCGGCTCCCAGACGCGGACAGGAAATCTGCAGCTGCGGCACACAACATGCCCTTGAGAGGCACTGGGTGCTGAGGGCAGACCTGGACACAGGACGTTGGGTGGGCTGGGCATACTGGAGGGCCACCCTGTGCAGGAGGAGACAGGCGGTGGCGCTCTGTGCTCAGCTTGAGACCCCAGGCCCACAGCCCCGCCCCAACCTCCAGGACGCCATGGCGGAGGCACCGCTGTGCCTCACCTGGGTGCTTCTGGTGCTGGCCATGTCCTGCGTGTCCATCAGCCTGGCGTCCAACAACGAATGCCACAACACCTTTGATTAAAACGGCTGGAATGCCAGGGTGAGGTATAGTGCCTGAAACTCAACTTTTGGCCTGGGAGCCTTTCACAGGATTGGAAATGAAAGCCTGTGTCAGACTCGTCAAGGGCCTTGAGTGCACAATTCCAGGAAGCAGCGTTGGCTGGGCTGATGAGAGTTGTACACGCGATGCCGACATCACTCCCACCCCGTACCTGCGCATGGCATATTACAGGCACACAGTCGACCTTTCTTCTCTTGCTGTGTGTACTCGACCTTCCGATCCAGACTGGAAGGAACAGCTAGAAGTCCCGGGGTTAGTGGCATTTAAGCGCTGCACCTAGCACCTAGAGGCAGTGTAGCGGCTAGGCCTAGCACGCCTGGGTGTTCTTCGCATTTCTTCCATTAGCAGCACGCTATTCAGCGCCGAGGGAACCGGTTGTTGTGGACACATGGTTCGCCTCTAGATTGCAGGCCAGGGCGGCAAAGGGATCAACTGCTCAGGTACAGCCACCCGTGGAAAAAATCTGCATGGGTTGGCGAGTCACGCCCTGTTCACTTCAACCACCAGGGCACATCGGCACGACCTTTCCCTGTGTACCATGTTGGAGAACTGCCCATAGCCCATCCGTGATTCTCCGCATGTTCGTTTATTTTCTCTTCTTCTTACTGTGCAGCTGCAGACACCCCTCCCTAGTCTGCGATCCAGTGAGTCACATGCCTCTTTCCCCAATCCATCTGGTTCGATGTGCACTTTCCCTGCAGCTGCGGTACTTCTAGTTTTGCAATTAGGAAGCATCAGTGGGCCAGCTCTGAAGGGACGGGGAAGCCTTCACTGACTGACCGTGCACTGCAGGATGTTATTCTTGATTCTACGCCCCGCCCACCAGAAGGACCCTCACTTTCAGGCACTGAGGCCACATTGCCAACCCTCGGCTCACGCCGATGAACCAAGGGAACAGTGTCAGACGCGGGATACGGGCGCTTCTGTGAAAGTGGAGCCTGCATCTGGAATTCCCTCCCTGGAACATCTGTACCCCCCTCCAATTTAATGCTCTTCACAACCCCCCTCCCCCTCCCTCCAGATACTGGCGCCCGTCATCGCTTCAGCATAGCATGCAACCTTCCAGTGATCAGTGCAATGCTGTGACGTATCACACAATGAGTGTAATGAGCATGTGCTGCCTCTCTGACGGCTCTCGGGATACACTCAGCGAAAGCATGACCCCGGGCCATGTACATGTGAAGCTCTGCAAGAGCTGTATGTACCTGACTGCTCTCCTACTTTGCCTTTGTGCGTCCGCTCCTCCTTGCATTTGATGCTCAAGGCCAGCTTGCACATGCATAGCCTGGGATCAGTGCTTGCGTTTATTCTTAGGTGCTTTGGCAAGGTGTGCGTTTAAGCGGAGGCATGGTGCAACATATACCTATCTGCGGAGCGCTTCCCTCCATAAAGGTACTTGCACAAGCTTGCACTGCTAACTGTTTTCGTTGGCGAGTGTTGCTCCATTGATAGATTCTTCCCCCTGATTGCACTCGTGTTTTTCTTGCCTTCTGCCCCGCTGTCCGTGTATGATTGCACTCAAGAGATTAGGGTCTGGTCTCCTGCTGGTCACCTTCTGCACAGCCTCACTGGCACGCCGCGGAAACTGTGAGGCATCGAGGCATAGGAGCTAGGATCAAGGTAAGAGGTCTGTGGTCACCTGCCTGCCACCCCTCTCACTACCTCACTCTCTATCTCACTGCATAACAACTTCACTCTCTCTCTCTCTATCTCACTACCTCACTCACTCTTTATCTCACTACCTCACTCGCTCTCTTTCTATCTCACTACCTCACTTTCACTCTCTCTTTCACTACCTCTCTCTCTATCTCAATACCTCACAACATCACTCTCTGCTTATATCTCACTACCTCACAACATCCCTCTCCCTCACTACCTCACTCTTTCACTACCTAACTCTCTCTATCTCACTACCTCACTCTCTCTCTCACTACCTCACTCTCTCTCACTACCTCACTCTCTATTTAAATACCTCACTCTCTCTCTGCTAATGCAATAAGTCTCACATATGCAAAACATTAAGCTATTGCCAATAGAAATGACAATGCCATTTATTTAGGGATAAACATTTTTTTTTATTTAAAAAGAGCAATGCCAACAGCTCTAACTAAAATATTGCCGAGACCATTGCACTGTAAATGCTTGTTTTGAGTATTGTAAAGGCAATGAACAGCTTCTTTGCGACCTTGTAAGTATGGATGTGTGGACCATAGAAACAGAATTTGATAGCCACTGTGGTAATTGTGAATCACCTGGCATTGGTGTCTTTCAGGATCATCATGGGTCTCCCATTAGTGTATGGAGGATTAAACAATGAACACACTGAAGTCTAAATTAAAGGAATTTCACTTGCAAATCAAATCATATCTGTGATGTATGTTAAAATCTATAGTTGGGGGGGGGGGGCTAGTGAACCCAGTAAGACAGCAGTCTTCTAAGGAGGCTCTACTGGTTGGAAAGAGAATCCAGCAATTATCCTTAATTTTCAGAGGCACTGGGGCTGGACTGGCGGTCCCGCGATTTTGGTGATGCGCTGCCCCATTTGATCTGACCCGGGGTGACTTGCTTGTTCGCCACTGGCCGCACCCATTCCCCATGTGGACGCACAGTGCGTGTGGGTAGCCCAGAGGGAGCCCACCCCCACAGGAAAAAAGCCTGGCGCAAGGCAGTGGGAACTAAAGAATTGATGAGGTCGGGCGTTGTCTCAGGGGTGAGTTGCAGTGCATGAGTCGCCTGGTCTCCACAGTGCATTGTAGGAGCGGTGATCTACTCTTTCCGTTGAGCTGTGGGCAGCTATAGGTCTCTGTGGCTTAGACGACTCCACTGACAGCGAGTCCTGCTGACCACCTCAGGAATGCTGGGATACCCTTTTTGGGGTGAGGCCTGGGGAAGTGAGGCTACATCCACATACCTAGGGAGCACAGAGAATGGTTGTGCTGCTGGGCGAGGGGATTGTCCCCCGTGCGGCCTGGGTAATAGGATTAGAGGCACGCAGATCTCCTGGGCCCACAGGAGCTTGTCAGGAGTAGCCACTGCCTGCTTCCACGGTTACGCCATATGGCCCTGAGCATTCCTCCTGCTAAGACTATACCTTGAACTTTGTGAGCTGCTGATTGCTGCAGACCTTCTTGTGTCCCCATGACTGGGCATCCAGGATGAGGCGGAGCCTGTAAATGAGGGTCTGTTTTTGCAGCCCATCTTTGATTTGAAATACCCGGCAATTCTAGCAATTGATTTGGCGCAGCTCGCATTACGAAACGGACAGGCATGGAGGAACATAGCCTGCCTGAGTACGTTGTATAGAGGCGCCTGACCGGACTTGCCTGCACTCCTTTGTGGGACACATTTGGGGAGTGGTGAAGCCCTGTAAGTGCCAAAGTCTGATATGTGAGCCTAGCATCCTTGGTTTGTAGTGTGCCTCTCCTGCGATTATCTACATGGCTCACCTGCACTATGGGGAACACAGAAAATAAGCAATTTAAGTTAACCTTTGAATCACGTAGAAGGATTTGTACTACTGAATTGCCCCCCGAGGACCAGATGCTGGGCCTTCAGAACAGAGGAGGTCTTGTCCCAGAGCCGGACATTGACTTCATGTTTCAGGATCACAAGCAGATCCTAAACACCATCAACATGAAAATAGACATGCTTGCTGATTTGACCGTCTGAAGTAGAAAGTTGACTTGCACAAAGAGCGGATAGACCAACTTGAACGCCACACATCAGATGTGAATGATGCACACTCCTTGGCTGGGGTGCACCTACTTGAGATGGAGAAGGTACTCAATATTTTCAGCAACAAGAATGAGGACCTAGAAGCACTCTTGCGATTAAATAATTAGCAAATACTAGGAGTCTCTGAGTCAACAGCGATGGACCACCTGGAGGAATATCTAATAGTGATGCTCTGAACTCTCTTTGGGGATGCCCTTCCTCTATGTTCATCATTGAGAGGGCACATATAACACTGGGCCAGAGACGCCCCCGGGCACTCCGCTCGCCCAATCATCACCAGGCTCTTAAACTATCGAGATAGGGGTACTGTTCCTGCACTTGGCTAAAGAACGCCAGCCCCTCTGATATTGGGGAAATTAGATCACATTCTCCCCATATTTCCCCTTAACCATACAGATTGCCAGGCGGGACTTTCTTCCAGTGCAAAACACACTACAGAAGACAGAAGCAAAGTACTCTTTGTTTTACCTGGCTAAACTCCACATACACCATTTGGGTAAAATCCATTTCTTCACTGACATCAATGGTGCTGTTAAATTCCCCAGAGGTCTTCCCACTGCTGCTACTGTCTCCTCTCCATAGTTGGTGGGTTCAGGCTATGGCCACCTCAGTGATAATGACTGACAGAGCATTTCCTCATTGACGTTTCAGTGACAACGACCTGCCACAATGCTGGAAATGGTAGACTCTCCCAATAACTCCTTTCTGAACCATGAGCCAGTGGGCCTCCAGTGGTTTACATCCTGTTAGGGTGACCCCATCTGGGATGTAGGGAGAGCTGTTTATGGTCTTGCCCAGCCACCTTGATCTCCCTTTCTGGCCACTGAGCACACAATTTGCTGGGAGAGTGTTGGGCCTCGCCTACCTGGGATCATTACCCATTTACTTCTTTTGACTGTATATGGGGTGTTGAGCGGTGGGTGGGGTGGTAATGTTTGGCCTGACTGGGAGGGCTAAAGTGGGAGGTGGATTGCTGGTTTGGGCAATGTTTCTGATATGTAGTTTGTTTGTTCTCCCCTTTTTACAGCCACACAGCATTGGGTTCTTCACACCTTCAATTCAATTCAATTCTATTACTTAATTCGGATAAAAAAACATATCCATAAAAGAGAGATTCACATACAGCACATAGAAATTCAGAAATTCATATTAATCATAAAACCAATACATAAGACGATGCAATAAAGTATTATTCATACAGGGCACATCATACTGCGGGCACGAGCAGCAATTTTCAGAAAAGCTCCCACATGGAGTACCAATTCATCATCTTCCAAGTTAAGGATAGTCCTATATGCAGCTTCAAAGTGAGTATTTTGTTTTAAAAGGTGGTAAAAACCATTTGGTGTACTGTATATAAAACTTAACAAAAGAATTAAAAATGTACTGTAGTTTGCCCACTCTGGCCATCACACAGGCATTGCAAGGAATCTAGATTAGCATGAAAACTAAGATGAAAACAAAGTAAAACTTTCACTGTGCCAGCCCTTAGATGGAAAAGGAGTCCCTGCTCCCAATGGCCTATAGGTTTTGTAAGATAACTAGCCAACTGGTGAGTGTTCTTAATAGACATTCCATTGGCTACAGTTGGTTTTCTTGACTCCCTATCAAGTCTATCCTTACTATAATACATATAAAATGCCGACTGGAGATCTTTTTTACTTAAAGTAGCTGTCTCATGTGGGCTTTCAAAGATATGTTCATAATCCACCCTTCTTAAACTTGATCTCACCTCAGTTAGCCTAGGAATGTCCATTCTCTTAACACACTTGAGGCAATCTCTTATCATTTTTCTTGTAAGGAACGCTGCTGGATTTTTCTAAATGGCTAGCCAGAATAGAGCAGGGCGAGCCTTTATGTAATCTTCAATATAGTGTAGATTTAATTCTCCATGACAAACATATTGTGACGTAGAGACAGAGGCTCCCAAAAGTTTCCGTCAGAACCTATTTTCCTCGTACTGGATGTTAAAACTGTTTGAGAAGCCCCGTACCTCTGCGCCATAGGTTGCCGCAGGTATACGCTGAGATTTCACTATTTTTTGAAATAGCGAAAATGACCCTGACCTCCTAGGTTGGGGGAGACTAAGGACCAAATTAATAGCTTTGGGAAACTTATTCTTACAGTATACCATGTGATCAGACCATGAACCATTAGCCGCAAAAATCAACCCCAGATAGGGAAAAGTGCTACTGCATTGTAAACTTTGATTACCCTCGAAGATGGAGTTTAAATGACGCTTTCTCGGCCTGCAAGCCATTATAAAATAATTTTTAAAATTGATGCATAGGTCTAAAGAGGCCATAAAATCAACAAAACCCCGCACTAAAAGGCATAGGGCATTTGGTGTGCGACCCATTCATACCACATCATCGGCGTATAATAGGGCTTGGAGTATATTGCTGTTAACTCTAGGAACGTCATTGGTGAGCACTATCAGGGATTTGTATAAATTGTTAATCTATAAAATAAAGAGTAGGGGGGCCTGAATTTATCCCTGCCTGACCCCTCTGCAGACTCTGAAATCATTGAAGATCTCTCCACCAGTGTTGATCCTGACCCGAGCTTTAAAATCATTATGCAGGTATGCTAAAAAGTGTACTAAAACCTCGTCCAACCCATATTCTAATACAGTGGACCATAGTCATGACCAGTTAACATAATCAAAGGCTGAGGTCAAGTCCAATAAAGCCAAATATATTGGTGACCTTATATTGATCTCACTTGATCAAATAATGATATTTCTTAGTTTACTCCTCCCCATAAATGGCCTCTGTGGATTGCTTGAATTGGAACATTAGGGGTCTTAATGATAGGCGCAAAGCATCTGTCGGCTGCAGGAACTGCATCTGCTGGAATCGACACAGATGCACTTCAGGGTGAATTGGATAGTAAAGTGATATGTAGTCTGTTATTCAAAGTATGCACGAGGAGTTGTAGTGCTGCTCTGTAGGGCCTCCCTTTGCGCATGTGCCGGGCACTTTACGATGTTATCATGGCAGGCATTTAACTGGGGCATCCCTTGATGGTGTTCTCTGTTTGTGCTTCCAACACCGATGACCCCCTTTTCCTAGCTGAGGTCTGGCGGCTGATTGGGTCGATGGGCTTGGGGTGTGCAATGCACCGGGGACTATAACATGGTCCTTGAAGAAAGTGTAGGACAGGTCACCTGATTCAGGACACCCATACCCTCATGCAGCTGCACAGCTGCACACCATAATGACAGATAATAGCCTCATTGATATTTGGTGCTCTCTCAAAGTACGCAAAACAGAGGAAACGTGCAAACATCGCATAACACCTGGTCAAGAATCGACTACTGGCTTGTCATGAGAGGCATATCTCGCTGGACCACTGGTATTCTGCATCTCCAACGCACACTGTCTGACCATGCCTCGGTCTTTTTGAAGCTCACCCCTTGAGTACATTTTGCGTATGTTCTCTTGGTGACGACTCCTGGCTGTGCTGTGTGATCAGGTGTTCCGCAGTGAGGTATGGATGGCCATTATTGAGTATTTTGAACATAACTTGCAGTCTGATACCTTCCTGTCCATACTGTGAGAGGCCTTCGAACTGGTATTCTGTGGGGTTTGCATTGCTTATCAGGCGGGGTGCAGAAAATGCTACAGGGGAAACTGACATGGCTGGAGGCAGAGATTCGCACCATGGAACTCTTTTACTTTGAATCCTGTGATAAGGACACCTTAACATCTATCCACATCATACTTAAGGAATATATGCAGGCAGCACTTCTGGAAATGCATTATTTGGGGATATAGGTCTGCACCTGGTGCTATGGCGAGGCAGACAGGGCAGGCAAGACTTTTGCTGATTTGCTGCACAAGCCCTGGGACGAGTGACTATGTTGTCGAACTCATAGACGGTCAACCCACTGTACATGCTAATGCAGACTGTATACAGCACATTATGATATCCTTTTATACTGGCCTGTTCTCTTCCTCTGTGACTGCCCCCTCCCCCCCATCGTTATTATTATTATTATTATTAGAGGCTTTTATAGCGCGCTCTGTTACTAAGAAAATAGTATCCTGGCACGGGATACTATACGTTGCACCCTATTTAGATACGATACAGCTTCTGCGCCTAAAAGAAGCACATTGGCTTTTTCTCAATTAACCATTTATGGCAAAATAGTCCAGGTCATCAGAAGCCTACCTGGGGATAAAGCCTTGATGGCCTTACCGCTGCCTTTTACGTGCCCCTCATCCCCTAAAAATGTAAGAGTAGTCTGTAACAAGAGGACTGCTCTCCCCACCCTCATAGAAGCCCTCATAGTTACCATTTTGACACCCGTAAAGGATCCCTTGCGCTGCGACACATCTAGGTCTCTCTATATGATAATCATTGGTAACAAAATCTTATCCAACCTTATCAACTCGTAACTCCTCCCTCTGCTGCCAAACATGGTCTCACGTGATCAGTCAGCTCATAACCTGTGCAAATTGTTTACTTTTCTATGCACAATTGAACCCAGCCTCGGTTTTGCTGCTGTTTTCTTAGATGCCACTAAGGCATTTGACTCCCTCAATGGCCCTAGCTCTTCCATCTCTTATCTCACCTCAGGATTAATGACAAATTCTTAAGATTGATTTGACTACTATATGCTCAGCCCGTCGCCTCACCGAGAATCAATTTAGCGACAAAGCTCTACTTATGTTGTGTCTTTGGGCACCCGGCAGGGTTTTCCCCTGCCACCCATAGCATTTGCAATCGTCATGGAACCACTAGCAGCCTGACGGAGACACCATTCTCATCACATACTTGTGTTTCTCCTCAGGAACATCCTAGTTTCAATGTGGGTAGTTGACGTCATCTTATATGTCAGAGACCCATAGACTAATTTAAATACCCTTCTCCAGGAATTCATTTGTATATGTGGCATCACAGGCATTACCATCAATTAGGCAAAATCCCTCTTGTTTCCCCACATGGGGTCAACCCAGTCCTTTGCCTCTGACTTCCCACTAACGTGGGCTTGTGCCCCGGTTCATTAGCTGGGTATTTGGCTCATTCGGGACCTAGACTATCTCTAGAGAGAGAACTAAGGCAGAATGATGACATGGCTCGAGGATCAGGCTGCCGCATGGTTGAAAATACCGCTGTCCCTCACTGGAAGATTGGTTGCGGACAAAAGGGTGATACTTCCTAAATTCTTGTACTTGTTTGTTAACTTGCCATTCTGACTACCCTTGTTCTTCTGTAAGAAACTCTGGTCCCACAATATATCACTGGTGTGGACAGGCACACAACATCGAATGGCATGGGACATATTGATGCTTCTCTTAGAGCAGGGTGGGCTGGGGGTACCCGACATAGACCTATATGTCTTTACTACACAGGGGCATTTTGTACACTAGTGGCTGCACCCCACACAGTTCCAGCCGTACATGGTGCCTGAACATGGAACGGAGTCAGCTTTGCTGACAGTCATGGATGGCCTAAGAATGAGGGCGGACAGGGGAGAGTCAGCAACTCTGATTCTGCTTGACCTGTCCGCCGCGTTCGATATGGTGAACCACGGCATTCTGATAGAAAGATTAAGGAACATCGGAGTTGGAGGTGTCGTGCTCGACTGGTTCCGCTCTTACTTGACGGACAGGTGGCAGGCAGTAGCCATCCCTCCCTTTCAATCAGAGTTCATCAAAGTCCCGCACGGGGTCCCACAGGGGTCTGCTATCAGTCCCATATTTTTTTAATATTTATATGCAACCCCTGATGCGGATCATCAAAAGCCACGGCATCTGCATGACAAACTACGCAGATGATACTCAGGTGATAATCTCGCTTGACGGAGTTCGAGCAAGCTCAATGGAAACTTTCCACACTTGTATGCTGGAAATGTCTCTCTGGCTCAATCAGAACTCACTAAAATTCAACAGTGAGAAAACTGAAATACTGCATTGCACAGTAGGAAAAATCCCCAAAAGTTTACCATCAGATTTCTGGCCCCAGTCGTTAGGGGAATCACCCACCCCAGTGAGCTCAGTAAAAAATCTTGGAGTCACTATTAATAACAAACTAAGCCTAGAGACTAACGTCAACAAGCAGGTTAGCTGCTGTTTTGCCTTATTAAGAGGACTCCGAAGGCTGCTACCTCTCCTGCCCCCACAGACCAGAGCCGACCTAGTCAGGAGCACTATCCTCAGCCGCCTGGATTACTGCAATGCTCTCTTGCTGGAATCCCCTGCATATCTCATCTCCAGACTCCAAAGTGTCCAGGCGGCTGCAGCCAAACTGGCACTTTCCCGTGAGCGAAGATCTTCTACCACTCTTGCCCTGGCTGACCTACATTGGCTGCCCATACACCAAAGGATGTGCTTTAAATCCCTATGTATTGTTTTCAGGGCAGTTCATGGGCTAGGTCCTCGACCACTCCAGAATAAATTCAAGTGGTACGAGCCCACCCGGTCTCTCCGATCCTCTTCCTTGAACTTCATCAGCATTCCTAGGATCAAGAAAGCCACCTGTGGAGGACGAGCCTTCAGTATAGCTGCAGCCCACTTATGGAATAATCTTCCCACCGATATCAGAAAAATTAATGATCTTCTGACCTTTCGGAAAAAGGTGAAAACCTGGCTTTTTCCAAAAAATCCTCCTAAAACCCACCACAATAAATAAACCTACTCTGTTCAGCATCTTGTCCACGTTCCTGTCCCCACAGAGCTCTTAGCTATGTACCTAAGCGCCAGGATGCCCGTAGGGTTATAGAGCGCTCTACAAATGCTATAATAATAATAATATTGACTACGCAAACCCAGTGTCAGTTACAGACAGCTTGGCATGGGACCCCAGACGAGTGCAGAACAAGATAGATACAGTGGCCTGCACGGTATGGGTGTGGAATGAGCTGCAGAGGAGGGCGCTTACTTGATAATTTATTTGCCACATCGGTTCCGATTGTGGGCCACCCCTTGCTGCCCATGGCATGGGGACACAGGGACTCTCACTCTTTCAGATGCACTTGACATCCTTCGACATGGTATATCCAAAGAGTACTTTTGTCACCCCTCAGTAGGTATTTCAGGACCCAGCCACCTCCCTCCTAGACACCCTGACCAACTATCAGGTCCAAACGCCCCTATGGACACTCCGACATTCCCTGTCTTAGAAGTGATACTTACTGACCCGTCCCGCCGCAGGCTAATCACATGACTTTACACAAGTGTACAGGCGGCTGCGCTGCTCTGTATGCCCTCACCCCAACAGACCAGGTCCTCTGACCTAAATATTCTGATTAGCGATGAACAATAGATATGCTGCTGCTGCCAGGCCTGTCCCTGAAATACAGGCTGTGCTCAATACAGTTCAACTACATACATAGACTTTACACACTGGCATGGATAGGCTTGGTGGTTGATGCACGTTGCGCATGCCGTGCCGAGCGCGGGCTTCCTGCACCTAACATGGGGCTGTTGAAGTAGGAAGCTTTTGGACGGCAGTCTTCACTGATATTTCATGTATCACGGCCATTCCCCCGAGTGTTAGCCCCAAGTTGCGTTGCTGGGTTCTGTTAGGCAAGTCCCCCAGAGATGCGCAGATCGACTGCAATGATGATGATGCTGTTGGCCAGGCGCAGGGTGGCGATTCACAGGGGTAGATGGTCGGCACCTAGTAGGGACAAGTGGCTCCAGGATGCTGCTTATTGCCAGGAGCAGCTTAAGACATGTTGGGATCTGATGCCTGCCCGGTCTCACCCAAACGACATTTAGGACCCTCTGGTAACATTCCTAAGACTTCAGGACTTTAGGGCCATGCAGATGATGCTGTGGACAACCCCCAGAATCCTAATTCCGCTGTGTATGAGCTTGAGCGACCTTCTCACAAGAAGCCCTGATAACTCGCTCTACTAATCGAGAGGGGTATCAATCAAGCCTGCCGTTAGAGTAGTTGTGATGATGCTGGACACCGTGTATATGTTGATTATTCGCTCTGCTCAGTAGCAAGCTTATCCCCCCCCTTTGTTCCTCCCCAACCCTATACATTCCATTTGCTTTGGAGTCATACACTTTCTAATTTTTCTGAAACTTGATTGCATACTGTCCTGTTGTTATGGTTTGGTTGTTTACTGCAAATACCAATAAATAACATTTAGATGTAGTTTCTGACAACCTAATGATTACTCATGTTTCCTGAAAGTGCACTCATTATTACTCGGAAAACATCTGATGGTAATCTTCCTTTGGTCAGGAAACTGAAGTAACATGTTCTTGCACAGTTTTAGGTCAATGTGCTTGGAAAAGGTAACCACATTGTGAATTCTTAACTGAGCCTAGCAGGATCTAAGTTTGTGCCATGCAACAGGTTGTTAGGATTGCTTCACCTGCCAAGTAGGCTTGTAAACAATGTTCCATCTGTCATGGAAAGCTGTACAGGAAGGTACGTAACAGAAGCGAAAGTATATACCTAATAATTGTCATGTCAGTTTTCTATTCATATCAAACGGGCTGTGCAAAGTAGATCATAGAAAAAGCCAAATTATAAAAATAACTTAAAGATCAATAAAGGCTGAGAGCTATCATTGATTTGACAAACAAACATGAAGAGAATGCAAATTGACACACAAGTACATGTTAAAAACTGTAATTACCATTGTAAATTAAAACAAAGCTTCACAACTCCCCTGATAATTTCTCTAAGCAAAATGTCTTATTGAAAATTTAATTACGACATCTTGCCTAATTTTAATGCAGTATTAATGAGACTTCACCATGGGCCACTTGACCACTGCCTACTCCCCAAAAATATTTTTGACCATTCACAACGTGGAGGTGGGCCCTTAGAGATCCCTTACTGTTAGCGAATGGGTTACTACTACCGTTCAACAGTCAGTAAAATAGTCATGTTTTGAGACCGGATTTCAACTGCAAAACATTAATAAATACTATAAGGTCTGGGCATTTGGAAGGGATGCCCTAAACACGCCCCTTCTAATTACTGATTTTGTATGGTTTCCTAAGCACATTTAGCAATTCAATAACCTGTTATCGAATATCTAAATGGACAGAATTGTATTATTTTCTATATATGTAACATTTTTAGACGTAAATGTGTGAATTTACAATAGTTAGCTATAATGCTAATGGCTTAAATAGCTAGCGAAAGAGGGGTCCTATTTTGTATGGCTATTAGAGTTTAATCCTGTCGTAATCCTCTTGCAAGACACTAATTTTCATTAGAGGTAAAGAAAGAGGAAAACTTTGATATTTCTGGATTAACGATTGCAATAGCACACACAGGGGTTGCCACTATATTTCATAAATATTTTGATACAATTTATCACACTCCACTTATTGATAATTCATGTTGGTTGTGCCATTCACCATTCATAAAGCCAGATACAACATCATGTTTTAGTATAGTCCATATTTGATTCTGTTAAGCCCCTTGAAATCTCGGAGTAGGAAGTGTGTAATTTACCGTGCACCACAATGTATATTGGGGATTTTAACTTTCTATCATCTTCCAGATTAGATTCTTCTAATTCCCATCCCTATCAATACAAATTAAAAAAAAAGATAATTTTTATAAATTTATGTTGGTGCCTAGGATTACAAGAGATGTGGTGGTGGTAAAAATAAATATATAACAAAAAGGAGGAGTACCACCATACACAAAGCTCAAAAGAGCGATTGCTTGTGGGATGGAGTTCTAATGAGAAAAAAGAAGAAGTCCTTCTTTGTTTTTAATAAACCCCTCACTCACCGACCTGGTCGGTGACATGCTTCATCATCGGGGCCACCTTGACAGCTGAGTGCCGTCAAGGTGTGCTGCGACACCTGAAATACAGTGGAGCGGGTATGTGAGTGATGAATGCAAAAAAAGAAGAAGTAGGTGAGTTAAAAATTGTCCTGATATGACTTACATGTGAAAACGTTATTCTTAAGACTACTGGACAATAATAAAAACAGTGTATGTGTCGATACAGTAAAGGTTTTAATTATGACCAAATGTATCTATAGTATGTGTGCAAGGTCTACATGTTTCAAACCCAGTGGAAATTACCGGTTTTTCTTCAGGACCAAAAAAGGACTTGGGTGGTCAGGGTACACTAACGCCCTGCCATACCTGCAATCCTTTGTCCCTAGTAACAAAAATCGTTACAGGGCAAGAAAGGTAACCCAACAGTGGTTACGTTAATAGCAAAAACCTGTGAAGAAAGAGAAAGTATAAGTCACCAAAAAACTAGTTACGTGCCTGTAACGTAGTGAAGTGGTTGAATCTGCTCTTTCCGTGAATCATCCCACAATCAGTAAATGCGGTCTAATCCGGTGCAATTTGCGGTAAGTGATGTGCATTACTACTTGGTGGAAGAAATTATTTCTTGGCACACCTATCAATATAAGTGTGAATAGTGAACGAGCGTGACTTATTTACCGCTTACTTTCATTCAACTACAAGTGCGTGGTTCAGCAGCACTCATCCTTAGAGGTGAGAAAGGATTACCGATGTGCTATTTATTACAACTTGAAACAAACCTGACAATACAGTACAGACACTACACATAACACGTAATGTAAATAAGCCGTGCTTACTCCTAAATAGGGGTTGATTTGCTGCACGGGTTGAGGGAGAAGGGAGGCCACAGTAGGAAAAAACATATTCTGAAAATGAGAAAGATGTTGGATCAGCTGAGTACCTGGTCGTGTTTTCGTCGGTACCAAACAGCTGCACGAGTGAAAAGGTATAAACGGTCGTGTTTCGTTATTTTTAAAAAAGGCCAGGCTCTACTTACAGTTTTTCGTGGACAAATCAGGCCGTGTACCTGTATCACCCCTCCTTGCGCCCGTCCTGAGCCGAATGCGGGGCCGTAGGTAAAGGCAGCCGCCATCGGGAACGCGGTGGGCGTGGTTAACGTGGCGTGATGACGTCACGCGTTCATCACTGAGACTACGGGGGATCAATAGGTTCAAGCGGGGGTTACCAAGGAAACGTAGTAGCGTTTCGAGTGGTTTTTGGGAGACATTACCAGCAGGCTGTACAGGAGCTATTGGGCTAGTAGGAAGGAAGACATAATACACGCAATGGTGAGCGTGGAGATGATATAAAAACATTATATAAACATTATGGGGAATCCTCCCTCTTTAGCAGTTTACAAAAAAAGGGGGGGGTTTGTTGTAGTTTATACAGGTGATTATATAGTTTGGGACCATTCAGTCAGGGATATAAGATCCCAGTAGGACTTGGTACAGGATTAGAGTCTCATAAAAGCACATTAGCCCAAGGTATACCAGATCCGGGTACAGAATAATAGAGCAAAAGGGTTTGTGTCTCAAAAAGGAACCTAAAGTACACTTGCCCAAGGTATATTATCATTCAGACCATTCAGGTGTGTGGATAGTCTGTACACCCATCTTTGCTCCTTCTCATACAGGCGTTTCTGTAAGTTAGGTCCAGATGATATTTGCTCGATGACAGACCAAAACATGTCATTGGGTGTGTGACCTTTCTCAATAAAGTGATCTGTTAATCGGGTTGCATTTTTCTCATGTTTTTTCGAATCAGTACTTCCAGGATTGCTTATTTATTTACTCCTTTTGTTCTTTAAAATGCAGTACAATATCATGTGGGTGCCTTTTCTCATCATTCTGCTGTGAAGCTTGTCTTTTCTGTTGTTTGTGATCGGCCACTGATCAGATGGATAATAGATAAGACTCTATTGTCATGCGAAGCTAGCATCTGACCTTGGAAACTGAAATACAGTATTTTTTCATGCATAATGCCAACACCACTAACATTGCAACAGACTGGGGGGCTTTTATAGGTACATTGAGAGAGATTAGCATCCTGTTCACCACATATCATAAGTGGATGGAAAGAGCTTGAGTGGATACTCGAGGGATGGGACAGACTTCATATTATTCATTCACCTGCAGACAAAGAATATGGAAACGTAAATCAAAGTACATTTGAAGCGGCTTTTCAACACTGGCAGGAGAAAAGGGTTGCATTAAATCATTTTTTCACTGGAGAAGATTATGAACAACAATACCTTTAATTGTAAAATGCATAAGGCTTTTCAAAGTATTAGCAGTTTTCTAACTTGGTCATCAAAGGAAAGGCAAAACAGCTATCTGATAACTAAGTTAAACGACACCGAAACTTATAATATTACCAGAGATAGTAGTGAGATCAAGAAGTTCTTTAAAGATAATTATTTTTGACTGTATGAGGAATTGACCAAGCATATCACTCCCTCAGAAGTAGATATCTTTCTAGATTAAATTGATCTCACTGCTTTGAGACCTGAGGCATCTGACTCTTTAGTTGCCCCAATAACAAAGGGTGAAGAAATGAGGTTATAAAAGTGCTTCCCTGCTTCTCCTGGTGAGGATAGTTTTAGTGCAATTTTTTTATTAAACATATATCAAGGACTTAATAAATCCTTTGCACCTGCTTTTTAATTCTATACTACATGTGGAAAGATTCCTCGCGCCTTTAAAAAAAAAAGAAAAAAAAAGAGTATTAATAAACTTCTTAAGGCTAGGGCGGTCGACCTCGATTCTGGGGAACTGTGTTCGGCAATGACGCTGAACATCCTGTGAATCTGGGCAAATCACTTAATCTCCCTGTGCCTAACAAAAATGAATGTGTCCTCAAGTGATGCAACTGGTGCTATGTAAAGTGCTCTGATACCCGATTCGGGTCAAGTTCGAGCTATATAAAACTCTGTAAAAAACATTTAAGTTGCTATAATTCTGCCTGAGGCAGAGGAGGTGTTTAGCCTCATGAGTTGAAGGTTTTTGCTTAAAATATTGGATAAATTCATGTTTCCAACTCAGTTTGCTTGGCTGATTGCCTTGCTATATGTCAAGGCACGTCTGCCCAAGTTATAATTATTAGCCGCTGTGCTGATACAGTCTTTTCAGTTAGAGGAACCAGACAAGTTTTCCACCTTAACCCTATTTTTTCAACCTTTTCATTGAATCTTTAGCTAAACTTATTCGTCTCTTTCTTACATTTGTCCACCTCTTTTTAATAGGACTAAAATTAAATTGTGTGCATATGATATTGTCTTATTCTGGTTACCAGAGACTGGCAATATCGAGATGGCTTTACTGGCCGTAAAGTGATAAACTGCCCTTGGGGGTTATAAAATAGATCCGTCCAAGATGGAAACACTGCTACTCAAAAGCCCCCACCTAATGTGCTTCACCAAAATGAAAAGTGAATTATAACCTTAAATCAAAAATACACCTGTGGGTCTATTTTTCATCTTAATCAGTGGATTTATACATGTTAAATTATATTCCCCCAAGGGACAAAGTGTGAAAAATTATTTTCTATCTTGAAATCTTTTCCTCGTTCTTGGATTGTCAGAATACCCCTATTTGAAATGTCTATTTTTCTGCGATTTTTTTTTTAATTTCATCTTAGTCTTTTATAAATTGGATTCAAACTTGTTTGCTAAATTGCAAAGTATCCTTACATCCTTCATAAGTTTGAGCATGGGTTGTTAGTCATTTTGATATATTGGACTATGGATTTTTAAGAGATAAGACTTGGACTTATTTTTATTATCTTGCATTTTATTGTTCCACTTTGCACTGTCACTTTAATGCTACTTAATATGTGAAACTTGAACAAAGCATAAGCACTTCAGCCTTTGTTTCTTGTTATAAATTTGTTTAGCTTCACTTTGAGGCAGATTGCGATGCTCCTTTGGTCCTTTTTAGATGTATCCTGCACTACCTCTTTTTGCTCAATTTGCATTAATGTGTTTCAACTAATGTGAGGTTTTATGGATTTACTGTATTGGAAATGGACTATCTTTTTCAATAAAAAAGTCACTAAATGGGATTTAGTACATTGTAGCAAGACATTTATAGAATTGCAGGATGTGTGACCAGTAAATGCAGTTCTGCATCTGCCTCTCAGTTACTAGTCTAACAGCTCTTGGTGTCCATTGAAGTCCTGTATATTAAGCTGGAGTTTTTTCAGAGAGAGATCATCCTGGAGTCTGCCTAGCAAAATAATAAATCGGGTGACATACTATGTGCAACCTTACACTAACGCTTGTAGCTTAAAAAACCCTAGTATGTATTTATGTTGAAATTAAGGATTATTTTACCAATCTGAATCAGCTGTGAAGCGAGTTCTCATATAGAG
Source organism: Lissotriton helveticus (assembly GCF_964261635.1). Classification (NCBI taxonomy): domain Eukaryota; kingdom Metazoa; phylum Chordata; class Amphibia; order Caudata; family Salamandridae; genus Lissotriton; species Lissotriton helveticus. The sequence continues at coordinate 668,351,668 of NC_136065.1, read as the reverse complement.
AATAGACTTCTTTTTTATAAAGGCTCATTGAAGAATTTGTGTATTCCGACAGGGAAAATATTTCATGGTCCGAGATGTATACAGCAAGTTGGATGTTTTGAATACGACCGGCAGCTGTGGAGCCCCCAATTTTCGTCAGGCTAAAGGAGACTATGCTGTATTTGGAATGGGGCAGCCCAGCCTCAATGGATTCCGACAAGTCTTGCAGAAGCTTCAGAGTGACGGACACAAGGTTTGTGGAACAAAAAAGCATTAATGATTTGGACTTCTCTTCATTGTCTCCTTACCTGCTCAAACCCACCATTTTTTTTCCTAATAGCCCTGATACTTTCTCTCTATTTCTAGATCGACTGTATACAACTCCTCTTCATTTCCCTTTGCTCATTGTACTTGCTCTCTGTGTAAACTTTTTCCATTTTGTCTTATACCTCTGTTAACTGCCCCTTCCATTTCCTGTTTGCTATTCTCTGGTCCCTCGGAAAATCTTTCCTATTCCTTTGAATCATAATTACGTTTCTATAATTTATCTTTCCATACTATCTTTCATTCTCTTATACAGTTTTTTCTATTATTCATTCATTAGAACCTCATTTACTCCATTGTTGATATTTTTCGATCTTGAATGTTTGTTATATTCGTTCATCTGTACTTTAATTCCATTTCATTTAATTCTTTTCTAACCTTGTCTCTGCTCGATGATTCTCTTCCCACATTCATTTCTAACCAACTAACCAAACATGGTGTATAGTTTTCCCTTAGTTTGCCTTGTCCCACCTCCTTAACTATTCTCCTCCTTAAAATACCATTTATCACAAACTCGGTCCCTCCCTTTGCATAAGCCTTGTCCCACTCAGTGAAGAAAACAGAAGAGTTTGATCTAGTGGAGACACTGACCCTCACAAGGGAGTAAACAGAAAATGAAAATAACCCTCACTTGAACCAAACCTTGAATAACAGAAAGCACAAGAAGCAAGCAAACCCTGACCCCAGCCCCCACTTACAAGAGTTTCTTCCCCCATTATTTTCCTCCTGCCATCCAAATCTCTATCCATCCTTTGCCCCTTCCATCTAGTCGTCTGTCCAGGTCACCTTTCCATCCACCTGCCCGTCCAAGCAACTATACATTCTCGAGTCTATCCACCCATTCACCCACCCTTTTATGTATGCATCCTTCCTTTCACCCACCAATACACTGTGTATCTCTCTATTCATTCACTCTGCCCCATCAGTCCATTCTTCTGTCCTTACATCCATTGACTTTTTAACCAAGTAGATTCTTTCATTCTTCTATTCATATTTTCACGCTTCCATCCATTAATTTTTTCATTATTTTTTCCACCCTTCCAGACTTTCACCTTTTTTCCATATTTTGTTAACGTTTTCTTCCATTAATCCTCTCCTTTCATTCGCCCTTCCTTTCTCCTCCCATTTTTCCTCACATTTCTGTCTATGCCCCTTATGTTTTCCGTCTTTTATCTTTTTGTATTTTCTCTTTCATGCTCAGTTTTTCAAATTGTACCCCTCTTTGTGTTTTACCCTTTCTTCATAATTTCTTTTTCTCAATTTCCTTCATCTGCATATCTTCCCACCTCCTATGTGTTTTTTGTCATTGCATTCTCTAACAGTGTTTCAATGAGTGTTTCATCTGCAGACCTGCCAACATTACTTGCCACAAGGAACTAATTAAGTTTAGTTTGGTCCAGTTCACAAACCCATCGTGTCCAGTGGTAACCCTGACTCAAACTACTTAGCTGGTGATTCCCTACCCCACAAGGTTCTCATACTTTTAGTGCACTGCCTGGCTCACCTCTTTGTTTACGGTTTTTTGGCTGGTTTTCATGGACTTGCTCTATCTTTCTTTTTAGCACAGAGCACACCTATTTTTATGCTGTGAGATAAAATCTGGATTTAAACCTGGATTTAAAGAGTGGCGGGTTAGCAGGAATCAGATCCAGATATTGTCTCTGAGTAGGCATGGGTTTTCCTTATCTGCCTAACAATGATTTCTATCAACAGATCTATTCACAGATCACTTTGAGTTTATTCCAAACCTATGTACATGAGGTGTCTTCTGCTACTTGTTCCACCAACAATCTGTCGTATTTGACTACCATCAGTACAGCTTAAAAGAGAGATTGTATACCACGCAGTCTCCCAAAACCTACCACTTTTGACTGATAGTGGTCGAAAGGATACATTTGCAGTAATTTCAGACTCTTCCCCACTTTAACTAGATGTCGTCTTCCATATGATTGGACTTTTGTTATTTTTGGTTGCAGGTTATATTTTAAGTGCATTTGCACAGCTCATTCACCTCTATTTTCTGGTAAACCTTGCCCCAAAGCATCATAGGGCAGGGGCCTGATTCCCATATGCAAAACTCATATACTCCGTCACAAACTTGACGGATATCCCGTCCGCCGCATAAAAAGTTCCACAGGAGAATGGAATTATAATATGGCAGACAGAATATCCGTCACATTTATAATGGAATAAACCTGTCCGCAAAACTCATAAACAGGCCCCAAGCCTTTTCTCACTGTGCCACTATAGTTAGAGAAACAACCATCATGAAATCAAATTTAGTCCTAATTATTAGAACTGTGCAGAATTTGGAACAGTGCAACTCAAATTGCTAAAACATCTTTCTGAACAATCAACATGCAACGAGGGGGTTTTTAGGAAAAACTCAGTATGACTTAGGCGCTCTGCCTGGTGTATACGTCTGGGTATAAAGCTTGCTAAGTAATAGTAAGGTGCGTGCAGAGCGAGTGGGAAAGCCCGTAACCACTCCACATGAAAAACACATGAATTTCATAAAACTAGAAAATACAGCATTGCTCTCGCACCCAAAGAAACATTTAAAGGTTCCGCAGACGGCGAACCAAAATAGTTTAAAGCACCACAAACAGTATCATAAGAAGAGCAGATGCAGATTCTTGAGTATGTGTTCCACGACGGGATTCGTTAGATCAGACAGCGGTTATTCAAGAAACGTTCTTGGTAAACGGCGACCGGGAAACAGTCGGCAGTCGTATTCACCATAAGTATCCCCTCCCGGTTACTGACTTACACGCACACGTGTCAAGTAAACGCTTGTTACATAAGCCAACGCCTTGAAGTTCAAACTTAAAGCGGAAACATACACACTTGTCTTCCACTCGTTTCTTGAATAACCGCTGTCTGATCTAACGAATCCCGTCCACACTTGATGGATGTCCTTCTGAAAACATCCACCTTTCTAGACCTGGAATTATACAGGCTAGCCACAAGCCCTGAAGAGTCGTGTTGTACCACACTCACACTACGAAACACGTGTCGGCTGATTGTGGCCCCTTTTTTGTGGACTGAATAAACAACTCGTCGTGGAACACATACTCAAGAATCTGCATCTGCTCTTCTTATGATACTGTTTGTGGTGCTTTAAACTATTTTGGTTCGCCGTCTGCGGAACCTTTAAATGTTTCTTTGGGTGCGAGAGCAATGCTGTATTTTCTAATCTTTCTGAACAATAACACCCTGAAACAGGAACCGCAGAGCGTTTTTGGCTGTATGCGTCCTCAAGCATATGTGCTTAAGAGGAGCGTGCTATACAAGTCCAACTAAGCAGTCAATCAATGAAGAAGCAGCTACATATCAAACTCATTCAGGTTCCTGAGAATTATATTTGATCAATGCCTCATAGGGCTGCTTGTAAATTGCTTGTAAATTCATCATCTTTACCTTAAGTGACGACTTCAAAAATTTGTGTTCAAAGTATGCATCATTTGCAATTAAGGCTTTCCATGAGATGCTATTCCACTGGATTGGTTATTGGTTGGGAAGACACTTATAGACATTGACTTTTAGTACTTCATTCATTTTTTTCATTAGTGATGGATGGTCTGAAAAGTAGTCCTGGGTTAGGATTTTCTTACTGACAAGTAAATATGGTGATTTACTTGTCCTTGTTTTTTTCTACTTTTTACTTAATGTGCATATTTTGTGCAGATCCACATATCTGAGTATATTTGATTACTATATTTGTCTATCTGAAAATGTAGTATTATTTTTCATAATTTCAATCTAACAAACATCACACATGTAATTTTGACAAATATGCTCAACTGTATTGAATAGTGCTGAACAATTTTGTCTGGCGATTCTAAATTATTCCATTTATTTTCTAAAAGATTGTAGTTATTCGACTAAGGTTAACATCCTTGCACTATGTTGCTGTATCAACTTTTTCCTTCCCCAAAATCTTACATGCCACCAAGATTAAAAAAATAAGTATTGTCCCATGTGATTCAAATCAAGCTTCATCATATTTAATTTTTAGAGTGTAACAAATGCTTTCTTTCCACTTTACGTTTAAAAATCGAAAGGGGAGTGGTGGGTTTATCATGTTGAGGGGAGTGGTTGGTTTATCATGTTGAACTTTGCGTACTACAAATATGATATGTTCCAGAACTAGGGCGGGGTGAGGGGTTACATGTGAAGCACTGTTTTAAGTCACAAATGAGGTGGCCTGTGTGGTTTAACAAAAGTAGACTCTTTTTAGGAATCCTATTTTCCCTATTTTTTACCCTACCACTGCCCAAAGCTCCAGTGTTTTGAATCTGCTTGGTGTACATTGCTACCATATGTTTACGCATTGGACTATAGCTTTGTAAGACACTTCTGCATCCATGGACTTTAAGTGAGCTCTAAATATGTTGCATCATACATTTGTTAATAAGTCTTAGGATGAATGGGATGTTAACCCACTTAAAATATAAATAAAATAATCCACTAATTGACAACTAGATATCATACTCATTAATACATTTAACAGTTTCTTATGTTTCTGTATGTGAACTCAAAACTCTGCTCTTTCAGCCTTAGTTTCTCATTCTTTTGGATTGCGCTCATAGTGTTGTGTCCCTGCAGGAGTGCATCTTCTTCTGCATACGTGAAGAGCCTGTGGTGTTTCTGCGACAAGATAGTGACTTTGTACCTTACACACCGAGAGGGAAAGAGAACCTCCATGAAAATCTACACAGCCTGGAGAAAGGAACCAGAGTGGAGAGCTTAGAACTTGCTATTCGGAAAGAGGTAGGTTTATTCAGCATTAAGGCTCAACTCTACTCTACTCTGCACCACTACACTGTACACCACTGCACTATACACCACCTCACTGTACACCTATCTACAATACTCTACTTGGGCCTCCCAACGGATCTGATCCAAAGATTGCAGCTGGTTTAAAATCATGCAGTTAGATTGGTCTATCAACCGCCAAGATACTGCCACACTACACCCTTACTAAAGAAACTGCATTGGCTTCCAGTTGTACAAAGAACATTGTTTAAAACAGGCTGCATGATTTTCAAAATATGGCAGAGTAAAAGTCCCACTTTTGTTTCCTCCAAAATAAGGAACTCTACTCCTAGGCGAAACCTCAGGTCATCACATGTCAATCTCCTATAGGTTCCCAAATTCTACAGGAAGAGACTAGGGGAACCAGGTTTGCTGTGTTAGCTCCCGGTATTTGGAACGCTTTTCCAGATAACATATGAGAAGCAACCTTCTATGAGCAATTCAGAACTCTGCAAAAACATGGATTTTCAGCCAAGCTTATGACTAATCTACATCTCTGTCCTACTGCTAGTCCGTCCAGTACCATGAAACCTCTAGGAGAAAGTGCGCTTTAGAAGTTTGTTATAATATAACATAACTCTGCAGCACTCTACTCTATGCCAATGCAGTCTTTGCCTCTGCACTCTAAAGCACTCCAGTCTAGTCCACTCAATTCCACTCTGCGTAAGTCCACTCTACGCCACTCCACTCGATTCTGTAACTCTACACTCTACTCCACTGCACTCTATGCCAATGCAGTCTACACCAATCCACTGTAGATCACTCTATTCTACTCTATACAGCCTTACTCTATGCCACTCTACTCTATGCCACTCTACTCTATGCCACTCTACTCTATGCCACTCTACGCCACTCTACTCTATGCCACTCTACTCCACTCTACTCTATGCCACTCTACTCTGCCACTCTACACTACTGCACTCTACCCTGCACCATTCCACTTTACGCCACTTCACTGCACCACTCTACTCCACTCTATACCAATGCACTCTATTCGGCTGCACCCCCTGTCCCTGCACTTTACAACACTCTACTCTGCAACACTGCACTCTCCGCCACTGAACTCTGCCACTCTACTCTGCACGACTGCTGCTTTCTATGCCAATCCACTCTATTTCTCTCTACTCTAGAACACTCTATTCCTTTCTTCTCCATTCCACTGTAAGACACTTCATGCCACTATCCTCTACAACACTAACTTTAGACATGCTGAACAGCAGCTATGCTGGTGTACAACAAGGCTAAAATACATTGGCAAATCAAATAGCTTTTGTATTGCAAATGCATGTTTAATATTTCTGTTCTGATGAATAATAAATATAATCATGTTATTTTTAATGAAATGTTAATTTCTTGCCTGTATTGTATTATGTAAATTGCAACACTGAGGGTTTACTTTCTTAATGGGTGAGGAGCGCGGAGCCTTTATGCTTTTTTATTCCCAAAAAGAAATTGTATTGCCTCATGTAACTACTACATGAAGAAGCTCAAGAGTAAAGCTATCACTAAGGGCCTGGTCTGAAGCCCCCTTCTCTCTGATGTCATTTTCTCCTCTTCATCCTCTTATGAACTGGTGCCATACTTATAGGTAGTGTAACCATCTTATAAAAGAGTGCTTGTGGGCTTATTGGATAGAGGGAATATTCCAATCATTGGTATGTGACGGAGAAGTAGATGATGGGGAATGAAACTAAAGCTCAGGGGTTTCACTGGCTCTTTTATCTCTTTCAGGTCCATGACTTTGCCAAGCTCAGTGGCAACAGCTACTATGTATATAATGACATTGAACTATTCAAAGAGGAGCCACATTCTGTTCAAATACACTGTGAGGAGGATATCCATGTCACAGAGGAAGTGTACAACAGACCCATCTTCCTACTGCCTTCATACAGGTAACTTCTCTCCGAAGGACTAAGACTGGAGCCTTGAATGTGCTCATGACTGTTTGCCTGGAAACATGATTTGTCCTTCTGCATGGCCATTTAGTATTATGCCAGTGAAGACCACTTTTTTTTAGGTCTTGCCTCCGATCTCACTTGCGAGGGTTATTGTTTACAGTCAATGGCTTGGAGACTGCCCAATGCTTACCATTATTTAGCTTCATTATTACTTTTCTTTACTGCTTCCTAATTGGCCAGCATGTGCTGCCATCACTTCCTTTTCTTTCTGTGAAGCATGAATCAAAAGTCAATTGATTCTGCTTAATTAGTGTTTGTCTGTTGATCGCGCAGTGATTGAGATACCTGTTTCAGGACACTTACTCTATTTCCAGTTCGTATTCTGCATTCTCCATTCGTTTGGTTTTCAAACCCATTTTTGGCCATTGTTTATTTATGTCAGCATCTTTTGTCTTACTCATACAAGTAAAATAAAATTACAATTTATGTGGATTGGATTAAGCCATTATAGTGTAAAAATGCAGCACTAACACATTTACACCTACATAATGCTTGCCGCTGCATGCCTTATTTTCGTTCCCTTTAAGCAATTCATCCCTTTTATGCCCCATACCTTTGCGCTGATATTAAGTTTGGTTTCCTATTTAAGTTACGTACACGCACAACTGTGCTACCCTACACCACTCTATGCTAATGCATTCTAAGCCACTTTACTCCACTCTACGCCACTCCACTACACACCACTCCGTGCCACTCCACTCCTCTCTGCACTACTACTCTCTCCTCCATGCCTCTCTGCACAATGCCAATCTAAGCTGCTCAACTTTACACCACTCTACACAACTGCACTGTATGCCACTCACTCCACTCCATTCTACTCTACTCCATGCCACTGTACTCTATGCCACATCACTCTACACCACACACCTGTACCCCACACTGCGCCACTCGACGCTACTCCACTCTACACCACTCGACTCTACGCCAATCAACTCAGCCACTTGACTCTACCCCACTCTACTCTATGCCACCATATGCTACTCTACGTCATTCCACACCACTCCACGCCACCCAACTCTGCCAATCGACTCTACCCCACTCTACGCCATGCCATTCCACTCTAAGCCATTCCACACCACTGTACACTACTCTGCTCTACGCCCCTCCACTATACGCCATACCACTTCACTGCACACCTCTCTATGCCACTTTATGCTAATCTATTCTACACCACTCTGTGCCACTCTACTCTACACCACTCTACTTTATGTCACTCCACTCTATGCCACTCCACCTCACTCTGTGTCACTCTGCCACTCTCCTCTACTCTGTGCCTCTCCACTCCATGTCACTCCACTCTCCTCAATGCCTCTCCACTATCCTCTATGCCTCTCCACTCTCCTCTGTGCCACTCCACTCTACGCTACTCTACACCACTCTCTGTGCCACTCTATCTATGCCACACCACTAACTTTTAGCCATGCTGAACAGCAACCACACTGCTTTACAACATGGCAACAATGGCATAAAGTTACTCAATCAATTCAATGGCACAGCCTATTGTCTGAGAAGTGAACATTTCTGTCACATAATATGATAAGCAGGTCAGTGTCTCCTCTGGAAACAAATTAACAAAAGTCGGTTTTATGGGTTGTACCAGATACAATACAGGGTGCCATGTGTAGTTCTCAGATAATTGCTCGAGAGTCATTTGCATGAGCACAGCCGTGCCATCTATAATTCTAAAATTGTCAGGGTTCAAAATTAAAGAAATTAATAATATAATAAATGTATTTTAAATTAATTTGTTGGTGCGCCTAAGTCCTTCTCTCAATCGGCACTGCCAGGTAAAGAATTATCATCTGTGAGCCTACTTAGACAATTCTTCTTTACAAAAACATGTTACTGTGAAAAGTAATAAAATCCACCAAGATTACTGAGCATATTCATTTGTATGTATGAAGCTCTTGTAATAATTCATCTAACTTTTTCTATCGTTCATCTAATGAACGTGAAAAGGGAAAGCTCAAAAATGGGAGATTTCATAAATACTTATTTTGCATCCCTTACATTTGCAGACAATAATTTAGCAAAAATTTAAAATGGGTTTTTTGTCTAACCAGAAAACCGATCATGTGGGTGCTTAGTGATTAGTTTAAAGTATTTAAAAACTGTTAAACTCCAACAATTAGTACATATCTCAGATCAGTCTTAATGGAGATGCTACCTATTTTCTGGGAGTACATTGCCTACCAAAAGTGTGTGTGTGTGTCTGGCTGTATGCATGTATGTTTCTATTCAGAGTTTTGCACAATTCTAGGAGATGATGAAACCATACTAAATAAAGAACTGAGCACCAACTTCTATCAAGAAGCACATTTTGGGATTTTTAAGTGCAGATAGAGGTATTGCCAACCTTATCAAGGTCACCAAGTTAGGGATGCAACACTCATGTTGATCAAATTGCTAACACAAACTATGCATATATATCTCAAAGGAATAATCTTTCAGGCTTTGAAGTGGCACATAAATTAGGCAAAAAAGGATTTAGGGAACTCTGGGTAGTTCCCAAACTTTAGGTGGCGAGCTATTCCTTTATATGAAACACTCTCCAACACCACTGACACTCTAAACCTGCTCACCTGAAATGTCTGTTTTACTTGTAGAGCTTTTAAGCAGAGGATTAGAATGATGCCATCCACTCTGAGCTACAAGAGTGACAAAAGCCTTTTACCACTCCAGGAACAGTATTACAGCTTTGGATTGGTTTAAATAACATTCAAGCCAACCGGGAATAAACACAAGCAGTGGGTGCTCGTCTGAGATATATAGCTTAGTCCAGACACAAGGGAGCACCCAGTATAAGTCCAAGCAATATCCTTTCCTGCTTAGGGGACTCTGGGTAGTTCCCTAGTGTTCTCCAATGCCTTCCCAAGGTATTGCTTTGACATGTGTACTGTGTGCTCCCTTATCTTTGTATGCGTGTATATATATATATATATATATATATATATATATATCTCACAAAGATGATGCCTAGAGCAGTGGTTCTTATCCTGTTGTCCGATCCCCCATGGGGTGTACATAAACAAAGAAGCAAAATGTACAGTTGAACTTTTTCAAACTTTCCGTACATGTCAAGACATTTTGAAATTGAAGGCTAAAAATGAAGCTAATATCCTCAGATTGATTCGTTTGAGAAGTGCAAGTGCTTTAAACAGAAAATAGTATGGACAATAGTATGGACAACCTCAATTCAATTTAGAAATGCTGCAACTTTCCTACTAAGATTAAAATTTTGATTTTCTTTAATGTTTATTTGTGAATCAAAAAATAAATGTAATCATTTGTTTATTTGTTAGATGAATGCTTGTTTCTCTATTTTCCGTGCATTGTTTTGCAGTTGAAATCATCAAAAATGCTTAGGGTGGAGACTCTGCTTTCCACTAATGACTCTGTGGGGTTCTCCGGATTCCAATATTGATTAAGCAGGGGAGTCATCAGAAGTCAATCAATGAAAAGATCTTTATTCGGATATAGAAAAATCCCCCCAAAAATATCAAATACATTTCATATAAAAGTTATCATAAAATCATTATAAAGCCTTGCTATTTAAGTAAGTCAAGTTATTTATAAACTGCATAAAATAGAATACAATATTACTTAGCTGAACATATAAAAAACAATATATCGATGTGCTATTAAAACATAAAACATATACTCTAGGCCACATCACTTATAATCAAATAGTGGCATAATGTCATAACTTAAAACTGCTTAGGCAGTTGAGGATTCTCCTATGGCTAAATACATACTTTATGAAAACGTGTTTTATGAAGTAAAAATCGGCGAGGTTGAGTCATTGTAGGACTTAATTTTCGTATCTTATCTTCTCTAGAGCTGTTACCATTTTCCTTAACTCCTTACTGAATTGCCAAATACTGGCTGAATTTTTAACAGATGTGCCCCTGAATCATTCGATTAGAAACGTATTAGGTATGCTAGCCAGGGAATCTTATAATAGTGTTCGAGGTCTAGACAGTCAGAAATAACTTATTTTGAAAAAATTGAACTTGCTTTTCTTCAAATATTATGCCAGCAAATTATAGAATTCAGGTCAATCAAATTTTCGATATGCAGCATATCCAACTTGCTGTCGGTAGTAGAAGATGAAACAGCGTAGGGAACTGCCAAGAACCTACATAAAAACTGATTTACCTCTGATTGTAGTGGTAGGCTCTCGGCCAGACCCCACACAGCCCCCCTGTATATTGCAGAAGGAAGGTTATATTCCTGTATAATTTTGACAATTCTGGGATAAGGTTATTGCCTATTTTACTAGACAAAGTAAATAAGGCATCAATAGTCCTCACTATTTTCATTTTTGCATTTCTAATGTGAGGACCCAATGTACCTGAATGTGTGAAGAGTGTACCGAGATAAGAAAACGTCTGCACTTCGACCAGTCTATAATCCTTCACATAATGCGTTCTCTTACTAGGGGTTCCCTTTCCGCAAACCATGGCAAAACTTTTGGACAGGTTTAGCTTCGGATATTTTTGCTCAATGTTACCTCAGACAAGAACAAGACATATGCAAATCCCTTTCTTTACTGCTCTAATAAGTCCAGCCCATCCAATCGCCAGTGGTTGAAATTAATTCAAACATTACTTCCATCAACTAATTGTATGTTGAAGTAGATGACCTAAGTTTGTTGGGTATGATTAGACGTGGATCCCGTGCTCATTGTGTTATAACTCACTGACAAGACTTAAGTTGGTTTAAAACTGGTCAGTGGTTTCTTCTCTTCTGGATGGGCCTGGCCTGGTTATTCTGACTTAATTGTTCCTATAGGTGCAAGAGCAAGACTGATTTGCATATGATAGGTCTCTCTCTTGAGTGGCATAGTGGGTGAGAAATGATGGTCTGGAATGCGGCCCAAAGTAATTGGCAGTGTCTAAGATTTATTCAAGCATTCCTTCTTACTTGTTCTCCTTAAAACACACAGCTGCCATTTGTTCATTTTTTACCATTGCAATCTGACTCTATTTACATTTCTTTACTTCTTCTAAAGCATTGTACTCCACTGAATGTTAAAATGTGTCTGAAATTTCTTTAATCTAAGAAAAAATAGTGCTCACATTCATATTCAAATCATACAAATGTAATGTTTGTGACATATGTAGCTGTAGATACACATGCTGTGCATACTCCCGCCATCTAGTGTTGAGCTTGGATGTGTGCTTGGTGCCTCTTGGGCATCATCTATGCCATCGTCGACCCATGAGCGTTTGCCCCAAGTGTCATTCAAAGTACCCAACACAGACCATCAAGAAGACTCCTGTGCAGCATGTCTCTCAATAAAATGACTCTTCGGAACTGACAAGCTTGTTGCATTGCCTCAGCCTCCATGGCGCACTGACAGCAGGAGGGCACCCCTGACCTCATCGGGGACAAAGGCACTGAGGGCGACCAGCAGCAGGAGACGGCCAGCGGTGGAGTCGAGGAGCTCTCATTGGCTGAGAGTTCTGTCTCCATTGTCGAGGAGGAAGAGCCCCCACCGGCACAGTCCAAGGTGGTCGCAGTGAGTATCAGCACCCAACATATGACTCCTCCTCATCATCATTTACCTCCTCGGGAAGTCGCAGCCTCGAGCTCCCAAAGTACTCATGAGGCCTCTGGGTCACCAATGCCGCATAGCCATGATCTGCACTGAGCGGAGAGTTCGAAGCCAATGCTTGACCATACTTTGGCACTGAAGTCCGCCTCCAAGACCCGCCCATTCACCTCAGCAGCTGCACTGGCACTGGTTACAAGAATGACTCCGAAAACTCCTTCAGAATGAAAAGATACCTGTTTTGGAGCCACAGCCGCCGGACTATAATTCAAGCTTGGCACTGCATGGGCTTAGAAAACTGTCCTTTCTGCAGATGATGCCATCCACGTCTGCATCTTCCGCTGCTTCAGAGGACTTTGAGCAGCCAATGCTTCCTCACCTACATGAAGAGCTCAACGTCAGATAGTGTTGAATACACATCCAGCCTGACACTCTGGCTCCTTGCTAAGTCTCCGGACAAGTCTAAAGACCTGGATCCTCCTAAAAGGGAATTCACTTTCAAGGAGGTACTAAACAAGCCTTCGTAGCTGACACACTGGAAGCATCAGTGCCTTGACAAGGCCACTTCCTGTCTAAAGCTGTCTCCTCCTCCTCCACCTCCTCTTCCTTCACCTCCCCCTACCTTTTCTCCTTATCTGCCTCTTGCACCACTACCCACCTCTCTCTTACCATGTGTGGACCTTATGACACATTCACCATAGGGATCTCCTCCTTCAGAGGTGGGAAAAGTCCACGGTCTCACTATGACCCCATGACCCCTCTTAGAAGAGGCAACCACAGGAAGACCCCTGGTGTGATTATGACATAGAAACCCCAGCTGATAAGACCCAGATCTCTATGCAGCTAAGCCGTCACCACCGGATGACAACACTTTGTATCATTTATTTATTTATTTATTTAATGCGATTTTATATAGTACAAACTTTACCCGAAGGTGTCAGAACGCTTAACATAAGAACCAGTTGCAAAACATAAGGACAAGGGATTACATGGGTTACATAAAAGATACAAACAGAAGGAATTGCAAATGTACAAGATGTAAAGTCACACAAGGAAGAGATACGAATGGATATACTCTAAGAGTCACATAGGAATGGTAGAGGGTACAAGGGTCTACTGCATATACTAGTGATTAGAGTTATCTCTATATACATAGGGAAGGGATATGAATGGATATACTCTAAGGGTCACATAGGAATGGTAGAGGGTGCAAAGGTCTACTGCATATACTAGTGATTAGAGTTATCTCTATATACATAGGGAAGAGATAAGAATGGATATACTCTAAGATTCACATAGGAATGGTAAAGAGTACAAAGGTCTACTGCATATACTAGTGATTAGAGTTATCTCTATATACAGAAAAGCATAATGTGCTCAAGAATGCAGCAACCTTCCACAAGATGGAATTCAACAAGCAACCTGTGGATGAAGACTTCCTCATGAAGAGATTCTCCTCCACACACAGCTCAGTGTGATATTTGCCTATGTTGAAGGGCTTTGCTATGATATATTTGTATTATTTGTTTTTTGTGGGTGGTGAAAATATAGTGAAAATACTCTCTCTTAGGGTAGTAAAGATGGGAGCGCAATGTGCTTTTTAAAAATACCCCTCACACACTAAAAAAATCCAGTAGTGTCATGCTTCATCATTGGGGTCTTCCCGTCCCTCTACGGGGCGGGGCGTGCTACGACCTGACCGACTACGCGGGAGCACTAATATGGTGACAGGACTATGTGACAGTGCAAGGTGGGTGATGTCAGTGAAGTGTAGGGACCTAACGATGTGTGGGAATAAAGAAGTTAAAAATCCTCTGGCTAGTGGAAAAAAAAACAATTTATTCACTTCCCTAGCTGGGGACGTTAAGAAGGGGGTTTTGGGGTTGAGCTAATCGCTACAACCTGGGTAAATGAATATGATGAGTGGAATTGTGGCGCAAACAATAATGAAAGCGCAGAGAAAAAACCACAGCTACAAATGTAAATATCTGTGTTTTTCTCCCTTTTTTCCTATTTTCTTTACAGAGACCGCATTCAGGTCATCATTTTTAGATATTTTTGCTTCCCTGGGGCCAGCTCATGCCCTGAAGCTTAAACTAACAGTGGATTTTTACTGCTAGTTTTTAGGACGACAGGCTGACAACACTTAGCAACTGAGCTTTGTTCTAGTAGGGACCATTAGAAGGTCCTGATGAGTAGGCAGTAGGGGACTGCCTACGAAACATGTAAAAACCAGGTTGTAGCGATTAGCTCAACCCCAAAACCCCCTTCTTAACGTCCCCAGCTAGGGAAGTGAATAAATTGTTTTTTTTTCCACTAGCCAGAGGATTTTTAACTTCTTTATTCCCACACATCGTTAGGTCCCTACACTTCACTGACATCACCCACCTTGCACTGTCACATAGTCCTGTCACCATATTAGTGCTCCCGCTTAGTCGGTCAGGTCGTAGCACGCCCCGCCCCGTAGAGGGACGGGAAGACCCCAATGATGAAGCATGACACTACTGGATTTTTTTAGTGTGTGAGGGGTATTTTAAAAAGCACATTGCGCTCTCATCTTTACTACCCTAAGAGAGAGTATTTTCACTATATTTTCACCACCCACAAAAAACAAATAATACAAATATATCACTACACATTGATAGAATCTCTTTGTTTATGTAAATCAGTTTGGAGGGTGATTCTGTCAACACCTCTGCACTTCCTCTATTGTTTTGGAAGGGCTTTGCTATTACCCACACATGACCTCTTCAAAGAGCCAGTGAAGGCACATGTTGTCACCCCCAGCGCAGATACAAAATATAAAGCTTCACATTCTGACCTCCCCCTACATCATGGGTCACCTTCCACCGGACTCTCTGGGGGTACTCACGGCATGCAATCATGGTAATTCACAAGGTAGAGCTGATGCTCCCCCTCCACATTGGGAGAGCAAGAAGATTTATGCGGCGGCAAACGTGTCGCCACCCAGGCTGCCATACATTGACAGCTTGCAAACTTAGTGGGCCAGCTTTCTCATTACGATAGTGCTCATTGGGATAAAGTAGAAGATCTGGTTCCGCATCTTCCTGAGCAATACAGAAAATACGGCCAGCAGTTGGTGGCAGAAGGAAAAAGTATTTGTAACATCAACATCAGGTGGGCCACAGACGCAGTGGACACAGCTGTGTGTGAAGTCAATTCTAGTGTCCCTTCCCCACAGACACACGTGACTGCGTGTGTCAGGCTTTAAACCAGAGGTTCAACAACATCTCAGTTTGCCTTTCAATGGAGAACATCTTTTTGGAGGGCAAGTTGATAAGATGTTGGACAAAATTAAACAGGATACAGAGACAACAAAGCAGGGTGTACTACAAGAGTAGATATAGAGGCAACAATAGTAGAGGTAGAGGTAAAGGCGCAGCCCCTAAATGCACTGCATCTGCAAAACAGTGACTCCCTCACCCTTCTCCCACCGACCATCCAAACCTGTCAGGGGAAGAGTGCTAGTGGTTTGGTGGAAAATAACTTGTTTGTTGAGGTAGGCCAGTCCTCCATTTTGTAGTGCCTTGTAAGTGTGGGCGAGAAGCTTAAACTGACATCTCTTCATGACTGGTAGCCAGTGGAGTTTTATGAGGTGGGGGTAATGTTTGTCTGACAGGGGAGGTCAAGGATCATTCTGGCTGCTGTGTTCTGGATGGTTTGGAGTTTCCTCATGAGTTGGGCGGTGATTCATACATAGAGGGAGTTGCTGTAGTCGAGAGCTTGCGTGGTGGTACGCCTGGTGTTGGGTGGGAGCCATCTGAAGACTTTCCTGAGCATACAGAGGGTGAGGAAGCAAGCGGAGGATACAGCACTGACCTGCTTCTTCATAGAAAGCTGGCTGTCGAGGATGATGCTGAGGTTACGGGCGGGTTTGGGGGTTTGGCCAAACTCAGATGGCCACCATTCGTTGTTCCAGAAAGTGTCTTTTCCTTTTCTGAAGATGAGAACTTCTGTTTTGTCTGTGTTGCGTTTGAGATAGTTGTTGGTCATCTAGATAGCCTCATCTTTCATGCATCTCTGGAACTTGTCTTTGAGAGTTTTTGGGTAGTTAGTTAATCAGGGAGAGGATGAATTTGGTGTCATCGGCCTAGGAGTTGATGTTGAGTCTGCGGACCTGATGATGCTTGCCAGGGGTGTCGTGTACACGTTGAAGATATTCGGGCTGAAGAATGAGCCTTGAGGTACACTGCAGGTGATGTTCTTAGGGAGTGAGGAGTAAGGCGGGTGAATGATCTTATGTCGTCTTCCTGTGAAGTAAGATACGATCCATTTGAGGGCTGCTCCTTGGATTCCGATTTGGTGGATTCTGGGTGGTGGGATATGGTGTCAAAGACTGCTGAGAGGTCGAGAAGGATGAGGGCGGCAGTACCTCTGTGGTGTAGCAGCATTCTGATGTCATCCGTGGCTTCAGCCAGAGCTGTCTCTGTGCTGTGGTTTGCTCTGAAGCCGGATTGGGAGGGGTCCAGAAGGTTGTGCCTGGCTAAGGACGAACATTGGTGCTGTAGCTCCTTTAACAGTACGTACTTCCAGAGGTACCTGCCACTCAGCTCCCTGGTTCAATGAACCATTAAGAATCAGTAAAAAGTAAATGTAAAAAGCTTGATCTTTATCCCTTTATCTCTAGGAAGATAGGAGTACCTGCAGGATAGCACTAAAAGTACACTATTAAATGGTGAGAGAGATCAAGATGAATTACTGGCAGAGTAAAATCACGGCTAAAAAAAACAAGAGCAAAAAGATCTTTGGGATCGTGAAGTCCTTTATGGCTCCATAGGCAGGCAGCAAAGCAGCCCCACTGTCAGCAGACTGGACGCAACTGGTGGCCCAATCCTTTCACACCAAAATAATTACAATCCAGCAGTCCTTTCTGGTGTCATCCATAATACGGCCATGCTGAGTACGGAAGAGGATCCAATTAGACCTTCTTCATCATTGGTACCCCCGCAAGGCCCTCAGTAACTACATTTCCCGGCCATTGACATTGGGGATTCACTCTCCTATCTTATGAGCCTAAAATCTGGTTCACCAGTAGATGCGTGCCCCGCGAAGCTTCTACCAGCCCTTGCTCCCACCATAAATCAAAAAACAACAAGTGATGGACTGAATGTGGATCAATGTCACACACTCCCCCAGTCAAAAGATCTGGGCCCAAATCCATCGTTTTTTTGCACTCCACACCACCCTGGGTCAGATAATGGCTTTATGCAAATCAGCTCTGACCCTGTTGCCCCATGGGAACAGTCCAGTCCGAACTACAACAGCCATATCTTTCCCAGACCGGAATCAAGCATCCGAGGACCGGACCGGTTTCGAGGTAACACCTCTCTTCAGCCCGGCTAGCTTGACTCCAAGTGGTGTGGAGTGCCTGGGACCCACGTCTGGGCATCCCCAGCGCACTTAGGGCGGCAATTGCAAAAAACAACAAGTGATGGACTGAATGTGGATCAATGTCACACACTCCCCCAGTCAAAAGATCTGGGCCCAAATCCATCGTTTTTTTGCACTCCACACCACCCTGGGTCAGATAATGGCTTTATGCAAATCAGCTCTGACCCTGTTGCCCCATGGGAACAGTCCAGTCCGAACTACAACAGCCATATCTTTCCCAGACCGGAATCAAGCATCCGAGGACCGGACCGGTTTCGAGGTAACACCTCTCTTCAGCCCGGCTAGCTTGACTCCAAGTGGTGTGGAGTGCCTGGGACCCACGTCTGGGCATCCCCAGCGCACTTAGGGCGGCAATTGCAAAAAACAACAAGTGATGGACTGAATGTGGATCAATGTCACACACTCCCCCAGTCAAAAGATCTGGGCCCAAATCCATCGTTTTTTTGCACTCCACACCACCCTGGGTCAGATAATGGCTTTATGCAAATCAGCTCTGACCCTGTTGCCCCATGGGAACAGTCCAGTCCGAACTACAACAGCCATATCTTTCCCAGACCGGAATCAAGCATCCGAGGACCGGACCGGTTTCGAGGTAACACCTCTCTTCAGCCCGGCTAGCTTGACTCCAAGTGGTGTGGAGTGCCTGGGACCCACGTCTGGGCATCCCCAGCGCACTTAGGGCGGCAATTGCAAAAAACAACAAGTGATGGACTGAATGTGGATCAATGTCACACACTCCCCCAGTCAAAAGATCTGGGCCCAAATCCATC
This sequence comes from Lissotriton helveticus, assembly GCF_964261635.1. Taxonomy (NCBI): domain Eukaryota; kingdom Metazoa; phylum Chordata; class Amphibia; order Caudata; family Salamandridae; genus Lissotriton; species Lissotriton helveticus. The sequence goes on along the minus strand of NC_136065.1, from coordinate 668,332,850 downwards.
GTTTTTTTGCACTCCACACCACCCTGGGTCAGATAATGGCTTTATGCAAATCAGCTCTGACCCTGTTGCCCCATGGGAACAGTCCAGTCCGAACTACAACAGCCATATCTTTCCCAGACCGGAATCAAGCATCCGAGGACCGGACCGGTTTCGAGGTAACACCTCTCTTCAGCCCGGCTAGCTTGACTCCAAGTGGTGTGGAGTGCCTGGGACCCACGTCTGGGCATCCCCAGCGCACTTAGGGCGGCAATTGCAAAAAACAACAAGTGATGGACTGAATGTGGATCAATGTCACACACTCCCCCAGTCAAAAGATCTGGGCCCAAATCCATCGTTTTTTTGCACTCCACACCACCCTGGGTCAGATAATGGCTTTATGCAAATCAGCTCTGACCCTGTTGCCCCATGGGAACAGTCCAGTCCGAACTACAACAGCCATATCTTTCCCAGACCGGAATCAAGCATCCGAGGACCGGACCGGTTTCGAGGTAACACCTCTCTTCAGCCCGGCTAGCTTGACTCCAAGTGGTGTGGAGTGCCTGGGACCCACGTCTGGGCATCCCCAGCGCACTTAGGGCGGCAATTGCAAAAAACAACAAGTGATGGACTGAATGTGGATCAATGTCACACACTCCCCCAGTCAAAAGATCTGGGCCCAAATCCATCGTTTTTTTGCACTCCACACCACCCTGGGTCAGATAATGGCTTTATGCAAATCAGCTCTGACCCTGTTGCCCCATGGGAACAGTCCAGTCCGAACTACAACAGCCATATCTTTCCCAGACCGGAATCAAGCATCCGAGGACCGGACCGGTTTCGAGGTAACACCTCTCTTCAGCCCGGCTAGCTTGACTCCAAGTGGTGTGGAGTGCCTGGGACCCACGTCTGGGCATCCCCAGCGCACTTAGGGCGGCAATTGCAAAAAACAACAAGTGATGGACTGAATGTGGATCAATGTCACACACTCCCCCAGTCAAAAGATCTGGGCCCAAATCCATCGTTTTTTTGCACTCCACACCACCCTGGGTCAGATAATGGCTTTATGCAAATCAGCTCTGACCCTGTTGCCCCATGGGAACAGTCCAGTCCGAACTACAACAGCCATATCTTTCCCAGACCGGAATGAAGCATCCGAGGACCGGACCGGTTTCGAGGTAACACCTCTCTTCAGCCCGGCTAGCTTGACTCCAAGTGGTGTGGAGTGCCTGGGACCCACGTCTGGGCATCCCCAGCGCACTTAGGGCGGCAATTGCAAAAAACAACAAGTGATGGACTGAATGTGGATCAATGTCACACACTCCCCCAGTCAAAAGATCTGGGCCCAAATCCATCGTTTTTTTGCACTCCACACCACCCTGGGTCAGATAATGGCTTTATGCAAATCAGCTCTGACCCTGTTGCCCCATGGGAACAGTCCAGTCCGAACTACAACAGCCATATCTTTCCCAGACCGGAATCAAGCATCCGAGGACCGGACCGGTTTCGAGGTAACACCTCTCTTCAGCCCGGCTAGCTTGACTCCAAGTGGTGTGGAGTGCCTGGGACCCACGTCTGGGCATCCCCAGCGCACTTAGGGCGGCAATTGCAAAAAACAACAAGTGATGGACTGAATGTGGATCAATGTCACACACTCCCCCAGTCAAAAGATCTGGGCCCAAATCCATCGTTTTTTTGCACTCCACACCACCCTGGGTCAGATAATGGCTTTATGCAAATCAGCTCTGACCCTGTTGCCCCATGGGAACAGTCCAGTCCGAACTACAACAGCCATATCTTTCCCAGACCGGAATCAAGCATCCGAGGACCGGACCGGTTTCGAGGTAACACCTCTCTTCAGCCCGGCTAGCTTGACTCCAAGTGGTGTGGAGTGCCTGGGACCCACGTCTGGGCATCCCCAGCGCACTTAGGGCGGCAATTGCAAAAAACAACAAGTGATGGACTGAATGTGGATCAATGTCACACACCCACCATAAATCAACACATCAATAAGATTTTGAATACCTCTTTGGCAGCTGGTATTATGCCGCCACTCTGGAAACAAGTGTAAATGCTGCCCCTTCCTAAGAAACCGAGCGCCAATCCCCTCATACCCACACACTACAGGCCTCTCTACCTCCTTCCGGCTTTCTCAGTGCTGGAGAAGCGCGTAAACAAAATAATAATGGAGTTTGCCGAAAATCATAATCTCTTGAAAACCACTCAGTCAGGTTTCAGGTCAGGGCTAACTATAGCACAGAAACTGCTCTGTTGGAGGTGACAGGACACCTAAAGGAGCATCTGGATCGGGGGGGGGGGGGTTATTTGGACTCCACCTTTTTCCTGTACCATGCCTAGCCTTCAAGTGGGAGTCCCCGAGGGCTCCTGCATTAGCCCAACATGTTTTAGCTTATATATGTCCCCCTAGGCAACACTTAATGGTTAAAAGATAATATCATATGCTGACAACACTCAGCTGATTTTCTCCTGCAACAGAGGCAATGAGTTTGGTGGGGGCATGATTAGATCCTGCCTCACCGATGTCTTCGGGTGGCTGGAGGAAAACCAGCTTAAGAATAACTCTGACAAGTCAGAAATTGTTTTCTTTCGGCCTGCCTGCATTGCACGACTGGAGTCATTGGTGGCAGGAAGAATTTTCCCCTCCCAGTGTGGCTCAATCCACTGTTAGAAACTTGGGAATCCATATTGATAACGCTCTCTCTATGCATTGCCAAGTTCAGGCTTTGGTGGGGAACTGTTTCGGACTACTCCGGATGGTGAGAAAGTTTCTTCCGCTTCCCCCGTTTGATTGTAGGAGGATTGTGATCCAGGTACTGATCACATCCAGACTAGTCTATGGGAACATCATTTACCTAGGCTTCAGGTGGTGCAAAATTCTGCAGCCAGGGCTATTCTCCGTCCAAAACCGAGGTCCCACATGGCACCGTATCTCAAAGTGCTTCATCGGCTCCTGGTGAGGGAGCGGATCAAGTTTAAGGCTTTAGTAACTTTCTTTAAGGCTATTCACGGCAAGGGGACCAGCAACCTCAGATGGCGTGTTGGCTGGTACACTCTGACAAGGGCACTGAGATCAACCTCGGGGTCGTATGCTTGGTGTCACTAAGTTGCGCTTGGCACCTAAGGGCGGTAAATCCTTTAGCCTCCTGGGGGCACAGGTATGGAATAAACTTCCGTTGCCCCTTAGACTTTCCACGGATTTGTCGAATGCATTTTAAAAAAAAAAAATTGGCACTTTGGGAGTTAAACCATTTCTTTGTCAGCATTGTGTGATTCGGCAGCGCCAGGACACTCCTTGTGGAGTAGCTGTGCGCTTTATAAATTTATGTCATTCATTTATTCTCCAGGTGTCTTAGTAAGCTGGATGTTGATAGCTTTCTCGATGACCTTGGCTGGAAAGGAGAGCAGGGAATTGGGTCAGTAGTTCTTGGGGTCTCCTGGGTCCACGGATGGCTTCTTCTGCAGTGGCTTCATGTCAGCATGTTTTCATTTCTGGCGGAAGTGGGTTGTGGTTATAGAGGAGCTGAGGACCTTGGTGAGTACTTTGCTCATGGGTTGATTGCCGAAGTTGAAAGTGGTGGGGGCAGGCGTCTGCTGGGACTCCGGAGTGGATGGATCTCATATTGGATGCTGTTTCCTTCTCTGTGAGGGCATTCCATGAGGTGAGCTGGTGTGGGTGAGCGTTGGCTGGCATGAAGAGGTTGATGTTGTCCATGGTGGGGATTTCGGGTGCGAAGTCTTGGTACATGGTGTTGATTTTGGTGTGGAAAAAGTCTGTTTTGGGTCTCGCAGAGGGCTTGTGAGGGTGTGGTGATGTTTTCGGTAGCTGAGGGGTTGATGCAGGTGGCTAGGGCAGTCTTCTTGGTGTTTTTCAGAAGCTGGTGGTATTGGTTGAGGTCATTGTCGGTCCTAGAGGGTCTTACTCATGCGTCATCTTTTTTTTTCTTCTGCAATTGCGTTTCTGGGTTTTCAGTTCTGCTGTGAATCTGTTGGGGTGTCTTGTTTGTTTCATAGAGTTGGTGGGTTTCCTAGGTGCGACTTTGTCCGTGCCTGCGCTTATCCAGTTTGTGAAGTCTTCTGTCGCTTTTTCTTTGACTTCTGTGATGGTGGGTAGGTGAGTGTTGAGAGCGTTGGTCCATTGTTTGATACCTTTTTTCAGCTGCGCTGTGTTTTGCTGGTAGTGGTGGCTGGATGTTGGAGTTCCGACATGACAAAATGGGCGCAGTGGTGATAGGTCCAGGTGAGCTCCTCTGTGTGGGTGTGTTTTACTCTGTTGCTGGCTGAGAGGATAAGGTTGAGTGTGTGTCCTGCAGGGTGGGTGGGGTCAGTGACTATCTGCTTGAGTCCAAGGTGGGCCATGCTTTCTAAGGGGCCGGCTGTGTTGGTGTCTTTGGTCTATATCTATGTAGGGTTATTTCTAGAGCGCGCTGTTACTACCAAGAGTGTCCTGGCGCTAAAGGTTGAAAGGAGAGCAGCGGGTGGAAAAATTATTAACAAGAATAAAGCCAGGTGTTCCATTTCTTTGGAAACAGAGGTGTTGATTTGATGTTTCTTAAGTGGAAGGGCATTTTGTTCCACAGGACAGGACCAGGGTAAGAGAGAGCCGTGCCCCCAGTCCTCGACTTTCTAACTCGGGGGATGTTTGCTAGCAGCAGGTCAGATGAACAGCGATTTCTACATAGGGTATAGAATGCGATTTTCCGTTTGAGGTACTCTGATCCGGTCCCATACAGGGCTTTCTGGGTAACGAGTAAAGTCTTGAAAATTACTCTTTTCCTTACTGGGAGCCAATGAAGGCTCTTCAGAAGGTGTGAGACGTGCATTCTGGGGAACCTCAAAGATGGTGCGGGCAGCAGCATTCTGGACAAGCTGAAGTCTGTCCAGCAAATAGCAAAATTCCGCCAGAGACGTAACAGGAAAAAACAGGTGCTCACCACCGCATTGACTTGGGTGTGGAAAAGCAGTTGATTGTCCATTAAGAACTCCAGACTTTTCACCGCCACGTTGTTGTTTGTCATGGGGGCAGGTGCGTCAACTGGCCAAAAGACTTGCAGCGTTGTCTCAGCACAATTGCCAAGGAAGAGTAGTTCTGTCGTCCCTGAATTGCATTTAAACTGATTCGCAGCGAGCCACCTGAAAACTGCTGAGTGGCAGGTCCTGATAGACAAACTAGGACATGGTTCGTTGTTGTTCCATGTGAACAACAGCTGCATGTCATCGGCGTAGGACACAATTTTAACCCCCAGCGATTCCGCCAGCATGGCCAGGGGTGTGAGGTAGATGAACAGGTTTGGGCTCAGAGCAGAACCCTGCGGGACAGGAACAGCGCTAGCATTCGTACTTAGCTCTATCCACAATAAATTATTTGGCCCAACTTTCGCTCCAACACTTTAGGTGGCCCAGGCAAAAGTCATCCCAACTTTAACATACGGAAGTAAGGCGCTAAAAGGACTGGATTGTGGGCAATTAGATAAAATCATTGCAAAATGTTTTAGAACTGTCTTCCAGCTACCATCACACACCTCACCGGCACAAATCAGGCTGGAACTGGGCATCAGCAAACAATCATTGGACAGAATGATGACTTTTCTAATGAGCTGCCACAAGTTGAGGGGGCTGAAGACCATAGGCCTGAGTGAAGTCAGGGACCTACACGTAAGCCAAAATGAGTTCAAGAGGCTAGCAAAAATAAGTGCGAAAAAGCTCCCCTCAATGGAAGACAGGGCAACTCTCACAGCTAGAAGCCACGGTTGGATGACCCTCAAGTCATATGATCAGCTGATACCCCAGAGTTATTTAACTTTCCCATTCAGCGCATGCACGAAGCTCTGCTTTTTAAAACTAAGAATGGGGGTGATCCATTTGACTTGCCATCTTCCCAAATGGAAAAGAGATCATGCCCCAGAACCATGTCGTCTTTGCGGCCATCATAGTGAAGACTTAATCCATGAACTGTGCCTGTGTTCTAGCCTCTTGAAGAAAAGAAGGACTCTTCTACAGAGGGGCTGGAACAACAAGGAGGTTAGATCTTTCAGAGCTGCAGTATTGGCCTGTTTAGATCCCCGGAATACCAATCTAAACTGCGTACTGGTGAGGTTTATGGACCGCGCAGTAAAAAAACTAGAGGAGGGGATCTGTCGATCGCCACCTCGGCCAGAGACATAGACTCCTGGCTCTTCGCAATAGCGGAGCAACTTTTTTTGTGGGGCAGCCACGCACACGAAAAACTGTCAGACATACCAAAATAAAACGACTATTGGAAGGGGATTGGAGTATAGGCTGGTTAATTTTGGGACTTAAAAGCTACCTTAATCAGGATAACAAATGCCCCTAAGGGATCATCCTCATAGGATTTGTGGGCAGCACACCTACAAGAGAGGTGTGACAAGTGGGAGGTTGGGTTCTTTTAACAACAGGAACCGGGATTCTTTTTAATGAATTTAATAAGTATTATATTTTTATCTTTTGTACTTTGCAACGTTTTTTTTAAAAATCATGCAATAAAGTTATTTCAGGTCACTGCGGGACCCCAATCTTCAACTGGCGTGAAGCGGCAGAGTATGGATGGCACCAGACATCTTGGTGTTCACTAGATGAAAGTTGAGGTCTCCTAGCAATATGTACAAATTTGAGTTAATGGCAAAAGGGGCGATGAAGTCGGAGATTGCATTGCAGAAAGCAGGGCAGGTCTGGAGGTCTGTAGACGAGGGTGCTTTTGTTGTTTGTATGGAGTAAGAAGTGGAGGCTTTCCTTGAATGGGGTGGAGTAGTCTGTGGTGGTTGAGCATTCTAGGTTCTCTTTATAGATTCTGCCAATGCCTCCGCTGTTTCTGTTGGACCGGTCTCAGTGCGCAATCTAGTATTCGTCCGGGGTGGCTTTGGAGATTTCTGGAGCGGATAAGGGGTTCAGCGAGGTTTCTGTGATGAAGACTGCGTCCGGGGTATGGGTCGTGATGGTGTCCCAGATTTCTGTTGCGTGTTTTCTGAGTGAGCGTGCGTTGATAAGCAGGCAGTTGATCTTTCCAGAAGAGTTGGCTTTGGCCTTGTTGGAGGGTGTGTGTAATGTGGTGTGGCTGATTGAAGAGAAGTAAGTGGTCTCCTCAGTGCTGCAGGTGAACCGGCAGTTCCGGCAGGAGAATGGGCCTGAAGTGGTCCTGTGGGAGGCATGGGCCCAGTTGTTGTTTTCCTGGTGTCTGGGGTTCGGTGGCTCGAAGCTGGTTTGAGGTGAAACGGAGGCTATCCGTTGGGGTTGGGGTCCTGATGCTGGGTGTGGTCCAGGTATGTGTGTGGAATGACTTCTGCGTGTATCTGTTGCATGGTCGCATGGCGGTCTCCATGCTATGGGGTCACAGGGGGTTGGAGGAAGGGGGGTGGCATGGCCTTTGCAGGGAGGTATCCAACACGGGAGGGGGAGCAGGAGGCAAAGCTGCAAGGGACAACTTAACTATGGAGAACAGGGATGGGGTACACTGGCAATCCTGTGGCAAGAGGCGGGAGCAGCAATGGGCTGGGCCTGCCTAAAGAGTGGGCAGGCAGGGAGACACTTAAGGATACAGAATGCATGTGTGGTGGGACATGCCCTGCAGGGGGCCAGGTAGAACGATGCAGAGAGGCTAGCTACTGAGGCGAGCAGGTGCTGGAGAGGCAAAGGGAAAGATGTTGGGTGCTGGCACAGCAAGAGGAGAAAGCGAGGTGGTGAAGAAGCGGGGGGGACTTGCCTGAAAACAGCGACAATAGAGGGGTGGCCCAGGCCTGTCTCATCTGGGCTCTGTTGACTGTGGGTCGGCCTACCCTTGGCCTGAGCTTTGCCCGGTGGCCACCCACGCACATCCCGCGGAGCAGGAGGAGGTGCCTGGTGAGGAAGGGCTGGCAGCGGGAAAAAACCAACAGGTTCTCTCCCAGGAGCAGAGCCTGCTGGGAATTGTGGTCTGGAGGGAAGGGTCCGCTGGTTCTGCAGTTTGGGAGGAGGCACCCAGGGAAGACAGGTTGGCATGAATCAGGCACAAATAGGCTACTAGCACAACCTTCCCCACATTGATAAGTTGCTACTTCATTTATCCTTGGCATTCTTCACCTCCTCCATGGGATCTTATCTCCTTGCTCGTTACCACGGTTCTCCTTGCCAAAATCGGTCTTCACATACCTCACTATCTTACAAAAGTACCAACCCTCCTTTACTAAATAATGAAGCTTTGTCCGCACCTGCTATAGAAACAAAAAATGCAAGCAACCACATTCTACCTTAAATATGAATTAAACGTTCAACTTAAACATGAGCATGTGCTGAAACTATACTTGAGGCCGCAAAATCATGTCAACTTAATAGTGCAGAGGGTTACAAATATGTGCACATTACTAAGCACATAGCAAATGCAGTTTCTTAAAAAATTGAATACATTGCAAATGATTAAATAAATGATGTAATTTCAAAACACATCAATATGAATATAATTTCTTTCTACATCTGTAAATGTCTAAACATTGGTCTGCACATACATATCATATAATCTGCTTCGCAATGAGACACGTCATAAGCTTAGCTTTCGTTTAAAATATTGACTTATAAGTGTTGTAAGAATTTAATAGACATTGAGGCCTGGTGTCTGGTTCCTTTGTGTGTGCTGTAGTTAAAGCCCTTTGAATTGTAAGAAAGGCTGAGGCACAGCTCCTCCTCTCACCCGGTCAGGTTGGTTAATCTTTTCTGTACCTAAGCCCTCTTTCTGTTATTGTATGGAAGCAATACACAAACCCCAATAGCAAAGCTATTCACAGTCATGTGACCCAGGACACTAGCAGAAGGTACAAATGGTTGGGACTAGAAAGTGCCATCTTTCTTAAAGTGGCATTGTCAGAATTGTATCTTAAAATGCGACTTCACCATTATTTAGGGTTTTAAACTACTATTCATTTGAGTGCAAAAAAACATAGATCTATCTACTCCAAATCCAAAGTTATCAAAGAAAAATAATTGCGTTCATAGGTATCATTTAGTGAGATAAAAAATGTCAAAGGTTAAAAAGCCGCATGCATCTAATGCAAAAATAATAATCTCATGCACAGAGCCATGAAGGAACTTCAAGAAAATATGCATTTATAATGTACACCAACTTACAAGTTTATACATACTTACAAATGACAACTGTAATAAACAAATACATAAGTGCATAGAGCCCCCAGTGCAACAGAACAACAAAGAGCATAGGTAACCTATTACACAATATAATAGTGCATGTGTGTTACGAGTAACAAGCAACCAATAAAGTTAAAAATTAGTCCATCGGTCTCAAAGTGGCACTAAATTGTGTGTTTGTTTGTTACACTTTGTCGATGAAGATTTGACAAGAGGGTATGAATGGCCGGGTCTTATCAGGACTTAAAATTATATGGGGACCATCTAAAACCAGGAACACTAAAAAACTAATGTAGTGATAAATAAAAGGTGGTAAAGTGTGAACACAAAAAGAAATCAGTATATAGAAGTATCTTCATCCAGATAATAATGTAAGAGAATGCTAAAATTAGGCATCCTCGTGAGTAGATACAACAAATGACTTACTCATGGGAAGAATACCTGAAAAATATACAATAAAGAGTTAAGGCTCAAACTCTCAAATAAATCTCTGATGAATAATTACAGGGCACTGACCCTCCAATAAGTCTCCCATAGCCCACAAGAATCACAAATCTCTTACCCTGAGTGCAAAGAACCATCAGCATGGACAGCAAGGTTCCAAGCTGCAGAGAGAGAATACTTCTCTCAATGAGAAGCAGTGTGGAAGCCGAGCGTACCTGTCTTAATCAGGAAGCAGCAGAAAGCGAGTATTGGAACGCTTTGTTCCAAGATGAGATGCTCTCAATAGAGGAGCATATGTCAAAGATAGAGGAGGGGTTGGTCAATGTCTATTAGCCCAGCTTTAATCCGGACAACCACTACATCAAATAAGATAAATTTAAATAATAAATACTGAGAGAAACAAAATAAATAGGGTCCAATCACCCTCTTAATAGCATAGGCATCATTGACACATGGATACAAGGAACCCTCTCAAATTCCACTAAATAACAACCACCTCTATTCAATGTGTCCTGAGTAGGAATAATCAAGGAAAAGGGGGTGTTTTTTTTTTTTTTAACATTACTATCAATCTGTCCACCCCGGTTCAGACCATACAATATGTTAGACCAAAGAACATGATAAATACAATATAATATATAAATATATAAAAGAACAAACAATTCTGAATATAGAGAGTCCATACGTAGGTCTCTATCAACTTAAGTTATTTGAGCCCAGATGCAAAAAGTCCCTCTTAGATTCCAGTAAGATGCATCCATCTAATCCCATTTTATCCTTGAAGCAGGGATGCAAGTCTGCTCTACTCCTTGTTTGTGTTCAAGCCTCTTTCAATCGAGTCATATAACACAATCCATTTGCATTCCAATCTGTGCAAATTCAGCAGCATGCTACCTCCTCTTAAACAGCGGCGGCCAGCTCACGTAAGCGAGGTGAGATGGGCAGGGTGTGGCAGGGGGGAAGCCATCAGACAACAGAATAGGTATGATTTATTTATTTAATTATACCTATTCAGTCGTCTGTCAGCTCCCCCCAACCGTCCCCGCCTCACCACATTTACCTGTGCCTGCCGCCGCTTCTCTTATAGGTATCTGTGCCCCTTCGAATGCTTGCCAGGTCATTGGCAGAGTGACTAGCATCAAGAAAGTGTGACACCAAGGTTGCAGTGGTCACTCCACACCGGGTCCTGCTTCTCTGCTGTTCAAGCCGCACTTTTACCTGTTGAGTAGTTTGACCTACATAAATCACAAGGACACCAGATACAATATACAACATTGATTGCATTACAATTTAGAAAAATGCCTCAATTCTACCTTGAAATTACCATGCTTCAAGTACTTGGTATTGTCTGTAAATTGACAAACAGCACAATCTCCACATCTGTAATGACCCTTCACAGGATGGAGTCCCCACACATTCCTTAGTGTTATTTGAAAACCTAGGACGTCCTACCAAATGTATCAAGTGATCATTTCTATTCTTGCCTATTTTAAAGGAAAGCCATGACTTTTCTAATGCAGGGTCAATATTCTTAATGATATGCCAGTGATTCCTCATCGATGGCATGATTTTATTGGTGTGAGGGCAAAAGGTAGTCGCACATACTATTTGTCGAACCTTCTCATGTGGCTTGATCTGTAGTATTTCCTCTATGTTACAATACCAGGCTCTCTTTAGTGCAATTCTCACCATTCTACGGGGGGGGGGGTAGCCCCTCTCCTTTAATCTCTTTGATAGTATGACAGCATCTCTAATGTAATCTGCTTTTATGGTACAGTTGCGCCGGAGTCTTAAAAATTGGCCATATGGTAGGCCATCACTTAGGGCCCTAGGATAAAAGCTATGGTATGACAACAAAGTGTGCCTGTCAGTGGGCTCCCTGTACAGAGATGCAATGAGTATCCCTTCATCATGTTTAATCAACAAGTATAGAAATGGGATATGCTGCCTGTCCCAACTGGCAGTGAACCTCAAGTGTGGCTTTGTTTTATTGAGGTATAAGACAAATTCCCTTAATCTGGAATCCGAATCGCTCCGAACCATAAAAATATCATTGATGTACCTCTTCTAACATCTTATAGAACTACGGAAGGGGGTAGAATCTACAAGTACAAACTAATGTTCAAAGGTATCCACATGATATTAGCTAAATTTGGAGCAATTACTGCATTCATATGAGGGCCAACACTCTGTTGGTAATAGGATTCACCATATTTGATGTAATTTCTCAGCCCTCCACAGGGCTTGGTCGCCCCACTCACTGCTGCCGCTCCTGCCTGCCTTTGCCGCCTCCTGCCTGCAGATTCCTTCGCTCGCTGCCTGCTGCTCCTGGGAATTTCCCGCTGCTCCTGGGAATTTCCCGCTGCTCCTGGGAATTTCCTGCTGCCCGCTGCTTCTTGGAATTTCCCACCGCTGCCTCCCTGCGGCCCCGCCCCCCTGTGATTCCATTCGCCGCCCCGCTCCCGCCACCCAGCTGCTCCTCCCTCCCGGCTCCTTACTTATGACGCCCCCAGAGCGACCGTGCAGCGGACGCGTGCAGCGGGAGCGCCGATTGAGCGGCGAAGGTGCGCCAAAGGTAAGCCCGTCTGGCCCGTCCGCGCCTGGCCCGCGCCCAGCGCCAGGACCCCTGGCCCTCCCTGCCGAGGCAAGACGACCCGACTGACCTACGCCGCCGCCACTCTCAACGCACTCAATGCCGGCCGGACCCACGCCTGCTGCCGAGCCACCCCGAGACGCACCCACGGACCCTTCACCTGCTGCACCTGCAAGTTAATAATAAAAAGGGGTCTTATCGTGCGCAAACTTAGCCCAATGGGCGTCAAGGCGCCTAATTCCAAAGCCAGCTCATAGCAGTCACCCTGCAATTCAGCCTGTGTAGGCCCTTGAAAAGCACCACGTTTTTAAGGCCTTTTTAAACAGCGCTAGAGAGGGTAGAGTCTTGATCTCCATAGGCAGGATGTTCCAGAGCTGGGGGGCAGTGACAGAAAAGGCCCTGGCTCCCCATCTGGTGAGCTTAAAGCGAGGGACAACAAGCTGAAATAGTCCCGAAGAACGAAGACACCTTGTAGGATGGTAGCGAGTAAGCAGAGAACTGATAGCACCTTTAGGTCCATCCTCGAGAGCTCTGTAGGTCAGACACAGAATTTTAAAATAAATTCTGTGCTGAATAGGCAGCCAATGTAGGTCTCTCCTCGCAGTAGTAGCAGAAGAAGTCCTAGAGAGGTCTAGGACAAAACGTGCAGCAGCATTCTGCACGATTTGCAGCCGATGTATAAGGCCCTTGTTGGACTCCATGTAGAGAGAGTTGCAATAATCTAACCTGGAACCAACAAGGGCGACTGCAATCTGCTTACGTGCTTGAAGAGACAGATAGCTGCGAATTCTATTGAGCGTCCTGATCACGCCCCAACAGGTTGCAACAGTCCGATTCACCTGAAGAGACATCGAGAGTGAAGTATCAAACACCACACCCAGATTTCTGGCAGATTGAGAGGGGGTGGGGCAGGTGCCAAGAGAGGAAGGCCACCACTCACTCGACCAGACATCTAGGTCCTTCCCAAAGACCAAGACCTCAGTCTTGTCGCCATTTAGCTTCAGGGAGTTGATAACCATCCAGTCTGCAACATGTTGCATACAGGACCTGAAGCTAGAGGCAGATGTTATGACAGAGGACTGAGTGAGTGACATCATAATCTGGGTGTCATCGGCGTATGATACCACCTCCATCCCCTGCGATCTTACAAGCCTAGCAAGGGGGGCCACGTAGATGTTGAACAGGATCGGACTTAGTGCCGACCCCTGTGGCACCCCACATTGCAAAGACTTCGCTGGGGAGAGGTGGTTACCAAGCATCACTCTCTGTTCCCTATCAAGGAGAAAGGAGTCGAGGAGTCTCAGGGCCGAACCAGTGACACCTGCCTCCCTAAGCCGAGATGTTAAAATGGCAGGAGACAAGGTGTCGAATGCGGCCGTGAGGTCCAATAGCACTAGAACAGTAGTTTGTCCAGCATCAACTTTGCGTCGGATGTTATCGACTACAAAGGTGAGAGCAGATTCTGTGCTGTGATGTTTTCGGAATCCGTGTTGGGTGGTGTCTAGATACTCAGAAGCCTCAAGAAAAGAGGATAGATGGCGATTCAAATGTGCTTCCAGAATTTTCGCAGGTGCAGGGAGCAGGGAAATGGGTCTAAAATTTTTCAGGAGGCCGGGGTCGAGTGAAGGCTTCTTGAGGAGCGGCTTCACAATGGCCTTCTTCCATACCAATGGAAAAGAGCCTTGGGCAATCACCTGCCTCCGAACCTGCCCCGCACCCGCCAAGACAAACACCAGCAGCAACCACCTCAAGTGCATCCTGATCAACACCCGCTCCGTCCACAGACACGCCGTGGAACTCTGGAACCTCCTCGACGCTACATCACCGGACGTCGCCTTCCTCACGGAAACCTGGATGAACGCCTCCTCTGCACCCGACATCGCCATCGCCATCCCGGACGGGTACAAGATCATCAGGAGGGACCGCATCAACCAGACCGGAGGTGGCATCGCCATCGTCCACAGGAACACCATCCGCATCACGACCGACGCCAACGACTCCTTCGCCGCAGCCGAACATCTCCACTTCCAGATTCACACCGACCCTAAGACGACCCTCAGAGGCACCCTCGTCTACAGACCCCCGGGACCACGCACACAATTCAGCGAAGACATCACAGACTTCATCTGCCCGCACGCCCTCCCCTCCACCGACTACATCCTCCTCGGGGACCTCAACTTCCACCTGGAGAACAACAAGGACCTCAACACCACCGCCCTGCTGGAAAACCTCGCCAACCTCAGACTCGAGCAACTGGTCAACACCCCCACCCACTACGCCGGCCACACGCTTGATCCCGTCTTCTCTTCCAGCAAGTACATCACCTTCAGCCACGCCACCGGACTCCACTGGACCGACCACAGCTGCGTCCACTTCAGCTTCAAAAGATCCACGACCCACCACCACCCGCAACAGGTACCTCACAGGAATTGGAGCAAGATCACCGCAGACCAGCTCACCACCTCCCTCAGCCAGAGCCCACCCGCCAACACAACGGACCCCAACGAAGCAGCCCGCAACTTCACACAGTGGCTGACCGCCTGCGCCGACGACCTCGCGCCACTAAAGAACCCTCCCAGCAGACCCAGAAGCAAGAAGGCATCCTGGTTCACCGACGACCTCAAGGACTCCAAGAAGACCTGCCGCACCCTCGAGAAAGCCTGGCTCCTCGACCGGACCACCGACAACATGACCGCCCTCAAACACGCTACCCGCAAGCACCACCAACTCATCCGCACCACCAAGAAGAAATCCCTGAAGGAACGACTGGACAACAACGCCCACGACAGCAAAGAGCTCTTCACTATCGTCAAGGAGTTCTCCAACCCCAGCACCGGCACCAACGACATCACTCCGTCACAAGACCTCTGCGACTCCCTCGCCTCGTTCTTCCACCGCAAGATCGCCGACATCCACAACAGCTTCGGCGCCCCACCCATGCACCCAACCGTTGAACCAACGCCCCCCACCGCCACCCTTCGCACCTGGACCACGGTGACCAGGGAAGACACAGCCCGCACGATGAACACCATCCACTCCGGATCACCGACCGACCCCTGCCCACACCCCGTCTTCAACAAGGCCGACTCCACCATCGCACCCCAACTCCGGAACATCATCAACGCCTCCTTCAACACCGCCACCTTCAACACGCCACCTTCCTGGAGAGCTGGAAGCACGCCGAGATCAGCGCCCTCCTGAAGAAACCTACAGTGGACCCCACCGATCTCAAAAAGTTCCGCCCCATCTCGCTCCTCCCTTTTCCTGCTAAAGTCATCGAGAAGATCGTCAACCGACAGCTGACCGCCTTCCTCGAGACGAACAGATCCCTCGACCCCTCGCAGTCCGGCTTCAGAGCCAACCACAGCACCGAGACCGCCCTCATCGCAGCCACCGACGACATCCGGCAAGGGGGAAACAGTAGCCCTCATCCTCCTGGACCTCTCCGCTGCATTCAACACGGTCTGCCACCGCACCCTAGTCCAGCGCCTCAGCAACATCGGTATCCAAGAGAAGGCACTGGAGTGGATCATCTCGTTCCTCGCCGGAAGAACACAAAGAGTCCGCCTCCCCCCGTTTCGCTCCGAGGCCACCGAAGTCATCTGCGGCGTCCCGCAAGGATCTTCACTCAGCCCCACCCTCTTCAACATCTACATGAAACCTCTCGCAGCCATCGCACGCCAGCACAACCTCAAGATCATCTCTTACGCCAACGACACCCAGCTGATCCTCTCCCTCACCAGAGACCCCGACACCGCCAGAACCTGCCTACACGAAGGGATGAAAGACGTCGCCGAGTGGATGAAGGACTGAAACTGAAACTGAACTCAGACAAGACGGAAGTCCTCATCCTGGGATCTTCGCCCTCCGCCTGGGACGACTCCTGGTGGCCCCCAGCCCTGGGCACCGCACCCAAACCAACCGACCACGCACGCAACCTGGGCTTCATCCTGGACCCCTCCCTCTCGATGACCAGACAAGTCAACGCCGTCTCCTCATCGTGCTTCAACACCCTGCGTATGCTTCGCAAGATCTTCTGCTGGATCCCGACTGAGACCAGGAAGACTGTCACCCAGGCACTCGTCACCAGCCGACTGGACTACGGAAACGCCCTCTACGCCGGAACCACAGCCAAGCTACAGAAAAGACTCCAGCGCATCCAGAACGCCTCCGCCCGACTCATCCTGGATGTCCCCCGACGCAGCCACATCTCCAGCCACCTGAGGAACCTGCACTGGCTCCCCGTCGACAAGAGGATCACGTTCCGGCTCCTCACCCACGCACACAAGTCTCTCCACGACCTGGGCCCCAAGTACCTCAACGACCGCCTGACCTTCTACACGCCCACCCGCCAGCTACGGTTCACCAGCCTCGCCCTCGCAGCCGTACCACGCATCCGAAGAGCCACCGCCGGAGGAAGATCCTTCTCTTACCTGGCTGCCAAGACTTGGAACTCCCTCCCCATCCACCTTCGGCTGACCCAGGACCATCTTGCCTTCAGGAAACAACTCAAGACCTGGCTGTTCGAGCAGTAGCATACCCCTCCCCCCAAGCGCCTTGAGACCCTCCCGGGTGAGTAGTGCGCTATACAAATGGCATGATTGATTGATTGATTGATTCATTTCTGGTCAAAGCGATTCTTAATAGTTCTATAATTAATTCTGTGGGAACTGTCATAGGTCTAGGGCGTGCCTCAAGAACCTGTTCAATGATTAGAATACTGCAATGTTGCGGTTTATTAGTACACAAAGATGTGATGTCAAGTGTCACCAGTAGCTCATTGGGCGGGTCAAAACTCATGTCCTCTATCAAGTTTATCATATACGTGCTATCCCGAACGTAGGTTTTGTAGTGTGTGACCTCATCTTTAATTAATATATTAATGTATCATCCAAATGGTTCTAGTACAGAACTTGTTTCTTACTTTAGAAGGAACTTTGGATTGGTCTTCATGTTTATCATTTTGCCTCTCATTTCCAAATGTTTAATTTATGACCCTCTAGTAGCTGGTCATTTGAGGTGGGCAATATTGATGTAGTACTAAACCTAGGATTACATTAGGTGGTGCAGTGACTGAGCTTCCTAGCTGCCAATATTTATTCATAACTGATAAAATATTCACTACCTATTTTAAAGGGAAACCCGTATGAGCCCTAGTATTTAATCATGACAGGAAACTTTTTTATTATATAAGGCGAGAATCTAGAAAAAACAACATCAAAGTTGTCACTTTGAACAGTGATACGAATTCCTATGAGTGTATAAACTCAGAGAACTTCATGTGTCCTTGTTGAGCCATCTTAACCACATGGGTGCTCATGGCGAGCTCAGCTCGTCATGAGGCATGGTGGCCATGTGCTCATGACGAGCTGAGCTCGTCATAACGGCCGCAATGCTCGGACGCGGGGCTAATTCCCCTGCTGTACGAGCGTTCCACAGAAACGTGTGTGGCCGAGACGAGCTGAGCTCGTCATGAGCACACGGCCACGAGCCATGAGCACTCGTCACGAGCACAGGGGCGCTGTGTGCGCCCCCCCCAGCACAGCAGGGGAATTACCCCTGCTGCGAAGAGGTTAAAGAATTATTTTTGGTGTATGGTAGAGACCTTTGACATTGTTGTGGGCCTGAGTGCAGCACAAGTGTAATTTACTTGTTTTAGCCTACATCACATTTCCCTGGGAATCCCAAGAGGTGTAGAATGCAGTCTTTTTATTGGTGCTCAGTATTCTGTCACTACACTGGGGACCAAAAGAAGAGTAAGAGATATGAACACTTTTCCCAGGGATTGATGGAAAATAAATACACAAGAACGAAAATCTTAGGTGCCCAAACGCACATAAAAAGGTGAAGAGGAAATTGTAATTCACCGAGTAAAGGAGCAAATTAATGACTAAGTTGCTGTACTGGCACAATATGAACAATGTACTGCCATCTCTCAACTGTTGGTCAGCAGTAGCAAAGAATTAAAGGAGCCCATGATGCAGTGCAACCTGGGGCAATGCCAGTCACCACCGGGCACCCGCTGAGGCTTCTGAGAGCACAGAAAAGGAGGATGAGGAGTGCGGAGTGAGAGATGACCAGAGGTGGTGAGGATTAGGGGAATGAATGATGGACGGGGAGCTTGGGACTAGGTGTTAGCAGCTAGGGTTGAGGGAATTTGAAGTTATGTAATGGGCTCTATAGGAAATGGACTTTGTTAAGGTGTAATTAAGATAAGTTTTCCCAACCCTTAAACTGGGTCCATTTCCTCTGCTGTGTGGCCTACAGCATAGTAGTTCTTCCTGTCACAGACTGCAAGAACGACCTTCATGCCCTAATTTCTCAGAGCATTTGTCTCAAATATAGTCATGAATTTAAGCATCAATACAGTTAGGTATTTTTATAGAACGCTTTGGAGAAATGTACCTATATAGGGAAGTGGCCATAAAAAGTCAACCAGTTTTCTCTGCTTTTTGGCAGGTATCATCGGCTGCCTTTGCCTGTGGACGGAGCTCCTTTGGAAGCACAGTTTGATGCTTTTGTTGGGTTTCTCAGGGTAAGTTTCACAGAGCTGTCATGCTTGCAAAGATAACCAAAATATTTTTCTTGGCTCCTGTGTGTGCTTCCTCTGCTTATAGCCATTTTTGGTAAGTCACAGCGTTTGCTTCCCATGAATCCTAAACAGATATGTTACAGTGACCATAATGTGCCATATAAAACTGTGATTTAGAAAAGGAAAGTATTCACGTCGGTATGTTTTTTTTTTCTGCACATTGCAAATATAAAACCTGTACATTATCTTCTTATGCCAGTATCGTCGACCATATTTTATTCGTTTTGCCCTTGACACGATCAAAATGCACAAATATTCATACTGAAAACGTAACTTTCCTTTCTTTGGTGGTACTGTCAAAAACATTGAACCCACTACAAAGGTGCAGAATCCCTCAGAAGGATTTGACATTTTATATTTTTTATACTTCTCATAGCATAGCTTTCCGATCTAAATCTCCGTTTCAGAAAACAGCCTGTTATATTCCTGGTTTTCCATATAGTGTTTCAGAGAGAGCGAGAGAATTCTCAATATAGCCTGGGATGAAATAACAATGGTATTTTCCAATGGTAAATAGTACTTTTGTTTCACTTTTACGTCGTTATGTGATAATTTATTTGTCAATGTTAACTTAACTAGTTGGGGCAAGGCTAAACAATGAATATTGTGGATGGCTTTCCCAGATGTTTTCAGCCAGACTTGGAGGTAGAACCTTTTCATCTGAGTTCGCGTTTTCTGGGCCAACTTGCTTACCATTGGCCCTCCAACTGACCTTTCTCTCCAACTGAGAGGTGATGGGAGTTAGCGTTAACATCAATCAAAATTCGGGTAGCAGTATAACCCATTTGTCACTGTGATGCAAAATATTACCAAAAGCAGTTGTTGCTCAGAGAAAAGTCACAAATTGTGTTCTCTATCCATAGGTAAACAGCAATTAATGTCCCGACAAAGAAGATTGTACTGTTAATCTAACGAGTCTAAAAAATGAGGGAATTCCTTAAAGAAAATTGGAGTCAAGCAAACAAAGTTACGTTTAGAATGTGTGAGCATTTCAGGAGCTCGGTCAAGAGTCTTCTATGGGTCAAGAGAAAAGTGTTAGCCTAAGCAACACATAAGAAGGGAGCAAACAGGCATTGAGGTCTTAACCTCTAAATAGCGAAGAAAGTTTGAAAAAGAGCTCCTACAGCATCTCTGGAAAATGGGGTTTTGAAGTCTAACGGGTTGAACACTACTTTAGAACACTTAATATTCACTGGGTAACACCCCCTTTGCACACATCATCAGAGGTCCTTTGTTTCAGTCCCGTTCTCAGGTATCAAACTGCTACATTGGGAAAAAGTTGCACACTAGACATGGGAATTACATCAGTTTCTCACGTACACATCAGACGGCAACATTTACTCAATAGGTCTTTCAGTTGATGCTCCGGTTCCCCATGTTTGCTTGTCAAGGTCTTCTGCTCAGGGTCATGTCTGCATCTCTAGTACAGTAATGTATCTATTCTACAACTATCAATACATGTGAATACCTGCAAGAAATGTTGAGATAGCAAAAAGGTTAAATCAACTTTAGCCATAAAGGTTAAATATAGGCTTACATATGACAATTTAAACATTAACCCAATGGTGCACGTTTAAACTGCTTGTGCACATTTAACACAAATGCATATATGTTTCTGAAGCATTAGGGTTCACATCACATAAAACATTCAGTAAGCCTTTAAAATTATCGGCTGTAAGTATGCGAAGAACTTCATTTAAATCAAATATATGAAATATTAATGCATCCTTTACATAAACTTTTGTCTCACACAAAATCACTTTCTATATAGGTAAGGATGTTTCTAATTAGTTTTCGAATCATTAAATGTTTTTCACTTGAATTTGCACACACATTAAGAACATCACCTTTCCTCTCTATGATGAGTATCTGATCTATTAAATGAGGATGGTTTAATAATTACACTCAGTTATGGTAAAACACATAAATTCTCTAAGCCTTCAGTGAAGGCACTCCCTAGTAATGGCAAGTGCAACACTTACATTAGTTTGTTAAACCATGCATGAAACATGTGCTAAGTGCACTTCCATCCTGTGTGTCTTTTAAGTATTTGTGATATGTAAAGGGTGGGCAACATTTGCGCTACACCACATCTTTAATGTGGTGCCATCTGTTCAACAGTAGGCCGGAAACTCAAATAGAGAGTGTTTTGGAAGTTAGAATATGTTCCTACTTCTGAGCACTCATAAAACTAGATCTAGTTAATGACCAAGGCGCTGAACCATACCCCTGGGACTCTGGCTACTTGGAGAGGAAGGAGTATATGTGTAAAACAACAAAAGATACGATATACAACTACTCAAAATTGCTGCATAGTACTGTGAAAAAAGGGCTTTCATACACCAGATAACAAAATATAATTTAATAAACAATTATTTTTTATTAATCATTCATTCATTCAAATAATCTTTATTTCGGGGAGGATCTTAAAAGATACAAAATACAATCAATAAAAAGCATCATTACAGCTGTGTATATCTTCATTGGGTTAAAAAGTACACAATTACATTTCATGATGACTAAAAACATGTTTATAAAAGGGATAAAAAGGATTAGAAGAATATTGTACAGATTAAAAATTGTGTAAAATCAGAGCACCAATTTCAAACAACGGGCTAGGCTAGACAGAACATTATCCACAGGAATTGTTATTAATAAATGACCAGCGCCTACGCCACATGGCATATAAAAAACAAGCCTTGGAAATGCAATATGTCTCGGATTTATTTGAGTTAGAGCTAATGGCATTGTAAATTACAATGTCTTTTAGCCATGTGTTATGGAGTGTATGCATGTGGTGTGTAGTGGAATTATGTGGGTTGGATTGGAATTGTTAGTTGTGGAATTGTGTGGTGTGAAATTGTGTAGTGTGGAGTGTATTTGTGTAGTGAAATGATGGGGCATGGTAGAATGTTGTGGGTAGTAATTATGTGGTATTGAGTGTACTGGAATTGTGTGGAGTGGGAGTGTGTGTTATTGAGTGTAATTATGTGTAATGATATTTTGTGTTGTGGAATGGTATGTGGTGGAGTTTAACTATGTGGTGTGCTGTATAATTTTGTGGCATGATGTGGAATTCTGTAGTGTGGATTAGATGTAAGTGGTGTGTTGCGTTATTGTGTTGTTGAGTTGAATTTTGTGGATTGATGTCAAATTATGTGGAGTGTTTGTGCGTGTGGTTGTGTGTATGCGTGTGGTTGTGTGTATGCGTGTGGTTGTGTGGTTGTGTGTGGTTTTGGTTGTGTGTGTGTGTTTGTGTATGTGTGTGGTTGTGTGTGTGGTTGTGGTTGTGTGTGTGGTGGGTGTGTGTGGTTGTGGTTGTGTGTGGTTGTGGTTGTGTGTGTGGCTGTGTGTGTGTGGATGGGTTAGGTGACAGCAGCAGTCGTGCTTCCCTCACACATAGCAAGCATAGCATAGGTGACATCAGCAGTGCATGACCCATGTGCCTCCCCATTTGCATTTATAAACAAGTATACTATAGGTGACGAGCAGTGCAAGCGCCATTGTGTGTGTTTGTGGGGTTGTGTGTGTGTGGGGGGGTTGTGTGTGTGGGGGGGTTGTGTGTGTGGGGGGGTTGTGTGTGTGTACGGTTGTGTGTGTAGGGTTGTGTGTGTGTAGGGTTTTGTGTGTAGGGTTGTGTGTGGGGGTTGTGTGTATGTGTAGGGTTGTGTGGGGCTTGTGTGTTTGGGGGGTTGTGTGTGGGGGGTTGTGTGTGTGGGGTTGTGTGTGTGGGGTTGTGGGATTGTGTGTGTGTATGTGGGGTTGTGTGTGTGGGGGGTTGTGTGTATATGTGGGGTTGTGTGTGTGTGTGGGGGGTTGTGTGTGTGTGTGGGGGGTGTGTGTGTGTGGGGTTGTGTAGGTGTGGGGTTGTGTGTGTGGGAGGGTTGTGTGTGGGGGGTTGTGTGTGGGGTGTTTGTGGATGTGTGTGGGGGGGTTTGGGTGTGTGTGTGGGGTTGTGTGTGTGTAGGGTTGTGTGTGGGGGTGTGTGTGACACAACCATTACATGGATAGCAGTCCTGTGCCCACAATGAGGGAATGCTTGGTGCATCCCTGCAGGTGCCAGAGCAGGTTCTGAACCTCACTTTACCAGGGAGACAGCTAGGTCGGAGGGCAGATGTTAGAACCGCGGGACGCCAGGCGCCCAAAAAAGCCAGGATACCAGTTTCGCGTTTAGTCGAGTACTCAGGGCCGAAGTACACGCCTTTTCACCATACAGGAGACATTCCAGTCACAACAGCATCTATTCACATACAGAATGCCAACCGTAATGGCGCAGAACATCTTTACAAAGTACCAATACAAATGGCATAGCGAGAAATGAATTTGTGCACAAATTGCTATGTACCAGCGATTCAAGACAGCACCAACTATGACGAACCTGTGGGTGGACACAAGGGAAAGAAAGGACGCTTTACAAAGACTTAGTGTGACAGCTGAGGAGGTGTACCTAGTGAGATGATAGCAGACGTAAAACGATGTTCAAAATATACATTTTGTTGATAGTAAAAAATACAGAATGTTTTGAAATTAAAAATAAAAACGTATAATAGTATAACAAGATCAACAATAAAAGCCATTTGTGACATTGGACGGCTCCAAGCGTTGCCCTAGACAAATTAAAGTACAGCCCGAAGAGGGATAATTCTGCCAGTAAAATTTTTCTTAACAGAAGGAAAACAGAAAGTCATTCCTTCATTTTTTGACGTATTTTCAAGTGTAGAATTTTATATATAAAATAAAAAACATGCAATGGCAAGACACAGTTTCGCTGTAGGAGCAGTGGTGCATCTCTGGGAGGGCCTCCTGAGACAGTTTTAATTAAATAAAACATTCTTTCAAAACCAAATGTTTGGTGAATCCCACAAGGGCTGGAATCCCACATGAAGCACTGCTGTCAGCTATACATACAGTGATTTAACTTTTAAGGTACCTCAATGAAGAATCTCTGGTAAAGAAACTACGAAGACAGACCCAGAAATATAAGCAAAACTGGCCCCAGATGATGACTGCAATGGTGTGAGTCAGATGCCTGTTCTTTCTTAAATACACATCACCCTCAAACCACCATGGTTGTGGGTGCATTAGCATCAAGCCCGCGCCACAGAAATTAAAGTGACACTGATCCCAGATGATTACTGCAAGGGTGTGGATCAAATGCCTGTTCTTCCATAAAATACACATCACACTCCAACCGCCTGCTCTGACTGACCAGCAAACAGTTTCTCGATGCATTAGTATCAAGCATGTGCGACAGAAATGATAGTGAAACTGCTCTTTGATACACCTTGCAATGATGTAAATGTAGATGCCTCTTCCTCATAAAACATCTATCACACTCAAACTGCCTACTATGACCAGTAACCGCCAAGGGCACGCAGGCTCATGGAACGCCCTTCTGATCGCTTCCGTTGTAGATCCTGGAAAGATTGGTCCAGTGGTTCTGGGAACACCCGAAAGAGGTCTACTATGTCAGATTCATAAGCTTTTCTGTGCAACCAAGCTGACATTCAATGTGTAAAGCCCTGAACTGCAGTTGTAAATTCAGAGCTCGTTATCAACATAGCAGTAGTCCGGGGACATGTATTCTTATCAACCGAACTTAAATCCATGGACAATCTATCTGTCCAGCGGGCTTTCTGCAGTATTAGGTGTAGGGTAAGAGTGGGAAAGGGGGATTAGGGTAAGAACAATGCCTCAACACAGACACATGTCGTTTCCTACCAGAAAAACAGAGCTATCCATGCAATAAAGTGTGTTTCCATGGTTGGAGTAGGAAGGGCGCACTATCATAATTTGTGGTGTGTAGAGGAAAGGGACTTTTAAGTGAAAAACAACAGAAAAAAAGTTTTCTTGTACAAATGTACATACAAGTCTGCCAAAAGTACACCAGCAAATTATCCGTCTTGCAGAAAGTAGACAGCACGATATTTAATGAAGTAGGAGTAAACATAAAAATCGACGATTCACTGAGATTTCTAAACATACCCCTGCAAATGTATGTCAATCACTCAAATGTACGCAAATTGTTGCCAAAATAAATGATACTCAAATTTCTAACTTTTTACAAAATTCTTGTGAATCAAGCCCACTGAACCGACAGTGGCAGCTCCAACCAACCTACATCGGACGGCTCCAAGCGTTGCAGGAATGCCTTGTAGGTACAGCTTCCTGCTACAGGGCTAAAGTAGCTCCCAAATGGTTACGATACACCAGCCACGCTCGGACATCTGAACCAGCCGTAACCCACTGCAGCTGAGCGAGCAGTGGGTTGTCCAACCACAAACAAGCAGCACTGAAACGCTATAGTAAAAAAAATAAAAAAAACCTTGCGAGTGGTGCGCGGGCACAACTGCGAGCACATGTCTTCAATTATCGCGGCCGTGTCTGGCCGCGATAATTGAAGATATATGGCCTTTTGTGCACCTAACAGACACCAATAGGCCATGTGCAGAGCTACGCGACCGCCCATGGCCTAGTGCGTGTTCTGGTTTAAAAACACACGCACACAAAGGCCAATGAAAATTGACCTAGGAAATAACACGCACGAGCTGCGTAGAATTTCCAGGTCCATTTTCAAAACCCAGAGAAAAGGACTCTGGCTGCGCAACACTGCTGCGCAGTGTACGCTAGGCCCGAGACCTAACAAGAGACTGAGAATACAACAGGTGGGGAAGTATCACATTTTAGAATCCTAAGTGCCTGATGGTACTGCTTGAACCCCAAGTTTCTGCACAGTTGGATAAGCCATCGCTGCCTAAGAGGCTTATAGGATGGGTAGAAAAAGACAACATGGGGCTCAGACTCCTCCTGTGCACCACACGTTGGACATTCTAGCAATTTAGTATGAGACCATTTGTGGGATAAAACCCTGAGTGGTAATGTACCATATAAATTGAACATATAGTTTCCTCGTTCCACTGGGAATAATCTCATCCAAAAATGGCTCAAGTTTGTACTCCTCTTTGTTGCTCAGAAACTCTAGAGTTAGGGAACCCAGCATAGAATTAGTGAGGATATCCGCCAGCTGATGGTTAAGATGGTGTTTCACCAAATCAGCACTGGACATCTTCGTACAAGCAACTTTGGGGTTGCTCCAAAAATCCGGGTTACCTAACTCTTACTCTCATTTCTTATATAGGCAAACCATTGGATTTTATCAGTCCCAGGGAGTCCCATGAGTTCTTTGACTTCATCTCTAAAGTACCTCAGTTCTGGGGTTACCCATAGTCTGCGCTAGTATGTTAAAGGGCGTAGGTCAATTTCTTCATCTATAGGTCTAATACCTAGATCCAATCTTAAAGGGATGAGTGGAGTACTGACTGGGAGTGTCAACAAGGATCTCTAAAAGCAGTTTTTTGCCTTGAGGATATATTCGGTTGAATAATGTCCCCACA
Source organism: Lissotriton helveticus (assembly GCF_964261635.1). Classification (NCBI taxonomy): domain Eukaryota; kingdom Metazoa; phylum Chordata; class Amphibia; order Caudata; family Salamandridae; genus Lissotriton; species Lissotriton helveticus. Next base: position 668,306,704 of record NC_136065.1, on the reverse strand, counting down.
GTTCTGCCACGTATAAAATGGCTCCCCTGGCTTGCGCTTTATACATTTCCAAAATGGGGGTAACTGGTTTGGAGGTGGATTCCCTGTTCAATTTTAAGACACCTCCTTTGGTCTGCGGTAAGGGTAATTCCCAAATATTCGAATACGGTTACCCTATCCAGAATAATACCGTTTAGAGAAGGGTTGGGACGGGAGATCTTTGGTGGATTACAGATCATGTACTTTGTCTTTAATGTGTTAATCACCAACCCCCTTTTCTCACAGAAACTGGAAAAACTGTCTAGGGCACGCTGTATTCCCTTCGGGGATTTGGACAATAGGAGGGTGTCGTCGGCAAACAGAAGTGCCACTACTTGCTCATTTCTTAACTTGGGTACATCGATATCTTTAACCCCCTTAAGAGGTGCAATTAGAGCATTAACAAAGAGACAAAAAAGGGTGGGCGCCAGGACGCATCCCTGTCGCACTCCTCTATTGACCAAGAACCTAGGTGTCAGGGCGTCCCTGTTGCCACTTCTGACCTGCGCAAAATTATTTAGATGAAGTCTCTTGAGAATATCAAGAAGATAAATAGGGATCCCCATGTCTGCCAGTACCTCCCACAGAATGTCCCGGGGTACCAGATCGAATGCCGTCTTGAGGTCAACAAAAATTAGGTAGAGGCTGCCACCCTCTACTTTCACCGTTTTCCAATATAGAAGTTGCAGTCTTAGAAGTTGGTCTACGGTGGATGTTTTTCCCCTAAATCCAGCTTGGTAGGGGCTCAATTTCTCAGATTCCTCCATCCAACTCTGGAGACGATCGAGAATAATCCGTGCAAAAAGTTTTTGACTCACGTCGATCAGACTGATCGGGCGGTAGTTTTCAGGGATTAGTGGGGAGCTCTTTTTGAATACTGGGACAATCTCCGCCCCAACCAAGTTTCAGGTATGGGGGGACCCTTAAGTATGGTATTAAACATCAGACAGAAGTACGGAATCCAGATCACAGGTTGGTCCCTATAAAGATCCCCGGGGATTTTATCAATACCAGGCGCTTTTTCTGCCGGGAGTCTCCTAATCGCGCCCTCCACCTCCGACAGTGTTATCATTGTGCCTACTACTGGGTTAGGAACAGGCAATGTGGGAGCGTCTTCCAGGCTACATGGGAAGTCTTTGTGTACATTCTGGGGGGTTATCAGGCTCGTGGAGGTACCCACTTCCGTCGAATACAGTGCCCCGAAGTGTTCCATCCATCTTTCAGGCGTGATACTCGGCTCATCTGCAACCTGACCACAGATACTGCCAGTTCTCACTATTGCCCAGAATTCCCGCATATTCTTATTCCCCAGGGCATTTTTTATACTGTCCCATCTATTATTTTCCCATTGCTGTTTAGCCTGTGCAATAGCCTGCTTGTACTCCTGCCTCCTAAGTTTTACTTGGCTCCTAGCTGGGGTTTTAATTGACTCAATTAAAAGAGACTTGGCCGTTTTACAGTTGTGATCGAACCACGACTGAGTCTTCTGGTTTAGCCTGTGTTTGGTCACTACCGGATTAAGTAAATCAGCCAACTCAGCCACCAGCCCCAGGTGTAATTGAGGGATTTTATTTATCATCTCTTCATGTCCGATCTCAATAAAACCACTTATCTCCATAAGAGTCTTATAAACAACTGAATATAAGGCGCTCATTTTATCTGAGGATTGTTTTACCACAGGCCATTTGAGCCTTCTTCTACCGTTAGAGAGATTCAGTTCACTGTTCTGGCTTGTTGTGCTCCCATGGGCAATGCCAGTGTCAGGTAGTCTCAGATTTAAGGCCAAAGCGTTATGGACGGTCATGTCGAATTAAAATCTCAAAATCGGTGACCATAGGCCATGTCCTTGTCTCGACCAGGATGTAATCTATCCGGGAGGTTTGGCCGATGCGATTAAACATGGCCTTTCCTTCACGGTCTGACTGGGTACGTCCGTTGCAGGCTCTCATAGAGGGGGCCATGGTTATAGAATTCAGTTAGAGAGCCAACGGTGACGAAGCCTTGATTGGAGTAATTTGGAGCTCCGGTATAGACCATTGCTCATCTTCTCCTATTGTTAAAGAATTTCCAATGGCTGGTAAGGGCTCATATTGACAATTAAAATCACCTGCAATAATCAATATGCTGTCACCAGAAACGGTGGGAATAAAGGTATCAAGCAGGGCCAGGGTTGGAGATTCTTTCCCCACCTTAACAGGGCGAGAATAGACATTAATAAAAGTCACCCTGAGGTTGGATGGAAACTTGAGTGACACAATGAAGATCTATGGTTGGAGTAGTTAGTTGTGTCACCATACAGCCCAAGTGCGAGGCTACCAATATCGATAACCCCCCATATGGTTTACCCCTTTCCCCCATCGATGCCAGGTTATTATATGACGCAAAGCCCAATCTTGCAGTCTTATCCCTTGCCCACGTCATAATGGTCTATAAAAGATCTCCAATCGGGACAGGATATTTTGTTAGATAGGCCTGCCACATCCCAGGACAAGATTTTAAGTTTGTTCTCCGTGCCCACCCCATTATTTGCTATAGGCTGTCTATAGGCCTGGTTTAGATGAGACGAAGATTCGAGTGCCCACGTTCCATGTTTGTGATTTTTTTAACATTTCCGGTCCTCTCAGTCAATCAACATCCTCCAGAGGGGCAAAATGTTTGAGACCGGAATATTAAAAATGGGGGGAATGTGCAGAAGAGTTGTGGGGATTTTGTGAGATTCAATACGCCAACTACCACAATCCAGGGGAGTATAGACTTCACCCGCATTTCGGGAGGGAGGGTAGAAAGAATCCAGATAAAACACTCCAATAGCAGTTTGTTGACCAAAGGGGCAGGAAGGTTGAAATACCAGTCTGCGAACAACTTCTGGGCACTTAAAGTTAACGATTGCACAATTCCCAGGAATTGTTTTTTTTGTGGAACCCACCCAAGCCACCCTACGCACCATCAAGATCTCACCAGCCCTACTATAAGGAAATTGTTTGTATGTTGCCATCCAAAACAATATCTTATTTCTGAAATCTAAATGTGATTCATTTTGGCCATGTTTGAGTTCAGGAATTCCAGCCAGTATAACTACATATGGGGCTGCCGCTGGGGGTAGATTGATAGTTGGAAGGGGTGGTGTTTGCAATTCTCTTGATGAGGGGGTCCCACCTCTACTCCCCTCTATAAGTGTATTGCTCATTTCCACATTACAAGTTGAGTTTGCCCCTGTGCGCTGATTTTGTTTTTGGGCCTTCCCCCCTACTTGGGGCTGGATCTCTTTCGGGGCTTGCTCGACCAATTGAGGAGTACACTTGTCTACCACCATGGTGTTAGATGCTGCCTTGTTGGAAATAGCTTGATCCAGGGCCAAAATGGTTTCTGGATTGGGTTGAGTTTGTCGAGTCTCGGATGGCTTCTGATGGATGTCAGCCCTCGTTTGACATCTGGATAGTGTTTTAATATTAGCGCTCTGTTGGCTAGTGACCTGAGCTTTACCCACACTAGCTGCTAGGTTTTGGATGTAATCAAAAAGAGGGGCAATCTCTTCCTTCAGAATGATTCTACATTGAATGAGGAGATCTGATAATAGTGTTTGGGCCCAATATGGATACGGTTGGGCTGCCAAAGGAGCATAGTTATTACCCAAACAATTCTCTGGTCCAAGGGCATTTGGAGTACATTTTGCATTCCCATCCCCTGCCTTTTTCCCCTTGGGTCCCCTAGTATTACCCTGATTTTTCTTCCTAGCCTTCTTAGCTGTGGTGACAGTACCCTCTCTAATAAGTTCTGCACTAGGTGTAGGAATTGTCATAGAGTCATGCAAGAGGGGACTTTCATGTGCAGGTGATTTGCGGGTGTTTACAACATTTACTAAGGTCGGCGATACCAGGGGAGAGAAGTCAGGGGTAATAGATAATCGTCTTTCCGTAAGTTCGATTTCTGAGGTGACTACCCCATTCGCCTTCTGTAGCATTAGGTCAATGGCTGTGGGCAAAGTTACTGGAAAAGTATTTGGCTTGGTACAAGGCCCTTTTGCAGTACATGCACGTTTCCTCTGGGTACGAACAGGAGTATTAGTTGTAGACATCATGAAAAGTTACCTTGCTCCCAGGGACGCAGGCCAGGAGGGGTGGCCCAGCCCGGCCACCTCCGGTCAGTGACGGGCAAGGACGGGCCCGCCCTTGGCCCGGGCACCGCCCACACATGTCCCGCGTTGCGTGGGGCGGGAGCGCATTTGGCAGGGGAGAGGCGTCGCTGTCCGTGCCAGGCAGAGAATTGTGGGCAATGTAGTTGTTCCTGTTGGCCGTTCCCCTCACGGCGCTTTTTCCAGGCAAGTGGGCAAGGGGTGCCGGACATTTACCTCACGGCGCACCCAGGTGAGGAGCAAGCTGTTCCCCTCACGGCAAAGGTAAGGTAGGCAAAGAGTAGTTGGAGCGCGTCCCCGTTTTTTATTAATAGATAAACCACATAAATAAATATAGACATTTGCATGATGATAAACATCATTGGAAGAATTTAAAAAGAACAATTCCACCTTGCCAAAAATGTCACTATACAGTTATGAGTATGAATCTATATCTCTTGTGGGCTTGCATCATGAACGTATTTCACTGTTAAAAATGGTTACTCCATTTCCTTAAGGACTTAAAATGGATGCAGTTTTCCGGAAGTTGATATAATTCACATGGCCTGTGATTAAGACATTAAAAATATTCTGCAGAAATATCCTAATTAAGGAAGTCAAAGACACCTTCACTCTGACTTTACTTTACTTTGTTCTCATGTGAATTCATCTGGAGAACATTCTTATCATAATTATGTAGAAAGAAATTGGTTTTAAAAAAGACTACTCGACAGCTCAACAAATCCAGTCCTCAAACTATCCTTGAGACCCCTTAGCCTCAGCCTTCCAGTGCATACTTTTATTTCTGATAAAAATAAGTTTGTGAATAAGGACTTATCTGCCTGCCCAAGTACCTTTTCTTTCCAAAGCCCAAACTAGATTCCACCCTCCGAGGAATGTTGTAAAAACCAGTATATGGAGAGAACCCTCCATACCAGGGGTTTTCAACCTCTTCTATACTGAGAGCTACGTCCGATTATTGAATACCGTTGTGAGCTACTGCATAATAAGGGATTTGATAAATATAAAGAGGCCTGAATAACTTAACATTGCCCCTAGACTGTGGAAAAGTCAGCCCATAACGCACCTGATGCCCAGGCTGCTGGCGCAGGACGCCTCTTAGTTCCCATCTTGAACAATTACCAAATAAAGAGACGGGCGCTGGAAGCAGGAAAACAAGAACAGAGTTTTATTTCTCATGAGGAGAGCCTGTCATTTCGGACACTCGCATAGTGTCTTCAGGAGGTGCTCTAACAAGTTTCTCTGAGGCTTCGTCTTTTATACACATGTTTATGATGCACAAACATTCCTTATTGCAATAAAGACGCTTTGAAGTAGGAAAAAGCATGCTTGGAATCCCAGCTTCAGGCCTATTCCCATACCAGTCGCTCAGATGTCATCCTCCCCTCCTGAATGTAACAAGAGATTGTGATCTCTCAGCCGGACATTCCTACAGGACACGAGGGCAGGAGGGGATGATCAGATCAAAGGTTGGGCAGGCGATAAGATCGGGCACTTTGGTTGGTGTATCACAGTTTTGTTATGCTGGGCAGGAAAAGGGGGGGTGTACATCCACGAGGCTTGGTCTTAGGACTTGGGACCGGGTCGAAAGGCCAAGTGCAGCTGGGGGGGGGCTCGTCAGCTGAGGGGAAGGGTGTTCTTGGGAGGAAATGGGGGGGTGTGGGTCGAGCAGGAGTGTTACTTCTAGAGCAGGGTCACGCAGAGGGAGAGGGTTTTATGGCAGATGCATGAGCAGTGCGCGCGGGGAGGGGTGCCGGGGGTTTAACAAACGGGCAGAGAGGTCATGGTGCCTAAAACGACTGTCGTGTACGTGTGTGCATGGGTCTATGCTGGCGGGATAACACAGTCAGTGTTTCGCGATATCCGTTCTGCTTACAACAAGGGGTACAGTGAACACAAATGAACGCCGCTTATGTGCATATACATTGCCATTTTCAACAGTACTACCTAGTCCTGCTACAGTGAGCATATAGTCATTAATGACACAGGAGATGTATCACAAAAGGTTTACATTTGGGGTCCGAATGGATCAGTTTTTGTCCCTTTGCTCTTGAGACAGTGAAAGGGAGAAATAGCGAGAGCAAGAGAGACCAAAAATGTGAGCGGAACAGGAGAGGGTTTGAAGAGCGAGAGAGGCAAAAGGAAAGAATGGAAAATGACCAACCAAAAGGTAAGAGAGAAAGAAAAGAAAAGAAAAACGAAAGAAGCGGACAAAGACAGGGAAAGAAAGAACAAGAAGAAAATAAAAGAGGAAAAAATAAAAAATAAACTGATAACGAAGCAAAGGATGCAAAGAGACAAATGAAGAAATAGAAATTAAGATGAAATTTAAAAAGGGAAGAGTCCAACAGTGAAAGAGAGAAGAAGCATAGAGGTATAAAAAGAGAAAGGATGGAAAGTAAGACGAGGAAAAATGAGAAAAACCAAAAGGGCAGAAACAGTAGAAATAGACTAAACAAAAAGAAAGTGAAAGAATGAATAACGGGAGGAGTAAAGTTGAAGACAGAGAAAGAGGGTAATATTGAAAGAAAGGAGGTAGAGAGGGAAAGAAGAAGATAAAAAAGGCATAGCAAGAAAGGAGTAGAGAAAGACCGGGCTAGGACGAAAAGGAAGTTAGAGGGGTTGAATCACAAAAGAGGGAAGAAGAAATAAAAAAGTAAGAATGAAAAAAAGGAGGGAATAATGGAGGAACATTAGAGGCAGAAATGAGAAAACAGAATAGAGGCAAATAGCTAGAGTAAAATAAAAACAAGAAAGAAAGAAACTGAAAAATAACGTACAACAAAAAAGGAAGGAAGAAGAAACAAGGAAAGAATGAATTATTGTAAAAAAAGAAAAGGAGAAAGGAAGAAAGAAAGCAAGAAAGAGAGGGGATCAAAGAAACCATGAAAGGAGAGAAAGACATGAAAGCAAGACAAAAAAGAGAAGGAAGGAGAGGCAACAAAGAAAGTAGAAAAAGAAGTCAAGAATTTTTCAAAAGAGGATAGGCTGGATCATCCTGCACTGTCTGCCTTTGAGCCCTCCCAGAAACTTGCTCAGTGTTTTTAAATAGCTGCCTTATTAGGTGGGCAGCTGTATATTCTCAAGTCTCCTGACAGTCAATTATCATGTGCAAGCTGCTCAGTCTCATTAACAGGTTACAAGCTACTGGTATTTCGTGATCGTTCTGTTGGGGATCTGTGCTCTATACACATCTACGGCCACATGCATCATCCCGGCCGTTTGCGAATTCCAAATTGCGAAAAATAGCGAATCGCAATTTGGAATTCGCAAAACGGGATGCATGAATTTTTTCAAATAATATTAGCGATTCGGTAAAATTCGCATTTTTTACCGATTCGCTAATATTAAGCCAATTCTAATTTGCTAATTCGCATTTCCCATTGATTCCTATGGGCCAAAAGGCCCATAGGAATCAATGGGAATTGTGAATTTGCAAATTAGGATTCGCATAATGTTGATGCATTCCATGGGTGCAGGGGGGGGTCCAAAGGACCCCCCCTGCACCCCTGAAATGTATTTGTAAGTGGATGTTTCACACACACATGTCCTAAGGACATGTGTGTCTGTAACATGCAAGTTAAAAAAATTCATTTTTTTGTTTTTTTAAAAATGTTCGCAAATTAACACGAGGGTCAACCTCGTGTTAATTTGCACTTCCAATTTCCATTTTCCCAATTTTTAAAAAAATGATGCATTCCATTTAAAGAATCGCACAAATGCGATTCCTTAAATGCATTCGCATTTCTTAGAAATGCTAAAAAATGCGAATTGTGCAAACAAGTTTGATGCATCCCACACATGGTTTTTGCATTCGCAAACGGCCGATTTTACCGATTCGCACCGTTTGCGAATGCAAAAACCAATGATGCATGTGCCCGCTTGTCTCCTCAGACATGTCCACCTTTAACAGCTGTGATCTCAAAGATTTCACGCTGCATCTCCGAAAGTCAGGAACACAGAGTGTTGAGCGGGTCAAGTAGGCAAATGCTACTCCTATAAATGGGGTATAGCCTGATTCTGACGCCTCTCTTGAGTAGAGCCCAGAGGAAGAGGCCTGCATTACAGCAGTCCCTTATAAATAGGGCTCCTGGTTTTAGCATTTTCTTCTGTATTTATCCATATTTATTTTTTGCCCACTTTATCTGTATTTATCCATATTTATTTTGTTTTGTGGAGAAATGAAGTTGTAAAACTGTGCATTTCCATATTTATTTAACTGATAGACACGCACTCATACTTTGAAGTCTGTCTGTTTTTGCTATTTCAGCTGTCAAATATTATAGAACAAAATACCCACTGGTAAATATTAGCATTATACCATAAATGTATGTTGACACATGGCATTATTTAATGAAATTGTATCCTGTTTTTTTAAATTTCCCATGCTTTCCATCTGCTCAGCTGGTCGCCTATAATTCAAGAAAGACAGCACAGTCACTCAAAAGAAGCCCAATTTTCTGTATTTATCCACTTTTAAAAATAAAAGCAGACAGAAAACACATTGTTTTCTGCCTGTATTTATCTGTATTTATCTGTAAAAATGGAAAATCTGGAGTCTTACTTATATATAAAGAAGACCTGATGGAGATCCGTGACATTGGTGAGCAAGGGTGTCTGTACCGCAGCGACCCTGGGGCAGTCGGAATTGGAATTGATGGACATGTTGCTGTAGAGATGGGTTTGTTAACTAAAGAAGCCCTATTTTAGGAGATGCTGCCAGTTATTGAGACTGAAACCACTTCCTGGACAGGTAGGCAAGACTGAGGAAGGGCCACCGAGAGGACACACCCAGGAAATTAATCAAGGATCTAAATGCAAGAGAGCAGCCTAGCAGAAGTAGTGGTACAAGGACCTGACTGAGAGACATTTCCACAGCTAGAGGTCAGTGAAATGCAAATAAGCTCTACAGTTTTCCTGACATTGTGGAGGTTCAACCGCCCTACCAGTTTTAAATGGCGGCAGCCGCCATTGGTATGCTTTGCTGCATGTAGAGCATTTTGCAAGAGGTCCAGTTGAAAATGGGTTACTGGAACTTGGGTGTGATGTGGACCATATATTGAAACCTTGCTAGGCCACATGTTCTGCATTTCTTTTTGTTTTTACATCATTTTCATATCACATATGCACAATATCAGATCCAAGGAGATAAATGAATTATGTAAATTCATATTATTTTAGTGAAGTCCTGATTTGTATCCATTTCTCAAACTCTGAAAATAATCTACTTGGCCATACCTCCTACAAACCTCTGCTACTCCTCAGCTCCCATTTGCTTCCACCCTCAAGCTTGTTTTTCATTTTCTCCGCATTTCCATTAGTACCTTTCAAGTCTTCATGTCCGGGTTTTAAAACGTATTAGACGAGCATATGGTCATTCATTTTTCATCTCTCTAATACCTAAAAACTGCCAGAATACGTTCAGAAAATTGATTATTGTTCAAAAGAGAAAGGAAAGTTTTCACACCACTGACTGGTTAAGGTAGCAAAAGGAACATTAAACTCGAAGAGGAATGTAGGTTCCACAGTAGTGTGACAAACAGAACTGGATGCTGTGGACATTGTTGTGCTCACCCCTCTAATTCTTGCGTGAGAGAGGCCCCAGCACCCCAGTGCAGAAACTCCAAGCCTGGGCTTGCTCCTTGCCAGTGATCCGCTCATGAATTCTTTCACCAAGAGTGAAGCACATTATCTAAAACAGCTTCCAGGAGGTCTCTTTTTTTTTCTTCAGCTGCCTCAGAAAATGGGTTGCTGCTCACTGTAGTGAACTCGTGGTTGTATTATTATAAACCCTTTTTCTCTTGGTACCCTAAAAAAATCTTTCTAATCTGTTTCGAACTGAATCAAACCATCTGTCTCTTCTTTAGGTTGAAGTTTCAAGGCCTCCTCAGGTCTACCTTTCAGTAGGACATGTCTGGGTAGTTGCCTAGGGTGTCACCAACAGGTGGTGTTTCTTGTTCCGGTCCACTGCATATGGCCTGCATTACAAGCCCTGTTGCTTTCACTGTTGCAAACTGGTGTACTAGCACTAACCCATCTCATTGATCTTAGAAAGCCCTGCTGGGTTTCAAACCTTTGCCCTAAAATGTACTTAACAATGTATGTAGCAGGTGCATTAACCCATTCAGCAACATTAACTGCCTAACTTATCTCCTAGGGCGCACGTAGCTGGTAGCTAAGCTTGGTGGGCCACTGTCAACAGGACCGTCCTGCTTCACTTACAACCTTGAAGGTATTAATGAAGGCAACCCCCATTGCGGCTTTTTTTTTAAGACAGGGCAACGCAGTGGTGTGGTTAATGACCTCCACAGTTTTTGAGAAACTTGTATATTTTAGAGTTTTGCTTTACCAATCGTTGATAGAGCCACAGTGGGCTTAGCTGAACTATTAGTTGGTCTGAAAAATGTAGTCAACACAAAAGCAAACGAAGCATTACAGAAGTATTATGCTATATTTGTTGTATCAAGGATTCAATGATGTGTGCCAAATTGTGAATACAGCTTAGCCTTTTTCCAAAGAACCCTTTCCACACATCCTGTGATTGCGAACGCAAGGACCGAGAACATATCCTGTGGTGATGGACTGCTTTCCCGCCTGTGAGCCAAAATATCTCTTAATCCAAACAACTGGATAACATACAACCTTCGCTGCTTCTTCCGTGGAAATGTCTAAACATGACTTCTCATCAAAATCCACTTGTAAAGTTGTCTACACTAGCAAACCTGATAGATGGCTCTACTCCCTAGTCGTATTTATTGAAACTATTACAAATTTACAGTGTAATATGGCGCTTGCAAACGTTTGTTTATATAAAAAGAACACAAGAGGAAGGACATATTTTAATAATTCTATGACATCAGAGTATAAACATAAAATAGTGTACAAAGCATCGAAACTTGGAAAAAGTGGACCTGCTAGCAAACCTTTCTTGAAACCACTAATGTGTGTATCTTGAGCCTCATTTATCTAGAATTTGCCGCATCACTGTGTATAAATATTTCTCTCTCTTTTCATAACAGTTTGAGGGTTTATTTAAAGGTGCAGTCCACGCTCTGGAGATTGTTGTATGTACAGATTTTTCAATAGTGCACAATCGCTGCGTTATCCGCCATTTTCCATTGATGGATATCACTAAATGATGCATTTTATTAGAGAGAACATATGTTTGGTCTTGTAAATAATTGCACTTGTTAAGTCTGAACATTGGGTTGATTCTTAGCCAAATATTGTGCAAAAATATTTGACTGCAAGGCCGTGCCCAAACATCGCGATGTTCAGTCAGTATTCTTCGTTATAAAGAGAGCCTGTAGTAGGTGGCAAAAATCTTTATGCACCTAGTCTATACGTTCGTTGTACGACGTGTAATGGGATAGTTTGGAATTTAGGGTGCGGAGATGCCATTTCCATAGCTGTGCATTTCTTGGTTCACTCTCATGTGGTAGGAATTTCATGAGGTCATTGCTTCATATAGTGTTGGGGTGGTTTGACATGGTTGGTCCTTTAGATAAAAAATATTGGTCTTTCAGATGTCTTTTGATCATACTGGCTTTTTAATGATGTGGTTTGTAACTTTATTTAATGTTTTATTTGGAAGTTTATCTTTGAAAGTATTTAACTGTTTACATATTAGCATTATGAACAAAAATGCTGTATCGTGTTCACATGAAGGGCTTTAAGTGCTAATAAAGTCTACGAAGAGGCTAAAGAGTGAAACCGCAGGAACACACTGGTTCCAAACTTGATGATGGTGTACACTGTGTAAGTGATTTTGAACATGGGATTCGGTAGTGGTTACAGGTAGGTGGGTTGATCTTGATTCAGAAACATGTTTTATGAGCTGATTTGGCAGACTTGAAGGCAGTTGAGGAATATGATGTTCTAGGACTTGTGTTTTCTGGTAATGTGTCCCAATCAGGAAGTTACCTCAGAAATGTGGTGGTGCACGCCTTTTTTGAGGGCATGATTTTGAGTGGAGACAAGTTGAGACATAACGTTTTGGTGGAAAAGCCTGTGCATGGACTTGGCAATTGATGTGATGGATTTAATTAGGAACGTGTTATGCAAATTGAGTCAGAATCTGGTGTGTGAATGTGGGTTTCGGAAGGTCATGGAATATACTAGACAAAATGAAAGAATGTCGGGGTGTTTAAAAGTAGTCAAGTGAGACCTAAGAAGAGGAGTTGATGTAGTGTGTTTTGCTATGGGCTAGAGCATGATACGTGAGAGTGAGATAGGGCAGATTTGGCCGATTATGGTGAATGTGGCAGGAGGTACCATTGCCAACTGGAAGATGAAAGTGAAGACCTGCATTTCTCCTCCAGGTGGCATTCGAGGTTCCCAGCAATCATGCAACTGGTTGATTGCCTGGGGTAACCTATGAAGTACATAAATGCCACTAGCCTTCCTGGTGCCGAATTTAGGTCTGTTCAAGAGGTCGCGGGCTTGTGAGCAGCAGTCATTCAGCAAAATATAGATGTTTTCATTACCCTAGAAACCCACGTGGTCTGATATTCTGCTACCATATAAAGTAATAGTAGGCATAGAGGATATGGGGTAATGTACAAACCACCAGTGTTGTTCAATATGCCACTTTCACATTAAACAACATATCTAAGACATTAAGTAACACCTACTTCCTCACCAATAAAAGAAGAATTTAATTTTTGTGTTTTCCACAAAGAAGGCATTGGGGAGCCCAAAAAAGAGAGATGTAGTCTCTGAGGAAGATTTTTTTGAAAGAGGCACAGCAGAAAAAGGACAGAAACATTTGGAGGCACCTGCTGATAGGTCGTTGTTAAACACATATTATGCACTGAGACTTTGGTAAGGTTTCCAATCTTGAGTAAATAGGGCATATTATGCCTAATTGTGTTATTATCACAGCTCAAAAAATAAAAACATTGCTTCTTCATGTTGAACTTGATGCTGAACTTTTTATCAAAATGTATGCTGCCTCAACACTGCAAAAGTCAAACACTTTGCGACAGTCCAGCACCAGCAGCTACCTTCACTCCCCAAAATGTGTTACTTATTGTATCCTACTTTCTTTCTGGAAGAGATACAAGGTTGGCTATCGCAAGGTCTCCAAACAAGCAGTTTCTGTTGTACTCAGCTCTTGGTGCACTTACTGCAGTCCAGTAGACCCCGGATGCACACTCATGTCTACCTGTAGGCAGCTGAGGCTTTGCAGGCTGGTGCTAAATTCTTTCATTCATTTGGGCTGAGTTTTATCTACTTTGCAGATGGCACCCATGTAATTCCAAGACCCAATATACTGCTGTTCTGCCAAATTGTGCATTTGCCTCTGGGATAATAACCGTTGTATGACGGCTGATTACCATAATGCCGCTACCCCTACCATGACAATTAAGAATTTTGGAGTCATGTTTGGTACATAGTTAGCCTTCATTCCACCCTACTTTAGTGTCAGTACAGCACGGACAGGACATCTTACACCGGACGTCACCTGTAAATGTGAATTGTGGTGTTGCTAAGCGGTGATAATGTCATTTAGATTAACTTATAAAACAGCACAGGCCTGCTGCAGTTTTTGCACACAAGAACTCACACCATTGCTGCAAACACCAAGGAATGAATAAGACTGCTTAAAATGTCAGACCATCTCTACAGGCAGGGACAGTCTGCCAGTTCTAAAGAAGTCACAGCAGCAGTGGTGCGTCTGGGCAACTGTACTATGGTGAGAAGCAAAAACCGGGCAGGTCAGACATAAAAGTAGTACTAAAGCCTTTAGTCTTACTTCCATATCTGGTCCGTCCCATTTTTTACATATATGTGTGCAGGGCTGGTCCTAGGACTTTTGGGGTTCCGGGCAGAAAGGGAATGTGTGAGGCCCTCCCTAATATGCATACGTGAAATCACAGAAAATAACATAATAGGAAGTGCCATCAATTGACTATTGTTAAGCGACTTTGCAAGAAGCAACTTTCTTGGTGCGGATATCAGTAAAATAAAAACATTAATAAGAACACTAATGAAATAAGCACATATGTTTTAACTTTCAATTACCTGGAAATACATTATATTAGTCACACTGGATGAAAACATTTGTCCTACATCTTGCCAAGACTCATAAGTTCACTCAAATTTAAACAATTTGGTTCCAGACTAGTGCATGAGATACGTATATGTTTATGCTGTATTTATATGTTCCAAACTAAGCCAAAAGGATACTAAGCACTGTACAGTGTCGTAGACACAATCAACCTGTGATAAGAGGAGTAGATAGTTTGTGGATTGTGATCGCATCATGATTTAGTTTTTTTCTTTAGGTTGAGTATTCGCTGTTTCCTAAATTGAGGCTGACCTTGGGCTGCTTGGATGGATATGGTGATAACATTCCAGATCCTTGGGGCATAGATGTAAAAGGCCTTTTTCTTATTTTTTCTCTTTTTGGCACATCTTCTGTCTGAAGGTGTCCTTGCTCCGGGTGTGTGGCGAGCCACTAGAGATGGCAAGCTTGTCATCCAAGAAGGCAAGGGTATCAGTCGTATAGTGCAAACCTGGCCAAAAGCAGCGGAACACTGTACAGGGCCAATGAGTAGCATTAAGTCAAGGAGTGATGAGAAAGGTAGCTATTTTCTGGACTGTTAACACATTGTGATAGCTTTGTAGATTATACAGCTGAGCTTTAAGATGGTGCAGGCCGGCAAGGAGGACCTGTGGAGTTCCATCACAGTTTTATGACATGGTCATATTTCTTCTTGCCTTAGTGAGGTGTGCTGCAGCATGTAGAATGCCCTTAAGGGGGTCAGGTGGATTAAAATTCCAAGATGGTTTCCTAGATACCCAGTGCAAGCTAGGGTATGTGCAAAAAAGATATGAAAGCAAATTCAACTTTTTATTAAAGGCATCACTCTAGTCACTGGAAAACACCAGAAACTTCCAAAATAAATCATATGTAGGCTAAAAGGGTCTAATGTCATGTGCCATGAGCTTTGGCTACAACACCCCTATCAACGTACTCTGAAATCTTTAAATGTGCTAATACTAATATTTAGTATACACTTACATGGTTTCAAAGTGCATTTCCTTTTGTAAGTTAGCTTGATGACAATTCAGTTTGAGATACTATTCCTCTCGTTTGATTTCTCCTCGTTTTGAACAAAACCTGGAAAGCACACTTTAAAAGTTTAAATTCAATTAAATAATGCTATGAGCCATTCCCACAAACTGGTCCACTGTGGGGCACAGGGCTGGCCCATTGCAGCAAGACCCATGGGAGAGAGACCAGGCTACTCTTGGGATTCCCTCTGACCCTCCACACATCCTGTTGTCTGTTAGTACTCTTGGGTTGTCCCTGGACTGTATTTTACCATCATTGATAGTATTTTCAGGTCTAAAACAGAGCAAAAAATGTAAAAAATCTCAACAGAATTCTGGGGATATAACATTATAAAACAAAATATCTGAGCCTCATCAGCTAAGTAAAATCTCTCATATTTAGGCTTTAGTCTCAGCAGTGACTGAGTTTAATTCAATCATTCCATCCTTCACTTTTTTATATAATTTAGTGAGTCGCCCTAAGTGCTCTGGGTATGCCCAGATTTGGGTTCCGTGCACACTGTGTCACGGGAACCAACCTATACCTGGCTGATGATACCTAGCTAGGGCAACACCTGTCCTGCGTTGCTTGTGTTCTGGGTCAGGGAGGACCTGGCCTGGTAGTAAGTTCTAGACTGCTCCTATTGGTGCAAGCAAAACCAAAGGGGATGATGGACGGAGCGTTGGACATTGCAAACACTCACCCCCAGTCGACTGATCTGGCTTTAATCCATCATCATTCTTTAGCTCACTGTGCCACCCCAGTTCAGACATGGCCACATGCAAATCAGTCTGACCCTCTGCCTCATGGGAACAGTCCAGCCCGAACTGCCAAGCCATGTCTTCCCTGGACAGAAAACAAGCATCCGGGGACCGGTTTCTGGCTAATCAGCCATCATCAGCCAGGTTTTATGATGGAATAATCACCATGTTTTAAAGCTGATCAGGGTCGATAACAGAGTGACAATTTCGTGGTAGGAGCAGCCCCTTCGCCTTGCCATCAGAATGACTGACACACCAGGTGTGGTCTAGTGGACTAGTTCAAGATATGGAACCAGGAGACGTGTTTTGTAATCCTTGCCTCCAATTTGGCCAAACTGTGTGCTGTTGGGCAATCAATTTTCTGAATTTATTGCCAGGGCCACTAGAATTATGTGATTGTGCAGCTGCTGCATGTTTTGCATAGCTATAGATTTGCTGCATTTGCCAGATAATCCACCATCTGCTGCATAAACTGTAGATTTAAAAAAATAATGTTTGTTTCTAGCTCAAATGGTTCCTAATAACACAACAACATGTTTTGCTGCACAGCCGAATTTCCTTTGCATAGCTAGACTAGTTACCTTTCTGTTGTTTATTGCTACATTTGGGTGTTGAACTAGTACTAATTAAGTGCAAGTAATGTCCATGCAGTGTTAATAAGTGTGAACATAACAGTATAGTGAAGTAAAACTATCATAAAATGTGTTGAATTTTGCTGTACAATATGTCTTTAATTGTGGCATAATTTACTCATCTCTGCCGCATAATTTGACCCTCCCCTGCCCCATAGTTCCAGTGGCTCTGCTTATTGCTCTGTTGCTCCTTTTTGGAAAGATTGGAGGGAATTTCTATTCAATGTTAAAACTGCTAGTCACTGACGTTTTTAAAAATGTACTGAATATAAAGTAGCAGTGTCCTGCCGTTCTAGGTCTACTAATTTAGCAACATGTTTGATCCTGGGCAAATAACACTCTCCCTGTGCATCGTCCACTGATCTCACAATATGGCATGACTTTGAAGCAGGCTTAATGTGAGAAATAGACACCAAAGGCATGCTTCCTGGCTCTGGCTCAGCTCCAAGTCCAGTTTGAACCACAAGTCCATAAAGAGCCGAGTTTTAATGAGGCTTCTGCCTGCCATTCCTCCTAACCAGGATGTAGCATTACGGCTAGAGCTGCAGACTTTCTTTTTTTTTTTTTAAACTTTATTTTTGATTTTGCAACATAGAAAAAACAATACCCCCCCAAATTTGGCATCAATCATCAAGCATGTGTATACAGTACGATAACCTCATTATGGCACTATGTGGTACAGTGAGTACAGTTTAGGCTGTGTTCATGAGCGACGTAATGACCACATCAATAACGTGAAATACTGCTGAGGAACAGGCAGTGCATCTATTTTAGAGCGGGTCCAACCTCCCTCCCCCCCTCCCTCTCAGACCCCGATTCCCCCGAAGAGAAAAGTTTAGCACTCGTGCCATCTGAATCGCTGTGAGACAACTCCGTGGCACACATGACTCGCCATGCAAGGAGATCATCCTGCAACCTCATATCCCTGCGGGTACTCTGCATATGCGTCTCCTCAGCCAGTGACCACTCTCTTACATCTTTATGCCACGCTGACAACTCAGGAGCCCTCCGCCCATCCAGGTGATCGCCACCCTACCCCCGCCAGCACCAACATTAATTGCAAAAGTTTGTAGGAAAGGTTTCTCTTCCTAGGCTTAGGGACCAGGGCTAATAGGCAGTGAAGCGGGGTCAGATCAATCCGGAGGCCGGTCACGGCATGTATACGATCCACCCCCCCCTCCAGAAGCTTCCGACCAAGGGCAGTCCCAGGCCAGGTGTAGGAACCCCGCCCCCTCCATCCCACATCTGGGGCAGTTGTCCTCCCTGTATCCCGAAATACGCTTCAAGGAAAGTGGGGTCAAGTAGGTACGATGCATAAAGTTGAAATGTGTAAATTTGAATCTCGCATTGCAGGACACTCTATGGGTAAGGCTCCCTATGCGCTTACGCTGTCCCGGGGTCAGGGTGAGCCCCAGGTCTGTCTCCCAGGCCCCCCAGGAAGGTGAAATTGGCGGGGTCGAGTCCTGTCTCATGGCCGAATACAGCAGAGATATCAGTTTACGCCCTCTGCCACACGAAAGGAGGATGTTCAGGGTGTGGGACAACGGGGGCGCCTCAGGAAACTGGGGCCACGTCGCCCTTGCTACCTCCTGAAGGCCCCGATAGTGCAAATATTGCTCCTCCCCCAGGCCAAAGGCTTCCATGGCTTGCTCAAAGGACACGAAATGACTCATTGGGATAAAGGTCCGCCAAAGTCTCACAGCCTCCCATTTTCCAATCCCTAAAAGACATGTGTTCTGCCATATCAACTACAGGGGCCAAGATCCAGAGCTGCAGACTTTCGAACTGGGGAACTTTCAGTCTTGGCGTCCACTCAAGATCCAGTAATTCCAGGCAAATCACTGGATCTCCCTGTGCCTAAAAAAAGAATGTGTCCTTGTGTAATGTAACCGGTTCTCATGTAAATTGCTCCAATACCTTTGGGTCACGTTTGCGCAATCCAGAACTGCAAAAAACACGTGTTTCATTCCTCATTCAATGCTATTTGCATCCTGGGTTGCTGCCTGGCTGGTTTTCTGCTCTGTTCTGTCCTGTTTCATGTCTTGGCTGGTAGAAAAAACATAAGCAATAATGACCAAATCACCTAAAGCGATTATTTTTAGGTCTTATCTGTACATAATAAAAACCACAAATATAATCAGAAAACTCATTTAATCGAAGCCTCCTCAGCATTACACTGGCGACGATCGGAAAAAGGTACCTTAGGAGCCTGGAGTTCTGCGGAATGCAGATTGTGTTGTCATCGCTTCACGGAAGGCAATAGTATAATGTTTTTTTTTTTTTTTTTTTTTTTGTATAAACCTTTATTTGAGCAAGCAAGAAGGTACAAGGA
The DNA here is from genome assembly GCF_964261635.1 of Lissotriton helveticus. Lineage (NCBI taxonomy): Eukaryota > Metazoa > Chordata > Amphibia > Caudata > Salamandridae > Lissotriton > Lissotriton helveticus. The sequence goes on along the minus strand of NC_136065.1, from coordinate 668,287,767 downwards.
TGGGCCTACAACCACACGGGCCAGCCGCTAAAAAGGAGTAGACACATATCATATATGCCCGCAGAGGTAACAGTCAATCAACAATGCAATACTCCACATTATATACAGGACAAAAACAGGTTTTATGTATATAAAAGAACAAACATACAAAAAGGCGAGAGTGTATCACTGAAGGTCAGCCCAAGGGACGCAAGGGGGGGACAGCAACGGAAGTGCAGTAGCAAAATTCTAAGCACTAAGGAGTTCGGAGGGGGGGGGGGGGGGGGGGGAGGGGCGCAGAGATCAGGAAGAAGGGGGGGGGGGAGCCGGAAACACCAGCTCAGTCCCTATATGAAGATTCCGAGAACGCTAGCCTAAGGAGACAGGGTAATCTCGATAGTGTCCACAAGGGGAGGAGTACAAATGTCGCCACGGTATTCATTCCATTGACCCCACACCTTCACCCATGCCCTGGGTCTGCCCCTGGCCACATAGACAGTTTTCTCACGGAACATGGACCAATCCATGTTATCCTCCCATTGCGAGAGGGCAGGGGGCCTGGAGGCCCCCCAGAGTTGCGCAATATCTCGCTTCGCAATCATATAGCCCAGGGTGGCCCATCTAGTCTGTGCCACCGAATAGTCAGTGGGCTCCCAAACATTGAAAAGACAGCGACGAGGTTCCGGACGCAAGGACATCCCTGTCACCACAGTCATCAGATCAAGCACAGCCACCCAATAAGCAGCCACCATCGGGCACTCCCAAAGAATATGCAGGAAAGTAGCACGCAAACCACATCCACGCTTACACAATCCATCGGAGGAAAAGCCCATCACCATCAGTCGCGGTCCCGTCACGTACACCCGATGAAGGATCTTCAACTGGACCAGACGGAGTCGAGCCGGTATAGCCACCTCCTTCGGGGAGGAGAGGGCCGATTGCCAATCCTCATCATCAAGTTCCAACCCATCTCCCACCCACTGTTCCCGAAGTCGGGCCAATAAGTCAGTCCGATTGTTAATCAACTTTTTATAGATCAGGGAGATAGTGCTATCAGGAAGATGTTCGTCAAGGATACGGTCTTCAAGGGGGGAAGAGTCAGGCGGAATCTCACCAGGAGCAAATACCGAAACCAAAGCGTGCCTGACCTGTAAATAACGAAAGAATTCCCGACCACTCAGGCCGTAGTCAGCCTGGAGGGCCTGAAACGGGCGCACAGAACCCTTAGAGTACACATCCCCCACCTTAGAGATCCCAATCAAGTCCCAACGGTCAAAACCCTTGGAAGACCAAAGACCGCCCAGACGTTCTGAAGCATAAAGCGGCGTCGCCAACGTCAAGCGATCCTCCCAGCCCAGGCTCACATTCGCGGCACGCCACACCGTCAAAGCAGTCAAAGTAGGTCCCACAAGATGGCGCCCAGCGGAGCGAGAATAGAGCACTCTGTTAAAGTCACCTCCCGGAAGCTGAAGTTTATCCATCTCAAACGCCGGATTACGACCTGGCGAGAACATAGCGTGATTAATAGCGGACAGATGGGAAGCCCAGTAGTATCTCTTAACATCGGGGAGCGCCATGCCCCCATCATACCACGGGATGGAAAGTTTCGCGAGAGCAATGCGCGGTCGCCCATCCCAAATAAGTTGCCTCTGAAGGCTCTCAATCTCCCGAAAATAGGTCTTAGGGATAGGATCATAATAATTCTGGAGAGCGTAGAGAAACCGTGGTAGTGACATCATCTTAAACAGGGCCGCCCGACCCAGGGGAGACAAGGGAAGTTTGCGCCAACGGGCAACGTCCAAACGGAGCCTAAGCAACGGGGGAAGGAGATTACGATCAAAACGAAGGGACGGGTCCAAGGTAACAAAAACCCCCAAGTATTTGAAGCCATCCCGGACCACCTGAAGAGGAAGTCTACTCGGCAACGGAGGCAAAATACCAGATAAAACGTATACACAGGACTTAGACCAGTTGATGACGAGGCCTGAGTTAGCGCCAAAGGACGCAAGAACGTCAAATAAAACAGATAAAGACTTGCGAGGGGAAGTAAGATACAAGAGGATGTCGTCCGCATAAAGCGAGACGCGGTCTTCGAAGTCCGGGGCCCAACGAATCCCTTTAAGGGACGGTTCCCAACGGAGCCAGGCCGCCAACGGTTCAAGAGCGAGCGCAAACAACAGAGGGGACAAGGGGCAACCTTGACGGGTACCCCTGCCCAAGGAGAAGGGAGCCGACACTCTACCGTTCACTACAACTTGCGCCAGAGGTTCCGCGTACAACAGTCTAATCCAGCTAATAAACTCGCACCCGAATCCGAATTTCTCAAGAGTCGCCCATAAATAGGGCCACTCCACAGTGTCAAAGGCCATGGAGGCATCCAGGGACGCCAAAATGGCCGGTTCAGTCAAAAGCCCCGCCCTCGCCAGCACGCCGTGGAGGCGACGTAAATTCAGAGCAGTGTTGCGATGCGGGATAAAGCCAGACTGATCCGGATGGACCAAATCCCCGAGAACCGAAAGGAGACGGGTCGCCAAAAGTTTAGCCAATACCTTAGGTTCAACATTTAATAGGGATATGGGCCTATACGAGGAACAGAGGTCACGCGGTTTACCCTCTTTGGGAATGACGACGATTGTCGCCAGACGCTGATCATAAGGAAGTATGTTCCGCTCACGAGATTCTAGAAACATGGCGCGAAGATACGGCGCCACCTTATCGGGGCGTAACTTGTACAACTCAATAGGCAAACCGTTCGGGCCCAATGCTTTGCCCGAACGGAGCGAACGAACTGCAGTGGCTATCTCATCATTCGTAAAAGGGGAGTCCAAAGCAATACGGTCCAAGTCGGTGACACAGGGCAAAGTGATATCACGCAGAAGAAGGCGGGAGTCGGCAACATCCCTCACAGACACGGGAGCATATACCACACGGAAATATTCCGCAAAACGATCAACAATGGCAGTCGGATCAATCACATTCTCACCACTCGCAGACTGAATCACGGGCACCACACGATTAACTCTTTCTTTCTTGTCCAACCACGCTAGGAGTTTGCCCGCCTTGTCACCCACATCGTACAATCTGCCCTGTTGCTCACGAAACATCACCTTTGCAGCGTCAGTGACCAGAGATTTATATGCAAACTGTTTTAGACCCAGGGCATGGAGTTTCTCAGGTGTGACACCAGACTCCAACTCGTCCTCCAAAGCAGAGATCTCCCCCTCAAGGTCCACCACCTCCCTCCTCCCCGCCTTCTTAGCTTCAACAATCAAGGAAAGGGCCTGTCCACGAATCACAGTTTTAAAGGCTTCCCACAGGGACACAGCCGAAGAGACCGACCCCTCGTTTTCCAGGAAATATGCATCCATGGACTTGAGCAAGAGGGTACGAGTCTCAGGGGAGGAAAGATACCAAGGGTTAATGGGAGCCACTCGGCCCGCCGCCTCTACCCCAACCTCGAAACGAAGCCAGAGCGGCGAGTGATCAGAAATACCCCTTGGCAAATGTAAAATCTCACGAACCGCCGACGATTGGGCCGCGGGCATCAGGAAATAATCCAGCCGAGACAGACTGCCATGAGCCCCAGAATGGAAGGTGTATTGGAGCTGAGTAGGATGCAACAGTCGCCAGCAGTCCACAAGGCCAAAGGTATCTAGAAACCCACCCAACCACTGCTGAGCCTGCGGGGTATCTCTAGGGGGATGGCGATCGTGAAGGCCGGAAAGCACCGAATTAAAATCACCGGCCAGAAAGAGAGTACTATCAGGGAGATCTAACAAAACACGGCCCAAATCAGTAAAAGTAGAAGCCTGCAAACCCGGGGGAACATAAACATTGAAGAGAGATAGGGTGCGGCCTTCATATCTACCCACCAAGACAGTATATCTCCCACGATCATCTTGAATCACCTCATCGATCGCCAGGGGGAGGGAGGTTCGAACAAGAATACCCACACCCCTAGATCCGGAGGTAAACCCCGAGTGCGCCACAAGGCGGTAGCCCCATCTATTCATTGCATAACAAACATTACCAATCAAATGGGTTTCTTGCATGAAAACAATGTCCGGTGACAAACGTCGTATACATTTTAAGACCACACTGCGCTTGATACGATCCCCCAGGCCATTAACGTTCCAGGAAAGAAATTTCAACCCTCTACCCCCCATCCCAGCCGCCCGAGCCAAGACCCCTCGTCCATGAGCTAGACATCAGAAACAGCAGCAAACACAGGAGCAACTCGCCTTGAAAACAACACACAGAAAAGAAAAAACTTCCCAACCCCCCTCCCCCAAACTGAAGAGAAACACCCCCCACCCTGCACCCCTGCAAAAAGCTAAAGAGCCACCCCAACCTGCAGTGTGCCTGTCGCCCAAGAACCCCTATTCTACACAAAGACCCCGGAGGAGGAAAGGTCTCCGTTCCACCCTCCCCCCGACCTCAGCAAGAACAAAAATAACAAACGAAAGACAGAATAATCACAATGTAGAGGGACGCCGGCCAACACTCCTGATAATGTATTCAAAATAAGAAATAGGAGCCGAACAGTTAGATCTCCACTCCACCTTCGGCACCACCAGGGTGAGCGGCGGAGTCAGTCTCAGGAGGACGGTCAGGCAATGAGTCCAGCCAGTCATTAACAGCATCTGGCCGATCAAAGAAAAGGGTACGCTCATTGTATTCGACCCGAAGTCTGGTGGGAAAGAGCATGGCGTAACGTAGGCCCCGATCCCGAAGACGTTTCTTGGCACCACGAAACTCCATACGTTGTCTCTGAACCTGTTGGGAAAAGTCCGGGTAAAAGTTCACCGTAGCATTCTCAAAGGCCACCGGGCCCTTCACCCGCGAGGCCTGCAGGATAGCGTCCCGGTCTCTATAATGAAAAAGCTTCGCTACAATGGGTCTCGGCGGGGCTCCCGGCTTGACTTTGCCCCCTGGAACACGATGTGCGCGTTCCACCGTGAAAAATTTTGTAAGACCAGAAGGGGCCAGATGGTTCAAGACCAGATCCTCAACCAGGAGATCCACCGAGTGGGGTTCAGGGTTCTCCGGTACACCAACCAGGCGAACATTGCAGCGACGCGCCCTATTTTCAAAATCCTCCAGGCGACGGGTCATGAAGTCGTTCCCCCGACGGAGATTTCCGATCTCTGTCTGGAGCTCCGAGACGTCCTTCGTAAGGCTAGACGATTTAATATCCAATGATTGTACCCTCTCATTCGTCTTGCCGAGATCAGCACGAATCAGATTCACCTCAATAGCCACGGTGTCAAGTTTATGGGCCAAGGCCTCGTACTGTAGGCCGATGGATTCCCTCACACCCGAGATGGCGCCCATGATATCCTGTAGGGAGGGCTCCGCCGACTCTTCCAAAACTCGTTCGGACGCTATACTGGAACCAGGCAGGGCAGCTCCGGGGGACCCCTTAGAATGGGTATAACGGTCCATGACATTTGATTGAACTGGAGCTCCGCGCAGAGGTGTTTTCGTCTTGCGCGTCTCTCTGTCCCCTCTGCCCGCCATTTTGAAGATGCGTCACAGGACAAGCCACCAGGTTCGACGGGCCCGACACCCAAAGTACAGGATCAAAAGTACACTAAAAAGGGGGCACAACTCGGGTAGAGGTCGCCAAGCCAGCAAATAGGTCACATGAAAGCCCAACAGCCGATCTGCCTCCAAGTCTCAGCCGCAACACGACATCCACACCCGTGGCCCAAGTCGGAACAGAATCGAAACCGAAACTTAGGAAGGGGGGACCCACAAGGCCAGATCTCCTGCCGTTGTTGTTCAATTGCAGGACGGCTACAGAACCGCACCCCGTCCCGGGCGCACCTCAAGGGCGGAGCCCAAAAGTTCAGAGCACCATATCTCAGGAATACGAGATCCAAATCAATTTCTGAAAAGTGCCAGGGTAATCAGCCAAACGTCCCCCACACGAATTCTTGCAAGAAATCAGGATTCAGCCAGGATAAAATGCCGGGAGCGGCGAGGGTCCGGAGAGCGCTGTGCTCAAGCGGCCATCTCGGATGCCCGCCAAGCTCCTCCCCCCAATAGTATAATGTTGAGGAGACAAAGATCAGCTCAGATCCTGTTTAGGACTTGCTGAATATTATGCAACATTTATACCATTATTTTCTGACAAGACTGTGCATATGAGGAATTTAATGAAAAAAAAACACATCATTTTTGTGGGACGACAACTGTATAAATGAATTCCAGAAGTTATTTATGTGCTAATTTTATTATCTTTATATTTCTAAAAGAATGTATTGTATTTTTCTTATCGATTTATCTAGTTAGATAACATTATTCTTCATTTGTTTTATTATCAGCTAATTGTTTACGAAGGGGATCTGGAACACCGTGGTGTTCGAGATTCCAGTGAAGACAGTTAAGACCCAGGCTCTTTGATTAGATGTAATGTAATTGCTCTGTTGAATAAAATATAGTATTTTACCTTCTGCGTGTGAAGCCTCCTCAGCATTATAATATTCTTTAACGTCCTGCTTAGTATTGTGTCCTGGCCTTTACACACTCCTAAAACATCAACAAATGGGCCGGATTTTTCTCCTGGAACAGTGGCAACCTGATTTGCATCCCAATCGTTGAAGGTGACCCTGAACCTGCATGGGGCAGGACCCCTCCTATGCAGCAATGCTCCCTCCCAGACACTGATAAGCATCTCTTTCATAGCTCATCAGGGGCTGAAAGAATGAGAGTTGCTTGTCCTTTGAAGGTCCCCTTCCCATACTACTGGCAGCCCTGCACATGCCTGCTAGGACTAGAAGAGAGGTGCCCCTCCCCTGGGCCTCACGTTCCTGCAACACCGGTGCGAGGCCCATGTCAGGGGGGACACTGTCGCGAGTCAGAGGGTGATGGGTTGAACGCTGGGCCCTGTGCAGCTGCCCAAGCCTAGCGCAGGCCCTGTGTGTGTGCTAGGCCTGTAAATCTTGTGAATGTGTGCTTAAACAGACACACACACACTTACAAGGCTATGTAACCTCAGTAATAATAGGACCTCCACCCTGCGCCATGCGACCGCCACTTGTAATGCCTGGCAGAAATAGATTAATTATATCAGACTTCAGAGGTGCCTGAAATGCGAGCATACCTAAAACTTCTCCTTTGCAGGATGACCTGACCTGAGTCCCTAAAACCTGGACATGTATTTAAATTTAACAAAAGTGTCAGGACACCTGGATAGTCCTCAGAAAACCATGACTGTCTATGAAAATCCGGGATTTCAACCTTCCTTGTGCCCCCTCGTCTCGGGTGAGCATGCTGGAGGCGGCACTGTGCGTTTTCCTACCATCTCCCCTTGGTTCGCTGTACCACACTGGTGGTTTCGTTGGGGTCATTTTTGAGGCGGGCTTCTTCTCCTCAGTGGCTGCCTTTGAGGGCTCGCTGTCCTACGTGGGACAGGTGGCCGTGGAGCCCTCCATCCTTCCTGGGTGTGTTAATTAGAATATGGATCAGAATTCTTCCTTATGTTCTACAGTTAAATCAAACATTGCTTTATGCAAGGAGAGTTGCTATGGTGTTGCCATTGTGCAACATTCCGTCCATCATCTTGTGTGTTTTGCTCATCATGTTCACAGGGAACAAAGACACACTTGCCACTTCCTTAGATCATAATTTTTTTAGGTCGAACCTGGGCAGCGCATGCGCTGCGAGGCATTCTGTATTGAGGTATGGCATTGGAGCACCGCCCATCTTTTCAATTGGCTCCTGTTACTGTCCCTGCAAAATCGTTGTTTTACACTTGTGAATAGGCTTAGTAGTCCCTCCTTTGTACCGCCTTGTCTACAATTGTAACCTCCCATGAGGACTGTACCTTTTACTGGTGGTGTTATACGGTGTGCTTTATAAGTCGATGAGCGCTATATATTTTTGGGGGTTTGCCAGCTCTGGCAATCTGTTGCCTCTGCTCGCACTCCCTCCCCCCTCCAGTCATTGCTGTACTTAATCAACCCTGTGCCGCCCCCACACCACCACCTCCATTCCTCCCTGTTTTATTATTCTTTATTTTGTTTCCCTTACATGTCATGCATACTTTTAGCACAGAACCCGTTTAACGAGCGCCGCATGGCGCTGCATCTCCCCCATCCACAAAGCAAGGAAAGGGTGCACTACCACAGGCTGTTACTAGGTGTCCACGTGGAGTTATAAACGGACCTCTATTAGCAACATAAGGCTCTGCCCCCACAGGGACACTTAGTAACAGCCTGTGCTACTGCACCCTTTCCTTGCGTAGTGCAATTGCGTTTTTTCTTGCTTGTGTTTGGGCTTGTGGAAAGAAAGGTTTGCATTTCAATTCCTCTTGCATTGCTGAAAGTTTGAGCTATTGGCGTTGCATTATTATTAGCCATGCCAATAGCTAAAACTTTCAGCAAAGCGAGACCTATTGCATTGCAAATGCTTGTTAAAGTTTGCAATTAGTGTATCTGGAAGAGATTAAAGCAAGCAAACCCGAACACTGATATTCTTCCACCTATCATTTGCTTTTAGTCAAAAGAGCACTTATGCTTTGACAGACATTAGGTGTTTTTGCCTTCTTTTTTTCCACATAGTAGAGTGCTGGGGAGCTGGGTCGCCATGTGAAAAGAGCAGAGGATCACATGGAGCAAAGGTCCTTCTTGCCTAACCAAGGCCATCCGCTCTATCAATTTAAGTGTAATCTGTATCTTGCAAAAGGTATTTTATCTCTTCCCAGGAACATCAGGACCCTAAAAAGTGATCTCATGAAGAGCTATGGGGGCAATCAACAGATTTGTTTATATTTTAGTTGTAATAGGAGTTGCGCTATGAACGAGAATAATTTCTTTAGCTCTTGGCTTGCACACCTGCGATGTCCACCATAGGTCCAGGTGAACTGGATCCATTCTTAATTTTCAAGAAATGTAAAACCTATGACAGTGAGATTTATTTAGGATCACAGTTTGCAAATTTGTGAATATCCTGAAATTCTGGCATGGATTTGGCCCTTATGGGCCTACATTAGACAACCCACATTTAGATGTATGACATACATTTATTTTATGTTGATCATCAAATTATGGCAGGTATTCAGCTCTCCTGGAAGCATATTGAACCTCCATTAACTCTTGGGCTTACGGTATAAAATATAAAATATAACTCAATATATCAAATTGTGTTTGCGCGTAATAAAGCAATAAAACTGTTCAATTTGCTGCCACTTGGTAGCATCAGCAATGTACAGTTTATTGATTTATACATGGTTTCAGCAGGTGATCATGCAAATGTGCCTTTTTACATTGAAACAAATGCGTGTTAGATTTTACATGTCACCTTGTGTTTGTTTGAAGGAGAGCCCAAACATGCTGCTGCTTCAGGACTCCAGCAGGCCGCTCCCAGCGTTACTCTTCAGCTGCCAGACTGGCGTAGGCAGGACCAATCTGGCTATGATTCTAGGCACGCTGGTGCTGTATCACCGAAAAGGGACGACAGAAAACCAGGAGTAAGTATTATGCAGATACATGACTTTGCGAAAAAAGGAGAATTGATTTCTGTTTAGGGGGAAGGAGGCTGAAATAATGACATTGCGTTACGGTACTTCACTGTTTTATCTGTCTCTCTCCTTGACTTCCTTGACTGCTTTGTTCCCCCAGGAGTACTTTCCCCCTTCAGGTCTACCTGACTGTCTGCTTTCCTCTCCCCTGTCTACCTTTCCCCCACTTCCTTTCATTCCTCACATGTCGTGTGTCTTGGATACGCTATTTGCTAATATCTTATATTATTGTGTAAACTCACGCATTTCTCCTTAGTATATACTGGCAATTGCAACTGTAACTATTGTAACAATGTTCTGAAACAATGTCCTATCTCATGTAAAGCGCTCTGATACCTCCGGGTCTAGCCAGCGCTATATAAAACGTTTCAAATAAACAAATAAATACATTGAGGTACAGTCTTAGAATGTATTTGCATGCCTTCAAAAGACTGAAGATCTCCAACCCTACATCTCTATAATTTGCTTTCCCAAAGTGCAAATGCTGTGACCTCTGACCCTGGAAGGGAAAGGTGGCTTAATAAGAAAAAAATATGGTGCTTCGCAGAAAACACATAAGGGGAGCATTCCTTTGCAAGTGTCAACACCTTCCTTTTGCATAATGGAAGCAGTCTATGAAGGCCAGCCTCCATTGTGCAATTGATTTAGGCCTCACAAGTGCATTGGGTAACAATTAAATCATTTGCTACTGCTGAGTAGCCATTAACCACTCAGACATTTTCTTGTACATTTTAAGGAAGAGCTGGAAGGCCTTCTTGCCTCCTCCTTCTGTTTCTGATCTATAAGGACTCACAATTTCTCTTGACACATTAACTAGTTAATTTTCTCCCCAACAAAGCCTGCTTTGTGCACACAGCAAGAGTTATGAGAAAAATCTTTCAATCATCAGGCACCTAGACTCCTGCAAGCCTTTCTTAGCCCCAAATAATGTATGTTTAATAATACATTGAAGCCTGTGATCTAGATATAAATCCGTGTCTAATTTTCGTATTACAGTCTAGTTGTGTTACATCAATAGTCAGAAGTAAAACTAAAATGGCTAGTCTAGTGCAATAAGGTATTACAATTGAATGACACAGCCCGCAACAGAGAGGAAGTCTGGACATGGAGCAGAATTACAACTGCTGTTTAAAAACTAAAAGGTGGAACTAGTTTCTCTGCTCTTCTGGGATACATTGACCGAAAAATGAACAGTCATTTACAGAAAAAAATTATTTATTTCTGTATGGTTATAGTTTTAAGGGATAGAGTTTTTACAGGAAAGCAGAACTCTTTCTGCATGTCACAAAACCTTTTGAAATACAACTGTCTTTCATTAAAATACTTGCACTTTTTGCAACAATTAATTAGTTGCATGTTCGTGTTTTTATTTTTGCACTACAGTTTCACATTTATTCTAGATATTTGTAATCATACTTTGTGTTTCCAATGAAGAATCAACCAACCTTTGATTTAGGTTTTTTGGGAAGAGTGTAATGATGCGAGGCTGCATAGTATGGAGGGCCACTAGAATAATGCGGCAGGAAAGGGCCAAATTATGTGGCAGGGTTGAGTAAATTACGCAGCAAGAAAAAGCAAATTATGCAGCACGATGCAGCCCATTTGGTAATAGTGTTGCCTCATTATTTCATCATTTTTAAACGTGCTAACACTGAATGGGCATTAGGTACACCTCATTAGTACTAGTTTAACACCCAGATATAGCAATAAACAACAGTAAGATTCATGAAGCAAAAATCAGCTCGCAAAGGGCCAGATTCTGCGAATCTGGCCCTTTGCGAGCGCTTTTTTTGCATTTGGGATTCATCATCCCAAATGCAAAAATCTCAAAGTTTGAAATAGCTAAATTGCGAAGAATTGCGTTTAAGGAATCTCTATTTGAGATTCCTTAAATGCAATTCATGAATCATTTTAGAATTGCGATTTCGCAATTTTTGGCCGCTATTTACCGCGAAGTCTGACTTTGTGGTAAATAGCGAAAACTTAGAAAAATGCACTTTAGTGCATTTTTCTAAGTTGGATTTTACACACACACATGTCCTTTGGACATGTGTGTGCCCAACACCAGTGTAAATCACCATTTCAGGGGTGCTACAGGTTGTCCTTTGGACACCCTGGCACCCTTGAAATCCCTTCCTTATTTGCGATTCGCTAATTGCTAATCGCAAATAAGGATTGACTCCCCATTCATGAATGGGGAGTCATTCCTTATTTGTGATTAGCAATTAGTAAATCGCAAATAAGGAAGCAGTAGAAATCGCTAAACATTTTGCGATTTCTACATGCATCCCGTTTTGCGAGTCTTTATTAGCGATTCCTTAATAATCGCTATTAAGGACTCGCAAAAGAGGAGCATGATGAATCTGGGGGTAAGTGACCAGTCAAGCTTTGCAAAGGGCCTTCCACTGTGCGGCAACACATTGCACTGCATTTTTAGTAACTTTTGAACCGTTTGAGCTAAAAACGATAGTATTTTTGTTCAAATCTGCAAATTGTATAGTAAATGTGCAAATGTATAATCCTGCAAAAATCACTGCAACTGCACAATCACGTTTTTCTAGTGGCCCTGATTGTACGTAATAAAATACTCACTGCCATACATTAAAAGTAATTTGCACTTTACTTTAAACCACTGTGACTTTAAAAAGGAACCTCTGAGTTCCATGATCTTACAAAGGAACTTTCTTCCTTTGTACGGTAATGGAGCTCCTCTGTGACTCACAATAGCCTTATACTATACTGCAGGAGCTAGTTTATTAAATGTATCCATGCCCACAAGATGTAACAAGGCGGAATAGCCTACCTGCCAGCTGACTATGGATCAGAATGATATACTGCCTTTGCAAAATTAGTGAGTATTAGTGCACCTGTACAAACACCGCACCTGTGCCAAGATGTGGATGCAGATGAAAATGATTTATTAGATTCTTCTAAGTTTTGACCAATGTTACAGGCCTAGGGTGTTCACATAGACATCTTTTGCAATTATATTTCTGAAATATTCCTAGTGAAAGAACCTCCAGCTTCCCTGCAAAGTAGAGTTTATATCCTGTAATTTTATGACCAATCTTAGTTTCACAAAGCACTGTTTTCAGTTAATTTAACAAAACTGTTGTCAGAATCCCATTCAGAGGGCCACGCGTCCATCAGGAGTTATTGGGCCCAACCAAGGTGGTGTTGCCATTTAGTCCTGGTGTCCCGGGGGAAAAATCGGTTACATTGTGGTGTTCACACCGCAATACCTTTACAACGCAGGCATTTCAATGACTTGCGCTGGATGGCGCTCTAAGCTAAGGAATAGTATGATTTACTATTCCAACACCCTCTCTACTGTAACGTAGGCTGGAGTTGGAATAGTAAATCACACTATTACTAAGTGCAGCGCCAACCAATATAAGTGGTTGTAACGACTTGCATTGTAATGCCTGCGTTGTAAAGGTATCGCGGTGTGAACCCCGCTATGTAACATCGTATATTCTTCCCGGGGCCCACTCTACTATGGATCCCACTCATTTGTAGCAAGCGCCCCCTTCTGCACCTGACTCGATTGGTAACGTTGCACGAGCTGTCAAAGTTCCTTCAGAGGGAAGTGTAGGAACAGATTAGTGAAGAAGGCTCATAACTCAACGTGCAAACAGCCACACAATAAATCAATGTCCAGTCAAATAATTATTTTTTATAAAAGAAGTATTTTAATACTAAATCTGCACATGCCAAAAGTAAACGGCATTCAACACAGTTCCCCTTGAGGTAGGCACCCTAGTAGTTGTCACAGTGGTGGCTGGATTGTACAGAGGGTAGTGGTGCAGGCACAAAAAGAAATTGACTCACCTTTCCAACTTGCCATGCGAAGTCGTCCTCGTTCGGGTGTCTTCTGTCCTCGTGGAAGCTCCGGACAAAGAAACTGCCCTACCCAATCCTGGAGCTGTTCTCACAGCAAGAGAGCAGTGCCAGTATTGGAATCAGCAGGCTCTCTCAGTGCTCCTATGAGAACTGTAGGCCTGCGCGTTCTCTAACCCAGCAGTCAAAGATAGCTAGGTTAGAGAATTTTAAAATGGGCATGTCTGGCTGGCCGTCCCAAGACGGCCGGCCAAAAAGACATGTGCATTTTAAACCGCACACCTCCCTGCTATTGCTACTCTGAAGCACTAGCCCTGCCCTGTCCTGTCAATTAGTTTGGGACGGGGTGCCGAAAAATAAAATGGTTATAAATAAACTTTTTTACCATTTTATTTTCAGCTCTGAGGCTTGGGGGACGACGCTCCTCCGCTCAAATAGAGGAGCCTCCACTGAGTTGTCATGTCCCCGCGGGCTACCAAGTTCCCATGTAAAAGGTGTGTTGTTATTCCCCACTCACATGCGGAACATCTAGGGCAAGTCGACTACTAGGCCCTGTTCAATGCGTTTTCCCCTCTTGGACTCAATCAATGAGGTGTATTCACTTAGAGTCAAGTATGGTTGCAAAATCCAAAGGCAGTATATCCTGTGGGGCTTGGTAGTCCCAGTTCTCAGCTTACCCGCTCTGGCGGTACACACTCTGGCAGCGGTCCTGCCCAGTTTGGCAAAGTCAGACTGCACGCGTTCATACGTGCAGCTCCTGGCAGCTACCTGACGATCGGAGTTGCTGTGGCTCCAGCCATATGTAGTAAGTCTGTTCTTCCTTGCTCGGGGATGGAAGGTAGTCTCCTTGCTCTTGTGGTGCTCCAACGGTGTCTCCTGGGTCCTTGGATCTCCTTGTATACAGTGCCTCCCTCATCTTGGTTGCAGCAAAAATTTGGGTCACAGGCAACAACCCGGACCTCCAGCCTCATCACTTTGAGTGGCCCCTCTTGGCATGTGGGGTCAATGAACTTTATTGTCCGGTCATGCGGACCTCAGATTGCCTGTTTTGCGGGCTCTCATGGCATACAGGGCCACAACAACTTCTCCATACATGGGTGACGGTGCAATTGATGCAATAGAGTCTCTCAGCACATGGCGGACCCTCCTGGCATAGTGGGTCACCAACTTCCACAACGCTGCACATGGGCAATGGCCCGATCGGTGCGGCACAGCTCCCCACACCTTGCTCAGGAGTCCCATACATATGGTCTCCTCTCTGGATCTTGCTCTCTCCAACGCATCCTCTCCCACATGGGCACCCCGGTCTTGGTGAGCAGGCAAGTACTGGAGCTCCAGACTCCAGGGCAGGGGATCTTGGTTTCCCTGTGTGATGTCCTCTCATCCAGCAGGGAAACTAGCAGGCTAGGCCTCTAGTCTTGGTCACAGGCAGAAGTCTTGTAGAGCTTCTCCATCTCATTCAACCCGGCTGGCTGCCTGACAGATGACAAAGTATGGGGTCTCAGACTATCCTACTTACAGTTCTTTTCCAGACACAAAATGTGATTTAGGGTCTGAACCTTTGAAGTTGTATGTTTGGGTTCAGTGTGTCACAGCAGGCAGAACTATGAAGCTGATTAACAAACAAAAAGTTTAATGGGAGTGACCAGAGTTCACTCTTGGAAGTCAACAACAGTGATCTGTGTATCAAAGATTAATCCTGGACCTCAACCCTACCCTTTATGATTTGCTTATCAGCCTCATCTCCCTCTTCCTCAATCAAAGAGCGCTTTGAAATGCACAGGGAGAGCTTTGATCTCCCTCATATAGTGCTTTTCACACCAAGCCTACAGGAATGCAGCAATATACAATTATGCCTGGGGGAGATTCCTCTACTCATCATGTTTTCCCCCAGGCAGACCTGGGCTTCCCAAAATGGAACCCAAGGTCCTCCTTGTAATTTAGCAGTGCAGGCATTTATGAACTTAGCATACATTCACAGCACACTCTACTCTCTAGTATTGTTTTCCCCATGATCCATGTATACTACCAGCATTTCCACGTGCAGCCCATGCACTCAGTCTGCGCACACTGTTTAATACTAAAGTTTTGCTGTACTGCACTAGAGTGTGTCACCTGAACCACCATTTGTCAGAGCACACACATTTAGCAGGTGCACACTGTTCCACACTGCACCCTCTGGGTATTATATTTTTTGTGTGCTCACATGCAGTCAGCACGTTTTCACTGCTCACACACTTGTGCATCAACCTGATGTAGACCAAGAATGAGTTAAACACACAGCGCAGGACATTTAAAAAAAAGTGAGTGAACCTGAAGGTCTTACTCCAATGACACAGGGTAAAAAGGACCTGGTCATTACTAGTAATCATCACAAGATATGCTGCCACCACCACGCTTGGACTGTTTAATGCCTGGTGAAGGCACTATAATGGTAGCACTTTCGGTGCCCCTACCAGGCCAACAAGACCACAGTCCATGAGAGAGGGCTTTGTCATAGTGCACACGCATGATCCGTGTTTGCCTATGACTAACAAAATCACCATGAGGGATCCACACAATACTGTGGGAACTCAGGGCAGGGGTACGCGTCTTTACCAAGTAGAAGACTTTTCTGTCCCAACAGCTGCTAAATTAACAAAACACCTTCCATTCCCCATGTATTTTTTTAAATCATGCAGGGGTTTGACCAATGTTATTGGCCAAAAGCTCTTAGAAATATATAATTTACCTCCACATTTGTCACTGACCTTTAATGATCAAGCCCAAAAGACCCCTAACCTAAACCACCAAACTTTCTACAACATTTAATGATCTAATTGGCTGCGCACCCGAAATAAACCACCACAAGGGAGGAGAGGAGATTTGTTTAGTTGTCTTTATTCTGCCATGCTGGCTATAACACTGCGTGTAACAAAGTATTGTTCCATGTGTTATTTTTTTTATTAACTTCCACTACAACATACTCTTCACACTCTTGCATACAGCACATTCAAACTGTAAGCCTTATTTTTAGAAAAAATATCTCCTCCTTTATTGTAAAAATTATTTTATATGTGCAGCATTAAGAGTATGTTAGTCAAAACCGTTCATAAAATCTTTTTACAAAAGAGACCACAGATAATGTTATAATAGATTATCTCCCATGTGTGTAGTGATCCACAACAATTCTAATTTAGCACATTATTCCTAGTTAATGAACCAGTTTTATTCACTACTCCATATATAACAGTAGACGATTGTGTGCAACTTGTACATCTAGCAACAAGCCTCCAAGGTAAAAATATACATAAAGACATTCTTTAAAAGGTTTTGGGGGAAAACAATACAATACAAAACAGTTGTCGACGCTGTGTTTCGGTGGACTAAAACTGGTTGACACCACCTTCTTCAGGACAGACTTTAGATTAAGAACAGTATTGTACACTTTACCATTTATCCTACATTTTTGTAGAAATTCATCTCGTGGAGCACTTCACTTCCTTAAAATTTAGTTCACTATGCAGTCAAGATTTCCTCTTATTTCACTGATAATCCTTGGGTTCAGGATAATTATGGCTTATTCCATTAGTCAAAAGATTGTATCTGGCTGCAGTCTTTCCCTTGATTTAGGGTTATGGCATGGGCCTCCTTAGTTTCTTCTGCGTGGTTTCCTAGATGTGTTTAAAGGGTTTCCTCTCAGATCTGTTTTTTGAGTCTTTTACATCACTGTGTGTACATCCAACTATAGATAACATGATCTATCGGTGTGTCCTGACTCATTGTGAGGAGCATGAAACCCAAGTCCATTATAGAGACAGATCTTCAAAACAGATAGCGATAAACACTCTTGCCAGTGGTAAGTAAAGACGCTGGACTGGAGAGTCTCTTCAGTAGGCAGATGCTTGTTGAAGTTTAAGATACACAAGCTCAAGTGTCTCTGCACTGTTATAAACTATGTCAGTGCCACTTTGTTTTGATAGAGGTCAAACCATTGTCCATGTAGGTTCCTTGTATGGAAATGTTGACTATGAGCATCTAAATCCTCTTTTTTGCCATTAATTAGTTACTTTCCCAGTAGGCATTGTCATTAATTCATTTGTAACTGTGGTAGGTATATTTTACAGCTTGCGGTCATTAAATGTGAGGCGGCTAAACAGTGGTCCATTCTTTTGTAAATATTTACCTTTTCACTGAATCTGTCCCTTCCAAAATGGTAAACTATTTCCAGAAAACACAGTGGTCAACATTCTTTTATTTTTATCAGCACTCTTACTATTTTCATTAAAGTAGCACTACATATTTTTTGATATGTTTTATTTTTCTCCAGTCTAACTTTGAAGCATAAAGTATGTTTTATTAAAAAAAAAATCTTATGTGATACTTGTAATGTGTCTGAAAGATAGCACTGTTTCTGTAAGAGAGCTGAGAAAGTTTGGTGTCCACAAAACGTCCAGTGATCGTCTCGTGCTGACATTTGCTTCTAACGCTATATTTGTATGGACACTAAAGAAACAGATTGCACCAGAGCATAATACGGATCTGAGTGCTGCTACCGGGCATATTTTGAAGAAGCAAATGAGATGATGGAGAAGGAGTGGATTTTCCATGATTTTACACTGCACAAAGCTACATGGGGGAAGCTCTTGTGTAGTCACGCTTTCATCCTGGGCCTAGACATTATCTTGCACCGGTGCTGTAATGGTAGTGAGGGCCATGCTTTTCCCAGGTGCATATCACCTAGGAGACTTTGCGTTCTGGGACTGTATGTAATAACAAAAACCACACATATTGTTAGTTTTCTGCATACCAGAGTGATCGCCAGGTCACATGCAGGATAGCATATGGTTTAGTAAGCCTTATAAGAATATTGCAAGTCATCAAAGTGTTTCTTGACCAAATCAAAGAATGGTCTTAAAAAACAGAATCCTGAGTTTATCAATAGCAAAGCAATACCCAGCAACACTGATACTGAGTTTGTTTATCTGACAGGGCATGACAAGACATTTTAGACTGTGGAGGTGAAGGTTATAATTAAAAATACACAAAACATTAGCCATAAAATTCCAAATTTTACAGGCAGCAAGACACGGGATGTTGCATTACCTTCTGCACCCCTTGTTCCACCTCCTATTTATGTCAGAAATTGAGTCTAAATTTCTGAAATAGATGAATTTTTGAATTGTGCTGCGATCTGTGGACGTCCTCACTCAACCACATTATCTGAAATCAGAGATACTTTATAGCTAACATATTATTAGAAGATTATTGGTGCTTGTAAATTCAGAACGATGTACATAGGTAGATTGTTTGTGCAACAAAATAGAAGTAAGACCACTTCATGGCACCATGCGACATGATGACACCTTTGATAAAATGCTACTTAAGAGATCTATAGATCACAGTCAGAACCATTGGTATAAAGAGATTGCACTCGTTGCCTTCTTCCACATAGTTATGGATCACCAAAGTTGCCACATATTATACTTATTATCTGTTGCATAATTTGCAGGTATCTACAAAAATTATTGACCCTAACTGATAATAGTCACAAAGTTACTAATAAAAAAAAGTGCAACACTTGGTGCTGCGCCAATGGCGGATCCCAGGGATAAGTTAGCTGGTCCCTTTTCAGTTGGTAAATGCAGATGTTAAACTGGTACACATGAAGGGAAATATCTGCTCAGACTCCTTTGAAGTGTGTTGAAATGACAAAATGGTGAAATAATACTGCCACAGAATACTGCTTAATTTGTCTTTTCTTTCCGCAGAACTTAGTCCACCCCAACCAAATAATTTGGTACTCCTCTGTCACATTATTCCAGCAGCCCGACTATAATCTCCATAGCCATTCTCGTACCTTTCAAAAGGAGGGGACTTCATTATTATGGCGGAACTGATAGTGCCACTGTAAACTTATTAGGGCAACCGCAGTTGTCAATTTTTGTCTGCTGATGTTGATGCCATGCTGATGATCACTACGTGACGTGCATTAATAGAGTAGTATGGAAGTAGCATGATTTATACATTTACCATAATGGATTTCATCTTTGTCACAGAACCAACACTATTCATAACTCAGTGCCACGGAAGCGTTTCCAGGTTGTCCAGAGGTTCATTGATATGGTACCCAATGGACAGAAGGTAGTGGAGGAGGTAAGTGCTTGCATTTGTATTTGTGTGTAGCACTGAATTTGGACAATCACTCATGAAAACAATCTGGTATAGCACACAGTTCCAAATACCAAGGACAGTCTTAACAATATGGTGTTTAAAAAAAATATATATTTTTCAGTTCACAATTACACTCTTATGGGCCTATTCAATGAAAGTGTATCTCACTGCGTGGATTTAACCCCTTGTGCTCCGGTTGTGGTTAAATGCCTTTCCTGTAGGTTCTATGTATATTAAAATAAATTGCAATCATCTAGAAAGTAAAAAGAAGAGACAATGTAACTTCAAATTAATCAATGTTTAAGACCACATTTGCCACAACGTTTCCTTTCTGTAACAGTTCACAAGCAACAAAATACCCTTTATGCGTTATTCCGTGAAAGCCACCTACATTTTAACCACTTGCTTTTTAAAACATGGTAGTGGAAACTCCCAAAAAAAAGTGCTTTAGAATTTCTAATACTATAGGTCAGCTGTAGCAAAGCTGTTTTGTAGGGGACAGTCTAACTTTTTTTTCCCAGTTCACACAACGCATTGATTCACTGGCTGAGATTCAAGTGATTCAATTGGTCCTGCTGATCACCCGCAGAGAATAGCGGCATAAAACAAAATGGCGGGGTTCCCCTGTAGAATATGATAAGGAGTCCCCACCTCTCATGTATCTTAGAGATATTCTTTGCTATTTGGCTGAATCAGTGCCCCCTTGAATGGTTGTGACCCTCCTGCACCGTGGGGGCTGCAGGGTCTGAATTATGCTCTCTGACAGAGGTTCCAGAAATGATGGGAATTAATCCATTCTTTGAGGTTAGCAACCACTCAGATGTCTGGAGTCTCTGAGAAACTTGAGCGAGCTTAACTTAATAGAAATGAAAACTCCATATGATCCTTGGAATGTGCTTTTCCTTTGTGGGTTGTGCCACGCCGCAGCCGAGCAAGGGAAATACGATGTACATAATTTAAACCTTTCTCTATGTATGTTTTCTGCAACAATGATGGGATTTCCATACACCCTCTGGATACAGGGAAACTTCATTTATGAACAGATGTTTTCATTCGACAAAGATGAGTGCTGAAATTGCTAAATGCATTGATCAGAAATGAAATATGTATATTGGTATTTATCATGATTTGGCTTCTTTTCCAAATGAATGTTTCAATGTGAGAGGGTGGCCTGTATTTTAGATAGCGTGGCCCTTTAATTGTGAACTTGAATGCCAAAATACATACAGTCTTGATAGATTGTGAAACCTCAAACTATCCCAAGATTCCGAAAAATTTGAGCTCGAAAGCCAATTCATTTCTCCCTTTCCAATGAATGAAACGAGTTTTCAATCATCCCTGATATGTCAACTCCATTAACCTACAGTTACAATGTAATTAGGGGCTAAAGTGTGATGGTGGTTGCAGGTGGCAGTCTCTGAGGATGGTTGGTGATAGCAGTGTGGCGGAGGTTGCAGTTTGCAGTCTCTGACGATGGTTGGTGGTAGCAGTGTGACGGTGGTTGCAGTCTCTGATGATGGTTGGTGGTAGCAGTGTGACTGTGGTCGCAGGTTGCAGTCTCTGATGATGGTTGGTGGTTGAAGTGTGACGGTGGTTGCAGGCTCTGTTGATGGTTGGTGGTAGCAGTGTGATGGTGGTTGCAGTCTCTGATGATGGTTGGTGGTAGCAGTGGGACGGTGGTTGCAGGCTCTGATGATGGTTGGTGGTAGCAGTGTGACGGTGGTTGCAGGTTGCAGTCTTTGATGATGGTTGGTGGTAGCAGTGTGGCAGTGGTTGCAGTCTCTGATGATGGTTGGTGCTGGCAGTGTGACAGAGGTTGTAGTCTCTAATGATGGTTGGTGGTAGCAGTGTGACGGTGCCTGCAGGTTGCAGTTCCTGATGATGGTTGGTGGTAGCAGTGTGATGGTGCTTGCAGGTTTCAGTCTTTGATGATGGTTGGTGGTAGCAGTGTGACGGTGGTTGCAGACTCTGATGATGGTTGGTGGTAGCAGCTGTGACGGTGGTTGCAGTCTCTTATGATGGTCGGTGGTAGCAGTGTGACAGTGGTTGCAGTCTCTGATGATGGTTGGTGGTAGCAGTGTGACGGTGGTTGGAGTCTCTGATGATGGTTGGTGGGAGCAGTGTGACGGTGGTCCCAGTCTCTGATGTTGGTTGGTGGTAGCAGTGTGACGGTGGTTGCAGTCTCTGATGTTGGTTGGTGGTAGCAGTGTGACGGTGGTCGCAGTCTCTGATGTTGGTTGGTGGTAGCAGTGTGACGGTGGTCGCAGTCTCTGATGTTGGTTGGTGGTAGCAGTGTGACGGTGGTCGCAGTCTCTGATGTTGGTTGGTGGTAGCAGTGTGACGGTGGTTGCAGTCTCTGATGATAGTTGGTGGTAGCAGTGTGCTAGTGGTTGCAGTCTCTGATGATGGTTGGTGGTAGCAGTGTGACAGTGGTTACAGGTTGCAGTCACTGATGATGGTTGGTGGTAGCAGTGTGACGGTGGTTGCAGTCTCTGATGATGGTCGGTGGTAGCAGTCTGTGGTAGCAGGTTGCAGTCTCTAATGATGGTTGGTGGTAGCAGTGTGACGGTGGTTGCAGTCTCTGATGTTGGTTGGTGGTAGCAGTGTGACGGTGGTCGCAGTCTCTGATGTTGGTTGGTGGTAGCAGTGTGACGGTGGTCGCAGTCTCTGATGTTGGTTGGTGGTAGCAGTGTGACGGTGGTTGCAGTCTCTGATGTTGGTTGGTGGTAGCAGTGTGACGGTGGTCGCAGTCTCTGATGTTGGTTGGTGGTAGCAGTGTGACGGTGGTCGCAGTCTCTGATGTTGGTTGGTGGTAGCAGTGTGACGGTGGTCGCAGTCTCTGATGTTGGTTGGTGGTAGCAGTGTGACGGTGGTTGCAGTCTCTGATGATAGTTGGTGGTAGCAGTGTGCTAGTGGTTGCAGTCTCTGATGATGGTTAGTGGTAGCAGTGTGACAGTGGTTACAGGTTGCAGTCACTGATGATGGTTGGTGGTAGCAGAGTGACGGTGGTTGCAGTCTCTGATGATGGTCGGTGGTAGCAGTGTGTGGTAGCAGGTTGCAGTCTCTAATGATGGTTGGTGGTAGCAGTGTGATGGTGGTTGCCAGAGGTAGCCACCGGTACTCATTCTAGAGCCCTAGAAAACAATTTTTATCATCAGACTTTGACCCAGAGCAAAAGACAAATGCACAAAATGGAAGAAGTGTGAAAAATAAAAAGCAGGAAAACTTTGAGAAATGTATGGAAGATGGAGATCAGGGAGTGTAGAGCGATGAAAGAAAAGGCTCAAACTGAAATCGAGACAGCACAGCCGTAGGATTTTGCTGCCCATCATTTAGCAGTGCTTCGACAGACTCCTAACAAAAACTCTTTAAACACAATTTAAGCACGTTCTTGCTTTCACATTGTTATTCATTACACTGTTCGCTACAAAAGGAGGTGAGGTGAGAAATCTCTTGCTAAATGTCTTACCTCTTTCTGCTGACCAGGTGGATTGCGCCATTGCTTGCTGCTCAGAAATGTATGACATGAAGGAAGCTATCTACGAGCACAAGAAGAAGCTTGATGGCATTGGAGAGGATTTTCAGATCCAGGTATTACAAGGGCTATGGTGTGAAGTAACTCCTTCCAAATATGTGTTTCTGTACCGCAAATGTACCCACAGTCCTAATACATTTGCATATTTTGCAAGGAGTGTAGAATTAGCAGCTTCTTTGATGTCACAAGATGGGTGAAGACAGGGGGTGTGCTGGACACAGGCTTCAGGTTGTGTATTTGTGATTGAAAGACTGGACAACAAACATTGATACAGGGATTGTTTTCTTAAACAGAAGAGAGCGGCCTACAGTCCAGGCATCATAGGGTTAAATAAGCCCGATGAGAGCACAGACGCACCAGTTGTAGTTTAGTTAAGAAAAAGCTTCTATGCTTTTGGCCAAGCTGTTAAGAGTTTCATCAACATACTTTTCTGCTGGAAAACGAGACATGGTATTTTTCCCCACAGAGAAAGTTGATGCAGATAAGTAATTAAAGTAATTACTGCATTGGAGAAAGGGATTCACTATTGATAATTACAATTAAAGTAAAAGTGATATAAAATAGATTCATTCATGCTGTGTTCATTCCTTTCGGCGCTTATCATTGAGGTATCTCAGTATATGGGTTGAGCACAAAATACGCATTCATCTTAGTCTTAATTTTATAAAGGGGCTTGACCCCCTCTGCTCCATCTCAGAGTACACAGAGGCATATACACAGAAAGTCCTGAAGATACATGAAACGTAACATACAGGCTAAGGCATTACGCAGAAGAGCTAGCCCGTAGGTTTTCATAATCCTACAGTCAGACAGCAGAGCCACATCTCACCTTCACACATTGGAACCAATAATCACAGGTTTTGTTTTCAGAAAGAGAAGCTCTTCACTTATTTTCTCTCTTACTGGCATTAGATGTCCAGAGCAAACTATTCAGGGACTATCACTTAAAGGTTTTCACACAAGACAGGAGACCTACCTGTCAAGCCATGCAGCATTTACAGGTCCTGAGATCAAATAACAAAGCCAAATTCGCATTACAGATAGAGTTGAAGATATCTGACATCAGAGGTAATAGACAGCAGAGCCACAAGGCAACCATTTCTGGTTTTAGGGTGCAGATTTATCCTTCGGGAGACGCAGACTTTTAATATTCAAACATCACACAATATGGATAATCAAATTAATTGATAGGCGCGTGCCTCACTCAGCAGTGTGCTGCTGCTCTGTACACAGATTGGATGGTCATCAGCTTTAGTGTGCCACACTGTCCCTTATGAGACACTCATATTAGATTTAGTAGGTTAAAAAAAATCTGTATTTATACTTATCCAACAAACATTAATTACATCAATACCTCCAGAGGAAAGCACAGATGACCTGGAAGCAAACTGGTTTACAACTACAGCATGCATCACATTGAACTAACATGTGATAACAATTAGAGCATCCCCATCATATAAGCCAAATGTGTTCTTAAATGGCCCCACGTGTCCCTGGAATGGGGCATAACATGTTGAAGAATTACATTAACCTCCGTCCATTCATCATCAATTGGCATTTTCAGAATCCGATCAGTCAACTTGGGAGCTGGCCAATGCAGCCATGACATAGCCACTTGTATTTTGGCAGGAAGTAACGAAAGATCAGGCAGCCATCTAATTGCTTTTGATATGCTTGAACATAGCATAAAAAATTATCTTGGGAGCCATATGGAGATCAAAAGCCGTTGTGGACAAGACTGGTCTCCAATACACCTGTACCTATGGACACGTCCAGGAAAGATGCATAAAATCAGCAGTTGATTCTTGAATCCATAACATATTGGGCTATGGTACAGATCCAGCTTAAGAAAAAACACTGATGTAAAATAAAATCAGTGCAAGAATTAAAAATGCAAGTGCTTGTATCGACATTGTATGATCACAGTTTCAGATTTTCTTTGACAGTATTCCCAAAATTTTCTTTAATAGGCCTGCCCAGGACCTGTTCCCAAATAGTGTTAGATGTGGGAAACCTTCCTCATTGTCCAACAACAGTCTTGTAACACTTCTCAAGGCTTCGTGGACTATCCTCTAACTTCAAAGAGAGGGAACGATTAGGAAACAGGTTAGTGTAAATGCTCAATGCCTAGAATTTTAATTAACTTGTACCAAGCCAAATTTGACGCCGCAGCCCTATTCAAGCCAACCATTGACTTCATAGCACAAGCTGCCAGGGCAGTCAAGAGAATACCTTTCTCTGCCATATCACATTGAACCACTAGATGGGGCACCAGGGTGGGAGGATGAAACCAAAAGATGGAAAAGTGAGCTAGACAGAAGTATACTGCTGGGTAGGAACCGAGAAACCTCTTCATTCAAATCGCAGGGTAACTATCTCCAAACAAACCTGTGTTTGCCCACCAGCTCAGATCAGCAAAGAAACAGTGAAAGTAGATTTCCAAAGAAAGCCATAGTTAGAGGGCAATGAGTTGCAAACCAATGAGTACCAAATATGCACAGATCTAGATCATACCATCTCTTCTAACGTGCAATAGCATTGTACAAGGGCTAGGTGAGTTAGCAGTATATGTGGTGGCGACCATTTTAACATTCGTGCCCCACCACAACACACCAAGGTAGTTCCTGCATCCGTGTTTAATTCAAACACTCGTTTCACCCTCTAGTGCCTGATCGTTTATCTCTGCAAGATCCTGTAAAACGGGTATAAGCTTGGGAGATCTAAAGTACACTTCAGAGTTAGAGGACAAATCAGCATTCTTAGCAGCCCTCTGCAAAATCATTACATATAGACACTTCATATTGTGAAAATTGGTTGGAAGCACACTTAACAACACAGGGTGACATAGGGATCAGTTTTGATTGGGGTTGTCACAGATTTGTACAATCCCTGCTGCATCCACAAGAGCTAAACTCCATTTTAAATCAGTGAAAATTGATAAAAAACAATTTGGTTGCAAAAATTCAAGCACTTGTAAGAGCATTCTGTTTAGTAGTTGAGCAGCATGCACTTGGACAACCCTGAACTATCAACAATGTTGTGTATGGTTTAAAAGCAAAACCAGCACTAAGGTTGCTTCATCAAGAACCATCCACATTATAGAAAAGATTGCAGTTCGGTAATCGTGCATCAGTTGGATCCGTACAGGGTTTTGTTCGATGAGTGGTAGTTAGAATACAATATTATGGTTCTCCATAAAGAGATTTAGGGAGCAAAGAGGCTGGGTGCAACACAAGTCAAAGTGATTTGTGAAGGCAGAGAGTAAGAAAACTTACATACTTTAACCCCTTCCATGCGCATGACGAGCTGAGCTCGTCATGAGTTGTGCCGCTCGCATGCTCATGACGAGCTCAGCTCGTCTTGTAATGCGGCTTTTCGCAAAAAGCTGCACAGCGCGAAAATAGCGGCCGCACGCATGCGGTTAAAATACTTACATACTTAGTCAATTTAGATATGTCCTGAGCTATAGTTGTTAACAACAGTGCAGCCACAGTATGAGGCACAACACGACCGAGGGGGTGACCCAAGAACCATATTTTGAGACACTCCAACAAGGTGGCCAGCTGCTGCAACAGGAAGGGAGTTGTCCTAATCATCATTGGTGCACTTTATCCATTTCTCTATTTACGTGTGAATGCTCTTACTATACTGATGGTGCCTCATATGAAAGGGGGCCTCTACGTTGCGTCCTATTCAATTTAACTTCTTCAGGTACCAGTTACCTTTACTACGCCCACATTATCAAGTAACAAATTGATGTAGTTTGCTGCAGCTCATCCTATGTAGGAAGTGGAGGAAAAAAGTAGGAAGGTAAGTGGAGTATCTGTGACATATCTTGGTTATCAGCTACCGAGGAATGAGTTAAAAAAATATATATTGCTGCTTATCCACTGGTCCCCATCCAATCAGAACATCTACAGTTATTGCCCATCGAGGCTTGCAAAGATCCAGGGTGACTTAACCAATGTACCTCTTTGAACACAGAGTTAACAAAGAGAGGGGGGACCGGGAGCTTGTTGAGGTACAGTGCCCGTGCTCCTCAAATGCCAGTTAAATCAAAGAGGGCACTGTTCGATGCTAAAGGGTGCCTGTATGTCAGCGAATTTGAAAGAGAAGGGAAAGACTAAAATAGATGAGAGGTAAGAAAAAGAGGGTGAAAGAGAGAAAAGAGGCAGATTTTCATCCCTAGTTTCAAGGATCCAATCCGAAGGGGAGGGCCAGATCTTGCCTCTTAGTCGCCCTCACACTCCCTGAAGGATGTCATGCTTCATCATCAGGCTTTTTTAGCTCCTCGTCGGGCCGGCGCTGCAATGCCCGACGGGCCCCCTGTAGGGTCTCTTCCATGGAGATCTTTTAAAGAGAGACGCCGTTTAGTGAGTGCGAGTGTGAGGGTGGGGGGGGGGGAGCGGGAAGGGATCCAAAGAAAGGTGGTGGTGTGATGCGTGCAGGAAAGGATTAAACTACCTAGGGGTATCCACTGGTGGGTAATTTATTATTGTGGTGCCCCTGGTATGCTAAAAAAAACAAAGGGTTTGTGAGTTACATAGGGGGCTTTAATGTGCCAGTGTAACCTAACACACGGTCGACATGTTTCATGCTATGTATGACCTAGTGATCAGTAGCGTTTCTTCAGGACCTAAATTAAACTCCGGCTATGGACGCCGCCCAGCCTAATTAATTACCCCGTGGACCCTTGAGGTCACTTCATACAGTTTCACCGTACCTTCCTATCACTTTGAATTCCTGCCTGCCTTCTTGAGCCTCACACTTTCCGAACTGGCAACCCGGTCCTGATGAAGATCTGAATAAATAAGATCGAAACTCCGTCGACCTTTCCACAGTGCGACTCATGGCACACCATCAAATTTGGTTCCTAAAGCAAATAATCATCACTCATTGATTGAGGACGGACCATTGCCTTTGTATAAATTGTGTTTTTGTCACATTGTCACCTTGCGTCCTTCGCTGTATTCACCCACTTGTCACTCGCGCCGTCACTCTTTGCTTCACTAACACTAGTGCACAAAGCCCCCTTGGGTTGCCACCGCATTGTATGCCTACAGTGCTGTTCCAACTGTCTTGTATGAAATGTGTTTTCAAATATATGATGCTATATGCACTTTTTAAAAACTGAAATCTACAATCTCTCTCCCCTTTTTTCTGCGTTCTCATAATGTCTAATACTTTTTTGCAACATTTTTCAAAAATGTATGGAAATGTCATAAAATTAAGCTTTTACTGTGAAATGCAGTTATCTGGTAATTTGCATAGCTCTTTTAAGCAAGGGTATATTTGCAGGAGGATAAACTCATATCAACATGTGACTAGTTTGAGGAAAAATTGCCACTTTATAGGACATGTTCTGTGCAAGCCAGACACCTACAAGTAACAACTACACAAAACTGAAGAGATTTCCTCAAATTGGAAAGAATGTTACTAATTACTGCAGTACCTGTAAACGAAAAGGAAAATGGAATTAATCCTGTAGTTTAAAATCTGAATGCACACTCTTATGTTGGTATGACTTTAAGGCCACGAAACATCTACGTGGACTGGGACTCTTTAAAAATCAAGAAGTCACGTTGGTAATCAGAGATTAAGCTCGCCTGTGATCAAGGCTCATCACAATCCGAAACGCGTCGGGGGGGGAATCTGGGAGACCATTTAATCACAGCTATTTAGGCCCGATGCATTTCGGCGTCACTCGCCTTCTTCAGATGCCGGTAGCTCAGGGTTGTCCCACCTCCCTCCTTTAAATATCATATTGGCTCTCTCATTGGCGGGAGTGAAGCTCGTCCCAAATGGTTTCTTAGCTGTGATCCTTTAATGAAGACTCCTATATCCAGCATGCACTGTTATGGTATGTTCCACCAGCGGGACAGATTTCTGCTCACAATGAGCGCTGCTATGCCAACCAAACAAGGGGGGGTAATGCTTTGAGAGCGCCCCATAATTGCGTATCCATGGGCTCCCCGAGTCCCCTACGTCCAAGCCACAATTCCAGATATCAAGCTGGGCCATGGATCGACGATGCAGTCACCACAATCCTCCATGAAGTCACGGACTGTCAGCTGGCAGCGCCCACTTGCCTGGCCTGATCTTGAGGCGGGTCTGTGGTATTCAATCCCTTGAAAGTCAAACTGCCTGGTTGCCAGCTTTCCCTCAGGCCAAATATATTTATAATGTTCCCATCTGTAAAAGATCCTCGATCTGGAACTTGAAGGAAATGGACTCCAATTGCTGAGTGCAAATGCAGGTTTATTTCAGTGCAAATGTCGCCATGACGCGTTTCGGGGAATGCAGCCCTTGATCACATGACATGACTACTAGTTACTCTCCCATTTCAAGTGCTAGTGCAACAAATGACCATGAAGACAGACTATTGTGCTGTCTTAAACTTTCCTGCCAAGCAGCATAAATCATGGTACTTTTGTAGGTAGACAAAATTGAAAAATAATGTAACATTGTCCAGAAAAATGCAATAGTTAATAATATCTGTATAAATATATATTAATAACAATTTCAAATTCAATAGCTGTTGTTTTAAAATTGAGCACAACAGAAATTAGGAAAAAGGACAAATAAAAACGTCATGTATATAAGTGATGTAAATTTCGGGTACACTTTGCAAATTAAAAATTGAAGACATACTAAAATGTTGTGGCTAAGACGCTAGCAGCCATGTACTTTCTACTTTTGTCCCAATGATCTAACATTACCCTATAATGTACATTTTACGTACTGCCGATTGATGATATATATATATATATATATATATATATATATATATATATATATTACCTACTGGCGGTCGCCAGTAGGTATATATAGTTAGGATTTTTTCTGTATGGGATTTTTGAAAATTCTATGTCTAATAACTTTGGCGTTTGTGGACGGAATTGGCTGAAATTTTCAGGAAAATGGCACATTTTGTTTCTGAGCAGCCCCTGAAAATTTGGGGGGGGGGGGGTTCGTCAAGGGGGGGCCGAGAAAAAAGGGGGGTCCCAAAACGCGTTTTTCCAATGTTAATTTCCATAGGGCGGTTGGCCTCACTTTTAGCCCGAACGGCTGAATGGATTTGCACGAAACTTGGCAAAATTGTCGGGACTGGTAGCCCGATGTGCCTTTGCTAGGTCTCAATATATGTGCTCCAGTGGATTTTGAGAAATTAACGTTCAAAAAAAGATATATATCTGTAACAGCGCACCGGGCAGCGCTCCGCTACGCGTACTTTTCGCGTTACGGAGCTTTGTGAAGCGAAGCTGATTGGTTCTCCGGCGTCTGTAAACATTCCAAACAGTCCGTAGCGGCCGCCATCTTGTCTCTCGGTAGGATCGAGAGACAAGAGGAGGGCAAAGCGAAGGGGCAAATGACCATAAGGGGGCATAGTAGATCCTCCCTGACCCCCTAGGTTTGATGTGGAGGTTTTAAAAGGGCCCCGCGGGGCAAAAAAATAAATAAA